>NC_090922.1:292050020-293300020 GCF_040938575.1 Ambystoma mexicanum
GCGTGCGAGATTTAAAGCACCATGGAGGTCGCACAATTGCCCCCTCGTCAAGATTAAATGTCCACACTATTGGTGAATGGTCCGAAAAAGTTCTGGTCCTGTGTAGTAATTGTGTTCCGGTCAGTATTTAGTTAATTCATAATTGCATATCATGCACAGAAGAGTATTAAGCATTCCGTATCCATCGGATGTAACCATCTCTATAAATCAATAAGCTCCAAATCTCCAATACCTCGAACATTTTCTTGTGCAGATAGAGTGAGGGTTCTGGACACATTACTAGATCAGCCAATGGAAGTATTTAAGATGGTGTTGAAGACTCCAGCCCATATAATGTTTGTGTGCAAATATGGGACACACTTCTTAAGTGTAAAATGCAGGGTCATCAATATTGGAGCATAGGTATTGATGATTGTGGTTGTGGGATAAAGTGCCAGTAACAATAAAATATCAGTCTTCCGGGTCTTGATCAGGGTCCGGCACCTTAATTCTAAGATATTTGTGGTTCAGGGTAGAAAAACCCGGTGAGTTGGAGCAAAAGGAAGTGCAAAACCTGGAGGGATCCCAAGGCCTAGCAAAGTCTTCTTTGGTGATACCAGACAAATGTGTTTCCTGGAGCAGAGTTATTTTCGCTCCATGCCTTTCACAATAAGCAAATATCTTTTGAGCCTTTATAGGGTTGGTGGCCCCTAAAATTCCAGCTCAATAGTGTGCAGACATCCAGGGGCGCCACATTAGGACATTTTCTTAAAAGAGTTTATTGTAAAATGATGGATACAAACCCTATGATGGGTACAAAATATTCTTAAATAGTGCTGTAAACCAATTTTAAGTTTTAAAACCAGATTCACTCCCCTCTGCCACCCACACTGCCAAACCCCAACTCGCAATAAAGAATTCCACCCAAATCCATAAACATACTCCAACAACCCTAAACTGTGAGCAACTGCCCATGGGCATTAGTAGTCGCAGCTCCAGAAGGCCGCACTCCGAGAAGGGGATGAGCGGGCACTGAATATATCAAATATCGACTAGAGATGGGCTATGGTGTTACATCCTTAAGCAAGTCTCGTAGAACAATGTGTCTCTAAATACAGCGCACTATCAATTATAACAGTAAACGATTCTCGCAGTTTACTCCTCAAACACATTACCAGCAAGATAAGACACTCCGCTGGTATGGAGTCCAAGAACGAATGTGCCTTTGCCGGGTCACTTAGTGGGATGGTTCCTGTGACGTGAAATTGAGTTACCTACAGGTGTTGCAGGGCCATATAAAGTATGTATGATGGCATCTCCATTTTCACAAGGAAACAGAACAAGAGCAAATTGACTGAACCGAGAGCCACTGTCTGTCACCTGGAATCCTCCTTACATCATGTTCTTTTGTCTCTAATCTGGCACACTGAGTGAACCATGCACAGGTAGGTTATATGGTTCTATTTTAATTCTATAACCAAATCACTTCCCTTGATAAACACAGTAATCAAGCAACACTTTGGCCTACTACACTCTTTTTTCCAAGCAACCATCTTAACCCTCGGTGGCATTTTAAACATTTTGTCGGCCGTGTTTGCACATAGAGACCCTTCTGACCCATGACTTCCATAGATCCCAGGTAAATCTCACTGAAAAAAGTTTTTTTGGGAGAAGTGGTATCTGCTAAGTGCACAATCGGATTACAGAACCTCCCAGCTGAGGAGCCTTATACCCAAATTACCAAGGACACAGCAGTTTGAAGTACATAGCCTTAATTTTCCCTCAGATTTACTAAGAATTTCACATCAATATGGAAATCTGTTTTCACATTGTTTTCCGAAGACATCTCAAGGGGCAAATGAATACTTCATAACCTGGATGACTAACAGACTTTCCAATTCTATTTAAAATTGGACAAGAGAGCGCAATCCTCCGTTATTCATTTTGTGCACCATGGATGCCCTAATTCAGGAAAGCAGGTGCCCTGACAACGGCTTCACACGGCAGTCAGAGACACTGCCCTGCAGCTGCACGGTGGAGGAGCATTGCGCTCCGTGTACTGCAAGATTAGCTTCCTTGCAAACACGAGTGGATTTTCTCCATTCCTTCGTGTATTTTGTTATCTCCAACCTACTGCTGAGTGGGTATGAACGCAGGACGTTCTGTTTTGCACTACTGGCCACACCTATGAGACTTGCCCTGATGAAGGAAAGAATTTCCGAAATGCATTGGCTTATTTAGTCTACTTCATTTGGATTGTGGCAACTGCTTCCTCACTAAGGATTATTAGTGATAGCTTTACATTTGATTTACCATTGATAAATCATTTTGATATGAACCAAACAGACTCATCTTCTTATCTTTAAGATGTATGGTACACTATGAATACCTGAGTATATCGTCCTGAACCAGAAAAAATAACTTGCCCATGTTGGGCCCCATATGAGAGCGGTTGTGTGACCCGGTATTCTTACTTTGTCTTTGACGTGTGAAGCAGGTGACAAGAGCCACCATTTCTTGCTAGATTGTTTCAAGCATTGTTGAATGTTTCAAGATTCGGAAGCGGATTGCCATGATTCTACCTTTTTTCCCCTTGGGTATCAGCGCTCGCATATTTTCTCCACTCTATTAAGTATGGTCGGTGCGAGTGGCAGTTGTCACGCAATAACAGAAATACAGTGCCTGCCATGCTTGGACAAAACACCATTATGAGCACATACAGGTCGTTTCATCTAGTAACTGGTGTGATAAATTACCAGGTTACTCACCGTAGTGACCACCTTACTCCTAGTCCATAGTCCCCTTTCCTCCATACTTGTGGGACATCTCTCCGTCCTGTGGGACGGGACCGGAGCACTTTGTAAAAAGCATCCAAATGTTTTTCAAAAATGTGTCCCTCCTCTTTTTCCTGCAAGGGGGCCGGCACGCGGCTGTAACCCCGCCCACCTTGGCTCCGCCCCGCGCATCACCCATCAGTCCTTTTCTATCGCCGGGTCACAGACCCATTACCAATAACAGAGGAACCTTATTAAAGGGGACGGCGGGCGGGCGTATGGAGGAAAGGAGACTATGGACTAGGAGTAAGGTGGTCACTACGGTGAGTAACCTGGTAATACTCCTACGTCCCATCCCCTTTCCTCCATACTTGTGGGAGTTTCCCAAGCACTCCTTACAGGAACTAAGGGTGGATGGAAATACCCCTTACTGAAACAGGTTCTTCAGCACAGCCTGACCAAACTGAGTGTCAGCTCTAGAGCTCATGTCGAGACAGTAATGCTTACAGAAAGCTGATCGGAAGGCCCAAGTAGCTTCTCTAGCGATGGACTCCCAGGGAACATATTTCTGAAAAGCAACCGCGGCTGCCTTGCCCCGCAACAGGTGCGCATGGATACCTTTAGGAGGTTTCAGCCTTTTGACGGTGAAAGACTCCGTGATGCAGGCGGAAATCCACCTGGAAATAGTTGCCTTAGACGCCGGCTTGCCCTGAGGGTTACCGAAGGTCACAAAAAGTTGAGAAGAACTCCTAAACTCGGAAGTCCTGTCCAGGTAGACCTTAAGAGCTCTTCGGACATCAAGACAGTGTAGAACTCTTTCAGCCTCTGAGGCAGGGTTTGGAAAAAAGACCGGAAGGGAGATCGACTGATTCAGATGGAATTCGGTCACTACCTTCGGTAGGAAAGCCGGGTTTGTCCGAAGGACTACCTTGTCCTTGTGAAAGACCAAGAAAGGATACTCCACCGACAATGCCTGGAGCTCACTCACTCTCCTCACTGACATAACGGCAACCAGAAAAGACACTTTCCAAGACAAGTACTTGAGGTCTACCGTAGCCATTGGTTCAAAGGGTTTATGGCACAGCGCCGTCAGGACTACATTTAGGTCCCATGGCTGGTGTGGATTACGCACCGGAGGGTAGAGGCGTGTCAAGCCAGCAAAATGCCTCTTCACCACTGGGTTAGAGAATAAGAACACAGGTCTATAGAAAGGTAAGCAGAAACCGCTGAGAGATAAGTCCTGCATGACAGAACATGAACCCCTGACTCTGCTAGGGAGAACACGAAGGACAGCACCGTGTCAATCGTGGCCACCCTCGGATCCAACTTCTTCTCCAAACACCAATGACAGAACCTGAGCCATTTACTCCTGTATTGAGATCTGGTCGAGGTTTGCCTGGCTTCCTGGATAATGCGCATGTTAACTGCAGACAAACTCAGATGATCTAAAGACTTGAACTCAGGCACCATGCCGCCAAGCTGAGCGATTGTGGGGAGGGGTGCCACATCTGTTGTTCCTCTTGGTGAAGAAGATCGGGAGTTACTGGTAACCTGATCGGCGGATATGCCGACAGGTGTTGAAGTTCTGAGAACCAAAACCTGGCCGGCCACCACGGAGCTATCAGCAGAAGGGAACAGTTCACAGAGTTCTTCAACTTCCAAATTGCTCAATGAACTAGAGGCAGAGGCGGGAAGGCATAAGCTCTCATGTTGTGCCATGGAATCTCAGAGCATCCCCCTGAGAGGAGGCTCCCAGCCCCCCCCTCTGGAGGCATAGTGAGGAAGCTTCTTGTTTACCGCCGTAGCGAAGAGGTCCACCTCCGGTGTGCCCCAACACAAGAAATTCCATGAAAGGACCTCCGCCTTCAACTCCCAGTCGTAGCGGACCACTGTCCGCCGGCTGAGGGCATCCGCTGTGACATTCAGCTGGCCCGGGATGTGAACTGCAAGCAGCCAGACACCATGAAGCATGGCCCACTCCCAAATCTGGATGGACAGGTCCACGAGGGGGGGGGGGGGAGACTTTGTTCCCCCTTGCTTGTTTATCTAATGCATTGATACCACATTGTCTGTTCTTATGAGGATGAAATTGTTGACAATGAGCGGTCTGAACGGCCTGAGCGCTAGGAAGATCGCCCGAAGCTCCAAATGATTTATGTGCAGGAGCTTGTCCTGAGGCGACCAGAGGTCCGAGACCTGAAGAAGATTTAACGTCGCACCCCACCCGAGGAGGGAGGAGTCTGTCGTGATCGTCACCGTGGGGACGGGGTCCTGAAACCCCGCGCCCCCAGACAGATTGCTGAGAGATGACCACCAATCCAGGTCCACTCTCATGGAATCCGGAATCATTATCTGCATGGAATCCGGATCCACTGCCTGACGCCATGAGCTCCGAAGAGCCATCTGGGTCCGTCTCATTTGGAGACGAGCAAGAGGAAGAGCCAGTACACACGAGGCCATGAGGCCCAGAAGCCTCTGGAACCACCAGGCCGACATTCTCTCCGACTGCGCAAACATCTGACACGTGGCCAACAGATCCGCAATTCTGTCCCTGGTCAGATACACTCTGCAGTCGATCGTGTTCCAACGAAAACCCAGGAAGATCAGGTCCTGTGAGACCGTCATGTAGGATTTCCGCCAGTTTACCGACAGCCCAATTTGGAACAGGAGCTGAAGGAGAGACTGGAGGTTGCCCGCTGCTGCCAACGGACAAGGGCTGCGTAAGAGGCAGTCGTCCAAATAAGGATACACATGGATACCCTGGAGACGAAGATAGGCCGTAATCACCGACACCATCTTCGTGAAGACACGCAGCGCCGAGCTGAGGCCAAAAGGAAGCACCCGAAACTGGAAGTGCTCCTCTACCAAAGAGAAGCGGAGGTATCTCCTGTGTGGATTCAAAATCATGATATGCATGTACGCATCCTGAAGATCCATCACGCTGAGCCAATCGCCCATCTGCATAGAGGAGCAAATCTGGCCGGGCGTGATCATCTTGAATTTCTCTTGGGGTAGGAAAAGATTGAACTGGGAAAGGTCTAGGATGGTGCGCAGGCCAGCCTGGTTGGGTTTGGGCACCGTAAACATCCGGGAGTAGAAGCCCTCCCCTCGCTCCCCAAAGGGAACGGGTTCCACAGCTCTGAGGTCCAGAGGTTTCTGAACCTCAGCCTTGAGGGAGGGTGGCCTGACAGTTGAAAAGGAGGGCTGAGGGGTGGGGTAGAGGGTAAAGGTAAGCGGAAGCCCGCTCGAGCGACTGACAAGACCCATCTGTCTTCTGTGATGGTCTGCCACGCCTCCCAATGAGACGCAATGCGTCCTCCCACCGGGGTCTCGTGCGAGCGCTGAAAACCCTCATTTGGCAGGTTTATCGGTGGCAGTGCCACCTGAACCTGATGAGGAGGCTGAGGAGTGGGAGAAAAACTGTGTGCGTTGTTGTCTGCGGCGGTTATTTCCCGCAGGAGTATCCACTCTGCGAGATTTGCGGTCGAGGAAGCCCCTAAAACCAGAGGAGGGTCGACTTTGCGACAACGGTCTCTGGGATTTGAAAGGAGGTTTAACCAGAACCTACAATGATTTAGCTGTCTGAGTGCTACCCTTGGTTTTGGTGAGCTCTACATCAGTAGAAGAATGAAAAAGCTCCTTACCATCGAATGGAAGGTCCAACACCTTGTCTTGCACTTCCTTAGAAAATTTAGTGGCATGCAGCCACGCCTGCCGTGAGGTATCAACCCCGAGCATGAGGCCCCCGAGCCAAGGTGTCTACGTGATGAGCCGCAGCCTCCAGGAGATCCTGGGCCAAGACCCTGGCATCGGAAAGGCCTCCTTTGAAGCCCTCCAGCTTCTCGACCGGGATGTGCTCCTCAAACTCTGATAGACATTTCCACATCCGCATGTTAGCTCCCACCAATATCAATTCGGCATTGGCCTGCCTAAGCTGCAAAGCCGAGTTGGCGAAGATTTTCCTCCCGAGGGATTCGAGGAGCTTGTCCTCCTTACCCAGAACCTGAGTAGCCGTCGTGGAAGAGGATGCTGCAGGCCTGGACTGCAAAGTGGTCGCAGCCACCACCGTAGAGAAGGGAGGCGGACAAGACGACAGAGCCACCTCTTCCGAAGAATGCAGCATGTACCTCGTGTCAATCTTTTTATTGACAAAAAGTCCTGAGTGTGGCTTTTCCCAGACTCTTCGGACCTCGGCCAGAACGTCCTTCTGCAGGAACAGGCTGGTACGCTCCAAGGGAGACAGGGTGAATGCCCCAGAAAACACGCCCTCCTGCGGAGCAGGTGCCTCGGGCACCGGAACATCTAAGAAACTCATCATGTCCAGTACCCGGTCATGAAAGGCTCTGATAGAGCGGGGAAGGTCCTTGTTGTCCTGATCGCCTTGAGGGTCATCTGACAGGTCAGGATCCTGATGAGCCGTGTCAGGCACTGCCTTGTCCACTGGAGACAATGGAGGCAAAGGCGGGAGAGCAGGGGGGGCACCACGGGCAAGGGAGATGCCGGCGGAACCACCTGAGGAACAGGTGTAGCCGGAGGCGCCGGTGGACATATCTCCTTGAAAAGCCCTTTGAAATATTCCCTCATGGGGTCGGTGCGCATAAGCGCTTGAAATTTACCGAAAAAGGCATCCTCAGGAGATTGTTTTGGGACCTGAGGAGGCCTCTCATGAGGTGGACAAATCCAGGGACGTAACGGGGAAGGGTGCCGCCACACAGGGCCCTCCACCGACGTATCCACATAAATCAAAGGAGCCGCCCCCGCAAGCAATGAAACATTGTGCGGAAGAGGCATCCGGGCGTTCCAATCATAAACCGGCCAGTAAGGATGCGCATAAGGGACCTTAGGTTCACCCAGGAGACCGAGCCCTACACCAGAAGCCGATGGCGTAGTTGTAGGGATAGCACCTAAAATGGCTGTCATAGTCGTGGCGGGAACGGGCGCCATTTTGTCCTCATCTGAGGGGAACTGCAGCACGTAAGGAAGTGAGGCAGGGGTCCCTGTCGATGGATCAGGGGGTCTTAATCTTAGCCTTAACATAAGGAACCTCGGCCGAGCCGGTACTACGAGGCCTGGAATGTTTTTGTGACATACCAACTGCCAACTGAGCCTTCGAAGGAAGGACCTCGGCACTGCCGGTAAAAGAAGAACTTTGCTTCTTTGCCCCCTCAACAGATCTGGTGTCACCACAAGAGCGGGAATGGTGCGCTTTCACTGACAAAGCCTTGACCGGCCTCTCAGAACTGTTGGTAGCTTTAGCCTCTGTACGAGGGACCTCGGACCCAGGTCCGGTAACAGCCTTTTCTGTGCGGGCCTCGAACATCCGTTCGGTAACTACAAGCCCAGCTAAGGCCTAGGGGGAACACCCTGGTTTTGTTTTTGAGGGAAGCCGACAGAGAGGCCTCAGAGTGAACTCCGGTACCCCACGACTCACTAGAACTGGGTCTACAAACAGCCCCCACAGGAGGGGCCTCGGAGCGTACTCCGGTGTTCACAGGCCCCTTACGGAGACCCTCGGAGAAAACTCCGGTAGAATTATTAGGCCCAACAGGCACCTCAGGGCGAACCCCGGTATCAGAGCGATCAACAACCCTCCTGGACCGAGAGGAACCCAGAAAGGTATCCCCCGGTCGGGATGCCCTGAAAAGTAAAGAACTTACCGGGCGTTTTTTCTTCTCGTCGATGAACGCCTGAAAATGCAAAGGAGGAGTTCGTCGAAACACCTCCTCCCACCGCTCCAACCAACGCTGAAGTGCCCGGATCGAAAGGGAGTCACAGTAAAAACAGGAGTCCCAACGGTGTTCCGGACCCAAACACTCTAAACAAAGAGGATGGGGATCTGCCCTCGCGAAGCGACGGTGACACGATGAACAATCTGGAAAGTCTAATTTGAAAGACATAGACAGACTCTTAAACGAACGCTAGCGAGAGCCGTGAGAGGAAAAAAGGGAAGAAAATCTTCAGAGGATGCAAGTGCGTCCGGGCCTGGTCGAGCGGAGAAAAGGACTGATGGGCGATTCACGGGGCGGAGCCAAGTTGGGCGGGGTTACGGCCGCGTGCCGGGCCCCGCGCAGGAAAGAGAGGAGGGACACATTTTTGAAAAAAATGTGGATGCTTTTTACAAAGTGCTCCGGTCCCGTCCCACAGGACGGAGAGATGTCCCACAAGTATGGAGGAAAGGGGACGGGACGTAGGAGTATCAGTAATCTGACCTTGTTGAGAGGGAATAGGCACCCCTCCCAGCCTTGGGTGGGTGGACAACCGGGGTTGAAGCCAGTACTACCACAGAGGAGGATTGTGGACCCAATTCATGTCAACTCACCTAATGCCTTTATGTGCATGAATGGTTACACTGTGCATCACTCTCAGACCTCTGCAAACAAATGCTTAGCAGTCCTCCTCTTATCATTAAGGCAAACACAGGCAACCAGACCCTGGGAGGAGCACCAGCAAGAAAATAATCCATCCAAGCCTCCAGATGGACAATTCTAGTCATCAGAGTTCTCCGATCAGTGGGAAAGAGAAATGCAGAGGATCTGCGTGGCTGCGAGGAATGCGTGTGCAACGCCAAACAGCAACAGCGCATGCCACACTCTGCCTGCAACCATGGGACCACTCGAAAAGGACTTGCAAAACTCTGCTGCAAAACAGCTCTTCAAAACAAAGATTTACCCGAGTCTTCATAACAGCGTGGTGCTCTAACATTAACAGGGACATTCACCAAAGCGGGCCACTATTGGTGCAGCATGGCCTTCCCACGTGGAAGGGGTGGAACGTAGCCCCGTATTTGTAAATTGTAACAGGGAAATCCGGACCAGATTGACTAGGGCATGGAGTCCATTGGGAGAAGGAGGAGTAGCGGAGGACAGTGTAAGGCACTCATTGTGTCAACAGTAAAGACAGACACAAGTGATCACAGTTCAAGGGTGTTTATTAACTGTATATATGGGTGAGAAAAATGGCTAAATCTAGGATGGGAGCAAGCTTCGATCATCAAATCATAATAAGGCAGTCCTAGTGGCATCTTGTCAAATAAAAGGGCCTACACTAAAAAACCTATTGCCAGTCTTTACAGCTAAGTTACAAAAACAGTGTGTGATAGTATTCACAAGAAAAGAAATAAGCGTTCACAAAAATGATAAGTCAGAATGGTATGGCAAGATCTCCCTTCCCCACGTTTTTAGCACGGGACAAGGCGGACCTCTTGAGCACAATATACAACTGGGCTTTTCCAGCACATGGCTCTCGCTCTTAGAAATATCAGGATCTGCAGTGGTCACATCTCTTTACCCAAAGTCTCTTGCCTCCAGGGGCCTGATGTGTTCAAAATACCTGTATTGTACTTTTTATTGTTCATAGGCACCTTAAGGCTCTCCAAACATGGCCGCCGCCTCCCCTCTTCACTTCAATCTACTACCTGAAGCACTGTGAGCTACCTCCTGGATGCAGATTGGCCAGGACTGCTCCCATATACCCAATCAAGGCGCTGGTAGGCCTCAGCCGGCCTCCACTCAAAAGCCTGCATCCTAGGCCCTGTCTATGCCTGTCCAGGCCTGGCTGGGCTTTGTAGACTGCTCTACCTCTCTCCAACCATCAATATGCATCTTGAGGCTGTGTACCTCATCCAGGAAGCCTTGGGCTATGGGATCCCCCCGCTATCACGTACTTAGGACTGTTGCTCTATTGCCTGTAGCATCCTGCAGACTCTGTGCCTGTGCCACTCCTGACAATCTCTCTAATCTATCTCAGAAGGCCCCTCTTTTTCCAAGTACCAGGCCATAGCACTTTTCTTCCTTCCTGGGCTTACACTTCCACTACCTACACCTCCGTACTGTTGTGCTGCTATACCTGTTTACCCAAAACTCGAATTTAGCGTTGTTCACATCCTGCATGTTTTTGATGCTGTTTTAAAATCGAATTTAGCTGTGTTCACATCCTGCATGTTTTTGATGCCATTTTAAAACTCGAATTTAGCTGTGCCCACATCCAGCATTGTTTTTGATGCTTGTTTTAAAAATCATTTTTAGGTGTGTGCACATCCTGCTTTTCACGGGAATGTGCTGACTGGTTACCCCGTGTTATGCTTGAGCTAAAACATGGCGCTGGTGCGCAGTGCATTCTGGGGGCACTCAGAGCCATAATGGATATTTATTCCATGCCTCAGTGAAAAGCTGTACTTAAATTGCTGAGAGCTGAATTTGCTTTGCTGAAAAAACATGCTTTCCAAACCTGGTATGCAGCCAGTCAAGGACATTCTGCTGGGAAAGCTGGTTTGTTATGTCTTGCTATGAGTTAATGGACTGTTTTCCGTGGCGTTTGTTCTTAGGAGAGGAGGGAAGCGCTTTGCTCCTTGAGGTTACTGTCAGTTGACCCAGCTGGCAACCAACGGTCACTTATCAATGCGCAAGCGCATTGCTAGAAGGTTCGAGAAATTGCCATCCCTGTTTGAGGAGTGCATATATGCGGAACCCTCAGCGGTCAGACGAGATAAGCACAAAGACTTCAGTCGGAAGGGGGACGCCTTTGTCCGACATACCTGTGGGCTGTTGTGCTCTCAGCCTGGATCTTACCGGGTCTTCCAGCCGCTTCTGGTGAGATGAGGGATTCAGTTACGCCCACGGTGATGTATTTTCTTTTGAATTCTCTGTCTTTTCTGTGATTTATTTCTGTGTTATCACTTGTTTCCAAACTATGAATAAATAGCCGTATAAGTGCTTGTTATTTCACTAACTGCGTATTTGGCTGTGAGTTATTGCTTCGCCTACCTGCGTTCAAAATATTTTTCTTTGCTCTCCACATGTACTGGCGATAAAGTTTCCGTGCGCATTTGGAGAGCAAAACACCCTGTCTCTCCTATGTTCTGGTCCATTATCTATTCCTTCACCCTCTTCATTTCCCACTGTTTCTTCCCTATCCTCCTTGCCTACCTCCTCCCACCCACCGCAACTGCTATGCCTGGCAAAGTGTAGAACACTCTGTGCCCCTCACTATGGTGCTTTGTATCTCCCCCATCTTCTCGAACTGCTTCTCCATCTCCTATCCTTCACCTCACACGAAGTCTGACAGGAACAAATTCAAGAAGTACATACTGGCCTCTACGGCCGCCCAGGCTCCCTTGCCAACTCTGCCCACCTTGGCTACCTTGCCCCTTACCAACCTCACCACTTCCCTCACAACTCCCCCTTTGTCGCTTTCAACTGTACAGGCTCCCCTGCCTACTCGCACTACACTGACAACCTCGTCAGCCTCTTCCACCCTGCTGCCCTGGTCACTGACTGCCACCACATCTGGAGTTCCCTTGCCTCCTGCGGCCCCTCCCACACTGGCTCCCTTGCCATCTTCCACTATCCTGGCTCCCTTGCATGCACCCTCCTCACTGACACCCTTGTCATCATTGCCTCTTCTGCCTCCTCCTACCTCTATCTCTCAGGCACTCGTTCTGCTTGCGGGGGAGGACCTCTGTCCCCTGCACCTCCCCCACGTAAGTCTCTGAAAAGTGGCAACCTGCTCCATGTTGTCACACTAAACTCTTGTTCTGCCATCAAGCACTCCTGTGACACCTGCCACCTCCTTGAACTCCTGGACCTTAATGTTCTTGCTCGACATGGTTTAAGGACAGCTCTGTCACACGTTTTGACACACTCCTCCCTGAAGGCTACAAGATCCTCTCTGTGCCCAGGCCCAAGAGGTGGTGTAGCCTTGATCTTTCCTGAGTGGATCCCTGTTTCCATTATTCACACTCAGGTAATCTCCTTTGAATGCCTGGTCTGCAAGCTCTCTCGCTTGTCGTCGCCTCTCTTACTCTGGCCACCGGGCCAGTCCACCCTCTTCCTCTCGGAATGGGCTGACCTGGTCTATTATCTCCTCTCCTCCTCTTCCCAACACCTTCTGCTGGGGATCTTAACATTCACCTTGACTCTCCTGACTCTTCAGAACACTTCCGCAACCTGTGTGACTCCCTTTCTCTTTCCATTCTACCCTCGGGTCAAATGCACACTGCTGGCCACATCTTGGATGCTCTCATCTCCACAGACATCCCACTTTCTATTCCTCTAACTACGTCACTCTCATGGACTGATCATTCTCTTCTCACTTCTCACTTGAAGCTCTCTTCTCCTTTAGCGATGGCACACCCTACACCACTCCGACTTCAAGGTGAGCGACCATGAAAAGAGTGTCAGTGGCTGTCCTTGCCTCCACCTATTCGCCCTCCTGCGGCTGACTACCCCCCTGATACAGCCCTCTCTTACTTTCATTGTTCCATCTCCAACACTCTTCACATTCTTGCCCCTGTCATGAGAGTCCGACTGAAGCTTGCCAAAAAGTGCAACTCTTGTTATGACTCCGCGCTTGTTGCCCTTAAACACAAGTGCAGAGAGGCAGAGCGGAAATGGGGATCTTCAGGTACACCCTCTAACAAACTGGCCTGCCTCCTTCAAAGGCACTATAGACTCTGCAGCTGCTCCAAGAAAAGAGTATACGTTGAAGCCTGCGTCTTTGCGGCATCTTACAACATGGCTGAACTTTTCAAAGTCTGCAGGGAACTGGCCAACCAGACTACAGCCGCATCCTCTACTGCACCCACCCAGGCCCTTAGATCAGCCCTGGCCGCACATATCACCACCAAAACACAGGACATCCTGTACTCTTGCTCTTCGGCTCTGCCTCCTGCACTAACATCGCTTGAGCCCCCCCCTCGCCACTCCCACCGCTCCCCCTCTTCTCCCTCTCCCCTGTCACACCTGATGAGGTCTCTAGAGAAGACCCATCTATCAAGCACTCTCCTGTGCACCCTCTTCTCAAAAAACCCTCTGCTGACCTGTCTATTCCGGCAAACTATCACCCAATCTCCATCACCCCTTTCCTGGGAAAACTTTTGGAGAAGCTAGCTATCACTCAACTTACCCTCCACACTGAATCTGTTAGTTGTCTCCATTATCATCAGTCTGGCTTTAGAGCATCCAGAGGCACGGAAACTGTTCTTCTTAACACAGTGAAGACCTACTCTCAATTCTTGACTCTAACTCCCCCCTCTGTTCTCATTCGTCTCGACCTCTCTTCTGCTTTCGATACGGTAAACCACAACACCCTGATCACCCGTCTCCGTGATACCCTGGGCATCACAGATCAGGCCCTGCCGTGGCTCGCCTCCTTTCTTTAAAACCGGCCCTCCCAGGTTGAACTTGGGTCCTTTCTCAACTCTATCACTCTCTCTACTTGTGGTGTCCCCCAGGGATCTAACCTATCCCCCTGGTTCTTCAATATCTACATGGCCCCCTTGGCACACATGATCTCTACCTTTACCTCTAACTTTCAATGTTATGCAGATGACACGCAGCTCTTTCAGGCTAACCTCGGCCTCCTCCTCGTTCATCCCCGAGTGTCTATCCACAATTCAGTCTTGGTGTGCTGCTAACGATCTCTGCCTGAATGCCAGTAAGACAGAGGCCTTACTCATTGGGACCCCTGCTCCCGCTTTCCCACTATCACACTGGCCGGCCTCCCTCTAGGGGTCATCTCCGACTCCACTCTCTCCTTCTCTTCTCACATCTCAGAAATCTCCAAGAAGTCCTACTACCAACTGCATCTCCTCAGAGGTATTCTACCCTTTCTCACTTTCCCTCAGAGGCTCAAAACCTCGAGAGCCCTGGTTCTCTCAAGGCTGGACTATTGCAACAGCCTCTTTCTCAATCTTCCTATTTCTACTCTCCGTCCTCTACAACTCATCTAGAACAGAACTGCAAGACTTATCATTGGTCTCAAGCGCAATGACTGCATCTCTCTGGTGCTGAAATCCATCCTCTGGCTCCCTGTCGCTGCAAGGATCAAGTTCAAGTTCCTCTGCATAATCCACAAGGCTTTCTGGGGCTGGTGCCTGCACTACCCACACCGCTCTTTTCCCAAGTACTCTCCCTCTAGAGTCCTCCAATCATCCTCCTTCAACTCTCTACAGGTGAACCACTTTCACAAACAGCGATTTGGGGGTAGATCTTTATCCGTCTTAAGCCAGAGAACCTTCTGGAAACTCCTCAAGACCTTCTTCTTCTCTTCCTCCTCCTCTCTCTCCCTCCCTCCCTCTCCCTCTCCCCAGCTAAACTCTGTTCTTATTCTCTCCACCCTCGTTCTCCTCCCTAACACTATTCAGTTTTTGCTGACTGGTTGCCTGGTTCACCTCCAGAGCCTTACAGGTCCCAGGCTCCCCGCCAGTCTTTTGCACTTGCCTCTTGGCCGTTACACTATGTTCAGCATTACTGCACTATCAGCTTATGCTCCATGAGTGGCGCAATCTCTCTGCACTTAACCCAGGGTACTGTAGGACTGGACTCCTTTGTTCCCCACAACCCACACCTCCCTCGCACCTCCATCTGCACGCATGCATGACATAAATGTACTAGGACTAGTTAGTTTGTCTGGCCTGTCCCCCTCTTTTTTGTTCCCCCTCCCTAGCTTATTCGCAACTGTAACACTTCATGCACTTGCACTAGGAGAAATATTGTCAGGCCTAGTATGCTAGTTTTTCTGTTAGATCACTCAGAAATGTCAAGGCCTAAGAATGATTACTGTATTCCCTTGTTCCCTTCCCGCCTTGAAGTGCTTTGAAGCAATCCACCTGTTCATAAGCGCTGCATAAATAAAAAATTACAATTACAAAAATACCAAAATAAAAGTTCCTTTCCATATGTACGTTGGGTGATGAATTTTCATACCTGGATCCCCCTCTTCCAGGCTCAGACCCTTCTCGAATGTTAGCCTGCCGTGTCAGGTTCACTACAGCTTTTTACTGAAAAGATTTCACCTGTTGTATTCACGAGTCTCAATGTGTTTTTAAACAATCTTTCAACGTGGACATCCCTCAGCCGGTTTCACTCTTTGTCAACACAATGCTCCCGGGATTATCATGCGTCGCCCCGTTTTGTAGGCATCCCTCAGCCGGGTTCACACTTGCCAGCAATACAGTTCACTCAGGTTTATCACAATGTAGGATTCACTCCTCTCAGCTCTTGCTTTGGCATCCCTCTGTCGGGTTCACATAGCCATTGGTTGTGGGTCAAAGACTTTCGACTGGACAAGGGATTTTACTCGACCCTTGTATAACCACTTTGACTTCTTAGGACGGGCTCTCCTATGGCCGTCTGGTACTTGTAGTTTTATCAAAAGGGTACCAAGCAGAACCTTTCGATTGAGCGCCCACTTCGCGCCGGACCACTCTGCAACTGGTCTTCTACAAATGCTCTTTACCTGCGGTTTTAACAGTTCTGCAACACACACAGTCTTTGTTCTTTAATTCATCTCATGTTGCCATTTGCAACCTTTGCTCAACATAGTTCACTTTACTCTCGGTTCTCCCTCCGACTCACTGGGTGTGATAAACCGCTTGGCATTTCTTGTCTCTGGAGTCTAGGACGATACCAATTTAGCGAGCACCTCTCCCTGCATTGGATATCAGTGTAGGAGGGCTCTGTGAACCGTTGACATCTGCTACAGCACACGCTGGTTGTTATTCCCGGTCTTATGATTCCTTTCACAGAGGCTTAGTGGGTCTGGGTCGGAAAGGGCAAGGGCACTTCTCTCCTGGTCATCCTTTCGATTCTAGCCACCTTTATCCTCCTCTTGAACTGCCGTCCTGGAACAGCTGGCTCGTCAAGCGGTCTGCCTTGCTCGTAGTGTGCTCTCGTGCTCCACCTTTTATCCTTGTGGTGAAGAGAAAGGGCCACCAGGTTTGTGTGGTTATTAAATACTGCCTGACTCTGCCGGACCATTGAGTTGGGACATGTCAGGTAAACAGCCCTAGTGTTGGTCTGCTGTCTGTCTCGGTGTAGGAAAGTGTTCATGTTGGAAAGGGTGGAGTGGAGGGTAGAACTTCTGAATATCCTATGGGGTAGGATGGGGAAATGTTGTTATAGAGAAGGGGGTACTGCATCTACCCGTCGGTGTCCCACTTCCACTCCCCAAGGGCCCCTAATCCAAGTGATCCTCCCACAATGGTCCACCCCTAAGAACTGGATCCAATAGCAATGGCCGTGTTCTGGCCACCTGGATGAGAGATCCCCAGGGACTAGTCAGGGAGACACCGTCGGGTTTCTCACAACAGGAAAGAGGAAGGTGTAGCTTATTCGAGTGAGGTCAGAGGAGGAAGATATGGCACATCATCAGGAAAAAGGACGGTGGACTGGAAGAAAAGGTGAGGTATCGGATGATGAGAACAAGTGCTACTGTCTGGCAAATGTGCGTGCAAGGTAAGTGAGTGAGAGTGTTAAGAGAAAGTGTACAGAGCGAGTGGGAAGTAACTTTGAGGGAGACAAGAGGGTGACTGAGTAAAAGTGCGGTGGAGTAGTACAAGTGTGGAAAGGGAGGAGTAGCAGAGGTGTGTAGAGAGGAAGTAGTCCGGTGGAGAGGAGAGAGTAGCAGCAGTGGGGAGAAGAGTGTAGTAGAGGTACAGAGAGGGAAGAGTAGCAGTAGTGCGAGTAGTGGAGAGAAATAGAGGCATGGAGGGGGGAAAAGTAGTTCTAGAGGAGTGGCGAGTGATAGGAGAGGCAGTGGTAACATCAGAGGGTGGAGGTAGGTATATAGAGAGGGACAGACATCAGAGGTACGGAGGAGGAAGATTCAGGGAGAGAAACAAGAGAATGTGGAGAGAAGGTAGAGTTGGAAGGGAGAGTACAGTGGGAAGTGAATAGAACAACAGTAAGAGATAGGGAGAGGACCATCAGGACTTAAGAGTGGGGCTTGAGCACCTGTAAGGCAGAAGTCTACAATACCTTTAGAACTAACATCATTGATTGTGTAGGGTCAGCTAGGAAATCCCTGAAGGAGATTAGAGAGAGACAGTGCTTGCCCTTGACCTTTTATAAAAAAAAGTCAGAAGTTTACACAGTCAGCATATACTAACCTGGGGTGTAGGGACACCTAGGTTAGGAAGGGACTGGTGTTTTCTAGATGAGAGAGAGAGGGGGACAGCCTATAGATCACATGAAAGAAAGCAAACAATTACCCCTGAACTGTCCTTTCAAGTCGATTTGTTCTTGTGTACATCTGTGACACACAGTGCTCCTAAATTACTCGGTTGTGTGTGTGCATTTCTATGTTTTTGTTGATTACCTGTGTAGATTGCCTGTTTTCCAAATTCTGCTCTCCTCTTGAACCCACCTGAATTACCCTTTGGAGACTGTGACTCATCACCCAATCTCTCACACGATTTAAGGACTGCCTGTATGTTGCCCTTAAGAGACTTAGAGTTGAACCATATTGCCAGATTTCACCAGTTCTGTGAGTTACTGCTATGTGCAGATTGCCACTTTCATGACTGGAGTTCTCAGTACCTTTTCCAGCTGTTTTATCTCTCTTCTCACCTCCTTACCTCTTGTCTGCTCTTTATTCTCTCACTCTCAA
Source organism: Ambystoma mexicanum (assembly GCF_040938575.1). Lineage (NCBI taxonomy): Eukaryota > Metazoa > Chordata > Amphibia > Caudata > Ambystomatidae > Ambystoma > Ambystoma mexicanum. Next base: position 292,068,161 of record NC_090922.1, read on the forward strand.
AATCTCTATTGCCTCTTTTTGGTACTGTGACGAATCGTGGGATTCAGTCACTTCTCCCCAGGGGTGATCCTTTCCCTGGGATGCTAGCGAGAGGAGCCTGCCAGGCGATACCCTCCCTAGGAGTAGAGGTAAGCGCGACTTCCCCGGGAGAGACTCTCCTCTGGGGACAAGGACTCCCGTTCTGAAGAGGAACTCCCTAAATCACTCATCTATACGTCATTACTGATAGAGGAACAAGTGATGTTATTGATATGCAGAAGAAATACTTGTTTGATACTGAGAAGAAGAAGATCACGCGAGTAATACAGAGTACTCCTCTAACACAGAAGTAGGACTCTGACGCTCTGCTGGGGAAGTCCCCACATTGTGTCAAAAATCAAGGCGGAGGAGCCCAGAGAGTGAGAGAAACTCGGGAGCTTCAAATCAGCTGTGCGAGTAATGCCGAAGTGGAGAGGAACATGCTGTTCCCAAGCTGGCTGGGTAGCTGGCATGTACAGCCTACATGTGTAAAACCCGAACCAGTGGAAACGGGAGCCAGAGACGGACAACTCAGTTCAAGGTGGTGGCGTGACCGAGGTTCAGTGGACTGGGAAGTACAACTACTATGCTGAGGCCACTTATCTGACTGCAGTACAAAGCAGGTACCACACAGAAGAAAAGGAAACTGAGAAACAAGATGCCAACCTGGCACTGAGAGAAGAGGATCCCGTCCTGAAGGGAGGCCCAGTGACACTTACCCTGAGAGTTAAAGGTAACGGGGAAGGCGGGAGAGCTGAGAGGGATACAGAGAATAACGAAGATAAGCATCTTAGTCATCACAGTGGGGACTTAATGTTAAAATTGCAGAAGAGGGAATAACTATGTGAGAGCCTGCATACTCATCTCAGTAAACACGGAATAACAGAGCAAGTTGAGAATCATTACTGGAACACTCATTCTTCCCAGTAAGAATAAAGAGGTGGAGAAAAGTGAGAAACATTACTGGAACATGCATACTCGTGCCAGTACCTACCAAGTGGTGGAGAAGAGAGATAATCATTTTGGGAACAGTCCTACTTGGCCCAGCCAAGTAAAAGAGTGGACACTGAATAAAGAAAGTCTCAAGTTTAATAAAGGAGAAAAGAGAGAAGAACAATCTCAAGAGGGAGAAACAAAGTGTAAAGGACACTATTGAGAGAGTGAGAAGCTCAATATCTGAACTATACAGCTTGATCAATGTAGTTACCAAGAATCATCTGAGAACCATCTGAGAATAAATTACTAAAGTGAACTTGCTAAAAAAAAGCAGGGAGTCATTCTCTTGTGCCTTAGTTTTGTTATTGGCAGGGACAGGTTAGATTAGTTTTGGACAGAGGATGGTTCTTCCTTTTGTAATCACAGACTGACGAGCAACCTAGTTAGATTGCGTTAGGTAGGGAAAACCCATAGCTTAGGGAAAGTTAGGAGTTTTGCATTTTTCTTTAACAACCAAAAATTCCAAAATGGAAGACACAAGTGCTTGTCCTTCTGACCCGCCACAGTACTCTGTTGGATCCTTTGTGGCCATTTCAGACCTTGTGTAAGTTGGCATGCTGGCAAGTCCACCTTCGGTAGTTCAGGCACCCCCTCTAGCTCAGGTCCCTCATCCTTCTGTGTTTTCATGTTCCGTCATGAAGGTTGGAAGATTCCCTTTCTACTTCTTGGGACACCTGAATAGGTATGTTAATAATGTGAAGGTGAGAAGGGAAGGAGAGCACAATGTTCTACTAACTTGACTGCTTGTTTTTCTTTACAGACTGGGGACAGAGCAAGTACTCTATGCAGGGGGCCTGGTTCCCCAGTAACATTAGGCATGCTCCACAGACGCTTGTACCTTTCCTGATTGGCTGGGTTGTAGCAGGGGGTCTGTAAGGCCAGAGAACATAGGCAGTTGTGAGAAAGCTAGGGGTATTCTCCCATGCAAGCCCTGAGAGTCCCCTATTTAGGTGCCCAGGGGAGGGCTATCGCTTTTGGATCCCAAACCTAGGGGTGGACAAGCAAGGGGGATCACCTGAGTAGGGGAGGCTGAGGTTGCCCTCAGGAGAATATCCTAGGATAGACACAGTATTCTAACCGCACAGTGGTGGAGGAGGAGGTCCCAGATGCCTTCTTGGCATATCCTGATTCCCACAACCCAACTCCAGGCAGCAAGATCCTTAGATCTCCTTCTATCCGTCATGACCCCAGAGCGAGAAGGGAAGGAGCGGATTACCCAAGAGGCAGAGGGAGGAAGGCATCAAGTAACAGAGGATCAAAGCATTGAGAGCAAGATGTGTTCACCCTCTCCAAATCATAGGGAAAACCACATAAAACCCTATACCCATAAGTCATCAGCAGATATGAAGGGAAGATGTTCTTATACTCCCCCCATCAATACGCTTGATAGGATGATTACAACTCCACCTAAATCATGTTACCCATTTAAACGCTCTCCCTTAACCTCAAAGGGGTGTTTACAATCTCACCCCATCTCCCGCTCCCTATTTCCAACAAATACTGAGTAAGAGAAACCTACCATAGAAAAAACTCTAGTTGTCCCACTAATAGGGTCAGGCACTCAATAGTAACTATTCACACCTGACTCCACTTGACAGCTTTGGTCACTATAAAAGGTGTGGTCATGCACACAGGAATGAGCAAGCTGCAGATACAGTGGAGCCCAGGAGCAGAGAGAAGCGGGAACTGCAGGCGGAAGGAAGACGGCATGCAGAGACGCTGTCCTGGTGTGGAAAAGGGGCTGCAGCGTGGCGATAGGGGCCGTGCCTCCAGGGAGCCGGAAAAGCGTATCATGCTGGCCATGTCTAAGGGAGTTCTTGTTCCTTTGGGGCCAGTGTGGACCACAAGGGTGCCCGAGGTGCAGGTGGTGAGACCCTGACCTCAACCCTGCATTTCCTGGAGAAACTGCCTCTTGAAAAAACGCTGCCCAGTGAGTTTCTTGGAGATTGTAAGAGAAACTCGGGAGCATGCGTTTGGATGAGAGCAGAGCGGGCGAAGGGCATGGAAAGGTAAAGCGGCACAGAATTGCCAAGAAAGGAAAGTGTAAAAGTTGAAAGTAATAGCGAAGCAGAAACCATAAGGGGTGAAAGCACAACAGAAAGTCAGAGCAAAGCAGAAAGCATTAAGGCTGAATGCGCAGCGGAAAGCCAAAGCGAAGCGAAAAGGCTAATAGCATAGTTAAAGGCAAAAGTAAAGGGGAAAGTAAGAAAAGCAGATTGGTGCGAAAAGTGAGCAAAAGGCTGATCAGAGCAGAAAGTCAGAGAAAGTGGAAGTGGAAAGAAGCACAAGAGTGTGAGTGGCCCGTAATAAGAGAGGGGCACGAGAAAAGGTAAAGAAAGGTGCCAGAGGGAAGCTAAAGAGGAAAACCGAAAAGAAGGTGCAAGATAGCATGGAAAGAATAAAGGGCAAGTGCCAGGGGCACGAGAAGAAGAGTAAGAGCAAAACAGTGCAAGTGTGCACGGAAAAAAAACAAAAGAGGTGCAGGAAAGGTATCAAGAAAGGTGACAGAAAGAAACAAAGAGCAGCAAAAGGGTCAGAGTGGTCTCACCTAGGAAAAGCAAAGAGCCTGGCATTTGCGAAAGACTCTGATTCTGATCTCCCTCTCTACTTGTGGTGTTCCCCAGGGGTCTAACCTTTCACCCTGGCTTTTCAACCAATACTTGGCAACTCTCGCCTACTGCATTTCCATTTCCTGCTCAAACTTCCAGTGCTATGCTGATGACGCCCCATCTCCTCTCCTTCCCTCATCTCTGACTACCTAATTGCCATTCAAAATTGGTGTGCCGCCAACAATCTTTGTCTAAATGCCAACAAGACTAAGATCCTCCTCATTGGCACACCTTCACCATCCTTTCCCCTCACTCTCTGGCCAGCCTTCCTTTGCCCTCCTCCTACCCCTACCTGCGAGGCTAAGAATCTCTGGGTCATCTTAGACTCCACACTTTCCTTCTCTGCACACATCTCTGAAGTCTCTAAAAAATCAAACTTCTTACTGCACTCCTCAGAGGTACTCTGCCTTTCCTCTCCTTCCCCCAGAAGCTCACCGTCTCCCAAGCTCTGGTTCTCTCTAGGTTGGACTACTGTAACAGCCTCTTTCTAAATCTACCTGCCTCCACTCTTCGCCGTTTACAACTAATCCAGAACAGGACTGCAAGACTTGTCCTTGGCCTCAAGCCCTGGGATCGTATCTCTCCAGCTCTGAAATCCCTTCGTTGGCTCCCAGTGGATGAAAGGATTACATTTAAAACCCTCTGCATTGTCCACAAGTCTTTCTGGAGCCTGGGTCCAAAATACCTTCAACTATCCCTCCGTAAATACCTCCCCTCTCGACCCCTTCACTCTTCTACTTCTAACTTGCTCAGGGTCGGTCGTTTCTCAAAGAAACGAGCTGGGGGCAGATCTCTGTCTTCGGCTGGGGCCTCCCTTTGTAACAGCCTCCTGATCACCTTGGAACTTGAAGAGAACCATTTCCGGTTCCGGAAGCACCTCAAGACCTCCCTCTTCTCCCCTGCTGATCTGCATCTCTCACGCGGCAACATGCACCTGGCCACCCTCTGTCCCTCGGGCCCAGGTACCTGCTCATCGTGCCTCCCTCATGCACTATCTCTGGGCCACCCCTGGTACTGTGATCTGTGTCTGTACCCATACAGTCCACAACTCTTCTTCTGCACTTATCAGATATACCCTTATCTGACTATCTTGCACTTGCCACTTGCTGGCTGCACTAAGTGTTTTCACTGCACTTATTTATTTATTTCACTGATTATTTATTCCTTTCTCTCCTCTGTTCTGCACTTTCCACCCCTGCCCCTTCCATGCACTTTCCCCCTTTTCCCTTTCCCATGCACTTGCGCGTTCTTAATGTCACTGGGCCTAGTAAGATCGTTTTATTCATGTGTTCTCCTCTGTTCCCCTCCCTTTTATTGGTCGCGCTCTGAAACACTTGTGTATGAGCACGATAAAAATAAAATATCATATAATATAATATACCATACCACATGAAAGGGTGGTATGTGGAACAGTTTGTTAATCAGGAAAGGTACATCCTAACCAGCAGAATTTGTGTTGTGAATTAAGGGAGCCTAAACCGGGGGAAGGGCGGCTTGTGAACCCAAGAAAGAACTGTGCTAAATTAGGTTTCGCGTTTGAAAGCTGGAAGAGCGCTAAAGTTTGGGCAAAAGGAACCCTGAGAGCTCTATCAAAGAAAGCATCCTGATAACAGTGACTGTATTTAAAGGTTGAAAGGGTCCTGAGCTTGGGGAAGGGAACCCTAAGAGGCCTAACCAGATTGGAAACTTGTTAATTTTTGTTGTACTGTTGAGATGATTGAAGCATGGGAAGGGAAGCTTCAGAAGCTTGCTAAAGGAACTGTGTTATAATTTTTCCATGGTGTTTTGAAACTTGATTAAGCTGAAGCTTGAGGAAAGGGAACCCCAAGGAGCTCAAAGACACTGAAGGTAGTTAGAATACTACTGTGGAAAAGACCTTACGAACAACCCTGTTGATTGAACTAATTTGTGTGACATTGACCAAGCAGCACCTGGTTAGAAGACCAACAGAAACCAACTCTGGTTTCCACATTTTGTTGAACCACTATTTCTCTTATTTTGAAAGACTTCCTATTACATTTTTGTACAGAGTGAGGGCAAGCATAGGTTTAGACACAAACAGACGTTTGTTTTGGACTCTTATACAATGACGGCCATTAGAAACATCAGTTAAGGGAATTACCTCTTTAGAGTTAGGGCTAGTTAGGCATTACAACAACCCAGGAACCTTAGTAAATAAAGGTTTTCAAACAAACCCTTTTGAGTCCGTCTCTCTTGATACCATGCCTTTATCACACAGTCCAGTGTCCCGACAAGTACACCTCCTCAGGATCTTCACATTAACCTACTTAGTGCTAGGTCCCCACCATTGCCTTTGAAAGATAGCTCCTCTTTGAAACACCTTGCTAATCAGCAACATGGGCCTCTCCCCAAACTTTCTGCAAGCATTACACATTGGATATTGTCATAGATGGCATAAGAATCACTCAAAATTTCAGAAGCAGTTCAAAGATCTTTAGTGATTTTTCATGGGCCCTAGAGCCATCACTCTCTCTCTTGTCTTGTTTAGCACCTCCTCCCTTACCCAGGCATCCCTGGCCCCAGGTTAGTATTCACAGAAGGTTGACCCATTGCTGGCCAAATTCTGTTGTATACTTGAGATAAGGGCCTAAAGGAGACCTGCCTTCTCTAGCTAAACTCTTATTGGGATTTCCTAACTTTCCTCACTCCAACCAGTTGTTAGTGTTCTACTGGGATATGGGGAATTATGCCCTAGAGACACAGTTAGATTCAGTCCCCCTCCAATTACACTCACTCCTCTCTGTTTCCTAATCTTGCCCCTCTCTACCCAACCCTTCTCACTCCTCCTTCTGACCTTTTGTCAACAAAACAATCAAAGTTTCTTTCGAATGCAATATTCACAAAGCCCATGAATAAAAATAGTTCAGAAACAATTCCGGAAAGACATACCAGTTATTCAGTACCATTTATTTTTCCAATTTGCATTGCATATATCAAACATTTTCCAGTGCCCTTCAAACCCTCGGATCTTGAGTTTGCATAAGATAAAACTATGCAAGATGACATTGTCTAAAATTGAGTACTTATAAAAGTTGCAATAAAAACGCTTACAGGGTATATCATACAGAGTACAAAAGAAGAATATGAGTATTTGATTCAATGGCGCTATTATCACATATACAAAAAATAGATTGATCCTTATTCTGTGCTTGTGTATTTAGAACTACAGGTAATTGATGAACACAAGGCCTAGTTACCAGTTTTCGAGTGACATGAAGAAGTCCATCTTTGCAGTAAAAATAAGCCTAGAAAACCCTACATTTCGCATTTGACTAGCCTGAGTTATAAATGAGAATTCCTGGGTGATTACAAATTATGTACAGCATATAAGGGACACTTAGTATGCATGTGCACATGAATGTATTGGCCTGGCCCAATCTGACCAGTAGGCTTAAGATACTTCACTCTTTCATAGTGCTTAGTTGCAGATTCACCTAGTTTATGCATCCACTGCAGACAAGTATAACTTCACTATAGTGCCTACTATGATGAATCTGATGGAGTCATCGCTGATCTTCTGCCAGTGACGACCTCCCATGTTGCCGGGGGACGGCAGCCGTGACCTGATCCCGACCCTGAGGGTGGCTATATGAGGTAGGATCACATGGGGAGATAACCTACGGGGAGACATTGTGGCTTCATTGGATGAGACATGGTAACCCCATTCGCCTTGAAGATATTCGTCCCAAACCCAAGACCCTCATCGCCTGTTTTCATATGTATACACCTTCCCCTAGGAAGATTAGAGAAAACCTTTCTCCAAATCACATCGACCAAACCTTCAACTTTGGTCTACCTTGAGACAATTACAAAATGTCTTCTCTAGTTCCATTTTCCATCATTCAGAGCTGGTATACCATTTAGAACAATTGACACTGATAATTCAAGCTTTTTAAAACAATCACCAACAATGGACTTCTTGTCCGAGAATCACTCATGTAAAGGGACGAGTGAGAGGGAAACAAAGCAGAGCGGAGGAAGCCACAAGCCCAGCGAGCGCTCTAGTTGTTTACCGCAAACACTTGCACCCGGGAAATGTAAACAACTGAAGCAAAATTCTAGAGGCTGCTGTTAGCGAGAGAACGTTTCACCTCTCTGAGAGGCTCGACAAATAGAGAAGCTCAAACAGGTGTAGGGGCGCTCTGCTGCTCACCATCCACGGAGAAGGGAAATGCTGCAAGAACTGATGTGCTATAGAAACGGCGGAAACTGGAGAAAGGCTCCTGGGCGTTCGCAGACAATGAAAAGCAGCACCTAATGGGTGTGTTGAAGAGATGCCGCGAGAGAGAGGAAAATGAAGAGAAAGCAGCCACAAGGGGAAAGCAGACAGTGTACCTTCACTGGTTGACCGCAAACACGACCAACAATGCCAACAAAAGCCAGTGAGTGAACCCAAGTATAATGGGGACAACAGAGGCATATCGGCGACCGCGCCAAATACAAATAAACAGAACAGCAGAAAGAGAGAAAGAGAGGAGATTAATTGTAAAAAGGGGAAGTGGATTACAATTAAAGCCCTTACCAGTAAGTGAATGCATTGAATGCAAAAACATGGGAACACTGAATCAAATCAATACGTCAAGAGGATATATTATCCAACCAAGTAAATGTACGACTGTGGAAATGAATATAAACACTGTGTGAATACAAAAAGCTCTGGCGGGAGAATGTACCAGGCAAATACAAGTGTGTGGGAACAAGAAGCTAAGAAAGAATATAATAACTCTTGACCGAACAAGCAGAAGTCAAATACTGGCAGAAAAAGCAACCTGGAAATTCTGACATAAATAGATTACAAAGCAGAGCAGCTTCGTGTGTGACTGTTATTGTGGGCCAGGAAAAACACAAGAAAATGTTATATGGAGAACTATTTGTATTAAAGAGGAATCCTGGGGAAGGGAGCCACTCTCTGGAACAATAACTATATATCCTTGAAGAACTATTTGTGTTGGAACTATTTATTCTTCCTTTAAGAACACTTTTTCAGAAAGTACCAAAGGTTAAAGACGTTTCCTTTTTTACCTTATGGTTTAGGTTATAGTGTGAGGGTCAGAATAGGACTTTTGTGCACAAGGACAATTATTGATTTTGACATACTGACACAGACAGATCCTTAGTTTTGGTTTAGGGAGCAACATTCCGCTTAGAGTCCGAGAGTTCTTTTCCCAAACCCTTTTATTTTCAATAAATGTCTTTAACCAGAAATATGGCCAACATGTGTTCGAGTTTCATGCCTGACTCCTCACAGTACATTGAAAGAGATTTCCTACTGAATACATTATTTAGACACGCATGTATGTGGCTGATTTACTAAGCTAAATATGTAGCTGTCATGATGCCTACCCCCAGGCATCCGGACCAAGCCTATCAGCCCCGGGAGCAGGCATCTAGGCATTTAGTAAAACCTCAGCAGCCCCGGCTAGGGGCTATCTGGGTTCAGTCCTGGCGCCTTAAGCGCCAGGCTCATAGTAGAAATCAGTCCTGGCGCCTAAGGCGCCAGGCTCATAGTCATTACTTACCTCAGGCAGACCATGCTGCAAATGACTCCAATCCAACATGAAGCCTGAAAGGGACTATTTTTCTACAGGGACTATTTTTTACTCGGGTGTGGTTCTAGGGACTTCTTACCTGGGTCTACTTTTGAGGCTATTTAAACCACGCCCGACCAGCAACACACGCTTCGCGTTATTCTGCATCCAGCAGCGTAACGCTCACCATGCCTGCAGCCTGCATCCAGTCTTCTGCCACGCCCGTCTGGAATCCGGAGCTCCTAAAACAAAGAGGAAAGGAAGGGACAACGTTAGAAAACAAAATTATTTCTATTCCACACCTGATTCTGGATCCATCTCGTCTCCGGACCTGTAAAGAACATCATTTCTGCATGCGCCGCACCTCCAGCTGCAGCACCGCGCCATACTCACCAGTCTTCACAGCATCCTTTGGGTCGGCGCTGCCTCCATCCTTTCTTTGCTGAACTTCGGCACCTAGGAGACAAAAGAAAACCACAAGGTGAGCCGAGGGAACCAACAAATATAATTCTTACCACCATAGACTTACCTGATTTACCACCCGAGGCATCCTTTTGTGACTCTCCATATTTTCACGTGCCGCATCTCTAAAGAGAGACAAAACACATTTTCCACATGCAACATTTACCGGACAGCGCCGGGTATTATAGACTCTTACCTGAGCGCCACCAGCTGCCACAAGAGCATCTTTTCATGTGCCAGCTGCAAGACAAGAAAGGAAGGGGGGAACAAGAGTGAACATCTGACATATTGTACTCTATGAACTTAATACTTACTGGTCCTCACCAGGAACCTCAGAGTCAATACTTTCAGGAACTCTCCCGAGCCTTCAAACCAGTGAAGTAACTGGAATCGATGCGCCCCTGCAAATCCACGCAGGATGGAGAGCTCATCTTTCAAGAATATGAGGTGAGATTGCTGTCAGGGCATTTCGGAGGTGATTAGTTGGGGAGGACTGTGGGGGTGCCATCACTTGAATCCACAAGAGGCTAAATCGATCTCTCCACTTGCAGGAGAATATTTCTACGGGTAAAGCAGACAAGATTAGGAGGGCATATCCAGTCAGTCACCACTGCACTACGCATCACGTGGGTGGAGACCGCAGCTGTCCGGGTCCGACCGACGCCCCTGTGGGAGCCAGGTGAGCGTAACAGTAGCTTAAGTAAAAATGTAAGTAATCTTGTGTGTGTAAATTAACTTATCCTTTTTTTTAGCTTAGTAAATCTGCCCAATGCATATACTCACTGTAAACAGATTGCTGATGCTTGTATCTGCATAGATTCACATGCTTTGCATAGGCCAACATCTAGTGGTAGTCACAGAGTATTACATGATTTGTTTTCAAAACTTGAAAAGGGACGTTGACTGGGCGTGTTAGTAATACTATCCCTAGTGTGATGTCTACTGTATCAGGGTCCTTCACGAGTCGAGGTCCCTCAGATTGTTTTGTTTCTGACACGAGGGTGCATGAAGTGTATGTAGCTTGAGTAAAAGATAGGTAAGCAGAAAGGTAAAGATAGAGAAAACATCTATGCACCTTCGACTGCAGGAGGGGAGGAACGGTGGGAGCATGTGAATCTAAGCAGATACAAGCATCATAAATACGATTACAGTGACTAATGTATGCCTTCTGAGGCTTGTGGATCTGCTTAGATCCCATGCTATGTATAGATTAGCAAGTAGTACCCAGAGAAGGAGGTGAGAAGATAAGAGCGGCCAATAGATGTTCTAGCACCGCTTGTCCCACACCTGTGCATCTGCTTTCGAGTGTGCGTTAATGCAGTAATGCTGAGTAAAGGTCTGAATGGAACTCGAAATAGCTGCCTTGCAAATTGCATCTAAAGGAACATTTGCAATAAATGCAAAAGTAGCTCCTGTACTTGGTCTAGAGTGAGCTTGTGGTGTAAATGGTCAAGTCTTTTTTGATAGCGAGTAGCAAAGTTGTATGCACTTGACTATCCATCTGAAGGTAGCGTAGAAATATGATCTCCTTCCCTGCCGGGTGCTATGGAAACACAGAGTTCACCTGTTTTCCTTAGAGGTTTAGTTTTGTTTATGTAGTACAAAACTGCCCTCCTTACATCTAGGGCATGGAGGCTACTTTCACCTGAATTTGATGGTTTTTGGAAAAAAGTCAGTAGTTCAATGGATTGGTTAACATGGACCTTAGATATGAACTTTGGTAAAAACTGAGCAACCAAAGAGTGTCTCACCCGCTAGTCTTCAGGGACTCGTCATCCAGGTGGACAGGTCACGGCCATTGCTTTTGGATCCAGTTCCTGGTGGTGGGCCAGTGCGGGAAGATCACTTGGGTGAGGGGTCTTCGGGGACTGGGGGTGAGGCAGCCGATGGTGAGATGCGCTATTTGTCCCTTTTTTTTCACTTAACCCATCCTTTTTTTAAGGATTCTCTGAGGTCCCAACTCCCCCCACCCCCTTTTTACACAAACACTGGGCCGAGGAAGAGGGTGACAGAGTAACAAGACTAACTATCATACATCGTACTGGACATGTCCTGTTAACCGGGTCAGGAAAAGTCAGGCACTTGATTCTAAGTGGATACACCTGATACCAATTAGCTCTCCTCACATGGATAAAAGGCAGAACCTAGAGAGACACTCTGAGCAAGGCGGAACACGAGTATGAGCAGATCTTCCGGGCAAAAGCAAACCTACTGGAGCAGAGCGACGGGACAAAGGGACGAGAGCAGCAGGCTGAAAACCTCAAGAGTTCCCTAATGGAGGTTGCTGCCTGCGATAGGCCGTGAAAGACATGCAGAGAAGACGAGATCCCAAGAAGAAGGATCAGAAGGCGGCATTGTGTTTTAAGGATGCCAGTGACCCTCCCGGGTGAACCGCAGAGTTGGGGAGGCAAGGCTAAGCTTATGGTACTAACCTTGACTTGTGAATTGGAAATCGTAAAAACCAAGAAAGAAACACACATCCGGTGAGTTGGCAAGTGACTTGAGAGACCGGTGTGTGTTAAAGAAAGTTTGGAGTGGCAACATTATATCGCAAGTGAAGCTTGCACATGTGTGGGATGAGACGCGAAGAAAGGCAGACCTGTGAATGATCTTTGAAGTAAGGACAGCTGTGAAATCGGCGATACTGAGTAACTGATTGGTCCGTTGAAAGACAGTAGCCCACTCTTTGAAAGTCTTTGTGAAAGGTACATTGTTTTTAACGAGAAAGCGAATGAACTGCAAACGCGAAGTAAGCAAAATTAAAGCCTAGAGAAGAGGAGAATGAAAGTTGAACCTTGAACTTGCAGTCAAAGTGGCCTGAAGAGATCTGTAAAGAAAGCCACGCACATTTGAAAGGTTCAACATCGGAAAGTGGTTTGAGCCCGACTGAGGGAGTCCCAAAAGTGTAATAAGCTTGGGAAAGGGAGCCCCCTTGCAGGTTTTGTTGAACTTTGCTTTGATGAGGTCTGGGCCCGACAGAGGGGGACCTATGTGAACTGTGTTTTGAACAGGTCTGAGCCCGACAGAGGGGGGCCTCCATGAGGTCTGAGCCCAACAGAGGGGGACCCACATGAACTGTACTCTGAAGAGGTTTGAACCCAACAGAGGTAGGCCTACAAGAACATATGCTGAAATATTATTTGGAAGTCTGGAAAGAGAGACTTCAACGTGGAAGGCCAGGCGCGCCTTAATCCATGTTTTTGGAACTGTCTACGGAGTTGAAAAACTGAGCCAGAGTGTGTCTTCCTGCCTACAGGGACCGCCTTACTCTGTGTGGTGTGGTCTAACGTGGGGAGGAGAGCTGATTCAGCCACATTTATCATACTGCCCTCTCTCCCCATTGTGTAATACAGAAGTCTACTGTGCATGCCCGCAGGGTGTTGCAGCTTCCCTTTCTTGCAGTGGGTCGCTCTCCTTCTGTGTAGCTGATCACAGATGTGGATTGGCAGTGCACGGGTTTCAGCTTTCTGAATACAGGGCGCTGGATCTGGATTCACACTCTCAATGTTTCTTCTTCGCTTCCTGTTTGGATGATGTCTCTCTAAAATAACCTGAGAAACATTGACAAGCATCTGGTATTGGGGGACTGGCTTGAGAGAGATGTGTACTGCTGAGATACTGTCAAGACTTGAGTCGCATGGATTAGGTAGACCTCCGTCCCTAAGTACCGAACAGGGAAATAGCTATGACTCACTGTTCAGTCTTTAGGGCCACAATTGGCAGGCACAGGAACACCGGAACCCCTTACGACTGCAATGAAAACAAGCAATGTAAGCAAAGGACACAATTGGGACCACAGGACAAGATAATTTAAAGAGATGGTAAACAACAAGGGAAAGTACCTTACCTAAGTGTTGGGGAGGAGGTAGTCATAAAGGGAAACCAAGAAGGAAGATGGGGATAGCTTCCCTGAACCGTGTAAACAGTACCCTTAATGAGTGTAAGGCAGCAGCAAGGGGAGTCCGTGGCAAGATGGAAATACTCATTGGATGCCCCTGAGGAGGAAGGACATGGGCGGGCAAGCCCCTGTCACGGAGGATATTAACTTTAGAGGACCAGGAGTCTATGACGTGAAGCAGGGTTGAAATCCAGGTAACCAGTCAAAAGCGTCGTAACAAACTTAACTTCCAATAAAAGTCCATAAAACAGGAGCCGAGGTGAAATATATCCAAAAGTTGCAACCAGGTTGAAGAAAAGCGATGTGTCCAAAAGTATCAGGCAGAAGACGGTCCAGTAAACAATATCCGAGATCAGGTTTCTCCAAAGGCTAGACGAGATCGTTAACACGAACGCCAAACGCTGAAATTAACCACAGCTGTGAAGCGCAGAATAGCGTGAACCGCGGCTGTTTAAAGGGCTGCCACCGAAACCGCGTCACGTGACTGGAATGGCTGTGTCGAGTGACGAGTAGAGAACTTGTGTCCATGGTACACAATCTTCTCAATGGCAGTGATGATAAACAGTAATTGCCAATGCAGGGTCGGGCGAAGGCGCCTGAAACAATGTGGACCCTGCTGTGTCCTAGAGCGCCAACTTGCTTGCGGTGGAGCCAAGCGGCCTATCCCCTGCTGCTGCAAGGAAAGGGAGTTACTAGAGGACAGGTGGGTGTGTCTGGATGCCTCGGGAACAAGGTAGGTGCATTCTGGGAAACCAAGTGCATGACAGATACCTGCTGGCACTGTGGGGGGGGAGACAGGAATTTGGATCCTGTCAACTTCTACAGTCCTCTGCATTAGAACAAGTGATGTAGTTCTCCCAAGGCCGCCCACCGCCAGTAAAGTCAGGTTTTTATCCCCCTGTTGACAATGCCAGGGGGCCGGCAATGTTGCAATATCTGTTTGAGAGGAGATGCACAATTTGATCGGCTGTTCTTCAGAACTTTTGTGGTTGTGTTCCTCATTTATTCCTGTTCCCAGAGTAGTGAGTGCTTGGATGTTCTCCCATACGTTTGGAGGAAGTGTACAAGGCATAAGAGAAGAAACAATTAATCAATGTAGTGACTCTTGTACTCCTACTGCATACTCCCATTCCCTGCATACAACTTGCCATCTTCTGCCTTATCAGAGGAAAGCAAGTGTCTGTTAAATGCATAGTCAGATGAGTGAAGAAGCAGTTGCATACGGAAGCCCCCCCGCCAAAGCAGCTTTGTGTATCTTTTAAAAAATGTATTGCTGCACAGTGCTCTCATCTCATCCTTCAGGAGATTAAAAGGACAGACGTGGACTAAGGACTAGGATAACAAGAGTCAATGCTGTCTATAACTTATACCTTTTCAAAATTATATTTTGTTCCTGTAAGAGGAATCTTTCTACTAGCTGCGTCAGAGGTGGTAGCAGTCAGGAAAGCATGTGAGAAGAATAAACATTTATTTATTTATGTGGTTATTTATTTATTGCTTGCTTGTTCGGTGCTTATACAATAAGAAAATACTCTTTCAAAGCACCCACAGGGCAGGGAGGGAGCAGGGGTGGGAAATTCATTACATCACAATTTTAAGAGCAGAGGGGGGAGTGACAAACCTACTATACCTTGTGAGTATTCAGAACGTGCAAGTGCAGAAAGGAAGAGGGAAGGGGGGTAAGTGCTGGGGAGTCTGAGCTCATGGGTGAGCCACAGACAAAGTGCAAGGAATGTTGAGTGCTACATGGCCAAGGCCGCAGGATGTGTAAGAGCAAGCCTCCAGAGCGGAGGGTGTGCAGATGCAAAGTGCTGTGGATAGACATGAGCTGGGAAGAATTGGTGTGGGAGGTCATGGCTCAGAGGATGCATAAGGGCCAAGGACACTGATTCAGCAACTGTCGGAATAGCAAAGGAGGGAAGGAGGAGGAAAAGAGGAAAGTCGTAAGTAGATCCCGGAATTTGAGAAGATCCTGCTCAAGGGGGAGGGGGAGGTTATTCCAAAGGAGAGAGCCCACAGAAGAAAGTGAGGGACCCCCTGCCCTCTGTTTAGCAAAACGCTTTACACACAAAGAGTTGGTGCCAGAGGAACGAAGTGGTCTAGAGAGAGTATTTAGTGAGGTAAAATTGATACTTTTTTTATTGTAGGTTTTATGTGTTTTGGTATGGGAAAATAGTTAACTTTGTCATACTGCTCATAAACCTTGAAACACGCAGGTCACAATCTCATCAAATCTGCCATGGTCTCCAATGCATCTGAAATTACTCAAAGTTCGAGTATCAAGAAAAGGAACCAAATGTTTGTGAGCTGCCACAATGACAGCCATCACTAACTCTTGTAAATCCTTTGAAAGATACTGTGCTCTCAAGCTTTCTGTACACTCTAGGCATGAAGTACCATCTCCATGCCAACGGGTATACATAATGCTATCATATTTTAGAGCAGACGGCAAACTATTTACATGTATAAGCTGTGATGTATGAAATAGTCATTTCTATTTGAGGTAAAAACAGTTTTGCCATTGTTCTTGCCAATCTCTTTAATGGGCATTGCTGTTCAATCAATGCATGTTATTTGGAAACGATTATATTCAGAAGACACAAACAACAATTAAAATATGCTTTGGCGCAGGGTGCAGGCATACTGG
The DNA here is from genome assembly GCF_040938575.1 of Ambystoma mexicanum. Lineage (NCBI taxonomy): Eukaryota > Metazoa > Chordata > Amphibia > Caudata > Ambystomatidae > Ambystoma > Ambystoma mexicanum. The sequence goes on from NC_090922.1 coordinate 292,084,340, forward strand.
AGGGAGGTCCTGTCTTGGATAAAGGGGGTTGATGGGATTCAGAGGGACCTCTCCCCATAGCTTGTTCTCTTTGGAGTCAACATAGAGGAGGAACCTGCAGAGGAACAGAACCATATGTTTCAAGTTATGTAGGCAGCAGCAAGATCCTGTCTGGCCCGAATGTGGAAGAACCCACGAATGCCGGGGTAAAAGGATTGGGTCTCCAAGATTATTGCCATATACAATATGGAATATCTAACCCAACTATTAGCTGAGTCCAGGTCGAACATTGAAGGGGTGTGGCTCCCATTCTTTGAGAAATATGGGCACTGAGACCAGGGGAGTTGTGGAAGTGGCTGGGTTGCGGGAGAGGGAGGATGACCTGCCCTTGGGGAACCAATAATGATGGAAGTGGGATTTAAGGCAGGGATTAGAGGAGAAGTTAATTTGCCCTTTGCTTGGGCGTCTCCAGAAGAAGAACCCAGACTCACAGAAGAGAAGTTAAAGGTGTCCGACTCTCCAGTGGAGCTCCGTTTGAGAATCCATAGCAGGGGGGAGGTGGGTGGGGAGGGTTGTTTCAATGTTAGGGTTATCAAGAAATGTTAGTGGTTTGGTTGTAATCAAAATGCCAATAAAATTTGATTTTCAAAAAGAAATATGGTTTGGCGCAGTATAAAAGCATATTAAAATAATATAGTATATAAAAGCTATTTAGAAGACATTACGTGTAGCTGTGTGACGCATGGTAACACATTTTTGCAGTATGATGAATGGGAAATGAAATAAAGACCCAATATTCTATTGAAAACAACAATTGATATGAACTCCAGTTAGTAAATCCAAACTGGAAAAGACAATTCAACCAGGAATTCTTGAAGCTACGGTCCATAAAGAAAACCAAAGCATTAGGAGCAGTGTTGAACCTTATTGTTCATAAATATAAATGTTAAGAACATATATTTATTTATTTATTGTTAGATATACATCTAACCAAAAGGCTTTGTATAACACATAGACAGACAACAATACAAAAGCCTAAAAGCATTTACATTTCCAATGTATATCATTCAACACATTTTAAAATTGCCACAATCTGCAAATAAAATACAACAATAAAATATATCAAATTAATATCATTTCCTCTCATAAAAATCATCCACTGTTCAGATATATCTGACATCACTATTCCATTATTGTAGGATTTAAAACACACAGTTCTCAATTTATTTAAACTTTCACAACACATAATAAGGTGAGTGACTCAACAACATTGTCTCCGCAAAGACGACAGTTTAAGGTGTGTGGAATTCCCATGCTCTGACCTTTTGTCTCTAGAGCTTCTGTGATGTTAAATTTCATCATTAAATAGGATCGAAAGGTACCTGTACTTGGATAAGCTAAGATATATTTAGGAGGCATATCTCGATTTAAATACTCGTCCAAGTACCCTCCACTAAAACATTTTGATGCCAAGTTTACAATATTTTGTTCACGCCAAAAGTCATGCACTTTTCTCTTTAGTCTCATTTTGAAGGCTAAGAACGACAGAGTACCCCACTGACCATGTGTGATGAAGTCTTTGTATTGTACCATTTGTACCAATCAACACATTCCCTTCAAGACTAAGATACGCTTTTACATATAGGGCAAAGATTGTGTCAGTAGACAGTGTCACTGCTTTTTCATAGGACAAAACACATTGACAGATATATGCATACCAAAAGACTTTGATGTTAAACTCCAGGTACAGGTATTCAACACTGACATTTGGGGGCAAACGTAGTAGTCTTCTTAGGAGTTTGGATTCGAGAACCACAATGCATTTGACAAACTTAATGGCCCCATATTTCCACAGCATAGACTAACATTGATCTGATTTTCGCCAGATAGATATTAAGTACTGCAATAGCGGAGAAACAACAATTTCTGCCTATGAAAGTACTCAAGGCGTTAGTGGCAACAATACAGCGGTTTTTGATTGCAGACCACTGGTCATCCCAATTCAACCTTTCATCAACAATTATACCTAGATATTTGTATGATTTCACCTGTTCCACTTTTTTTAAGGGCAAGGTTCAAAGAATATTTCTTCAGTTTACGTTTCTTTGAAAAGACCATAATTTTGCTTTTGTCTATGTTGATGGTCAATCCATTATCAGAAGAATAGGCAACCAGGGAGTCAAGCATATGCTGGAGACCTGCTGGAGTATAATCGAATAACAGCAGTTCGTCAGCATAGGCAAGCCAACCAATGGTAACACCACTGACCCTCACAGGGTTAGCCTTTGGTATATGAAGTGCTTTTATCATATCTGACAGATAAAGGTTGAATAGGATAGCAGCGATCATGCAACCTTGCTTCACTCCAGAGCTAGTAGCCATGAATTTTGAAAGTTTTCCAGCCGCATTAAGTCTTATACGGACAGAGGTTGCAGAATGTAACCGCATCAGCATCTTGAGAAGACCTTGTGGGATCCCCCATGAGTTCAGTTTTTGCCATAATCGATTCCTAAGAATGGTATCAAATGCGGCAGAAAAGTCTATATATGCGCAATAGACATCAAGGTTACATTTGCTCCAGGCATGCTCAATCGCAGATGTTAATAGCAACAGATTGTGTGTAGTGCTGGATTTATCACGGAATCCAATTTGATTCGAGGGTAGCATGTTAGAAGTACTTATCCATTCATCAAGTTCCTGGAGCAATACTTTGGTAAAGATCTTAGATGATACATCAAGCATTGCCAGCATTCTGAAGTTTGCCGGATTATCCCATGCACCTTTCTTATTTACCGTTAATATGTGGCTATTTCGCCATGAAGGAGGAATTTACTTCCCTATTTGTTTGAATAGCAGCATTAGTGCAGCCCCCCCCATAATTCTTGCTGTTTTTTAATGACTAAATTACAGACTCCATCTGGGCCTGCTGCCCGTGAATTTTTGAGATTTTCAATGATCTTGATAATATCAAGCTCCGAAGCTTTACAGTCCCACAAGACTTCTGGCAATGGAATACTGTTTTCAGAAGGTTGCACTTTACCCAATGTGTCAGAGATGTGAAGGGCCCATGTTTCTTCAGTGATACAGTTAATTGTTAGATCACGTGTTTTGTGTTTGCCAAGCAAGTGCCAAATACCTTGGTTATTAGACAAAGCCACCAATGCAATTTTTTTCCACAATTTAGTTTCACATTGGTGTTTATGCAGTTTAAGCCACTGTTTGTAATTCTTTTTAAGTTGTTTGAAATGGCATGCTACTTCTTGTTCTGCCAGGGAGGATACATTATTCCTAACTACAATACGAATTTCGTTGCAGAGATTCTTTTTTGCTACATTAATAATTTTGTCGTTCCCAGGCCTACGTGGAATGATTATATTGGATCGTGCCCCAGCTGATTTATAATCTCTGCGTTCACCCACTTGTTTTTTAATATTCTGCATGACCAGTGAGAAGTTATTCAATATTTGGTTTCCGGTGTTCATTACTTGCACCCCCTCCTTAATAAAGGCTGGTAATAAGGTAGATACCAATTGGGTTACATTCTCAATATTACGATGATGCCAAACTATTCTGTTCTTGCCTTTGTTTATACAGACCATCCCATTTTCATCATAATCGTGACTTTCAACACCTTTACCTGGGATAACAAATAGTAGACACAATGATAAGTGATCGCTTTCATCCCTCTCAACAACACCCATGTCAATAACAGTATGGATACCGATATGATTGGTAAATATATATTCAAGAGTAGCTGCTGATCTGCCCTCAATCCTCGTATACTTCATAGGAACATCACTTGGAGTTAAACCATTAAGTTTCACAAGACTATGGGTGTTCATAGCATTAACGCATTTTTTACCTTGTCTATTAGAAACTGGAATGATTCCTGATTTGGACTGGGCACCCAATGATACTTCAAAATGGCAAAGGTCACCAAGTTTTGCGTTACGATTACCTAGAAGCCATATTGGATAGTGATGGTTATAAAGTTTTAACACATTATCAACTGTCTTGGTGTTTATTACCGTGTTAGTCATGTTGGGTGGATCGTATATGTTAATCACAATAACAACCTCTGAGGTCCAAGTAAGTTTTGCTACCAATACATACTCACTTGAAAGTGGTAATTTCTTGATCGACCAAGGTGATTGCACAGATATCAACAATCCACCATTCGGACGACTAAGCGGGCCCTTTGAGGCCAATTGGTGAACAGTACTTCTGTCGTCTAACTGAATTTCAACAGTTAGCCAGGTTTCCTGTAGTGCTAAAATTTTGAAAAGTGCCATATATTCTATCAAACCCTTATCTTGGAACAAATGCATATGCCCTCGAGTGTTCCAGGAATAGAGCACCTGTAGGGGATATGGTCAATGGTGAGATACTGCAAAGTGAGGCTTGAAGCTCAAAGGCAGCCATTGCCAATAACCTTCGGGCATGTCATTGGTGGTATTTTCCACAGTAATAGCTCCTTGGGTTGGAGGACATTTCACATATTCCGCACTTGGCCGAGTATTTAGAGTTGGGACATGAGGATTAGTGGTAATAGGCCTCACTGGGACGAGTTTTTTTCCGTGATTTTACAACTGGTATCATCACTGTATGAATAGCATAACCTAAGCGTAGTAAATCTACTTCATATCCCATGATGTAGTTCAAAGTGCCTTCTGCTTCAAAGCATACATTAGTGATGTATTGGTTTGGAAGCTCTAACTGGTCAACCAAACGAATGTCACTAGAGGTAATAACCCTTAGTGGGACAATGGTTTTAAAGAGACTCAACACTGCAGCACGATTCAATGGGGATGGGCACTTTTCCATATGGATTAGCGTAATTTGCAAGGCTGGTAGCATGTCTGTGTTATTCTGGCCACTTTCAGAACTGGTATTAGATGATTTTGCTTTAGCATTATTTTTTAATACCCACGCTTCAGATAATGTGGTTTGATTAGAAATTGCTGGCACACCTGTAGGACCTACATCCTTTGGTAGCCTAGTTGCTGGTTCAATCGCAATGACAGAAGGCTGCAAGGATTCAACCAACAAACAGTTTGATTTGGGAGCAATCTGATTTTTACTTAAGGGCAGCACCTTAACAAGAGAAATATCAATCACTGAGTCGCAATTATTCTCATCATCGATTACAATAGGTGCTTCACCACCAACAACATTGATGGAATTCAGGGGCACTACATTTGTTCCGACAGCCAAATTTTTTTTTCTTTTTAATAATCCGCTTACTATACATGAATGCCTGATTTACACCTCTGGATTTCTTTTTAACCAAAGTTATCTTCTTCCCAGTAGTCACACTTTGGCCCTTGGGTTTACTCTTAACGTTCGCATCAGGCAAGGTTATTAAGGGAGTCATGCTTCGCTTACTTGCACACACTTCGCAGCAGTGCTCTTTCAGTGTGGAATGGATAAGAAGGGATTGGACATCAATTTTTGTCTCTAGATGAGCACATTTCTCAAGTAACATCGTGAGCAGATTTTCTAATGCATTAAACATTTCATCTGAGTTCATACCGGCATCGACATCATCATATACACGCGATCTTTCACCATAATCAGAAATGACATAACGGGAAGAACCTAGGGTCATCTCATGTATAATGTGTGTGTTAAAACTAAATACAGATGAGATAGCGACATCAAACCCTGCCTCATTCTTCAAAATAGGCTTTACATTAGGGACAAGTGAGGTATTGGGTCCGGATAATAATGCCATCTTAGTTGGAGGAGTAAAATACAAAGGGGAAGGAACAACCTCAGTCGGAGATAATTCCGGATCAGTACCCATGTACTCAATATCAAGTTCATCAAGCTCAGAAATGGAGATATCAATTGAGCTCTCGGCCTTAACTATCGAGCTCCCTGTGGACTACAGCATTAGTGCAACCATTGACCATTAGACCACTATTGTTGGTTGCACCACACATCTCGTTTTTAGGGTTAGAGATGCTTACTTTACCTGGCCCAAAGTCGCCAGCATTAGGATCAAGATGACTCGGAATTGCACTTGCCGTGGCATCATTACAAGTTGTCGCATCAGTCAGATCCTCACAATTAATGTTGGGTTGGGGACAGAAAACATCACACAACAATTTAGCGCTTACACATCCTGGGTCACAAGTCAGTTCGGATACTAATTCAACAGATGCCATATTACGAAGATCCTTACCCAAGACCTCATTATGGGCAATTGTGGTTGGAATAACAGTTTTCACAAAATAATCAGTGATAGGGTTTGTCTGTATAACACCCTTTTTAGGGCGTGTAATGATCTTAGGAACGCATACGCGCCTATTGCATAGGTTTTTGTGCATCGCAATTTCCTTATCGTAATCATCCATCCCAAGTACTCCAATTGGACACTCAATTAATAATTAAGGGACCAATATTGAGTACAATATATGTCAATAGAAGTTATACATACAAAATAAAACAATTCTTGAACAAAGCACTGCACTATTATGCAATATAAAACTGAAATTAAAAGTAAGAAATAGGTAGATAGCAGTAATCTTGAGAGAACGTGTAGTGAGTATCTAATGCACACCGCACTCCCAGTGTTTGCTGGTTTAACAATCACAAATAAACAAAGATGAGCATTAATAAAATAAGACCAAAGACTCAGTCAAACGCTCTTCATCAGTCATCAGCCGAAGATAGGATAATTGTATAATAATAAAACGGTATGCTGCCACAAGTGCTCACACGTCCATATCGTTTAGTCAGCCAAGACTGCATTAGGCACTAAACATTGGGCTCTGAACAATTAGGCACAGTTCACGTTTCATGGGTCATATTTAAAGCAAGGGAGACCCTTCTTTGATGGAGTAGTGCAAAGTAGTACAAACACATCCATCTAAAATAGTCTAAAATAGCAAACTTTCATGCTTACAACAGTAATTAAAATGGGCAAGACAAAAACTGTAACCGAAGCTAAAACAGGTTTTCAATTATTCATAGTGGTATGCTATTCACTGTCCACTTACCCCCAAGACCGCTACAATCTGAACGTGTGTGCGAACGTTACAAACACGGTAGCATAGTTTCATTAACAGCAAGAGGCTGCTACGAAAACGAGGGAATGGGAAGGTGGAGGACCTAAAGCAAAACCAAGAAAGAATGGCGCTTGCTCGCTTGCAGCAAAGCAGCCTAACAGCATAACAGACACTTCCGAGCCAATTCTCGGAGCGCGCGCGCGCAGGAGCACGCAGGTGGCACTTTTTGAGCATTCTGATGAAAAAGGGGCCATGGCCAATATCTAAAATACAAATAAAAGATATATTTAGATACTACAATTCACAGTGGGCATTGATAATTATATTAGAGAGTCCATATAAGTCAATATGAGTCCAAAAGGAAGGCTGGAGGGATGATTGGGTGCATACCAGCACTAACTCTCCAGGCTCCACAGATTAGCAGAGATGTTCTCTCCAGCACAACAGCCACTTCCGAGCCACTTCTCAGAGGTTTTTTAAATAATGATAAAGTAGGAGTGACTAGACGTCTATAGGTAAGGAACGCCAAGATTTAGGAGCCAGAAGCTGGAAAGAAGGAGTGGAAGCGAGAAGACGCACAAGGAGGATGATTCGAAGAAAGAAGACACTAAGTAGCCGAGGGAAGAGGACGAGTGGTATGACGGAGAGAAACGAGATTGCAGAGATAACCAGAGGCAAGTGATTGAATACACTTAAAAACAATACATAACACATTTAATTCAACAGTTGCAGTAATGGAAATGCCAGAAGGGCTGCGCTAAATACAGAGACAAAGGTGATCAAAGGTTTACTGAGGAAAGAAAGGAAACAGCAGAATAAAGAAACAAACGCAGAGGGAGAATGGCATAACAAGGCAGGTCAATATAAAGTGAGCAGCAGCAGTAGTTAGGCAAATCTTATAAACTTGATCACGTCAAGACAAAACTATGTTAAAATATAATCCTGACGTGGGAATTTAAAATGGATACACTTAATGAATTCAATTTCACACTAGAATAGTCATTTATAAATCACATAATAAAACGTTAAAGAATCTATGTACACACAAAATATATAAAACAATACATCATCGCCCATTGTCGATCTCAGGCTACATACTGCTTCCTGTGATTTAACCTTTTTCATGATTTACAATCCACCATTTTACCTTCTTACCTGGATATTGGAGGCGATTTTGTTGGTCAGAGCCACATGTAGAATAATCAATGGTTCTCCCGGCATTGCACTATGTGTAAAGACATAACACCTTCTATATGGCCCCACACGACGTTTCATATCAGTCCAGCTTCTGACAGGATGCACTGCTTCAGACCTGAAGAGAAGATTTTACCAGATTAAGAATAAAATCCAATTCTAGTTCTTTTGGTGTGTATGAATTATAAAAACACTTCTAAACCCATGTCTACCGCCCCAATCTCTCCAACCACTCGCCTATCTCTCACACAACTACACCCACTGCTCTATTTCCAACACTATCTTCTACCTTTCTCTCTCACTTCCTAAACTCCCCCCACTTTTTACAATCAACACACTACGCTATATGCCACTGACACCACTGAAATACCTCACCTTTTCAAAGCTCTACCACCAACTCTCCAACACTCTGCTCCGCTGTTCATTCTCTGCCTGCTCTCTTGGTCCCCCTCCAGCTCCCACAGTGACCTCACCCATACAACCAACACTCTGCCTTTCCTGCCGTCTGTTCTAAACTGCAGACCTTGTTGTTCAGTGCCTTTCTACCACCGTTTTCCAGCAGGGTTTCTCGAACAGTCTCTGCTGGTTTCCTGTAGTTCTGCATGGATAGAAATTAGATGTTCAGTTGACATGGTGTGTTTGCTGGTTCGCTGGGGTACTGGTCACTAATGGAATAATGTGCTGCTTCACGGTCTGCCTGATGTGTTGCTTTTTGGGGTTTCAGGTCATTTGGTTCTGCTCCGGGTTTTCCTGGCGGCTTGCAGTTGCACTTTGGGCGATGAAGCCATGTAATCATTGAATCCGCCCTATTGTACTCTCTGAACCATCATCAGTCCACATGGGTTTTGAGAGGGGCCATATTGGCGAAGAAGTTAATCCTGCATAACTAGAAATCTACTGCTTATCTGTCAAAAGACATTTGGTTGGAGGAGATGTATAGAGAATGTGATCTATTCTGTGCAAAAGAAAAGGGCAACCTTTGATAAGATCTGGAGGGCCTTCTTGAACATGGATCTTACATAATCTTGTATGCAGTTTCAAGATGGCCTTGGTGAAGAGAAGTAGACACTCTTGTTTTAATCTATTTGTTAATGGTTTCTAGATCCTTCGTATGTTCAGTGACTTGGTTAGTTTAGATTTGAATGCTTATAGTTTGAAGATTAATGATTGCACATGTTTGCGTCGTAGAGTTTTGTATGTGCATTTATGCATTACATGGTCTGGGCCTTGTATGGATTATGGGATGCTTTCTCCTTTCTCTTTTCTTTTCCTCCCTCCTCCCCCTTTCCTCTGGGAGGATGTGTTTTTTTTCTGTATCTCTTTCATTAATGATAACTCCTTAGACTACTAGTATGTATATGATGTATAAACTATTATGTCATTGTTAAGTATTGTAATTTCCTATGGTTTAATAAAGTGGTTTTAAAAAAATAATAAGAAAGAGAACTACAGCAAGTCACTTTATTGGGAGGTACTGAGCAAACATGAGTGGTATGAGTGTTGACATTTTTGGCACAAGGAGAGATTTCTCAGGGACACTGCACTCCCAACTTATGTCCATCATTTCAGGAGCAGAGCTGGTTCTAGATTTGGTTTTTAGTAAGCCCACTGGCCCATGTTGAGGAGGGTTGCCCTCCACCACCCCCTACTTTTAACACAATCCTAAGCCTATAACAATACAAATGCTGAAAAATATTGGTGAAAAAAAAGATTTTCAGTTGAGAGAATTATGTAATAGTGACAAAAATAATGCAGTCCTGTATAGGTTCAGGAATGAGTAGGGATTCTAAGCTCTTACTCAGACACATGCCATGGCTATTCCATCACTGATCTCAATCATAAATTTGACAGGCACAGTATGAATAGTATACCTCTTTCATCTCTTCTCAAAAGTATTTTATTAATTAAAAATTTCCAGCCACTGAGAATTACAAATCCTTTTTGAATCAATGAAACACATCTTTACATCTTGCCATTATGCTGTGCCCTTCCCTGCTACCTCCTCCCTCCAACCAGCATTGTAATACCCTAAAGATTGTGGCTTTCAAAATAAGAGTAAATACACAATTCCATCAGCCCGACTCCATCTTCACAAATCATTAATTGAAGAAACATCTATAACTAAATCAAATAAATTGAGGGCCCTTAACCTTTGCGGGCATGCATTTATCCTGTAATCTGACGTCATAAATGACAATAATATGTCCCATTTCCTAGCAAATGAGTTGTAGGGCTCAGCTAAAATCGCCCAAAAAATGTTCATGGCCAGTATTGACCACAAACTGGTCCACCAACCTTGGATGGGAGGAGGATCACTACTCCTCCAATGTGCAGCTATTACCAACTTGGCTGCCAAGAACATGGTTGTAATGACTCTCCCAACCTTATCGTACAACGGATACATTCCTTTCACGGGTATCCCCAATAACACCACCCCAGGGTCAAAAGGGAAGTCTCTTTCCACCTCTTGCGCCGCAAACACCACAATCTCCTTCCAGAAAGGTCTGATCTTTGGAAAATCCCACCAAATATGGAAGAATTAACCCCTTTCCCTGCACTCCCACCAACATTACTCTGGAACATCTTAGTTATATGTAGGCGTGTAGGCATCAAGTACCATCTATAAATTAGCGTATGTACCGTTTCTTTAAGTTGTACCGACATTGAGGCAATCTTATTAGTTTCCATAAGGTGGAGCCTTCCTCCCCAGTAATCTCTCTTTCTAGGTCTTTACTCCATGCTTTCATGTACGTCCACCCTATCCGTGATCTAGCAAGCAGGAGTGTTCTATATATATTTGATACAACAACTGTAGCCGTCTTGGAGGTCGCCATCCTTTTTTCAAATGGGGTAATTTTCCCTGTGGCGGTCTCTCTAACGTCCTTATTCATTCCCCAGTGCCTAACCCGATCATATTGTAAGTGGTCCTCTTCCCCCAGGTGGAACTCGCACATGCAATCCTGAAATTATTTCACCTCGGAATTCCTAAACATGTTCGCTACACAGCATCCTATATTTTGTCTCCATTTGGGAAATATCCCTGGTGATGGGAACGTCAGGTGGGGTGTAGTGTTGACCCCATCTCATGCTTCCAGCGTTGTTCTAGTTACAGGGTTAATATATAAAGAAAGTTGCCTATCATGTCTAGGCATCCGTATTGCCTGGCATAATGGGATCCCCACCTCCATCTGCTGTGTCCATCTCCGGCGACTGCTTGGCTGAGTCAACCGGACACCACTCCCTCAGGATTCGAAAGGTGTGTTGCCTTGCAATAATCCTGTAAATTTGGACACTGTAATCCTCCTCTGTCACAAAGATTCTGCTTTTCTCGCCATGCCAAACAAATCTCATGACCTCTTTCTGCAGGTTCGGTAGTTCCGGTTTCAGAACCCTAACCGGGCCAGCCTGAAATAAGTAAAGCAGGTGCGGGAGCACGTTCATCTACAGTGTTTATTCTGCCTATCCATGAGATAGTTTATTTAACTCATCTATGCAGGTCCTCCCTAATTTTAGTGAACAGCCTCTGATAATTCAGGTCATAAAGTTCATAAATATTTGCAGCTAAATTAACCCCTGTTTATTTAGTGAGCTTCTTGGCCCATTTAATTGGCAAAGTACTCTGTAGAAGCTTCTCTTGGTCTGGTTTTACTGTCAAGTTTAGTGCCTCTGATTTTTCATAATTAACTTTGAATCCTGATACGGACCCATATGCCTCTTGTTCAATTCGCACTTTCTGTAGGGAAGTGGGCAGGTAGAAACCATAGTACAATAGTACACCATTCGCAAATAGGGCAATCTTATATTCAGTCTGACAAAACGTTATCCCCTGTATCTCCGGGTTATTCCCAACCTTCCTTGCCACTGGTTCCATGACAAGAACAAACAAAAGCGGAGAAAGCGGGCACCCCTGCCTGGTCCCTCTATCCAGCTGAAATAATTTTAACACACTGTGGCCGTAGAGGCTGCGTAGATCGCAGAAATCCATGCAATGAGATTGGTCCTAAATGTGTGGTCCTCAGTACTTCCTTAAGGAAGTCCCAATCCACTCTGTCAAATGCTTTCTCAGCATCCAACGCCAAAAGCATAGCCAGATCACCCTGGAATCTCCTTGTTTTATCAATCAAATGGATTGTCTTCCTTATGTTATCAAAGGTTTGCCTAACCAGAACAAACCCCGTTTGGTCCGAATGGATGGGGCCAGGAAGCACTGATTCCAGTCACACACACTGAGTTTTGAAAATATCTCTCGTCAAGGTTTAACAGCGCTATAGGTCTATAGGAACTGCAAAGCGCTGGATCCTTTCCAGATTTCAGTATTACCGATACTGTTGCTTGGCTCAGAGTCCGCCAACCTACCAGAAGTGAGAAAGGAGTTAAGCAGATTGACCAAATGTTTCAGTAGCCCTCAACTAAACTCTTTATAAAAGTGGCGTGTCAGCCCAGGTGCTTTAATTGCTTTAATTGATTTTATCGCCTCCAGCGCTTCCTCCGCCATTATGGATTGCTGAAAGTCATCTCTTTGGTCCGTGGTCACCTTATTAAAACAAGCCTCCTTAACATACTGTTCCATCCCAGTACTAGCACCTGACTCTGCTCTATATAGCAGGGTTTAAAATCTCTGAAAGTGGACCTTATATCTTCTTCCCTTGTTATTCAATTTCAATCCCCATCTGGTATGAATTTGATATTTCCTCTCACCTGCTTTGTTCTTCCCATGCGTGCTAGAAGCCTGTCCACCTTATTTGCCCTTTCGTAGAACATACGCTTCATGTTCAAGAGGGTGTGATTCGCTCTATTAGTAGTCATCGTATTTATCTGACCCATCAGCGTATTAACCTTTCTCAAGAACCTAAGAGCCACTGACTGCCTATATTGCACTTCAGCTATTCAAAGCTCTTCCTTCAATCTGCCCCCCTCCAGATTTTTTACCCTGGCTTAATCTGTGCCAAGGACCATCATTTCCCACGTATTGTGGCCTTAAAGTCATCCAACCTGTTTAAGGAGGTATCGTCCTGGTCATTCAACTCAAAGAATACCCTCATGTGTGCCGTTATCTCTGCATGTACCACCCCATCTCTAAATAAATGTCTAGGGAGTGTCAGGTTCCAGGCAGGCCTCCTAGGACTTCCATATGCACCTGAAGACTCACTGGTTCATCATCAGATACAACAATGCCCCCTATCTTTGTTTCAGGTATCTCCCCTCTAATGGTATTGGAGGCAAACAGGTAATCCTAGTATATATTCTATGGACATGTGAGAAGAATGAAAAGTCCTTTTCGGTTGGATTTTCCTTTCTCTATGTGTCGTAGAGTCCCACCTCTGCTAATTCCTGCCTTACCCTCTTAGACATAGAGTTCCCCTGTCCTACACCCCCTCGTGAGTGATCCATGCTACGGTCCCACACCATATTGAGATCCCCTCTCAGAACGATATAGCCTCTTGCAAATAATGAAAGCCTAAAAAGTAGTCCCCGCAAACATTCTGATTGTTTTGTATTGGGTGCATAAACACTGGTCAAAGTGAGAGGCTTATTCCCAAACCTCCCCATGACAGCCATGTATCTGCCCTCTGGATATACCAATGGGCTCTCCAATTCAAAAGAAACATGCTTCCCCAACAATAAACTCCAGCTGTCTTATTTGTAGCTGCTGCATGACACTGCTTAGGAAACTCCCTACTGCCAAGTCAAGACCTATCTTTAGGCAGTAAATGGGTCTTCTGGACCAAGACTATGTCACCGGCCAAATCCCTCATTAGCTGGAAAAAGCAAGAACTGTTACGTTAATTATGATAATTTTTAATATATTGGGCATTTGTTCATCGCAGGTAAACATACTTTCCTTGTTGCTGATCTTCGTTTCTTTCTACACATTTTCCCTCACCGCTCCTAACTGCCCCCACTCCCCGAACTATGAGACATTTGTAGAGCTAAAGGGTATTTTGGTTTGGTCCCTCGTACACCTTGCCTATACCAAACTTCCTGGTTTTAGCTAATGAACCAGTCACCCCAACAGGCCCCCCACACATCTAGCTCTGTGCACAACAGGTACTATAGTATTTCTCCTCCCCCTTTATGGGAAGCCATTCCTCTAAGCCGAGCTTCGGAATAGGTTGTTCTCTTCGCTCCCCAACATGATAGTCCTCTCATGCCTAGAATCTGTCCCGTCCACTTTTGACAGTCTGTGATAGGGATCGGTCACAGAAAGTCATACTGTGCACCCTCTGGAGTTCAGCTATAGTTTCTTGTTTGCAGGGACCACCAACCATCTCTGCGATTTCTCTAGGTAGACCTACTGTTTCGTCTTTCCCCCTGCTGTTGCTGAGGCACTTCCATGTTCTGGACGTTACATCCTTGCTCCATTGTCGTAACCAAATGCTTCCGACGTTTCTTTTCAAACTTGATTTCCGGTTGGGAACAACCACCTATACTTTAGCTTAGCTTGAGTCAGGGCACTCGTCACAGGTCTGAGAAGTCTGTGCTTCTGTAATGTGGTGCCTGTTCTGAGCCAGCTGTAAGCATGACCCATGGAGCTGCATCGTAGCCCTTTCTCTCGCCGCCCTGAGAAGCTTCTCTTGAAATGTGTAGTGGTGAAGCTTGAACACAGCAAACCTAGGTCGTTTCACACAAATCCTAGGCTTGTACGCCCCTATCCTGTGTGCTCTGTCTATCTCAATCATGTCCGCCGACTCCTCTGGGAGCATTTTCAACAAGAGTTTCCTCAACAATCCTTCCATGTTGTCACCTTTGGTACCCCCCTTCAAAAATGTAAGGCAGATGTTGTCACGCCTGGATCTATTCTCCAGATTCTCAAACTTTTTTTCCAATTTAAACTTTTTTTGCACAGTTTCCATTTTACCTTGTTTCTCGGGCAAGCTACACTATTTCAGTGATTTCATACTGCAGTTCTGTAACTCAACTCCCCAGGGTGTCTACATCACGTTTAAGGTCAGCTATGCTCTTGGCAACCTCTGCCTTCATGCCCTCCATTTCCCGTGTGAGATGGTCCTGCTGTGCTTTCAGGCTGGACAATATGTCCTCTTTAGTAAATGCTACAGGCGAACCTCCACGGGCTCAGGTGCTCTGTACCCAGCCATCTCAATGGCCACCCCTGGTGCACATGTAGTAAAAGCTAATTGATCCAATCTGTTTTTCAGTGGCTTCCGCTGTGCCCTGCATGTTCTCCACATTGACAATTCCGTGTATTGAGGTACCCCAGCTCCTGCGACCTTGCCACGGGTAAAGCTGCTCTTCACTCCCAGCTTCCTCGCTCACCCTGCACACTTTCCTTGCCACCACATGGGCTCTGCTGCCCGTGGGTTTCCTGGAGCATGTGAGAGGGGAGGAGGGGTCTGGACCCCACCAGTCATTGACCGCTGCTCTTAGTGGCCAAAGGTCACCAGCGTTGTCGCTGCATCTCCATTTTTGGCCCAAAGTGGCTACCTCCTCTTTGTTTTCCTCCCAGTTGCACGCCTCCCAAGGATTGCTGGGCCTGCATCTATACTGCTCCTTTCATGGGGCCCATGGCTCTGAGACTTCTCTCCCACCCAGCACTCATCTCCGTGCACTGGGGGCACTTATCTCCATCCCAGGCACCTCACATTCACTCCCATGGACTACTGCGAATAAATGAAGAGACAATAGTCACAAAACAAATATAAAACAATAGTTTGTTATCGCTTAAACTGACCCAGATTCATCCATGTCTGTACAGCCATATAGAAGATGAGCAAAGGCATGGGGGAGCACACATGCCATACATTTTTGGAACCCGTCAAATTCATTTCAGTTCATCGTGTGCTCACAGTTCATGACCCGTGAAATGTGGGCACTTTGATTTGGCAACATGTGCTACAGTAGTCTGCATCATCCCGCAAACAATTTACTGTCTGGGAATAGAGCAGAGTGGGGTGGGGTGTAGGTGTCTGTGTATATCTTGTCCCTAGCACAAGGTAACATTCCTTGCGCTCCATTATCTATATATTATTCTTGACTAAAAGGTCATTCTGCATTTCGACTCGGTAGCTCAGGCTTTCAGAAATACACATGGCAAGAATTGTGCTCCTTTTAATCATCTAGTCGCACAATTAGCCTCGGAGAGTCAGGAAGATAGGAAGGCACGTAAACTACTGATTATCTGTGTTTGTGCCAGCTCTTTAAGGTCCTAAGATAAAGACAAACAATATGCTCTGCATTTCTCACATTTCTGTACAGGGACCTATCAAAGAGCTTTCTGAGCAGCGAATCTGTGAACCTTTACTGCATGTTGAATGAAAACACTGAAAAGTGAGGAAAATGGCCAAGAAGAAGTTTGAATGGCGCGATTCAATGTGTGCGCTTAGGCCAACCCAACATAATACAGAGCGAATGTACTTTTACAACCCCTTCTTTTGCCCTAAGCCAACACTTTGAGGTCATACATCATCATTAGAATCATCAGAATCATCGTATACATTGATAGCCATAAATTGGTTGATCACAACATCCTGCATGATCAAGGCATTAGTCATATTCGATGAGGACCAGGTTTCAATTTCATCAAAGATATAGAACAGCAATCACCTAGCACAGAACATAGAACAGGCAAACATTGTATACAGCAACAGCAGAACAGGATGGCCCTATCATGCCTCGCTCACCTGTAATGCTCCGTTCCCCTTCTTTTGGGATCAGGAATCCGTATGCTGTTATATCAGCGGCTAAACCATTCTACACGAAGTGGAGGTTCTTTAATAGACTCCCTACAAAGGTTTTTGATTCCAGCATTAGGTCACGTGATACTTTGGTTTAGATTATCACGTGTTTTCTTTGAAAGTATTTAGGTGCTTTCTTCTAATCGATCGGTGCTTCTAATCGTGGATTCTATTCGCCCGATTCGCAGTGAGCCTGTGTTCTGTTTCAGTTCCTTGCAAAGCTTCATGACTCTTCTGTGCAAGTCATATCTTTTTGGACTTTGGTCTACGTCCAGTTTCCATTCGGCATTCATTGCATGTCTGCCGCTGCATCCAGGCTGCTCTCTGCGGCGTTTCCAATAATGGCGGTTCTCCACGTGTAAGCCGTGTTACGCTGCTTGCAAGCCTGCCGCATCCAGATTTCTCTCTGCGGCATTTCCAGTGATAGCGGCTCTCCACGTGTATTCCATGTCACGCCGCTTTCCAGTTATTCCTCGCCGGCTGAACAAAGACATTAACAGAGGTATTCTTCCTCATTCTACAGTGCAGCATTGTTCCTGGACTTATATTCTTTTCATATTACTTTTCAAGG
The DNA here is from genome assembly GCF_040938575.1 of Ambystoma mexicanum. Classification (NCBI taxonomy): domain Eukaryota; kingdom Metazoa; phylum Chordata; class Amphibia; order Caudata; family Ambystomatidae; genus Ambystoma; species Ambystoma mexicanum. The sequence continues at coordinate 292,101,790 of NC_090922.1, forward strand.
GTGTATTTAAAGAAGAACACTTCCCTATAGTTCCAGAATCAATTATTTGAGTGACAATTAACGTGTACTGAATATTATTTGCCTTGAACATTCTGAAGACAAAACCTTTGGTGTTGAATTTAGTGCACAGAACTAGAGGACGCTTTCCAGTGTGCAGCAACCCGGCACTAGTGCAACCCTTGTGCGGTTCGGGTTTAGTCTCCTACTAACTTACCTTACCCTTGTCGTTGTGTTCTATTTGGTGACTTTCGCCTTTGATTTCTTTTGGACCTTGGAACATCATATAACTACATTATTCAGGTTAGTGGGTAATTAACTAGGGAGATACCCATGTCTGATTCATTGGGTTGAATTCTTACCTGATTATTTCTATCATACAGATTGGAGCTTGTGTTCTTACTTCACTCTTTCAATTGATTCCTCGCTCTGGCTGTATTTCATATCGGACAGTGGGTGGAATCAATGGAAAGGTTTTCACCCTGAGGATTCGACATCGAAGTTAGAATACCTCATCAGGATACTGTATCCTTTTATGTTACACCTGTATCCTTTGTTGGTAATTTCACAGATTCTGAGGGCAGCATGTCAGGCCCTGATGATAATAGCGAGCGCTGAGAATATTTGCCAACCCCAAGTTCTAAGTATGTTCCAAGCCCATGTTCCAATTTCCCAATTCCCTTCGGGGACGTGAACTACAGAGCTCAGCGTATGTAACCTTTTGATAGCCTGAAACACAGTAGGGGAGGAGTCCGGTGCGTACATGCAACACGCAGACCCATTTTGCATACGCCATCAAGCTCAGCTAACATAACGTCTAAAACCATTCTATTCTGAACAGCTAGCTACTAATCTAATAGCTCTTTGTTCTAATGTCATGTTGAACAGTATATCAGTTATTTCATTTATAGTGTTCTCCACCACTCTAGCCAATCTTCTAATATCTCTAGAGTTTATTTGACCCCAAAAAGGAACCATGGAGTTTGCTATATCCCCTAATACCTAGAGAGGTGTGTCATCATCGATCACCCTCATAGGGCGATGTTTCAGTATTTCTGCAGTCGACGTGAAATATACACCTGGCAATAGTATCCCCAGATAACAAGTTACTTTCAATCTTTAGGTAACCATGGATAAGCTTTCTTTCCGCAGACAAAGTAAATGGATCCCCCAATGTATAAGGGCCTTTTCTCGTTTACCAAAACCGCAGTGTTCACACATTTGTCATACGTGCCCATATACCGGGAACCTTCTTTACGTAAGCAGAATGGTAATGTGTCAGGATCATGATTAACGGTGTAGGATGGTGGAATCGCTTTCCCGTTTCCTACTGGTGACATTCGAAATGAGATCATAGATTGATAGGGTCTAGAAGTCTCATTGGTATTTTTGGTGGAGGCAGTATTGGCTTGTAAAGACAGAACACTCTAGAGGTAACAGAACTAGTCTGTCAAATTCATTCAGGTTTGTCCCACAAAATTACCGATGGCACTATCGTTCCATTTCCCCAAAATAGAGCTTTTAATGATGCATAACAAGAAGTTGATAGTGAAAGCGGATACATGTTGTGGTAGATGATAACATACCCAGCAGTTTGTTTTATTCAAAATCGCATGTGTGGTATTCAGGATCCCTAGGAGTGCGTTGTTATGATATCCTTCTCTGTGTTCGTGTCACGATCCACTTCCTGAAACCCCCCGGCAAGTCCATGGGCCAGGAGGAGTCTCGGCTCGGGCCCCCAACAAGCGTAGGCATCCTTTGCCTAGGCCCTCTTGGGGCCAGTCCTGGCGCCTTTGGTGCCAGCCTCATACTTAATGAAGACTTGTGCTTGGGAACTACTTTATTTCAGTGCCAGTCAACATGGAGGCATCCACATAGCTTGGCTCCTTGGAACCAAGCTATGCGGTAGAATGTTTTGGGTGTGGTAGCATAGGGACTATTTTACCTGGACTACTTTCTTGATGCTATTTAAACCACACCCGACTTGGATAGCACGCTTCGCGTTACTTTGCAATCCTGCAACGTGACGCTCATCGTGTTCAGTTGCATCTGCGAACCTCGGAAGAACAGCATCTGAAAAACAAAAGGACATTGTTAATAGCAGCAGCTTACCTGTGATTCCACCGTTAGCTGCCCTCCGCTCCTGCAAACAGCACCGAAGGAACAGCGAGCCTCCCGGACCGTCGGATCTGCAAAAAGGAGGGAAACAGGACATTAGACATTTTACAATTGTGCCGGCAGTTTACCTCACAAGTCGCCCATCGACCAGTATCACCTTGGGACTTCTTGATCCGGGTGAGCACCGCAACCTACGGGAATAAAAGACAACAGGTTAGCAAAGGCAAGGCATCATAGCGCTGCGCATAGCGCCTACTTACCGCATCAAGGCGCTCTCAAAGCACCATCACCTGCCGGCGAGTCCCAATTCAGCCAATGTTCCACAGCGACCTTCTGCGCACCTAAGGAGAGAGAAAAGACATTATTTAAATCCAAGAAAGGCATACAGTATAACAGTAATAAGACCTACCTGAAAGACTCTAAAGGGCCTGTATCAGTGAAGTAACTAGATCGCACTCGCCCACAAAGGACAACGCGCCCCTGCCAAGAAGGCAGGATGGAGAGCACGCCAAAACCCATAACAAGGTGTGGAAAGGTCCAGGGAGGGGCTGCGGGCATACTGGGTGTTGGGAGGCTCTTACCCCAGTTCCCCAGTCTTGAACATTGCCCACCTGTTTTCCAGGAAGAACTTCTCCGCTGATTATTCCTGGGAGCGGCTGAGAAGGGCACCAGAGTCTCCACAGCTGGGTGGCGTCGCCCGTGGATACCATGTGAGCGTAACAGTTTGAGATCAAGAGGACGAAGACTATGTGAGTGTACATAGAAAGGAGACAAAGTGGTTGTATTGACAGTAGGCAGTAATATACTTAGTGGACGTGAACTCTCCAAATATCATAACACAGGCCTCAATTTGATTACTACACATGCTATAATTGCTATCATTATAAACTTGTCTCTAGTGGACCATAGCCCTTTAGATACAGGCTCTCCAGTGGTAATGCTTTCCATGTCCTCGTTTCTACTTGCCCCAAACATAGGCATAGTTTTCAGTGTCCATTAAGAAGCCTCACTGAAACAGGCTTTATAAGTTCATCCGTGGGTGGCACTTGACCACGTGGCTGATCTTGCTTGTAGTCTTCTTGTTACCCTGACCCCCTCGGCAACTCCGTGAAGCATCTTTAGGGGGATTGGAGGGAAGGTCGTTGGTTTCTTGTGGATGCAGTATCATACTGCACTTTCCTATTCCACAAATTGTCATTCCCTAGCTATTTCCGTGGTCGAAGATTGTACCTTGTTGCTCCAGGCACAGAGTGGTCCGTGAACAAAGGGTCAGTATCTGAAGAAAGTGATGAATTCTCAAGTTGTTTGGGCTCAAAATTATGCTCAGGATCAGAATGGGTGCCCTCACTGAAAGGCACACACTTGGTTTCAAGATCTTCAACCCCCTCCTTAGCCCGCTTGTCGTAGGGCAAAGGCACTTGTTTCAGTTGCACCGCATGTATCCAGTGTTTCTTACATTCGACTCAAACAACCATCTGAGTAGCCAGCAGCACCTGATAGGGACCTTTCCAGTGAGCTGCAAGACTTGATTTCCTGTCAAGATGCTTGATCAGCACGAAGTGACGAGGTCAAATGAAGTGACCAGGTCCCTCGTATTTTTCGGGCAAAGCTGCTCGAACCTGTTGGTGAATCAAATGCAGTTTTTTGAGTCAGTTGGTCACAATAATCAGGTAATAACAGGTACTCAATGTCAGATAGCTTTCTAGGTCTAGGTGAGTCTCATATATATGCAAGTCTCCCCATTACTATTTCATAGGGAGAAAGACCCGTTCTTGTCTGGGCCGTAGTTCTCATAGACTGTATGCTATTGGTAGGGGTTCAGGCCACTTCTGTTTGCTATGTGCACACACCTTTGCTAGTTTGTTCTTAAGGATACCGTTATGGCACTCCACCAAACCGGCACTCTGAGGATGTCTTGCGGAATGAAATTGTTTATCAATCTGTAGCGCCTCGCATGCCTGTAGTATGACGGTGGCTATAAAGTGAGGTCCATTGTCGGACCAAATTACTCTGAGTAATCCAAATCTAGGGAAGTACTCTTACTCTTTCAGCATGACTTTTGCAGTTGATATGGCAGTGTTATCCTTCAAAGAGAAAGCCTCAACCCATTTACTGAATGCACATATTACCAACACACATTTGTAGTTCTGGCATCGCTCCATCTCAATGAAGTCAAAGTGAATCACTTTGAATGGCATGGAGGGAGGTCTGAAACTACCCTTAGGTGCTGGTGTTCTCTTACCACTGTTGTGTCGCAGACAAATCATACAGTTCTGAACTAGTCATTCTGTGACTTTTAGGAATGTTGTCATTATTCCATAATGGGTCTAAATGTCGACAAATACTCTTCGCACTGATGTGTGCTGGCCAATGTGCCATAGTGACTACAGCGGTTACATATGCGTTGGTCAACATCCACCTCTGTTTCTCATGGTCAAGCCAACAACCTTCATTATCCAACCTGCAGGTCCAGAACCCAAAAGTTCAATCTCCTCTTTTGTGGCTTCAGCCTGAATCTCCTTCACACTGCTAACACCCTCCTCCATCATACCAGTTTCAGCAACCCACCTAGCAGAATCCAACACATATATTTTAGATTATGGGTCGGTGGCACTGTGTTTTGCTGTTCGGGCTGCAAATGCATTGCCTTTGCCAATGTCGTCAGTCACTCTCTGGTGTGCTGCGCATTTCATTATTGCTAGTTGTTAAGGAAGAGCCAGTGCGGATAACAATTGCACTATTAAGGGACCATGTTGAATCTTCGTACCATGAGATGTTAGAAATCCCCTTTCAGCCCATAATCTCCCAAAGTTGTGAGCAACTCCAAAGGCGTACTGACTATCAGTATGAACATTTACACTAAGCCCCTGGGATATCTCAAACTCTAGTCACGGCAACTATCTCTGCAGCCTAGGCAGAGTTGTGAGGAAATCTCCTGCTCTCGATAATGGTCTCTAAGGTGGTGATTGCATAGGCAGCAGTAGAAGTGCCATCAGGCTGTTTAAAACAAGAACCATCACAAAATAGCTCTCCATCAGGGGATGTCAATAGTGTGTCATTCAAATCTATCCTGCCTTTAGTGACCTGCTCAGTGACATAAAGGCAATCATGGGATGTATCATTCATGCTGTCCTCGTTCAGAGGAGGCAATAGTTCAGCCTGATTCAAAGAACAGAATCTCTTAATTTTGATGTGAGGTGCAAATAGGATCAACTCATATCTCGTGAGTCGGGAAGATGTGAGATGGTATGGTATCAAGAGAGACACAGACTCAAAAGATGTTAGTTTCAAAACCTTTATTTACTAAGGGTCCTGGGTTGGTGTAATGCCTAACTGGCCCTAGCTCTAAAGGGATGGTTCCCTTAACTGATGTTTTTAAGGGCCGTCGACGTCTGAAAGTCCAAAACAATAATCCGCCTGTGTCTAAACCTATGCTTGCCCTCACTCTTTACAAAAATGTGTTAGGAAGACTTTAAAAAATGAAATATAGTGGTTCAACAGAAAATAGGAAACCAAGGCTGGTTTCAGGTGGTCTTCTCATCCACCACGTGTAGATTTGTCAATGTCACAAAAATGAGTTCAATCAAAAAGGGCTGTTCATAAGACTTTCTTCACAGGACCCTTGCAATATTCTCAAATGCTTTCAATGTCTTTGGTTCCTTGGGATTCCCTTTCCCAAGCTTCAACTTGTCCTAGTTCAAACACAACAAAATAAATATAACAGTTCCTCTTTCACCTTCTCACGGTTCCCTTCTCCAAGCTTCAATTCCTTCAGTATCAAAATTGTTAGGCCTCTCAAGGTTCCCTTGCCCAAGCTCAGGTCACTTCAGTTTCAAACACAAGTTCAATTAAACAACACAGTTTCTCTTAGGCCTCCCAGGGATCCCCTCCCCAAGCTCAGGCCTCTTCAGTTTTAAACAAAAAAGTTCAACTTGTCAAGAAGTGCCTTTCTCTTGTTTACAGTTACTTTTACATACAACCTTCTCATGGGGAAATAGAGACTTTAGAAAACGCTAGGTTCATGACTCATCTGAATAGCGACCACTCATCTTTGGCCCCTCTCTGCATTTCCTGTAGTTCCTTCTCTTCTAGCCTTTCCTCTTGCAGGTGCTTCCTGCACCCCTTGGTTATCGTTCACTTGGTTGTGCTCACTGCACCTTCTTTGTCTTGCTTTCTCTCAGCGTACCGTGGCTCTGGCACCTTCCTTTCATTTACTTTCTCTCCATTGTGCCTCTTGCACATTTACTTCTTTACTTTCGTGCACCCTTGCACCAGTCCTTTTCCTTGTCGTGCCTCTGCACACTTTGCACCTTTAAACTTTTATTACTGCTTTCGGGTCGCTCACGCCCTCTTATTTCTGTTTTTCCACAAGACCCTACTGTCTTCCTTTTGACTGAGGCAATGCTGGTGTTTCAAGTATTTCTTCTTTTTTTTAATTTTATTTATTGGTATTTACAAACACAAGAAAGAAAGAAAACAAACAATTAGCAATATGTGCTCATAAATCGTCCCTCGCTCCCACCCCTCCTCTCCCCTGGTACACCCCAGGTGTCAGCTGGGTTGTTCACTATTTGTGCACCTCAGTTTACTCGTGTTTCATACAGTTGAACCTGTCCGGCTCGCATTCAAGTCTTCGTGACAGCGGACTTCTCCTGCCACATCTCAGATCACATTGTTACAATACTATTCATAACCTCTACATTTAACATACAACTTCCGATGATGGCGGTGTCCTCTCTAAGCGATCAGTCTGTTGGATCAAGAAGTTTGTGTACGCATCCCACATGTCGCCAATATTGCCCTGATTTTGGTTCAGGGAGCCCAAATCCGTTCTCCATGTCAAAGCAAAACATAATGTCCAGTTTTCATTGTGAGTGCCTAGGACTCAATTTCCCTCACCATTGCATTGCCACTCGCCGTTTAGTCAGCATAAGCAGTAGTCCAACCAGTTTTCTACTCTGTTTAGGGACCTCTTTGGTATAACCCAATAAACCTACTAGTGGTTCTGGGTTCAATGTTTGGCCTGTAACACTGCTAACTGTACCAAATACCTCCTCCCAATACTTTTGTATGATCGGGCAATTCCAAGATACATGTAGAAAATCAGCTTGTTCACTATCACACCTGTCGCATCACCCAGTGGCACCTGGGAAGTGTTCTTTTAGTTTAGCCGGGTTATAGTAATACTAGTGTATATACTTGAAGTGGATTACTTTATATAATGCATTAATGGTCCCCTTCATGATCTCCGTACAGCAGTATGCCCACAAATCCTCTGGTATTTCCCTCCCCAGGGCTTTTTCCCATTTTACCCTTGGTGAAGCACGGTCCCAACCCCTAATGTGCATGTACATAGTATATAATCCGAATGTCACCTTGCTCCCCACCATCCCCTGTAGCAGTTTGTCCAGTATATGGGAAACCCGGGGCTGTTCTGGGAATTTAACGAACACCCGGCACAGACTCACCCTTAAGTGGAAATACATTAACATATCCAGAGCTGATAGAGCCCCTTTCCCCTTCATCTCCTCCAGAGTTACAAATTTCCCTCCTGGAAAAAGTTCCCCAAAACTGGATATCCACAGTCTTTTCATCAAAGCTACAAAACCTGACTCCGCTTTGATAGGGATTCCCGGCACATGAACCACAGGCAGTCTCGATGGATATAGAACATCCCCCTTCTTATCCTCAAGACACTCCCATGCCCTGCAGGTTACCTCAACCAGATCTCTTGTCGATTGCGCCCTATCTGGTGCCATAAGAATGACTGATCTCAAGAGGGTGGGAGCTGCCACCGCCCTTTCCACTTCCACATGCCTCCTATCCCCTTGTGCCTCATACCAGTCCCTAAATTATCCTGCTTGTGCTACATTATAGTATGTTTCAAAGTCAGGTAATGCCAGTCCCCCTTCAGAGATAGGCGCCACCAGCTTGTCCCACGACACCCTAGACATTTTCCCCACCCACAAGAACTGAAATGTTGTCGACGTCACATTGAAGAAGTATTACCCGAGTATTCCTATCGGGGTGTTCAGGAATATATATAAAGAATCTAAGGAGCAGTGTCATTTCAACAAGGGGAGACCCGGCCATACATATTGAGAGGGAGATTCTTCGAGGACAGCGTTGCTGCACAAGCCTGCTCCAGGACTCTCAGATAATTGCTGCGGTACACCACGGCTTTGTCCCTGGCAATATTAATCCCCAAGTAACGGGTCAGAATCATATGCCACTGGAATCCCCAGCCCTCCTGGTATTGTTCAACCGCTTCCGTCAATGGACAAAGTAGACTTAGATGCATTCACTTTCAACCCAGATATCTCCCCAAAACTTTGGACTTCTCTCATTATCGGATCTAGGTTGACTTTAAGGTCTCTACAAACAGCACCATATCGTCTGCATATAATGAGATCACTATCCTATCATTGTGTAACTTTACCCCACGATGCATATGCATCTCGCGTATCCGATCGCCAAACGGCTCGACCGCCAGTGCGAAAAGCAGCGGCGAAAGCAGGCATGCCTGCCGGGTTCCCCTCTCTAGGGACAGTAACGGTGTCATCTGACCGTTCACTCTAACCACCGTTTGCCGCAGACGGCCCTGATTGTTCAACACTGAGTCAATACTGATTTACCTTAGTGCCCTCCCTTTAACAGTGCAGTGTTTCAGTTAGTGATGGCAGACCGGGGCAGCGCCTCCCACTCAACAGGGTCCTCACTCCGCAAGCAGCGGCAGGGTTTGCTGGATGTCCAACTATCCCTCACCTGCAGTCCCCCCAGCAGATTAGGCACACGCCGCATAGCTCCCCTTGCCCCTGGCGGTTTAGTGGTCCTTATGGTAAAGCACCCAATTTGTGGCCCCCAGGCACTCAGAAGTATTGACAGTCTCGCGTGTCTGTAACACTAGTGTCTCACAGAAATGGTATTCGGGGGCGCCTGGGGCGATTCACCCAATCAGTCGTACCTGCAGAAGCCTTGGTGTGTATTTCTTGTCTCACGGTTGGCTGTTCTCCTAGTCCTGTTTCCATAGGGCTCTTTTTTTGAGGTTGGGCGGGCCAGCCCTGCCTCAGTCTCTACATGATGCGCTCAGTGACATTGCAAAGTTCTCTATTCTGGCTCTGGTATTGACTCAGAGTTGATTGTGTCCTCCCACGTCTTGGAGACCCAGAATTTAAATGTATTGTGTGCTCTGAGTATTGGCGCGGATATACCTTGCTGTTCTCCCCACTTCATGTTGTTGCAGTCATTGGTGTCCACTTTATTTCATAGCCGGCGGTTCGCACCTCGTTCCGGGGCCATGTGTATCACTGCATATGTCCCTCGAGAGCCGCACCGGCCCAGCGGATCTAGTCTCTGCGTGCCAGATGGTTTGTGCCGGTCGACGACCTTGATGGGGGCGGGGAGGTGCCCCCAGTCCTCTCTCCACATTGTAATCAGTGCGAGCCTCGCCGAGCACGCCCGGCCCTTGTCTGCTGTTTGTCAGTGGCGCCGTCAGCAGGGCCGTGCCCTCAGTCGTTCTGCCTGCCGCCTCGGACTGTAGACGAGCACTCTGAGATAATCAGCGTCCGCAGTTGGCTTCTCGTCAGCGCCAATCCCCTTTCTCCTGCAGCCTGGGCTTCGCTCGTCGCACAGCCCTATACATCCACCGCCCACAGGCTCCAAGGGTCCGTCCTGGCTCTCTGTCACTCGCTGTGGGCCAGGTGTCCAGCGGCCCTCGCAGCCCAGGAAAGGAGCCCGGCAGCACATCCAAGACTCTTACCTTCTTTCCTCGTAACTTTCTCAGGCCGCATTGAGGCCAGTGCACGGGCTGGATTACTAGGTTCAGACACTCCGATTTTCTTCGGGATTTCTCCATTGCTGTTCTGCCAAGTCTCCCACTGCGTGATCTGTGCTCAGGGATAAGTTCCGATGAGGGAATCCACCGGATATTGTTCCGGATTTAGGTGGAGTGTGTCAGAGATCACAGGCTCGCGGCCATCTTGATCGGACTCTCTAGTGCCCCCAGACCCCCCACGCCACCAGAGTATTTTTTTATTTATTCCATGGGTCCTAGACCCCTTTAACCTTTGCATACATGCAGGTCCCAGGCGCCTTTGGCTTTCTCACATAACTAGCTATTCACTACAAGACCCACCATGTCCCTCTTCCTATGGATAATAGTGGACTTTAACTTTACAAAAGGATTATTTTCTCTCTCATTCCTGCTTCATGTCGGTTTACACTCTTTTCACTTGCTTTCTGTTTCATGCCTCTTTGCAATCGGTCACTTGCTTTTCGTTCCGAGCTGCTTTACAGTTGTGCCTTTCTCTTGCTCTGCTGCAGTCACACGCACGCTCCAGAGTTTCTCTCTCATTGACTTTCACGAAACTCACCGGGCAGCGTCGCATTCACAGGTGGTCCCTTCAGGATACACAGGTTTAAGGTCAGGGTCTAATCACCTGTCCCTCAGAAACGCTTGGGGCCAGCACAGGTCCCAAGAGAACAAGCATTCCACTGAACGCCGCCAGCAGGATGCAGGCAGCCTCAATCCGGCTCCTTGGAGACACGGCTCCTTCAACACGGTGCAGCCCCTCACAGACAATGGGTCAGCATATCGGCACAGTGCTCTCCTCCAGCCTTCAGCTCCTGCCACTCTCTGCTCATACATTGGACTGGGACTGAGAAGGGATCCCCTGCTGGAATCAGCCACACAACCTCCTTTCTGCTCTCCCAACTGCTGCTCTCCCTGCTCTCTCAGCAGTCTCCTTGTATACACCTGTGTTGTATCAATGGGCTGCAGGTGTGTGGCCAGGGCTGGGTTTGCCTGGCCTTCAGTACACCAATTAACAGGACATGCCTGTCCTTCAGTCTTGGAAAGAGAGTCCAGTAGAGTCCGGTGTAAGTGATCATTATTAAAAGCCTGACCCTGCCGGACTATTAGTGGGACACCTTGAGGAGTTTCTACAGAAGGTTTCCCTTACTTCTCTCTATGTTGTTTCTATGAGTAATCCTCACTACTCATGGTTTGCCTCTTCTCCTTCCCAGTATGAGTTGGAAATGGGGAGGGGGAGATGAAATGGGATTGAAAATTATATTTATGAGTGCAATAATAATAGGATGACTGACAGAGGAAAGAGGGGTATCCCCTGACCCTGTTTTTATACCACTGGGGTGATTCCCCTTTTGTTAAGTTGTTTCCTACGCCTGGTCCCCTGCCATAAAGGTACTGATCTTGGCAGCCTTCCCTTGGGTCTGAAATGTGGGGAGGTGAATAGGTGCTAGGTTTAAAGTCATATTGTTGTTTCCTCTAACCCACCTCCCTGCCTGCTTTTTTCCTAATACAGTATTGCTGCCTCTCGTATCAGGGACAGTGGGGCCTGCATATCCCATAAAGGTTTCAGGCACTTCTTCATCCTTGCCTATTATCCTGTTGGGACACCGCGTCTCGCCTGGGGTATTTTCATGATCACTACCACAGACTCCCCTATCCAGGTGGTCCTCCCCAGGGTTGGGATCCGAAAGTGACGGCCCTCCCCTGGCCAACCGAATAGAGGATTCTCAGGGTTTACGTGGGAGAATACCCCAAAGTTTCTCACAACCCTTACAGTACATGTAGTTGTCTCAGCTTGGAATATTTTTCATGGGCAGGTGCAGAAAGAGAGATTGGGTCAATAAGAAATTTTAATGGGACTAATAAGAAGAGCACTTTTGTCCAACATATTTACAAGCATGGGAGAGCACCAGGTGAGAGGAGATTTAAGCAGTATCACACAGAGTTCTAACCAGTCTTATGTTTTAATATCACAGCTGCAGGCCAAAATATTGAGTGGGATAACATGTGTAGAAGTTCAGGATGATATGAATGACCAACTGAGGGGGATCGAGATAATATCAAGTATCAGTCGTTGGATGAAGATTATGAGATACCAGCTGAACGGCTGTCATGACGGAACCTGTAAGGTTCTCCAGCTGACAGTGAGATGTTGAGAGGGAACAGCACACCTTCAACGACTATGTACCTGTCCATTTATCATGAACACAACCATATCGAATAATACCTGGCAAGTGGGCAAGCTGCAGTTGAAACCAAGTGACACAGCAAGATGTATGGGAAATTCAGGTTCACAACGAGCCCCATCGATACATTGCGTTTCTGAACTGAAACAAGATATGATATATGATATGCTATGGCATTTATAACGCGCCTATACACAAGTGTTTCAAGGCGTGACGTGACAAGGGAGGGGACACAGAGGGAAGGCAAACACAACGATCCTACTAAGCCAGGTGTCATTCAGATTGCGCAAGTGCAAGGAAAGGGGGAGGGAAAGGTGCAGGGGGGAAAGGGGTCGGGATAGTGCAGATAAATAGAATAAATAACAGAAGTAAAAGTACAGCCAGCTGGTGGCAAGCGCAAGGGTCAGTGCAGACATCAGGAGTCAGTGCTGGTAGGGGACTTTAGGGATACAGAAACAGTCCCAAGTGCGGGGGTTGCCTGTTAGACGTTCCTCTGCACACCAGAACATTGCTAACACTTCCACAACACCTTCTCCGGGTTCCAACACTGCTAACACTTCCACAACACCTTCCCCGGGTTCCCACAATACTCCCTCCAGGTTTCGAGACTCACGTGATGTGGTTACCCCAAAGGACCGAAAACTCAGCACCGGGTACAATGTACGTGTCCGGTTGCAGCCCTTCCTGCATTGGCAGTTGCCATGGAGAGCATACAGCAGAAGGGGCGGCGGAACGCTTCCCCATCGATCATTCATCCGCTCACGTGATTCAGAGTGGCGTTTTCCACGTGACGATGGAAGGCATCACATGACTCGGAAGCGCACAGTATATAACGCTTGAGGCACGAAGCGGTCACCGCTTCTTAGCTGTCTTTCGACTCTGTTTGGCGCTACGTTTTGAACTTACTCTGCTGATTACCTTGACTTTGGATCACGCACCCGGACTCCCTTGGATCATCCCTTTGTACCTTTGCTTGGAACTGTTTACTCATTGCTGAACCTCGGCCCGTCCCTTACCTGCCTTTGGATCTTCCCTTGGAACTTTGTTGGACTTCTACGCCATTGACCTTTGACTACGTTTCCAGCTCTACTTTCAGGTGGGCTCTCCTGTGTTCCACGTGTTATTCCGGTCTCTGTTGTTCTGGGGACCGCCCCTCATCTGAGTCTCGAACCTCCCTCACTAGGTCTCCCGGGTTTTCCAATCACCGGATAGGTAAGATTATTCTGATCCTGTGATTCTTGTATTCCATTATATTTGCCTGGTACTTAACCCTGCTTTCTTTCAGCAGCATTGGTGTTCCAGAGGTTCCGTGGATCCGGGAAGTAACATCTCCCACCTGTGGCTCCAAAGGTCGCACAGCAGGGTTCTTTTGATTCCCCTGTGCGTCACTTGGGGACGGAGGTCTCAACCGTCTACACGACATTCAAGTCAGAACATTGCCAGGGAGGCAGTGCAGGTGTGCAACTGGTGGGGGAGGGGACCTGGGCCCGAGATCAGAGGGTGGCCAGGTAACCAGTGAAGTTTCAGACAGGAGTTCAGCAGGGAAGAGGAGGAGAGAAAGCAGCAGTTTCTGTGCTTCTGGCAGCTCTGAAGACCATCAACAGATTCAGTGTGAAGACTAAGCTGGGAGATGGCCAGCTTTTCCAGGAGTTTGCCCAGTAAAGGAGTGATGGGCAATAGTTATCCAGGCAGGACGGGTCGCGGTGATGGAAGTGAATGGACTTTCTGGCCAAATGAATCGCCACAACTTAAATGTATGAACAAAGTAAAGATAGGCCAAGTAATGGCCATTAATGGATGAATATGCTGGAAGGTACTGGGAAAGGATTGATGCTGAATGGAAGTAGAATATTCATTGTGAATGACGGGTGCATTCAGCCGGTTGCAGAACGTCAAGTTCATTTGAACTTTGTACTGATCACAGAAACTGAGAGACTTAATGTTTACAGACCTGCAGGCGTGAGATGGCAAATACATTGGAAACATAAGTTTAAATGTAACTTGTCAACCATAATAAGCAACCATGATAACATTTCGGAGTTGACAAATTATTAGAACTGATGTTACAGGTGCAAAAATGTAAGCTAAAAGAAAGTTATTTGTATTCATAATCACAGTCAGAGTTTACAGTATTCCAGTAACAATCAGTGTCAGATTCCCACAATCCTACTAAATCATTACATTAATGTGTTACACTAAATATAGAACTGATAACCAAACCAAAAAGAAAGATAAAGAAAATAGCTTGTCTTGTTCCACAAGTATACACTTAACAAGGGGCAGGCATATGTATGTCCCAGTATCACAAATGTTTACATTCCGCATGGGGTCCATTTTAGCATCTGACATGACCTAGAACAGCTTACCCAATCCTTGCTCCGTATTCAAGAATGCACACCCTAACCATATAGTGTGGACAACAAATACAGCAATGTATTCAAGGAGGTTTGTCATCTGATGCACCAAACATCGCAATTATAGGGACATTAAAGGCATAACAGGAGCAAAGCCCTCTTTGAAGTAGTAAAGCATTGTACAAACCCTCACCCAGCCCCCGGGTACCAAAAACACTGGAGAAATGCAACAAGAAATCAACACATTTTTATTGAACAAATAGCCAAATAGACCAAATCCGACAGATCATCGAATCAACCTCTCTCAGCATTAGCATCCCCTGCACCCCGGCAAGCACACTGCCCCTGGACCGAATTCTCTCCTCTCTTTGCCTTGGATCTTCTAAAAATGACTGCCTTCCTCAAATCTATTTCTTACTCTGATGATATAATTGTAGACTCCATCATTAAACAATTGCCTGGCCTGGCGCTCAATACGCTCCTCAGCATCATCAATCCTCCCTCCCTCACAGAAGGATCATGCCTGGACACCCTGAAGACCGGTCTCAAACAACCTCTTTTGAAATAGATCTGGATGACCTGGCCAGCTACTGGCCTATTGCGAACCTCCCGTTTATTTGCAAAATCTTGGAAAATGTACTTGCTACACCACTACTCACCAGAATCGAACCACACCACATCCTAAATTGCTATCAATCAGGTTCCCCCCCAAAGTTTAGCATCGAGACAGCCACCATTCAGGTGGTGGATGATGCTCTCCAAATCATGGATAAGGGCACCTCATGCCTCCTCGTTCCTCCTTGTCGTCCTTAACCTCTCGGCTGTATTCAACACCGTCAACCACTGCATTCTTCTCTCCCTCCTTGCTGACACGATGGGATTCTCTGGCACTGCCCTGAATTGGTTTTCCTCCTACCTCTCGGGCAGAAATCAGGTAGTCCAGATGAACTTGTTCCGTTCTAACCAACTCCAGATCTCCTGTGGAGTCCTCCATCCTCTCTCCAATCCTTTTTAACCTTTACATGGAGCCTCTGGGCACTCTCCTCAAAAATCCTAATATAGCCATTTAGCAATACGCAGACGATTCTCAGTTGTACCCGAGAGTAAATAGCGTGCAGGACATCCTTCACCTCTGCGATTACTTAGCCATCACCAGTCCTGGATATCGACTGTCAACCTCAAACTAAACCGATCCAAGACTGAATTTGTCCTTATCCATCTGCCCGCTAAAAAACAACTTGTCCAACAATGGCTCAATGATATGCGCATAGAAAGATTTGATCCACAACTCGGAGTCCGCAAAATCCTAAGGCTTCACCATTGACAGCAATCTGTCCTTCCAGAAACACACAGCCAAGAAGGCCCAAATAGCCTGGGTCAGAATCTCTACCCTTTGAAAAATCAAACCCTTCATCCAGCCGCATAACTTCCGGACCGCAGTGCTGGCCCTTGTTGTCTCACACATTGATGGGGGAAATGCTCTCCTGGCAGGGCTCCCAGCTTCTCACTTGGCTCCCCTAAAAGAAGTCCACCACACTGCAGCACGTCTTATTATAGGATCACAGAAATTTGACCAAATTACCCCCATCCTACACGAACTACATTGGCTTCTGTTCCAAGCCAGAATACTATTCAAGACTGCATGTATTATCTACAAAGCAGTCACAAGTAGCACACCAACGTACCTGGTGGATAAGCTCCACATATCTGATGGCACATACTCCTTGCACAATAAATTGACGAACCCGCTTGAATCACAACTCGTCCCGAAATAGAGGACCCTCACACAGTCCTTCTCTTGTCATACACCCACCCTCTTGAACTCCACCCTCGTATCGGCACAGAATGCCCCCACAATTTTCAAATTTCGCAAATATCTCAAAACATGGCTCTTTCAACAACACCGGACCAAGGACTAATGCCAATGGATGCACATACCGACGCACTGACCTCACAGTACTGCGCGGTTAAAAGCTGCCAGCCCAAATGCTAGCTACCCACACGCTGTATAGTGCTCTGTTGTTTGGCTGCTCTCAAGCTACGTCGGCACTTTAAATAATATATTTTTTTTTATTCCAAGATTCCATATTGTCAGTGGTGTGAAAAACCTCAAGGTTTTTCACGACTCAGTCCGCCGGGATCCCATATTCAGGTGGCATGGGAAGGGCCAATCGCTATTGGATCCCGACCCTGGGGGTGGACTAGCAAGGGTGGATCACCTTGGTAGGGGGTCCTCAGAGAGTGGGGAGGAGACACCGGAAGGTGAGATATGGTATCCCCCATATCCTGACAGTTATTCTGCCCATATTTCCTCTAACTTTATGGAATACTACAACTCCCATAATTCCCCTCCTTTCCTTATCAGCCCAACTACTGAGACGAAGAAGAGGAGGACTGAGACTACGAAGATTACCAGTAGTAACATGTACTGGCCTTGTCCCGCTAATAAGGCCAGGTGGGGTCAGGCACTCAGTCACAATCATGCACACCTGAAACTCATGGACTGTTTTCCAAACTATAAAACGTGGAGCACAGCAAGCGGACAGGTGCCAAGATGGAAGGCAAGCTGGATGGTGAGACGGAGGAACAGCTGAGAGCGAGCTGCCGAGAATCAGGCCAGGGAGAACAGGACGCCGAGATGATAACAGGCTGCGAGTTGAAGCAGGAGAAAGCGTGGAAAGGGAGTAATTTCTCCAAGAAGCCAGGAGAGTTCAGAGAAGGGAGCCGAGGGGCCGGCTGATCCCTTTCCTCCATGAACCAGCAAACTGCTTGTTTCCTCCCTGGGGCCCTGTGGGAGTGTCTGAGGGGCAGGTGGGCAAGATCCTGACCTCGACAAGCTGAAAATCGAAGGGCGCGCGAAAGCAATCACATCCGGTCAGCTCAAAGAAAGGGAGAACTCAGTTTGTGATACGCACAATTGTGGAAGCTAGAGTTACATGCAAGGTTACGCGTTGAAGTATAAAAGACATTGAATGTATTTAGCCGGCGAGGGAGCCAATAAGAAACAAAGTAATGGAGCAGTGTTGTGTGAGAAGGCACATTGTTAAACGCTTCTTGAAAGATAACAAAATAGTGAATAATGAAAATGAAATGTATTGAAAGCAATTGAAGGAAAGGGCACGAGGAAACGAGAGCATGCAGGGATTCCAAAAGACTAATGTGACAGTGAACTGTTTGTGAAACGAGGAACAGACGGACCGTGGGCCCGTCCAAATTAACTATATGCTTTTGTGAAATAAGGAACAGAGTGCCCGAGCGCCCGTTTTGCAAAACCATGTGCAAGAGGCACGACATTGTGAAAGCAACCCTATTGTCAGAGTGGTCACGCATTGGGGTGAGAAAACTGTGCGGTTGCGTAGGTCTCTGCCAAGGCTATCACGATAAGGACCCTGCTGTCGGAGTGGTCACGCATGGGGGTGATAATACGATGCAGTTGCGAAGGTCTCTGACAAGTGAACATTGTGAAAGAGAAGTACAGCCTGTGAAAGTAACTAAGAAGGAACTTCCTGAAGATCTGTTTGTTTGAGATTTGTGAAGTCGGGTGTGGGAAGCCCAAAAGAATTCATTGAAGAGAACTCTGATGCATATTGAACTGACATTGAAATAGGCGAGGGAAGCCTAACAGATTTATGGGAAATCTTTAATTTGAACTGTGCATACCACCCACCTTGAAGGTACTTTGTAAGAACCACAGTGAACTGAACTTGGAGAAGGGAGTGTTGAACCACTTTTATTACCATTGTGACATTCTTTTGATACACACTTTATTTTCATACATTTTCCCACACTTAGTTATTGCAAAAAGTGAGAGCAAGTATAGGTTTCTGACGCAGACTATTTCCTTTGTTTGGCTGACTGACTGACTTAGACCATTTTATTTTACTTTGATGGTCGCGACTACTCAGAAGAAGACAAGGAAGAGTCAGCAGCTAACCCTGTTCAAACGTGCACAATAAGTAGGTCAAATGACAACAATATCATACTACTATTTTGAAAGTAGTATATGAATTTGCACAAACAATCTATGCTACTAACCCTCACTTGATTGTGGAGCGTAAACATTTTGTATTTCTTTGTTGCCGGCTAGGGCTTACATGTGTTTTTTAAGGTTCAATTTTGTATTTGTGGACCTACAGATTTTAGATGTCTGTCTAAACCTATGAATAAATTGAATTGTTTTGTCGTCAAATTTTCCAGCCCTTTTTGTGACTACCAACAGCCAGTATTTGTAAAAACTCGCCTACTGCTTCTTAGGCCTACCTATTGTGCACGTTTGAACAGGGGTAGTTGCTGACTCTTCCCGGTCTTCTTCTGTGTAATTTGCCTTTTCGAGTCAAGCCCCCTTAAACAAAAAAGAAGGCCCTTTTGGCCCTAGCTTGACCTTATGGTCGAGACTACTCCCATGATAGAAAGAGGGCCAGCTAGGAAGTCTCCAACCCCAGTCAAACTAATAAAGGTGTTGAAACGTGTACCTTTTGTGTCTGTGTCCTTACTTGTGATACCATGCCTGCCTCACAGTGGTCACACAGAATCCTCTCTACAAAGCTCTATACCATCCCGCAGTTTCAGCTGCGGGCCACCTCCTCATAGCCTCCCACTACATCAGGCACTTTGGGCCTGCTTTTGTCTTTCAAGACATGGCTGATATAAATAACTTCATGTGCTCCAAATAACTTTTTAAAACGAGAAGAATGCTTTTACATTGGCACACTGTTTCGTGACATTTTGCATGAGAATTGATGTAATCTGCCATGCCACCCACATGTTTACGTGATAGATTCTTACAGTGGTTATTGCTATAATTCTAGTCAACATAGCTACATGTTTTGCTCCTGGAACTGCTATCGAAAAAGTCTTAATGATGTGTTTCATAATGATGCTGCTGAAGCTCATAAGTAGTGGGGAAATTAACATTTCAGAAAAAGCTGAATATGACATTTTCACCCAAAAAAAATACAAAAACCAATAACCATTGAGTAAAAAGAATTAGACATATGTCAATGAACACTCAAGTGTAAAAATGCATATTAACATGAAAAAAGAAAATCTGCTATGACATGAAGAAAAAGTAATGAAATTGCTGACACTAACCGGAGCAAGCAGAATTACAAAATAAAAGTCCAAATAAGCTTGGTGTTGATTGTTACAATTGTGAACATCTCTCCAATTAAAGTTTGGCGCTAGAGAAAATAGGATACAAAAGGCGCTAAAAGTGCTAAAAGTACAAAAGGGGAGTGGGGAACTGTCGAGACCAATAGTATTTTATATATTTTCTATGAGCAATGACCATTTACATATCACAGGCAGCGCAGCGGTAACAAAACCAGGATGTAGTAAACGCTGCTCAGTAGCGTGATTAGCTGGCAGGACCCAATATGACAATAAGGCTATGCACCTATGAAGTTAAGACCTGTGTACAGGGTTCAGCGGATCCAGTGACACACAATACGTCATCAATGAAGATCAGACACATTACCTGAATAACATGTCATGTGGGTGTTAGTCACCCGAGCAGGGCCCTTTATGTATGATGGAAAATTCTTCTGCAGGAGGAGACATTATCAGGTTGTATCACAAATGGCACAAACATTACTCCAAGCATCAGAGACTGTTCAGGTATTTTTTACTGATGTTGTAATAAGTTCATTGGCCGCCCCTCTCTCACTCTGGTCTTGCAAAGCACCCCCTTCCTAACCTAGGAGTCCCTGATCCCAGGTTAGTATATCGCGAATGTTAACCACTAAAGTCTAATCCCTGCATTGCACTGAATATGAGGACCTGAAGGCAGAGTGCCTTTTCTAACTAGATTTTCTCAGGGACGTTCTAAGACTGTCCCTATTCTATCCAGTGGCTAGTGCTATACAGGGTTAACGATTGCTTCTGGCAAACACCCTGCTTGATTTGATCCTGAGTCTATCACTCATGTTCTCCTGTCCTTCCCACTACTTATCTCCTCCACCCACCTCTAGTCTCTTCCATTTTCTCCTCTGTCCCTGTGATCTCTATCAATTCTTGTAGGCCCTGCCTCCACCTTTCAATGTTCACTCCTCTCTCCTGCTCCCTCAACCGCTCCACTACTCCCTCCACCACTCTTCTACTTCCTACTCCACTAAACTAATCCAACTCCATCCACCTACTCAGCCACCTTCGTTTCATTAAGTTTCATATAGTTTGCAGTCACTCCTTACACTATCCCACCTATCCACATTCATTACACTCACCACACTATCATGCACACTCACAATGCAGTACCATTTACACACACTAACCAACACCTCACCACCAAAAATCCCATGAACAACCCACAACTTTCCCTGACCAATCTAAGCCTGTCTAAGCCTATCTTTCCCATCCCGCGTGTGACAAGATCAGAAAAGCTGTTAAATGCTGGCATAAGCCCAGCGCCTTTTCTCCATGTGGACCTGTCACAGCACCAACTTTCAATGTCATTATGATGCTTTTGAGAAGGTAAGATGGCCCTGGGGCCCAGTAATTGGAAATTAAAAGATCCCTTTCTTGAGGACCATCCGTAAAATCATGTCTTCGATATCCCATTGAACAACTTCACCTTGGAAACAGTCTCCTAATAAGACCCGTCCTCCTCAACCTCACAGAGCAAAGAGGTTGCTGAAATAGCAGAGGTTACGCTGTACAAGACCACTTGCTTTGCATAACATGTCTGAGTCAGCCATCTACATTACAGAGGAGCAATGGGTGCACATATGAGAGTAAGAACATAGGTCTGCAAACTGTGTCAACCATCACATGAGAAGGAAGGGAATGGGGTAAATAAGTCTCTCAATGTGCCCTGGGACATGATACTGGCAGAAAGGCCTGTTCACTGAGACTATGACAGGTTTGGCTGAGTTAGAGACTTGCATGAAGGAAACTTAAATGTATTTGCCCCATCACACAGCCTTGTTGCTGAAGAGACTGACGGCCCCAGACGGGCTAATGCATTATGGGTGGAAGGTTTTGAAAGCAAGGGAAAAATCCAATAGCACCCAGAAAATGTTCTGGAAAAGGCAAATAAGGGAAAGTTGGAATCAAAGTCCCCATTGTAGACCTGGTCTCAGTGCAGATCTCACAGTAGGTGCAAGATCTAGCAACTAATAGGTCGAAGTACAGCGGTAATCTTTTTGAAGGGTGCAATCAACGTGGGAAGAAAACTTAAAGGATCTTTCAGATGAGCTGCTGTATGTTAGATCAGAGAACACCTGGCTAAGGATAGGTCTGCAGGACACCTCAATGTGAGCACCAGTAGATGTAGTCCCAAGAGTAAGCCTAGTAGTGGCACCGGTAGATTTGAGCCCCTGCATCACAATTTAAAGATGACCCAAACTAGTTCTGCCTTTGTGCAGCTCGGAACAGTCTAAAGCTGTACATGAAGTATCGGCCACTGGCTGTTCTTTCAGAGAATCTATGAAGATAACGGCACCATCACCTGCGCTCTAAACGGAACTCCTACTTTTGCACATTTAAAGCCTTGCATGGTCTGCATACCTGGCCTACAAGTCAACAGAATGAACGATGAAGGGCCACCAGAGTCCTAGAATTCGAGGATGAGAAATAAAGTGAATCACAAAGTGATTATCTAGACAAGGAGTGAAAAGGTCCAAGGCATTGCAAAGATAGTGTGGGTCAGCTTTGCTTTGGGAAACTTAGAATGTCGTCAAAAGTCAGCATGAACACCAGTTCCTAAACAGAAGTAAGTTGCTTGTTTCAACACAAGGCAAACATCAAGAAACTGTTCTTTTCTTTTGGGCACCTGGCGAAACACTGAGGTGTGGAGTGGTGGAAGATGCCAAAAGCAAGAGAGAGGGCAGGGCCTGTGAGAGGCAAATGGGTCTGCAATCTAATTTCTACCAAGAGATGACCGTACACCCTAATAAAATCTTGTGAGGCCAGGAGTCTGGAGCAAGAGCGACTAGTGTCCTACTAATAAACAGATCAACTGGTGGAAAAATAAAGGGTTGGAGGGTTTGAGGCAAGAAAGCTGTATTTAGAGGGTGTACCGGGGAGACAGTATAGAGGTCTAGCAATGCATCTGTGCATTTGTTTTAGAGGTCTGGCCCATGAGACTGTTTTTCCTGGTTATCCCAAACTGTCAGGAATCTAAAGGATACTAAAGTTACACAGCGGGGAATGCTTTTTTGAGGAAAATGCGAGCGAAAAAGCACACATTGGCAATGGCTACAGTCTGGGCTTTTGTGTAGGCATGGGATAGGTATTTCCCAGGCACAGTCGTAGTGGTATTAACTGGCCATTGATGCTAGCTCGTGCTAAATAGTGCGGGTAACCGGACATATAAAAGCAGTGCTTGGCAAATTACTAATACTTATACACGAGCCAAAACAGTTGGCTTTGACAATGCTAGTTTTTAACATAACCTCAGTGAACGACACAGAGAGTGCTTATAAATCGGGTGGCTGAAGGCAGACCTGGTAAGATATTTGTATTACACTCCAATTAAGTCATTAACTCTCAGAAGACGGCTTTGAACAATATTGCCTGCCACTTCCAGTGTAAAGTGTGATGGTAAGGCTTTTTTACAGCGAGCTCAAAGAGTTTCCATGAGGAGGTGTTTTGGGAGGGGCAGGAACGGGGTGGGATTGGCCATAGGGATTTGCATGGCAATGGCCAGTCAATGTGTGGGCACCAACATCTAGAGGCTGTGTGTGCCTCCTCATATGCCCTTCCTCCCTATCTGTACTCTAATGCAGTAGTTTCAGTTTATATGTGTCTCAAGCGACACCTAATAGCCCAAACAAGTTGAATCTGCATTACATGATGCAATGTTTCTGAACTAGAACCAACCTAAGAATGTGAGCGTTGGTGGTACTTACTCACTAATCTTCTGGAGCAATTCACAGGGGGATTGCCAAGTAATGCGTTCCAGATTCAAGAATCCCACTGAGAACCATTCTGAGAACATGCTTTTCAGCACACCATTCATCTCCTGAAAACGAAGAAACACAGTATTACAGTAGAGAAACCACAAGTTTTACGAGCAACAGTCTACATATAAATATGGCTGTGTGTTGAACTAAAAGTGTGTGCAACTCAGAGACTTTGCAAGCATGTTTTGGTCTTCAAATGACATTTGCTTTCTTTTCACAGTAAGTGCAAACACACACAAATACAAAGCATTTCCAAAGCCCTGGTTTGCTAATAAAAATGCTAAATTAATAGGGGAAGGAGGTCTACATTAAGGATATAGAAGCAAAACAACTGCAACGTTGCATTATTGATCGAGGAGCAGATCAATAATATAGCCTTAAAAGTTGGGGAAGAATCATTCCCTCAAGCGATCATTCTCCCTCCCTAGGTCCATGAGAATAGTACCACATAATGGTAGTAGCAATGCATGTTTTGGAGCTTTGGTGTTGAAGAAAAAAACGTTACTTTAATAATGAGAAAGTAAATCGATCAACTGATTTAGCAAATTAAATGGGGTTGTATTTAGCTGTATTTAAATAACAAGCTAGTCTTCATCCGTTAAGCAGTTCAATTGCAAACTTGGTTAAACTAGAGCAGGTTTAACATGAGCATGCATTAGATGGGTGTCAGCAAAAGTAAACAATTTCTCTATATGAAAGTGAAATCATTTTCCTATGTTGTGTGCTAAATGGGATGTTGCAGGGGGAAAATGGTTCTCTTAGAAATGAAGTGTCTTGTTGAAAGACATCTTGCAGAAAAACGGCATTATTATTTCCATGTCTGCTTTTAAAGTCAGAATGCAGTCAATACCAGTAGTTATTGACTGCACTCTGAACATTCCGATTAATTGAAAGGATGTCGGTAATGATTTCAATGTGCTAATATTAGTTATTCACCTTAACCCAACTTGTTGCCTCAGGCCATAGGTGTGTTCACTAGGAGGTTAGAAGAACAAGTTACTCTCTTACCTGGTAACGTTTTTTCGATGGGATGGTCCGACGATGTATTCCATATCTATGACAGTAATCACCACAGCTGTGCTGCTTTGGAAAATTTTCGGTGTCTGCGTCCTGCTTCGATGACGTCGATACGCTGTCCTCGAGGGCCTCCGTTGAGCCGACGTCACCAGGTGTTAGAAGCCTCAGTTTTTTTCCCCCAGAACGTGTGACACCCTACAACTGCCAGTATGACCACAGAAAGCCTTGCAGAAACGTAAGCTGCAATCGCATAAGAAATTCTGTAGCGGGGCAGGTAGGGAGGGAGCGATATGGAATACGTCGTCGGACCATCCCATAGAAAGAATGCTACCAGGTAAGAGAGTAACTTGTTCTTCGAGGGGATTGGGTCCTCCGACGTATTCCATATCTATGACAGACTCCCAAAGCAGTACCAACGTATTATGAAGGGAAAAAGAATTTAGAATATAGAAATGTAGCATGCCCAATCAAATTGCAGAGTAAAGGACCGCCTTGCCAAAGGCCAGATCCTGCCCATGGATAGAATCTAGGGAGTAGTGACGTACAAAAGTATGGACCGAAGCCCATCCATGTGGCTGCTTCACAGATGTTACGAATAGGAACACCCCTCTGCAGGGCGGTAGAGGCAGCCATACCCCTAGTAGAATGGGCCCGTAGGCCTACCGGAGGGTCCTTACCGGCCAAGCGGTAACATTCAGAAATTGCCAAGATAATCCATCTAGACAAAGTCTGCTTAGTAACAGCTTGTCCCAAACGCCTTCCAGCGTAATCAATAAAGAGCTGATTGTCCACTCTGACCCTGGACATGTGAGAAATGTAGAAACTTAAAGCTCTCCTAGGATCCAACCTATGGAGCCTCTCCTCTTCCTTACCAGGATGTGGAGGAGGATAAAATGCCGGAAGAATAACCTTCTGGCTTGAATGAAATTCCGACACCACCTTCGGAAGAAAGGAAGGACGAACTCTAAGGACAACCGTGTCCTTATGAAACACAGGGAAGGGTGGCTTAACTGAAAGTGCCTGCAACTCACTCACTCTGCGAGCGGGGTGACCGCAACTAAAAATACAGATTTAAGGGTTAACAGCCTCAAAGGACAAGAATGTAAAGGCTCAAAAGGAGCACCCATCGGAGGCCACCAGGGGGCGCGCAGGCAATGGCTGCCTGAACGTGCTGCTCTCCACGAAGCCAGGCGTCCAGCGGGATTCGAGCCCCCCCGAGACCACCCCGGCGGGCCCGACACGGCGGACGAAGCGGGTGAACCCCCGGGGCACCCCGCAGGAAAAAGAACGGAGTCCGCAGACCCCGGGGTTCCCGAGAAAGGCCACTGCGGAGGAGGACGCGGCCCGGACACGTGATCGCGTCCGAGCGGGCGCCGCAGCTGAGGCCCCTTCGCCGCGACGAGGAACCGGAGGTCCGGAAGCCCGGCGGCGGCCTGGGAGACGGGCTCCCCCCCCGCCCCACCACACGGAACAGAGGTACGGAGGCACAGCGACCGGCCGGGGGCCCCCGTGGCCGGTCCCGCTCGAACGGAGAGGACCGGCGCTCGGCCTCCCCCCGCCCCCATCGGGCTGCCGCGGTCCGCGGGGTCCCGGAGGAGGGGGACAAGAGGAGTGATCGGCAGCGACGCGGAGGGGTCCGGGCCTGCCCCCCCCCCGCCGGCGCGAGTGGAAAAACCCGCGCACCAAGAACACCGCGGGGAGGACCCCCGGGGAGCATTGATTCCGCCCTCCCCCTCCCCCCCTGCGGAAGGAAGACCTCGGGGCGGACGGGGTGAGAGGCCCCCGCCCGCCGTTGGCGGGGCGTGTGCCCGCCCCCACCCCCCCCCACACACCACAAGACCACAAGACCACGGGCCCAGGCCGCACGGGCCAGAAGAAGCGGACCGCTGGGCCCCGGAGGAGGGGGGCGAGAAAAGTGAGCAGTAGCAACGCGGAGGGGCCCGCCCCCCCCCCCCAAGAACACCACGGGGAAGACCCCCGGGACGCACCGATTCCGCCCTGCCCCCTCGTGGAAAGGAGAAACCGGGGCGTGTGCCCTCCCCCACCTCCCTACACTAGCCACAGAAGCCCTCGGGCGCGGCGCCGAGGCAGAGGTGCCCTCCGCGCCCACTGGACCAGGCCGCACGGGCCGGAAGAAGCCCCGGAGCACGGGGAACGACATCGAGAGGGGTGTGAGGCCCCCACCCAGGAACGGGTGGGGCGTGTGCCCGCCCCCCCCAGGCAAAGGCTAACCCCCAGGAAAGAGCCAAACCCCCAGCTGAACCGCTGAGGGAGGTCGGACACCACAAGTCGCAGGAGATTATCGGATGAATTGGCGGGAAGCCCTACAGGGATACCGTTTCCAGGAGACCCCCAGAGGCAACATGAGCGCGGACCCCAGGGAAACCATGGCCCGACAGAAAGACGCGGCCCCCTCGTCGGCAGCAATGGAAAGAGGCTTTGCCTCGATATTGCAGGAAATCAGGGACATGCGTTCAGACATAGCCCAGAAATTCGAAAAAATGGACCAGAGGGTGGACAAGGTCGAAGATAGACTGTTACAAGTGGAGGCCAACCAATCATCGACAGCAGCCCAGGACATACAACTATGCATGAGGTTGGAAGCCCTGGAGAAGAGGGACGAGGAAAGGGCTCGACAGATGGATGACTTTGAAAACAGAGAGAGGCGGAACAACCTCAGAATTTTCGGCGTGCCTGAAGCGGAGGGGGAGACGGAGAGGGACGTCATTCGAATAGTGAAAGACATTATCACCCTCCTATTCGCAGAGGCAATGACAACCGAGCCAACATTTGACAGAGTGCATAGGGCAGGGGGCAGAGCGGGGGCCCCCCGGTCGATCTTGGTCCGATTCCACTATTACTCCGAGAAGACAAAGGTGCTGGAGGAGGCCCGAAAGACCAGAGAAATTACCTACAACAACGCCCAGGTCTCCATATATCAGGATCTTTCCTCCTACACGCTGGCCAAGCGCAGATCATGCCGACCCCTCACACTACTATTCAAGGAGCAGGGCGTGCGCTATAGATGGGGCTACCCCTTCTCCCTGAGCTTTGAATATATGGGCCGACGCTCAACCCTGATCACGGAAGAAGACATCCGGAACGCAATTCAAGAATATACAGCGGAACCGCACCCCCGGAGGGGTCCAGTGGGACCAGAAAACCTCAGAACGAACAGCCCCGGTCCATCCGGGGAGAGGAGAAGGCGCACCGGCGCAAGGAAATTTCGGAAAATGAACACTCCATCTCCAGCAAAAGAGGGAGAACGGCACGACTCCGAGGACTGAGAACGGGGGTGCCCCACTGAATCCGAGACGGAGATGCGCAGATTTGGAGTCTACCACTACCACCGTCTTCACGAACAGCAAGTACAGGGGTCACACGGTCGGGTTACGACCGGGGGGGAACGTTAGGGGCTCGAGGGGATGAGCTTTATGGGTGAAATGCCTGGCCGAGGTGGGCAGGCTGGTGGTTCGGCCAAAAGCCACAATGGCAGAACTAATTGGCTGGACGCCGGGGAGGGGGGTGGGGGAATATTCGGGAGCAGGGGTTGTTCAGACACTGTTGGGACACGGTGGGCAGTTGGGGAGTTTCAGGCCCACCGGGGGGGGAGGGGAAGAGATCCGTAAAGTAGAACCAAGGGAGCATGCGAAGGAGAGAGATGCGTGGGTAATGACCGAGAGGGAGGGAATCTGGGACTATGGCTGACAGTCTACCTGCCCTGGGAGTGGGATCCCTCAATGTACGAGGCTTGAACACACCCACAAAGAGATCCCTGGTCTGTAGAGAGTTCAGAAGGGCCAACCTCGACATCCTCTTCCTGCAGGAAACCCACTGGCCACGGGGGAAGGAACCCAAAATCCGGGGAGGAGGTATCGGGGAGGTCTTCAGTGCATCCCATAAGAACAAAAAGAGAGGGGTGGCCATCCTGGTAGCGAGGAACGTGGGGCTAGAGAAAGAGGCAGTGCTGAAGGACCCTGAGGGGCGCTACCTGATGGTGCGGGGAACCCTACAGGGTGCCCCACTCACCCTAGCCGTCGTCTACGGCCCAAATGAGGGCCAAATCCAGTTTTGGGAAGAGGTGAGGGATAAACTTAAAGGCTTTGTCCATGGGACGGTGGTGGTGGGGGGGGATTTCAACATGGTCCTGGACCCAATACGGGACAGGAAACGGGTCGGTCCCCAGGCCCCCAGGGCACTCGATGAGACCATGGCACGGGGCTTCCAGAGGGTCAACTCGGAGCTGGGCCTGGTGGACACGGTCCCGTCCCCTAGAACGGACACCCCCATATTCACTTACTACTCGTCCGTGCACACATCATTTTCCCGGATAGACTATGTCTTGGTGGATGAAACCTTGCACCCATTTATCTCTGGCCATAGGGTGGATCCAGTCCCCTGGTCCGACCACGACCTGGTGCGAGTCACCATAGCGAGAGGGGGCTTTAATGAACACAGGGGAAGATGGAAGTGTAACGATGCCCTCCTGAAGGACGAGGTCCTAGCCCAGGAAGTCCTTGACGCCATTACAGAATTTTTTGAATTCAATGACAACGGTGAGGTGTGTACACACACCTTGTGCGACGCGTTCAAAGCAACCCTGCGGGGAGTCCTGATCCGACTGGGAACCCGGAGGAAAAGAGAAAGGGAAGCCCAGGAGAGGCATCTGAGGGGAAAAATTGCCCAACTTCAGCCGGGAGGCTCCCCCACGGAGCCCTTAGACCGGGACCGGGTGGCTGCCCTGGACGACTATAGGCTCCAACTAAAAGACCTTCTCCTCCACAAAACAGAGAGAAGCCTCCACCTGGTCAAACAAAAGTACTATGAAAAGGGGGACAGGGCGGACAGGATTCTAGCTTGGAGGCTGAGGGAAGTACAGAAGAGTACAATGGTGAAGGCGGTAAAGAATGAGGTGGGGGAGCTGGGACACGATACTTCTCACATTGGAGAGGCCTTCCGCCGATACTACGAAAGGCTATACTCGTCTGAGTACAGAGGGGACGGGGGGGAGATTGAGGAATTCCTAAACTCCATACAGGTCCCGTCTCTGACCAGGGAGATGGCAGAGGGGTTGGAGGGTCCGGTGACTGAGGAGGAGGTGGAACACGCGATCAGCGGCATGAAGGTGGGCACTTCCCCGGGCGAAGATGGATACTCAGTGTACTTTTATAAAAGGTTTCGGTCGGCCCTCGCCCCCCACCTGGTCAGGGTGTTCAATGCGGTCCTGGAGGGTGGTCCTCTCCCGGACTCCATGATGGAGGCAATCATCGTAGTTCTCCCCAAGGACGGTAGAGACCCCTCGGAGTGCTCCTCCTACCGCCCGATCTCCTTGCTGAATATTGATGTTAAGATCCTGGCCAAGGTCATCGGGAGCCGGGTGGAGGGGGTCCTACCGAAGCTGGTCCATGGGGACCAGGTGGGATTCGTTAGGGGGAGACAGGGCTCGGACAATATTCGCAAGTCCATAGACTTGTTTCATTATGCCCAGGTGTCGGACCTAGACGCGAGCGTCCTCTCCCTAGACTCAGAAAAGGCATTCGACAGGGTCGAATGGAGGTTCATGGAGCTCACTCTCCGGAAGATGGGCTTCGGGACCCACATTAGGGACTGGGTGGCCGCACTGTACAGGGCCCCTAAGGCCAGAGTCCAAGTGAATGGTAGACTGTCGGCCCCACTCCCTCTATCGCGAGGAACAAGACAGGGATGCCCACTATCCCCGTTGATTTATGTCCTAACTATGGAACCCCTGGCAATAGCAATCAGATCACACCCAGACATCAAGGGGATCAGGAGAGGCGACGTAGAATTCAAGCTCTCCCTGTTTGCAGATGACATTCTGGCCTATCTGGTGGACCCAAGATCCTCACTCCCACCTCTCCTGTCCCTGTTGTCCGCATTTGGGAGATTCTCAGGCCTAAAGATCAACACATCTAAATCAGTCCTCCTCCCCATGAGAACTCAGGACCCAGGGCTAGACTCCCGGGACAGTCTGGGGGGAATAGCGGTGGGGAAGACCTCAATCCGATATCTGGGGATCCTCCTGACCAGGGACCTGCACAAACTCGCCCCTGCCAACTACGACCCTGTTATGTCACAGATCACCGCTGATTTACGGAGATGGGGCTCCACGATCCTGTCCTGGTATGGCCGCATGACGGCAGTGAAGATGAATATACTCCCGCGCCTACTATACCTTTTCACCGCCCTCCCCACCATCGTCCCCGACCAAACATTCAGGGTCCTCCAGAACGCGGTGCGCGAGTTTGTATGGCAGGGCAGGACCCCGAGAACCGCGAAGGCCGTTCTTACCTTACCTAGAGAGGAGGGGGGGTTCGGGCTCCCTGATTTTCACCTCTATTTCCGCGCCGCTCAATTGCGCGTCCTCTTGGAACACATGAGGGAAGGGATGGGCACATACTGGTCGTATCTGGAGGATATGGATGCGCACCCACTCAAGGTACGCGACCTCTTATGGGCCCCACCAAAATTCATCCCGAACAGACTCAAATCCCACCCAACACTGGGTGTTCTCTGGGCAATATGGAGGGAGGGCCCCCAAACGGCACATCTGACATCATGGCCGTCCCCGATGTCCTCCCTTTGGGGTCACCCACTCAGACTGGGAAACGAGGGGTTCCGTAATGCACAGTCCTGGTCGGACTCAGGGTTGGAATGGGCTGGACAATTGTTCAAAGAGGGAGATTTCCTACCATACGAGGACTTGCAGGCCGCCCTCGGCCCGGAGACAATCTCCATATTCGAGTACCTCCGATTGAAGGGTATCCTGTGCGATCAAGCATGGGGCCAGCGGCTCAAGAGGCAGATGACCCCCTTCGAGAAACTACTCGATACTGCAACCTCCAGGAAGGGGGCGGTATCTGCAATGTACAGAATCCTCAACACGGTTGACCTGGAGAAAAGGAGGGGGTTCCGCACTTTCTGGAACGAGCTGGCCGGGGAAGAAATATCTGAGGACTCCTGGTCGAGGATATTCAAAATAGCATTCCACGGGAACCTGTTCACTGCAGACATGGAGCACAACTTTAAAATTCTACAGGGGTGGCACAGAGATCCCGTCAAACTGTCAAAAATGTTCACGGGAACTTCCCCCGCCTGCCCGAGGGGATGTGACCAAGCAGGCACGAGGGGCCACATGTGGTGGCACTGTCCGAAAGCGCAAACATACTGGGAGAGGGTAAGGGGCTGGATCGCCGAAGTCACGGAGGAATCGCTTCCCCACAATCCCCTAACAGTACTGCTGGGCCTCCCCCCAGAGGATACGGAGATACACAGATACCCGAGGATGTGGGAAACAATGCTGAGGGCCGGGAGGGTGGCATTGGCCCAGAAATGGAAGAGCAGGGAGATGCCCACGAAGGAGGATTGGACACACAAGGTTAAAAACATGTTCTTGATGGACAAATTAACAGCGATGATGAACAATGATATGACCTCCTTTCAGACTAACTGGTACGGAGTACAGCAGATCTGGGGATGGGAGGTCCACTGAGGCTCGAGGAGGGAAGGTGGATGGAAATGAGGACCCACGTCCCGGGGGAGAATGGACGACATACAGCCTATCACGCAGTTGGAATTTTCTTGCTTTTTTCCCGAACTCCGGTCACACAAAGGTTGCAACGCATCTCCCTGCAAAGGGGGTTCTACTGGATCCAAGTTAATGGGGGGGAGGGTTTGTTTTTTCCTTTTTTCTCTTCTTTTCTTCCTTTTTCTTATCTGGGTGGGCGGGGGGGGGGCTCCTCTTCTTTTCTCTTATTTTGGGGGCTGATGACATGTTGAATCTATGGTAATGCTTCCAGCCTGTTTGTTATATTATGAAAATGTTAATAAAATAAAGTTTAAAAAAAAAAAAAAAAAAAGGAGCACCCATCAGGAATTTCAGAACAAGATTCAAATCCCAACCAGGCACATGGAAAGGTGATTGCGGAAACACATTAGTGAGTCCTTTGAGAAACTGAGAAATTAAAGGAATTTTGAAATAAGAACACTCCTCAGACGAGCACTTAAATATAGACAGCGCCGCCAGGTAACCTTTAATGGTACCCACTTGCATGCCTTTGTGGGCTAACGAAAGAAAAAAGACAGAACCACAGGAATGTCGCATGTAAAGGGATCCACATTCTTAACCCTGCACCAGTCGGCAACGGTACAGGGACTTGGTTGCCGGCTGTCTGGCCAAAAGCAACACCTCCATCACGTCCTCAGGCAGGTCCCAATCCTTATACCTCAACCTTTCAGAAGCCAAGCGTGAAGGTTGAGGGACCTGACCTCTGGGTGGAGAACCTGGCCCCCCACTCCCGTGAGAGCAGATCGTCTCGGTAGGGAAGAGGACGTGGAGGGCAGATGGACAAGTCGAGAAGGTCCGGGTATCACGTCCTCCGGGCCCATGCCGGCGCAATGAGGATCATCCGGGAACCGAACCTCCGTAACCTCTGCAGCACTTGCGGGATGACGGGGACTGGAGGAAACACAGCAGTGGGAAGGACCACTCCACCACAAACACGTCTCCTAAGGCTCCTTTTGGAGGAAATTCCCGCAAGCAGAACCTCTTGCACTTCCGGTTGACACTGGAGGTGAAGAGATCCACTTGAGGGGTCCCCCAAAGGGCGAAGATCTCCAGGAGAATCTCCTGAGCCAGCTCCCACTCGTGCAAGATCACGCTCTGTCTGCTCAGAGCGTCCGCAGTCTCGTTTTCGTCTCCGGCCAGATGAACTGCCGAGATCGAAACTTCCTTCTGGATGGCCCAGAACCAGAGCTGCATCGCCTCCCTGCACAGAGGAAGTGACCCTGCCCCCCCCTTTTTATTGAGATAGTGCATGGCCACTGTGTTGTCCGTCAGAATCAGGACATTCTTCCCTCGCACAGTCGGCAAAAAGGCCTTCAGGGCAAGCCTGACGGCCCTCAGCTCTAACAGATTGATATGGAGTCTGGACTCCGACAGATACCAACGACCGCTGTCAACTCGTTGGCATGAGCTCCCCATCCCATGAGGGATGTGTCCGTCACGATTGCCACCTCCAGCCAGGGTAGCCAAAATGGAGCCCCCTTCATCAGATTGCCTTCGACGGCCCACCACAGAAGGTCCTGGGCGACCAAGGGCAACACCTGAACGGGGTCCGACATCCTGCCAGAGGACTGCGACCACTGCATCTTGAGAGCCCACTGCAGAGATCTCATCCGCAACCTTGCCTCCGGCACCAGAAGAATGCAGGATGCCATGAGGCCGAGCAACCTCAAGAACTCGAACGCCGGGAGACTGGGTGTGTTGAAATTTGTGCGCCATCTGCTGAATGTGATGAGCCCTCACCTGGGGAGGAAAACATTGCCCCAGGGACGTGTCAAGCACTGCTCCGATGTACTGGAGCCGCTGAGTTGGCGTCAAATGGGACTTCAAGTTTAGGGAGAAGCCCAGCTTGTGAAGGGAGTGGCAGGTGACTGACAGATGATCCAGAAGTTGCTCAGGAGAGCGCGCACTGATCAACCAATCGTCCAGGTAGGGGTAGATGTGAACCCCCCCCTTTCCTGAGATACGCTGCCACCACCACCATGAGCTTGGTGAAGACCCTTGGGGTGGATGTCAATCCGAACGGCAGGATCCGAAACTGAAAGTGCGAGTCGCCAACCGCGAACCTCAGGTACTTCTTGTGCTTTGGATGGATTGGCACATGAAAATAAGCATCCTTGAGGTCGAGAGACACCAACCACACCTTAAGTTGAAGGGCCTGGAGGACTTGAGAAAGAGTAACCATCTTGAACCTGTCCTTCCGGAGGAGCTTGTTCAAACCGTGCAAGTCCATGATGGGTCTCAATCCCCCATCTTTCTTCGAAATCAAAAAATATGGGGAATACCATTCCTTGTTCCTCTCCGCTACAGACACCAGTTCTATGGCGCCTTTCTCCAGCAGAGATTACATTTCCTGTGCAAGGAGCGGATCCAGACTCTTCAACGAGTGATTCCCTGGTGGATTGTCGGGAGGCCTCTGCCGGAAAGGAAGACAGTAGCTGTGGGCTATGATCTCCAGAACCCACACATCTGAAGTAATCGCACGCCACTCTACAAGATGCTGCGCCAGCCTTCCCCCAACCGGCGAACCATGGGACATGGCCTCATGACTGCTCTGAAGCGGCTGGAGCAGTGCCTGAGGGCAAAGAGGCAACTGCCCGAGCGGCCTTGGCACCTCGAGTACCCTGTTTTCCACCTCTGGCACTCCTACGGTGGCCCCTTTGACTTGCAGCTCCTCTCGATTTACTAAAGGATGAGTAATATCGAAAGGAACCTCCCCTCCATTGCTGTCCCCTAGGACAAAAAGGCAGAGGTTGGTGAACTGCAGCGCTCAATGATTTCGCTGCAGCTTTGGAGGTCTGCAACCACTCAAGGCTCTCGTCAGCCTTGCTGCCAAAAAGATGTGCACCATCAAAGGGCATTTTGAGGAGCCAGGCTGGCACATCAGGACCAAACCCCGACTTCCGCAACCACGCAAACCTGCGTATTACAGTGCTCGCCACCAGGGACCGGCTGACACAAACTGCCATGTCCAGAACTGACTGAACGGACTCACACATGGCATCCTTGCCATCCTGCACAATAGTAAGAAAACCATCCCGTTCCTCCCCTTCGGGAATATGTTCAGCCGCCAATGAAATACAGTTCCACAGAGTGTGTGTGAAACGCGACAAGGCACACACGGAGTTGGCTGCCTGTAAAGCCATACACCCTGAAGAAAACACTTTCTTCGCCCAGCCATCAAAACACTTGTCGTCCCCATCAGGAGGGTGTTACACTCACCTGGCTCCCACAGGGGCGTCGATCGGAACTGGACAGCTGCGGTTTCCACCCACGTGAAGCGTAGTGCCAAGATGACAGACTGGACTGGCCCACCTAATCTCGTCTGCTTGACCCGAAGAAGTATTCTCCTGAAAGTGGGGAATGGGAATTAGCCACCCGTGGATTTCAGTGATACCCCCCCACTGTTCTCCCCTCTAATCACCTCCGATGTTTCCTTTTATATTCTCACCTTAGGTTTTTAAAAGATGAGCTCTCCATCCTGCGTAGAATGCAGGGGGTGCGTGGATAACCAGTTACTTCACTGGTCCGAAGGAATTGGAGAGTTCCAGAACAATATTGACTCCGAGGTTCCTGGCGAGGAGCCGTAAGTACATAGTTCGTAAGAGTTCAAAATGTCTGACTTTCACTCTTGTCCGATTCCTTGCAGCTTGACCCTTGAGAAGATTGGCTTGTGCAGCTGGTAAAGTTCAGGTAAGAGTCTGTATTATCCAACACTGTCCGGTAAATGACACCTGTATGTAATCTGTTGCTTTCTCCCTTATTACAGGTGTAGAGTGAGAAATGATGGCGTTTTGAGGAATAATACCTCTGGCGGTAAAATCAGGTAAGTCTATTAAGGTGAAAGGGAATCCCTTGATTTGTTCTTTCGGCTCACCTGGCTGTCCTTTTGTTCCCCTTAGGTGCCGGAGTTCGGCGAAGATGAATGGAGGCTGCACCGGACCGTGGAGATGAAGAATGCCTCCGGCGGTAAAATCGGGTAAGTCTATTGTGGTGACTAATATTGCCTTATTATTCTCTCGGCTCACCTTGCTGTTCTTTATTCCCCTTAGGTGGCGGAGTTCGGCGAAGAAATGATGAAGACAGAGGTGGATCGTGGAGGTGCTGCGAAGACTGGTGAGTATAGCGTGGCGCTGCAGCAGGCGACGCGAATCAAATAACGTCTTTTTTCCTATTCGAAGACGCGATGGATCCAGAATCAGGTGAGGAAATAAGTATTGTTCTTGTTCTAACCTTTTTCCTTCTTTCTCCCTTTTTTCTAGGAGCTCCAGACTCGAGGCGGGCGTGGCAGAAGACTGGATGCTGGCTTGCAAGCACGGTGAGCATTACGCTGCAGGATGCAGAATAACCAGAAGCGTGACCTGCTCTTCAGGCGTGGTTTAAATAGCCTTCAAAGTAGTCCCAGGTAAGAAGTTCCCAAGACCACACCCGAGTAAGAAAATAGTCCCTGAAATAAAGTAGTCCCCCTTTAGACTTCACATTGGCTTGAATGCTGAGCAGCATGGTCTGCATGAGGTAAGTGAAAGCAAATGAGCCTGGCGCCTATGGCGCCAGGACTGACCCCTTCTATGAGCCTGGCGCCTACGGCGCCAGGACTGTACCCAGATAGCCCCTAGCCGGGGCTGCTGGGTTTTTCCCAAGTATCTGGATGCCTGCTCCCGGGACAGATGGACCTGGTCCGGATGCCCGGGGGTAGGAATCATGACAGAGGGATGGTAGGGTACGACGCCTGCTTTGCTGGGGCCGTAGCCGCCTGCACCACCAAACTCTCTGCAGTGGGGTGCGTGGTCAAGTAGCAGGGGTGGCTACTGGCTGGGCGGCATTTTCACACCAAAGACTTGCTCACTGCCGGGAGACTCTCCGGAACAGTCCAAGCCGCCGCCACCCTTCTTTGAAAGTCCATATGGAATGTCAGTACCGGGTCAGTCGGAGGACCTTGGTCGAGGATGTCCATCAGATCATCCTGCAGAAAATCCATAGGTGGCGCAGACCACAACCCCAAGTAGTCCGTGACCCTCGACATAAGGTGCCAGTACGAGGACTCTGCATGGGTACCAGGCTCAGGCCTGCAGAACTCCACCTCCGGAGAGGTGTCCAGACCACTGGCGTTGTGCAACGACTGACGCAGGTCTTCAATCTGGTTATGACCTGACAAAATCTCGTCAGGCACCTCCTCAGGTACCATACCTTCCTCAGACCACTCATCCCTCTCAGAAATATAATCCAGAGGCTGGAATGAGGGCACAGAAAAAGGAACAAAGACATTCTTAGCTTTGGCTAGAGCCTTTCTGGGGAGTTCCACCGTGTCACGGGGTACCTCTGACAAAGCGTCGTCGAGGGCGTCGACGGAATCAGCGTCAGCGTGGCGCTGACAGCTTCGACGGCGTCGACACAGTCCTCGAGGGTGGAGCCCCAAGCGTGTTCGACAGCCTGGGCGCCGATGGCATTGACAGCTTCCTTGGAGGAGGAGCCTCGAGAGAGTCCCTCAATGACCTCTGCGCCGATGTCTTCCTCAAAGACTTCACAGGCTCCGACGGTCTCGAGGGCGTCGAGGACTGGGACCTGGAACGGGCATGTCTAGAGCGACCAGCCTTGTCTGACCGGGACCTCGAAGGCGCCTGGTGTTCGCGACGACCGCTCGAGCCCGCAGGTGGACGATCGACATCTCTAGCACGTTCACGGACAGCGTTTTTCAAATGGCACAGACGGAATGGAGCACTGCGACTGAAAAATCGCCATCATCTCCTGCCGGAATTAATCCCATTCCGCAGGAGTGGAATGCTTGTCAAGACAAGCAACCCGCCGGCGGGTAGAGTCCTCGGACGACAACGGGGAAGGCGACCGGTAACGGTGCTTCCGTGAGTGCCTCGAAGAGGCAGAGAAATGGTGGGATCTACTACTGGACCGAGACCCCCCGGACTTATGCCGACGGATTTACGCCGACGATGCAGAGAGCCGCCCCTTGAATCGTCCGTCTAAAGTCCAGTGGATTGCGACTTCCGGGGCTTGGCCACCTTACCCACCGACAGCTTCTTCTTACACTCCCGCAAGGCCTTTGATGTAAGCGACTGGCAGTCGACACAATCATCCGTATCGTGCTGCTCCCCGAGGCACCAGAGGCAGGCGTTGTGCGTGTCCGTCAACTACATCTTGGACCCGCAGACCCGACACTTCTTAAAACCTGACCGCGGGGCGGAAGAAGCCAAAGACATCGTAGGTTTTCACAACTAATAGGTTCGGAGAACCAGAAGAACAGAACTCAGAACCGAGGCGTGCCGAGATCTCCGAAGCGAACACGTTCGTGGAAAAAACGGAACTGAGGCTACGGGCGTCGTGCGTCCTACTTATAACATCCGGTGACGTCAGCTCGATGGAGGCCCTCGAGGACAGCGCATCGACGTCATCAACGCAGAAAATTTTCCGAAGCAGCACAGCTGTGGTGATTACGGTCATAGATATGGAATACGTCAGAGGACCCAATCCCCTCGAATTACTGTTACTAGAATATTGCCATTAGCACAAGAATGTGCTGCGCTGTAATCACTCCTTCCCTTCAATCAATTCGTTCTATTGTTTCAAGTGAGAGATTCCAGCGCAGTTCTAGAAAGTGCTCACAGACTACATTCCGAGAAATCGCATTGACTGTAAAAGTCTCGACATAGAAATGAAAATCCCACTGAAGGCAATCACCAAGTATGATTAGAATGGGCACACAACCTAGTATACCAGAGGACCCGAGAATATACATATGTTCAGCCATTGTACAGCCAAGTACCCAAGACTAATGGGAAATGCATTACACGTTTCCACTTGATACCGTCCGCTAACTAGCATGGATTGACATTTAAAACAATTCTGAACAAAGAAATTAATTTCAGTTAAGACTCATTCGAAATAGGTTTCAAGGTGACCTATTGCCAGGCATGTTTTGCTGCTGTTCATAGTGAGAGGACAGCCAGAGAAATGGTTTAAATGTGTGGGGTCCGCCTGGCACAATTGACAAAAAGACTGGCAAGGCTGGTAGCAGCAGGGACCCTTCGGAGTTCCCCCAAACCCCCTGGGTGCGTCACACAAGAACGTAAACCTAATACTGTGTTTACTGTGTCAAATCGAGCAGTTATTACGGTTGCACACAAATGGCAAACATTCTGCAGTTCGGAAAACCACAATCATTGTCACTTGACCCACAAATCACTTGGAGACTGTGGGACGACCCTGTTGTGAGGGAATGAGGACAGAGCCTCTTTAAGGGAAAGGACTTCCAGACTATTGGAGGGGAAGGAAGGGGAGGAGCAAGGGAAGAGGGCGTTCAGTGATGTGAAGCAGAGAACTAAGTACAGTTGCAGGGGACCTGGCTCCGGTGTGGTCATTTCAGGGTGCATCATACGGCCTGAGAGGAGGCCAACAACTGGTGACAAGGCCCATGAGGCCCCACGCCATGCAGCAGGCGGAATAGATAGGTGTGGCGCAC
This sequence comes from Ambystoma mexicanum, assembly GCF_040938575.1. Classification (NCBI taxonomy): domain Eukaryota; kingdom Metazoa; phylum Chordata; class Amphibia; order Caudata; family Ambystomatidae; genus Ambystoma; species Ambystoma mexicanum. Next base: position 292,141,225 of record NC_090922.1, read on the forward strand.
CCAGCAGAACGGTGGGCCAGCACAGCCCAACTGGAGAAGCCACGTCGGGCAACGAGCCCAGCAGGAGGGAGGGTGCGCTGCACCCGGTGGACCAGAGGGCCAGCGGAGCCCAGCAGGAGGAACTACACCCAGTTGGGTTGGATGGTCAATGGCGCCCAGCAGTAGACAGGCGTGCAATGCCCAACAGAGGACAGGAATATAGGCCCTCTCCCTTGTCTCTCTTGGGATTCCCTCCCTAACTCAGACATCCATAATCCCAGGTTAGTGCTATTGATTGGTAACCACTAATCTATTTATTGGCTTAACGTGTGGGTGGACTCCCTAAACGATAGCGCTCCCAACAGGGGCTTCATCTATCCCTACTCTAGCCAGGTCTTTGTGCTTTATGGGGGAGAGGGATAGTGCCTTGCAGTTGCCCAGTTGAATTTAGACTGGTTCTCTCACATCCACACTCACCTGTTCCATTCTATTCTTACTGTCTCCCAACCCTTCTTACTCCACCCACCAGTCTTGAGTGCCTCCAGTATTTTACTCCTCCTGACTCTAGCCTCCGCACTTTGATGTTCTCTCTCCTCCCATTCAATGTTACTGCTCCTCCTTCTCACTATTCTCCTCCCACCACTACTACCACTGCTCTCCCCCCCACCAGCACCACTGCTCTGCCTCCACCAGCACCACTGTTTTGCTCTCACCACTCCACCCTCCAGACTACACAAACACCCTCCTTCAGGGACGTAATTTAGGGGTCGCAACTGCGAACTCTGAGGTCTCCGTTGTTACCCACCAAAAAAAGAAGAAAAAAGATTTTTTTTTAATGCAAGTTCCTGGGCTGTGGCCAGCGCCATGTGACTCTTTGCTTCTGGAGTGACTGGCTTTCTTGTTCAGATCTCTTAAAAAAATGTTTTTAAAAAAGATGAATAGGGATTCCACAAGTCTAACATTTTCAGCAGTGACCCTAAATAAGAAAGAATAGGAATACCAAATAATGTGTCTTTCTGGAATGCTGTACGATAATTACTAGACTCATTAAAGGTTTATTTCACACACATTTCAGGGGGTGAGTCATTGCTTTAGTCTGTTCTTAAACACCAACTCAGCCTTTCATCCTTCTGAGGCCGATAAATGAGTACCAACACGGGTTGGGTGATATTGTATGTATATTTTTTGTAAATAAAGCACTTAAGCATAAGTGCTATAAAATAACACATCATTATCATTTGGCCATAGGCGACTGCATGCATTCAGAGTAATTTGGTAATATGGGCCTATACACACTGATCTTAACAATACATATGGCGATCCATTCTTGTATGAAATGTATATCACATTATAGTGATCTCGTAACCATATTTTTCGTAGTGTGCTTCAGAACAATGCTATGTGATGCCGCTTCCTGTATTGTCAAGGGGTTAATGGCTGTGCTCCATCACTTCCTGCAATATCACTTTGGGTTGGGGTCAAATGACATCACTTCCTGTGATGTCATCAGAGGTCAAGGGTCGTGTGATGTTACTTCTGCTACCCCAGGCATTTTGGTGAAATGACGTCCCTGCCCTCCTTTTAGTCTTTGTACCAGTCTTTTCACATTCACAGTATCCTGTCCTTTCTACATACTTGTATCACACACGCTCACACTGTAGTATCACTATCACAACTTAATCAATACCTGGGCTTTTCAAAAAGCAGCAACACTCTACTACTTCCTTCTTCCTCCTGTTGGTCTCTTGTCTGCCCACTTCTTCCCCTTTCGAACCTCACCTGGATAACCCACACAACCTGTTTCTTGTTCCTCCCCAAGTACTTCAGGCTGGTTGACTCAAATCCACACACACTTGTTCCTTTCTACTCTTTCTGTCTCCTTCTTACTCCACCCACCACTCTCCAGTCGCTGCAGTATTTCACTCTTCCTGGCTCTAGCCTCCACCCTTTGATGTCATCTCACCTCCCACTCAATTTTACTGTTCCTCCTCCTCACTACTATTCTTCTCCCAACACTACTACCATGGTTCTCCTCCCACCAATAGCACTGCTCTCCTCTCACCACCCCACCCTCCAGACTACACAAACACCCTCCTTTCACTCTGTACCAGTCTTCTCGCATTCACACTTTCCTGTCCTTTTCTACACACTTGTCTAACACACATTCACACTGTAGTACCACTAACATTCCTTAATACCTCACCTTTTCAAATAGCCGGCACACTCTACTATGTCCTCCTTCCTCCTGTTGGTCTCTTGGCTGCTCCATTCTCTTCGAACATCACTCAGATAACCCACACAACTGGTTTCGTGCCCCCCCCCCCGCTCTCCCCCCCCCCCCCAAGTACTCCCTCCTTGTTGTAATCTTTCCCTGGCCACTATAAGCTTCTCTCCGCGGGACGTGCATGTGTGGTTGAGAGCTTCCAAAATGGGTCTAAGCCCGCCACTTTTATTTCGCGCAGGCTCATGAGCATTGCTCATGCAGTTGCAGTTAGTTCATGGTGCTTGTTCACGTTTCTTGGCGCTGCCTCACTGTGGGCAACAGTAAGTGTTACAGAACTTCCCTGGTTGCTTATATGCCCGAGTCCCCACCAGTGATATTCGCTGGTACTGTGCTCCATTTGCGGTTGCAACGCTGGCTTACTGTTTCCACCGATAGCGTTCACTCGTCTTCTCATTCGCCGGCCTGCTCTACCTTCCCGTTTTGTTCTGGAATGCTGCAGGGTTTACGCTGGTGCCTTCTGCTCTGGAACGCTAATTACTGCAGACTTGAGGTATGGGTGCTGTTTCTTTCACTGGGCGTTCTCTGTTCCTTTTTGTTCTTCAGTTTGAAATTTCGGAAATAAAGAAACTTGCGAACATCAGAAAGTAGAGGAAAGGTCGGAGATCAGGGTCTGCACGCAAGTATCCTGGGCAGGCTGGGGGTGGGGGGTAGGATGTCTGGTCCTCTCTACTCCCACTTTCTACTTTAGGCCCAGGAGCAGCTCTGGGTTACTGCGTGGCAGGTCTCTACCTACCCCTCTTTTACATGGGCCCCCACCCCAGAGGTGGGAGGCCTAGGAGCATAAGATGGGAGGTGGAATTGTAGTGGGTCCAGGATATGGGTAGCACCTACTAGGTGCTTGCCCAGTTAGCATGTTGGTGTGCAGGGTGGGCCACCAGGCCTCGGCAACAAAAGGGACCCAGACTTCTGGCCGCCCGCACTGCAAGCAGGTGACAGGGTGGCAGGGGACAGCTTGGTAGCCCATGCCCGTAACACCCACGTCAAAAGCCCTGCTCCCATCTGGGCGGATGGGGGACAAAGGGCATTTGATGCTTCATAGGGGGCGACCTGCCCTCAGGTCAATTTTGGCCTATATCTGAGGAGGACAGGCAGCCCCCAATCTTCTCCCCCCAACCCCTGTATTCAGCACGTGCGGGTGGAGTGCCTGCCACCATCCTTGCAGCGAGACAGATGAGGCAATAATACAAAAAGCCTTCCCTCCATACCTCCGTCTAAACGGGCATATTATATATGTGAAGGGGGATAAACTAGGACAGGCTCCAATTGAAAAATAAAAAATTACGGAATAGAGCAGGCACCAATTAAAAAGGTGTATGTTCACAGGTAGGCTCAAAGAAGGAATGTATCACTTGCCTCACTAGAATTAATTAATTAACAAATCACATGGGCAGGTTGCCAAACCTGAGGTAAAAGTTTGATGAAAACTGATGCCCAGCAGATGACCTATCTAAGTTAAACAAATAAGAAAAACCACAGGGGCAGGTTCCAAAAAATAGAGGTACAGTTGAGGAAAGCTGAAGACCAGTAAACGACTCACAGGAGTTTACTAAATAACCAAACCACATGGCCAGGTTGCCAAACTTGGGGTCAAGTTAGATTAAATCTGAAGCCCGGTAAATGTTTCACTGGAGTTAATTAAAATAACCAAATCATGCAGGTAGGTTGCCAAACTTGAGGTAAAAGTTTAATGGAAGCGGAAGCCCAGTAAATGCCACACTGGACTTAATTCAATAATCAAAACACTGGGCGGGTTGCAAAATGCCAAATCGAATCAAGCTTGAGGAAAGCTGAAGCTCAAGAATCCACCTCTGAGGATAAAAAATGAATAGCGCCTTTCGAGGGGCCATATCACAAGTGGGTCAGAGAGCAAAAGGAATGACAAGCCAAAGCTCAACAATCCACCTGTGAGGATAAAAATGAATAGCACCTCACAAGGGGCCATAGCCCAAGTGGATCAGATAGCAAAAGGAATGCCTACATACAGTGGGGAAAGACAAAACACCTCCCATAAGGGGTGCAGGAAAAAGACAATCCCCAAAACTGAAAGCCTGTAAAGGCAAGCCAAAGCTCCAGAACCACCAAAGTCCAAGGACAGGTTGCCAATCTTGAATTAAGCCCAGGAATACATCACTGGAGATCAAATTATACCAAAATGGATCATAGTGGGGTAAGAAAATGCTTCCCCAGGGGGCATGGGAAAAGCAATCCCAAAAAGCCAAAGCCCAGGAATCCATCACTGAGGCTATAATTATTAACGCCTCACAAGGGGCCAAATCCCAAATGAATCACAGGGCAAAAGGAAGGGTGGCAGATGCCGCAATACGAGGAAAAGGCACACAGCAGTGGGGAAAGGCAAAATGCCTCCGTAAGAAGCATCGGAAAAGCAATCCCTAAAGCCGAAGCACAGGAATCCATCACTGAGGCTATAATTATTAACACCTCACAAGGGGCCAAATCCCCAATGGCTCACAGGGCTAACAGAATGCTGACGTGTGCCTCAAAGCAAAGAAAAGGCACACAGCAGTGTGACTCCACAGAATACAAGGGAAAGGCTAATGATGCCATCAAACAAGAAGATGTTAAAAAGCAAGAAGGAAAGGAGAAAGGAAAAATGCCTCATCAGGACAAGAAGTTGGAAGGCATCTCCAAGGAAGATAAATGCTGTTGGCATAGCAATGGAGTCATCGCATAAAAGAAGATTGAACTGGAAAAGTAACCCAAAAGCAAAGAAGATAAACCGGGCAAAGCTAACAGGCTGGGTTCACAGAATGTCACAAGCTTTTATATGATGGGCGGCAGGGATCAGCCTCGAGTTGGCCGTACGTGGGAGTAGGGTCCCGCACACCTAATCCATTGTTCCCCAAAATATTTGAGTTGTATTATCATTATGATTTTGTTGGTTGGTTTTCTTTCCACTATAGCTCATGATATAATAAAGCTTGTGGCCAAAGTTTTTCCACCTGAGCTCCTTGTCAGGACTCATCATTATGGTACTGCCATTAATGTCATCCATCTGTCACACTCTGCATTGCTCCCCCCCCCCCCGCACTAAAAAACTTCCAGGCTTATTACCAGGCTATGTCGCAGGCCTTCTCACACCATGTACAAGTACCTAGCAGATTAGGAGGGCAAGTGTCTGATTGAGGCATGCTGAGTAATGCGTGAATACGGATTCGCCAGTCATGTGTGGGATCACTGTACACACTTGTCAATGTGAACCATTTTTAAGTCACATATTCATTTTCTTGCATAATTTGTCATTGTGCATGACAATTCCCCCTAAACCATTTAGTCAATGGCATTTACCAACAGTCACAGTAGCTATTCGGTTTTAAATTCCTACAGCCATTAGACAAACAGGTACAATTGAATGGTAGGGAATTATCAGTCAGTGAATACTGCTTTATGTAGGCCTCAGAGCCACAAGCGTACACATGTATGAGTCATAAATCACGATATATGATTGGATAGGATCTCATTAAAATTGTATAAACATACATATCTATACATAACATATTTTTTACAACTAAAGATTATTTACTAAAGTGCAATTCATGTACTAACTCATATCGGATTAACATATAATATTCAAACTATCAGCAATCATGACTGTCTCAAACTCGACATCAACAGCATCAGAATTTGCATAAGACTATGCAGGAATTAACTCCAGACATTAGCCTATTGCACTTCTTGCCTTTACTAATGCCATTTCTGTGAGGGTACTCGTGGAGATTTCTCGACATGGGATAAAACTTAAAAACCAAGTAAGAACTAAGACAACCTATAACAAAACATAATATACAAAGTTTAAAATGCATTGCAAACTCCACTCTCAGGCTAATCCCCACTAAAACATAAAGGCGGACCATCTAATTGCTGAACCTTGGCTCTATGCATTTTGCACCTCATCAACCATCCTCTGTGTGTATATCTGGTAACTGCAAAAACCATAGTTGCATGTCCAGAGTCCACACAGTACGCCAGTGCCGGCTCGGTCTGTCCTATGCCGCCTCTTTTAACAACGTGTTAAGATATTTCCCTCTAAGGTCAACAAACCCCCTTGTAAAGGAACAGGAATTATAGTAACAACGTATAACAAGCCTCTCTAAAATGTTTCACTTATTTTGTAACTGGGGGTCCGATCATAGCATGAGGGGCATCTTAGTCATGGCAACAAGCACACTCCACAAACCTAAAGGAGCCAAACAAGGCTGAGACGGTAGAGAGAGGAGAGTAGTGACTTGCATTCACCACAAGTGTCACGCTTAGATTCAGATGAGTAACTACTTTATTCCTTCACCCTGTATTGCACGTAGGTTCTCACTCTTGGAACCCACGATCTGCAGCAGCGCGGGGCTGTGAAGTGGGACACTGCAGGGAGGTACTGGTCGAAGATGCTTTGCACAAGTGAGCTGCTACACCTTGATGTTTGGGAATGTAGGGAAGCCTGTGATGTTACTTCCAGAACTAAATCATGGCATTGTCTCCGATAAAGGCGGTGTAGTGGTTGCCTCCAATCACGTTGAGTAAGATTAGGTTGTGTCTGGAATACGCCATTGCAACCTTTTTGTAATACACAAAACAACGAAAAAAACATTGCTAAATTGACTATTGTCTGAGTCTAAACAAAACTTAATTTTCCAAGATGTAATGCTTTAATTACAAACCTAAAAGCTCTCCTAAACTCGAATTTGCTCTTTCAAAGGGTTAAGAGGTGTAGGTCTCCTTTATAGGACAGGGGGCTGAAGAGAATCACCCAAAGTGGAAATGAGAGCATATTTAGACAGAGCATAACTGTTTATCAATGCACATTTATCCTTAGCATACATAGTGCCATAGTGCCACCTGGCAATGGCTGAACTTCATGCACCATTGCCACAAGCTTATATATTTTCAATACCCCTCTTTCTATAGTCATATTTTTGCTTTTTAAAAAAAAAAAATAATCTCATTCGTACATTAACGAAAAAATACAACTAATTTGAGTTCCTTGCAATAACAGACACAAAGTAAAATGATAGCAATACGATAGAAATACAAAAACATGCAGCAAAACATCGGTACACGTGACCATATATGAACGCAGAACGACTTGCGCACCCTGCCTCTTACTGGAAACTGCTTAAAGGAAAAAGGAGAAAGTCATATCATACCTGGTAGGAAAAGGAATGGTGCACCCAGCTTTGGGAGGCACGTTGAGGAATCCCCCCTCCACCCTATGTCTTTAGTGTTCCTCGAGTCATACTCCCAGTAAAGATCCCCCTGTAGGATTTCAGCATAGTTCTGAAAGTGAAGATAAGGAGATGCCTCAACATCAGGTGAGGAGGCAGGTAGGGAGCAGGGCCAGGGAGAGATCATTGGTGGCCTTTGGCTGTGTGCACAGTGTGATGGAGACAATTGGGTGAAGTATCCTTGGGGGGGGGGAATGGCAAATGATTCTGGCCGCTGCTTTGTTCAGATGACAAATGCCATTTGGTGACCTAACGTGCAAAAGTCACAGCGAGATGAGCATATAAGGAAGGTGAAATGAAAGCCCAAGGTTTTCAAATGCCAGGCAGCCATTTCTCTGCAGCAAACTTCAAGCCTTCCATAACGCTTAGCACTGTAGTAATGGACGGGTTCTCCAGGCTGCTCCCCTCCTCCCCACTTTTGCAAATTCCAAGATCCTTATTGCACCCAATGTTAACATCTATCTAAGAGAAACAGTGTGAAAGAGAGTAAGTGGGGGAGAGGTGGACTATGTGGCACAACACTCGCAATGTGCAGTATTAAGAGTAAACACATGAATACAAACATTTGTAATGTTATTACGAACACGCAGAAATCCTTCATTACCTCTGCAAACCTCATCACCCTCGTAACCCTCATCTGAGTTAACAGTCCACCATTAATCCTGCACCCCTAATACACATGACAGTCCCATATTATCCACGTTACCCAACTACTCATCAGTCCCTCACAACCGACAAATCCCTCATCCTCGTCACAGCCCCTCACTACCCCTGCAACCTTAATTTTTGTCATAGTCCATCATTACACCTGCATGTCTCATCCTCATCAAAGTTCTTCATTGCTCCATGTACAACATCCTCATCAGCCCTCCATGACCCCTGCTTCTCTCATCATCATAATGCAGCCCTGTTCCTTGACAGAGTCTCCCATTGCCACCTATGCATTAATGGGGTAATCACAGTACCCCATTAACCCCGTTTCTCTCATCCTTGCCACAGTCCCTTATTCATGCCACATGCTCACAGACCCTCACTATCCCTCACAGTTCATTACCCATGCAATCACAATCCTCACCATTACCAGTCATTCATTACCTCCACAACCCTAATCCTAGTAACAGTCCCTAGTCAGTCCTGCCCTTCCCCCTCAAAACTCGACATTAAGCATTACCCCTGCAACACTTCATCCTTATCACAATCACTAGTTACCCCAGCATCTCTTGAAAGTCACTTATTACACGAGCACCCCTCTTTCTCAGTCATCCATTAACCCTGCACCCTCATAAGTCTCTTATTGCCCACACAACCTCATCACAGTCCCTCATTACCCGAAAAACCCTCATCCTCATCACAGACCTTAATTACCTCCGTAATCGACATCCTCTTAAGACCATCATTACCCCTACGATCCTCATCATGGTCCATCATTATCCCTGATCCTTATCACAGTCCCTAATCACCATTGCATCTCATCCTTGTAATGCCTCGTGTTACCCCAGCATTCCTCATCCTCATAAGCCACTCATTCCAGCCACAACCCTCATTCTTGTCAGCCCCACATTATCACTGCATTTCTCGTCCTCATCAGTCCCAGGTGTAAGGAAGTCATGGTATCAAAGTAAGACAGACACAAGTGACCACAGTTCAAGTGTGTTTATTGAACTTTTTCAAGGGTGTGCTAAACTCCTATCTAAACCTAAATCTAAGATGGGAGCAAGCTACTACCATCAAATAATATTAATGTCCCCTACACAAATTTGATCAAGCCAAGCCATACAATAAATCCCTGTAGGTTGTTTTCCGTGAGAGAAAGAAAGAAGGAAAGAGAAAGAGGGGAAGAAAGACGGGATGAAAAAGGGGAAGAAAGAGAGAATGATAGAGAAAGAGAAAGACCAAACCTGCTAATGGATCAAGCCCAGATGGTGGCCCTTAACTGATGGATAGTAATAACTTTAAACAGACAAGTACCTGGGCAGGGGAGCAAATCAAGCTGGTAACAGTTTAAGTATCGCCTAAATTAAGTGGGTGGGAGGTCATGAATTCTGCTGGTAAGCGTTCCCAAACATTCAACTGTTGTGATGCCACAAGTCGAAGGAGGGGAGAAGGAAGAATTGATGGTGACATCCTTGTGACATTCAGATCCAATAAATGCACAGGGGGTAGAGGATAAGAGCAAGGGCACAGGGAGACAAGATTGCACAGATGCAACATTCTGACTAGAGCAACAAAACCAACAGGTAAAGGCAAGAAGAATCAGGTGCAGGTTGCATGCAAGAACCTACGGAGTACCACAAAACACAGTGAACACCAGACCAAAGTGAGCAGAGGCAGGGGGTAAACAGCATAAATAGTCAAATGAGGCGACTTAGAAAAGCAAGTAAAGAGCAGGATCACTGGAGAAAGAAATGGTACCAGGGTAGGATCAACACAGTCCACCCTTAAGAGTCAAAAAGTTCTTTGACTAGGAGAGTATTTAATCCTTTTCGGAACAGGTCCTAGCCTTCTTCTCAGAGTAAGGCTGGTAGATTGTTCAGGAGAATGGCCCCTTCAGCTCTGATGGTTTTTCCCGCCATGCATTCTTCTCTTGGAACACCTGACAATACACTGGGATGATTTCGGAGATCAAGAGGGAATCTAGCTGCCTTGTTCTGGTTGGCCTGAGGAAGGTGGAATTAAGAAGTTATAAAGGCCCACATAAAAGCTATTACAGTAGTCCAGCTTTGAGAAAACCAAGTTCTGATTATCATTACATTTGAGGTAAGTTCAGGAAAGGCAGAATATGCTTGGTAAGGTGTAGTTGGAAGTGATACTTCTTAGATCGCTCAAGAATTTGAGGGGGAAAAGATAGTGAGCGAGAAAGATAACTCCCAGATTCCTTGTTAGCAGACGGCACCATCTTATGTGTGGTGCCCAGGGAGGTGGGGGCCACGGAAAAGGTATTGAACAAGGAACAAAAGAGCCCAAACAGATGATTTCTGTTTTGAAGCACAGACACAGATTGTGCTGAACACCCAGGCAAGAACAGGCGAGAGGAAGGCTGCGATCTGCCTTGGTGATAACATGGAACCGTCATCGAGAATGAACTAGATTTGGATGTTGTCAGCATAAAACAGGACGCCGAGAAGGGGGAGAGAAGATCAGCTAAAAGAACCACATAAGTGTTAAAGAGCCAGAGGGAGACGCTGGTGCATTGCAGAACCCCACAGTTAGAGAAAATAGCATGCAAAATAAAAGGGCTTGACTTGATCTGGATCTCTGCATTCAAAAGGAAGGAAGAGATCCACAGTCTTCCCAGGCGGCCAGGAAAAGCGATACGTATGATGATGTCAAAGGAACAAGATCAATCAAGGACTATGAGAATGGCAGACAATTGTTAACAAGCAACTGCAGGAGTTTGTCTCGCAATAAAGAGGAGGACTGACTCAGTTCCACCCGTAGGAAGAATCCAGATTGGTGGTTGTGAAACGTGTTGCTATTTTCCAAAAAGGCCAGGAGCTGGGAAATATCCATTGTCTGTAGGACTTTACCAATAAAGGATGGGACAACAATAGAAGGCTAGTTGTAATGCCACTGAGTCATCAGAAGACTTTGAGGAGAGGGTGGATGCAGGTCTTCTTTAGCTCTTGGGGGACGGCACCATAGAAAAGACAGCTGCTAAATCGGGCAGCCAAGGAGAGGGCCACAGTATAAATGTTTTTTTTTTTTAATTTCTTTTATTGATTTTCTACAAACAAAAACAATGAAAACCAAACAAGCAGCATAATCATAATGGTTCAATTGCACATCAAGTGATCGTAGTCACTGCTCCCATCATCCCCCCCTCCCCCCGTGAGCCTATTTGTCCATCTCTTTCAGTGTTTGGCACATGCGGCCGAGTTTCGTCCTCTTCGGAGTCTTTTGGGTTTGATGTTACTTCAAACAATTCTGTTATTAGCGTTTTCCAGGCCAATAGGGTGCCCACCTCCCCCTCATCAGCCCGGCTACTCGCATCTTGCCATGCCACCGTTTCAGCCTCTGCCCATTTCTGTAGGTCCTTCCACCATACATCCACCTTAGGTTTGTGGCATTTCTTCCACCCCATTGCGATCCTACGTTTCGCAAGCACTTACGCCAGATTTCTTAGTTTCTCAATATGTTTGAGTTTCCATGGCCTAGGGAACCCGCCCAGTAAGCAGGCCCAAGCCGTGTCTATAACAAGAGTAACCCCTTTATCGGCCAGTTTCTGCGCCACCTCACTACAGTAGCATCTAATAATCGGGCACGACCAAAACATATGTGTCTGTCAGCGTTTTCCAGGTTACATTTAGGACACACTTGTATGCCAGCGTTTCGGAACTTAGATATCCTCAATGGGGGTCATGTATGCCCTATGCGTTACATGCAGCTGAATTTGTTTTAATCTGGCATTTCTAGATACTTTTTTGTGGTAGCCCAGGGCACGCTCCCACATCCCGTCCTCCATCGGGGCCCCCACTTCCATCTCCCAGTCCAGTCTCAGATGCGTCAAATCTTTACCCACTTTAGCCATCACCATCTCGTACAGTCTCGAGATCTCATGACCCCCTTCAGACATATCATACATTGCTTCCAAAACTGCATCCTGTTCTTCTATCAGAACTGTTTCTGGCCAGGTGCTCTTAATCATTCGCACCAATCTAATGTATGTGACATATTGCCCCGTGTGTAGCCCCGCCTCCTCGTTGAGTTCTATAAACTCCTTAATGGATCCCTCCTGCCAAACATCGCCTAGCGTTGCCAGCCCCACCGATTCCTAGTAGTTCCTAACAATCGCCCTTAGCTGATCATCCCCTCCTGTTAAAGCAACCAACGGTACCTGCGGGAGGCACGGGTATGGGACCTCCATTAGGCGACAAGCCCTACGCCAAATTTTCCGCCCCAGCTTCAACATCGCAGGGCGCCCCCCTCATGTCATTTTCGGACAGCCAGATCATTTCTTTTGAATAAAACGGGGCACAGTCCTGCCCAAGCACCTTGTGCTCAGGGGTCACTTCGTCGGAGAGCCACTTGGCCACATATTGCAACTGTCCCGCCAAATAATAAACCTCAAAATGGGGCAGTCTGATACCTCTTTTTCATAAAAGTTCTGCAGTTTCCAGAACGCCACTCTATTTTGGGTACCGTGCCACAAGAAATCCCTACACATGCTGTTCAATTTACTAAAAAACTTCTTGGGTATCATGTGTGGGATATTGCTAAAGTAATGCAAAAGCCTGGGCAGAACTACCATCTTGAGCATAGCCCCCCGCCCCATCATCGCCAAGGGCAATCTTGCCCAGAACTGCATGCTGTTTCTGATTTTCTCAATGGCTACTTCCGTATTGTGTCTGTGTTCGTCCTGCGCCGTGTGATATATATCTATGCCCAAATAGCGAAAAGAGCGCGTTGCCCACGGTACCTGTAGCACCGGTAGACCTCCTGCAAGGATCCCCTTATAGCTACCTAGTGGGAATATGACAGACTTTTGGGGGTTCACCGGGATGCCCGACAACTCTGCATACCTTTCCATCACTTCAAGTATGTATAAGAGGTTTTCTTCTGGGTATTGCAAGTACAGCAACAGATCGTCCGCGTACAGGGATATCAAGTGTCGTTCCCCTCCCACCTCAATGCCAATCGTCTCGTACTGCGCCCTAAGGCATATTACCAAAGGCTCCAGGGCCAAGATGTAAAGCATCGGGGACCAGGGGCACCCTTGTCTGGTGCCTCTGCCAAGTTGCCATCTTTCGGATATCACCGCTCCAGTTCGGACCCTGGCAAGCGGCTCACTATACAACATCTTGGCCCACCTGATATAGCACGGCCCCATTCCATACCCTTCCAAAGCAGCCAATAACCATGACCACTTGACGAGTCAAAAGCCTTGACTGCATCTAGTGACACTATTGCCATCTCACCCTCATTTTTGACACCCCATTCGACCACCCGATGAAGTCGCCTATGATTGTGTGTAATGTTCCTGTTCGGGACATAACCCGTCTGATCAGGATGTATGAGTCTACCAAAAACTTTCCGCAATCGATTCGCAAGAACCGCTATGAGAATCTTGCTGTCTTGATTGAGCATCGACAGGGGCCTGTAGGACCCACATCTGTGCTCCGGTTTATTGGGCTTGGGCAGCGGTATTATAATCGCCTCTCTAAGTGACTCAGGCAACCGTCCTATCTCAAACGCTTCATTCAACATGTCCAGCATTGGGGGGAGGATTTCCTCCTTGTATACTTTATAAAATTCGCTGGGGAACCCATCTGCCCCTGGGGCCTTACAAGTAGGCAGCTGCTTTACTACCTCTTCTAATTCCTCCAATGTGATTGGCTCATCTAACTCCTCCCTCTCTTCGTCGCTTAACTTGGGCAGCCCTATGTCTTCTAACGTTTCGTTTATCATGCACTGGTCGCCTTTCTCATCATCTCCATACAGCACTTTGTAATATTCCACAAATTCTTTGTTAACCCCCTCTTGCGTGGCCACCTCTTCTCCGTCCTCCCTAACATTTGGTCCTAATCGGAGACTTATGGGTCTCGCTTTTGTATAGCCAGGCCAAAAGGCGGCCTGTCTTGTCTCCCCCTGCGTGCTGCCTCTCGACATATTTCTTATAATTAAGATTGCAGAGTCTTTCCCAGTGCCCTGCACATTGTTGCTGTAGTTGGAGTACCAGCTCCGTGTCTACCTCTTCGCTCTTCAACGTTGTTTCTAGCTCAGTTTCTGCCTTCTGTAGGTCAGCCAAGACCCCACCCTGTAACCCTTTTGACTTAGCAATGGCCGCCCCCCGCATCACCACCTTAAAAGCTTCCCATAGTGTGCCCGCAGAGTCAACACTTCCAGTATTTTCCACAAAAAAGTTAGTAATCTCCTCCCTCATATCTTCTCTGAAGATTGGATCTTTGAGCGCCTCCGCACGGAGGCGCCATGTAGGGATTTGTGCCCTCGGGGGGCAATATTGCCAACCGAGGATCAGGGGCGAATGATCCGAGAGGACCCTGGCCTTGTATTCGGTTTGAGTAATCTCGGCCATCACATCTGCTGTGACAAAGACGTAATCGAGCCTAGTGTGCAGTTGGTGCGGGGCCGAATAGTGTGAGTATTGCCTCTCAGTGGGATGTTTCATCCTCCACGCACCTGTAAAACCAAAATCTGTTAGCAGCGTCCGCAACGCTCTCGCCGCTGGGCTAGGCTTATTCACCCTGTCATCTGACCTGTCCACCGCCGGATCCAACACACAATTGAAATCCCCGCCCCAGATCACCACGCTCCCCATACACACACTAAGATTGGCACACAGGGCTCTGAAATATGCTGCTGTGTTTTGGTTGGGGGCATACGTGTTTACTATGCATACCTCCCTGCCCTCTACCAGCCCTCGCAATATAGCCATCCTTCCATCCATTTTAACCACCTCTTGTGTCAATTTGAACGGGACATGCGGTGCCACCCAGATTAGCACCCCCCGGGCATATGCAGAGTATGGCGAGCCCACTACGGTCCCTTTCCACTTTCTCTTAACTAGGTCCAACTTCTCCCAGCGTCAAGTACGTTTCTTGTAGTAATGCAATGTCTATTTTCTGCCTTTTCTGATACATCATCATGATCTTTTTTCTTTTCAGGTAGCTGTTAAGGCCCCTGACTTTCCACGTTATCCTGAGGTCCCCCATAGGTCGTTAATAAGCACCCACCCAATCCTCCATCTATTACGTCCCTTCATGCACCGCATGTGCCGCAAGCTGGTTCTCCCAAATAGGCTCGAGACAAAACTTAAACTCCCCATAACCACACACACACTCAACTCTCCATCCCCCAATTTTCTGCCCATCCACCCCTCCCCCAACAATACCCTCCCCAACAGTTGCCCAACTCCATTCCTGGATCTCAGGCATCCCCACATCTAGCCCTGCCAAGCGCAAGCTTCTACTCAGGGCTACGTAGGATATAGCCGCCCTAATGGCCGCTGAAACTAATAGTCTATTGGGGTAGGACGTCCGCGTTCTGTTGCTCCTCTCAAAGAAAATTACACATTCAATTGCCAAACCGTTACCGATTACAGTTACACTCACTATATTCCAGTCCGAATCGAGCACCAGGCTCAGGTCGTGTGCAAAGTTCAGTTATTCACAGCTTCTCCATGCAATCAGGGTCCTTTTCCTTACTGAATCTTCATTTGGTATGATCCTGTCGATCCCGATCCGCTTCTTGTTCCGGGCAGCCCTGCAGGTCCAGCCATGCAACAACATCCTCAGGGGTATCGAAAAAGAGAGCTTTGTTCATGTGTAGCACTTTCTATCGTGCCGGGTACAGAAGCATATATCTGATTCCTGCTGCCCTCAGCCTCCTTTTGACGGCTACATAGCTGTACCTCTGCCTCTGTACCAGCATCGTGTAGTCCGGATACGCTGTGATGTTGGTGGATGCTCTCTCTATCGGGCCGCCCTTACGAAAGTATTCGAGGATCTTCTCTCTATCTCTGTAATTTAGGATCTTCGCGATCGGTCTTGGCGGGGCCCCCTGCCGGGGTTTCCTCAACAGGGCGCGGTGCGCCCTCTCCACCATGAATCCCTGCGAGAGATTACCAGCTCCGATCCCTTGCAGGATCATGTTTTCAACATAGTTTGTGGGATCTTGGCCTTCTTCTCCCTCCGGAAGGCCAACCACGCGAATGTTGTTTCTCCTCGCCCTTCCTTACGCCTCTTCCACACGATTTTCCAAGTTAGCGACCTGTTGTTTTAGGACATGAATCTCCTTCGCATTGCTCGTGCTAACATCAGTATTAATCTTCACCCCACTTTCCAAACCGCTGGTCTTTTCTGCAAGTGCCCTAACATCTTGACGAAGCAGGGTGAGTTCTGTGCCTACAGCATCGATCTTATTCTCCAGAGCTGTGCGTAGATCCGCCATTGGCAAGTCCCATTTAGCGCTTAGCCCCGTTATAGCTTCTAGGATCTGGTGCTTATCCCCTTCGGGGGCATCCTCCGCAGGGGTCTCGATCGCGCTCTGTACTGATGTTAAGGGGCTCCGTTGCGTTCTCGTGAAAGTCTCCATCGTGGGTTGCTTGGTCTTAACTCTCAACCCTTTCGCCGACATGGCGCTTCTCGCTGCTCCTGTGCTCCTCCGCTTTAGTGCTGCTGTCGCACCGTCCTCGGTCCGACAATGGTCAGGCTTTCAGGTCACCAAACGCACATTCGAGATGGCACTTCGGATTGTCTTGCGGATGGGCTTTGGCCTTCCACTCCCTATGCAACTTCCATAGGCCTCGTCACCCAAGCATCCAATGTCATCTCCTCTTGCGGTCCGATCACCGAGGCTCCATTCGCGTATGTCAGGCCGGGCGATTTCATGGATTCGACCACTCTGCCATATCACCCAATTGTGCTGCTTCTCCAGGCAATTTACCGCAGCCGTGTCCCGCAGGTCCGGGGAATCAGTTTCGTTTCTCCTCGGAGGCCTTTCCTTTGTTAGCCGCCATCTTGGTGTCGAAGCAGCCCCACAATCGCACCGACAAAACCATGTATATCTCACGATTCTCGGGGACTATGAGCTTCTCCAGCGAGCTTCACTTATCTTGCAGCTTCCGACACCTGATCCTCAGAGTTCTAGGCGCTCGTTGCAGTTTCAGTAGGTAAATTTGGCAAAAATAGAGTCGGATCATCAGGAGCTCCTCACGGAGCACGTCCTATTCCATGGCCAGTTAGCCACGCCCCCCTCACCACAGTATCAATGTTGCCTTTAATGGTATGGTTGGAGGTAGGGAAAAACACTACAGCACGCAAATTTGACACCAAAAGGTAACCGTGGACTTTTTAAATTGAAATCCAATTAACAAATCAGACATAGTAACTCTGTCTCCATCTCAGTGCCAACCAATCATAGGGCCTTGTAGCCCTGCTACTTACAACAATGCATTCAAATACAGTGCTCATTCGTAATACCAAACATGACATTTCAGATAGACCCAAATGGGAGCTCATTGCTATTTGTTTCTACACTGGGCAAGAGAATTTTCATTACTGAGATCTTGATACGAAAGTCTATTGTTGAGTAGGCAAGTGGGAATGCGGTGGATAGGCCCACATTAATAGAGTACCGCTAACAAGAAGAGTTGGCAACAAATTAGAATGCACTTTTATAAAATTCTGTCAGAATAATGTAATTTAGTAAGAAATAAGAAAACCTGAAACAGTGTAATACTGGATGAATTGTGATGGGATATGAATGTAAATAAGCCAACATCCCTTACAGAAACAAGTGATCTATCCCTGTTAAAATGAATGAGGAATTACCTCAATTTAAGGATCACATGAAATATCAAGTAAGCAGAGGATGAGTAAGAGTCTAACCTTAATATTAGTGGAAGTATGGTATTCATAGGAGGTGGACAGAATGAAAGATTGCTAATAAGGAACAATTTTACATAATTATTCATTAAAATAACATTTCGGTTGTTCATGATAATGTTGGGAGCAATTATTTGATACATAAACATGGGGGTTGGACATATTGACCCTACATGTTTTGGCAATTAAAATACTAGGGGGTTATGTTAAAGTCAGGAGTATATAATTGACTATTATATATGTGTGATGGATACAGGGAGTTACGATTTGAAATACTCTTGTGGAGTTAGCTTGCATTATCTGAGGATGCTATTATTTAATATCATATGTTATTTTCTCTCATGTCACCAATTAATCCTCCCAACTGTTAAGTATTTCAATCAGGTGATACACCCTGGTCTCAGCCTGGTATGCAGCGCACAGCTGAAACACTTATTTTATTATGTCTATAGGTTCAGTATTCTGAGTGATATACCACTCAGAATACACACCCCTTCTCAAAATACCCCAGGTCACGGTGGACCAGGAGTAGGGCTGGTTGGTAAAGGTAATATTTATTTATTTAAAATTCAAATCAAACATATACTTTTAATAGGGAGCAGCAATCACCAATGTGGTGACAATAACAGATAAGAAGGCATATAAGGCAGTTAAATCCATTCTTTAGCAACACAAATATAAAACACAACACTTTTGGCTTGTTTGGAAGAATAGGACTTAAGTTGGGATTTTTTCCCCTGCAATATTCCTCAACCAACAAATAAGCAATTCTAGTTAGATATAAGGAAGCAGAAGATATTCAGGAATAAAGAACAGTAAACAGAATTTCAATACAACCTTCCCTCCCAAAACAAGAGAAAACAAAACGGATTTGCAATCTTATACTTTTTAAAATGAAATTAAAAAATGGCTGTGTAAAACAATGAATGTGTGCAAAAATCCTTAAATCAGTACACATTTCTATGGGAGCAACATTTGAAAGATGCTAACAATCATGAGCTATAGTTTGAGCAAACACTTTGAATCTTAATGGAAGTTCGAAAATACTTTAAAACAAAAATGTCACGTGTAAAACTTTGCAGAAATACAGATTTACACCTAAAATTAACCAAATGGTTTTTAAGAAAAACAGGTGCAATATACTGATTTTGCGGTTTTAGGTTGGGATGTAGCTACATGTCTTAGGTATAATCCAGAGTTGAAATGAAGTCTCTAGCTATTAAACTGAGTGAGTTATGCAATGTTGAATAATAGGCGTTTTTGGAAAATAATGGCGCGAAAAAGAAAACAGAAATCAACTTTTACAAAGACAGTTGCGCATTCAGGCTAGGTTACCAAATTGAAACACAGTAAGCTCTAGAGTTGATCCGCGGAACCAACCCCAGCCTGCCCTGGCGGACCCAGTCTGATTCCCGAAGGAGAATTAAGGGTTTAGGATTTCACAAGACAAATAGCGCAAAGAATCAAGGCAGGGTTTCAAGAATGGTTGTGACAATATTACAGTGATCAGGATAAGGATTGGATAACTTACAGATGGGATGGAACAAAACAAGGCAAGGTATGCTATGATTTTCTATGCTTCCTATTAATACTTACAGTCCACTTTAATTTAGGGTTTTGGACCGTCAAGGGTTCTGGTCATCACACGGATTGGGTCTAACCAAGGACAGCAGGGCAGATCTGGCGGGATAGTCAGCTGGGTGGTTCTGCTCACCTGCACGGCACTGGACTAGCCATTCTGGTTTACTGGAGGCTGGAGATCAGTGGGATGGCGAATTTGCAGGCATGCATTTATTAGCAAGCCAGGCTGGATCAGAATGCTTCCCTTGGGGGGGTTTTTTGGGATTGCTTCAGAATTTGAGGCCTAGCTGAAAATGGAGCCAGCAATGCATAGGACTTGGTTTTGTAATGAAATCAGGAATCAGGATCAAGGATGAAGAAATCAAGAACAGGACGCCACGCAGAAAATCAGGAAGAAAGTCAGGAATCAGTGTCTGTATGTTGTCAGATTCCCTTATTTATCATGCCCTTATTTATCATGCCAAATGACATCACTAAAGTATATGGCAGAGGCAGGCTTACTGTCCACACCCCTAATGCGAGGGGTTGGGCAGGAGCACAGTTTCCACCTTGCTTTTCGCTGTTTGTATCACAGAAAAGGATGTCATGCTTATGGTGTTACTTTTACAATGTCTGGAAACCTCGCCTGGCTCCTAGAACCAAAATCTAATTCTCCCACAAATACATGTTTATGTAGTTATGACCTCCAAGAAAATCAGGTGCACAGGTTACATATTTTGTGGGTCACATTTCAATCCAAACCCCAGGTCTGTGGGACCTGGTTTTGCCTTTCTGCTAAATTTTGGCAATTTTAACCATGAAAGGTTTGGCCTAACGTTTCCCAATTTTGTACATAGATGCGCAATTACCCCTGGGATATGTGTACAATATCAATACTTTCCCCACAATCTGGAATTCTTTACAACTTCTGTTCCTTATGCAGTACTGAGTTCTACCAAGTCTTCACAGAAAGAGCATAAAATTAGATGTAAAATTACAATTATTTCATATTTTTCCTCATTGTTGCTGCCAAGTTAAACGTCTTAAAGTTCATTTAACACCAAATGTCACTTGATAGTTTTTTTTTCTGTTCCCCGAGTGTAAGCAAATGTCAATTCCTTTGAAGCAGAATGAGGGGCCTCTCCCTTGACTGAAGTTTCCTGCCCCTCCCACTTAAAGGTGAGAGCCTTAACCTGCTATTGTCTTAGCCTGGGGCAAAGACGAATGTCGGATGCCGACTGGGAAGTCTCATTGTCCTGGGTATTCAAAGCCTCCAAGCTAGCAATTAGCCTTTCTTGTGCCAGCAGTTTGAGGTGTCGCCCTTTCTCAGGGCTAGCAACTTGCAGAGCAGGTCTTTTTTTATATAGTTTGCCAACTTAGCCTGGGTTTTAGCTTTGATTTCCTTTTAAATCTTTATTTTAAACCAATGGAATTAAAACAGCTTATAGGTGGATTTTTAACAATAGCAAATCCTTTTACATTTCTTAAATAATCAAGCCTTTACACAATGATATCCTTTAAAAATAGGCGATTTTGCTCTTCATTCAGGCAAAAGCACATTTAAATTATTTCTTTAAATTCAGTTTTCCTCTGCAACAAAAACACACTTTGGCCAGCTCTAGCTCTTTCCTTGAGTGCTGGAGTTGTTTGCAGCATGGATACATGTATCAAGCATCTGTTTGGAGTCTTTATATGGACAGCTGATTCTTGATACTTGTTGCAAAGAAATAGCCATGTTTTCTATGAAAATGAAAAACAAAGTCCCTGGTTGCTTTTCCAAAGATACTTTTGTCATTCAAATGAGGCCCGGTTCCTCTCAGCCACAATGGATGATCCTGAGCATTGCAGGGCCCTTTAAT
The DNA here is from genome assembly GCF_040938575.1 of Ambystoma mexicanum. Lineage (NCBI taxonomy): Eukaryota > Metazoa > Chordata > Amphibia > Caudata > Ambystomatidae > Ambystoma > Ambystoma mexicanum. The sequence goes on from NC_090922.1 coordinate 292,162,484, forward strand.
CACAGTGGTTCAGGGGCAATGATGGATTTAGCGCCAAACAGCACTTTCAAGGTTGAAAAAGTGACCTTTTAAAGAGGCATGTTTGGGTTTTTCAGCAAAATAATGCTGTTTCTTGCCTTTGATCCATGTAAAATGTTGCAGAGCACACTGGCACATTACTGCAGCGAGTACTCTGTTTTACACCACCTGAAATGGGGTTGGTAGGGTAGTACAGCCATTTTCTGGTTGTGACCACACACAGTTTTGAGATCTTGGCGCGCACAGGGGTCAGGGCGGCCATTTTGTGCTGTTTCTTGCAACAATGCAGCAAAGCGATGTAGCAAAGCAGAGCTGAGTGGGTCAAAATATCCCACACAACTACGAATCCTCAATTTATGTCTAAATCTTGTATTGTGTTAACTGATAAATGGTGATACATTTACTCAATATTCATTAATTATTGTCTAAATGGTACAATAATGTACTAATTACCTAATGATGATATATTTCTATATATATTCTTTTTCTAACAATGTATTTTCTATAGGAATAAATTGCATACACATTTAGCCCAGTTTTGAAAAAGGCCAGGTGGCTGAAACACGTGTAAACACAGTTCGGCAAAAACATGGATTAAAAAAGTCTTGAATTAATATAAGAGTATTGGAATACTTTTGAAATGTACGGCGCAACGTTGGAGTATACTACTTGTGAGATCTTGAAACATGTAGGAGAGGCAGACTTGGAGGAGAACCAAGAAGAGGGACCAATGTTACTGTATGGCAGGGACTGGGGAGCAAGGATTTATTTCCCGTAAGAAGAAATTGTTGCAAGAATCAGCTCCGGCTTAATGAAAAAGGTAGACAGGCTATCTGCAAGAGAGGGCATAGAGACACACGCTTCTGGGGGGTTCCCCTCCATGCAGAATCTGAACATTAATGTAACGTTTGTTAGTGACAAGGTCAACACGTTGCACATAAAGGCCTTTTTTCTTTTGTTTGAGGGTGCATAATAGCCTTTTATGTGGCGCACGCAAGCCAGATTGTCCTCCCTGGTCTTGGATTTTCTCCAGCACTGTTCAATTATTTCGGTGCACAAAATTTGTACCCTTCATTGGCTAGTGATATTTTATTCTTGGCGAGGAAGAACTGGTGTGCCATGTATGTATCCAGAATTGAGGTGGCAAGCAAATTTATTATTGCTGGCTAGCTACTTGCTACTATACAAATAATAAACTAAACTAACCTAAGTTGCATTTTTAACCCCCCCCCCCCCCAATAGTTCTCTTCATGCTGGCATGGTCAGAGTCAAACCAAATACTGCATTTATGGAGGAAGGGGGTTCTTTATGACAAAGAGTACACACAGCCATGGTTTTGGAAAGACACCATGGAGGGCAGTGTGACGAATCCCAGGATGTCATCACTGCTTCCATAGGGGAAGCCTCTTCCCATGAGGTCAGGGTGGTGAGGTCGCTACCTGTCACCTGGCGGTGGTACTCAGTGGTTGGATCTCATTGGGTGGGAAATCCCCTATGGCTCAAGGGCCGACACGCGAGATGCACAACATAATTCCCCATGCACCCCAACCTCCCTCACCCTGTTACCCAGCACAAGACATAGCCCCACATACTTCCATGTACGTCTGCAGAGTGGACAATGTCACTTACCTGGGAAAAACTGAGACAAGGAAGAACATTGAGAACAGGGATCACTACAGTACTGGGATGAGGAAGAGTAGCAACAACCTAATGTGGATTGAAGATTTCACTAATGAGACAGGAAGAGGAACGGATCCGTGTGGCAGGTTGCGCAGAACCAAGGTGCGCAGACTAAATACCACAGAACGGCTAATTACATTCCTGTCATAAGGACTAGCAACAAAGAGGCCCTGTCAGGAGGAAGCAGGAGATTCCAAGGCTGGCAGCTATAAAGGAGGCAGGACACTGACCGTACTGAGAACAGGATGCTTACCTGCTGGTAAGGGCATCTCTACAAGCTCTGTTGCAGACGATTACCCTTGAGAGGCAGAAGCCTGAGCTTCCATCCAATCGGGAAGCCTGAAACGCGTGGGGAAGCCACGGCACGAAGCTCAGCGGCCGAGAGTCAGCACAGAACCGCCGCAGGTCATGGTAGCAGCAAAGCCAAGCCGTGAAATACCGAAACACCCGTGAACAATTGAGAAGCACCGGTAAGTCCTCCAGAGAGGTTGGGAAGACCGGGACAGTTGGCGGAACGGCTAGGAGAAGGGAGGATCATGAAAGTGAATCTGGGACCCGCACCCATATACCTGATCAAGGCCTCCACACCATTCATCATACACACCATACCTGGCAGAATAGTATACCAGGTTGGCTTTGACCCAGGAAGTACAAGTAGTAGTCGTAGTAGTCGAGCAAGAAGATCACATTTCAAGAAAAGGCGAGTCTGGGATTCAAACCCACATGAAGAAAGAGCCAAAGCAATATTCATACACACAGTACCTGGAAATATAGTACACCAGGTTAACTGTGACTAGCGAAGTAGTAGTAGTAGTCCCGCAAAGAGACCACAATTAAAGAAAAGGTGGGTCTGGGATTCGCACCCACAAAGGGAGAGCAAAGAAATCTTCATACTCAAAGCACCTGGCAGGAGAATGTACTGGGTTGGCTGTGACCAGCAAAGCAGTAGCAGTCAAGCAAGAAAACACACTATCTGGAACTCACTCACATTTGAAGAGAGAGCTAAAGCACTCCTCATATTCCCAGTACCAGGCAGGATAGTGTACCAGGTTGGCTGTAAAACCAAGGGGAAACAAGAGCCAGGTTGACCGTGGAAAATACTGGGAAGAAACCAGGGGAAGGGAAGCCTCCTCCCTAGTAATTTGTGTAGACGGTATCAGATACTTTTAGAACAAAAAGAGGGGAAGACCCTCAGTGGACATTCAGAGGGTGTGACAGGAATACAAAGAGGAGAAAATCCTCATTAAACATTCAGATGGCACCACAGGAATACTAAAAGAGGAAAAGACCCTCATTGAACATTTGGAGGGCACGACAACCTGGGAGTTGTCCATCCTTTTGAAGTTTATCTGTTGCACCATTTTCGAACTTTGTCTTGTGAGCTGGAACAGTACTTTGAGACTAAAGAAGATCCCCTTTAGATTCGGTGATTAGTGTGAGGGCTGGAAATAGGAATTTTTACACAACAGTGGACTTGTTTCTTTTGGAGTAACCTGAGACTCCTTAGAATATTATTTCGGAGCAGGGAAACCTCTCCCAGTATTAGGGTCAGGAATATTTCTCCAACCCTTATTTGTTTAATAAAAGTCTCTGTCAACCATCATGCCACCTGTTTATCAATCGCCACCTTTCACACCCTGACACCAGCTAGAAGAGTGTCAGTGGGCAAGTGGACGCCATCCAGGATCGTAGGAATAAAGATGGAAGTGAAGGCGGCTGTGGATACACTCTTCTTTGGCCTAGGATAGAGAGACTCCACATCAGTTGGAGAAAGTGGAAGTGCCCATGCCGGTCTAGTAATGTGTGTGTGAGGAGGGAGTGGCCTAGTCAAGGAAGGTGTGGCGATCCTTCAGATGGTGTTACTTCTGTGTCTCTTCTCCCCATGGGAGAATCCCTTCCCATGAGGCTAGAGAGGTGAGGCCACCAACCAAATGTCCCCTTAGGGGTGATAACATGCGAGGAGGGACTCCTCTTTTTGGGATAAGGACGCAGTAGGGCAGTACAACCCCTGTGAATTACCACCACGTAGGCTTATTGTAGCGTCCAAATCTTATCCAAAACAATTTGCTTTTGTAAAATATCGAACCCATCTGATAACAAAAGTACTGAGGCAAAAAAGCGCTACTGTTGAGCGGGACAAAGGCTAGAGTAGCTGATGTCAATTGGAAGGACGTTACGCAGGGACCATCCCCGATATATAAACTGATCAGCAAAGACAGGCTGTGTTCTTCATCATCCCTGACCTGTCCGGCAATGTCCCATGCGGTCCTGGAAAGCTGGAAGCTGTGATATAACCAGAGGGAGAACCAGATGACCAAGGAGGCCGCAGTGAAGCCTGGTGAACTGGGGCAGGGCTATAGGAGACAGCAACAAGGCCTTTCTCCAAAGCCGAGAGCAGAAATAGTGGAATGCCCAAGAAGTGTCTTATGAGTAGTTTGAAAACCGGCGTGATAGACTTGCAGAGGCTGAGAGGTGGTAGCACAACCTGTAGTGGGTTGACCGTTTAGTCCGACAACGGTGACTAAGCTGCCTGCCGTAGCCTACAGCAGAGCCATGTAGGTAACTATCAGGAGAGCATGAGAGACTGTGGAGAAGGAGTAACCTGTCACCGTGGGACCAAAGGGGCCCAACAGTTATGCCGAGGCGGTCCACAATCACCCGAGATGGAGAGAGGCGAGACACAGAACTACTGGTGAAAGAAGTTGAACTTAGAAGTGTGGACCCACGACCGCTGGCGAAACCAACAAAGAGTTTCCTGGGAGAAAGTAACGGGAACAATGCAGGTCTGGGAGGGGGACAGGAAGTTACAAGACTGTAAATCATAAAAGGAAGAGAACATCGAAAACCATTTTGTGAGAGTTCCCAGGCCAGTTCCACAAATGTATGGTACTGGAGAGTCGAGAGGGACTCCAGGAACAGCTTCATCGTCCCAGTGGGGTCAGACCAAAAGTTATACAAACTGTAAGGATTGTTAGACCTCTCTAAGGGAGCTACAAACCTTATTAAGAACTGTGAGACATATTGGGAAACAGCTAGCAGAAGGGAGTCATTCTCCTAGCCCCGCAAGACCTTTATTCAACTGTGTATTTTTCTGCTAGATTACGAAGAACCAAGACTTTTGTGTTAAAGAACCTGAAAGGCGTTTGGATGCTTTACATCCAGGAGAAGGGCGTAATTCTCAGAAAAAACAAACAGTAGCTGGACTTTAGTGTATTTTGTTGTAGAGACAGGTATAGAGTAGGAGCTTTTGTGACAGGGACAGTGCCTTTTTGTTTTGACTCACAGAGACGTACTGATGAGCACCCGAGTTTCCTTAGTTTAAATAGGGAAATCCCCTTACAGTTCAGGATAGATAGGTTTTGTTTATCATTAGTCTCTTCATTCCTTGTTGCCACACAGATCTGTGATAAAGATGTTCATAAGCGATAGCTTAGTGGAAAGAAAAACATCAAGAGCATACTTGCTGATTTGAGTAATCTAAGTCAGCCTGAGGGTAAGAGCCTCACAGGAAACAATAAAAGGAGCAATGTTTTGTTAGGTGGGATATCCAACCAAATATTGTATTCTCCCATGATGAGTGAGAAGATGGAGATGGATTGAATGCTCATCATGAAGTCAGTACATTCCTTAACACGGAGGGCAGAGTGTCTTGGAGGTCTTATAAATAGTAGTTGTGGTGAAGCAGGAGTTTGCATCCAGTAAATCATGATGGTGATCAAGGTAGTGACGGATGCAGCATAAAAAAGTGCAAAACTACCACAAATCATGTAAGGTTAATTATTAACAATGATCTAAAAGCGGGCAAGGAGCATGCAGTCAACAGAGGATGTATAGTCATTAAACAACCAGGTCTCACACGGCCAAGGAAGTCGATGCCATGCTCCTCTAGCAGGCCAAGCATGTCCGAGGCATGCTTGTAGGCAGAGCTAGGGGGTCATTAGAAGTTTCCCAGTATTCCCACGGGTAATTCTGGCGGGAATACCAGGAAACAGACCTACTGTTAACGGCGCCGGATATCCTGATATCACCGGGATATTAGAGGTCTGGGCAAAGGTGGTCATGCCCCATTCAATGGAGTCCCAGAGGACTCCATGAGGGGGGAATTGCTGGTATTTCCGGCGCCGGTAAAGCAGTGCCAGAAATATCAGCTGTTTTTTGGCGGTGTGGGGCCCGATTTACCGCCAGCTCTTGGCTCGAGGTAAGTCAGTGAACCCCCACCGGCAAACACAGTTTGGCAGTGCAGGAAAAGTGGCGCTAACAAAATAACCACCACTTTTTCCTGCACCGCCAAACTTGTAATGACCCCACTTCAGAGTTAAAGCTGCTGACCCACAAGGTACTTGCAGACTGTGAGGCAGGCATGGTATCAAGAGAGACACAGATTCAAAGTATTTGTTTTAAAACCTTTCTTTGCTAAGGTTCCTAGGATGGTGGAATGCCTTCCTGGCCCTAACTCTAAAAGGGTAGTTCACTTAACTGATGTTTCTAATGGCTGTCGTCGTCTAATAGTCCAAAACAAGTCTGTCCGTGTCTAAACCTATGCTTGCCCTCACACTGTACAAAAATTTGACAGGAAATCTTTTGGAAAGGCAAAATAGTAGTGCAGCAAAAATAGCAAAACCAAAGCTGGTTTCAGGTGGTCTTCTCACCAGGTGCAATTTGGTCAATGTCACAAAGAGGGGTTCACTCACCAGGGCTCTTCGTACGACCTTCTCCACAGAGCCCTTACAGTGAATTCAAACACCTCCAATGTCCTTGAGTTACTTGGGGTTCCCTTCCCCAAGCTTTAACTTGCTCACCTTCAGCTTTCAATGTAAAACACAAAGTCAGTTTCTGCAATAGGCCTCTCAGAGTTCCCATCCCCAAGCTAAGGCCTCTTCCTGCTTTTAAAATACAAAGCATGAAGTCAGTTTCTCCAATAGGCCTCTCAGGGTTCCCTTCCCCAAAGCTCAGGCCTCTTTCAACTTGCAAAACACAAAGCAGCTGGTCAGGATGTGCCTTTTCTCATGTACAATTTTTCCTGCACATCATCCTCTTGTGGGGTAGAATCAGAGCCTTTCGAAAAAAAACGCTATGTTTTTTACTTTACCTCAGCCCGACCACTCTGAACCTCTCGATACATTACTTCACTTCCTTTCGCACTTTTTATCTTCCTATGTTCCTTTGCCTTTTCCGTGCATACTTGCACTGACATTTATTCTTTATCTTGTTTGTGCCTCTCGCACACTTCTTTCATACTTTCACACACTTCTGCACTTGCTTCTTTCTTTTTGAGTTCCTTGCACCCTTTTTTATATTGTCCTTTCCTTCGTGCCCCTTGCACCTTCTCCACAGGCTCCTGGCCCTCCTTCATTCATATTGTATTATAGTTCAATACACACATGCGCGTCTCACGCTTGCACTGTTCATTGCATCTTTGTTGAAGACTTCCCGTCAGTTTCAACGAACGCCCGTTCAAATGCGGTACTCTTTCTTACGCGTTTCTGACATTACCTTGTATCGCGTTCTTCACAACCCAGCTCTACAAAGCTTTCCGACTCACCGGGCTGACTTCTGTGCCACTGCTTCTCTCCGGCTCTTTGTTCCGAGGTCAGGGTCTCACCACCTGTCCCTCAGACACTCCTCGGCTGTCTCACCGGCACAGGGGAACGAGCATTCACATAAACATGTTCTGTGGGGCACCAGCCGCCTCTTGGCCCCCGCATACAGACCCTTCTTGGCTCCCTGGAGACACGGCTCCCTCGCCACGCAGTTCCTCAGCGTATTGGCGTCCTGGTCTCTAGTCCTGGACAATTCTGGCGGCTCAGCTCTCCTCCCAACTCTTTCTCCTGCTGGCTCTCCTACTTGTTCATACCTTTATGTCAGACCACACCTTTTATACTGAAAAGACTAGTCAAGTGCAGTCAGGTGTGAATGGTTACTAGTGATTGCCTGACCCTGCCCGATTATTAGTGGGACAACTTGAATTCTCTCCATGGTAGGTTTCCCTTACTTTCACTATGTTATTCCTATGGGTAATCTTTATTGATCCTAGTGGCCTCCTCCTCGTATCAGAATCAGTATTTGTTGTACATGGAGAGGGTGAGATGGGGTGAGATGGGACATGACATTGTTGGGCTAGGTTATTACAAGGTGATTGGTAAAGACTAGGGGGAAGACCCCATGGCCCTACTTTGGGAAACAAGAGATTAATCCTTTTGTATTAACTTATTCCCTATGTTACCTCCTCGGATATGCAGGCACAGGCCTGTATGACACCGCCTACGATCTGAATGGGAAAAACAAAAGATGTTGGAATTGAGACTGTGTTTTTGTTTTATCTTGCTTCCTCTTTTCCCTAGGGTTGCTCCGGGGCAATCTGGTTGTCTCTTCCTTGGGTTAGGGATAATGAGACCTGCATAACCTACAAAGACTTCTGGGATTTCTCCACCCGTTATCCCATAGGAATACAGTGTCTTCCCTAGAGTATTCTCCTAAGAGCAGCCCCAGTCTGCCCTTCACAGGTGATCCTCTTTCGCTTGTCCACCCCTAAGGTTCGGATCCAAAAGCAATGGCTCTCTCCAGGCCATCTGAATAGAGGATTCTCAAGGGCCTACATGGGAGAATACCCTTAGGTTTCTCGCAAGACCTTTTGACAAATTCCCCTGCCTCATACCAGGGGCCTAGAGTGGGATGAACTAGGAGGCTGGGTACACTCACATGGCGCCAATTAGGAACAGGGTCTCTTGTAGTTACACAGAACCTACACTTGGAATGCATAAACCATATGGAATAATGATCTTCTTAACCCGACGTCACAGTGATAGCTACTGGACTTATTATTTAATTTCTTGTATTGCGCATAACACCCAACAGTCTCAGTGTGCATGAAGGAACAAGACAATGACATACAAATGCAATAGTAGATAGAGCCAGGCAAATAGTATCAGGCCGAGAAGAGGTAACCTAGTACTTTGAGTTATAAAGTCTTTATTACACTCTTAAAACTTGTGAGGCATGAGATCCTACATATACAATTAGGAAAGGAGTTCCATAAGTCTGTAGCACACATGTTAAAACTAGTGCCACCAACATTTTTTTACTTATATCTCGCGGTAGTTAGTTTGTCAGAACTGTTGGAGCGTAAGGTTCTTGTAACCAGAGCCTTTTGTATGCCTTTTACCAGGTACTCTGGTGCTTTACCCGATACGCATCTTGTGGGATATTCGATGAAGCATGGGGAGCCAACGCAGAGATCTTATAAAGGAATTAATTCACTGTAACCATTTATCCAAATTATTATATCCATCCAGATATCAATCCATCCTATACATATATCCATCAAGTCCATCCACCCCTTAATCTATTACATCAAATCCATCCAGCCGATCTATCCATCGATTCCAACCATTCATTATTTCCATCCATGCACCAATGCATCATTCTATCCAATCCATCCATCATCATATAGTTAAGAACAGATAAGCTCAGGAAGTTCACTCATATGGCAGGGATAAAGCATGACAACCAGAGAGGACCACCCAAACACACTAGCCAATCCATACACCAGTTGCCTTAAGAGACACGCCAGACCAGGTTAGACACCCTTTGACCAGAGAGAGGGTGGAGCTGGTGCAAACGCTTATAACAAGCTAAGTACTCAGTATGAGACTGGAAGCCGTTGAATTAGGAGCTGTAAACCAGAAACAGAAGACAAGAGCAGTGCTGCAGGAGGGAGCATGAGGTCGAGTGTGAGAGTGCAAGAAACTGGAAGAGAAGTCCAGAAAGATGGCCAACTCTTGAGCCAGGGAGCTGGTGGGGAGATCCAGGAAACCAAACTGATGAGTCAATAGAACTGAAGCTGCTGGTACGAAGTGAGGCAGAGGTGACTAAAGATAGTAAAGGTGACCTACGAGAATAGCAATAGCAACTGTGAAGGCATATTCAAGCAAGACACAGACATCAGATTCAAAGTACAAATAAAAGCTATTTATTAACTCAAATGTCAGGAGGGTGAAGGCCTAACTTGCCCTATACTAAGGTGGGATTTCCCTACCTAAATAAACTGAGGATAGTCTGAGTCAGTAAGTTCAACGTAAAAGCCTGTCTGTGGGCAGAACCTATAATGCCCTCCGTTACAAGTAAAGCTATACAATGCGCAGAGAGGTCAGCAACCAACCAAACAGTGTTCAAACTAAAGTTCTGAGTTTCTTCAAGCTCCTGGCTTGCTCTTGGCTCCCTTCCTCAAGTTCCAGGCAGTTCCACCAAAATGGCCTTGGGGTTCCCTTTCCCAGGTTCAACACAGTCAAATCAACTTGCTTAGTTTGCCTTTTCTTTCTGTCACTTGAACAGTCTTAGGCCTAACAGCCTCAGCCTCTTGACTTCCCTTGGTTTACTCCAAGTAAGGGTTACTCGGCCTAGGCACAGTTGTCGGACCACACGGTCCACTCATCACAGGTCGCACAGCCGATAACACTTGGCACTTTACAACAGTTAATACTTTTTCGCACAGGTCTTCCTTGACAACACATGTTTCCTTTCGGTATCTATGTTGTAAGTCCACATATGCTTCTGGTTCACTTCAACAGATTCTTGCCTTTACCAACACTTTCCTTTATGGTATTTCTCCTGGTTACCACATTGCTTTCACACTATCAAATAGTGTTTTGCTTTTTACTTGTTTCACTTTGTTTTCTCCCTCTTTAAATTCATCTTGTCCGCAAATGCACATCACTTTCCGTTTCATTTGTGTGATATTCTCATATCTTTTCCTCAGTTCAACATTCAAAACTCATTAAGTGCTTGGCAACTTGTTCGGTATTCAATGTTTCACGCTTAGTCTCTAGACCCATTTGTCATATACTTTTACTTGACTGGCATCTGCAGTTACACACAACATGCCCCTCAAGCGCCCCGGCCTGAGGGATCCTTCCCCATCACTCACTGGTGTGTGGCCGCTCCTCCGGGTGCTCTGGTTTGGCTTTCGGCTTCTCGTTTGCTCCTCTCTCACTCCTGGTGAGGTCCGGCGAGCAATGCCCGCTTCCTTCAGACTTTCCCGCAGCAGACTGCGGCAACTATGAAATCTCTGTGTTCCCCACTCCCAACGGGGAGCACACTCTTTGCAGCTCCTGAACCCCTCACCGCCCGCTCTGGCCTCAGTGTCTATATGGCTTCTCTACAGTAATCTGCGTTCTTTTCACCGGCCCATATTCTGTCTGCTCCACCTCGGATTGCTGCACTGTCCTGCCCAGATGGTTGTATCATGCTTCTGCTCCTTTCCTTTTCTCCTCTGCCGATTTCCCCTTTTATATACCTGCAACAATTTAACAGGTTGCAGGTGTAAGTTCTTAGTTCCAGTTGCTTGACCATAGTTATTGGGACATGCCTGACCCACACACAAGTCCTCAGGCCTCTTCCTCGTCCCAGTACCAGAGTTTGAAATGACAGGTTAGTGTGTACTACTCCTAGTCCCCTCTTACTCGTCCCAGTACTGTGGTGATATGCATGAGGGGAAATGAGGGGAAGTGACTGGCAACAGCCTATAAAAGCAGAGGTAGGGTAGGGTGTATTCTGACAGGTTGTAGATTTTATTCGAGGGGTTACATGTGGGTCTAGTCAATCCACATAAGGAGGGGTTCTCCTTGTTTTCTTCCTTGTCCTTCTATTGGAATGATCTATCTGGGGTTTATTTTCCCTGGGGAAAAGACAGCGAGGTAGCCAATACATTATAAAGGCTTCAGGGACTGATGGTTCATTGTGAAAGGGAAACAGGGAATACTGTGTCTTGCCTGCAGATATCTTCTCCCCAATCCCCAAGGACCCTCCACCCAGGTGATCCTACCTCACATCTCCACCCCGAGGGCCAGGATCCAAAAGCGACGGCCATTCCCGGACTACTTGAAAAGAGTATCCAAGGGGAGTAGATTTGAGGACGCTCCGGTTTCTCACACAACCCAGAGATTAATTCACAGGTAGCATTTTTCCATGGACTGTTTCGTTGAACACCCAGCAAACAATGTAATATCAATTATTTAAAAAAAATAATTTTTCATCATAGTGACTTGCTGTTCTCCTAGTCCATAGTGTCCCTTCTTCCATACTGATGAGAATTCTCACCGGCGGAGCAGAACAGAGCCATCCTATCCAGCAGAGGAATAAAGGAAAAACTCTAATAAAAAGGAATCTGTCCCTCACACTTCTACATAAAACAAAAAAACAGATATCAGATGGCAGGTCATGTTTTAAAAAATCATTGTTATACTCCAAGGTCAACCTTATAACTATGTATCCTTGTAACCAGGGTTGCATCCCATTCCACTGGGTTAATGCAGGATTTTTCAAATTAAAGGTCCAAATGAGAATGTCGCTTTTTTTGCCAAACTTTGCTCCGATTACAACATAGTTCTTCTCACTCCCAACAGTCTTTTACTTGGCATTTAACAGAGGTTCCACCAACCGACAACATCTCTATCTCCACTTGTAGTCAATAGCACAACTTCGTCTCGGAAAGCAATCACTTCCACAATTCTTCAGTGTCAACAACAATGTTTTGTCAGGGTGATTTTATCACAATCCATTGAACACATTAGTGGCCTTGCCATGTTCTCTTCTCCACAACCTCCAACCACAATGGAGTACTTCAATGACTTCTTCCTTGTCCACTACCCTGCCAGGACTATCACTAATAATCCCTTTCCTGGTGTACTCGCCTGCCAGGACAAAAACTCCTGCTACTACTCCAAGTATTCTGCGTTGAGGCTTGCTTCAACTTTATAAAGTCATTTGACTTTCAACAACATTAAACTACTTCTTTCATCAAGATTTAATACATATTGATGCTATTTGCTCCACTGATTTGTTTGCCACATGCAATGCATGTTATGTTCCTCTACCCCTTAATACTTTCTACAAGAAGGTTTCTCTCCTGCCACCGTTGGGTTCCTACGGTCACACCAGTTAACGGCTGGTAATGTCTTTCATTCAAGTTTCTCTCTTTAGGAAAACTGTTTACCCTTGCCTTTATAATTTCCCTTCTTTGGCGTAGGTAATGCTGGTTATCATCTTCCCTTTCAGGTAGTATCCTTCCTTGAAGACTATTATGGAAATTATATCCTACTTTGTTATCTTGCTCCAATACGCCTCCTCTTTACTTTGGTAATGATGGTTCCATTCTTTCTGAACTATGGCTCCTTTTTGTCTTTGTCAATAATACTTGCATACGCTCTCCTCTCGCTTTCTCTCAATATTAATATTATGCCAACATAGCTTTCTTTCATTCGTTCATCATTCAAAATACTTGCGAGCTGTCATTGGTCTACTACGAAGTGTCACGGGTCACCTAACCAGGGACAACTAAATGGTCTCTCTATGCGCGTCTGCTCGACTTGCTGCCACTGCAACTTCTGCTTCTTTCGGTTCCTGAGCTTCTGACAGTACTGCTTCTCTCCTACTCCGGTGCTCGCCAGTGCCTGGAGAAGGCCACAGGATGCGGATAACTTCTCTCCCCCACAGGGCACCCTGCAAAATCAATGTTTTCCACTGCGCGACCTCTGCACTTCAGGTTGCTGACTTCTATGACTCTCTCAGCACTGTAATCCACTGAAAACACAGCAGCAGTCATAGCCTCCTTGTTCCTCTGCCTCTGCTGCTGGCTACTCATTCTAATGACCTGCACCTGAAATGGTTTTGAATATTCAAAAGTCCCTTTCAGGTGTTGGTCATTGGAACCACTAGACTACATACGGCAGTTCTGTTCCTCTGAGCTACTCTTCCTCGTCCTAGTACTTAAAGCATTATGGGACCTGAAGTCCCCAGTGTTCTGGTTCTCTCTTATATCAAAAACCTCAATTTTACAACAGGCCATCAAAACTGTAGGATCTCCAGGTTAGTTAGCGAGAGGGTTCTCCCAATTTTCCTGACCTGAGTCCCCTCTCATGTCATCCTTCCGCAGATCACCATCCCCAACAGGGTCGGGATCAGGAAGCGTCTGTCTTTCCTGGCCACAGGTGAATGGTCCCAGGGCAGGGTTCTTGTGATAATCACCTCTGATTCACCACAGAAGGGTAGTGTGCAGGAGGGAGGAGTAGTGTAGAGGTGGTAAGAGTAGTGAAAAGTAGGGCGGAATAGCGGGGACGGGGGAAGGAGTATCGGGATGGGGTAGTAGACAGGAGAGAGCAGTAGTATGGTGAGAGTAGTAACAGAGGGTGGAGGTAGAGCTAAAAAGAGAGACCTATAAGAGAAGGAAGTAGAATAAGCTGAGAGGGGTTGAAGTACGGAGAGAAGAAGAGAACCTCAGGAAGTGAAAGGGAGAAAAGGAGAGGAGCATGTGGGCATGATAAGGAAACCAAATCGGGCAGAGTGTCTGGAAGGCACAATCCAATACCCCTTTTTTAGATCACTAACCACTGGATAGTGTAGGGTCAGTCTAGAAAGTCCCTGAGGCAGGGAATAGGGATAAGACATTCTGTCGATAGGTCTTCACCTCTATCATTAGTTAGATCTTTGAGAGTAGAGATCAAAACAAAGGATATTCTAACGTGGGGAGGCAATAGACCTGGAATAGGCAGGACTGGTGCTTTTCAAACTAGAGAGAGAGGGACAGAACTAGTGCCCTGAGAAATAAAAACATAAAACCTTGAAACACCTATTGGACTCAGTATTTCTTGAGCCATTTATGGCAAGTATGTCCCTCCTGGGTTTGAAGGAAGGTATGCAGAACAATGTCTTGTTTTATGTGAAAATCGAAGACCACCTTGGGAATGAAAGGTGTGTCCCGAAGACCACTTTGTCTCTGTGATAAATAGTGAACGGCTCTGAAGCAGAAGAGTCTGAAGCTCCCCAACTTTGCAAGCTGATGTAAAGGCCAGCAAAAATGCCATTTTTTTAAAACATTTTTTAAAATGTTCTAAAGCAGAGGCTGTGGTCTCGAATGGCTTCTGTGCAAGAGCGAGAAAAAACATGGTTTGTTCAAAAGAGGGATGTTGCACACGCACTGGCAAGAAAAGATGCTTGGGTGGCTGCCCCAAAAGAGTATTTACAAAACTCGGGTAAGCAGCTATTGCCAAAGAGAAGTCCTACACGTCATTGGCCAGGCGAGACCTAGCCAAGTCTGATACAAATGACACAAATTAATCCACTCAACAATGAAGGAGATACACCTGGTGTTCCAGAGACCATTAACATAAGTGGGACCACTTACTCTTGTATCAGCTCCTAGTGGAGGGTTGCCTTGATGCTATAATGATAGGCATATGGTCACTAGAAAGGACCAAAGTGGAGAAAAGGAAATCTCTTCCTCCATATTTGAGAAACATCACCTCCTTGCCATCTTTCAGGAAGGTTCTAAAAAGGGTTGTTTTTGCCTGAGACCACTCTTCTCGCGTCGGCTTCTGTTTCCCGTTTTCCTTTTTTGTCCATCTGCCCCCAGATGCAGTTTATTCATGCCCATTACAAATAATTCAACTTAAAATTCAGTCATCCGGCAGTCCTTCAAAGCACGAAATTTGCGGATTACTCTGTGAAGGAGTTAAACTGGGGGAAGGCATACAGGAAGAGGCCATTCCATGACTAACCAAACAGTCGCCCAGTGATCATCGACTGTGCGCCAAACACCTAGAAAATGAAGGGCCTTTCTTATTTTATTTCAATGCAAACACGTGCACAGATGTGGGAAAAGATCCTGAGCCAGTAAAAGAAGGAGTTACCACTTGTGTTTGGGTGAGTACAGCCTGCTAAGCAGGTCGGCTTCCAGATTGGAGGCCCCCAGGGGAAGCAAAACAAAGCAAAACTAAGAACGACGACCCCTGTCTCAGTCCGCTGTACAACGGCCCAAATTTCCACCAAATGTTATTTGCTAAATAAGTCCCAACATATTTATCATGTCCAAAACACTGAGTGTAACTTTAAAACTAATTTTATTCACACAAAAGAACAGGTTACTTACCAACTGGTAACGTTCTTTCGATTGGATGGTCCTCCAACGTATTCCTCATCTTAGATGTATTCCATCCAGCTTTAGCTGCTTCGGATGGAAAAAGAAATTCGGCAGAGGGCGCTGTGCGTCGATGTCGTCGAGTCGATGGTCCCTCGAAGGCCTCCGTCGAGTGTGATGTCATTGGGTGTATAAGTAGCAGCGCTGCGCCCGTTGGCCTCAGTTCTGTTTTTCCCCATTCATTATTGATTTTTCACTGTGTAGACTGTGCCGGCAGACAGGTATTTGCCTTGCGAGAGTTGGAGTTGCAATAGCCTGGAAAAATCTACAGAGGGGTAGGATGGGAGGTCGATAAGGAATACGTTAGAGGAACATCCAATCGAAAGAACGTTACCAGTTGGTAAGTAACTTGTTCTTCGAGAGAATTGTGTCCTCCAATGTATTCCTCATCTTAGATAGACTCCCAAAGCAGTATGGACAATTCCTCTGGAGGAGGGGTTAGATTTTTCGATACCCTTAGATGGCCGAGTATAGTAATGCTTTACCAAAATTAAGCTCCTTAGACTGGGAAGCATCCAGGCTATAGAATTTTGAGTAAGTATGCAGTGAAGACCAAGTTGCTGCTTCACAAATGGACCTTATAGGAACACCTCTTTGTAGGGCTGTTGAAGAGGCGCTGCCTCTGGTGGAATGAGCCCTTAGACATTCTGGTGGTTTTTTTTGTGCTAATCTGTAGCATTCTGAAATGCAAAGCACAATCCAGCGTGATATTGTTTGCTTTGTCATTGACTGACCCAATTTCTTTCCTGTGTAGCCAATAAACAGTTGATTGTCCACTCTAAGCTTAGAAAGCCTAGAGATGTAAAAGCTTAAAGCTCTTTTTGGATCCAACCTGTGTAATCTTTCCTCCTCCTTACTAGGATGAGGCGGAGGATAGAATGCGGGTAAGACAATTCTCTGACTTAAATGAAAATCAAATACCACTTTCGGTAAAAATTAGGGTTTAACCCTCAATACAACTCTGTCCTTATGGAACACAGTATAGGGTGGCACAGAAGACAGTGCCTGCAATTCGCTCACTCTTCTTGCAGATGTTAAAGCAACTAGGAAAGCAGTTTTCCATGTCAGTATTCTTAATGGACAAGTGTGCAAAGGCTCAAAGGGAGCACACATTAAGAATTTTAGGACCCCAAATTGAGATCCCAAATTGGCACTTGAAAAGGGTAAGGAGGAAACACGTTAGTGAGTCGTTTTAAGAATTGTACTATCAAAGGAATTTTGAAGTAGGAGCATTCTTCCGACGAGCGCTTGAAGATGGAAAGCGCCGCAAGATAACCTTTAATGGTTCCAACATTTAGACCTCTATATGCTAGGGTCAGGAGGAAGGACAGTACTTCCGGAATAGAACATAGAAAAGGATCGACATTCTTTTCTCTGCACCAGTTGCAAAAGTTTTTCCAACGGCAATGGTATAGAGACTTTGTTACTGGCCTTCTTGCCGAAAGCAACACCTCCATGACGCCATCTGGAAGGTTCCAATCCTTGTATCTCAGCCTTTCAGATACCAAGCGTGAAGGTTGAGCGTTTTGACCTCTGGATGGAGAACCTGACCCTCCATTTGAGAGAGAAGGTTCTCTCTCTGAGGAAGATGTACTGGAGGACAGATGGACATGTCTAGAAGGTCCGGGTACCACGTTCTCCTGGCCCAATCCGGGGCAATTAGGATCATGCGGCTCCCGAACCGTCTCAGTCTCCTGATGACCTGAGGAATGACGGGAATCGGAGGGAACGCGTACAATAGTGGGAAATTCCACTCCACCACGAACCCATCCCCCAGGGCTCCTCTCGGGGGAAATTCCCTTGAGCAATACCTTTTGCACTTCCGATTTATTCCAGTCGCAAATAGGTCCACTTGAGGGGTTCCCCAAAGGGCGAATATCTCTTGAATGACTTCATGAGCCAGTTCCCATTCGTGGGACACCGTGCTCTGCCTGCTCAGAGCATCTGCCGTCATATTCTCTTCCCCGGCTAGGTGAACTGCCGTTAAAGAGATTCCTTCTTGAATTGCCCAATACCAGAGTTGCATTGCTTCTCTGCACAGAGGTAGGGACCCTACACCTCCTCTTTTGTTTAGATAATGCATGGCCACTGTGTTGTCCGTCATTATCAGGACATTCTTTCCTCTGACAGATGGCAGGAAAGCTTTCAGCGCTAGTCTGATTGCTCTCAGTTCCAGAAGGTTGATGTGTAGTTTGGACTCCGATGGATTGTCAGATCGTTGGCATGAGCTCCCCACC
The DNA here is from genome assembly GCF_040938575.1 of Ambystoma mexicanum. Lineage (NCBI taxonomy): Eukaryota > Metazoa > Chordata > Amphibia > Caudata > Ambystomatidae > Ambystoma > Ambystoma mexicanum. The sequence goes on from NC_090922.1 coordinate 292,180,388, forward strand.
CCTTGAGTGAGGCGTCCGTCACTACTGTGATCTCCAGCCATGGTTGCCAAAAAAGTTCTCCTTTCAGTTTCAGGATATTCTCTGAACAAGTTCGCTCTGAACAAGTCCGTCATAGAAGATCTCGACGAACCTTGTTCGGAATCTGGAGAAGATCCTTCATTCGACCTGAGAACTTTGACCATTGAGTCTTTAGAGCCCATAGCAGGGATCTCATTCTCAGACGTGCTCTGGCACCAGAAAGATGCAGGATGCCATGAGGCCGAGTAACCTTAATTAGTCATAGGCCTGAAGATTTTGGGCATTTTGGAATTTGGAAACCATCTGAAGAATGTCGTGAGCCCTCGACCTGGGAGGCAAGCTCTTTCCCAGGGATGTGTCTAATACAGCTCCTATATATTGGAGCAGTTGAGAAGGTGTCATTTGTGACTTCCTGAAATTGAGGGAGAAGCCCAGTCTGTGGAGGAAGTGGCAGGTGACTTTCAGGTGATCTAGCGCCTGTTCGGCAGAACGCGCTCTGATCAGCCAATCATCCAGGTAGGGGTAGACGTGAATCCCCCTCTCCTGAGGTGCGCTGCCACCACTACCATCAGTTTGGTGAAGACCCTCGGGCGTAGGTCAATCCGAATGACAGGACTCTAAACTGATTGTGTGAGTCGGCAACCACGAACCTCAGGTATTTTCTGTGCTTGAGATGAATCGGCACATGAAAATAAGCATCCTAGAGGTCCAATGACACCAACCAATCCTGAAGTTGAAGGGCCTGAAGGATCTGAGAAAGGGTAACCATCTTGAACTTGTCCTTCCTGAGGAACTTGTTCAGGTTTCTTAAGTCCAGGATGGGTCTCAGTCCTCCGTCCTTTTTGGGGATCCAAAAATATGGGGAGTACCATCCCTTGTTCCTCTCCGCTGCAGGTACCGGATCTATAGCACCTTTCTCCAGCAGGGTTAAAACTTCCTGCTGTAGGAGCGGGTCTGAAAACTTCAAAGGGTGTCTCCTTGGTGGATTGCTTTGAGGTTGCGTTAGAAAAGGAAGGCAGAAACCTTGGGCTATTATTTCTAGAGCCCAAATATCTGAAGTAATGGCTCGCCATTCTTGCAGATGCTGTGACAGCCTGCCTCCTACAGGTGTCTTGTGTTGCAAGTCCTCAAAGTGGTTTTGAGGCGGTTGCTGCAGCCGCTGATGACAGAGAGGCTGCAGCTGGAGCTGGCTTTGCACGTTTTCCTCGTCCACCGCGAGTGGCCTTTCTCTGGCCCCTTTGACTGGCCATTCCTCCCGTCTTTCCACATGAGGAGTAGTAACGATAGGATCGTCCCCCCTCCAAGATTGACCTGGTGCACGAAAAGGCTGAGGTTGCCTGATGGCAGCTCCCAAAGACTTGGCAACTGCCTTTGAGGGCTGCAACCTCTCAAGGCTCTCGTCAGCCTTGCTGCCAAAAAGGTGAGACCCGTCAAAGGATATGTTCAGGAGACGGTTCTGCACGTCTGGTGCGAAACCCGACTTCCGTAACCACGCAAATCTGCGCATTACCGTGCTGGTGCCCATGGACCGGCACACACTATCTACAATGTCCAATCGAGATTCAAGGGATTCCTGTATGGCTTCCTTCCCATCTCTAATGATGGCTAGGAATCCTTCCCTTTCGTACCGTTCTGGTATGTGCTCCGCCGCCATTGCAATGCACTCCCACAGAGTGTACGAAAACGTTGCCAAGGCACATGTGGAGTTGGCTGATTTTAATGCCATACTCCCAGCTGAAAATACCTTCCGTGCCCAGCCATCCACACGCTTATCGTCCCTGTCCGGAGGGATAGAAGGGTACACCAATTTGTTAGAAGCTGTGGCTGCCTGCATGACCAACCTTTCGGGAGTGCGATGTTTAGACAGATAGCCGAGGTCTCTACTGGCAGGGCGGTATTTTGAAGTAAGGGATTTATTCACTGGCGGAATAGAATCCGGAGTCTCCCAATTTTTGGCCACCCTATTTTGCAAGGCTACATAAAAAGGTAGTATTGGGTCTTCAGTATGACCATGATCCAATATGTCTGTTACATCATCTTGGATGAATTGGGCTGGAGGTCTGGCCCATCCTAAATAATCTATTACCTTTGTCATTAGCTGACGGTACGATGGACTGGCATGTTCTCCTGGTTCTGGTCTACCAAAGTCATTTTCAGGAGATGTTTCAATACCACTTGCATTGTGCAGTGATTCAACCAAATCCCTCATCCTGTTTTCTTCTGAAATCAGGCATTCCAGGACATTTGGGGTGCCATATTCTAGCCCAAAAGGTAGATTCTCCTCATCAGATTTCTCCTGTTCCTCACAAATTGAGGTCAGAGACTTGAAGAACTTTTTCCTAGGAAGAGGTTTGAAAACTTTTTCTGGGAGAGGTGGAGAAGGCCTTGAAGGGATTACAGGTTCTTTCCCTTTTTCTGGCTGATTTAGCCGAACTGGGGGTTTTGGCGTCGAGGGCTTCGGGGTAGACGTCGACAAAGGCGTCGATAACGTCGGCGCAGTACCTGCCTTCGACAGCGCCGGCTTCGATGGCATCGAAGTGCTCTTCGAAGACTTGCCCTTCGAGATGTGTTCGGTCTCGGACTGCGTCGGTGACCCTGAGCGGTTGACTCGACTGGCTTTTCTCGCTCGGCGTCCTAGAAGATTCTCTATTCTTCCTCTTTCGATCACCCGGGCTCGAGGGCGTGCGAGTGTCGGAGCGATGACGCTCCCGGCCGGCTTCCGAGGAAGGCGCGGACCGAGGCTTTGCTTTCTCGAACACCTCATTTTGATCCTGAATGCTTCCCATTCTTCGGATGATTAATGTTTAGTGGGCCATTTCATCCTTTTTGGGGATTCGTCCGAGGACAAGGTGGAGGGGGACCTGTGGCGTTGTTTCTTCGATTTTTTTTCGTCAAAGACGACGAGCGATGGGAATCGCTTTGGGACCTGGACGATGCCTTTCGTGTCAAGGAGATTTCTCCTCACGGGACCTCGACTCGACGCTAGAGGCTTTACGGTCGGATTTGCGACCTACCTGTAGTTTTCCCCTCCTTTCTCGCAAGGCCTTCCCCGTCATCGCCTGACACTTCGTACAGGCCTCCATGTCGTGGCCTTCTCCGAGGCACCACAAACACTCTCGGTGCGGGTCTGTGATTGACATTTTCGAACCGCACAACTTGCACTTTTTGAAACCCGATCTCGGGTCGTGGTCAACGTCGATGACTAGGACATATTCGATATTATTTGCTATTCTTCACAGAACTCGAGGCGCGCCAAATCTCCGAAGCAATGTATACTGCGGAAAAACGGAACTGAGGCCAACAGGCGCCACGCGTGCTACTTATACACTCGATGACGTCACCCTCGACGGAGGCCTTCGAGGGACCATCAACTCGATGACATTGACGCACAGCGCCCTCTGCCAACATTTTTTTTCCGAAGCAGCTAAAGCTGGATGGAATACATCCAAGATGAGGAATATGTTGGAGGACACAATCCACTCGAAATAAATTTTCTTTTATACTTCATAGATAAAAATAGTTAGGCAAAACGTGTGCTTTCTAAAGAGCACATCTACATAAAACAAATTTCAACAACTTTCTCAATACGATATTTTTTCAAAAAAGTTGGGTCAGTAAGTGACACAAACATATATGTGCACAATTTGATGACACATTTCGTATTTTCACACAGTTTTCTGAATTTGTCAAACAAGGCTATTCCTTTGCATCAGTTGTTGAAAAAGAGAATCAGCTGTTCTTCTCTTTTATAATGGGATCTTTTTTTGTATCCCTTGGATATGTCCAGGGAGAACGAAGGTTTGAAGTAGGTTGTTGTTTATCGTAAATTCACATATTTTGTTTGCCAACCAAAACTGGGGGAAGGAGGGGTTGAGGTTATTCAGTGCCGCCCTATTTGTTCAGGTAAAACAAGGCCCTAGTATTGTAGGTCAGGACTTACACATCGTGAACTTCAGGAGGCTCTTTGTAAGAAGTCTCTTGCATGGAAAAAAGAGAAAGTCTGCATGTCAACTAATATGAAGCAAGAGTTGAAGGAAGTAAAAAGGACTCTTATCCATGAATAGGATCCCACCTTAGACTGGATTGCTGGTTAGCGTGGGAGCAGTCATTTAACAGACTTCAGTAATAAAATATAGGACTTTGCAGTCAGAATTTTCACAGATGAACATGGTTTTAAATTTCTCCTAAGAATAATTACCTTCTATGGTTCCCAACCTAGGAAATTATAAGCCCACTTTGCTTATCTTGAACTGATTATGATGTTTGCATTCATCTTTGATAAGGTATACATCCATCTTTATGGTTTGAATTATTTCCTTTCCCTTGTGCACTTTGATACATATGGGCCCTTTGTGCGATCGAAATAAACATGAATACCTTAATCACTGGTAGAAATCCCCAAAGGGCATTTAGGATAGCTTGAAGTTCTAAGGCAGTTATGTGACGGCAAGGCTCGCCCAGAGACCAATGGTCATGTGCTTGAAGATGCCAAAGGGTTGCTCCCCAGCCCTCAAGTTAACAATCCATAGCCACTGTCACAGAGAAGGAGAGGCTCCTAGAAAGGAACCCCCCTGAAGAAGATTGTTGGAAACACTACACCAGAGAAAGACCGTCCTCAAAGAGGGATTGATAGGTAACAGCGTCTATGAAGCCAGAGATGCCACGTGCAGTTGAGTCTTTCTCTCCTTGATTCTAGCATGAGGAACAGCAAGAACGCAAGATGCCAGCAGGCCCAAAAGGTGCTGAAACCACCAAGCCATGGCAGACTGGTGAGCTAAGAAGAATACTCTTTGCAATAGGAAAGACAGGTTTACAGAGAGACCAAGTGGGAAAGAGGGGTGTCCAGTCATAATGTCGAATACAATATTTTCGAAAGTCAAAATGTCGAAAATATTTATTCGAAAATAAAAATGTCGAATTACAAAAATGTCAAATTTTTTTTGATTTTTTTTCGAATTAATGTTTAAATAAATAATTAATTAATAATAGTTTATTAAACATAATTGTTTTAAATAATTAAAGGTATATCCATGGTGGGTGGGGGTGATGGGGAGGAGGGGGGGTTGGGGTAGGGGTTTGGGATGGGGTTTTTTAATAATTAATTATTTAATTAATGTTTTAGTAAATATATTTTTTTTAAAATTAAAGGTATATCCATGGGGGGATGTTGGGAGGGGATGGGGAGGAGGGGGGGGGGGTTGGGGTAGGGGTAGGGGTTTGGGATGGGTGGGTTAGGGGGGACCCCCCCCATAAAAAACGTTAGTATTTGTGACATTTTACAGTTATTTTAACATTGGTTTTTCGATTTTTTTTCGACATTTTATTTTCTTATTAATGACTTTTTCTATTATATGTATGTGTTTTCGACATTTTTGATTTCGACATTTTTGTTTCGACATTTTTGTAATTCGAAATTATGTTTTCGATATTATGACTATAAACCGGAAAGAGGAATACCAGGAGCAGGAGGAGGAACCAAGATGCCTCTTGGGGGCTGGACTACCGAACTAGCAGGTTCTGCATATCCGGCTCTGTGTAGACAGACTCCAGCCAAAGAGAGGCAGCCACCGCTAACATCATCTTGGTGAAGACCCAGGCCAACGGGCAAAACCGGTATTGTAAACTGTAGAAAGCGACAGTGAGGCTACCAAATGGAACATGTGTATCCTTCAGCTCCACTGCAAAGGGTCCGGTTAGCTTGGTTAGCCTTGGCAGAGGGAATTTTAAATTTTAGAGGTCTCTGTTTATATTAGCTCATGCACTTCCATCACTGGCTTCCTGGTCCAGTGGCCATAGTGGTGGGTGTTCTCACCAGAGTAACTTCCTACTCATTCCCCAAAACTTTCCTCTTGGAGGGGTAGAAGATCCTGTCTCTGTTATCCCCGAACTTCCCTGAATCATGGCAGAACCACTGGCAAGTCATGGATGTTTGCAGTAGAGGCAGCTAACATTTTCCACCTTGATTGAATGGATTGGATACAATCCTTTTCGGAAGTAGTCGACTTCTCCTAAACAAGGTCATAGTGGGATACAAGAGAATGGTCAGAAAGGAGGGGAATCACACGACAAGCAATCACAAATTCCCACTTAGCAGGTCCTGAGCACCTGAACTGCAAGTGGGAACAATCCGGGTAGAGAATCAAAGCAACTAGACTTATGATCAGAAAAAAGATAGGGACAACAGAATTGAGGAGAATGAACCAAAGGTATTTTAGATGACACATAAAACCAGTCAATACAATCCAGAGAATAACGTTAAAAAAACAATAGAATAAAACATAATTAAAATAGATAGCTGGGTATGATGTCCCTTCACACAGAGTATACATGTTCTTCGTAACATGCAAATATATTGCATGGTCAGGGGCAATGTTTGCAATGCCTGGACTATAAATCTTCTCATTGCGAAATCAATACTTGTGCCCACTGACTATGTTAAAAATGCTTAGCCTGATATGAGCTTGGCAAATGAATGGAATCTGCCAGCTTTCATAGGGCAGTTAAGACCATTTACATACACACTCATCGCTCAACCTGTATGTGCAGGTTAGCCACATTCTGCACAGGGTACAGTGATATAAGCCTTATACTGCCAGCTGCGCGCTATGCAACATCTGTAGCGTGCAGGGTTCGGCTCCCTGAGACTGATTGCTAGGATGGGAAAATACATCGTACTTCAATAAACACTTGGGGCAGGAAATATATAACACCTAGATGGAATAGTTTAGAGATGGGAAATGTGTCACACGGGGACGGATTGCAAGGGGTGGAAGACACGTCACACTTGGAAGGGCAACTGGGACCGGGAAATGAACCACACTTGGTTAGTGTTGAAGATGGGAACTGTGCCAAACTTGGAAGGACGGTCAGGAGTGGGAGATGCAGCGTGCATAAATGGAGTGACTGAGTGAGAACTGCATCGCACTTAGATGGTTTGCCTGGGGGGCAGAAACTGAGCCACACTTGGATGAAATGCTGGGGACAGGGAATGTCTTTCACTTCAAAGGACTGCGGGGGGTGGGAAAGGCAGTGCACTTGTATTAACTGTTGAGGGTGAGAACTGCATCACATGTCAAGGGACTGTTGGGTTTAAGAATTCACCTTTCTGCATAAGCACCATAAAATTCTGAACCAAGCACAACCACGCCGCTACCGCACCACAAACTGCACGCACTTCACAACACCCAACATAACCCATACACAATCACTCCTCAACACCACATGACAGCTACCGACCAAAAACGCACCTATGCTCAGTGACCAGTTTTTCCGAACTGAAGCTTACAAGAAGAGCACATCAAAGCTCTCTTGCTCTTCTCCCTCTCAATACCACTAACAAAAACCAAAAATCCTTCTTCCTTTGCACACCCGCAAGAGTGCCAAGAGACCGTGCAAGTGGCGACAGGGCGCGGTACAAGACCCACTAACATTAACACGCATGGAGAAACAAATGCTCTGGCAGTTACGACTAGCTACTCACGAAGGAGAAGATGGCATTAGTTAATGCAAATGATCATTCGAGCTAGATAAACATAAAGCATAGCAGGTTCCCTTTATATGGAAATGCGATGCTGTCATCAGCCAGGCGTGGATGAGTGATGGAAACACTAAAACGAGCGCCATTGTGCCAACGGACTCCTCGTCGGATTTTCTCAACACACTTCACGTGCACACGTAAAGCAGATTAATGGGCACTGCATCGCCAGCTGTTGCACTGGACAGTATCCACGTCTGGTGCCAGAGCACGCTGTTGAACGGCTGTGCCTCTCCAAACACGCTTCCGATTCCTCACTTTAAAATTCACGCTGGCAATTTCCTTGATGCAATCATAATTCACTAGTCACATTCCTCCTCGTCAACAAGCAAACGACAGCGCAATCAGATGCATTATCTGGACAAATTACCATTGTCAGCGCGGAATACATTACCTTGCCAATATCATCTGATTAATCACAACCTCCACTCATCAGGGAAAATCACTGGAGCAGCAGCCGGCCGGGACAAAAACAAGCACACCAAAGCCCAGACTACTCCAGGGACGCTTTACTGTGCCACTTTGGGACTTTTATTCGCCAGGACATATGTCGTGCAACACATTGGTTCTTTTATCCACTTTTTCACAAATGCACTTTATTTATTGCGCCACAATGGGTGAAAGAATATGGCACGCTCAAAAGGCTTCGAAATGTGAGTCACCTGCCAAGTTACTTAAAAGTGTAATACACTCCGGCCTTCACACGCACACCAATTGAATGCCCACAGAAGTTCATGTCAACTCGGATACATACAGTTTACACTCGGTTTGCTCCAGACGCCCATGTAAAGGTATTATTGAAAAATTAAGACATCTTTCCCAAGATATCAATAATGACCATCATTAGCTTCCCAGCCTAAATCAATCCATAGATCACGATCCAAAACTTGAGCCCAAGTCGATGTAGCACTTTCATTCAGACAAACACCACCTTATGCTACATGTTCAATATGTGTCTGTATCCCTACGAATGTCCAAGTGTCTGCATCCAAGCAGTTTCTAGGATTTGGAAGGCCCTGTGCGTCCCACTAATTTGTATATATATATATATATATATATATATATATATATATATATATATATATATATATATATATATATATTCACATCACTGAACGTGACATCAGTCTCATACTCGAAGTCATCATGAAAAGTTACATTACAAGAAATTGCCATGTGCAAGCCAAGAGACAAATACCTGTGAAGGGCAATATATAAATGTTCACATACATGGTGCAATAACATGAGTAATTATTATTGGGCAATACACTTTTTGGCCACACTTATATTAACACCCTTCGTGACGTCACACACCTTCGCACACCGCCACTCAATTACCTTATTGTGCCAATCAGTCAAAAACACTTGTTTGCCATTAGTGTATTTTCGCGCCTAAGAACACTTGTGTACAGGCGCGTTATAAAAGTCATATCATATAATTGGTTGGCAATGTCCAATGTAAAAAATGGCTTGAGATGGCAAGGGGCGAGACATTAGTAAAAAAACAGCCTGTTGCTGACAGGTAACCAAATGCACTCCTATAGGACTCTGACCTTCAAATACAGTTATTATTTCCCACCAAAAGCGTTTAATTGCACGTTTCTACAAGTAGAACTAAGAGATGCTTGATAGATTGCTCAAAATACAAAAACACAAGGCTCGTTAAATTCGAGCTTTCACGTTAATGTTTCAGCTCAAAGATTTTACACACAGAACAGCTTAGTATTTTGCGTCAAAACGAACACAAAACCATTCTATCTAGGTCTCCTATTGTGCCACTCGCCCATAGCCCTCAGGGCGCTCATAAGACACACACACAAAGAACAAAGAAGTGAGATCAGCTTATCATTTTATAGGGAGCAGAGACAGAGCCTACAACGGATTTACCATTTTCCAATATGAAACAGAAAAGTCTTGAGATGTTTCTTAGATTGTGCTGTCGATATACAGCCTTTGAGTTCTTGGGGTCTGGCATTCCAAAGGGCAGGTGTCCATGCATGAAAGCTTGCACCACCTATATTTTGCAATGATAGACAAGGCTGAAAGAGTTGGATGTGATTATTGGAGCGTAGGATGCACACAGGCATAGTTTTCTGGACTCTGGATGTGAGTTATCAAGGTGCTTCACCATTCAAGCATTTCATTTAAACTCCATCAAAGAGCTCTTAAACTGAATTCTCTGGTGAACAGTGAGCCACTGCAGCTTCCTACAGGAACCTGACACATGGGATCTACGACCAATTTGACAGACAGCTCGTACTGCTCCATTCTGGAGAACTTGCAGTTTCTTTAAGTAGGTTAAAGTACCACCAACCAATAAAATGTTACAGTAGTCCAATTTCATACTAATAATTGCTGCTGCAATTAATGTTCTATTTGCCTCAGATAAGTAGGTTTGAATCTGCCACCAAACATCAAAATAGTAAGAACATGAGGACTTAAGATGGGATACCTGTTTCTTGAATGATAGATGAGGATCAAAGAAGACACCAAGTGTCTTGACTGATTCAGAAACATTAATGACATTTCCTGCCATCAGGAAACTTTTATATTGTTGATCAAATTGCTGAGTGCCTAGAATAAGTAGCTCAGTCTTTGAGTTATTCAGGGCCAGAGAGTTTGCAGGCATCCATGACTGGATGGCCTGAACAATTTCGATCACCACCTGAGTATAATCTGCATAATTTGCAAATTGAACCCAAAGATTGTCAAGAAGGTCACATAGTGGCTTGGAGTAGATTTTACAAAACAATGGTGACAAGCAGGACCCCTGAGGCACATCACACGTAAGAAAAGTTCTAGACGATTGTGCATTGCCCTTGACCACATTAGCAGTTCTGGGACCTAAAAAAGATGTACACTACTTGGCTGCAATAGGTGCACCGTCCCCCACATTGATCAGTCTGTCGGCCAACAAATTGTGATCAAATCAAAAGCGGCGGACAGATCCAATAATAGGAGTAGAGCCGTGCCACCTCTATCAATTATTTCAGCAATTTTAGACTTTAGATCTAAAAGTGCACTTGACTCTCCGTTCTGCTGACGCGTTACTGATACATTTCATTAAGCAGCTTCTTCAAGGCTTCATAGTTGTCCATTATTGTTCTTAAGTAAACTAGAATTTTAGTCACTGTACCTACTAATATAGTATTGTGTTACTCCGATATACTCATGTGCATCACACTTTTAAAAAATGTGTTTATGTCACTAACCTCTTCTGTTCCCCTGGAGTCACCCTTTAGAAGTGCCTCGTTCTAAAAGAGAAACTTGTCCGGTGGATGTAGAGCTAAATGCAGCAGCTTGTCCTGCTCCTTTCTCGCGAACTTCTGCCTGTGGGTCAATCTATGGTACTAAATTTGCTTCAAGCTCATTGCTTGATGCATCAGAGGACGCTGTGTCTGATGTCACCTGCCTGGTCTCCCTGATCTTTCTTGCACCTTGATTACTAAATTTAGGTGCTCCCTGTTGGTAGTACTCCTGCCTGTAGACTATATCCAATGTATAGTCCTGTGTGTCTCTTCTCAATTTTCTGACTTTTTCCGCCTCAAGTTCCTTCTTGTATTTACCTAACTTTATTTTAGTCTCTTCTTGGATGTTATGTTTTTGTTCTTTTGTGAGACTGGTGCTTAAGGTCCCTTTAATTTTGTTAATCTCTTCATCAAAGGTGCTGATATGTGTGACATTACCTCTTTGGTTAACAGTATCGAGTCTACAGAGCATTTACTCAATATTTACAACAGCGTTTGACAAATGCAGGATTCTCTTTACAAAGTGTTGGTTCTAGGGACAACCGTAGACCCTGTGGGATTTGCTGCGCCCGATGATATTGAACACGTGTCGTGGCATGTAACTTAAGGGTCATCTCCCTACGTATAGACCACTCAAGCAGTCTTATAAGAATTTCCGGTTTATCGGAAGATAAAAAGTTCTTCACCTGTGGAATTAATCCAAGAATCCTCCAAGCCTCATCCTCACTGAATCCAAGTACCTCAGCACGATTTGGCGTGATATAGTCTATTTTTGCAAATGGCATGTTCTAGGATTCACTATACTTCTGTTTTTGGGGGGTGTGATATGTTAAAAATGGCCAAAGTAAGTTGAAAAAAGAGAGGGGGTGACGTGCACTAACAGAATTCGATAAATGCGATAAGTTTCTAATGAAAACAGTATTTTTGAAAAATGTATGTATATTTCAAGTGTTACTAGCTATAGTTTTTTTAAAACCATTTGTATTGGTTTTTAAAACAAACAAACAATCAACAATAAACCAACAACCCCAACAGTACTTTGTCTTATCTTGCATAATGGCGGACATATAGTTAGTGTCTACTGCTTCCCTTATCCCACCCTCCAACAAACCTACCCCGCTCCATCCCCTTGCTCTTTATTCATTGGAGGTGTTTCCTCATTCTGTGTCCTCAGAAGATTCATCACTCGGGCCCCCTTGGGTAGGACCCCAGAGTGTAACCACTAGGTGTTTCCAGGCTGTTAGGGTTTCCGCTTCTTCCTCTCCCCCCTCTGTTAGCCGCTTCACTCCATATGACTGTTTCAGCTTCAGACCATTTACGCAGGTCAGTCCACCAGACCTCTGCCTTGGGTCTGTTAGGTGCTTTCCACCCCATGGCTATCCTGCACTTGGCCAATATACAGGCCAAGTCTTTGAGTTTGCTGACATGTTTCAATTGGCGTGACCTGGGGAACCCTCCCACCATGCATGTCCATCTGGAGTCTACATTCAGATTTATCTCTCTCGTTTAATCTTTGGGCCACTTCTCCCCAGTACCTTCTTATTTCGGGGCATGCCCAAAACATGTGCATCAGCCTGGCCTTCTCCTCCCCACATTTGGGACATGTTTGTCGTTCTGCACCTTAAAATTGAGAAATTCTCTGGGGGTGGGGGGGTCATGTATGCTCTGTGGGTCATATACAGTTGTACTTGTTGTAGCCTCACATTTCTAGACACTTTTTTGCGATACCCTTGTACTCGCTCCCATAGCCCATCTGTCATTGGTTCCCCGGCATCCTCCTCCCATTCCCGTCTCAGCTGTGTCACTTCCCTTCCCACTCTGGACATCAGTAGTTCATAAATTCAGAAAACCTCGTACCCCCCCTTCCGCGATATCATACTGTGGCTCGATGGCTATATCTGGTTGCTCGTCTAGCATTATTTCCGACCATGTGTCCTTCACTCTTCGCACTGTTCTGGTGTAGGTTATGTGTTGCCCCAGATGTAAACCCGTTTCGTCCACCAGTGCATTAAATCCCTTTATCGCCCCCTCTTGCCAAACATCACACGTCGTTACAATCTCCACCGGTTCCCAGTGTTTACGGATCGTCTTTCTTAGCTGGGCGTCTCCTCCAGTTAGTGTCACTAACGGCACTTGCGGGGAGTATGGGGTCGGACTTTTTATGGTCTGGCACATTTTGCACCATACTTGCCATCCTAGTTCCAGCATACCTGAGCTCTTCTCCATCTGACGTTTAGGAAGCCAAATCCATTATTTTAAGAAGTACGGGGCACAGTCGTGTCCAAATAATATGGACTCTGATATAGAGTCTTCGGCTAGCCATTTGGCCACGTATCATAGTTGGCTGGCCAGGTAATAAATCTCAAAGTTGGGTAGCTTAATGCCCCCCTTTATCGTATGCATTTTGTAATTTCCATAGGGCTATCCTGTTCCTTGTGTTAGCACAAAGAAAATCTCTGCATATACCTTGAAGTTTGACAAAGAAACGCCTCAGTATTATATATGGTATGTTTCCAATGAAGTGCAATAATCTGGGTAATAAACCATCTTCAGTAGTGCCCCTCTCCCCATCATGGCTAGGGGGAGTTTAGTCCAGAACTTCATACTATTCGCAACATTTGTCAGCGCTTTTTCAGCGTTATATGTGTGTTTCGCCTCTGTTGTGTGGTAGATGTCAATTCCCAGGTATCTAAAGGTGCCTGTCACCCAGGGTATTGGTAGTACTGGTAGCTTGTCGTCATAGGTGGAATATACAGGTCTTTTTGGGGTTGACTGCAATACCCGAGAGCAATGCAAATCACTCCAATACTTCAAGGATATATTGTACATTTTCTTCTGGGTACTTCAAATATAGTAGCACCTCGTCTGCGTACAGTGATATTAGGTGTAGTCCCCCTCTTGTGTAAATCCCCACTTCCTCATATTGTTGTCTCATACATATTGCTAGAGGTTCTAATGCTAGAATGAACATCAGGGACCAGGGGCATCCCTGTCTGGTGCCTCTACTGAGCTGCCATCTCTCCGAAATAACTGCTCCCGTACTGACTCTGGCTAATGGTGAGCTATATAGTAATTTCACCCATTTCAGGTACTCTGGTCCCATCCCATATTCTTTCAGGGTTGTCAACAGCCACACCCATTTGACCAAGTTGAAGGCCTTTACTGCATCTCGGGACACTGTAGCTAACTCACCTGAGTTTGTTCTATGACGTGGTATAGCCTTCTAAGGTTGTTGGATATGCTTCTATGCGGAACATATCCGGTCTGATTGGGGTGTATCAATCTACCAATAACTCTCTTCATCCTATTTGCCAACACAGCCGTGAGTATTTTGCTGTCCTGATTCAGCATAGACAACCGTCTATACGACCCGCAGTCTCTGCCTGGATGGTTGGGTTTGAGGAGTGGGATGATGATCGCTTTTCTAAGGGATTCTGGCAGTGTCCCCACCACGTATGCTTCATTTAGCATTGACAACAACGAGGGGAGCACTTCATTCTTCTAGATTTTATAGAATTCACTAAGGAGTCTGTCTGTTCCTGGAGTCTTACTAGTTGGTAGTTGCTCCACCACCGCCTCTAGCTCTTCTAATGTAATCGGGGCTTCTAGGCTTTCCCATTCCTCTGCGCTTATTTTCGGTAAGCCAATATCCTCCAAAGTTTCTGCTATTTCGCTCTCTTCTCCACATACTGTGTCACTATACAATTTCTTATAGAATTCGAGAAACCCCTTCTTCACACCTTCTTGGGCGTCCAGTATTAGTCCACCCTCTCCCTGTATTTCTCTAATCATTGGCCTGGGGGTCTCACTTTTATATAGTCATGCTAACAATCTTCCCGGCTTGTCCCCCTCAGCGTGTTGCCTTTCTATATATTTTTTGTAATTTAAGTTACACAGCCTCTCCCAGTGTCCCATACATTCCTGCTGTAGTTGGGTAATGTTACTAGCGTCTTGCTGGGAGTGGCTTCCACTGTTTAGTAATGTCTCTAGTTTCTCCTCCGTGTTCTGTAGTTGCAGTAGTATACCCCCCTGCAGTCCCTTGGATTGGCTATTGCTGCTCCTCTCACCACCACCTTGAATGCTTCCCATAGGGTCCTAGTTGACTTTACACTCCCTGTGTTAATTCGGAAGTATTCGACAATTTCGCTTCTGAGGTCTTCTCTGAAAACCGTATCATTTAAAGCCTCTGCTCTGAGTCGCCAAGTAGGGATCTTGGCTCTCGGGGCTATGTATTGCCATGATAAGGTCAATGGCGAGTGGTCTGAGAGGACTCTCGCTCTATATTCTGGGCGCACAATTTCCCGGGTAATCTCTTGCGTGGCGAACACGTAATCTAACCATGTGTACAGATTTTGTGGGGCTGAGTAATGTGAGTAATGCCTATCATATGGGCGGTGCAGCCTCCATGTGTCTTCCAGCTGAAGGTCTCGTAGCAGGGTTCTTTGGGCTCTAGCAGCAGGGGTGGGTCTAACATATTTCGCATCTGACCTGTCAACTTTTGGGTCCAACGTACAATTAAAATCACCTCCCCAAATGACCGTGTAACCTAGATACGGGCTCATTTTGCTGTATAGGGTCCTGAAGTAGCTCACTGTGTCTTGGTTCGGGACTTATGTATTAACAATACATACTTCTCTGTTTTCAATCAGTTCCCTCAATATTACCATCCTCCCGTCACCTTCGGCCGTAGACTGTAGCAGCTGGAATGGGACGTGTGGCGCTACCCAAGTGACCACCCCCCTGGCATAAACCGAATATGTTGCACCTATAAGGGTGCCCTTCCATTTCCTCTTTAGAACTTCTAGTTTCTCTTTAGTGAGGTGTTTCTTGTATCAGGGCAATATCTATTGTCTGTCTCTTTAGAAACAGCATGACCTTATTTCTCTTTAAATAGCTATTTAGCCCCCTGACATTCCAGGTCATTATCTTCAGATCTCCCATGTCTCAGCCATACCCCGTCCCTCCTCTAACACCCCTGTTTGTCCGCTTCCATCTTGGATGCGCGCATATGTAGGCTTGTTCACTAACTACTAATACCCCAAATCCCTCAACTCCCTTCCCACCCCTTTGGTCCCCCTTCCCAACGTATGCCCAGCTCCATACTTGGATCTCAGGCAATCCTGCATTTAGTCCTATCTCGACTTGTCGGTACTAGGAACTCAGCAGGAGGTTACCTCTCTATCGGCAACCTATCAAACTATCTATGGGGCTAATGGGGTTAGGTCCGCTGTGCCTCCCATAATTATGCATCGTGTTCTGTGCACATCTTTATATTCTTTGTGTTCCCTGACTATTGTAACCTTAACATGGTTCTAACCTATATTCAAGTCCCAGTGCCTTAGGTTATACGGCACCTCAGTCGTGGGATACACCTCTGCACTACTGTGTGCAATCCTCTGCTTGTTTGTCGCTCCCTGGACAATTTTGTGCATCCAGCCATTCTGACACATTTTCCGGGGTTTCAAAAAACAGTGCTCGTTTCCCATGGACCACTTTGAGTTTTGCAGGGTACATCAGCATGTACCTGAAGCCCGCTTCTCTCAGCCTCCTCTTCACCATTCCATAGTTCAGAGGCCGTCTCTGCACTAGGAGTGTGTAATCCGGGTACGCTGTTATTGACATGGATGCTCTCTGTATCGTGTCCCCTTTCCGGAAGAATTCCAAGATCCTCTCCCTGTCTCGGTAGTTCAGGATTTTGGCAATTATCTGTTTCGGGGGGAAAAAGGGAGTTCCTGCCGGTGGTTTTCTAGTGAGGGCTCTATGCGCTCTTTCCACTGCGAACCATTGCGTGAGCGGCTCGACTGCGATTTCCTGTAGCAGCATGGTCTCAATGTACTCAGTTGGGTTCTGTCCGCCTCCTTCCGGGAGCCCGACAATCTGAATGCTGTTCCTTCGGGCCCGTCCTTCTGCTTCCTCCGCCCTATGTTCTAGATTGGACACTTGTTGCTTAAGTATGTGGATTTCCGCGGTGTGTGGGGTGCAGGCCGCCACGTTCGAGGTTACTGTTTTCTCTAGTTCACCAGTGCACTTTCATATCTTCGTGACATCTTGTCTCAGCAGGTTGACGTCTTCCTGCACTGCCCCAATTTTTAGGTCCAATGAGGTCTTTAGTTCCGCCACGGCTGCCTCCAGTTTGGTTTCCCATGTGGCTTTTAGATCTGGGATTGCGTCTAGGATCTGCTGGTCATTGCGCCCTGGTGCAGAATCTATTGGCGGGTTTTTCTCCTTGTGTCTGGGGTTGTCCGCTGGTAGTGGTGTTTTCGTATACTCTTCCATCGTCGGCTGTTTCCCTTTACTTTTGGGTAGCTTAGACGCCATTGTAGTGCCACCCGAAGTTTCGGTTCCCCTGTATTGGGGCCCGACCTGTGGATCTGTTGGTTTGTATATTGTCTCTGGTTTTAAGTGTTATTGCGGGGCTGACGTCTGCTCCTGCAAAGTCCGAGGGTGGGTCACAGGGCTATGCACAGAGCAATTGCTCGTAGGATTTCAGCAGTGGGGTTATCTTCCCCACCCAATTCTGCATTTGACTCTAGGCGTGTCTCTACAGTGTCGCTCCAGTTCTTGGCCTGCGGTCAGGGGCCTTGTATTGACGGCGAGTCATGACTCTGTTCTCTGGGCCTTCTTGCTGGGTCATGCTAGCTCTGAATCCTGGCGCCTTTACTGCCCTATCCCCCTCCAAGTGGGCATATGTTGCTCCTCTCTCCGTTAGGTACCAGCATGACTCTTTATGGGCTCTTACTTGGCACTCATCTCACAATTCTGCGTCGGATGGTTGATCTTGGGCACAGCTCACGACATGTGTCCACAGGTAGGACTTGTTCTCCATGCACCCTGCTTTGGCACCTCAGGGTGCTGGTCCCAGTGATTTATCGTATACATGCACTTCCAAGGTCTAACAGCCGTTTTGTTCTTGATTGGCGTAATTCCCTATGTCTTTTCAGCTTCTTTGGGGTGTGCGAATAATTGCTTTCAACATGAGATCCCAGTCATGTGTGACGTTTAGCATTCGCTTACTGGCTCGTGTGGCTATGTGGCCCCAGCCGGGAAGGTGCATCTGGCTATCCAGGGTGCAAGCCTGCGGACCACTCTGTATTCTGTACCAACTGCGGAGTCTCGCGGCCATCATCCGTGTTGCTCGGCGTAGTCTGCCCATGAACCGTTTCGGCTCTCCTGCATTGGTAACGGGGTCCCCTGGTCCCTGTTCGGTATGCGCCCAGGCCTGTTGATGGGCCTCTCTTATTGAAGCTGCAAAGCAGCTTTGGCCCCCTGTGTCGCTCTGTGTCGCTTTGTCCTCCTCGCTCCTCCAACGGTGGGGGCTGCGCGGTCTTTGTCCCAGTTATTCCGCAGCGTTAATAATCAAGCTGCCTCTGCTTAATTTTTTTACCAGCGAGGACCCGCATAACAGACCGTGGCATGCTACAGTGTCATGAGACAATGTAGCCGCCGTCAGTTCTTTGTTTCTCATACGCCGCCATCTTTATCTCTTTGTAGCTATCGGGCTCTGTGAGTTGTCTCAGCTGTTCAGGTATTTCCAGCTTTGTGGGGCCATTGCAATCACGATCTCAGTGTGCCTGACATATTCCACTGCAAGGAAATTCGTTGCTGGTGCAGTTTTGGCTTCGGTTTGGCTTCGGTTAAGTTGTTTGTGCAAGGAATTATGTCGGATCCACTGCAGCCTTTCCTAGAAGCGTCTTATCCCATGGCTGTTAAGCCACACCCCCGTTACTAGCTATAGTTCCCCAGACCAGAGGAACAGAATTGAAACTCTAGCA
This sequence comes from Ambystoma mexicanum, assembly GCF_040938575.1. Classification (NCBI taxonomy): domain Eukaryota; kingdom Metazoa; phylum Chordata; class Amphibia; order Caudata; family Ambystomatidae; genus Ambystoma; species Ambystoma mexicanum. The sequence continues at coordinate 292,198,960 of NC_090922.1, forward strand.
AAAAACAGGCTGTTGTTGCCAACAGGTAACCGAAATGCACTGCTATAGGACTCTTTCCTTCAGATACAGTTATTTTCCATGAAAGTTTACTGGCTTTGAACAAAGAAATTTCATAACAAAAGTGTTTAATTGCACGTTTATACATGTAAGAAACCTCTACCCGCTGATTGCCTTCTCGTCCCACGCCCCATGACCTTTACCCCAATGCTCTGGCTCCCCAGCTTTCTTCTCACGCCTTGCTGCAGAGTGTAGTCTGAAACCATATACCACACTGTGGCTGAAGTTAAATTAACCATATTTTATTTCTCTGCCAATTCTCCTCGTGCACCCAGGTGCCTAGCTCATTGGCCTCGAAAGTATCTCTTACAGTGACTTCGCTGTGGCTTCGTTCGCCTGGGAAACTTCAGCGTGCAACATTTCAGCGCACTGTTTCTGATCAATGTTAAAAAATGACATACTCCTTGTCACACAAAGGCCTGCAAGCTCCTTTCTTATAAGCGGCCTGCGAGAAATGCTTTCCTAACATGGGCCTACAGACAAAATGGATTGTCTACTGTTCACATATTGCTCAAAAGCCTGTCTACCATATACGCCCTACAACATCTTGCACCTCCACCCGGAGCCCGCTCTATAAACTACCCCAAACTATGCCAAAAGCACCCACCCCTCATTGCATTCCACCATTGGATTTCTCACGCTGCGCCTGCTTCTGTGTCACTTCATGCAAGCAGTGCCGCATTCAAGGACGTCACCAACCCTGATGTCACCCAGCCTTTAAAACAGTAGCTTTCCGTTCCCCATCTTGAATGGAAGACTAAGTGCCAGAATGTAAAAAATAAATGTGAGCCAAAAAAGGGTTCTGGGTTTTTCAACTGTGCTGTCAAGGCTTAAATGCACAAATTAGGTCATCTGCATGTTGTCATTGATTGAGACAAGCTTTTCATTATATACGATGTGAAGAATGATTTAAGCCGGACAGGTTAATGGTCATTAAAAAAGGCTCAGATTTGGTTACCAAACTGTAGATTTATAAATGCTTTCAAAAGCACAAACACCCATCAGCCCTCATCACTCAAGCATTAACATGAATTAGACCATGTTGACTCCAATGAACTAACACTAATTAAGAGCTTGCCATTTTAATGCTCTGCAGATAACAAAGAGCGTTACTTTTCTGTGGAAGTTTTGAATCTGTGTGAGAAGCGTCCGGTAACGTGTCTATCAGAGGCAACCCCATATCAGAGCTCTGGTAGTGAGTGAAAGCTGGGAGGCCCTGTGTGGCACATGTATTGCTCCGGCCCAGCTCACATCTACACGCGTGTTTATTCTTCAATTCCCTTAAAGCTCCTTTAACAAGTCGACCAATCTCATCCTGCATGACCGTGGGCAAGCAGCTATCGTGTACATATTTTCTAGTTATGAAAGTAAGCAAAATGAGAGGCTGGGAAAAAGGAGTGAGGAAAGTGTAAAAGGGGCTACGTTATGGGCTGCAGAAAAATCTTTGGGCTGAGAAAAAACAACAACTGTATTTAAGGGAGGTCAGACATAACAGATTCAAGGATACAAGGTCAAAAGTGTGGTAGGAAGAATCTGCAGCTGCAGTAGGAAACCACCAATTATACAAGAATCAAGTAATTAAGCTAGAGGTAAGCCTGCATGTTAACATTGGAGCAAGCTTAAATACCCCGGCAACAAGGGACAGCTGGTTAAATGAACATAGAAGATGAATGACCAATACCATCGGCCAACAGACAAAAATGTATAATATTCAACTATGTGCATCAACTCGGGTAGCCCCACTGGACCCACATTAGTCACTCAATACAACGCTGTTAAAAAGCAGCAGCAATGGATTTTTCAGCTATGAGTATTTTATGAAATATCACTGCCCTAAATTGGAATAATACAAAAAGCTGTACAGCTCCCAAGTTGAAAAACCAACTAAGGCATGTTGGAGTACTCGAAATCGGTATTGTACAAAATTACCTACTCCCAAAAGTTTGACCCCCAAAAGTCCAACCCCCAATTTTCTGCATATATATGTGGGGGGTAAAGTGAATAAAAAATGTATAGGGGTAAGGTGGGAGGAGTGTGCCCCCCCCCACATATATATTTGCTGAAAATTGGGGGGGGGGCGGACTTTTGACAGTAGAACTTTTCGGTTTGGTAAAATCACGTAGATCCCTCAAAATCAGAGTATCAAAAATGATCCGAAGTACAGACCAGGAAAAGCTGCTAACCTTGGACAGTGTATGAGTTAATAACACATTGCTCCACTAAACTGCTTCACGTAGACCTTTTCAATGTGTAACACGTTTACAATATACCTGGCTTTCAGCAATCCCAAACTATTGTCCACCATAATAGATGCATATCTTTATATGATATTTCAAGTCTGAACAAATTAGCACCTAGTGCCCTGGATGCAGACCAATACTGAGAAGGCTGCAGACAAAATGTTGTCATAATCCCCCCGATTACAGAAGATCAAGATGGCCCTTTAGTACAGTGGGAGGACACAAGCTCTTATTTAGTAGAAACAGAGTATAGTAGATCAGAGATCTGTCGCAAATGTTTTGACGAAATCCCTTTATCCTTTAGGACTGTTAATTTAGTAGGCATATCGAGTACACCTGTTCCATGCCCAGTTACTGGACCGGTATCCATCACTCTAGAAATCATTCTTGAAAAACATGCACACGTATTGAGGCCATCAGTGCTTGTAAATTTAGTGGGAAGAGACCTCTTATGTAAACTGAATTACAGAACTTACTGAACCCCAGGCGAAGTATCCTTCGACATCCTTGACAAACACTGAATCAAGGGTTAGCTTTGTAACATGACGTTCATTTGGGACTTTGGCTAACAGATCAGTGAGTTCCTGGGACAAGTTTATATATTTGGTATCTAAACTAGGCAAACTTCCTGCTTGGGCGGTCTACACATGATAACGGGGTGGAATGGATTTACAATGTGGAACAAGTGTGAATTATGGTAAACCAATCCAAATGATTCCCCAGGATTCCCCAGTATCAACGGTGCCCAAAAGCGGAAAAGGGTACAGCCCCAGTTAGGAAATCATTCCTGAAACAGGATAGAATAGTCCAGACGAGTAGTCCATGTAATATCCCATTAACACCTATAAAGAAACCAGGGAGAGATACTTATATATTTTTTTACAAGATCATATAGCTGCAAATGCTGTAGTGCTACTGTACTTCCTAGTGTCCCAAATCCGGCCACCATACTCTCCTATGCTCCCTTTAAAGCGACACTTAACAATTGTAGATCTCTAATCCACTTTCTTTTCTATTCCTATACATCTGGACAGTAGAAACTTAATTACCTTGTTGTATCAAGGAATGACCTTTATGTGGCTATGCCACCCACAGGGCTACACAGAATCACCCACACTTTTCTCCTAACAATTGAAAAAGGACCACAATGGTAAGTACCCTGGGTCATCCATTTCAGTACAGTATGCAGATGTATTGTTATCCTCCCCTTCCTAGGATGACTGCAAACAAGACACAAATGTCCTCCTAACTGCATTGGCACTGAAGAGACAAAGCATGCAAACAGAAATTACAACTGTGTAGGTAGAGGCTCCACTCGTTAAGACGCATTATAGCAGGCTACTGACTTATAGCAAGCAAACTCAGACAAGCCTAGACAGTATCCCAGAAGGGAGCATTTTTGGGAATGACAGGATATTTCAATCAGCTGACATTATCGTATGCAGAATGTGTTGGGCCTCTACATAAATGCATAGGATGAACATTCCAGAACCCTTAGAGTTGGCGTGAAGAAACAGAAAAATATCTGAAGCAATTAAGCAAACGGTACCATATGTACCAGCATTAGTGTATTAGTGTTGTCCGATTGCGAAAAGAAATTCACACTGTACTCCAACAAAAAATGGGGTTTCCTAAGCAATCCTTAGACAAAAGCAAGGTGAGAAGACGTGGCCAGTTGCCTATTGTAGTACACCCTCAGACACGGTTGCAGCGGCTCGGCCCCTATGTCTCATCTTAGGTCAGTATCAGAAGCTGCACTTGCATTACAGCAATGCAAAAGCAGTGTGAATAGTGTTATGATCACTGTTCGATGTAGCCGTTTTAACATGACATGATTATTTTTAAAGATGAAACCGCAACATGTCTCCTTATTACTAATGATCAAGTATGAAATACTTTTGAACTCATCACACTACGCAGACTCATTGCCCTATTCTTAATTCAGCATCACTGTTATCCACTACCCTTGATGGTGAACCACACAACTGTAAACCACTTGACTGTATTGCCATGTCTGACAAACTCCTCCAAGCTAGACAAAGCTTGTCTGAAACTCCATAACAAAACACAGACTTCTTGCACTTTGTTGACAGAGAGGAGAAAGGTCAGCTAACACCTTAATATGCAGTCTGTTCACTACAGGAAGTAGCAGAGTGTATTAGACTATCTGCAGTGTATTCAGATGTAGAAGAACTGACTGCACTGACATGTGTATGCAAGTCTGCAGAACAGCAGAGTGCTAACAAACACTTGCTCGTGTTCAGCATCGGTGATGCATAGGTTTTTAGCCAAGTGTGGAAGCAAACAACCTGGGAACCTTACATTCCCAGGTTGTCCAATTAACAACCATAGCTATCTAGTAGCCCTTTTAGATGCTGTTATGTCATCCAGTCAGCTAGCAATCATACATTGTGCTGCAAACCAACGGGCTAATGGCAGGATTATGTACGGACCTAATTAACAGATGCAATAGCAAAAGGAGCCATTTCTGACTCACAGGCTGAATTTATCCTAAGAATAAAAAGTAAGGCACAAACTCCCTCTTTCACAATACTAGAGAAGTTAGCATGTATTCAGGATACAGACCCAGAATCAGAAAGAAGACTCTTGCTCACAGAGAGGTTTGTCTACACTTCGATACCCTTTGGCAAGACCCGTTGGTCTCCTTATCTCACCAAAGGTACTGTTATTCTACTTGGCTCATTTTTATCACCGACTCACCCATGTAGGAAAGAGGGGTAGGAATGATACAGTGAGACAAGACTGGTATTGACCGGATTTTGCTGCAGTAGCACAGGATTATTGCAGACAGTAACATTTAGCAATAAAACAATGGTGTGAGAATCATGCAATTGATGGGAGGAGCGCACCAACAGCCTACATTCTCTTCATTAACCCATACATTCAAATCGACTTCATCCACGTTCAGAAATGCAACACTAATCAATATGACTTTGTGACTGTAGACACCTTTTCAGGTTGGATCAAAGCCTATCCATGCCATCAAGTGTCATGATCCATCAATCACGCCCTTTCTGGTCTTCCTGGTCCCTGGCATGTCGGGGGTTACTCGCTGTAGTACACCCAACATGGCCATATACACGGAACGTGGTCTATCGACCTTTACGTCCTAGGCAGCACGTTCTATAAATTAGCCACTCCCCTGCGGCTCCGTGCGTCTCAACGCTACCGTTAGCTGTGCCTTGACGTGTGTCGTAGTTCGTACTCCTGGAACTGAGTTGCTTCCTGAATTCCCGGAACCCATTCCTTACTCCTTTTCCTTCCCCTCTCCTTGTACCTGTATCCTTCCGCATTCCATGCGGTCCGCCCCCGAATGCTGCCTTCCTTCCTGGTCTTCCTGGAGTTTCCTTGATCCCGGGCGAAGAAGTTGAACGAATCCTGGAATCCGAAGACAGCCGAGCGGGCTTATACAAGACTCGAACAGCACGGAAGAAAACCCCAGCGAAGGATTCCGCAAAGCAGCGAAAACAGGTGAGAAAAAGTGAAACCTGTGACAGATTGAGATGCCACCTGATTGATTTCGATACAGACATGGAAGCGGCCATCCAGGACCTTATGCGTGGTATGCAAGAGTTGACGACCGAAGTGCAGAACTTAAAGGCAGAGAACACCGCCTTAAAGCAATTGGTGTTATCCCGTGAATCCGCCACGAAAGAGAGAGTAATACTGGGCGGCGTTGTTGATAAATATGATGGTTCCGCAAAGAGCCTTCGTGGATTCCTTGATTCATGTTTGGTCCACTTCACTTTTAAGCCTTATTATTTTTCTACGTCCAGGGTTAAGGTGGGCTTTATTATCTCGCATCTTTCCAGTAATGCTTTGACCTGGGCCACCCCACTAGTTAACTCTGGGGATGCTCTCCTGGATGACTATGACTGCTTCATACAGGCCCTTAAGGCCATGTTTGACCGGCCAGAACAGGTCTACAGTGCCCAGGAACATCTACTCGACTTTCAACAAGGTACCCACGATATGCTCACATATGTCACACGCTTCAAACAGCTGGCTAAAGAAGCAGATTGGTCCTCTGAAGCTTGTTTTACTCTATTTCGAAGAGGGATAAACAAAGACATCAAGGATGAACTAGCCAGAGTGGCACGCCCAAGTTCCTATCAAGCCTTGATGGATCTCGCCCTACAGACTGACTTTCGCATCCAGGAAAGAAGGGCAGAGAAAAAGAAAAGCAAGTTACCACTCCAGAAGAAACCCATTGGTATACCCTTGAACCATGAAGGCATTTCTACTTCTAGCAACGAGCCTGAACCTATGCAGCTATGGGCATTCTGTGGACCTATATCCTCCCAGGAAAGGATGCGTAGGATCCATACCGGATTGTGCATGTATTGTGCATCAGATAAACATTTAGTGAGAGAGTACCCAATAGCCCCCCCACGGCGCTCGTGAAACGCCAGCTCCCGATCCTAAATGGAGCACAGGTTCGGGAGAGAGATGCCTGCTCCACATCTATTCCATCCTTGAACTCTACTGGACAAAATTCCTTGGTAATCTTACAGGCCTTCTTATCGCCATCCAAGAAGGAAACATATCCCATCCTGGCACTGGTGGACTGTGGGGATATGGGGGTATTCATAGACAAAGAATGGGTCCTTAAACACCATATTCCTTACGAATCCTGGACTATCATGCAACCTGTAGAAGCAATTGATGGAAGACCTCTTTCCTCAGGACCCATAACCCTTCAGACCAAGGAAATCGAGCTTGCTATAAACCACCATCGAGAAAAGATAAGATTTGACATCATTAAGTCGGCTCATTACCCAATGGTTCTGGGAATGCCCTGGCTTCAAAAACACAACCCATACATCAATTGGGCAACTGATTCCTTGTTCCTGGGTTCTGAGTTTTGTATGTCCCACTACATAATTTCGGACCTTGTTCCGACACCATCAGAAGGACTTCCTACGAACCATCAAGGTACAATTTCAGTCTCAAACATTATCCGGGTTCCGGAGATATACCAGGAATATTCTGATGTTTTCTGCTCTGCAATTGTCCAGGCGCTACCACCCCATAGACCAGAAGACTGCGTTATAGAAACGGAACCTTCCGCTGTGATTCCCTTTGGGAGGATGTTTATCTTATCCAAACCAGAAAAGAAAGCCCTTCGAGAATACCTGGATATAAATCTTGCAAATGGCACCATACGACCCTCTAAATCCCCAGCAGGGGCCTCACTGTTTTTCGTTCCCAAGAAAGACACCCAGGAACTCAGACCGTGTCTGGACTATCGAGGTCTAAATCAATGCACCCTTAAGGATCGCTATCCGTTACCCCTGATCTCGGACATCCTGGAGGCAGTAAGGGGCGCAGTTGTTTTCACCAAGTTGGATCTCAGGGGTGCCTACCATCTGATCCGTATTAGGGAAGGAGACGAGTGGAAAACAGCCTTTAGAACACCCTTTGGTCACTTTGAATACTTGGTCATGCCCTTTGGACTTGCTAATGCCCCAGCGGTCTTCCAACGCTTCATGGATCGGGTGTTCTCAGACATGTTATTTCTTTTCGTGATTGTCTATCTGGACGACATCCTAATATTCTCGAAGGACCCTTCCAAGCACGAAGAACATGTTAAGGCAGTGTTACAACGGCTACGCGAAACAAGCTCCTGGCAAAGCCCGAGAAGTGTATCTTCCATGCTTCTACTATACACTACCTAAGATTTGTCCTTAGTCCAGAAGGCATCGGTATGGATCAATCCAAGGTTAAGGCTATATTATCCTGGCCAAGCCCCACCTCTGTGAAACAAACCCAATCCTTCCTGGGCTTGGCTAATTTTTACAGGAAATTCATATCTTCCTTTTCCAAGATAGTCCAACCAATCATTGCCCTGTTAAAGAAAGATGCTCCCTTCCTTTGGACCACAGCTCAAGAGGAAGCCTTACAACGGTTGAAGACTGAGTTTACCCAGGCCCCCATCCTGGGTCAACCTGATGTCAACCGACCATTCATAGTGGAGACAGACGCCTCCAGCTACGCTATTGGAGCCGTTCTAAAACAGCTATTCGGGGACAGGATGGAACATCCCATCGCCTACTTTTCACGGACCTTAACTCCTAGTGAAACCCATTACTCAGTCTTGGAAAAGGAACTGTACCTTGGAAAGTACCGACCTTAGCCTACCAACCCCTACAAATATTGTGCAACCTAATTTCTCCACACTCTACAAGGCCCTAGTGACAATACCCTACGCCTCTTTACCATGTGCCACGTGCAATAAAAATAACAGACTTCGCGCTAAATTATATGAACCATGAGAAGAGCCCTCCCGGCCACAAACCTCAAAACTAATTACAGACTTAATCCACAACCACCTAGCCACCCTAAATTGCCCTTTCAAATGTCAATCTTGAACGCGAATACCCATCAGCTTAATAACCATAAGCCTAAAGTTTGTAAGATCTCTGACAAACTTACCCGAGTCAACAAAACACCTGAGGCCCTCCCTCTCAAAGGAGCGCTTCTCAATGCAAGATCACTAGTCGCACACGCCACTGATATTGCCGACTTAATCATTGAAGGGAACCTGGATTTCCTCGCAATTACGGAAACTTGGCTCCATAATGCAGCAGGACCTGCTCTTATGCTAGCTAACCCTGATGGCTATACCATAGTCAGACAAGACCGTGATAACGCCCGAGGTGGCGGTATTGCTATTATCTCTAAAACTGCTCTTGGCCTCAGACTAGTCCCTACCCAACCTTCACAATCTTGTGAAACACTCACTGCCAACATTCAGATAAATAACTTGCAATCCCTTACTATACACCTTATATATAGACCACCTGGCCCTCTTGGTACCTTTGAGGAAGACCTGCATAATATAATTATGAATAACCTTAAACCTACCATGCAAATACCCTTACTAGGTGACTTTAACCTAGGCTTCAATGACCGAATGGACAAAAATGCAACTGAAATAGCCAATACGATCAAAACACTAGGCCTATCCCAAAAAGTCAATAAACCTACCCAACCTTAAAGGGAGAATTTTGGACTGGATAGTGGACCTTAACTGTTCAGCCACTATTTCATCCATCCTGCCATTAGCTTGGACAGACCACTCTCTGATCTCCTTTCACCTATCCACTATAAGACCTACTCCACTGGCTCAACCACTAGCGCCACCATGCTCAACCAGAAGTAAAAAAAGTATTGCAGTAGAGAAAGTTATCCCTGCCATTCTGCCCACTCTCAACGCATTACCTGAAAATCTTGACCCTAGCAGCCTAGTTCAGGAATTTAACAACATTATGCTCACCACTCTGGATAAAATTGCCCCTATCAAACTTAGGCTTAGCAAACCTATAGCCCACTTAAACAAATGGTTCACTCCACAACTTAAAAACCTTCGCACCTAAAAGAATAAAAGTGAAACCAATTGGAGACTTTGCCCCTCTAGCGAGAATAAAGCTAAATTAACCTCACTTTCCTCACACTACAAGAAGGAAATCTGCCAGGCAAAACGCAATTCATACGACGAGCGTATTGCTAACTCAAATTCAAGTATGAAAGAACTCTTTTGTATACTCAAAGAACTAGAGTCCCCAATTATTATTCCTGATGTCTGCACTAAGGACAAATCCTGGTGTACAGACATCCAACATGCCTTAGCGAATAAAATTGACACACTCCAGAATAAAATCAACAAAAAAAAAGTAGTTCTGAACTTACAGCACTCGCCTAACACTCTCCTGCCCAACGAGTCACCATCGGCACACAACACCACCTTCCATTTTTCTAAAATGTCTACCCTGGAGGTAGAAAAAATCATCCTATCTTTGAAGCCCTCGAACTGTAAAGGTGATATTTGCCCAGCACAGCTAATAAAAGATGCTGCCAGAGAACCCTCCCCATTCATAACTAAACTGATAAATGCCTCATTTACCACAGGTACCATACCTGCTAACCTAAAACAATCATGGGTGTTACCCCTCCTTAAGAAACAGACACTAGATCCTCTTATTCCTACGAACTACTGGCCTATTACCACGGTCCCATTTCTACTAAAAATATTGGATAAAGCCGCCTACATTCAAATTCAAAAACACTTGGAATTGCATAAACTTCTAGGCAACAGACATCTGGTTTCCGTCCACTACACGGAACCGAGACAGCCCTAATCAACCTAAAGTCCCAAATAGACGAGTTGAGAGACAAAGGAAGGACAGTACTCTTGCTCCTACTTGACCTCTCGCCGCATTTCATCTGGTCAATCACAAGGTCTTATGCCGGCACCTTGATTCTGCAGCTCACTTCTCCTTGGGTGCCATCAAATGGATTGAGTCCTTCCTGAGTGAGAGAACCATGAGAGTCTTCTCACCCTCAGCCGCTGCCGACCCTACACCCATCCTATGCGGTGTTCCTCAAGGGTCCTGCGTCTCGCCTACCCTTTACAACATCTTCACTAAGCCACTGTTTGACGATCTGAACCAGCTGGGTATCACCTACACTAACTATGCAGATGATACTCAGATTCTCCTCCCACTTTCTGGGGATTACGGTACAGACATGGGTTTAGTGAACAAAGTTTACCTTATCATCCAAGCATGGATGGCCACTCATGGCCTAAACCTGAATGATGATAAGACTGAACTTATAATTCTGGGTTCGCAGGCCAGTATCAAAAAATTAGGCCAAGAATATTCATCATTCAATATCAACGGTAATACTATTAAAGTTTCCAACGAAGTAAAAACCCTTGGATTCTACCTGCACTCTACACTGTCCTTTGATAAACAGGTCAAATCCCTTACCTCGGCCACGGCTTACTCCTGCAAATTACTCAGAGCTGGTAAACCGTTCCTTTCTGACAATAGCTGTCTGATCCTGGCTAGAGCTCTAATACTCTCCAGAATCGACTACTGCAACACCCTATACAGTGGTGCTAACAAATCTACCATTCAAAAGCTCCAAACGCTACAGAATAATGCCTTAAGAGCAGCCTTAGGCATATGTAAGAAAACTGACATCTCCTCCTTGAGACGTCAACATAAATGGCTATCCACATCCAACAAAATACTGCTAAAAACGCTTTCCTTGACACACAAAGCCATTAACAACGCATCCCCTAGCTACCTCATAGATAAACTCCAGAGAAGAACTTCTCTCAGACCTACTAGAATTGGAAACACTAATTGTCTGACTATTCCTAAATATAAGCTCACCACCATCGGGGGGAACAGCTTCACTGTTAAGGCAGCTAAAAGTTGAAATTCATTGCCCCAGGAGTTGAGAGCGGACCAACCCTACTTACATTTCAGGAAAAATCTAATAAAACATATCACTGCTACGGATCCTTAATCTCCCACCACTCTCAGGAGATTTGCCCACTTCCCTTATGACTTGGTCATCCTGCAATAACAACGGACCACTGTACTAATTTTGACCTCTGCATTAATCTCTGAAGACCTTGTGCATTGTGTTCCACTTGGGAGCCTAGTATCTCACAATGGGCCCATGTGGCACATTTATCCTCTGTACAATCCCTACTGATCATTTATTTAATTTCATTGGTTATTCCTTTCTTCGTCCTATTTGTACATTGTTTATATCCTGCATTCATGTAAAAACTGTATATTTTGCTATTATGTAAATATTGTAACCTGTGTATACGCAACTATGTAAGTCTTGCATCTCCATATCGCCGCGCCCTTTTACTCACGAGTCTGGTGCGCTTAACAAATGAATAAACAAACAAACAAACTGCTAGCCATCCGCCAAGCCTTCACAGAGTGGCGTCATCTATTCCTCGGAGCGAAACATCCCGTCCAGGTCCGCACGGACCATCGAAACCTACAAGTACTTCAGGCCTTGGAATGTAGGAATAGCTGTCAAGCTCGGTGGGCCTTCTTCTTTGCCCAATAGTAGTTCCAGATTTGTCAGGTCCCCGGAACACAAAATCTAATAGCTGACGCCCTCTCTCGACGTCCAGACTACGAGCCCCCGGGAGATCGGGCATATCCCAAGATGTTTCCTCATACAATATTTGTAGCTCAAGCAAACAATCTCCTGGAAGACATTTGTATGCAAACTCAGACTTCGGAACCCTGGAAGAGTCTTTCAGAAAAGAATCAGTGGGATCTGAGAACCAAGGACGGATACTTGTTTAAAAATAATAAACTGGTCGTCCCCACACAGAAACTACAAAAAAGATAATAAACCTCTGCCATGATACTCTTCACTCCGGTCATCGTGGCATTTCCAACACCCTCCGTCTAATACAAAGACAATTCTGATGGCCCAGGATGAAGGCTGATGTTTAACTGTACATTCGATCTTGTTCCGTCTGTAATCAAAATAAACATGACAACCAGAAACCAGCGGGATTCTTATTGCAACCTACACCACCAACAAGACCTTGGGAAATCATCGCTACAGACTATTGTGGAATTACGGCCATCCAGAGGATATACCACTATCATGGTCACCATTGACTTGTTCACTCATATGGCTCATTTTAAACCCCTGTATAAATTACCATTGTCAGAACTTGCTGGAATCTTCTTGGAACACATCTTCCGACTGCATGGACTTCCTTCCAAGATCATATCGGACAGAGGACCACAGTATATCTCTCAGTTTTGGAAACACCTTTACAGGATACTAGGAATCCAACGAGCCCTTCCCTCGGGATATCTGTCACGACCGCTGGGCACTGGCGGCTGTGGAAGAGGTGGAAGCTGGGCCGCCATTAGATTGTGCCGTCACGTTTTTTTCCCTGACAGCATTAGCGTTCTAGTCTTTTTCAACATGGCCGCCGCCTACGCATATTTACTTTTCCGCGCTAGGCGGTTCGGCGCGTTGCAACTTCGGATTTTCCCTCGGCTGCTCTCGCTCCTCCATTGTTTTCTCCTTGGCGGTGCTCTGCCCGCGCTGTCCTATTTTTTCCCTGCCCTGGCTCGCCTCTCTCTTCCTGCTTTCCCTGTGTTCCTTCCCTTGTTGGGTACCGGACGGTTCCCTTTCCCTGCTGTTTTTCGTCTTGCTTCATCTCTGCCTACGGAGCTTGCCTCTCATTGTACTCTCACATACTCACCTCGCATAGGATCGCCAGAGTGTGCTTCACCGAGTTGTCCTGTTTCCGGTTGCTACTTGCTCCAGTACTCCGGAGGGGTTTTTCCGCCGTTTGGCTTTTCCCCTCACTCCGTTGATAGTCCATCGCGGAGGGGGGTCACCGTGCCTCCTGTGAGGAGCCGCGGTGGCTTCCTTTCGAGGCCGACCTTACCTCTTAAAGAAGAAAAGACTTCCCGCTCTGCACGTCAGAAGAAAGAAGTTAAACTACTCTTCGAGTTCAGGTGAGGAGGAAAGGGAACCGGCGGACGAGTTGAGTTCTACTGATGAGGAAGACATTACCGAACTACCTGATAAAGTGGTGAGTCCGCCAGCCCAGTTTGATAATATCAACCTCAAACCAATGGAGTCACAGAACGGGTGATTCATACCCTTGAGCAAAACCTCCGTTGTTTCTCTACTAAGGTCCAGGTCGCTTTTAATACCAGTGGCTGAATTCGCCTACAATAATTCGGACCATTCGGCAGTTAAGACCAGCCCTTTTTTTTGTAGCCAAGGATTCCATCCTTCGGTCTTACCTTCAGTCCTTCCACACCCTACACCAGTTCCAACAGTCGATTCCTGGATTTTAACACTCATCAATGTACAGAGAGAAGCCAAGGAACATCTAGAAAGGACACAAATCCAAACCAAGCATTATGCAGATTCAAGGAGAAGACCAGGGCCTTCTTACACTATTGGGGATAAGGTATGGCTATCCTCGAAACTATTGCCCCGACATCTCAGACCGAATAAGTTGACTCCCCGATATTATGGGCCTTTCCCTATAAAAGAAATCATTAACCCTATGGCCTTTTCGACTCAAACTACCAGATTCCTGGAAGAAAATACATAGGGTTTTTCACAAATCTCTATTGAAACCTTACATCCAAACCACCCGGACTAATCTTAGACCCAGTCCTGTGATTGTCAATGACCAGCTGGAATACGAAGTATCTCGAATATGTGACTCCAGATATAGGCGAGGACAACTTCAATACCTGGTGGAATGGAAGGGCTATCCACCCAGTGAAGGTACCTGGGAACCAGTTTCAAACTTAAATTCCCCCAGATTGCTCAGAAGGTTCCATCTAATACATCCAGGCAACCCCGGTGGAAGAGGGTTTAGAAGGGGGCATGCTGTCATGATTCATCGATCACGCCCTTTCTGGTCTTCCTGGTCCCTGGCACGTCGGGGGTTACTCGCTGTAGTACACCCAACATGGCCCTATACACGGAATTACCTTTACGTCCTAGGCAGCACGTTCTATAAATTAGCCACTCCCCTGCGCGTCTCAACGCTACCGTTAGCTGTGGCTTGACGTGTGTCGTAGTTCGTACTCCTGGAACTGAGTTGCTTCCTGAATTCCCGGAACCCATTCCTTACTCCTTTTCCTTCCCCTCTCTTTGTGCCTGTATCCTTCCGCGTTCCACGTGGTCCGCCCCCGAATGCTGCCTTCCTTCCTGGAGTTTCCTTGATCCCGGACGAAGAAGGTGAACGAATCCTGGAATCCGAAGACGGCCAAGCAGGTTTATACAAGACCCGAACAGCACGGAAGAAAACCCCGGCGAAGAATTCCGCAAAGCAGTGAAAACAGGTGAGAAAAAGTGAAACCTGTGACATCAAGTGCATACCATAATGGTTGCCAAAGTACTGATCAAAGGCTTATACCATGACTTGGTGTATGTGAAGAATCCTATGGATCCCTCAGTGAAACCCTGCCTAAAGTCTCCTCGCGGGTGGCTAGGGAAAGGCAGGCGCTTCCTGATCCTGAACTTAGGGGTGGTGTACTGCGGGAAGATCACCTGGGAGGAGACAAAGCCCAGGGTGGCGAGGAGATTCCGTGGAATGAGACATGGAATTTGTACTCTGAAAGCAAGTGCCCTTCTGGGTTGCCAAAACAGGTAATGGCATTTTGTCATTATAGTGTCCCTCACCCACATATAAGAACTCTGACCTAGTGTACTAGGCCTGTTAGATCTGAGCAAACCTTGTCAATAGAAAGATCTTTTATGAATAACTACCCTCCTTACTGCCTAAGGTATAACGCAAAAGGATCTAGAGAACATACCTTATAATCAATATCCTCCTCTGTAACAAACAAACAGTTAATCTTTTAATGAGTTTAAGGGAAAAACGGGGGGTGCTGTTGCGCAGCGTTTAAGCTGGTCACTCTTAGTTAGCGCTCCTGCACCGGAGCGGGACGGAACCAGTCTTCTTTCTCTAACTAAACAACAACCGCTGACTAGCTGCAAGCACCCAGACACCTCTGGCGGCACACACCCTTCCACGGCCCCTTTCGGTGACCTGAGAGTGAGGGACGAGTAATCCGCACTGGAGCAACGGTGAAGGATAGGAGATGAAGCAAGACCTGTACCTTCCGCCGCACCACAGTGGCCGACTCCTTCACATCAGCACGAACCACGAGTGTACCGAGGCTGGGTCACAAAGCGCGATAAAACCCCAGTTATAAGGGGTCATGGGAGAACACGAGGAGAGGGAAGATGGGTTTTTCCACTTCTGGCCGGTTTTATCCACTCTTTGCCCCCTTCCACTTGTGATCGGCTCTTCGGCCGAGGGCAGTCATAACTGAGAAGGTGTTCTGACTTGAGTGTCGTGTAGACCGATGAGTCCTCTGTCCCCAAGTGACGCACAGGGGAACTAAATAGAAACCCGCTGTGCGACCTTTGAGGCCACAGGTGGGAGATGTCTTCCCAGATCCACGGAGCCTCTGGAACACCGATGCTGCTGTCAAGAAGGAACGAGGTTAAGTACCAGGCAATCACAATACAGTCAGATAAACAAAAGGATCTAAAGTGTCTTACCTATCTGGTGTAAGGGTGACCCAGGTAACCTAGTAGAGAGGTTCGAGACTCAGATGATGCGGCGGTCCCTGGAATGGTAGAACCGCAGGTTAGCGTGGAGGAAGGGTTAGCCACCTGTAGGAGAGAAGGCTTGACTTGAATCCCAAGAAGGGAAAGGGCGTAGAAGTTCAGCAAGGTAACCAGGGATGATCCAAAGACAAGTCGAGGTGAAGTCCAAAAATCCGGCAACAGGTCAACAGTTCCAAGCAAAGGTACAAAGGGGTGTCCGAGGTAGAGTTCCGTGATCAAGATAACAAGGAGCAAGTAGTAACGCCAAACAGGGTCTGAAGCCAGCTGAGAAGCAATGAGCGTTCTGTCTCTCAGACCTTTATACTGAGCGTCCCTGGGTCATGTGACTTCTCTGGGTCATGTGACGTCCACCAAGATCACGTGAGGAACGCCACAGTGTATCACATGACCGACGTGAAGACGAAACGCCGCCCCTTCTGCTATATGTTCTCCAAGGCAATTGCCAATGCAGAAAGGGTTGTAATCGAGACCGTACACTAAAGCTGGTACGGAGTTTTCGGTTCTGTGGGTTCACCGAATCACTTGAGCCTCGAAGCTTGGGAGTGGATGCTGGGGGAATGTGAGCAGTGTTCTGATGTGTAGTGGCCTGGTGTGCAGAGGATCGCCTAACATAGCCCCCCCCCCCCCCCAACGGCCCACGACCCCGTGGGCAGGACGGATGATCCTTATGGAAACGGGCTACTAACCGAGGGGCGTTCAGATCAGGGGCGGAAACCCACGAACGCTCCTCCGGGCCATAACCCTTCCAATCCACCAGATACCGGAGCCTACCCCTAAACCATCTGGAACCCAAAATGGCCGACACCTCAAAAACATCAGGAGAGGTCAAGGACACCGGCGCAACAGGGGTACGAAGACGGACAGAATCAGGACAAGGTTTGAGGAGGGAGACATGAAACACAGGATGGATACGCCAAGAACTGGGCAGCACTAGACGAAAAGCCACCGGATTCACAACCTGAGAGATCACATACGGGCCGACAAAGCGAGGTAATAACTTCCGGCAACCCACTAGGCGAAGATGGCGTGACGACAACCAGACCCTAGAACCCACCACCAGAGGGGGAGCAGCTCTACGTTTGCTATCCACACGGGCCTTCATAGAAGTCTTTGCTTCGGTGAGATGAACCACGGTACTAGCATGTACAGCCGATAGATCCCTAAGACATGTCGTGGCCGCAGGGTTCGAAGAACTGGAAGCATCAGGGACCGGCAAGACCTTGGGATGTTGGCCGTAGAGGGCGTAAAAAGGAGAATAACCAGTAGCTGAATGAGCCGCATTATTGTATGCGAACTCCGCAAGCCGTAACACGGCCAACCAAGAGGTCTGATGTTGCAATATAAGACAGCGAAGGTACTGTTCCATGGATTGATTCGTCCTTTCGGTTTGCCCATCGGTCTCAGGATGATAGGCCGACGAATACCTGGTATCAATGCCCAATAATCTCGTCAACGATCTCCAGAACCGAGAGGTGAACTGTGAACCTCGATCGGATATAATGACCGAAGGGAGGCCGAATAGCATGAACACATGTTCAAAAAACAAATCCGCCAAGACAGGGGCCGAAGGAATGCCTTTACAAGGAACAAAACGAGCCATTTTTGTGAACGTGTCCACCACTACCCAGACGGAATCAAAGCCTTTCGACTTGGGGAGATCAGTAACGAAATCCATAGTCAACGTATGCCAGGGCCTAGGAGGTACCGGAAGCGGAAGTAACAACCCAACCGGTCGACCTCTTCGATGTTTAGCCTGAGCACATACTGCGCACGAATTGACATAACACTCCACATCGCGCTTCATAGAAGGCCACCAACACCAACGCTTGAGAAGATCTAAAGTGCGTTCTTGTCCGGGATGGGCATTAAAGGGAGCATCATGAGACCACTCAAGGGCCAGATTACGAGTGTCAGGTGTGGGAAGGAACAGGCGTTCATGTACGAAAGGTAATCCATCAGAATACACCGGATCCCAATCTCGCAACTGATCAGAATGTTTGCTAGTCCAGGATCGGACCGAGTCTAAAAGCGACAATGAGGGTGTACAGAGACAAATCACATGACTCTTTCCGAGAACGGTGTCAGGGAAGGCAGGCAACTGGACCCCCCCTGGGGAACGTGACAAGGCATCTGCTTTCCCATGTGAAGTGCCAGGACGATGCATAATATGAAAATCAAAAGCGGAAAAGAAAAGGTGCCATCGGACCTGTCTGCTATTAATGCACTTCAGAGAAGCCAGATCCTGTAAATTCCGATGATCTGAGTATACTGTGATGGAGTGTTTAGCCCCCAGAAGATGATGACGCCAAACACGGAAGGCATCCATGACAGCCAAGAGTTCTTTCTCCGTAACGGTGTAATGAGACTCAGTACTGGAAAACTTACGGGAATGATATGCCACTGGATGTAATTTGCCTGTAGTAGGACACGTTTGAGACAGTACCGCACCGAGAGCAAAGGAAGAGGCATCCGCCTCAACTATGAACGGAAGATCAGGATTGGGGTGTTGGAGTACCGGTGCGGTAGTGAAGACGGTTTTCAAAGCCTCAAAAGCCTCCTGATGTTCCCTGTGCCAATGATAGGGTACCTGAGGACTAGTCAGAGCCGTGAGCGACGCAACAATTGTGGAAAAAGAAGAAATGAAACGTCTATAAAAGTTGGCGAATCCCAAAAAGGCCTGCAAGGACTTGAGTGTTTGAGGTACTGGCCAATCTAATACTGCTTTGACCTTAGATTCGTTCATGGATAACGCCCCAGGGGTGATGTGGAAACCCAGAAACTCAACAGAAGTTTTATGGAACTGACATTTCTCAGGTTTGGCAAATAAGGAATGTTCTCTCAAATGGGATAGTACTTCTCGAACATGCTTTACATGGTCATCAAGATCACGAGAAAAGATTAAGATGTCGTCCAAGTACACAACCATGTAAACATCCAGAATATCCCTGAATATGTCATTCATGAATCGTTGGAATGTGGCCGGGGCATTACATAGGCCAAAAGGCATGACTAAATATTCGTACAAGCCGTAACGAGTACAGAAAGCCGTTTTCCACTCGTCTCCCTCGCGAACGCGTACTAAATTGTATGCGCCACGTAGATCAAGCTTGGTGAAAATGGAAGCATGTGTTAAATGGTCTAGAAGTGGGGTGATTAACGGGATTGGATATCTATCCTTTTTTGTGATAGCGTTAAGACGTCGATAATCCACACAAGGACGTAAATCCCCCTCCTTCTTGGGTACAAAGAAAATGGGACTTGCCGCTGGTGAAGTGGAGGGACGGATGTGTCCTAAACGTAAGGCGTTCTGTACATACTCTTTCAATGCTTGTTCCTCCGAAGGGGACAAAGAATAGATCCTGCCCGAAGGGATAGTGGAATCAGGAAGTATTTCGATTGGGCAGTCATATGGTCTATGTGGAGGAAGTACCTCGGAAGAGCCCCGATCGAAAACTGATTCGAATGCTTTGTACTCAGGCGGAATCCCAGACACCAACCCCCCAACAGTATGTGAATGAACAATCTCTGGATCATCAACAGTGAGTTGAGCTAAAGCTCCCAAGGCCCGAGAAGGTGTGTCAGAGGCTTGATGGACCGGGAGACAATAATTCTGACAGACTTCGGACTCGAAGAGTACAGTGCCTGACTGCCAATTGATCAGTGGATTATGTTCACGTAACCATGGAATTCCTAGTATGATACCGAATTGGGGTGTGGTAATTAAATCAAAACTTAAGGTTTCTGTGTGTGTTTCTTGTATGTTCAACAAGAGGGGTGCAGTTTGGTGTCTAACAGGACCAGAAACTAATGCAGAGCCGTCTACGGCTTGGACATGTTCCGGTCGTGTTTTTACCACTAAAGGTAGGTTGAGGGAATGGGCCAAATCAATATCTATGTAATTACCAGTGGCACCTGAATCAATGATGATATTGACTGCATGAAGAAGGCCTGTAGAGGGACATAGAGTAGCCTTTACAGAGATGGGTTGGACACGAGCAAAGGCAAGAGAGGTACCCGGAGAGGATGACGGGACACTCGACCTGTTCTCCGGATCTAAGGTCGAGCCATCCGAAAAACCTGGCTCTTCTTGGGACGTCGAGGACACTCTTTCACAAAATGTCCAGTGGTGCCACAATAAAAGCATGCATTATCCACCCTTCTACGTTCCCTCTCTGATGTTGTGATAGGACTACGTAAACCTCCCACTTGCATAGGTTCTTCTGTACTGGAAGCAGGAGTACTAGCAAGAGTAGGATGGGAAGAGACCCCCAATTCAGCTCTACGCTCTGATCGTCGTGCATCTACCTGCAAGACGAGATCAACCAATTCCTGATACTGAGTAGGCATAGAAGGGATCACTGATAAAGCATCTTTCATGGTGTTACTCAACCCCCTATAAAAGACCACCGCCCGCTTGTTTTCTGGCCATGATGTTTCTGCAACTAGTTGATTGAACCGGGTGATGTATTCTATCAAAGTCCTTCTACCCTGAGTCAGTTCTAACAACTCCAAATCCTTAGACTGTGCCTTGTGTCGGGTATCGAATACTCGAGACATTTCTAGAACCAACAAATCAAAGTCATAAAGGACTGGGCTATTATTCTCTAGCAGGGGATTAGCCCAAGCGGCAGCCGTTCCGGCTAAATGGGAGAGGGCGAAGACGGCTTTAGTAGTGGAAGTAGGAAAAGCCAAAGGTCTGCATAAGAAATGTAACTTGCATTGATTAACAAAGGTTCTGAATTTCTTGGGGTCACCTTGATAGCGTTCCGGAGCAGCCAGGGGGGAAGGAGTTGGGAGGGTCATTGGAATTGGGACTGTAGAAGTAGCCAAGGGAGGGGGTGTAGTGGAGGAGCTGGCATCTCCAAACTCAGGGTCTGCAGGAAGGGAATGCTGAACACTCTGTATGGAATCCAACCTTTGGTGGATCACTGTGTTCGCGGCTGCCATGTTTGCCCTTAATACTGTAATTGCCTGGACTAAAGCAGCTATGGGTTCTTCCGTGGATCCCTGCATCGTCAAACACGACTAAACGGCTTCTCAGTCTGTTCTGACTTGAGTGTCGTGTAGACCGATGAGTCCTCTGTCCCCAAGTGATGCACAGGGGAACTAAATAGAAACCCGCTGTGCGACCTTTGAGGCCACAGGTGGGAGATGTCTTCCCAGATCCACGGAGCCTCTGGAACACCGATGCTGCTGTCAAGAAGGAACGAGGTTAAGTACCAGGCAATCACAATACAGTCAGATAAACAAAAGGATCTAAAGTGTTTTACCTATCTGGTGTAAGGGTGACCCAGGTAACCTAGTAGAGAGGTTCGAGACTCAGATGATGCGGCGGTCCCTGGAATGGTAGAACCGCAGGTTAGCGTGGAGGAAGGGTTAGCCACCTGTAGGAGAGAAGGCTTGACTTGAATCCCAAGAAGGGAAAGGGCGTAGAAGTTCAGCAAGGTAACCAGGGATGATCCAAAGACAAGTCGAGGTGAAGTCCAAAAATCCGGCAACAGGTCAACAGTTCCAAGCAAAGGTACAAAGGGGTGTCCGAGGGAGTCTGAGGTAGAGTTCCGTGATCAAGATAACAAGGAGCAAGTAGTAACGCCAAACAGGGTCTGAAGCCAGCTGAGAAGCAATGAGCGTTCTGTCTCTCAGACCTTTATACTGAGCGTCCCTGGGTCATGTGACTTCTCTGGGTCATGTGACGTCCACCAAGATCACATGAGGAACGCCACAGTGTATCACATGACCGACGTGAAGACGAAACGCCGCCCCTTCTGCTATATGTTCTCCAAGGCTATTGCCAATGCAGAAAGGGTTGTAATCGAGACCGTACACTAAAGCTGGTACAGAGTTTTCGGTTCTGTGGGTTCACCGAATCACTTGAGCCTCGAAGCTTGGGAGGGGATGCTGGGGGAATGTGAGCAGTGTTCTGATGTGTAGTGGCCTGGTGTGCAGAGGATCGCCTAACAGAAGGGCAGGGACATGGCCCGATAAAGAGAAGAGGTTTTTCCTCTGTGGAAGGCAGTTAGAATCTGGATCCCCCTGGTGATGCAGTTTCACTGAGAGAGAGGACGCTCCGCTCCAGACCCCGTTATTACGTGTGATCTCTTCCCCTACCTGCTTTGGGACTAAGCATTGTCATAGTAGCCAAGATGAAGGTGTCTTCTGCAACACTGATAACAGTGATGCTTTCTTTTTCTGTATAACTGACTATATGTTTATTTTGTGTATGATGTGTCCATATATGAGGAGTGAATAAAGGGCCGGTAATGAGCCATTTACATTTTTTACCATGACTTATGGTCTGTGTGTGATCTTTGCCTGTCTAGGAACAATAACTTGTTTTGCCAGGGTCAGGGGAAAGGTAAGTAATACCCATGTGGCCAAGCAGAAGCAAAACAGTACTCCAGGTGGAAAAAAAGAACGATGTCTTGGAATCCCAGTCTTGTCGCAATAACATCGGCGTTACAGGGGTCCCCGAAACCAATACTGAATTATCCTTGGAGCAGTGGATAGAGACCACCCTGCTGCCGCTTCGGGGGAACCCAACGTCCTCGCCACAGTTTGCAATTGAGTGTGCAATTGCAAACTGTGACCCATACATGGGGCACCTCCACGACCCATCATTGCCTGTATTCTTAACTAGCGAGACCGAGACTCGATCCTCCGAGCAGCATGTGAAAAAGAGGATCTGATGTTGGGATCGAACAGAATACACATCTATCCTGATTTCTCAGTGGCCGTTCAGCAGGAGAGGAAATCTTTCTTAGCGGTCAAGAAACAACTACAAGACAATGGGCTTCATTACAACTTTTCCTGTCCGGACTGCAGTGATTCCG
Organism: Ambystoma mexicanum; assembly: GCF_040938575.1. Classification (NCBI taxonomy): domain Eukaryota; kingdom Metazoa; phylum Chordata; class Amphibia; order Caudata; family Ambystomatidae; genus Ambystoma; species Ambystoma mexicanum. The sequence continues at coordinate 292,222,070 of NC_090922.1, forward strand.
CGGCGGCGGACATAAAGTTTCCGCGTCCGCAAGGTTGCGGAAAGACCGGCAGATTACGTGCTGTCGGTCGCGCGCACCAAACGGACACGGAACTGTGTAACCGCCGCCACGGAAACACCCACGGAAATGGACATAGCGGCACCACAAGTAGTGTAAAAACCGTGTCTGCCACCGTCGCCACGGACACGGAACCGGGAATACCATGATCGCCAAAACAGGAAACAGAGAGGCGGCCATCATATAAAGCACAATCCATTGCCATCCAGAGTCAGCACAAGCAGGATCCACACTGTGGGAAGCCCAAAAGGACCACCAGCATGTCTGCCAGGATTCCAGCACAGAGGCAACGGAAACAGCGCTTCAGTGAGGCGGAGCTAACTGTTTTGGTATAACACATAGTGAAGAATGCTGAGATGCTGTTCAGTGCCATTCAATGGCGTGCTACACAGCAGCGCAGGAAGGAAGTGTTGGCGGAAGCAGCACACAAGTGCACCGCTGTGGGCGTGACTTTGAGGAGTGTAAAAGACTGCCACAAGAGGTGGGATGACCTCAGGCTGAGGGTGCGGAACCTGATCTCCACACACCGCCAACCCAGCAGTGGGACAGGTGGAGGGCCCCCTTCACCACTGAGGCTGCAAACATGGGAGGAGCACTGCAGCAGTGTCCTCCACCTTGAGGGCATCCATGGGATCGGGGATGCTGAGGCAGGAGTGAGCCCACCTGCAGATGCTGGTAAGTGCACAAATATGAATGCCATATGAGTATATGTTGAGGACCCAATAACAACCGCCCCCGGCCAGTGCATGAGTGGCCCAAAGGACCCAATAACAACCGCCCCCAGCCAGTGATGAGTGGCCCAAAGGACCCAATAACAACCCCCCCCAGCCAGTGCATGAGTGGCCCAAAGGACACAATAACACCCCCCCCGCCCAGCCAGTGCATGAGCGGCCCAAAGGACACAATCATGAACCAGATGGTGAACATATCACTACAATACATGTCCGACGACAGGCATATGCATGTAAATGCTACTTTTAACTGATCAACCTGTATGATGCATGTGATGCACCCATCAGGCACCACCACACAACTAATTGCATGCCCTCTGTGTCCCCCACAGCTGTGTCAAGTGACAGTGATACTGCACAACAGCCCAGGCAATCAGCTCCTGCACGTGTGCAAGCCAGCGCCCCTGCCCAGGAGGTTGCTTCCAGCAGTTCGGCATCTCTGCCCCCAGTAGCATCTCCAACACATGTGCCGGCCACCATCACCAACATCTCCACCATCTCCACGCTGCCTGATGCAACACCGGTGCCACAGGCACCCATCATGCCAATACAACCCACCACAGAAAGCATCTGCACTGCAGAGGAGGCAGCATGTAGCGACAACAGTGCCCCGGCAGTGCAGTCTGATATAGGGCCACAGGGGGAGGTGCCCACCCTGGAGGACTTGGAATCATTCCATCAGCTTGAGTTCAGCCCCACATCACTCCACAGTCCTATGAGGTCACATACCCCCTCAATGGCAGAGCTAAATTCCTGCATGCAGCGGATGGAGGAGCAGCAGGCTATCCTCACCCAGCTAGTGGAAAGGCAGCTCGAGGAATCCAGGCTGCAGAGGGAGTGCTACAGCACATCTGTACATCGCCTCTCAAGCTCCATTGGATGCTTTGCCAGCACTATAGTGACCCTGGCACGCCATGTACAGGAGGGCGATGACAACACTTTGCGGATTCTTGAGTCCATGCTGATTGGCCAACAGTCAAATCTTGCACATTTGCCACCTATTCCAGATTCTGTGCTATCCACTACTACCACCCCACCCAGCTCCACCACTGCCAGTCCACGAAGGCGCTCGAGTCAGCTAACAGGGCTCTCGGGCAAGGATGCACAAGCGCAGAAGCGCACACAGAAATGATGGCATGTGTGTCGGGCACTGCAGGACACATGGGGACTAGAAGGGTGTGAGGGGATGGGTACGTTTGGGTGGTGGGGGAGGTCCATTAGGGGGTTTGTGTATTGGGGCCTGGTTGGGAGTGGGTATGTTTGGGTGGTGGGTGGGCACGGGTGTACAGCTTCCCTAACCATTACACCTCCTTCCCTGTTGTGATTTCATGAATAGATCATCATTTGAAAAAAAAAACATACATGAGTGGACATCCATCATTTCATTGGCAGTACAACAATTCATTTACTGGCATCACCATATCCATGCAATGCTGTGAATGTGCAGTGTCTGAAAAGTAAATGCGAATCAGTGCATCCCGTGCTCGTTGTCCATCTAGTGGACCCCCAGGAGGAGATTGAGCCATCCCATCCCCAACCCCATCCTCATCCTCATCCTCATCCCCATCTCCGTCTCCATCCCCATCCCCATCTTCATCATCTGCGCCTGGGGGCATTCGAATGTTCCTGCGCAGGCACAGATTGTGCAGCATGGTACAAACAAGCGTAATTTTACCCGTCTTCATTGGGCTGTACAGCAGTGATCCGCCAGATCTGCTCAAACAGCAGAACCGGGCCTTCAGTAGTCCAAATGTCCTCTCAATCATGCCACGTGTGCGGACATGTGCCCTGTTGTACGCCTCTTCCTGCCTGTTCCTTGGCCTCCGTACAGGCGTCATCAGCCATGGCGTGAGTGCATATCCAGCATCACCTACATGGGATGTAGATGTGGCGTACATGTCAGTGTTTGTAGTATCATGTCTTCATCAGATGCAGTGCAATCTTGTTTCATTGTTCATTCATGCATATGTGGCATGCAGTGGTTGTACCGGTGGATGGTTCTGTTCTTTGGTCATCGTAGAGGACGTTGGCAACTGGACATTGACCAACGCATTGGTGTGCATGTGTACTCTGCCCTGCGGGTGACATTGGCTTGTAAGTATGGCATTGTGCAGTGATGTGCACACATGGCAGAGTCAGTCCACTGCGATGATGTAGTCGATGCAGGACGTCTCATGTACAGGCATCATGTTCATTGTTAGGGCAGTGTTGCATATTATGGGTGGGGGTTTGCAGTGGCTCCAGGTGTATGTGCCAGGGGCAGTTCAGGCTGGGTGTGTACGGGGACACTGTGGCAACCTGTCATGTGTTGCTTTGTGATGTTTGTGTTCTGTCTCTTCAGTTGATGGGTGGGGGGTGATGCATGTGCAGTCGCAGTGGCACACTCACATTGCTCATTGCCCTGGACACACACACACACACCACTTCCACAGGGCCGGAGCATTGGCAGCTGTACTCACCGAATAGCCATGTGCTTTGTCCAGCATAGCGTTCCATGTACCGTGGCAATGTGGAATTCCGCAGTACCATTGAGTCATGTGTTGAGCCCGGGAAACGTGTACAGCAATGTGTTATCACTTGTGTGGCATCACATACCATCTGTACATTCAGTGAGTTGTACAGTTTCCTATTGCGTAACACCATCTCGATTGCACGTGGTACTGTCAGCTCAATGTGGGTGCAGTTGACTGCACCTCTGCAATTTGGCATGCCTGCAATGGCATGGAAGGCCAACTTGGTGGCAATTACCTGGGGGAGGGTACGGGGTAGGGCAATATGTTCAGACACATGGCGCAACAGGGCATCCAGTACCTGTACCAGGATTTTGGAGAAAGAGGGTTGTGATAGGCCATGCAGCTCACCAACCTACCGGTGTTGATAGGTACCGGTGCCAAGAAAATGCAGTACAGACACAACCTTCAGGAGCGGGGGTGGCGATGGGGGTGTCTATGTGGCTGCTGATGTCATCCTCTATCATGGCAGTGATGTACAGGATTGTTAGACGGTCCAGCCGGTATAATGTGTGGATCTGTCCTGGGGTAAGGTTCCAGGGTGAGGCCCTGATGCAGGCTGCCTGCGGGGTGGTGCCGGCTGGACAATGGGGTTTTCCATGGATAAAGGGTTAGCTGGTTGACGCCTGCGCCGCCTACGCCTCCTCCTCTGCAACATTACTGCCATCATGTGCAGTGCTGCCTGGTGGTCGAGTAGGCCCAGTTCCAATGCTACTAGAGCTGCTGCCTGCATGGTTCTGTTTTGAGTTGGCCTGGGTGTGGCCCTTTTGTAGGCTCCCAGTGGCCTGCTGGGTCCAGCTGGGCTTATTTGGTGCACCTGTGCCCCGATTCAGGTCACCAGGCACTGTTTAACGTCATGTTTGCGGTGGCGGCGATACCGCCACTGTGATCACGGTTTTAGCACCATTTTTCTGGCAGTGTTTCCATGTCCGCGCTACTTGTGATGCTCGCAGTGTTTAGTATTGCCGGTAACGGAGGGGTTTCCGTGCAGGCGGAGTTTACGGGAGCTTAAACTCTGCGGTGGCGGTTGAAGGTGGTGCTATTTCCGGGTCCGCTGGTCATGATTCGGCGGACGCAGAAACGGTGGCGGTATGGTTATACCGGCAGCGTTTAGTCCGGACCGTTGTACTTGTAATGAGGCCCAATATCTTTAAATACGAGATGTTATATACGCCCAAGCTATGTATGGAGTGGAACAACAAGACATTCTTTTTCACGCTACCTGACGAAGCCATGAAGGTTTTGGATGATACTCTACTGACCCCCTGAACCATAGGCCTGAATCGCAGTGGCTGTCCTTGCAAAGGTGATACACATTTCTCCGGGCACACATCCCATGTGGTTTGCCTCATGAAAATGTTTTTACCTCGCTTGCTGACGCTACTTTATTCACTGTGATGCTGGGAATGGACACTCTGGCATCCACAGACCCACAGTTGATGGTGGGCGTGTCGCCCCCGGTGGGGGCAGTTATATAAGAAGTACGTGACCACTCATCCTTTTTTTTCTGCATTTAATTCCTGTGTTGGCCCGGGTGAACCCGTGCACCAGATTCCCCATGCAATGTTACTTTAACAGTTTGGGATGTTTCTTGGGGGGTATCATCATCCTAGTCCTGGAGGGGGGCGGGTGGGGATTGTTGAGTTTATTAAAACTACACTTGGTACACACTACACTCACTGTTAAGAAAACAATGAGCATGTAAAGGAACTTAAGGATACAAGGAGGGTCAGAGCTATATACTTCTGGAGACATTACCCACGCCGTACCTCAATGCAAGAGATAAGTGGCAGAAGTTACAACTATATATTGAAAGACACAAAGTTAAAATCCTGTATTTGCAGGAAACCCATGCACTCTCAGTAACCTGCGAAGGGTTTGTTAGGAACTGGGGGTTAACTGCTTCTATACTAGATACTCCTCACAGGCTAGGGGGTCCTGGCCCTGGTACACAAATCTCTCCCACTTCAGTACAAACATGCAAAAGCAGCCCCTTTGGGCAGATAGGTCTTGGTATATGGGGCTCTTGCGGGGAGAGAAATATTGTTGCTGAATTTTTACGGCGCCAGTACAGATGATCCTCAGTTTTACACAGACATTCTGAATGAACTTGCCTGATATCCACTAATCCCTGTATTATGAGAGGGAGACTTCAACACTATCCTAGATCTAGAACTAGACAGATCCACCCACACTCGGAGAACTCTTACACAAACTGCCTCCACTGTTATAGAGGGCATGCACTCCTGGGGCTGGTTGATGCTTGGAGAACACTACACACTGATGACAACTCCTATTCTTTTTATTTGTCAGCCCACGACACTTACTCTTGCAAAGATATGTGACTCCTCTCCAATACATTACTTGGAGGGAGCCAGTGATGCCAGCATGCTCCCCCGCACCTACTCTGATCGCTCCCCATTTAGCATCTCCCTGACATTGCCAATGTTCTCCAGGCCACGTAACAACTGGCGCTTTAAACCACTAAGGCTGCAGGATGAAGCGTTCTCCTCCAATATTCATGAACATGTGCAATTATTTTTATTTTTTAAATGTAGGCTCTGTACCCTCGGCTGGTGTGCTCTGGGAAACCTTCAAGGTCTACATCCGGGGGATTGAGATGGCGGCAGAGTTCACTGTCCTTAAAACCATCCGACATAGCATAGTGAAATGTGAAGGCGAATAATAAGGTTACTCACTGTAGTGACCACCTGACTCCTAGTCCATAGTCCCCTTTCCTCCATACTTATGGGACATTCCTCCGTCCTGTGGGACGGCACCAGAGCACTTTGTAAAAAGCATCACATTTTTTAAAAAATGTGTCCTTCCTCTCTTTTTACGCGGGGTACCGCACGCGGCCATAACCCCGCCCTCCTTAGCTCCGCCCAGCGCATCGCCCATCAGTGCTTTTCTATCACCAGGTCAGAGACCTTTAAGCAATAATAGAGGAACCTTATTAGAGGGGACAGCGGGCGGGCGTATGGAGGAAAGGGGACTATGGACTAGGCGTAAGGTGGTCATTATGGTGAATAACCTTATTATACTCCTACGTCCCATCCCCTTTCCTCCATACTTATGGGAGATTCCCAAGCACTCCTCACAGGAACTAAGGGTGGATGGAAACCCCCTACTGAAAAAGGTTTTTTAGCACAGCCTGGTCAAACTGAGCATCAGATCTGGAGCTCAGGTCCAAACAGTAATGTTTACAAAAAGCCGATTGCGAGGCCCAAGTAGCCGCTTTCGCGATGGTCTCCCAGGGGACATACTTTTGAAAGGCAACAGCAGCTGCCTTGCCACGTACCAGATGTGGATGAATCCCTTTAGGAGGCTGGAGACCCTGAACAGTGTAATACTCCGTAATACAGGCAGCAATCCATCTGGAGATAGTCGCTTTGGAGGCCTGCTTACCTTGCGGGTTACCAAAGGTCACCAATAGTTGAGAAGAACTCCTAAATTCAGATGTTCTGTCCAGATAGAACTTAAGAGCTCTTCTAACATCCAGGCAATGCAAAACCCTCTCAGCTTCCGAAGCCGGGTTTGGAAAGAGGACAGGCAGGGAGATTGACTGATTTAGATGGAAATCAGAAACCACCTTTGGTAGGAAAGAAGGATTTGTCCTTAGGACAATCTTATCCTTGTGGAAAACCAAGAAGGGATGCTCCACCAACAAAGCTTGGAGCTCACTCGCACGCCTTGCCGAAGTAACGGCGACCAAGAAAGACACCTTCCACGAAAGGTGCTTAAGATCTACGGAAGCCATTGGTTCGAAAGGCTTATGGCACAAGGCCATAAGGACCACATTCAGAACCCACGTCGGATGCAGTTTGCGAACAGGAGGGTAAAGACGCGTTAGACACGCAAAGTGTCTTTTAACCACTGGATTTGACAGTGAAAAAGACCACTGGTCCGTGGGTAGGTAGGCGGGCACAGCCGAAAGATAAGTCCTGCATGACAGGCCATGAATGCCCGACTCTGCTAGATAAGACTGAAGGACAGCACAATGTCAATCGTAGCCACCCTGGGGTCCAGCTGTTTGGCTAAGCACCAGTGACAAAACCAAAGCCATTTGCTTCTGTACTGAGACCTTGTCGAGGGCTTCCTGGCTGCCTGAATAATGCGCATGTTATCAGCAGACAGGTTGAGATGTTCTAAAGATCTGAACTCAGGCGCCATGCCACCAAGCTGAACGATTGTGGGGGGGGGGTGCCACAGCTGCCAATCTCTCTGGTGAAGCAGATCGGGAACCAACGGAAGCCTGATCGGGGCACACACCGACAGATGTTGAAGCTCTGAAAACCAGAACCTGGCCAGCCACCACGGAGCTAGAGAACAGTTCACTGTGTTCCTCAGCTTTCAAATCGTCCGATGAATCAGAGGCAGAGGCGGAAAAGCATAGTCCCTCATGTTGTGCCAGGGAATCTTGAGAGCATCTCACATAGAGGAGGCTCCCAGTCCATTTCTGGAATCATACAGAGGAAGTTTCTTGTTTACCGATGTTGCAAAGAGGTCCACTTCCGGAATGCCCCAACACAGGAATATCTGGACTCTGCTTCCAATCCCCACTCGTAGCTGACCATTGTTCGTCGGCTGAGGGCATCTGCCGTAACATTCAGCTGGTCCGGGATGTTTACTGCCACCAGCCAGACGCAATGCTGAACCACCCAATCCCAAATCTGATTGGCAAGATCCACAAGAGGGGAGGACTTGGTGCCCCCCTGCTTGTTGATGTAAAACATGGACACCACATTGTCCGTGCGGACACAAACCACTTTGTTGGCAATGACCTGTCGAAGATCGCCAGAAGCTCCAGATGATTTATATGAAGTAACTTGTCTTGGGGTGACCAGAGGTCGGAGACCTGAAGAAGATCCAACGTCGCATCCCACCCCAGAAGGGAGGAGTCCGTCGTGATCGTCACCATCGGAGCGAGGTCTTGAAAAACCATGCCCACCGACAGGTTGCTCAGAGACGACCACCACACAAGGTCCATTCTCATGAAAGCTGGAATCGATATTATCTTGGAGTCCGGATCCACAGCCTGACGCCAAGAACTCCGAAAAGCCATCTGCGTCCGCCTCATCTTGAGCCGAGCAAGAGGAAGAGCCAATATGCACGAGGCCATGAGGCCCAGAAGACTCTGGAACCACCAGGCCGACATGCTCTCCGACTGCGCAAACATATGACACGTGGCCAACAGATCTGACATTCTGTCCCCGGTCAGGTAAACTCTGAAGTCGATTGTGTTCCAACGAAAACCCAGGAAAGTCAAGTCCCGAGAGACCGTCATGGAAGATTTCCGCCAGTTCAACAACAGCCCAAGGTGGAACAGGAGCTGGAGGAGAGACTGAAGATTGCTCGCGGCTTTCAGCGGGCAAGGACTGTGCAACAGCCAATCGTCCAAATACAGATACACTTGGATACCCTGAAGCCGAACATAAGCTGCGATAACCGACATCTTTGTAAAGACACGCAGTGCCGAGCTGAGGTCAAAGAGGAGCACTCGGACCTGGAAGTGCTCCTCCCCTACGGAAAACAGTAGGTATCTCAGGTGTGGATTCCAGATCAGAATATGCATATACGCATCCTGAAGGTCCACCACGCTGAGCCAATCGCCCTTCTGCAAAGAGAACTTTGACAAGGCAGGATCATCTTGAATTTCTCTTGGGGTAGAGAAAGATTGAACTGGGAAAGGTCTAGGATAGAGCGCAGGCTAGCCTTGTTGGGTTTGGGCACCATAAACAGCTGGGAGTAGAAGCCCTCCCCTCGCTCCCCTAGGGGAACGGGTTACACTGCTCTGAGATCCAGTAATTTCTGATTTTCGGCTTTGAGGTAGGGCGACCCTAACTGCTGGAAGGGAGGACTGATGGGTGGGGTAGGGTGAAGGGGTAAGCGGAAGCCCGCCAGAGCGACTGACAAGACCCACCGATCCTCAGTGATGGTCTGTCATGCCTCCCAACAAGACGCAATGCGTCCTCCCACCGGGGCCTCGTGCAAGCACAGAAAACCCTCATTTAGCTGGTTTCTAGGTGGCGGCACCACCTGAACCTGAGGAGGAGGCTGAGGAGCGGGAGAAAAACAGACTCTGTTGCTGCCTTTGGCAGGAATTTCCCAAAGGGGTGTCAATCCTACAGGATTTTCGATCTAAAAAAACCCTGAAACCAGGAGAAGGCTGAGACTGCGACAACGATCTCTATCCTGAAAGGTGGTTTTACCAGGACAGACAAGGACTTGGCGGTCGGAGTGCTGTCCTTAGTTTTGGTCAGCTTCATGTATGTTGTAGAATGAAAGAGGTCCTTGCCATCAAAAGGCAGGTCCAAAACCTTATCCTGCACCTCCTTGGAGAACTTGGTGGCATGCAGCCAAGCCTGATGAGAGGTATCCACGCCAAGCATAAGGCCCCGGGCTGAGGTTTCGACATGATGCGCCGCTGCCTCCAGCAAATCCTGCACCAGGACCCTGGCATCTGACAATCCCGCTTTGAAATCTCCTCAAACTCTGACAGACCTTTCCACATTTTCATATTCGCCCCGCTAACACCAGTTCTGCATTGGCTTGACGCAGCTGCAGGACTGAAATAGCGAAAATCTTCCTCCCAATGGAGTCAAGAAGTTTGTCGTCTTTGGCCAGAAACTGTGTAGCCGTCGTAGAATAGGATGCCGCAGGTCTGGATTGCATAGTGGTCACAGCCACTACCGTGGAAGAGGGGGGCGGACACGATGCTAAGGCCTCCTCTTCCGAAGAATGGAGCCTGTAGCGCGCGTCGATTTTCTTGTTGACAAACAGTCCAGAGTGTGGTTTCTCCCAGACTTTACGGACCTCGGCCAAAACATCCTTCTGCAAGAACAAGCCAGTACGCTCCAAAGGAGACAAGATGAATGCCCCCGAAAGCACGCCCTCCTGCGGAGTGGGTGCCTCAGGTACTGGAACATCCAACAGACACATCATGTCTAGCACCCGAACGTGAAAGGCTCTGACAGAGCGGGGCTGGTCTTCGCTGTTCTGATCGCCCTGTGCATCGTCCGACAGGTCCGGATCACGCTGAGTCGCATTAGGCACCACAGTAGACTTGTCCACTGGGGACATCGGAGGCAGTGGTGGAAGAGTTGGGGGAGGCCCAGCAGGTAAAGGCAGCACCGGCGGATGAACAGGAAACGCAGCTGGGACCGTCGGTGCAGGCGGGCATATCTCCCTAAACAAGCCTCGAAAGTACTCCTTCATGGGGTCGGAATGCATAAGTTTTTGAAACCTGCCGAAAAAGACGTCCTCCGCCGACGATTTAGGCATGACTGGAGGAGGCTTCTCATGAGCGGAGTAATTCCAGGGACACAAGGGAGAGGGTTGCCAAGAGGGCCCTTCCCCATTGGTGTCCACATAAATCTAGGGCGCCGAAGCCACAGGAAGCGAGACATTGTGCGGTAGGGGCATCCGAGCGTTCCAGTCATAAACTGGATGAAACGGATGTGCACAAGGAAACTGATGTTCACCTGAAAAATCACACCTTACACCTAGGGCCAATGGCATAGTTGTAAGGGAGGTATCCAAAATGGCCACCGTGGTCTTGGCGGGAACGGCCGCCATTTTGTCTGCACCTCAGGAGAACTGCGACAAGTGTGGAAGTGAGGCAGCGGTCCCCACAGGTAGGTCAGGGGTCTTCATCTTAGCCTTTACACAAGGAACCTCAGCCGAGCCGGTACTGTGTAGCCTAGCATGTTTCTGTGAAATGCTATCAGCCAAACTAGCCTTCAAAGGAAGGACCTCAGCACTGCCGGTAATGGAGGGATTACGGTCCAAGACCTCATTCCATGCCCCCTCAACAGATCTGGAGTCACTGCTAGAGCAGGAACGATGAGGAACACACCTCACCGACAAGACCTTAACAGGCCTCTCAGAACTGTTGGTCACCTTAACCTCTAAACGAGGGACCTTGGCCCGGAGTCCGGTAAAAGCCTCTTCACGACGGGCCTCAAACTTCCGTTCGGTATCAACAGCCTCAAATGAACCCTCAGGGCATACCCCAGTGTTTATACAGGAAGCTCCAGTCAAGGAGACCTCGAAGCAAGCTCCGGTACCGACACCTCAGTAGAACTGGGCCCAGAAATAGCCCCCACAGGAGGGGCCTCGGATTGTAATCCGATGTCAATAGGCCCCTTACGGAGGCCCTCGGAGAAAACTCTGGTACACTTTTTAGTCCTAGAAGGCACCTCAGGGCAAGCCCCGGTAATAGAGCTTTTGACGCTCCTCCCGGACCAGGAAGACCCCGGGAAGGTGTCCCCAGGCCGGGGTGCTCTAAAAAGTAAAGAACTCACCGGGCGTTTCTTCTTCTCGTCGATGAAAGTTTGAAAGTGTGCCGGGGAGTACGGTGAAACACCTCCTCCCACCGCTCTAAACGACGTTGAAGTGCCCGGACCGAAAGGGAGTCGCAATAAAAACACGACTCCCACCGGTGGTCCGGACCCAAACACTCTAAACAGAGAGAATGGGGATCCGCCCTAGCGAAGTGTCGCTGACAAGGACAACAATTTGGAAAGTCTAGCTGAAATGGCATAGAAGGACTACCACGCGACCGCTAAGCCAGAGCAAGAGAGGAGGAAACTGGAAGGAAAAAATCTTTGGAAGATGCAAGTGCGTCCAGTCCCGAACAAGCGGAGAAAAGGACTGACGAGCGATGCGCTGGGCGGAGCTAAGGAGGACGGGGTTACGGCCGCGTGCGGTACCCCACGTAAAAAGAGAGGAAGGACACATTTTTTTTAAAAATGTGATGCTTATTATAAAGTGCTCCGGTCCCGTCCCATAGGACGGAGGAATGTCCCATAAGTATGGAGGAAAGGGGACAAAACGTAGGAGTACTACAGAAACTAGAATAAAAACTAGCTAATGATCTCGCTATGGCCACGTTGGCACAGATCAAATAGGCCATTGACTCCTTTAGGACCCATGCTGGCCGTAAAGTTACATTCTTTCATACCCCAATGGCGGCTAGGAGATACGGGGAAGGAGACAGACCTGGTAGACTGCCTGCTCGCGTGTCGCGTCAAGAGAACGACAGTCGGTGCATTCCACTCATAACACACACCTTGGGCGACCTAGTTCAAACACCTGTGGTCATCAATGAGGTATTTAAGGGTTTCTACAAGGAGTTATACATTAACAAAGACACGTGTACACAGGAGGAGATTGATATGTTTCTCGATACACTCCCACTCGATATTACATGACAGCAAGGCCCTATTGGATCTCCCTATTCAACATCATTCAGGTTATAGACCACTTGCCATCTGGAAAGGAGCCCGGGAACCGACGGCCTTACAGCCAAATTTTATAAACACTATGAGACCCTTGCCCCAGACCTCCTTCTGGTCTGGTGAGAGTCCATTGTGTCCTTATCACTCCCGGACACCATGCGCGATGCAGTTATCATGTTTTTCCTGAAACCAGAGAAACCTGTGGATCAATGAGGCTCCTATCAGCCCCTATCCTTGATTAACACAGATATAAAGGTGCTTGCGATGACTCTGGCCACTCGCGGATGCCAATCATGTCGTACATTATTCATCCAGATCAGTCGGGGGTTCATCCCGGGCAGGTCCACAGCACTGAACCTACGCCGCCTCTTTAATATACTAGCACAGATAGATCCCTGGATTCAAGCGGTGGCTGCCACACTAGTCATTCAGAAGGCATTTGACTATCATGGCGATTCATATATGCTGTGTTATCCAAGTCTGGATTTGGCCAAGGGCTCCTCAAAGCTTTACACCTCCACTTTACAGCACCAATGACCAGGGTCAATACGAACGGGTTGCTCTCCCCACAGTTTGAGATAGACGGAGGAACCCGCCAGGGATGCCCATTGTCACCCCTGATATTCGCCATCATTATAGAGCCACTGGCGGATATGATAAGGCTTAAAAGCATGGGCATAGTCGGATTAGAATAGTGGGTGAACCGCAGATAATTTCTCTTTATGCAGATGATGCTGTGGTACATATTCAAAACCCCTGAGCACACCTAAGGCCTGCTCTGGAAGATATCTTACTATTGGAGAGCTATCAGGTCTCCGGGTAAATTGTAGCAAATCCGAACTCTTTCCCCTTACGGATGCCACTACCCAACCAGAAGAACTACAGGGATTCAAGTGGGCTCCAGAGTCCATACGCTACCTAGGGGTAACGGTTGCAAGACATGGCCCTATACTATATGACGGCAACTACAGATTGTAGATGACTCAACTACGAGATAAGCTTACAGGCTGGACTCATCTCCACATTACAATGGCCTGTAAAATAGCACTCCCTAAAATGACAGTTCTTCCTAAGCTTTTGTATCTTTTCCTCAATGTGCCTCTGTGGCCTGGGCGAGCATTCATTCAGGAATTAGAAGTTGAAATTTACAAATTCGTCTGGCACTCCGGGGCAGTGCGGTTGAAATGAGACACACTAACAAAGTCATAAAATAGAGGCGGGTTTGCAGCCCCCAACTTTTGGTTGTACTGGTTAGCTGCACAGGCACAATTTGCGGCCATCCGGTTTGGTGATAACTCTCCCACCGCCCACACACAACTCGAGAAATACTCTGCGGGGTACAAGGATTTGCGATTGCTGGTTCTTTCCTCCAGAGACTCGGATGACTTCAGATTTGACCCTGAAAGAGTCACAGCGCTTGCTTGGCGCAAAATATGGAAAGAAATAGGCGTACAGGACCCATACCATGAAGGCTTTCCTCTTTGGAACTGTGTTCCATCCCTTCTGCGGGTCGATGCCGGCTCAAGTGGGGCTTGGACGTGACACGGATTCCACACACTGGGGTCACTGTATATGGAGGATAATTTCATCCAAACCACCGATGTCCCAGGGCTCAGGTACAACACATCCTCATAGTGGTTGCAATATATGTTTTTGCACAAAGCGTGCAAGAAATCATGGAGTTACTTCCTGGTTAAGCCTGCAAATGATGCCTAGTTGGCGTTTGTTCGGACAGCAAGTGACAGAGCCATGCACTACAATGTACGAGCGAAACGGGCGGAGGATCTCCAACTAGATGTCACTGATGACCTCTGAACGACATGTGCACGCAAAGTGTCCTATAATTCCTGATTCCAACTGATACAATTTAAAAGTATTAGACTACACTCCTGACGGATTACATGTGTTTTCCAATGAGGGGAGTGGAGCATGCCCACTTTGTAAATCCGCCCATGTTAAATACTTTTATATGCTGTGGAACTACCCGCAACTTGCGACCTTTTGGAGGGATGTGTGTGTGACGCTGGCAAAAAAATGACTGGCAGGGTTTTTACCCCCCCGTGCCATTATTCTGCTTCTTTCATATTTCTGACCCTCCACTGGGTGCTATGTGTAAATTTGTGCGGTTGTGTCTCTTATTAGCCGAGCGTTGGATCCTTTTAAGCTGGACGAGTGTGAATGCTCCAAACAAAGACCACTGGTTAAAAGATGTCGTGTGAGCCAACGATATGGAAGAGCAGTGGACACACATGCAACCACCTGAATCCTGACCTAAAGACATTTGGGACCCACTTAAATCGTACCTCTGGCGCACAGCAACAATTCCGGATACACCACTGCGCTCTAAATTGACCGAATTACTCTCATGACATGGAACTGCTGCTACAGGAACCACATGGTCCCATCCTTTTGTATATCCATGTTTTACCCTACTGCAGACTGTAATGCCCTCATCCAGATATCTTTGTCCTAACCTCTTTGCGAAATTTGTATTGATGCTCTTTTATGCTGTGAAGTTGTACTGTGTGTTACCAAGTGTAACAATAAAGAAAGTTACAAAAAAAGAGAAAACCAAGAGAAAACAACAAATGTCCTACCTTGCCACATTCCCACAGGTGTCCCGATGAGAACGGTACCTCACATGTGTGGGTGCACCTACCTAGGCGCAAAGGAAGAAGGCTAAACCACTGGTACATCAAATGCCCTGGGGAAGACTGGATTTGGCTTTGTGGACAATCCACAGATTTGGCCTTGGGGTGTCGCAGCCACCAAGGAAAAAGGGGAACCCCATGAATTTCTGAAAAGAAGACACTCATGGGACTCCACAGAGGTTTGATTTGCGCAAATCACCCTAGAATGTATGACCCACAAGACAAAGTCCAACATGTAAAGAAAAAAACACAATTTTCAGACATTTGCCACCAGGAAACCACCAAAACACGCTGCAAACAACACATATCCTACCTTCCCACAGGTGTCCTGACTCAAATGGTATCTCACATGTGCGGGTGCACCTACCTGGGCGCAAAGGGAAAAGGCTAAACCACTGGTATCCCAAAGAGTTTCAGGAGAGCACATTTTTATGATTTTGGTCTTGTGGACAACCTAGAGATTTGGGCCGGGGTGTCGCAGCCACCAAGGAAAACAGGGAACCCCCATGCATTTCTGAAAAGAAGACACCCGTGGGAATCCACAGATGTCTGACTTACACAAATCACCCTAGACTTCATTACCCACAAGGCCCGGCAAAGTCCAAAATGTAGCGAAAACATCTAAATCTTCATACATTTGCCACCAGGAAACCACTGAAACACGCCGTCAACAACACATGTCCTACCTTCCCATGTTCCCACAGGTGTCCTGATGAAAACAGTACCTCACGTAACTGGGTGCACCTACCTGGGCGGAAAAGAAAGTGTTGGTCGTCCACAAGTCCAATGGCAGTCCTAGGGAGCCCCAGCAGGGTCCCCATCCCTGCCCAGAGTAAAATGTCCTAACGCAGCACAGCTATAGCTCCACGACGGTCGGGGGTGATATGCCGGCCATGGCCACCGCCCATGTGGGTTGATCATTCCCAAGTCCAGTGCCGGTTCCAGGGAGCCCGGCAGGGTCCCCATCCCTTGCCAGAGGCAAATTCTGTAATGCAGCCCAGCCAGAGTTCCAGGATGGTCGGGGGTGATGCCCCTGGCCTTGGGTGGCTGTCTCCCATGTGGGTTGACCATCCCCAAGTGCAGCATCATTCCCAGGGAGCCCCGGCAGGGTCTCCATCCCTTCCCAGAGGGAATTACTGTAAAGCAGCCCAGCCACCAGAGCTCCAGGATAGTTGCGGGTGATGTCACCGGCCTTGGGTGCCTGTCTCCCATTTGGGTGGACAGCACCCAAGCTCAATTGCTGTCCCGGGGTGGCCTGGTAGGGTAAATGTCCCTTCCTGGAGGGAAAAGCTGTAATGCAGCACAGCCAGAGCTCCAGGGGATTGTCGACCAACATGGGAGACGGGTTCCCAAGGACTGGGACATAGCGCCCCCACCCACTGATGATCATGTACCTCTGGCTCTGCTGTATTGCAGAATTCTGGGAATGGATTGGGACCCTGCCGGGACTCCCTGGGACTGCTGCTGTGCTTGGAGACAGGTGCCGAAGGCCAGACCTGGAGTGCTGGCTGGCCTGCGTTACAGCTTTTCCCTCCAGGAAAGGACAGAGACCCTGCTCGGGCTCCCTGCAATTGCCGGTGGGCTTGGGGATGGTCAACCCACATGGGATACAGCCGCCCAAGGCCGGGGACATCACCCCTGATCATCCTGGAGCTCTGGCTGGCCTGTGTTACAGCTTTTCCCCACAAGGGAGCCCCGGCAGTTTGCCTATACCTCCCTGAAGGGGAAAGCTGTAACGCAGCCCAGCCAGTGGGCATCCGTCTCCCATGTGGGTGTACTGTCCCCAAGCACAATGGCAGTTCCAGGGAGTCCATGGAGGTTCCCCATCAATTCCCAGAGGGAAATTCTGTAACACAGCCTAGCCAGAGCTCCAAGTTGGCCAGAGTGATGTCCCTGGTCTTGGCCGGCTGTCTCCCATGTGGGTCGACCACCCCCAAGCACATCGGCAGTCCCAGGGAGCCCCGGCAGGGTCCCTGATCTTTCCCGGAGGGAGAAGCTGTAATGCAGGCCAGCCAGAGATCTAGGATGACCGACAACATTTTGCCATCTGGTTGGCATTTTCTGGGGGTGTGGGGCTTATTGGCCTGCCCCCTCACCCCAAGATCTATCCCTAGTGGCCTAGTGGTCCTTGATGCTTCCCTGGGGAGGTTGCAAAATGGGGTCAGACCCTCAGACCTCAAAACAGAGGGAAAAGCTTTAACGTGGCCCGGCCATAGATCCAGGATGGCAGAGGGTACTGTGATGGAAAAACATGCCCCCCAATCCCAAAATCGTTTCCCTGTTGGCTTAATGCTCCTTACTGCTTCCCAGGGTTGGCAAAATGGGACCAGACCTTAAATTTTCCCGCCCCAGGGAAGCAGAAAGGATCTGCTCCTCCACGAGGCATTCCTGAGGGGGCTGGCCCTACAGGCATAGGGCCAGTCCCCTGAAGCCCCCAAGTGCTGCTCTGGCAAAATTGCCCTATATGGTTTTGCCTTTCTTGGGAGCAAATGGGTGAAAACCAGCACTAATTTGCCCCCAAAGAAGTCAAAACAACATTATGCGATCTTGCTGGCATTTTTGGGGGTTGGGGGCACATTGGCCTAGGGGGTGCCACCACCAAGATCATGTCGATGGTGGCCTAGTGGTCCTTGCTGCTTCCCAGAGGTGGCAAAATGGGGTCAGTATCTCATCCCCCACACTGGAAACGTAGTGCAGAGGACGAGATACCTTGTCTTCCACACTTAAGGGGTTAAAAAAGATAAGCGTTTTGTCATGTCGAATTCTAGAATGTTAGCATTTTCTGATGTGCCCAGAAAAAAAGATCAGCAAAAACGGGCGCAAGTTAAAGGTCTGCTAAATCCATTACAGTCAGGCCTTCGTAATGGATATACCACTAAACATAATATCCTAGTACTTAAGCTGTGAACCACACAAACCAAATTAATAAGGATTTTTAAATTTATTTATTTTGTGCATTATAGCCGTTAGGCTTTTTGTCGCTCGAAGATGGCTTTTATGTTAAGTGTCCAATACCTCACAATTCATTAGCATATGTTTAAGGGTTTCACGTTCTGGGCCAGCACATAGTCAGAAAAGTGTACTGGCCATTCTTATGCCCTTGCTGTTATATAGGGTGTGATGAAGGTTAAGTTGCGATTATATGATTATAGAGGAAAGCCGTAAGGTAACCATTGCTTCCAGTAGATGCAATAATAAGTGCAAAATATTCTGATGCAATAGGATTGGTGGCTAAATTAACCATAATCTGCGTATGATCAGTGGCCTGCAATTCCTTTTTGATGCATTATAATAGCTTTCCTGATAGATGACTAAAGGGAGAAAGTGATACCCTAAAGTAGTACAACCTTTTGCAGTAAAATGGGTGCCCAAATAACTGCTCCATATAACAGCAAAGGTCTAATTTTGGCCCTATATAGCCTTACCAGACTGATCAATGAATAGCCGGCATGCTGGGCAGCAAGAATCTTTAGTCCAACGCTTACCTGACCTTCTCCTTCACCTGTTCCAAATGGGGTCCCCAAGTTAGCTGACGGTGAAAAGTTATCCCCAAATAATCATACTGCTGTACAAATTAATTAGTCACCTACCGTTATAAGTTGGATTTATAGACTGCTGTGCTGCTTTTGATAGCGCCTACAAAGTTGACTTTGGTATGCGTATTACAAGGGGGGTACAACGGTGTTCCAACTGGATAACTAAACATTACCATGCAGTTGTATGAAAATACTACTCTAAGGGTACATTTGGCTAACGTAGGTAGCAACATAGGTCTTACTGATATCAATGTTGGATTAAAACAGGGATGGGTACTCGCTCCCATATTATTTAACATATATATTGGAGACATGCTGGTCAAGTTCGCAATGGTTAATAATTTTCCTCCAAATTTGGGAGCAATGCACATCCCTTGGTTGGGGTATGCAGACAATATCGTCTGATTGGACCATACTCCAGTAGGGCTAAAAAGATCAATTGTCAGCATTATTTCAATATGCAGACTAACTTTTTGAAAGTGAACTATCTGAAGATCAAAATTATGTTTCTGAGGACTAAAAGAAGAATGGATAAGAGAAGTCAGAGTATCAATGGTTTCATGATTGAGGAAGTAGGTAGTTTCTTCTCTGGAAAGAGGACACCTGGGTACTTTTCTGTAAGGAAAAAAGTTATACGAGAGTAAAAAAGCAAATAAGATTAAGAGATATGACTAAATTGGCTCAGATAAGAGTGTGTTACAAATTCTGCTGGTTATGGCTTGAAAGGAATGCAATGCCATGCAGCCTATAATGAACTCATAGCTCCTGCCATGATATGCGATTATGAATCAATTAACATAATTGACATATCTGGTTAAATAAATTGGAATCTAAAATAGGACATTTGTTACTTTGAATACCTCTATGTATTTCGGTTCAAAGTATTCGACTGAGTTACAGAAATTTAAAAACAAAACTGCAAGGTTTTTCAGATAATCAATTGGACTGTAAAATGGATACTTGAGTATTGGGTGCTACTTGGTACATTTTAAAAAAAAGCTTGGCTATGGAACTGGAATGAAAATATCAACCATATATCTTTAAAAAAAATACCTTAATGAATATGTTAATAATGCTCCCCGAACCTTATATTTTGCAATTTCTAATCCTAGATTTTGTCAATTATTTTATTATGTTTAAACTTGCTTGTGTCATTAGATGTCGCCGCCCATGGGAATGTATCCCAGAAGAGAAATATATATGCAGGTGCTGTAAAGATGTCTTATTGTATGAAAGCACTAGACATCCAATACCGGAGAGTATAAAACTGTGCCCTTTAAAGAGTATTTGCACAAATATGTACAGAATATAAATGTGATAGGCACAGATTTTAGCTATAATTAATTTGTGGATGTGTACTGAGACTACTTTAGATTTAAAGATAATATGTGGATGTAAATGTCATTATAGGGTTATATAGATTTTGTATGTTATATAAAATGTGAATGGTTCATTGTCTAACTATAGGTAACTGCATAAATGTAAATTAAACAAGTCATGGGATCACAAAAAATTGTGGGGAAAAAATGTGAATCAGGAACATGTAGCGAACAGTAGATAGTGATGCATTGTCCCACACTGGGTTTCAACAATTACAAGAGAATACAAATTGAGAAATAGTGTGTACTGAAAAGCAGCCAGTGATAATGTATTGAAAGTGTACAAGCAAAACCATTCATCATTTTGATATTCTCTAGCAAAACTCCATACTTGACAATGCCCATCTTTAGCTGATCCTTGATAAAGAATCAGCCTGCAGTATTAAGATAACAAAACCTCTGACTTACGAAGCAAACGAAAATGCCACACAGCAGTCTGCATGGTGCTAGCCATGGGTATCCATCAACAAGAAAGGCGAGAAGCCTTCTACGAAAGAACCAAGCGTGTCTGATGAGAATCTGCTGACAGGATGATGGAATCGCTAATTGTCACTATTGGATGCAGAACCTTTATTTTCAAATTGCAGGCAACAGCCTGGTAGCCCGTTTCGGAGGAGTCAAGAAAAGATTATGCAGGGGCAAGTTTAAATAACGAGGTTGGCAAATGGGATTATCTTCAGTTTAAATAAGTGCAATGCATTCATTAATCAAGACCTTTGCTTATGACTCATTGTGAGCAAAATGATGAACTGCAAAGTGAAATTTGCCTAGAAAAGCAGATTTCATCCTCATTTTGCCTCTTTTGGGCAAAATATGCTTTTAAGGGCAACATTGATTTGAGCAGGTGAATATTTCAGCCACCTAGGGGAATAAAAAGTTTCACACCGCCCCTAAACGGGCATAATAGTCCAGCACAAAAAGCAAAATCGCAGGAGAAATAAGTAGGCTGGCGGATTTTTCCCCAGAACGCACTATGTTTTCCAAAAAGTTTAATTTTGCCCACATCTAGGCATTACAAAATCTGCACTTAAAAATCCACCGCAAGTGGTAGATTACCAAAAAGCGCATCAGTGCATTTTAAAATCAGCTGTTAATACATGCAGTTTATGGCACCTGCTAACATCAATGCTTACACTCAAAATCTTCTTTTCTACTTCAGTTTATTTCTCAAGGACATTCTGTTCCTGCCGCTTAAATTGGGTTGGAGCATTTCCCGTGCCAAATAATGCCGGGGAGAACTTTATTTGCATTGCTATAAACTACTGTCCACCCGCCTCCACATTATATAAATCTTTGAATGCTTTCACTGGAAGAGTTTCAAATGGGCTATAAAACAAGAAAAGCACAGTCTACAAATAGACAAGATGCATTTTTTGATAAGCTTTTGTACTTGCAACATTAAAATATATTGCCAAATGCTGTGTAAGTGGCCACTCGATTAAGTTTCAAGTACATTTCTACAGCTTCCAGAAAATGCTTTTTACTTTAGCCCAACGAAATGCTAACTTTGTATTATTAACGCTTTACTAGACAACAAGCGCGTAATGACGTTGTTTGGATAAGGTATTTTTTGCCTGTCGACACCTCCACCACTGCCTGTCCTATTTGCGCGCAATCCTCAATTCTTTTCTTAACCTACACAGGGGAACAGAGTCGGACTGATATATACAATTGGCTCCGGCACCAACGAAAAAGTGGCCCACTATCGCAAATGGCAATTCGTTGATAGCAAATTGTGTTGCAAATTGTGCATTTTTAAGACTATTCGTTCAGTAGCACTCGTCAAAACGACTAGCTGCACAGTGAAGTAACTCGGACATTCACCAAACAAACGGGCCCACGCTAGCATGTTGGGCCTGCGCTGCAGGGATTGCCCTAATGCCTCACAGGCCAGTCTGATGTTTATGGGCAACCTATACGAGTTCCAGGTGCTGTAAGGCCAGCGTGATTTTCTAAAACGCACAAGCTATATGTACAGCACGAGACAGCCATAATGGCAAGTCATGATAAAACGTTTAAATACTTTCAGTGCTAAGGGCGTGCATGTCTATCCTGAATTATTTGGAAATCATTGTAAGGACTGACCAATGGAGACATTTCCACAGTGGGATAATGTGTTTCATTCCTACACGCCTAAAAAGCTACACCCAGGTTGTGTGAGAAACCTGAAGGTGTCTCACCCGCTAATCCCTGGGGATCTGTCATCAAGGTGGCCAGGACACGGCCAACACTTTTGGATCCAGTACCTGGGGGTGGATCACCTAGATGAGTGCTTTTCGGGGAGTGGAAGAGTGGCACCGGATGGTGAGACACTGAAGTGGGAGAATGGGAGAAAAGACTCCCCCCAATCTCCTCGCGCCCCTGGCCTAGAGGATCGCGACCCAGACACCTGCCACGAGATGAATTCGCCTATCTACCAGACGACCAAATACCCTGGTACAGGAACATACGGATGTGCCCATCAGCCTGCCCTGCTCAAGCCGACACCTGCGGCATGGATGAACTCGACTAAACCCTTCAACAGTAAATAAACACATCGTTAGAGATGCCATGACGACCTAGCCAACTGTCAGAACACCCGTGCAACCATACACACTGTACACCCCCACACCAATCCACACAAAGAACATACTCAGTGCTATGACGTAGGTGACAGACACACCCACTGACGCGCACCTTTATTATTTTTCACATAGGTTTTTCGAAAAGGAAGAAACGCAAGACGCACAAAACACTCATCTAAATGCTTGCTGACGCTTCTCCTAACCCTTGCATTGTGATGAAAATACAACGTAGACATGGTCCCGCCTATGAAGCAATGTGATACCGCAACTTAAAGTGCCGTGCATTAAACATCCCCACCTATGCACCAGGCCCAAGTAGGCCGCAAGCAAGAGCCTCCACGAACATTGAACGAGCAAAAGTACAATTGCTGACCCTGCAGAACGCGCCCAGCGAGAACTGACAGCCAAGGGAGCGATGTTGCAACTCGCATGCCACCAGCCGACGCCAAGGTCGCACCTGCAAGCTAAGCCAGACACACAGTGGAAAGTATAACTTAAATGTGCAGAATTCTGCCCAACCACGGTCTCTCCTCACGTGACCAAGCCAAACCTGACAGGGTGCCAGACCCAGGAGGGAGAAGTCGCCTGGGTCCCACGTTTGAGACACAGGCTGAAACAATGAAATGACCCAATGGACACCTACAGCGATGGGAATGGTCTGCTCTCAGGCATATGAGCAAATCCACGCATTGTCTGCACAAACACATAGTTACATATTGTTGCAAATGACAGGTACACCGCGAGCTGGGAACAACGATGGTCCCAGGCTGGGGGGCTCGCGAGTCGACCAATCAGAACATGGGGCACTCATCACTGACGCCACTAACATTAGCCAATCATTAGGGGTCTTTGTGTAACAATTTTCAAGTATCTAATAGAAGGGACAATCCAAGTATACCACCTGACTGACCCTTAACCACTAACAGCGTTCTCTATACGTATGCTATACTAACCCTACCACTCGAGGGACCAATCCAGAGTGGCGATAGGTTTTTTGCTAACTTTCCCAGGTGACACAAGTAGCGCGTCATACTGAGGCAAAAAGGGGCCTGCGAGCCTGACGAATTTCGAGAGTCTGGACGGACGCGTACGATCCTAGACCCATCCCTGCCGTTATTCAATAAACAGCAGTAACACCTTGCTTCTTGTGTGTGTCTCATACTCATTTTTGGGATACGCGGGAGGAGTTGGGGCCTCCCAGCCCGGAGGTCCGCGGAAGGCCCGGCCGACCCCGGGAGAAACCCCCCGACAAGTTGGAGGCACCGCTGAGATCTGTTTAAGATCTGCCTTTTATTTTATTTTTCCGAGTACTCTCGTTGCGAGGAGGCCTGGCGGCGCGGCCCCCTCTGCCGCCGCCCCCTTTTGAGGACTACAAGACCATCGCGGAACTGCGAGAAGACCGGACAGCGCAATCCGGATATTGACCCTCGGGAGCCGGTTGAGAAGTATACCGCCTGCGGTTGGCAAGTGTCCAGACGTGGTCCAGACGAGGGGAGGTGGCGAGCCGCTTGGAGGGGAGCACGCAGTCGAGCGGCCCCGCATCAAGAGAGCTTGGTGAGTATGCCACACCCAACAAACAATGTGAAATTGTGAGGGAGGGGGGAGGAATAGAATACGGGAGGTGGCTGGTGTCACCAAGGTGCGCGACGAAGATTTGATAAATTAGTGCTGGCGGTGAAGTGAATGGTAGCTGGACAAGTGCGAGAGCAGTCCGCTACGCTACAAAGAAGGGTGGGCGGAGCACGAAAACATCACGTGCGGCCGCTCGTAGACACTGATTGGCCTAGGTCGCGACCACCTGTAAGGGGGTGTGTGTGTGTGTGTGTGTGCGGTTTCCTACGAATTGGCGATTATTGATCAATGAGTAGATGAGGATCCCTATTGATCGAGCTGAGAAACTCGATAGATAGATGACGTTTCCCTGTAGGCAGTAGCTAGCTGGTTGCCTAATACGGAAGATAATTGGCTGGTTAAGCTCTCCTGTTGATGGGAGTATCACACGCGAGGCGACGCAGTGTGCGCAGTCTGATTATATTGTTGATTACCTTGTTCCAGGAGTGACAAGAGGACAGCTGTGGGGTTAACGGGGATAGATAGCAAACTTATTTCAAACTTTTGAAACATGAAAAGAACTTACTGGTAGTTTTGGAAGAGGTTGGTGACGTCACCAGTAGGGCTTTCATAGGATACCTCGAGCACAAGGCATTGTTGAAGAGTGGTGAGGAAGAGAATAGTGGTAAGGGAGCGGACACGGAGGTAAACGATAACGATTATATCGGGGCAAGGTGGAAAGAGGGACGTGACCGCGCACGGAGAACGCCGGCCACGACGAGTGAGGAAAGAGGAGGGGTGAAATAAAGTGGGACGGCTGTATAAGCACGTCACACAGGGCACGCAGCCGCAGGGGGCTACGTGCGCCTCGGCCGTAGAAGGGCAGTAACGGTGTTAGGTGAAATAAGAAAAGACAGAAAAAAATATATAATTGCAAATGCTATATTTTATTATTTTCTTTTAGCGGACGATCGCAAGTCCCCAAAATTACGGGGCCAGGTAAAACAGCTGAAATTGTATATTGTTCATTAATTAGCAAGATAACCGCTACCATATCGAGGGAGGATAACAACACAGTGCTACTATGTCATACGGGACAGGATCGGGAGAGTGGGGGAACACCCTCACTACCCCGCTACAGCATATATGTAAAACACTGTCACCACACAGGGAGAAACTTATTAAATACAGCACAGAATGGACACAGGGGACAGACAATAAAATGACGACGCCCTGGCCGCCTAATGGCAGTTTCGACCCATATGTCCAACACTCACTATTGACCCATCTACATAACACATACAAGGGGAAGAAATTGACACACCATGTGGAGGTGTTTAACTTATGGAGGATGTTCCAGGGGTCCCGACCAGGACCGAACGGAATGTTCACTGTGGGGGAAACAAAGGAGGAGAAGAAGGTTAAGGAGGGAGGAGAAGAAGATTAAGGAGGAAGAACAGAACGGGGAAAAAGAGATTGAAAACACACAGTGCACGGGGAAAGGACAAGAGGGAGGAGAAAAGAGTAGCAATGCATATGAAAAAGAAATAAAAAAGGAACAGGGCGACGACATGCCCCTAGCGAAAGTAGTGAAAAAGGAGGAAGGGGGCTTATATCCTATAACGGAACTACGAGAAATAGTGAGAGAACAAATAAGGGCGGCTGAGGGGTATTCAAACCCAGCATACAGCCCACCACCATATACAGCTACAGGTGGCTACACGGGAGGAGAGGCAACAAGTACGGTAGGGTCAACTTAAACGAAGATGCCCGCAAGGGAGGGGAAGACTAGCGAAGAACAAATTACAGCCATAGGACACGACGAATGGGTAGCTGCGCAGGTGTTATTAAAATTGCGAGGTTCATTAACAGGAGAAGAGGAGGAGGTAGTAAGGAAAATGAACGAGGACAATGACAGTAAGAGCGAGATGAAAGGGGAAGGGGGAAAAGAAAGGAGGAAGAGCCGATACGAGAAGAAGAGATTTTGGAGGAACGATTAGCGGAGTTAAGGAATGAGCAAAATGCCCTGATCAAACAGCTTGAGAGGGAGGAAAGAGAGAGAAGACGAGAAAGGAAAGAAAGTAAGAATGAGTTGGAAAAAATGAGGGAACGAACTGAAGAACGAAAGAGGGAAGCTGAAAGGGTGAAGGCAGCAGCAGAAAGGGTATCTCGAGCAGCACAGCGCGACAAAAAAAGGGAGGAAGAAGAGAAGGAAAAGGAAATGGAAATATGGAAGAGGAGAATACTATCAGAAACGACAAAGAAATAGGAAGAAGGGAGGATGATAGAAAGCATATTAGAATGGGAAAGAGAGATGGGAAAGGAGGAGAGAGGAGGAAAGGCTATTGGAAAAGATCAGTAGTGAAGTAATGGAGGAATTAAAAAAGAAAAGAGGAAATGGGTGGAGAGATGATAGAGAAAAAAGAAGGGGAACAAGAAGATAGGAGGGGGGAGAGTGAAATAAGGAAATATGTACGCAGGAATACAGAAGTAACAACAACATCAGCGCAACGGGGTGCAATTGGTAAAGAGGAAACGGGAGGAACGGATTTAATAGATTTAAAAACAGTGACAATTAGGGGGAAAAAGACGGATTGGGGGTTGTCACTCCTGGATGAGTTTTGCAGCGAGGAAGAAGACGGAATGGAGAGAGACGGAAGAAATAGGGAAAGGGAACGCTTAGATAAATTATATATCACCCGGACTAACAGGGAATCACCATGGGCCTGCAGAAGGAAGGAAGAACTGGGGGGAAGTGAGGAGGAAGAGCAAGGAATGGCGGGAAGGCACACACGTACAGCTACACCCTCATCATCCCGTCCAACATGCCCACCTACACCTGCACACGCCCCTCACGAACACACACCCTACGCTGGCAGGCTTAGAGATCTCCCAGGACGCAGGCAGGAAGAACGAGTACACACGCCCACATCAAATACAGGAAATGATAAAAGAAGGGGAAAAGATGGAGGGGAAACATCTACGAGCAGGGGAAATATGAACATAACAGACGATGTAGACGACACGGAAGAAGAGGAGGGGTATACGGACTCGACTCTGGGGAACCCGGGGGGTCAGATAGGACACAACCTAATGCCACTTTTGGAGAGAGGAGGGGTTAGACCACAATACGTTCCTTGGAAGCATGCAGACAAGGAAAATATAAAGTGCAGGCTCCCATCACTAAGTGGAGGTGCAGGGAAATGGATATATGAGATGGAAAAACACACCGCAGGACAGAAACTGGCAGTGGGAGACGTGAAGGGCCTACTAATATCAATATTGGGGGATGCAGCAGATGACATCTGGAAGAGAGCGGGCTTCCCCGGGGTCACAATAACAAACATCACACGACGGGGCGCCATTCGCAAACTGCAGACATGCATTATGGCAAGCACTGAGGGTACAGTACCCAGACACCTCAGACATAGGAGCAATTACATCACGCAAGATGCGTGAGAACGAAGATCCTGTTGATTATATCCAGGAAATTCAAGAGAAGTGGCGTATGGAAACTAGAGAGCAATGGGACGAGACACCAGCAATATTTTATCATATACTAATACAAGGGCTCCCGGAGGCAGTGCAGAAACAATTGAAGAAAGTAGTGGGGATGGAAGCAAAGGCTCGGCCGGAAATACAACTGACGATAGTACATCATTGTAGGACATAGCAAGAAAAGATGAAACAAAAGGAAGAGGATAGGAAAGCGGAAGAGGCTAAATTAGTGCAGAAAAAACTTACTAAGTACACGATGGAAGGTGCACTAATAACTACACCTACAACAATGACACCAAACCCCACGCAAGTAGTGGCCGCACAAGATCCCTCCCAAATACAATCACCACAGATTATAGCACAACAGCTGCCACCACCCCCACCATACACGACTAGCATGGGAGGAGGATACTCAACACTAGGAGTTGGATATTATAATTACAACAGGGGAAGGGGAGGAATGATGAGGGGGAGGGGATACGGCTATAACACACAACAGCAGGGGGGAGGATTTAGAAGCTTCTACCCCACTGGGCAACCAGTATACCAGGACAATTCACAAAGTTTCCCATGGCAGACCAGAGAACCACCTGTATGTTGGATCTGTGGATTGTTAGGACACATGTCACGCACATGTAGAATGAGACCCGGCACATCAGCATGGGGAGAACAGGGACAAGGGCCTATGAGGGAACAGCACGATCGTCAACAACAACAGGCACTGCAACAGGGCAGTACGCAGCAACAGCTAGAAAGGCAACAACAGCCACAGACATATTCACAACCGCAGCAACACGTAGCGATATCACAACAACACCAAGTGCAACAAGTACAGCAGCCCACTCAAATTCAGGACCATAAGGTAACCTCCACCAATACACAGCCACAGCAAACACAACTGGGAAGGTTGACTGTCCTGGGACACAACCCTTACACAGGAAGTGGTCAATCATTATACCCACAATAGGGCAGCCCACAGACGACTTGGTGTGTCCCATCCTGTCAGTAACACCTAATAGTGCGGAGGAACCACGCATAGAGGTAACAATAGGTGACAAAAAGTTATCATTCCTTGTTGACACTGGGGCAACCCGGTCTTGCATAAGGGAAGGTAAATTTAAGATGTCAGGTGAGGCCATGAACACCCAAGGATTCTCTGGGGCTGGGGGGTTGGTTCCCTTTACTGATAACATCCCCTTATCTATAGGGGACTATGACATGTCCGTCCTGCTTTTATATTCAAGGGACTCACCAGTAAACATACTTGGGAGAGACATAATGAGCAGGTTGAATATGACAATCTCCTTCACGGAGGACGGCATAATTTGTTCGACACCTGGAATAAACATGCTCACTGCACGGCAAATTATGCAAGCATACTGTGGGAAGACAGTGACTAGGGCTGAGCCAGTAGATGGCGAACTGTTCCAGTACGGAACAGACATGGCATTCGCATGGATGCCAGGAATAGAAGGGAAGATCTGGAGGAGGCCAGCAGCCTATCTGTTCAGACCTGAAACGCCAGCCAATGAACCAGAAGGAAAGGTGATTTCAGTGAGCATCGAGAGCATTATAGCGACTGCAGATTACATCGCAGTACATGCCCAAGACCGGGAAGGAAGAGCATGGAGGGCAGTGATAGCGCTAGCTGAAGGATGCAGGCTCACCCAGGTGTCAGATGAGGAGCTCTTTTCAGAAGACAAGGAAGAGGGTGAAATGGTATTTATGATGAGTGTAGCTATATGGCTAAGAGTGACATACAAGCAAGTGGCACAGAAAATTGCAATGGCACTTGAAGCACCCGCATCTACCCCAGTTCCCTTTTTCAAGGAAGATATGGCAAAAGTTCCAACATCACTGTGGACCACAAGTCCCTATGATGTGAGTTGCATAAAGAGTATCGGGGGAGTAAGAATAAAACTGAAAAAGGGTGCAAAACTCCGTAGAGTGAAGCAATATCCACTATCAAAAGAGGCAGATGAGGGCATATATGAAACAATAACAGCCCTTATAAATAATGGCATACTGGTACCATCAGAATCACCATGTAACACGGCCGTGTATCCAGTGCGCAAAGCTAAAGGAGGGTCTTGGCGTTTCATCCAGGACCTCAGGCCCTTGAACAACATTGTAGAAGCAGAATACCCCATAGCAGCAAACCCGGCCACCATATTATGTGGAATTCCAGCAGAGGCCTCACGATTTACAGTGATTGACCTCAAGAATGCCTTTTTCTCAATACCCCTGCATCCAGATTCACAAGATCTGACGAGCTTCACGTACAGAAACACAAAATGGAAACACACCAGGTAACCACAAGGGTACTGCGAGTCACCCTCAATTTTCAACAGAGTAATACAGATGGACTTGGGAAACATTGAATTGTAAAGTACGGTGTTGCAATATGTTGACGACATAATAATTTGCAGCACAAGCAAATAAAGGTGCAGGGAGGACTCACTGAAAATGCTGACAATATTTGCTGAAAAGGGGTAGAAGGTAGACAAAGAAAAGTTACAGTACTGTCAGGAACAGGTATTATACATTGGTCAACTAATATCCCAACACGGAAGAAAGATTGCACCACAAAGAGCACAGGCTATATCAAACACGCCATTACCACAAACAGTGAGGGAGCTGCAGCAGTTCCTGGGATTGTGCAACTACTGCAGAGCATGGGTTTTTGATTACAGCTCATACATAGGACCCCTACTTGAAGCATTGAGAGAAGCAAACAAAGGGGAGAAAAAATTGGGGTGGACAATGGAAATGAAGGAAGCATTTGACGAATTGAAACACGTAATATCAACTGCTCCGGTACTGGCCACCCCAGATTATGAACGACAGTTCTTTATCTTTTCACATTGCGACTCAGCAGTAATGAAAGCAGTGTTGGCTCAAAAAACAAGCATGGGATACAAGCCAATAGCATTTTACAGCAGTCACTTGGACCCTGTTATGTTAGGTCACTTCCCTTGTGAACAAGGCCTTGCCGCAGCTGTCTTTGCGGTAGAGAAATCATCATCTATTACAATGGGCGGCCCGACCACACTATTTGTGGAGCATGCTCTATTTGCAATATTAAACAAGCCTAAGTCCACACTAACCACGCAGAGAGCGTCAGGTTATATTATATTATCTAGACCAGAACTATCTATTGTTAGATGCAGTACAGTTAATCCTGCAAGGTTTATAGCGGAAGTTATTGAAGAAGGTTACTATGCTCATGATTGTACCCAGACTACTGAAATGTACTCATGTACTAGAAAAGTCGAGGAGGATGTGCTAAATGGAGGAGAGCTCCTGTTCATTGATGGGTCATCGACAATAGACCAGAGTGATGGGATAAGGAGAACGGGGGCAGCAGTTGTAAAAATGACAGAAGAATTGGTGTGTGTCCCGGTGAAATGTGTACAGTTACCACAGCATTATTCTGCTCAAGCAGCAGAATTGGTTGCACTGATATTGGCGTTGAAGGAAAGCTTTGACAAAAGAGTTACTATATATTCTGATAGCGCATATGTCACGTCAACTGTCCACTCTGGATTGACAAAATGGCGGAGAAGGGGGTTTAGGAGAGCTGACGGCACCCCAGTGCAACATGCTCTCTTATTAGCTGAATTAATTGAAGTAATAAATAATCCCCAGGAACCAGCTTTGGTTAAATGTCCCGAACACACTAATGGAGAAGATCATATCTCGAAAGGGAATGAAGCAGCAGACGCACATGCTAAGTATGCTGCGTATTTTGGTGAAATATGGAACCTCCCAGAGTCAGAGAGAGGGAGAGGGAGGGGGATAGCTAAAGAGATGTTGATGAAAGAAGGGTACACCCATCTCCCAGCCACGCAGATAATGGAATTACAAGCGGCCGCACCAATGGCAGAAAAGGAGATATGGGTAAAAAGAGTATGTACAATGTCACCAACTGACGCACTATGGCGTCAGGGTAACACTGGAAAAATGGTTATGCCGTTGGCACTATTGGACACCGCCCTGAGCCAGCTCCATCACCCAGCTCATACAGGGAAGGAAGTTATTGCAGCATGAATTAGGGAAGATTGGTTCTGCCCCAAGTTAAATTCTCATGTAACAAATTTTATCAGCAATTGCCTTACATCTCAGCAGTTTACGGCCGGTCACACGCTGCAAGTGATAAAAGGTACTATACCCCGGCCAGAGGGACCCTTCCTGCACATTCATATTGATTACGTTCATATGATCAATGTATGTCAAGGAAATAGGTATATGATTGTAGTAGTATGCCCATTCTCCAGGTGGATTGAGGCAGGACCCTGCTCACATGCGGATGCTTTCAGAGCAGCTACATTTCTAGTGAGGGAGGTTTTCCCAGGTGGGGAGAGTGCGAAGTACTGCGGTCAGATAACGGCCCGCACTTCGCTAATGAAATGTTTCAGCACATCACGTCCTTACTGAACATCAAGCATAAATTTGCGTGTGCATATCACCCGCAGGCCAACGGTAAATGTGAGCGCCTGAATGGCCTATTGAAGGAGGCAATCGCAAAGATACAGCAAACAACAAAGAAGAGTTGGTTGTATTGCCTTCCGCTAGCTCTATTTGAGCTAAGGAACAGACCAGGGTCTGACCACCACCTCACTCCTCACGAGGTGGTGACCGGATGTCAAATGCGCCTTCCTCTAACGCCAACATCAAGAGCATTCACAGACTATGAAAACACTGCAACTGTTCTTGGTGATGAAATGTACCAATATGTGTCTTCTTTGATTACTAGTGTAGCGTGTCTCAACAGCTCGAGCGCACGCGGGGCGGGTCTAAGAGTTACCAACAAGAAGACGCCGACAAAGAATTGGAAAAGGAAAGACTGTACAAAATTGCTAAAGGTGACCACGTGCTACTCCGCAACTTCAACAGAAGGTGGAACAGCCCACGCTTCACTGGTCCCCACTTGGTAGAGGAAGTATCTACGAGAGCGTTGAAGTTGCAGGATAAGCGTGCTTGGAATCACCTACACGACGTGAAGATCTGCAAACTCCAGACCCACCCTAGCGTTACCGACAGGGCCATTGGAAGAACAGCGACAGCATCACCTACGGAAAAGGAGACGTCTACCACAGCTGACTACCTTAGTGTCACTATACCTTATCATCCCCCAGAATCCCCAGAGACAAGTACTAAAATAGACACTGGTGATTTGCACACCGCCAATCCCATGGTCACAAGATCAAAGAGTAAACAGACTACCGCCAGTTGAGCCCCAAACCCTCTGCCTACGAGCGCCCCAAACCCCCTGCCCACGATCGCCCTGCCCACTACGGCCACCACCCAATTGAAGGACATTGTTTTGCACACATACACATGTAAACACATGTATGTTTTCTTTTTCTTTCTCGCACATGCAGGTACCGTGTGTAATTGTATTGTTAAGAAAGTAGGTAACTAACAGCGTACATTGCCCAGGAGTAGATGTTACCCACAGACGATAACTACCCAGAAGCTCTATCACACCAATTTGTATATCACATAAAAAGGCCAAAGTACCTAAAAAGAAGGAGGGTACGTATTTACTACACCGCATTTATCTTGGCCATAGAACAATCAATGCCCCATCTTCACCAGCACTTACCTGCTCTGAGAGATAGATCGCTTAGATTGGCGTGGGAACAGCTCTTCGCCTGGGCACTGAACGACTACCTGATAGGGAGGGCTTGATAACGACAACTAACCATAATAACAAGCGTATTGAGAATTTTCAGGCGGGCAACTTTAACATCGCAAGAATAAGCTGCCGGACTGCAGCAAGGTAAGAGCAAATGCCGTTGAGACTAGCTTTTGTAATAAAAATGATAGGGGTTTTGGTGATCACTGGTTTTTTGGCTGCCTCTCTATGGCAGAAAAGTTATGCTATCAATATTATGGCTGCACCCAAACCTAACGTACCCCCACCCACGGCTGCAACATGTGTTACGTCAGGTGGTACTAGCAACCCTCCACATAAGGGAAGCAGAGTTAAACGCAGCACATACACAGATAATAAAGGTATTGATAATTACATAACAGATTCCGCACACGTCTCGAACAACATGTGGTACCAGCACATGACCCAAATAGGTAAGCAGACAACAGAAGATAGCTGCTATGTCTGCTCACTGATCCCATACGCTATGAGCGCTTCTCGAACATTCGTTGCCACAGAAATAGAAGAGAAGACGGCACGATGTATAATATACCTGGCACTATTCCAAACGAGAGGGCGATTCCAAGGAACAGTGGTGAGACTAGTGTGGAAAACGCAAGACACATATCCATTCGAAAACAACTTCCTCAAGTCATATTTGAGTTACCACAAGAGCAGTTTGCATGCTGAAGCGTTCATATACATGACAAGGGGTCCTGAAAAGGGAGAAAAGAAATAAGTAACACTACAATACCTACCATGTGACTGGTATGCCACTGAAGTTCCTGGTACATAAGGCTGTTGGGAAAGACCACTGGTAACAATAACAGGGAAGGTATACATGAACAATAAATGGGACATAGGAGTGGTTGGCAGCAACATGGTGACAAGAGAAAATATTACCACCATAGATGAACACAACAACAGATGTTGGACGATATGGGGCAAGTACGTACCCATGCTGACATGGATGGAGAAGGATGAAGACCCAATGAGCATACTGCCGCTGACTGCACCTAAGCTATGCTACCAACACAGAGGAGATGTGGACGTGGGATACAACACCAACTGTGCAAGCGTGTTAGAGTTACCAGAGGGGGGAGCAGGAACAGCAGTGTTAATGGACCACTACTGGGCCTGCGGAAATAAGGCATACCACACCCTGCCCCCGCTGTGGAATGGTAAATGCACAATGGTACACATTAATGTACAATCACTAGTGGTGCCCCAAAAACATGTGAACATGGCAAACTTCCCCAAAATGGATGAAGGGAACAGGAGGAAGAAGAGATCGGTACAATTCCAGAGGGGGTCAGACAACGACAACAACAACAACAACAATGTCCTGAACAGGAAAAAGAGACAAGGAGAACCTCTGACAGGAAATTACCTATGGGGAAGGTCGGAAACAGCACTCACTTCAATCCCACCAGAACACAGATTATTCAGCAGAGCAGCAATGTTTTTCTCGTCAATAATACACCCTGCACTGCAAGCGTATGCAAACGCTAAATGGCTCCAGATAACCCGATGGGAGCTGATGATGACAATTAATTCAACAGTAAACGGATTCAATGCAATAAAAGAGGAACTACGAGCGGTGAGGATGGTAGCACTACAGAACAAATATGTATTAGATCTCCTTACAGCAATGGAGGGAGGAGTTTGCGCAAAGATAGGACAATCATGCTGCACATTTATTCCTGCTAACGATGCCGACAATGGTACACTCACTGAAGCAGTATAACAACTGGCCCAGATGCACTCCAAAATGATGGAAGAAAGTAAAGGAGTGAAGAAGGATGACAGCTGGTTTGCATTGTAATGGTCATGGATGCCATCATGGCTGGCGGACGGGCTGAAGATTATAGTTGGATGTATAATACTAGCTGGGGCTGCATTGATTATAATAAGGTTCTGGAAAGCCCGGAAAGCACGCACTACAGACGAAATGATCGAAATGGTTGGTATGCACCCCTTGATGCCAACTGATGATGACCAGCACACAGACACAATAATAAAGGAAAGAGAAAAACTGCACAAACAGATCATCACCAACCATCTGGACCCGCCATCCGTGAAGCTCGAAAACCCAAGAAACCCGAGGAGCTACATCGGGAAATGGGCATACTGCACACCGGGAGGAAGTTGTGTGTATATGTATTGGTCATTTGAGGACCATGTAAACCACTATGGACACCTGGGAGGAGTAACTAAAATATGGAGAGTAAGAGGAGAGAAGGAAAAGGATATGTTTGTGGTCGACAAGTCGACCAGAGGGGGGACTGAAGTGGGAGAATGGGAGAAAAGACTCCCCTCAATCTCCTCGCGCCCCTGGCCTAGAGGATCGCGACCCAGACACCCGCCACGAGATGATATGATATGATAGGTTATTTATATTGAATTCGCCTATCTACCAGACGACCAAATACCCTGGTACAGGAACATAGGGATGTGCCCATCAGCCTGCCCACCAGCCTGCTCTGCTCAAGCTGACACCTGCGGCATGGATGAACTCGACTAAACCCTTCAACAGTAAATAAACACATCGTTAGAGATGCCATGACGACCTAGCCAACTGTCAGAACACCCGTGCAACCATGCACACTGTACACCCCCACACCAATCCGCACGAAGAACATATTCAGTGCTATGACGTAGGTGACGGACACACCCACTGACGCGCACCTTTATTATTTTTCACATAGGTTTTTCGAAAATGCAGAAACGCAAGACGCACAAAACACTCATCTAAATGCTTGCTGACGCTTCTCCTAACCCTTGCATTGTGATGAAAATACAACATAGACATGGTCCCGCCTATGAAGCAATGTGATACCGCAACTTAAAGTGCCGTGCATTAAACATCCCCAACTATGCACCAGGCCCAAGTAGGGCACAAGCAAGAGCCTCCACGAACATTGAACGAGCAAGAGTACAATTGCTGACCCTGCAGAACGCACCCAGCGAGAACTGACAGCCAAGGGAGCGACGTTGCAACTCACATGCCACCAGCCGACGCCAAGGTCGCACCTGCAAGCTAAGCCAGACACACAGTGGAAAGTACAACTTAAATGTGCAGAATTCTGCCCAACGACGATCTCTCCTCACGTGACTAAGCCAAACCTGACAGGGTGCCAGACCCAGGAGGGAGAAGTCACCTGGGTCCCACGTTTGAGACACAGGCTGCAACAATGAAATGACCCAATGGACACCTACAGCGATGGGAATGGTCTGCTCTCAGGCATATGAGCAAATCCACGCATTGTCTGCACAAACACATAGTTACATATTGTTGCAAATGTCAGGTACACCGCGAGCTGGGAACAACGATGGTCCCAGGCTGGGGGGCTCGCGAGTCGACCAATCAGAACATGGGGCACTCATCACTGACGCCACTAACATTAGCCAATCATTAGGGGTCTTTGTGTAACAATTTTCAAGTATCTAATAGAAGGGACAACCCAAGTATACCACCTGACTGACCCTTAACCACTAACAGCGTTCTCTATACGTATGCTATACTAACCCTACCACTCGAGGGACCAATCCAGAGTGGCGATAGGTTTTTTGCTAACTTTCCCAGGTGACCCAAGTAGCGCGTCATACTGAGGCAAAAAGGGGCCTGCGAGCCCCACGAATTTCGAGAGTCTGGACGGACGCCTACGATCCTAGACCCATCCCTGCCGTTATTCAATAAACACCAGTAACACCTTGCTTCTTGTGTGTGTCTCATACTCATTTTTGGGATACGTGGGAGGAGTTGGGGCCTCCAAGCCCGGAGGTCCGCGGAAGGCCCAGCCGACCCCGGGAGAAACCCCCCGACAACACGGTATCCCCTTCCCTGTAACACCTTGTCCCCATCCTACCAGGTAGGATACCTAGGAAATCAACCCCCCCCCCTTTCCCGACCCAAACACTTTCTCACGGACAGTTCACCGTGAGCGACAACGGACTAACACCAGTGCTGTATACCTGACATGTCCCGATGCCATGGTCAAGCAATTACTGATCATTACACACACCTGACTTCCATCACACTTTCCCATATGGATAAAAGGCGGAGCATAAAAGCACAATCTGAGTGAGGAAAAGCACACGAGGAAACAGCAGTTCCAAGAGTGCAGTTTAATACAAGGAGAAAGACGGCAAGACCAGAAAGGGTTGCAATGAGGGAAGTGCCCTTGACCTTTAAAGACTGTTACCTTTGCAAACCTTGGACAGTAAGAAGCCTAAGACCGGGAACTAAACTGAATAAACCTACACTGTGCATCGAAGGTGCCCGGGGCTCTCTCGCATCGATAACCAAGGCAAAGAGGAGCGACTGCCACTGTGTTACTGCCCTTGGCTCCTACAACAAAGCAGCGCCAGTAAAGACAGCACAGCCGGTGAGTCGGAGTGACTGATACCAAACCAGCTTGTGTTTGAACCGAGGTTGCAAACATTGAATGAATAAATACAAAGAGGACAGTGTATGAAACGCATATGATGAGCAACGCGATTATAATTGGAAACTAAAAGAGTGAATGAACTTTGGGAGGCCAAGTGAGATAACAGAGTGGTCCGGCGCCACGTGGGTGCTCATTCAAAGGTCTCTGTTAGGTATCCAACTGAATGGCAATTGTATTGTGAAACGAAAGTTTGAAGCAAGACGAAGCAGAGCAACAAAGGTTCGAATCCCAGATCCGTGCTTAGAAACCTCTTCGGTATTAAACGCGTTACATATATATATATATATATATATATATATATATATAATCTCGAAGTTGACCTGCAAAGGGTCAAGCTAAATCATGTGCACATTCGAAAGTCTTCGATAAACCGATGTTGGGACAAACACCCTGGTAGACTAGAGGGCCTTTAGACATTTTCAGACTCTTGGAAGACCCAACACCTTCCCCCAAAGAGGAACGTAGACCCAGTCAGACAAGTTCAAACTGTGGTTAATTACAGCAAAACCAACAGGGATCAGTACAAGCATAGAAGAAATCTGCAGACCACTCAATGTCTCCTGGCTCGCAGGCCAGTTTTGTTCTAAAGTTGCATCAGTGATGCCACAACCTGGTCCCCTCTCCAGAAAACCTATCACACTACTTGGTTGGGTACTGAGTAATAGTCCAACTATAGCGGATACTATACATGTTAATCTACTGGCTCTCGCATGTCAGGTGGCTGGCCTGGTCCATCCCCAAATTGCGATCTCTAACAATGTTGCAGTGTGAGGGTCTTATCATGGGTTCTTGCCCGTTGCTTCCCACCCCTAGGAAACTTAACTGTGATTGGCTAGAGCTGACCTACCCAGGCCTGGGATCTGTAAAGGTTCTCTGCTCTTAGTATACCTTCTCAAGGTAATAAGAACAACTATGTGTCTGTATTGTAACTTGTGTGTACCACCTTAGACGGTGAGAGTGCATGTTCATCTCGTGCAACACTTGTCTCATATTGTAACATCTTTCTTGCAAGCTTCTGTCTGGCGGCATGAGATCAACTCCCTTCCCCAGCGCTGGTTTCTGTCGATTGTCTGAGTCGGCCAGGTCACGTGTTCGGAGACCATGATTTGGAGCTCTGAAGTATGAAGAATTATTTGCATGTATTGCAGCTGGTGTTATTGTCGTTCAGGGAATGGAATGGAATTTGTATCTGGTGGCCCTGGCAGCGGGTCCTGTCTCACACGTTTGCTCTTGTCCAGCCTGAATGTAACTCAGCTCAGCTCTTACTGGCGGGATTGTGGTCTGCTGTAATTTTCCTAAACCATTGTGCGGTTCCTACAGTGTCCATGCTATTCTATATTCTCCATATGTAAGTCACACTTGGCTCGGTCAGGTTCCATGGGTGCTCCTGCAGTTCCATAAGGTTATGTGCAAAGAAGCATCTGCAAACTTTACTCAGGATCTCTTGCTTCTTGCGGTTTCTGTGTTGCTGCGTCTAGCTAATGATGAAATAAGAAAAGCAATGACAGTATGAATATGGATTTGTCCTCTATCTACAGAACTTTACACTCATGTTCATCATGTATTAGGGTGTGTGTGTGCTGATGTGCAGATGGCACGTGTGCTTCTTGTCTAAAGTTGCTAAGTCATGGTGTCTCTAACAACATCAGTAACCTTTAGTCAATACTGCCAATTGAGGTCCCCTAAGTTGCATCCTTGGGCTCCTCATCCACTCTGGGGTAGACTTGTACCGCACCTGGTCTGTAGGGCTGGCTGAGAGGGTACCTTTCGACATACTTATCGATTATTGGAGCACTAGGAATTGGTCCAAAATAGGATGGGCGTTCACAGTATCTCCTGGCCTTCTTCCATGTCATGTATTTTATAGGAGGAGGAGGGGGCGAATTTCCCCATCCCGCTTCACCAAGGTGAACTACAAATCGGTCCGAGCCTGGCGGAGGGACACTAATTGGAAAAGGGAAGGATCTGAGCCTGGCTGAGGGGGATCTGGGGTGAACCGTGAGTCACCCGAGAAGACAAATATTCTCTGAACTTTATAATAACACGGATCTGAGCCCGGAAGAGGGGGATCACAGTAACAATCTTAAAGTAACAGGAATCTGAGCCCAGCTGAGGGGGATCCAGGGTGAAGCACACGAGTTGAATACTTGTGAGAAGAAAAGAACTGTGTATATTCTTTTTTGTACATCAGGCCCTCTGAATCAAGAGACTTTGATGAGAAAAGAGACTTGGGCACAGAAAGCCATGTTGCTGGGAAATAGAACTGCATCCTTGTGTCGAAGAAGCCCGTGTGTGTGCTTTGCTTGAGTGAACCGCTGTATCCCGTGCTGAAAACGTAGGGAAGGGAGGCAAACGGACCCAACATCCAGACATATAATTTTGTGAAAACTGCTTTCTTTTTCATAAACATTACCCCTACACTATTTGTAAATTAGTGTTAAGGATTGGCAATTTATTTTAAGTATAGGCTCTTTTACTTTGACAAGACTCCACTAGGACTGCATTTTTAGTATTTGATGGTTGTAGCTTGTTCCCTTCTATAGAGTTCGGTCTAGATAGGCGTTTATTACACCCATGTGAAAGATCAATGAGCACCCTTGAACTGTGGTCACTTGTGTTTGTCTTACTGTTGATACCATGCCTTCTTTACAGTTGAAATGTGGGTCAAGTGCAGCGCAGGATATGGAATGCCCTAAATCAAGTCTGATGAGTATTAGTTACCTTACACAAACTGTAAAGACAGGGGGGGTAAAAACTGAGCGAACATTTCAATTCTATAATCCCTGGCTTGTTTGATGGTGAAGCAGAACATCTATTGAGGCTGGAAGAGCTCAGCCACCCCATTTAAAAAGCATTGAGTTCAAGGATGCTAAATATATCTGGGGAGCTGGTAAGAAGGCTGTTCTTTCTTGCTTACATGGATAACCCCATTGCATCGTTATCCACCTGAATCCTGCAGGGATTCCTGAGTTGGCCAACAAAGATCTCTGACGTGTGCCCATCAGTGTAGATTTAAAGAACAGAGGCAGCCACCCATAATATGGAAAAATCAGCATTTGCCAACTGCCCCCACACTGTGACAGTTACACTGTGGCTTAAGATATGGGGCCCTGCTTGTGACTCTGGTGCCAGGGTAATAAAGAAGCTCGGTGAAAACGAGAAGGAAAAAAGTTAAATTAGCAGGATGTGTCACTAAGGTGGGGATGGGAGAAATAAAGCCCGAAAGCGAGGCTATTTAAGGCATTGAGGTATATACCTAAAAAAGCAGATTATGGTGATCAGATAATGCGCCACGTCACTGCACTGTAACCAAACATATGTCAGGATAGAGGAAGAGTGCTGTACTACAATTGCAAACTAGAATTTAAAAAAAGCTCCTGCCCAGTAACCTTTGCTCTTCATCTAGTGGTTTTACATATCTTGTTCCTGGAGACACTGCTCCTCACCTGGAAAAGAAACAGAACATGCCTGCAGTCTGATCAAAAACCAGTGTATATGGGGGCGAAGGAGAAAGTAAAGTCTGGGAAAAGAGACTTATTTCATTTTTCACTACTTCCACAACCAGAAGTCTATTAAAAAATGAAGTAGGGGGAAGGCCATAGGGAGGAAGTATGACGAAAGGAGAGCTGTGATCGTTCCATGGAGGCTGGATCAAAATTAAACTTGAGGGACTTGTGACCAGAGATGCATCCATAAAGGCTCTTCAGAAGGAGGTGTACTTGGGCAACAAAATGGAAAGTAGCCTACTGGCGACTTCTTCGGTTTCCCCAATATCCCTGA
Organism: Ambystoma mexicanum; assembly: GCF_040938575.1. Classification (NCBI taxonomy): domain Eukaryota; kingdom Metazoa; phylum Chordata; class Amphibia; order Caudata; family Ambystomatidae; genus Ambystoma; species Ambystoma mexicanum. Next base: position 292,263,679 of record NC_090922.1, read on the forward strand.
GGCACCCGATATAAATGTCTTGGATAAGAGACCAGCCTAGCAAAAAAGCAACTGAATAGGTTATTCTTCAGAGGCTTCCCTAAATAAATAAGAGCAGCGTTATGAACACTGCAGGGTGTTGCTTATCCAACCTTATTTTAGAGACACTAAAGAAGGCAAAGCCCTCACAGAACAAGGCCACAGTGTTGTGCGACGCAGGTATGCAGGAGACGCTGCCCGTTGGCACGTATTACGTTGAACCTACGTCTACGCATCCAAACCTTTAGGAACCAGAGATCAATCCCTTTGCCACAAAGCCCTCTCAGGACAAGGCCCTGGTGGTGTTTTACGCAGGTGCCTGGTGATGAAGGGGTCGGAACAGAGTAGGAACGCGCGTTGCAGCCGTCGACCATCAGCGGCCAAAAGGTAATAAAAGTGCGGAAAGTGGAAGCAGCCACTACTGCTCTCTGTTAGACTTCCTGGCCTTGCATGTACTTCCTCCTAACCATCTGACATAACGTATTCTGTCTTCACACAACCCAAGGCTCTCCCCGCCAGCTGTACTTTGTGTTTTTGTGTCCCTTCTCTAGGCTCCCTTTCAATTGTGGCTACTATTGTACTGTACTGTGAACTGTATCCCATTAGGCTCTCTCCCACTCTTTAAGGCCCCATTCATCTGTGGTTACTGTTTGTGCTGTGAACTGTGTACCATTAGGCTCTCTCACATTCTTTAGGTCCCCTCCCCACTGGGGGTACTGTGTACTGTTGTATTTCACCCGTCTGCTCCTCCTATGTGCTCTCTACTGTGTAACTCCCCTCTGCCATCCTTTGTTGTGCAGCGCTGGGCTTTGCATCTCTCCTCCTCTCTTTAGCTACCTCCTCCTCCTAATTTCCTCTTCGCACTCCCTTTCGTGTTCTCAATTTCTCCCATTTTCTCTAACTGCTATTCTTTCTCCTATCCTATCCCTCTCACTAAGTCTGGAAGAAAGAAGTCCAAGAGGGACATCCTGGTCTCGAACCCAGATCTCCCTATTGCTGACACCTACATCAGTGCTTCCTCCAGACAGACTCTCACTGACATGCTCTTTATCGTTCCCGTTCCAGACCAATGGACCCCTCATATGGCCTTGGCTCTCTCCTATCTCTTACTCTCTGATTAATGGTGGCACTCAATGAGGGATCCTTTTGGCCTGCTTCCACTCCTCCAAGACGATCATTAATGTCTATCTCAATGGCACTGTCTTGGTCTGCAAGGAGCTGGCCAATTCTTCTGCAGTCTCCACCTCTCCTGTTCCCTCCCAGGCCCAATGTACAGCTCTGGCTTCTCACTTCGCCACTAAAACTCAGGACATCCTGTTCTCTCTCTCTCCTCTAATTCTCCCTTTACCTCTTTCAGCCCCCCTCTGGCTGCCTCTTCCTTTTTCTCTCCCAATACCCAACAATGATTATAGACTAGTCCAATGTAGGAAAGTGTTGTCCAAACACATGCTCCCATGCTCCTCCAGAACAATCAAGGACCACATTGACACGCTTGCTCCAGTCTTGTCTGATTTCTGCAATCACTCTTTTGCCACTGGATCTTTCCCCTCTCTCCTCAAGCACTCCCTTGTGCTCCCCCCCTCCTTAAAAAGCCTTCTGCCGATCTAACCTGTCCGGCAACCTATTGCCCGATCTCCATCAATCCTTTACTGGGCAAAAACTCTTGGAAAAGCTGACCATCTCCCAGCTTACTCTCCACACTAAATCTGTTGGTTGTCTTCATGACCAGCGGTCTGGGTTCAGAGCAGCCAGAGGCATGGAAACCGCTCTCCTGAACACCCGTAAAGATCTGCTCACTAATCTTGATTCTAGCCTTCCTTCTGTCCTCACCCCCTTTTACCTCTCCTCTGGTTTTGACACGGTCAATTACGCCATCTTGATGAAACGACTGTGAGAACCTGGCCATCACAGACCTGGCCCTGGAGTTGTTGACCTTCTTCCTCCTATACCGACCCTCCAAGGTACAACTTGGGTCCTTTCTCTCCACATGTGGTGTTCCCCAGGGGTCTATCATCTCACCCTGGCTCTTCAATGTCTACTTGACCCCTTTAGCCTACCTGATCTCTACCTTCTCCATTAACTTTCCGTGTTATACGGATGATACTTTGCTCTCTTTTAGGCTCCCCTCAGCCTCCTCTCTCGCTCATTCCTGTCTGTCTATCTGCGATTCAGGATTGGTGCTTCTACAACGATCTCTGCCTTAATGCCAGTAGGATGGAGATTCTTCTCAATGGGATCCCTACTCCCGCTTTCCCTCTCTTTTTCTGGCTGCCCTCCATGGGCCCTCTTCCTTCACCTTCCTGTGAGGCTAAACACCTTGGTGTCAACTCCGACTCCACTCTCTCCTTCTCTCCTAACATCACAGACCTTTCCAAGAAGGCCCACTACCAGCTGCACCACCTCAGAGGTATTCTTCCATTTTGCACTTTCCCCGAGAAGCTCACGGTCTCCAGAGCCCTGGTTCTCTCTCTAGGTTGGACTACAGCAGCTCTTCCTCATTCTGCCTTCCTCTACTCTCCGCCCTCTCCAACTAATCCAGAACAGGACTGCTAGACTTGTCCTTGGCCTCAAGCCCAGGGACCATATCTCTCTAGCCCTGAAATGTCTCCACTAGCTCCTGGTGGCTGCAAGGATCAAGTTCAAGACCCTCTGCATCGTCCACAAGGCTTTCAGTGGCCAGGGCCTGTCCTACATCCAACTCTCTTCCAAAATATCTTCCTTCTCGAGCTCTTCACTCAGCTACCTCAAATTCTCTGAGGGTCAGAAGCTTCTCTAGGCAGAGAATGGGGGGTAGATCTCTCTCTTCTACAGGTGCCTCCATCTGGAATGGCCTTCCTGCCCCTCTCAAACTTGAAGCCAATCTGAAGTTCCAGAAGCAAATCAAGACATTCCTTTTCTCCTCTGCGTTCTCTCTCTCTGCCCTGCTGACCTACACATCTGCTGTGCCAACTGGTTGCTGACTACCCTCAGAGTCTTAATGGGTACCAGGCACCTCCTTGATCAGTCTCCCCTACACTGTCCCCAGGCCTACCGCGCACTTAGGGGCTGTATCTGTAACCCCACAGTCCCCTGACTCCTTGCACTTACCCGGAGCCACGCTGCCTTATCTGGACTTACTCAGAGCATTGCTGCCCTGATTGCACTTCCCGCTCCCCGGCACTTCCCCCTCCTCCCTTCGCCCTGCACGTCACGTTATCGCACTTGCACAATCTGATTGACACAAGGCCTAGTAAAATCGTTTGTCTTGTCCTCCTCCTGTCTTTCCTCCCTTGTCACACCTAGAAACACTTGTGTACAGGTGTGTTATAAATTACACACCATATCATTTCAGGACTTTTTGAGGCTGGTACTTGCCATGAACACAAGAACAACAAAAGAGGCCCTGCTACCAATGCTTACGCTTCATCTATCATTGATTTGACCTTGACGTGTCAAAGTATTGCGACATTAAAGTTTCCAAATATACAGGCCAAAACTGTGTCATAGAAACACTCTAATACAATATGTAAAGAATACCAGGAAATTTAGTTGTGGTTATAGAAAACAGCGAGCTGTTTATTACATTTAAAACTTCTTTTCATACAAAAAATAAGAAAATTGGCAAATGAAAAAGAGAATGGCGAAAAGCATTGAAAAAGAAAGAAAAGACCCCATGAGAGAGGTTTTTCTGGAAAAGAAAAGCGACAGAGTGGATGCTGTTGACAACAAACAGCTCCTAAAGGTCTAATTAACACATACATTAATCAACAAATATTTAAAGGCCCTTCATAAATGATGTAAGTTCCTAAATACTTATGAACATTAATACTTTGTGGAGCACAATAATTACTTCAAACGGAGAACATACAGGGAAAATAATATGCAGTTCATAATCAATTTAAATGATAGTAGATCATTATTCATAACTCGTATTTCTTTAAAGATCCAAACTGTCCCTTCTGGTTCTAAAAGGATTGTTAAAGACGTAGAATCGCTTGGTCTGTCTACGTGACATCAAATAGTGGGGAAACCAATTAGGGCTGGGATAGAGATGTGGTGCGCAAAGTTTAAAAAAAAACCCAGCAACGGTCACGTTTTGGCGTCGTTCAAATGTGCATGGCCGCATTCTTCAGGGCGTAGCTTGTGGGACCCTGCAAATACATGTATAGGTGTGTTAGGACTTGCCACAAGTTGGTATATTACTGAGACTTAATCATAAAAGGGATATATTTCGGCTTCAGAGTGGGTCACCAAGGGGTTAGCTTATCCTGGGTAAAAGAACTCCAGTTCTCCTAATTCCAGGGCGTGGCGTGTGCGCACTGTGGGCTGTCCATGATGGAGACACCCAAGGCTGAGTGGTGGCTAGTGTAAATTGCACATTGGAGGAAGAAGTTGATGTGGGGGGGGGGTCAGTAAAAAATGGCCCCCTTTATTCAAATGTAGGAAGCCGGATTGGCAAAACTCTGAAATGGAAGGCAAAGAGCCCTACGCTCATCTACCTCAAACGTTCTGCGAATGAGCTGGTTCTCCAAGCAGGAATTTTGTGGGAGATCCTTATCCTCAGCAGGTGCCTCCCTCTGGAATAGCCTCCCTGCCGCCCTAAATCTTGAGCAGGATCTCCTGAAATTCCAGAAACTCCTCAAGACCTTCCTCTTCCACTCTTCCTTCTCTCCCCCTCTACCCTGCTAACCTTGTTTCCTGTCCCTCCTCCTCTCCTTCCTATTCCTTACAGCATGCTGACTGGCCGCCTGGTGTACCTAAGAGTCTCACTGGTACCTGGCACTCCTGCCAGTGCTCTCTCGCAATTGACCCTGGGCCCTACACCTCACCCACACTCAATGCACTGAGAAATTAACTCTAGAGAGTGGTACTCTCTGCACTTAGCCTAGTCTCCACCGACTGGATGCAATTGACCCTCCCCTCCCTGTGACCCTCTGTGCACTTGCTCGATCCGCACGCACCATGCCAGAAGATGGTATGTCTGTTCTCCCCTGTCTTCACCTCTAGTTGTACTGTTAAAATTGCAGAATCGCTGTCAGGCCTATTTGCTATGCCCCATACTATTAAATGTATCTCATGCACTTATTCTGCCTGTGCAGACCATTATCCTCTCCGTTTTTCAAGGGCTTTGAGCGACTGTTTTTTTTTTACCCCATGTTCTCACCCTCGAGCGCTTTGAGACACTTGCCTGTGTACAGGCGCTATATAAATAAACAATACAATACAATACAAAGGACATCTGGGCCCCTGGCCAGATAAGAGGGTCAAAAATGTCATAAGCATTGCTTCAAGGTGTTCACAGTAAAAATAACTTTGGATAAATGAAGGACTCTAAAAATGAAGTGATAAAAAGAATGTACTAAAAATATTCAAAGTATAAATGAAGTGCAGCGTCCCCTTTTCTCCATACTTCTGGGGCATGCAGTTGAACAGGATGGGAACAGAAGGTGTTTCGCAGCACCAAACAATTCTTATTGTTTTTTTTTATTTTTATGCAAAGCCGGGCGCATGCTGAGCCTCCACCGTTCCCCCTTGCCCAGCGTCACCCATCAGTCCATTTCCACCCACTGAAGTCAGTCCCTGATTGATGGCTAACCTGTTTTTAAAGGCGTAGGTGGGCGGGCATATGGAGGAAAGGGGACTCACGACTAAAAGCACAATAGACACTACAGTGAGTAACTTTTTCTTACTTCGAAGTCTCGAGATTCCAAAACACTGAATTCCATGGGGTCGATTTCCAACTTTGTTCAGCACATTTTTGAAGACTGCTTGTGCTACTGAGCATTAGACCTTGAGCTTGCATCCAGACAATGGTGTCTGCAAAATGCAGAAGGTGAAGTCCAAGTTGTAGCCCTGGAAACTGTGTCCCATGGAACATGTCTTTGAAAAGTGATCACAGCCGCTTTGGCTCTTACAAGATGGTCGTGGAGCCCTTTAGGGTGAAGTAAGCACTGAATAGAGTAGCTTTGCAGTATGCATGACATGATCCATCTCAAGATGTCCCTGGGTGCCTGTGAATCCTTATTACGGATTCCAATCATCATAAAAAGTCTACTGGAGTCTCTCAACTCTTTGACAGAATCTCAGGGTTAATTTCACTCCCAGAAGTGGAGGACCCTTCCCACCTCTGAAGAAATGTTAGAAAAGAACATGAAGCGAGACATTTTATGGTAAATATGAAAATCTGATATGACCTGGTGTAAAAAGGATGTGTTAGTACCACCTCATCTCTGTGAAATACTGTAAATGGTTCTTCTGCAAATAGGGCCTGAATTTTACCTATGTGCCTCACTGAAGTTACTGCAACCAAGAAGGCCACCTACCAGAGCACCAGTCTGATATTGGCCAGCGCCATCAGCAAAGTTTGCAACAAATGACTGCAAGGACCAAATTCAGATCCCACTAAGGGTGACAGGGTCTTCTCAGTGGTGTGAGACCCTGTCACAGGGGCTAGATACCCCCTATCGACCTGAGGAAGGAGGCCTTCCAGGGTGCTTACCAGTCAGGCCTGAGGCAGATTGAGCAAGTTGGGAGAGCCCCAGTCTCTGCCCCCCATCCAACTCAAGTACCACTTTTAATCATCCCATGTCTCCCATTCAGAATGCTGGCCTGTGTTTTCTCTCTTCTATTTCAGAACTACTCAACCAAGAGATCCATGCCGTGAAATGTCACAGATAGTTCGCAGAGTCTCCAGGAAGCTCCAAGGGTGATTTATGTTTTTTTTATCACAATCCGCATAAGATGCATGCACTGAACGCTGAGTCTTCTGGTCTTGCCGGGAACCCTTGTCTGCAGTGTGTGCCTAAGGACTGCCAGTCCTCTTTCTCTGCCGACTACTTGATTGTGCTCTTCCTGCCTAAAAGCTCAACCATCCGCGGAGTCGAACGCTCTGCGGGCTCGGCGACTGGGCGGCTAACCTCACTGTTATTACTCACCCATTTTGCTTGACTTGCCTGACTTCTTAATCAAGTCCCCTCGCAACCACCAACGCGATTTACGAGCCAATGCCATCTGCAAACTGATCTCGGGCAGACGACGGCTGTTGCATCCAGCGGAAACGAACGGTAGGTGTCCCCTTCACTATCCCACCACCACCTCTACATGAACTGAACTGACTTTTCTTGGCCATTCCGCTGCCTCCCCGCTGCTCCTTCCCTCCCTTGTTTGCTTGCCTCTGTCCTACTGCAGCAGCTTCCAACGGATTGCCACGAGCCCACTCTCCTATGCTACATTGCCTATCCCGATTCCTTGCTAACCACGAATCTTCCTATTTTTCGAACGTGCTGCCCGTGGCTTGTGCAATTCTTACTCACTGACCTTGCGTCACGTCCAGGAGACTGAGGGGGCTTGCCCCTTTGATCCTGTTCAACGTGATGATCTCGCTCCACTTAAACACCCTCAACCAGACCATCAATATTGTTTCCTAGCCTGGCCAGTGAACCAGTTTTCCTCCAACCAGATTCCCTTTGACCTTCATGACATTGCTTGCCGCTGATTCCGAAATTCCACAGTTATTTGACCCCTTCAGCGGTCAGCTACTTGCGCAAAGAGTCCTGTCTGGGAGACTGCAGGGGTTCAGCCCCTTTGATCTCAGCCGACTCAACTCAGGCGCTCTACTTGGGTTTCATTTCCATCCACGTACCTGCAAAGCTTTGGGACTCTTTCCTGGCCAGGAATTTCCACAAAGAACCCCGTCTGGGAGACTGCAGGGGTTCCGCCCCTTTGATCCCGGCTGACTCAACAGAGTCACACTTTTCTGTTCACCTGTTCACGGTTCTGGAGATCCTCTGGGAAAATCTTCAGCCCGGGAGACTGCGGCGGTCTTGACCCTTTGATCCCATTTGACTTAACTGTGCGGTGCACCACCCGGTTTGCCTAGTGCACCGACCTAGGTCATACTTAATAATCTATATCAGCGAATTTCATACCAAGATGCCCGCCCGGGTTCACTTGTCGCCTTCTGGAAAAGAAAACATTCCTCCACAGACACCTGGCCCCAGAACAAGGCTGCGAGAGAAACATGACCAACAAAACAGCCAATTTCTGGCGATCTCTCTCTTCAACTTACCATTGAGCAAACCCTCATTTCAGCAAAAAAAGAATTCGAAATTGACCACTCCATTGATTAACCACAACCTTTCCCAACCGAAAGGGCCTGATACCTCCCTCTCGATAAGACCAACTCTGAAGAGATCTGACCCAACCAACATAATGCAATCTCCTCCCTCCGCTCTCCAACCCACTGAACTCTCCAAGCCAGCAGATGGAGAAAGTGAGATTCAGAAGGCCTTACAGCCGGCCCATGACAAGCCCACTGGGGCACTTGCCCCACAGATTAAACGTACCAACCAAGAGAGCTCTCCATGCAATAATCTGAATTCTACAACTATCGATCCCCCTCCCCTTCCAGTCGATGCTACCCAGAGTCCTGTAGTAGCCCCAAAGACACATAAGAATGACACTTACCGGAGGTGATCCCTCCATGGATACATTGAACAAGCCTATTCTAGGCTTCCACCAGACAGAGCAGGCTATTGAATCTAACCTGGTCCTTTTATCAAAAACCACAATTCCTTTAGTTCCGAAGAATATACAACATAAAACAGATAAGATTCTACAAACTGATCTATCTAAAAAAGAAAGAGCGAAGCAAGCCAAATTGAAATGGCTACAACCATATTCCACCCGGAGCGCAACAAAACCTATGATGCAAAGACTCCCTCATCAAACCAACACTAGAACAGCTCGACTCTCTCTAGATATTACAGAAATAGAGTCACTCATGACCAACATTGAAAAGAGAAAAGAAGTGTTTGTAAACCTATTTCCCAATCGCAAAAATGATTTGCCTTCAACATCTACGCCGACTAGTAGAAATACTATCTTGCCTGGCAACTATCCAGCTAACAATACTCACGATACATGCCCACCTAATAACATTTCAGATACACCAATCTCTAAATTGAAATAATAAAAAAAAGGTTTCACTCACGCACGACCCTGAAGACCGCCAGCTTCCTAATAATTGCCATTGTGAAACGTTTGACGATCAATACCAGAAGAGGATCCCCCACCTCCATGGTGGAGCGTCAAAATATGCTCATAGCAATCAATACTCAAACCATGGCTCCATTCTGCAAATTGTATGAATCTACTAATGAGAACATCAAGGACCAAGCGACCCTCTTGGCATTGATCCACACAAAGCAAATCCATCTTGATACTTTCATTGCTATTACAGAAAAATGTTTGCACCGCGAAGCAGCACAGTCCCACCAATGGCAAACAAGATTATTCGAACTCGCAACAGCTGATAGGGCCGAAAAAGCTCTTTTGACCTCGACAATGATGACATTGATGAAGACCCACCGACCTCCTCATTCAAAACCAACACGGCACCACCACCATTGACTGTGAAGGCTCCCGACAAGCCGTCTACCCTGAAGACGACACAAAATCTGATTGATCCGACGGTCTCTCTTCCTGATCATCTAACCCACCCTCTTCTAGCAGTCAATGAAATTCCACCTGTAATGAAGCCAACTGATATCTTTCAGATTTTTTCTAATAAAAAAAGTTCACACTGATATCCTGCCTACCACACAGACTCCTAAACCCAAAAATAAAAGAAAAACGGGTAACAGACAAACAGGATCTCGAGCATTCTTAAGAAACCGTGTTGTGCTTACAGCTCCAGCAACCACTAACCAACCTAAATCAGAAAGCTCCAACAAGAGAAACAACAGCAAACCCAAATCAGATGATAACACTCATCAAGGGCCCTTGCTTGGCACCAAGCAACCCTGTACTCAAATTCTAGACATCCCAATCGAGAACCAAGATACGCAAGAGAATATTGATTCTTCATCAACCATCAATGACTCAGCACTAATAATATTAGATGAATATGCCATTGATCCCATGGACTACTCCGATGGACCCAATCTCTCATGCAAAACCATCTCAGATTCACCATTCATGCGACCTCACAAGAATCTCAGATGCTCCGTCAAATTACTCAAGCGATTCAAAAGGCACATCCGAAGAATCCTCACCTAATATCAATATAATATCACACATAACAACCGCCTCCCCTGAATCTCCAATAAACGTCTCAACTCTTGGGCAACAGCCTTGAGAGATTCAGAGACAAAACCTGACCTCGCCTGTTATCTATACACTACCACATTTCATTGATCCCTGGTAGAAACAACCGTCTCACATCCTCCAAATTGCCCGTGTGGATCCTGATGGAGAACCCATCATACTCAACAGGACTAATCTTCTTAGACTACTGCATGCAATACCCTTCTTAAAGTCAATACAATCACATCACATTAAGACGTTCATTTTTCAAGATGAACAAATACTAGACAGGATCCATTTGAATTACACTCACTGAAGATAATGAATTTAATCTTACAGATGACTGCTCCATTACTAACCCTAGGCTTTACATGCTTACCACACCCGCGAGAAAATCCAGATAGCCAGGAAAGGGCCCCCTCTCCAAGACAACTTGTAGAATATTACAAAAAACAGAGACAGACAACACCGTAGATCACCAACAATAAGGACAAACTCAACCCATTCAGAAAGAGATCATGAGCCCTCGACTGAGTGATCACCGCCCGCGGGGCCCCGCCCATCCGCAACACCCCTTTTGGCGCAATTATGATGAGCCCTGCCCGCAATCCAATGGGCCAATCCATGACTCATAACCACCAACCTTGTCTACCACCCAAAGCTGGACACTATGTTCATGGAATACTAGAGGCCACTCTCACCTATTCAATTCACCAGCTCCTGAACTCGAATTCTGTCACATTATTTGCCTCCAAGAGACCTGGATCACCAAGCCACCCACTTGTGAAGGTTTCATCACACTGCTAAATACGGCCCTACAAAGCAATTGTCGACAAGCCTCTTCGGGGCAATTAACAATGATTAAAATCACCCCCTCGTGGAGTCTAATTGACACAGAAAACCCTGGGTTCAGCTCTCGATCGTAAAGATTACGATCCCTCTGACTCCACTCCACCCTAATCCAGTGAACAAAGACACCTTCAGAATGCTTGCAATAATAAATGTTTATTGGAATCCAACAGCCATTGCTGACAACAACTTCTTAGCATATTCCTGAACATCGACCGTCTTAGTGTGAACTTTACAAATAGACATTATCATCTGTGGCGATCTTAACCTCCATTCCTACACCTCGTACGGGATCCAAAGAGCATTCAACGACCTATCAATAAGAGCGCAGCAATGGTCTAAAGAGACATCTACGAGGAATTTGACTCCAACCACCCACCCATGCAATGAACACAACTCCCTGATCCCAACCTGGTCCTGTAGAAGCTCCTTCGCGATCACTGACTACATCTATCTTTCTCCAGCTTTGAATAACTTGCTACTGGAATTAAAAATATTCTCTTCTAACAAGAGTTACCACCAATTGCTGATGATACAAGGTTTTGGCCCACATGAACAGAACTTAGCATTGCCTGTTCCCCCTCCTGGAACTCACAAGATCCACGACTAGATTAAGAATCAGCCAACAACATCTGGACTCTCTCCCACAGACTTTCCAGCAAACAAATATGACAGATGAAGCAAAACTAAACTACGACTGGATCCTGATCCCTTTTCAACGAAAGACCACAGCCGCAGAAAAGGTCACACTTCATTACAACCCTGAGCTGGCACATAAAAAGAAAATCTTACAGCAAAACTGTCGAAAATGGAGAAAGAATCTCACGCCAGACAACCTGGAAAGCATGAAAGAAGCGAAACAAGCTTTCCGCAATTGGAAAAAAACATATGTGCTGACCCTCCAACAAAAAGATGCAGAAGCCATGTTATTAATACTTGAATACTTAAAAACAAAAACCTGAGAAACCTCTAGAATCTGTTAAATAACAACACCGAACAGCAACAACTTATGGTCTCCAACGTCACTGCGCAGAAATGGATATCACATTTTTCCAACTTATATAAAGCCCAGATCCCAGATGCAAATGCCATAGAATCATCAGTCTCAAACCAATGGTCCCTTTCCTGGGACAAACACCACTTCACTGAGATGATTAAGAATCTTAATGCTTCTCGAGCTCCAGGGCCCGATGGTTTATCCAACGCGATGCTGAAACAAGCACCAGAGACTTGGGTAAATCTAATGGACCTCCTCCTGACGCTAATAAACAGACTCAAACAGATACCCGCCACCTGTAATAGAGCAGTCCTGATCCAATCTATAAACAAGGAGACAGAGACCTTCCGTCCAACTTCAGACCTATTGCTCTTCTAGACTCTCTGGGGAAACTGTTTGCCACATATCTCTTACAAAAACGTTCTGATTAGGCCAAGGAAACAAATCGCTTCGACATCCGCCAAACGAGCTTCACTCCAAATGTGGCCACGACTGTGAACCTCCGGACACTCAATCTAATTAAGCACAAAGCCATAACAAACAACTATCAAGTATATGCTGCCTTTATAGATGTACACATGGCTTTTGATGCAATTAACAGGAACAAGTTATGGCACAAACTTGCAACATGGAATTGCCCCTTGGAGATCAGTGAACCGATAAAACTTCTGTATTCCAACACTTCGGTCACTATCAGGCTCTCAAAAGAAGGAACTGTCACGGATGAGATAAAAACATGGAACGGACTAAAACAAGGCTGTCCCCTTGCTGCAACATTGTATAATCTATACACTGCTGATTACCCAGATTTCAACTGATACACTTAACCCGCCAAAAATCAATTCCCACCCGATTCCCTACCTCATGTACGCAGATGACATACTGATTGGACAAAACTCCCTCAGGTCTTCAAGATAATCTACGAATGACAGAAAAATACATGAGTGAGAACCAACTCCAGATCAACGTCATCAAAACAAAAATAATAACACTAACTAAACACCCAACTGTAAATAGTCGATGCAGGCTTCCGACCTTCACTGTAGAAAAGAAACCATTGGAGGTAGTCACCATCTTTTAATATCTTGGTGTACTAATCAACCAGCAGAAATCTGAAACAGCATGGGTGTCGTCCCTATAAGGCAAAACACTGAGGCTAGCCAGACAAGTTGTGATGTTGCAAAGACGATACAGCACATATTCTTTTAAACTGATAATTGCGTTCTATCAGCAGAAGGTCATCCCCATAATAACTTATGGCAGCAACGCAATGATCATAGCAACCAAGATAAACTGGCAATCCATCGAAGCCTCCTTCTGGCAGAAGATTCTGAACTTGCCCAACAGCTACCCCATGACGAGAATTCGGTTCGAAGTGGCACTCCAGTCTCTCACTTCAATTGTATTGTAGAAGCAGATGGATCTGCTCTGCAAAGTGATAAACGTGGATAAAACACCGGCCACCCAAATTTTACGAAAGACACCGTCCGCCATGAATAACAGAAGGCATGGAAAGCAGCCCTATTTCAACAAATGATAAGCGAAGACAGCACTGTGGACATGCTAATTAACCGCCCTCAACGAGCCAAGATCAAACTTCAGCTAAACGATTGGGCTAAAACATCAGAAAGCAAAGCAAGATCTATTATGAATCTGCAATGCCCAACGGATATCCGAGCACTTAATGAATTGCGTACTACCTGGCTCTTTTCCCAGACCCGACTATTCGCATGGCATTTATGAAGATTCGCCTAAACATTTACCCGACCAGACACAGCCTCGCCAATACTAGACAAATAGCAAAATCTGACCAATTCTGCCTCGACAAAGAAATACCGGAAACTCTAAAACACTTAATCATGCAATGCCCAGCACTCACTGCCAAAAGACTACTTTTCGGTGAACTATTCAAAATATCAGCTCAACAAGAAGAAGGCGACTCCAGATGGATTAAACTACTCAAAGGTCAAGATAAGAAACTGATTTACACAGTTGTGCAATTCCTCACAGAGATCTTCGCCTCGTCAAAAGAGTCATATCCCGAGAAGATGGTCTGAGAGAACGTTTTTCTTTTTTTTTTTGTAACTTCGATGAATTTCATTCAATTCTGACCTGCATTCTTATGAATCTAAATGAAAAGTTTTTGTTAAAACTATATCATTTTAATACTAAAAAAAAAGTGTAATGTCAACAATTTCTGAATGTTCTGCACAAAGACAGGCAGAAGGTTTACCAGAATGCACTTGGCTGGAGGGGCTTGCTTGTTAAAGTCGCCCCTTTCCCTTGTTTTTTTTGCAGCTCCTCCCTAACCCAGGTGTCCCTGACTCGATTTAATCCTCTATTGATCGGTAGCCCGCACTGTCTAAGGTCTTCCTTCAGATAGTAGTGAGGACCTAAAGGCAAATGCTTTGTCTAACGAAGCTCCATCAGGGAATTCCTAAACTGGCCCTACATCATCAGATGCTCAAACCCCACACTATCACCTTATTACTCTCATCCTTCCCCTATTCTCCTCTGTCAAACCCACCCCACCTTCTCTCCTTCCTACTTCTCTCTCATCTGTCTCTCTCCTTCTACTATCTATCTCCACCCTCTATTACTACTGCCTTTCCTTACCACTCTCCCTCTACTAATCTTGCTGCAGTAATACTAGTCTCTCCGCACCACTCCTGCTCTCCCCTCTCCGCACTACTACCCTTTCTTCTCTGCACTACACCTCTCTTCTTGGGATATGGTGTCCTGTTCACCCTTCCACAACACTTACTCTCAATATTCTCACCCCCTCTCTTCTCCTGCCCTACTCCAAGACCACACTTTACTCCCCTCACTCTCTAACAACACCCACTCCCTCTGAATCTAGTTCCTACCCTCAGCCCCCTACTCCTAGCTCCTGCTCTCACTACCAGTTTGTTTTATGCTGGTTCCCCATTGCCCTAGGGTCAGTCTGGAATAGTCAGGTTGGGTTCTTGTTTGGAAGGAAGATTCTGGCTGCTGGCTCCGGACAGGGACTTTATTTCTGTTGCTTGCAGAGTCGTCGTGGGAGTTGGAGTCTTGAAGCAGAAAAAGATAACGTTGGCCAGAAAATGTACTGGGAGCCGATTTCTTTCACATAATGGGGGCTTTAGGGACTGGGCTGGCACTACTTCCCTCCCTGCCCACCCAACTCCCACGACCCGAATCTGGGCATAGTTTGCTTGGGATTTTGGTATGGTAAGCTTCCTGCCCCAAACTACGATGGATCTCCGTCCTCTCCCACCCTGACAGGATCATGACCCGGCCCCTTTGATGGAAGGAAGAAACATTCAACCCACCGGCGAGAGATGTGGCAACAAACACAGAGCCGGCAGAGAATTGCTCGCTGCACCCAGGTAATCAGGATGCTTAGTTTCAACAGAACACACATCACTAAATTAACAATTTCTGTAATAAAACGCCATCGCAGAACCCTAGCAGACCAGCGTCGGAAGGGGGGTTAAAGGGCACTTAATGGCTACCCACCTTTGTAACCCGGCTCCAAGGAGACAACGAAAATATTTGCCTGGTGAACCAGGTCAAATGAGCCAATAGAAGGGGAGGACTATAAAAAGGGACTAGCGGAACGGGAGAGTCTGGGTTGTTCAGGTACAGTCAAGGGGCGAGGAGGCGGACCAAGGGACCAGACGGTAGTAGGAAGGTGAAATGGAGCATGGAAGAAACTAGCAGAGAGAGTGTTGAAGATGAGTCATGGTTTAGTGAGAGAAAGTAGTACTTAGGTGTGACAATGCAGGCACAGTGAATGAGTGGAATTAAGTGATAGTACAGGGTAAGCGATACTGTGTGAGAAAGGTGACTGGGGAGTAAAACAAGGGTGAGTGTGAGACAACGAGGAATGGAGAGTAGTGGCAGTGGAGAGTAAGGACGAATACTGGAGTGGAGAGTAGGGGGAGTAGTGTTTAAGGAAAAGTAGTGGGAGTGTACAGTAGTGTGGAGGTAGTGGAGAGTAGAGTTGAAGGTAGGAGTAAGGAGTAGACATGAGATGGAATACCATCAGAGTGACAGAAGGGAAAGAGAGAGAAAATAAAGTGGGAGGAAGATAGGGGGAGATTAAAAGGAAGGGAAAAAAAGGGACGAACATCAGGGTGAGGAATCCCAGAGCATGAGAGGCTTAAGACCGCTAGACCTGGGTGGTTGGAAGGCAACAATTCCTGTTTTGAAGACCATTGTCATTTTTGTGGGACAACAGGCAACGATTCACCTAGAAGACCCAGGAAAGAGTAAGATAGAAAAGACAATTGCCTTAAAGCTCTCATTGCTAGCCAGTAAGATTTTAGATAGGGGGGGTTACTGATCTCTAGGGACCATTTTGGGAATTAGGGAAGTCTGGGCTAGGGTGGAGGAAGGCCATGCGGAGACCAGAGAGAGCGGGACAGTCCTTTAATGGACCCCCTTGAAATAAAACCTCCTGAACCCTCTTTGACAGTTGATGTGTTCTTGAGGTCATCTGTGGCAGTGGATACAAATGACAACCAATCAAAGTGATGTATCATCAAAGGGTTGGGGATAAAAGAAAAATCTGGTGCACAGAATTGGGATAAGCCCCTAATGCTCAGAGGTATTATGAGCTGCAAGAGTCAATCTGAATGCCACAGGTGGCCAAGCTCGATAGAAACAAAAAGTAGGTAATCCAAGGAAGCCAACAAAGAATTCCTTTGACTTCCTAAGCTCAGTGGAAGAATCTCTGCTACTTAGTCCTAAATTCAGCACATGCTGATGGTTTACTTGCAACTTGTATGACATGCACATTTCCCTCCGATAGGTGCAGGTGTCCTAGGGACCCAACATCATGAACCAGGCCAATAAAACTATTGAAGGGAGGTGTGACAAATCAGGCCCTGCTCCTCCTGCAATAGTAAGTCTGATCGATCTAGAAGAGAAAAATCAGTGCCTGAAGATAGATTTATGAGATCTGAAAATCAGAATCCCAATGACCATCAGGGATCCATGAATATGAGGGAGCATCGTCTGACTCCTGGAATTTCAGGAGCAAGCAATGGATCAGGCGGACAGGAGGCAAAGCAAAGGCTTCAATCTCATCAAAGGGAACTTTAAAACAAGGGGTATTTCTTCTTCTGACATGACAAACAGGTCCCCTGTGGAAGTACCCATTCTGCAAATAGACAAAGAGACTTCCTGATTCAGTGCCACCGGTGCTTGGCTATTGCCAATCAACTCTGTTTTCCACATCTGGTCGATTGATGGAAAGGAAATGACTTGACAAGTGCCCCATTGCCAAATTTCAATTGTTCACAAAGCGAGGGGGTTTGATTTCCAAAGGCCCTGTTTGTTTATATAAAACATTCATGGCAAATAATAAATTGTTCTTAGGCCTGAATGCTTTCAGGGCAGGAAAAAGTGCTCTCAATTCCCAAAAATGTATGCATTCTCTGCAATCTTGGCTGGACTATAGGTGAAAGGCCTGTAGGTGGTCCAGGAGAGAGGAGTCTGGTGTAGTTGTTGCTGGAGAAACAGAATCCGGGGGACCACCAGACCAAATCCAGAAGCATTTGTTCTGTAATCTGAACCATCTGACATTGAAGAGACTGATTCTTGGGTCCATGATTCTCTCAGCACCAGCCGAGTTCTGCGCATCTTCACAGGAACCACTAGTGCACATGATGCCATGATGCCTTGTTGTCTCTGTAACCACCACTATTCACTCATTGCTTAAGTATTGAGAAAGATGGAACAGGTCTTCTGAATATCTGCATCCTTCGTTGTCAGAAAAACACGGGCAGAGGCTCTATTGTAGCGGAAGACTATACAAATGAGGTTGACTTGCTCCAGTACACAGAAAAGATCAAGTTGAACAGGATATCCAGCAAAATTTGGAGTTTGGACTTTGCCACTGGGGGAATGTGCCCTACCCAGCCAGTCATCCAGATAAAAGTATAATTGGATGTTCTGGAGGGGGCGAAAGGCTCTGACTCGCGCCATCATCTTGGAAAATACCTGTTCTGCACAATTCAGAGCCGAAGTGAACAATAATATTGTTAGTGGTGTAGTGGAAAATCACCACCCAGCAATAATCCAAACTTCAGGTAGGTTGATAAGCATCTTTAATGGCAGGCAGCAAAGCAGCATACCAACAATTCACAAAACCAATGTCCGAACTGTATAAAGCAAAGTAATCCCCCTTCCTGGGTTTACATGGCTTATATACGGTCAACTCACACAGGTTTACTATGGAAGGGGTGGGCCAGGCAATTTTCAATGACAACAGTATACAATGTTTCTGGTAGTTTCTACCTGTACTACATGATTCTCATAATATGGTCTACACGCATCAGTGAGGTTCTCGTATTTTGGCATGTAAGCTTTGCAACATGTGTGGTGAACTGCAATGAGGAGTCTGACCAAGTGAAGGCATGTTTGTTGCTACAAACTATTAACCAAAATAAATGCAATCCTATCCATCCCTGAAGCTAAAAGTAGTTTCCCTACCTCAACAAAACTAAAACACGTCCTGAGCGCATGCATTATGAAGATCTACTTTTTTGTGATATCATTACTTTTGGGCAAACACAACAGTGTATCTTTGATCAAGCAACAAGGAAACTGAAAATAAATTAACAGAAAACTTGCGTAGAAATGGAGTAGATGTTTGTGAACGCACCTAGAAAAAACTAAAACTCAGTTCTGTCAGGAAGTCTGTGATGTCCAAAGCAAAGTTACTATCCTAGACAAAACTCATCCCTGTCACAAAATCACTAAGCTAATAGAAGAGTTCTTACTCTAACCCAGGAGAATGACCCCCTTCTCCTGGGTAAAAGTCTCTAACAGTTTGTGTTTCACAAAATTCCACAACTATCACGGGACCTGTAGAATGGCTCCCTTCTCCTAGTTTACAACCAGAGTTTAGTAGGCTTTTCTTGACCTGAACACTGTCTTTCAACCTGCCCCCGCCGGGATGAGGGAGAGGCTCCCTGTTCTTGACTCTTCAATACCACAATAAACAGAAGCCTCTGCATGCCAATGACAAAACCCATATGTCTGAAGTGATGGCCTCCCAAACCTTTATATGCATACTCTGCCACCCCCTCACAGGAGTGTTGTGGGACTGAACCAGACAATCACTTTCTAGGTTTGTCTGTGGACATGTGGACCACCCTGATGGAGAGGAGTAGTGGGAGAAAATGTCCACTGGAGAATCTTGTGACCACTCAAACATGGGCATGACAGGATCTCTGCCCAATGGCACACTCAGGATTAACTTTGGTGGAGGCTCTGGCCAAGGTCTGGCCAACATTGTTTTCACAATGCCTGCCTCTGTGAGGCCATGCAACCCCGCCATTTTGTGTAGCAGGAATTTAAATTCACCACAGCAGGTCTCAGCGCTTGCACTACCGTAGCCTCCTGACATGGAGAAACCTTGGACGTGTTTCTGGTGGTTGTTGTTTTGCCAGAAACTTTGAGACCATTTTAGCTCCAACATAGTTATGTTTAGCCCTCTTCATGGGGACCTTGGTCAAGCTGGTGATGGTGTACTTAGACCTCTGTGAGGGAGTCTCAGTAGTGACCCATTGTATTTAGCCCCTCTCCATTGCCAGTGTCCTGTTAGCCCCTACCCACATTTATGACCATTAAGTAACCAAGGGATTAAACACAAGCAGTGGCGCACACCATTGACCTGACTGAGGTTCAGCTCTCCCTCCCCCAATTCCCCTTCCCCCACAACCCCCCCTGAAATTTTGGGCTATGTTGACTCGACCTGGCTGACCTACAGAGCCATTGCCGGACAGAACAGGACACCGATGTTAAACAGCACCTGGGTTTTGCTGTTAACAAAGGCCCGGAAATTACTGATTCAAAGCATTTTACTGTTAGTAGCTGCATTCAAATTCTTTAAGCAATTAAAATCTTGATATGGGTTTAGTGCTTGCATGCCAGGGAAGTGATTGGAAGGTTAGAGAGGGCACAGGAGACCGCTTATTCTCACAGCAGCGTAACCGAAATAATTTCTTTACGAAGGCAGTGGTGGCAGGGCCCCTCCACACTGTGGGGGCTGCAAGAGCCCCTGTTACACCAGCGGCCTAAATGGGAATTGGAAAGCCTGTTACTTCTGTTTTGATTGTAACAATACAGAAAGTCTCTAACCCCTAACCAAGAAGCAGATGAGAGGATTCATCGGGTGGTCAGTTACTTTAGGCAATGGGTTCTGGGATACGTATCCATAGTTAATCCTCTTCAGAACCTCATGCATGATACGACCCCTGCCATGGTCTCAGGAAGCAGAAGATGCTGTTGTCACCATAAGACAAGCACTCGCAACGGCTCCGGCTTTAGGTTTGCCCGATTATAGTAAGCCCTTTTCTGGTTTTGCAACGAGCGCAACAGGTTTGCGCAGAGTTTTGACTCAGTTATACAGTGATAAGCAGCGGCCGGTATCCTACCACAGCATAGCTCTAGATACAGTAGCCGAGAGACTCCCAGCTTGTCTTGGAGCCGTCGCTGCGGCTGCCCTGTTGATAAAGAAAACTGACTAGGAAATCCTGACACGATTACAGTTCACCATGCTGTCTTGTTATTAAAAGAGAAGATGCAACACGTGCCGAATTTCCCCCTTAAATGATATGAAAAGCTACTAATTTCTGTCTCCAATGTAACCCTGAGTCGCTGTTCAGTCCTGAATCCTGCCTCGTTGTTACCAACCCAAGAAGATGGAGCACCGTATGACTGTCAGATTGTTGTGGAGTCACTTTTCTCACCCAGTGTTGATCTGGCCATATTGAATCCGGATCTTATTCTTTTCATGGACGGATCTTGTATCCACGTTTCAGAAACCGGGGAATTGTTTTGGGATATTCTGTGTGCATCCCCCCCATGCTATTCTAGAAGCAGATCGATTGCATATGGGCAAATCAGTACAGGTCTCCAAGCCCGCACGTGTACTCTGGCTCAAGGATGATCTGCAACGATCTATACTGACTGCAGGTATGCTCACAGGGTGGTCGACGACTTTGGAGTCCTATGGAAGCAGCGGGGATCCTTAACCTCCACAGGCACTGCAGTATTGAATGAAATATATGTTTCAACTCTATCAAATGCATTGTTACTTCTCGCAGCTATAGACATAGTGAGATGTAAAGGGTACAACCCCTCACAGTCCTTACGGACAAAGGAAATACTTTAGCTAACGGTGCAACTCGCTCAGAGGCCTTAGAAGAGCCTTTGGCTCCTAATGAATGTCTGGTTTGTGTTGCAGTTTCACGGTCACCGATACCATCCCTTTCCAGTGTGGCAATTCTCCAAGATCCTGAGGTTGAGAAGGATGACATGGACTCAGAGTGGGTATAGACTGGGAGTAGACTCCCTGTGGCGTTCGCTTGACTCACTCAGATAAAAATGCCATGTTTACGCTATTGTAACTGGACTGGTTAGCTCCCAGTTTAGCCTGTATGGCTCAGAATTATTGTGAAAATTGTGTTACATGCTTGGCGTACAATGTTGGGAGAACGATCTGCACGTCCTGTACCGAAGTTCAATTTGTACATGTGCAGACAGACTTTATACAGCTCCCCGCGTGTATGATCTATCTCTATCGTTTGGTCCTTGTTGGTGTGTTTTCTGGGTGGGTGGAGGCCTACCCATGTAGGAAAACAGATGCTGTCTCGGTAGCCAAGAAATTGCTAGCCACGTTTGCACCTCGGTTTGGGCTGCCTCATTGACCAAGGTTCCCATTTTACTGGCCAGGTTAAATGGGAAGCCTGCAACGCTCTGTGAATAATGCAACAGTTCCATTGTGCGTACCACCTGCGTTCAAAGTGCACATGTAGAATGCCAGAATGGCTACCTCAAGCTGAGGCTATCCAAAGTGTGTAAAGAAGTGAGGCTGAAGTGGACCCAAGCCTTGCCCCTGGTTTTGCTTGCTATGAGAAATAACCCACTTCGTAAACATAGGTTGTCAGCTCACAAAATCCTCACAGGTCATCCTATAAGAATGGGAACTGCACCACGAGCAGTACCCCAGGTTGTTAATTAAAACTGTTTGATCTTTTCATGCCCCAGTCTGCGAAACCCTGCCTGAAGCAGCCACTTGACCGTACCACCCACTGCAGCCAGGAAGGTCCATCAGAAAATGTTAGTGTTGCAGCCAAGGTGGCGGTGCTGTTTCAAGTACTGCTCACTACAAACACTGCTGTTAAATGTGACGGGATCCTGGCAGGGATCCAAGTGTCACATTGACGCAAAGTCCACGCCCCCGCCGATGACATCTATGTTGCATCCACAGGTCTTCATCCGGCTTGCTCCAGTTCCACCACGACTACCGACACGACCACCATCCATGATGCCCCAGACCATTTGCCGATGTCAGACTCTTCCAGGTTTTCTGAAGCAGAGCGACCTGCCAAGGTCAAGGGCACCGATCAATCAATATGTTCACATGCTGAAACAGAATCTGCAATGTCTGAGTCTTTTCAACTCAGTGAGGACACTGTGGGAGCGATTGCTAAAGCTCCTTTGCCAGGAGGTCAAAGTCCCAGAAGGGACAACCCCAATCCAAGCCCCTCTGTTGGCATACCATCTTCAGAGTCTGACCTCTCTGGATCTCACCAGCCAGAGGAACGCTCTGAGATCCTCTGGAAGAATACAAGAGAATCAGTAGTTTTGAACAAAGTGGTAACTGGTCAAGTTACTTGCCACTAAAGCGGGACTTCTCAATGACAATGAATCCCGCCTACCGCGACAGTGAGTGAGCAAAAAATAAATGCCACTGTTGCTAATTCCCCGGCATCTATAGGCTACGGCCCCTGCTGCTATCATTGACTCGTCATGCTTTCTGTTATCATGACCCAGATATATTTGTTTGGCTCTGGTATCTCAATATCTCAAATATTTGTACTTTGGACTTTTAGGAGGAAGTTTGGAACATTGCTTCGTCCTCTTTTGCTTTTTCACAGTTCTTTTTCACATAGCCCAGAAACTTTGAGCCAAAGTTGGTCTAGCCAACTTCTTTCACCTGTATCCTGTAGCCTACCAGCCCGGACGAACAGAAATTAACTTTACCTGCAGGCCACAAACCATTGCCCCAAATGTTAGCATTGATTCCAGGACCCAAAGGCTGAAGAAGTGAGCCTGGTGTGCACAATGTCAGGCTACATCTCTGTTGTTGTTGTGATTATGAGACTAGTGATATACTCTGGTTACCCTGTAACACACACTTTCCGCACCACATGGCATGAGAGTGATAGTCCCCCCCACAGACCCCTGGGTTGACAGCAAAATTATTTAACCACACCTCTCCTGGTAGAATGCCTGCATATTCAATCTGACCGATTGTTGGGTTTGTGGCTCTTTGCGCATTATCTCTCCTCCAGGTTCCCTATTGCACCCATCCCCTTCCAGTGGGGAGATGTCTGTTTGGATCTGAAGTTGGTGACCCAGTCCCTGGGTCCAGGACCCTGTAGGAATGCTCATTCCCACTTGGGTTTTACTGGTCCTCGGAATTTCACCACTCCAGGTCGCATCAAACCAGCAGCACTTCACCTTTCCTCCCCGGCAGTTGGTCTTCTATGTTATACGAACCAGGGATTTCTCTATATATAGGGTAACTAGCAGGTGTCAGTATTGCCTGTCCACCAGCTCCAGTATGGTGAATAATAATGTCAGCTTTTCCTTTGAACAGAATTTGTCAATTTCCCAGTCCGGCTACGCTACATATTCCTGAACTCACTTCATCTGTGGGGACCCCCCAGTTTGCCCAACAATTGAAGAGGGAGTTTTATATGGGATATACCCTGCCTGCAGTGCATCACACTGCCATACTTCCCGCTCAACCCTATAGGATGCATTGATTGGGAAATGTTTGTTGAAGGAGTGGGATATTTGATACCGGCCCTTGGGGTCAAAATAAATAGAGACCAGATAACTCAACTGTCTTGATTAGGGGAGGATATCGCAAATCCTACTGCAGTGTCGCGTCTTTGTTGACCTCTGAACAGATAGCCATTCAGACTATGGTGCTCTGCAAGGAGGTGTCTGTGCAGTCATGAAAAATGACTGCTGCACTTTTATACCAGATTAAGCAAGTAACATCACAGACATCACTACCCACATTCGTCATACTGTAAGCCTCCTTCATACTAGTATAGAGACATCCTGGACCTTTGGGTCTTGGATCGTAGGTCTGTTGGTGCGTCTATTGGTCAGCTCTTGCTTATATCAGTGGTTAAAGTCTGTCCTGTCTGTCAATAGTCTGTAAATGCCTCTTATCGAGTATGCAATATCTATCCTGAGGTTTCCCAAACTGTCAAAAGTGCCTTACTGTCAGGTTACTGAAGACACGATTTGTTACGAACATGCCAGGGTGTGACGTTTGTAATGAGACTGGAGGGAGGTCTCAGAGGAGGGGAATGTGGAGGAAACGTTTGGGAACCAAAAATTATACATACTCCCCTAGTATAATTCTTCAATTTCTTCCTTCTGAGTCCCGAGCCAAGGTGGTCACCTGTTAGATCATGGGTTTCGGTGACTATTGCAATGGCATCTACCTTGGGCAGCCTCAGTCCTGCTCCAGCATCTGCAGATTCTACAGAACTCGGCAGCTTGGCTGGCTCTTGGAGCCCCAAGGCTCTCTCACTCTCTAGATATGCTTTGCCAGTTGCAGTGCCTCCCGATTGGAAGCTGGATTAAGCTTAAAATACTATACTTGGTGCGGAATATCTTTCTCTAAGCTTACCCTATACAAGCCTTTTTTAACCCCTTCGATCCTCCTCACAAGTTCTACTTAAGATTTTGAGTCACCATCAGGTACGAGCGGGAGGATGCCGTTTTTCAGTTCTGGCCATCACTATGTCGAACTCTCGTCCGGTGTACCTTCGAGACACTGCTGACCATCTTCATTTTCTAAATAACCTGAAAACGCATCTCTTGAGTTTTTGACTCTTCAGTAGCTCTCCGTTTCCTATCAATGGTTGTTAGCGCCTTGCCGCCTTTGGGTCTTAGTTTGCGATCTACAAGTCTCTATACAATACAATACAATATCCCGGGAGGGTAGCTCAGCAGCAACGTGCTCGCCTTGGAAACAAGACGACACGAAGCAACACAGGTTCCCCTGGTTAATAAGCGCGTTATAAATATGCAACTAAGACATATTCCTGTAAGAGCACCTTGATGCCCGCGGGCTGTCAGAGCATTATAAAAATGCAAATAAATAAATAATATTAATAATACAATACGGCAAACTGCCTTGTCTAAACCACTAGTTCTAGCTTGTGTGAAGCGAGACAGTAGACTGTACAATGCATGTCTTTTGCCTAGCATGAAAGAATGCTTGCCTTCATAGGTCTAATTTCCGACGTGTTTCCCTTTTGCGATATCCAACCGTGTTGTATGCTCTCTCTTTCCTAGCAAAAGCGACATTAGTGGGCATAAGTCATCATATTGCAAGCTGCAGAGGAGCAGGTAAATGCTTTGTCAGTTTCTGCCCCCTCACTGGTGTCATATTGGAACAGTCAAAGAAGAGCCATAAATGGGGCCTAATGCATCGTTCCTAAATTGCATCGAGGGCAAGAGACGTTATGCACTCAGCCAGCCATACAGAATATACCCTCGCACTGAAAGTGTGCAAGGATGTTGCATGGAAGAAAGCTGCATGGAAGAATGTAGTTTGCCAAGATGTTAAAGTGAAATCTGACAAGGACAAAGTGGTGTCATGAACAAGATACATGGACCTATGTTGAAACAAAATGAAAATACTAAGTAACAATGTAACTGGAGCATTAAGTGTAACATGAACCTAAAGATAAAGTAATCATTGATCAAAAGAAGATGAAGTAACTTACTGACTAATAACTGTAAATACGCAGTAACGCAAGGTAGAAAGAAAACGTATAGAAGCTTGCTGTAGAGGAATATATAACGTGGCAAGGAAGGCCATATCAGGGAAATGGACGCTAGCTCACGTTGAAATTAAGCAAGTTACCTCAGAGACAGTTTTGTGCACTGAGCCGACGATGAGTCAAGGTTTGCCCAAAGCAAAGATGCTATTTTTAAAGGATAAGTATAGAGCACAGAGGGTATACATGGATATGCTCTGAAGGTGGGAAATTCTTCGTAGATGGAAAAGTCAAACATCTGTGAGAGCCAAATTGCTGGTCAATTAAAAGTGTATCCAGTACATATGAGATGGAGTGAGCAAGTCTCTAGAGGCCAAGAGAAGCAACAGCACCTTGCATAATCAAATCAAATAGCAGTAAATGGAAGGCTGAAATGGACACATTTGTGGTCTTTTCACATGTGACTCAGAAGTCGAAAACCAAGAGTATTCATTAGAGCCTTAAGCAAAGATAGTGGTGTGCTCACACTCCCTTGAATGTTCCAGGACAGCGAGCAGCAACAAGGTCAACTACAAACGGAAGACTTGACAGATGGACTAATTGGGAAAACGGGGAGTAGTCGGACAGGATTCAAACACCTAGTTTCAAGTACATGCTGCTAAAGAGCCAAAAGTTCAAGGTTGGAATAGGATGCCAACCAATCAGTGGGGTAGTGGGACAACCCAACATACAATGTTGCGGAAACCAATCCACTGTTATATCTATTATAATCAGTACTATATGTGTTTAGATGTAGTTCGAGGAGTGCCCTACAGATAAGGGCTAGCCAATGATGCACTAATCCTTATATATTCTATAAGTAGATATGTTCCCTTCACCAATCTCTACCCTTCATAGGTTTTGTATTTTGCCACGTAGAATGAAATCATAGATGATGCATACTGGGGTATAAGACCTCTATGTAATCAAGCTGATGTGTTAGTGTGCAAGCAATGTCTGCCATTTGACCCTGCGTTATTAAATTGATAATAAAGCAGTACTTTGTCACATTCCTTGAACCTGTCCGATTATTTGGTTTGTGACCATTATTGTAATTCCATCGAGAAAAAAAGCTGCTTCAAAGTGCTACAGCACAAAGCGCTCCTGCCTGCCTCAGAGCGTGTACAAATCTGTATTTAGTACATTCACCTTGATTAAATATTTATGCTATGCTGTCCTCCCTGATAACACTAACTAGCACAGCCAGTGCGCCAGGTAGGATGTAGAGGTGGGATTATATTACTCCCTGTTTTAAAACTTTGAGAGTAAATGCAAATTCAAGGGAGTAAAAATTAGTTTTCTCCTTTGCAAGAGAGTAAAAAGTATGTGACATCCAGCCCAAGCATATAAAAGGTTGACTGTATGAAAATGATTCTCATGTGCCAGCAGTCCACACACTGACAGAAAAGTAGGTTTCTCATATTTAAAAGATAAAGCACCGAGTGAAGTAGCACCCTGTCACCAATGGCAAAAATGTGCACTAACACTCTGAGCTTCCTTTGCATGCACAGAATCTCATGGTCAAATGTCTGCTGGACAGTTAGCCTTACATCCTTCAGAAGACAGAAAATGATCAACTAATGCAATAATAATTACAGTGTTTGGAAGTTGAAGGAAGTCTGCATGACCCTAGGTAAATACCTATCTGGTTTATCTGTACAGGGACACATCTTGCTTAGTTTCTATTTCAGTTACAAATGAAACCATTTCCTTTGTTTTGTTTTGTACAATGCTTGCTCTGGCTGGAGGGTCAGCTTTTGAATGTTAGAATTGTAGTCTTGAAGATTGAAAGATGCTGTGAACCCTGTGAATGGTCTAATGGCAATCACTCAAGTGCAAGCAAGGGTGTAAAACGTATGCAAGAAGTAACCAAAGCATGACTAAACTTGAAAATGAATAGAACACATTAGCAATAAAACAGAGTTGTGTAGCAAAGATGTCTGGATTCAAACAATATATTACATTTGCAGAAATCCTTCTCTTACACAATATGAACAAACATATCACGTATATGCATCTTAATATATTCACGCAACACAGGTACTTAGAAAAATGTATTTGTGTAATGCAACCATGCATTCACTTAAAGCATAATTTTTTGTTACAAAGGAAACTTCCTAATGGAAAACAAGTTTTCTATCTTATTAATGATACCCAAGAACATGCTAGCAAAATGAATATGCATGCATAATGCTCCTCTCCATGCATCAAACGTTTCTTTCTGAAAATCTAAATGCACACAGATCAGAGAGCAAATGTCTTGTTTTCAGACTGCTTCTCTACAGCATGCACATTTACCCAGACAAATAAGAATCAAGATGTTCTTGTTTCTGTCAAAGGACCTGACCTTTGCACTGCCCTAGGCACTCAACTAGTTTGTAAATGAAACATCCAGAAAAACAAATATCTGTCATATTTACAATATTTTAATGCATAAAAAGGCCTAGTATGGCCCTTATCTGGAGGCTTGCCTTGTAGGGACCACCACTTCCATTGAAATGCATGTGTGCTTTTGGGTAGAAGAGCGAGATGCATGGAGTGGGTGGGTGTGGGATGTTCACTTGCATCAAATTCTAGTGCTGCTGTTGGTTATGTTTTGCAAGTGCCTCACTAATGAATTGTTCACCAATACACCGGAATCTTGAGTGGTAATTTCTCCAGCACATGGGGGTGATGATGAAAATCTACAGCGGGTAGTCCGGGTGAAGAAGGGAGCTCCGGCACGCCGGCCAAGTTCAGAGAGGTGAACAGCCGGCTCCTCGCGTTCGACATAATGAAGAAAGGGGGTGGGGTTGCGAGGTCTTGCAGTGTGTTAAGGGCAGGGTGGTTGGGCAGTTGCATTCCCATGACAACGGGGGCGCCACCAGAAGAGATAAAAGTGCTGGGAGGTGATCGTGGGCATCCTCAAAGTCATGGGACTCCCCAAGGAGATGGAAAACGGCTGAGGGTTGCAGTAGTGGTTTGGGCAGCCACCACAGCATGGGGCAGCCCACAAAGAACAGCCTACGTGCTCTCAGCAGACCATTCACAATCAGCATTGCAGTGGTCATTGCCCTTAACAGGATGTATTACTTTTAAAAGTAGCGCACTAGCGGGGAGAGATTCGTATCAAACTCCTGCTGCTCCCTTTTACAAATCAAGTAACACTACACTACTGAGAACGTCAAAAGGAATCGTCAATTTCCAGCAATCAACCGAACTGTTTTATTTCAGTTAGTCTCACAAGACAAATAGGCACCATTGTAGCATTAACCGTTACTAACCCACTAACCCGCTCCAGCCCCCAGGACTGCTCCTTAAATAAATGGATTACAGACATTTGACCCCAAGACATCGAAAGGCACTTACCTAGCCTTCCGGTACCATACTCCAGAATTCCCTGAAACAATAAGAAATATTTGTCCCAAGGACTAGTCCTCCCTTTTATGTACATAAGGCATCACTTAGTGGCTCTCTTCCCGAAGAACCATGAATGATGTACACGCACTTCTCCTCCTCCACCCCCATGACAGGTTCCAGCACAGATGAACAATGTATATAGGTATGCCAGAGAGGACCGTGATTCACACTATGCAATCACCGTTCAGAGCACCCAGGGCCCAACGAACCCCCCCTACAAACGGAGGACTCAGCCAAGGGCAAGTTGGAACTGTCCTTTATTTTCATTAACAGACAGGGATCATACAGGAAAATAAATTCTCGAGCAATCACAGTTCCTGAGCCAGTGTAAGGGGCTTTTGCTCCATCTGGACATCACAAATCAGGGCTCTCCCCCAAAAACCTAAGAGCCCGCCTGATTGGGTAATTGGGGTGGTATCACCTATAGCTTGCAGATACAGAGGTTATCCTACTGGCCCTCACATGTCAGGTGGCTTGCCTGACCCTTCCCTAAAAACTATCTATTACATTGCTGCAGGCCCGCAGGATTACCATTGCCCCTTGCCCTCTGCCATCCACCCCTAGATTTGTGTCCCATGATTGGCTGGACCTGATCTCCCCAGACCTGAGACCCAGCTCTGTTCTCAGAGCTCAGTGCACCTTCTCAAGGGGATGAGAAAGACTGTGTTCCCATTGTTGCTGTCAGTATTACCACTCTGCCTTTGAGAGTGCCTACAGAGTAGCAACATGTAAAACTATATCTGCATCATTTTGTGTCTGCTTCGCTGGGAACTGCTCCTCTTCTCACCACGGGTAAATGGCCATTGTTCAGTTTGGCTGCACCACGTGGGTGAAGATTGCAAAATTGAGCTTTCTGGTCTTCAATTAGTGAGGATGTATTCCACTATTTTGCAGATGGCTCCTTGTCTCTGAGCTTAGGAATCTGCTACTCGACTTCGACATTAGCTGCAAGCCCTGGCCTGGTGCTTTGTGCAGTCCAATTCTGCTTTGCTTTCATTCTGAGGCCTGTGGCTTCATGTAACTCTACTATAGTTTATACTGTAATTTCTATATGTCTATATTGTGCTATTCTGCTTATAGGTTACAAGTATGTTGGTTCTTCCAGGTTCTTTATAGGATCCTGTAGTTCCATGTGGTTAGTTGCAATAACCTGCTGCAAGCTTGCTCTGCATCTCTTGTTGCCTTGCGTTTCTGCGTTTGGCTATTGAGGGAAAAAAATAAAAGCTTTCAACAGTATGTATATTGTAAGAAACTCATGGTGGCAACAGTAAAGACAGACACAAGTGATAACAGTTCAACAATGTTTATTACACTGTGTAAATGGCTGATAAAAACGCCTATTCTAAACCTAAATCTAAGATGGGAGCAAGCTACGACCATCAAATAATAATAAAGCAGTCTTAGTGGCGTGTTAAAATAAAGAGCATGTACTAAAAATAAATGTTTGCTAATCCTTATCGTCAAGTTACAAAATAGTGTGGGATAGTGTTCATCAGAAAAGAAACAAGTGTTCATAAGATAAGTCAGGATGGTATTACTGGGGTCTCCCTTCCCCGCACTTTTTAGCACAGGACAAGGCAGGACTTTCGAGCACGGCACATTGCAGGGCTTCTTCAGCACAAGCTTACATTTTGTTTCCAAATTATCAGGGCCTTCTGTGGCCAAGTCTCTTTTACACCAAGTCTCCTGCCTCAGAGTGCCTGAGGCACTATAAACAACAAAATAAAAAGTTCCTTTCAGTTATCCTCCCGTCGGGTGATTTCCCTTAACGTGTGTATCCCCCTCAACTGAGCTCCGATACTTTTGCAACATTGGCCTCACAGCTCACTACAACCTTTCATTCAAGATCTCAGCAATTTGTAACATTCAAGAGTCTCAATGTCTTTGTAAACAACCGTTCATTGTGGACATCCCTCAGCCAGGTTCACGCTTGTCGACACAATGTTTACGGGGCGTTACATTTTGCTCTCATTCACAAGCATCACTCAGCCGGGTTCACATTTGCCAGTTTAACACAGTTCACTTTTTCTTAATACCTTGCGGGATTCACTTCCCTTAGCTTTTTCCAGCCCACAGTCGGGCTTTCTCTCAAGCCCCCAGTCAGGCTTTCCACATTTATCGTTCATACAGCGTTTTCCCTCAGCCGGGCGCACACACCTGTTTTACAATGTCACAACTTTGCTAATGGGTTAAGGAGTTTCGATTGTACAAGGGATTTTGGCTTGACCCTTAAATGACCACCTTAACTCTGTATGTCAGGCTTTTCCTACGGCCTCTTGTTATTAAAAAGAAAAGGGGACCAGCCAGAGTCTTTCGAATGGACGCCCATGTGGCACCGGATCACTCTACAGGTGGTCTGTCCCTGGGTTTTAAAAGTTCTTTGTTCATAATAACTTGCTGTTTGCAATCTTCGCTCAACATTGTCCGGTTTTACTATCGGTTCTCCCTCAGACTCACCGGCTGTGCTGACCTCCTCGTTGTTTCTTGTATTGGGAGTCAAGGACGCTACCACGATAGCAAGCGCGCCTCCCCGTCTTGGTTATCAGTGTGGGATGGTCCGCTGCATCGTGGGCATCTGTTAGACCACACGTCGGCTGTAGTTCCTAGTCTTATGATTCCTTTCACTGAGGCTTTGCGGGCTTGGGTCGAAAAGGGCAAGGGCACGTCCCTCCTTGTTGTCCTTTCCAGCCTCGCTGCCTTTCTTCTCCGTTTGAATTGCCATCCTGGAATAGCTGCCTCCTTGTGCATTTGTCCTTCCTCAAAGTGTGCTCTCGTTTATCCCTGTGGGGAAGGGAAAGGGCCCTCAGGTGTGTGTATTTATTATCAATTGCCTGACTCTTCCTGATCCTTGTGTTGAGACAAGTTAGGTAAACTGCTCTAGTGTTAGTCCGTTTCTAAGTATCCTACGAGGTAGGATGTGGAAAAGGTGTCATAAGGAAGGCAGTGGTTGGTTACCTCGGAAATGTGAGTTTTGTAGGGTTTGTGAATTGAATAGGGGAGATCGTGGGAAGGGTAGTGTTTTGTCACAACAGATTGGGAGTTTGGGTACTTAACGGGAAAACAGGGATTCTGGGAGATGTAGTTGCCTGGTGCAGCACGGTTTTGGTTCCTAGGGGATTTACCATAGACTGAGGGGTCGTTGGTTTTGGGTAAGGGAGGTAGATGTGGCACGGCCTACAAAAGCTTCAGGGGCTTTGTCCTCCTCTCCTTCTTCCCCGGTATAATACTGTGCCTCACCTGGGGTATTCCCCCGAGCGCAACCTTGGGCTCTCCTACCCAGCTGGTCCCACCTCACTCGTCCGCCCCCAGGTTTGGGATCCGAGAGCACTAGCCCTTCACTGGCAAACTGAATAAGGGATTCCCAAGGTCTACTTGGGAGAATACCCCCAGGTTTCTCAAAATATGGTTCTGTCCTCTACAGAACTGTGTAAGCATGTAATTCGTGTGAGAACGTGTGCGTGTCCATGTAACTTCGTGCATGGATGCAAGTTTCCTTCATGGCTAACGTTACTATGTAGTGGTGTCTACAATGACGTCAGCACAGTTAGATATGTGTCATTAGTCGATCAGGTCCATTAAAGCATCTGGATCCATAATCAGTGTTGGGGCACTGGTCTCCATGGTGACATTAGCTGGATAAGGTTTGAATGGCTATCTGAGAGAATATCAATTTGCATATCTATTTGCCACTGGTCCTCCTGGGGGTTGTCCAAACAGCGACTGGCATCTTGCATCTCTTGATTCTTCAGGCTGTCATGCTTATAGGGACAAGAGGGGCATTCCAGGCACCCTTTCTTCAAGTACATTGTGGGATTCAGTTCAGGCCATTACTATCCATTGGAATAAAACTGGAGGCCTTGCCCTAGTCACACAAGGCAGGCCAAATGTGCACAGTCATTGTTTTATGTGCAAATGTGCAGTCCAGGTTAGAACTAGCAATGCCTGGTACCAGTAGGGACAGTACTAGGGATAAGGATTCCAAGGTGACATCCTGATGGGCAGTGAAAAAATGTTTTCCCTCTTCTATTTTCCAAAGAAATCTCCAAATCCTACATCCTTTATTTTGTAATGATCGGTGTATCATTCCATCGCTTATTTATTTGTTTACTCTATTTGCGGCTGCTAGGAAAGTTATAGAAAACTGAACACGCCACAGTATGTCACTATGTATCGGACGCATCCTTGGAGATGGCAATGCGTGCCTACAATGCAGGGCAGTATATAATGCAGTGTAGCATGCATTAAGAGCACAGCGTGCAAAGGCTGGAGATTTGCAGTTAGTCTTCTTTTAAAATTATCGAGGATCGGGGAATGAGAAATGTATTGGAGATGGTTTTCATGTGGTAAATATCAATGTCTACGAGATAAATTAAGTTAGAGAGGGTTTCCACCAGGAACTGAATAGATAGAACGGCTGTATTACACTTCAACACTGTCTACACCTATGGTGTCCCATTTTACTAAGCAAAGGCTTTGTCAATCTTTGCCTGGGGCTTCTGAACAAGATTAGGGTGCCTTCTTTATAAAATTAAATCAGCTTATCTGCTCTCATGTTTAGGAGACTGGTTAGACACATTAATTTTCTCAACGTTGCTCTGTTTTAGCATGACTCTGAAAAATAGTTATTTTGCAACACCTAGGGCAAGGAGTCATGCTTAGTACACAAAAATGGGGTCTATGCGAAAAGCTTCAAATAAAAAATGGACGTGCCAGTGCCCTGATTAAAGAAAATGTAATACGCTCAATATGCAATAAGCTGAGTTCAGAGTAATTGGATATTACTGAATAGATTCAGAAGCCATAGGCCAGAAAGAAAATCACAGCATTGCACAAATCTGCAAGATGTTTAAACTGTACAGGGAATAATCCTTAAACAATGCAGTCACTTGAATTAGTTCTCCTTGGTGACCTAACAATAGACGTTACAGCTCGCAGATATGACAAATGTGGACACAAGCACAGAAGACGATGTGATTTAAAATGTAGGGTGCCCAACTTTCCTGTTATTAATTAGGATAGTCAAACTTGAGTTGAGGTAGGCGCTTTGGAGCCCAGAGACTCGGCTCTAGGCATCCGTTCAGTATTCTGATTCTATCACAAAGACATTTACTGTTTCTTAGCAACAAGTCACTGAAGAGTCTATCCTATTTTTTTCCAGACCACTGGTCCAGCATATCAGACTGTTTACCCTTGAATATCATTTCCATTACATTTTTTCTTTATTTCAATCGCGTTCATAACGGACATCCATTTCAATATGCTGTTTTCCCGGTCATGGAAAGCGGTAATTTTCTAAATTCAACTTTTCTTTTTGTTCACAGCAGAGACAATTTCATTTGAAGCCAGGTAGCATCAGTTGAGGGTCACAGCATATATGGATAACTGCTGAAACACCAAGAGCAGCAATTTGAATTATACATAAGGACCGTTGCTTCTGCCACATCGGTATATGGAACCTGCCATCATTCTGATGAGGGTTACAGCCGCGCGCTGCTCGCCCGCAGACGGGCACTGATCCAAAATGGACTTGAGTGGATTTATTCATCTCTCGCTGAACCTAACCTTGACACCTGGCTGAACGTATAAAGGACGTAACAAATGTGTTAGCTTGCTAAATGCTCTCACGGAGAAACACAGCCTGAAATGTACGCATAAAATAACCATTAACAGGCTTTGTGTAATTAGCACGGGTTCCCGCCGGTGGCAGGTCTACATCTTCTCAACATGGTGAGGCGGGCGTGGAGCTTGAACCCCCATTTGCATACACAGACAAATCAAAGATTTTCTTTTTTGTGTTTTAAACTAGGAGTTACAGTGCATCCGTGAAATCCAGCAGGGGCCTCCTCAATTCTTGAAGGTGGTCTTCCTACCTAGTAGCGCAATTCAGTGGTGTAAGACTAGTTTCTCATGCTTCAGTATGTTCACACCAATGCAAGGGCTGTCGGTCTACTGCAGGAGGCGGAGGAGTACATACCTGTATTCAAGAGTGTTTCGTGCAAATCCCCCTCAAAGAACAAAGCAAATAAGCTTCCGTATCCCCATGGGTGAGTTTTTAGTTAGAGTGATGTATTTCCTCTCCTCTGCACCAAACAAATGGACAATATGGTGCAATGAAAAGCATATTGGGCATTTAAAAAATTGCACAAAGCCAGAAACATTGTAATATTTTAAATTATAGTTATTCAACCTTGTCTTCAAAATTGTCCTCTTAAGGCTATGTGCAGACGATCACTCCCTACTTAGGAACTGCACGACATTTTGCTTTGAGGCGTGAAGGGTACCGACGCACTGCAGTTTGAGCAATCACGTGTGTTGCGACAACACAATGGCATCATGTAATGTTTTCGTCAGTGGGAAACGGGCAAGAATCCAAACCTCTACCAGGCATCCTGCGCCTAGTTGAACATGCATAACAAGGGAAAACCCAATGAACCAACAAACAGTGCCGGAGTACTCTGCATAGTGAATACAGCATAAACTACAATTTTCTGCCGGAGGAGGAATTGTCAGTATTGAAAAGGTTCGAATAGGACTGGTTCAGAGTTTGCAAAGGTTTGTACCATGGCACCACTGCCAGTTAGAGACTGCAATGTTATGATAAAAAGGGGAGCAATTCCTATAGTCAACAGAACATTATCAAGTAGCACCCAAAGTTTCCATCAGACAGGTACAACGCATGCAGCAGAAGCAGCAATGAAAACTCCACTCACACATGACCAAAACTGAAGGTGACGAACGGAGACCCGAAGGGAAATGGAGGAGGCACCCCGATAACCGGGGCAGGGGCCTTCCTCCTTCCGCTCTCTTATCCCTCCCCCCCGCGGGGGCAGGGGAGAGGGCGGCAAGAGGCAGAAAAAGAGCGCCAAGCGCTGCAAAAGCCCGCGAAGGGCAACAAAAGAAAGGGGAGGAGCTTGGGATTCATAAGCGGCGGGCACCCGGCGGGCACCCGGAACAGCAGCACTTGCAGCTCTTCCAGCAGCCGGGTGCCCGCCAAGCAGGAGAGGTTTTTCGTTTCCCACCCTCCCACCCTACAGCTGAAGCAGAGCCTGGACGTCGTTGTCGCAGGAGGACCAGGCGGTGTTGTGGCGACCAATGAGAACAGAAAGACTCTGAATGCTCTTCCAGCAGCCGGGTGCCCGCCAAGCAGGAGAGGTTTTTCGTTCGTGGTTTTTCGTTTCAAGAAGGATGTCGTTTGGGTTCCTGCTCTCCTGGCTCACCCCTGTTCGCGTTGCTGTGTGGCGGTCACTGCAGCTGAAGGCCTTTCCAGCGTTCGCGTGGGAGATCCTAAGATGTCACGGTGGTCCAACGGATGATTTTGTGCGCCGGCTGCAGTCACGAGAGGAGCTCGGGTGTCGCGGATAGAGCGTGAGAGAAGGTACATACAGGTGGGGAGAGCCGAATGCTCCGTTGGTTAGAGGACGGGGTGGATAATGATAGTGCGGCTGGCTCCGTAATTACATAGAAGGGGTTTCCAGTAATTGGTGGTCTGGTCGTCGGAGCAAGTAAGCGGGCTCATTGGAGGCGGGAGTTTTATGGGCCATGTAGGAATTGTACATGATGCAGCAAGCGTAACGTAGAAAGAGCGGGTCGTCAAGTGGCACAGCGAGTAGAGCGCTTGCTTTGACATCCGTGCAGAGCCTGCTAACGCAGGTTCGAATCCCGGCGGGGCCAAACTCAGCCTTTCATCCTTCCGAGGTCGATAAATGAGCACCACACACTGTGGGCAATAATAAGCAGCGCTCAGATACTTGAGGGTTCGTAGCGCTATATAAATGCTAAATTATTCAGTCTCTGTGGCATGGGCAGTGAAAGCGCGCGGATCGATCCCGGAAGGTTTGTGGGTCGGCTCAGGTGGGTGACTGTACACTCCTCCTGTGTGGTAGCGGTACGCGCATGTGCATGGGAAGGAGTGTGCGTGGGTGCCCGCCCACCTCTCCTGTTTACCTGCAGGTTGCTGAATTGTTCACATTCCCGTGGGGGTTCTCGCGCAGCACAAATCCAGGGCGGACACACATCACAGTGTTGCTCCATTGTGTCCACTAATCGTTCGTTGCTGTGGCTTCGCTTCGAAAATTGCATATTTCTCGGTGGGGGACAGGGGGAGGGGGCAGTGCTCGCTCACCCCCTCCACAGTACACTTTCCAAGTTGGAGCATGCAGGCCTGCATCGGCGGTGAGACAAAAGTAATTAAACTGAGTTAACCTGCAGAGGCTGGTGCGATGCCACATGGACCCCAAACCCTATGGCCCCCTGGGAAGGGGGTGGTTACACTATGCTGCAGACACGACACTTCTCGCAGCGCTGGTTAGGGAGATTCAGCGTCCACCAGCTGTCCACCAGAAGAGGCAGGGGTATGCTTGGAGTGTGCTAGCAGCGCTCCATGCTGAATGGAGCAGAGGGTGTCATGGAGTACAGAGCCATGTGTCCATATGGCACTTCTGGGCTGCCATTTCTTTAAGATGAGTTTATAGGCCCCCCCCTCCCCAGGTTTTTACTCGCTTACCCAAAGGTGTGTTTCTTGCTTTTCTGCTTCGGGGCGGCATGGGACAGCGTAACTGATAGCGCAGGGGCAACGTGCTCACTGTGGAAGACGCGGAGCAACACAGGTTCAGGCGCTAGATTCGTGCTTGAAAACAGCTGGGCATTAAGCACGTTATAAGTAACTGTACAGTTACAATAGTATGCAGTGCTCTAAGCCTTTAACCTAAACTTACGGCGTTGCTCGCAGGAAAATAATGAATTGCATTTCATTGCATACAGTGGTACAGCACGATAGAAATGTCGGTAGCAAGCTCTTTGATAAAAGGGAGGTGGTACCTGGTCATGGGTGTGAAACCGTGTGCTGTGGCGCCGGAGATTAGTATGATTAACGGCGTGTGTAGTAGCCCGTGGGATAAGGTTTTTTCAGACTACAATTAACTTGGGGGGCTTGCATTATTAGAGGACATGGCGGTTGGCATCATCATGGCGTCCTGTGCGGTGTTGGAATTATTGAAGAGTGCCGCGAGTTGTTTCAATTTATACAGGGCGTGTAGGGTGTCATTATGTACCGCATTGCCGCCTGCACAGTCATCAGGCGATATTTACAGCGGTGCTCTCGGGGCTAAGGATATAGGGGTTTACTATGGCAGTGGGTGGTACGACGTTCAGGACAGAGGTCTTCCACGTTGCCTTGCTTTTCAATGGAGAAGGACCAGGGATTTTCAGTACAAAATAGCGGTAGATCTACACATTACAGAGATGTCAGTCGTGCTTTCCCAAGCACAACAAAGGAAGGCAGTTTCATATGCCTTACATGGACCCCATGGAAACACCATTTCAAAAGTGGTCTATATAGGGGAAGGGGTTTTAGAAGCAACTCTTTATATTTCCTAGAGGCGACAAGCTGAACGTACAGGTGGTGCGCGATTTTCCGGCCAATATGTCCTCCAGCATTAGGGGAATTACCGTGGGGAGGGGAAAGTGCATTACGTTGCGCACGAGAGCGGCAGAGGGCATGGTAGCAAGTCAGAGGCAAAGCGACAAGCGGGAGATATCGCGTTCGTTACCCATTGCATTTTGGGGGGAAACCGGCAAGGCCCGGTTTTCTTTTGGCAGTCTGGGACTTACAGTAGTGGAGGTCCCGGTGGATGACTGGGTAACACCGTCAGAGGTGGGGATGTGTTTACTAGGACTAGGCGTCACACATGCGTTATGTTGCTCATTGCAGGGAAGGTTGCGAGGCGCCCGCGTGTTCAGTGTGGGTGACATTGAATGTCTCCTCGTGGGGCTTAGGTAGGGCATTGGCGCCCATGAGCATCGGAAATGAGGGCGAACTACCGTCAGTTGGGATGGGTGAGCAGTGCAGTGGGCTTGCATGGGTCATCAAGGGAATATTCCATGTTTACAGCCAGGTTTCAACTTGTCTTAGGTGTCGTTTTTATTTTGGCCAGGCTGAGCGACCCACTAGCAGCGAGGTGACGGTGTGCGGCCAGGGAAAGTATGGAAGGCTACAGCTGGGGGATTAACAGGTGTAATTTCGGCAGCGGCAAAACCACTAGATAGTGACTGTTTTTAAACCGCACCACTTCCTGTGCAACGGCACAGGGGAGGGTTAAAAGCTTTCGATTGGGCCACAGTTTACCTGGGCGGAGCGTGCTGGAAGGACCATATCTCTTGTGTGGTGCTATCGCAACTGCCACATGGTACAGGGGTTGGTGGTACACCTGCTGTTTCTGTACAGGAGTGGGGTCTAAGGCTTTCATTGTAGGTGACAGCTGTACTCTTAGGAAAGATAGGACTAGGCACCAGTAGAGCCCCAGGAAAGCAGCTAGTGGTACGGGTATGGGGCAGTTGGAAGGACAAGACGCCCCAATGACGGTCAATGTAAAGTTAGCAAAAGTATCTGGAATTATGGCGGGTGTAAAAACGCTCGGACACACAATGTAGGAAAAGGGGACGAACATGGTTTAAGTCCTTGGGGGGTACATGATATCACGTCACGCTGTTATTTGGTACCGCAGTTGCTGCTCGGGGGGCTTGAGGTGAAAAATGATTAGGAGTAGTTTAGCCATTTGTAGGTATGGCACAGCAACAGTGGATTAGTTATCAGCCACGTGGGTTGACAGCATTGGTTTGGGTTTCGTGGGAGCAGCCACAGAGATGACACAGGGGCTACAGGTGTTCAAATAGGTCAGCTGAGTTCGCAAGTAACTGGTAGGGGTTTGCAGTGAGGGACTCTATTACGGAACTCACTTGGTGGCCCGTGAAGAGACGTTGCGATAGGCAACTTTTCAGTGCAGCAGGCTTTTAAGGGAATTTCCACCACGCAAAGGTGGTTGGTCGGGATCACGCAGGGTCAGATGATTTGACAGGAGGGGCAATGCATTGCAAATTTGGAAGACATAAGAGTGAATGTACCTAAGTGAATAGGGCTAATCAGGGGAGGTACAAAGCGTAGAGGTGAGGATACCTCAGGGGGAGCAGGCTGGACTTGGAAGCAAGATGACACAGAGCAGCAAAAGTATGAGCCCATGCTAGCTCTTGGAAACCTCGGGGTATTAAGTGCATTAGAAAAAAACCTATCCTCCTACCAACGTTTCAAATGATATGAAGCAGGTTAGGAGAGGATGGGAGAATAGGCCGGAGAGGCAATAAGGGCACAGAGGTAGATGGATACCCTTGTAGGCAACCATATCTGGGCAGATTCTAGTGGGCATGGGATGGGACATATCTGAATTGGCCAGGGGGTGAAGGTTGCTGGGGCACTCAGGTCAGTGGCTGATCCACCGAGGTCAACGCACAGGAGGGCATACCCTACAAAACAGGTTGTCCAGGTAGGGTTATGGTGGGGTGCCTTATCACTGCAGGGCCTGGTAGTTGCAAGGGCATTGAGGCGGGGGAGAGGGCTCAGGCTATCCATAGGGCTGCAAAAAGTGGCCATGAAAGTTACTAATACACAACGCAATTTATTAGGCTGGCGCACATGGGTCGGTTCGGTGGAATCAATATAACATCAGTAGTATGTGGCAAAAGGTGGGATAAGTTTTGAGCCAAAAGACAAGTCAGTATGTACAGTAGCTTCATGTATAGACTCCACTACTCAGGAGTCGGACCAGCGCCTCTTGGGAGCCTAACACGGCAGGGGCGTCTGGTGGTGGCAACGAGAGCTCCGCTTCCTCGAACAAATGGCGTTCTCTCAGCCCGAAAACACCTGTAAGGACAGGGAGGTAGCAGGCACGGAGGGTTGAGAGAGTTGTGTCCACGAAGGAGATGGTTGGATAATGCAAGGAACGGAATCGGACCAGTGCCTCTTGGGAGCCTAAAAACGGCAGGGGCGGCTGGTGTTGGCAACGAGGGCTCAGCCTCCTCGAACAAATGGCGCTCTCACCCCTAAAACACCTGCAGGGGCAGGGTGTTACCAGGCACGGAGTGTGAGAGATTTTTGCCTAGTAAGGAGATGGTTGAAGAGAAGGAAGCAGTTGGCTTCAAAGCAGTGGTAGAACCAGGAGCCGGTGGTACGAGAGCAGGTCAAGGGGGGACTGGGGTACCCCAAGATCAGGCACAACTGGCAAAGGTGACATCCCTGGTCAAAGAAGGATAGAAGGACTGGCACCGGGCAGCAAGGTGTACACAGAACTTCTAGAGCTACAAACTAGGAAAAGGGGGAGCCACGGTGGGCGGTAACCCACCTTTGGCGTGGCGGTGTTGTGGCGACCAATGAGAACAGAAAGACTCTGAATGAGCCATTGCTAAACCG
This sequence comes from Ambystoma mexicanum, assembly GCF_040938575.1. NCBI lineage: Eukaryota > Metazoa > Chordata > Amphibia > Caudata > Ambystomatidae > Ambystoma > Ambystoma mexicanum. The sequence continues at coordinate 292,305,098 of NC_090922.1, forward strand.
GAAGGGGCTTCGCCCATTCTGGACAGCGCCTCCTGGGAGCCTAAACGGCGGGGGTGTCTGGCGGTAGCAATTGGGGCTCAGCTTCCCCCCAACTAACGGCGCTCCCCCAGTCCGCAAATACCTGCAGGGGCAGGCGGTTCTCAGACTCGAAGGTCTTGGGGGAGTTGGGCCTGCAATGGACATGGACAAAAAGGGGGAAGCAGGACGAGGAGCAGTCGCCGCATCTTTGGAACTATTTTCAATATCTGTTTGCTGTGGTTATATATATGTGTGAAAATAAATCTGCGGCCTTGTTATGCCAAACCAAAGGAAAATGTCTCATTCAGCACCTTACTGGAGGGGAAAGGAAAGGGGCTGGCAAGAATGAGTAATGGGTGATGCATATGGCATAGCTAATGGACAAATGCCCAGGTTATGAAGGTGACGAACGGAGACCCGAAGGGAAATGGAGGAGGCACCCCGATAACCGGGGCAGGGGCCTTCCTCCTTCTGCTCTCTCATCCCTCCCCCCCGCGGGGGCAGGGGAGAGGGCGGCAAGAGGCAGAAAAAGAGCGCCAAGCGCTGCAAAAGCCCGCGAAGGGCAACAAAAGAAAGGGGAGGAGCTTGGGATTCATAAGCGGCGGGCACCCGGAACAGCAGCACTTGCAGCTCTTCCAGCAGCCGGGTGCCCGCCAAGCAGGAGAGGTTTTTCGTTTCCCACCCTCCCACCCTACAGCTGAAGCAGAGCCTGGACGTCGTTGTCGCAGGAGGACCAGGCGGTGTTGTGGCGACCAATGAGAACAGAAAGACTCTGAATGAGCCATTGCTAAACCGGAAGGGGCTTCGCCCATTCTGGACAGCGCCTCCTGGGAGCCTAAACGGCGGGGGTGTCTGGCGGTAGCAATTGGGGCTCAGCTTCCCCCCAACTAACGGCGCTCCCCCAGTCCGCAAATACCTGCAGGGGCAGGCGGTTCTCAGACTCGAAGGTCTTGGGGGAGTTGGGCCTGCAATGGACATGGACAAAAAGGGGGAAGCAGGACGAGGAGCAGTCGCCGCATCTTTGGAACTATTTTCAATATCTGTTTGCTGTGGTTATATATATGTGTGAAAATAAATCTGCGGCCTTGTTATGCCAAACCAAAGGAAAATGTCTCATTCAGCACCTTACTGGAGGGGAAAGGAAAGGGGCTGGCAAGAATGAGTAATGGGTGATGCATATGGCATAGCTAATGGACAAATGCCCAGGTTATCTTAGCACAGGCTGCAGCAGTGCAACTTCATAATCAAACAAGCTTAAAAAGTGCAGCAGCAGCATAAGATTTCCATTACTTCCTGACACAGATAACATACGGTATACAGGGCTAGAAATGGAAAACTAGGGGGGCGCTGCTGAGCAGCAACGAGAATGGCTGCCTAGTCCGTGAGCTCTGCACTCACAGATATCCTCAATGGAATATCCTGATTGCTAAGGACCATATTATCTGAGACATTAGTTTCGGAGGACACCGGAATACCTCGAGAAGACGTGGAGCGAATTTCGGCGTTCCGCGTCCCTCATTAAGTGGTGAAACAGTACTTTGATCCCCTGTCTCTGGGGGGGCCTGAAAGCCGCGCCGCTTGTGGGCTGTATACATCCGGAGCGTTAACTGAGTCCACGCCGGAGGAGGCGCCCAGAAGCAAGGGCGATTGCTGCATGGGGGCAGACCCTGCCAGAGCAACCTGACACAGCATGCCGCATCTGAAACCCTCAGCGACGCTACACCACCGGCACGTCTCCCCCATCGGAGACACTGCGAGCTTCCGCTATATGGCAGAACATTAGATCACGTGACCCGCAGCCCAGAATTTAAAGACAAAGGAGAAACAGTGGGTAAATACTTTGTCTATGCACATACCGCGCTGTTTAAAATCCTGGTAACACGAAAGGCTGGCGCACTGCACCATTTAGCGCCTGGGCCTGGGATTAATAAGGAACTGCAAACACCTTAGAATAAATGGTCATGACTGGGACTGTGGGAGCACAATAATCCCTTTACTAAACCCCCATTTTACTGTGCCTCATACTCACCCAGTGTAAGTTATTAGGCACATGACCCGAGGAGGAGCCAAGGGGTGTAGGGGCGGAGGAGCCCCATGGACACCTTTGTAAAGACATCTTGACCTGACACGGATCACTCTTGGTCGCAGGTCCCTCCCATGGACATAAATACGCACACGGATACGACCATGAACCCTTCTATGACCATGATGCAGGCTGTTTTTGCGGCAGTGAATGCCAAGCTGGACGAGATTGGCTTCACTGTAAACTCGCTGAAGGCAGAACTAAAGAAGGAGAGTGGTTGAATCACACAGGCTGAGAACCGGGTGGGAGACCTTGAAGATACTGTCACCACACATGTTAAGAACATCAAACATCTAAAAAGAACTCAAAACAGTCTGTGTGAAGTGTGACGACCTGGAATCACGGTTGCGCCGTGATAGCATCAGGGTGGTGGGCATAACAAAGAAGACCCTATACACCCCCATGGAATCCTTCATCGAGGACGTGTTACGTTCCATATTTCCAGAAGCACAGTTCTCTGCTCAGTTCCTGGCGGAGAGAGCATATCGCTCCCTAGGCCCACCCCTTAAACCTGGAGCTCCTCCCTGCACAATCCTTGCCCGCCTGCTCAACTACTGTGACCGTGACATGATCCTCAGGCTCTTATGAGAGAAGGGATCCTTACATTTTGACTCAACTAGAATCCATATATAGCCTGATTTCTCAACTGGAGTTCAAGCAGCCAGACAAAACTTTGATCAAGTCAAGCTTGCCCTCTGAGACATGAAAATCCCATACACCATGATCTTCCCTGCTAAACTCAGAATACAACAGGCAGGCAAATCACATGTTTTTGAAACACCGGAGGAAGCAACATCTTACTTTGACCAGAAAATCCTGATGCCTCCTGTCACTGACTAATGGAGCATAAATGGCTATCTGCCAAATTACCACACTGCCCCATTCTCAATGCTAAAATGGGTCACTCTTATGTTGAGCTACCCTTGATAGTAGGCCTTAAAATGTTCCTTAGGATATTTTTCATTTTGAAGTGCAGCGCGTACTAGGTTATGTCTCCAAAGTTGTTGTTGATGCTTGCTGGTCACCTCCAACTGCTAAAGAAGGGGTTGTTTGTTTGGGGGAATACACTGTCCGGTGGAAGCTACAGTGAGGGTGGGGAGAGGGGAATGGATAACCTTATTAGGAATAATGGATAGTGGTGGACAATCAATCAGGCTACTCACATGGAATGTCCGGGGAGTAAACAGCCAGATTAAGGCTAGACAAATGCAGTTATATGCCAAAAGGCATAAAATACAAATTATGATGCTGCAGTAAACCCATACTCTGGTCAGTGTGGTCGAATCCTTCGACTGCAGTTGGAGCCCCCAGAAATTTGGTACCAATTACTCATCACAATCTAGGAGGGTCATCACCATCATTCATCACAAACTGGGTTTCCAGGTATCAAACTATAGTGGACCCACTTGGCAGATATGTGTTTTTTTAAACAAAATGCATGGACATCACACTGCTCTCATTAATAGCATACAAAAAATATACATAATATAGGATACAAAAATATTTGCCAAAGTCATAGCAAACCATTTATCACCCATCATGAACCACTTAGTACATTCCGACCAAACAGGCTTTAGCCCCACCAGATCCACCTCCTTGAATGTGCTCAGACTGTTTGCCATTATTGCTCAGCTAGATCCCAAGGCCAAAGTAGTTGCATCATCTTTGGACGCAGAGAAAGCTCTCGACACGGTTTCATGGAAATACATGTTCGCTATTCTTACACGGTTTGGGTTTGGTTAAAAGTTTCTGGGTTACATTCAATTACTATACACTGAACCAATAGCAATGGTCCGCACAAATCATACCCTATCGCCTAAGTGTCCCTTATGTAGAGGCACCCAACAAGGATGTCCCCTCTCCCATTTGGTATTTGCACTCAAAATTGAATTCATGGCAGCGCTGGTTCGTTTAAAACATATGGATAAAGGTGTTAGGATAAACGTCCCTTCCCGATTGATCTCTCTGTATGCCGACATCACCTTCATGTATGTCCAAAATCCCGAAGTTAACCAGGCCCCTATTATGAGAGACGTACACAAATTCTCTGTCTGCACGGACTACAGGATAAATAATACCAAATCTGAATTGATAACACTCACATCACCACGATACAATTGAATAACATGATGGGCTTCCAATGGGCCCCTACATCAGTCCGATATCTGGGGATGGTTACGATCCATCAATCATTAATAGCCACTTATTACGAATCATACCTGCATCGACTAAAGTTTGGAACATCCTCCCAATATAAATATACGGGCGGATACCATTGTTAAAAATGGTTGTCCTACCAAAACTCTTATATCCATTTACTAATCTACCTATATGGCCTGGAAGGGCATTCTTTTCTAAATTAGAATTCTTAGCCTCCTCATTTACATGGAAGATTGGGCAGTTAGAATGAGCTGGGGGAAAATGATAGAACAAATCGACATCAGTGGCCTCTCAGCACTGGATTTTGAGCTCTACTATATGGCTGCGCAGGAACAATATGCGGGACACACGGACGGGAAGTTTATACTGCTTGCCGCCTACAGAGCTCTTCAATACCACAGGATGAAAGTGGCATTTCGATGTCACTGGCCCTCCTTCCCTGACAAACCAATATCACACCCATTTATACAGGTCGTAATGGTGCTGAAGGGAATTTGTTGTGGCACCTCCAAACTATACAAAACGATACAAACTCATACCCCTTCTCATAACCTCATGAAGACTAAGTGGGAGCAGGACTTAAGCTTGTCAATGGACGAGGTACAATGGGCCAAATGTTGCCAAATTACCAAATCAGCGTCTCGTAATGTAAATCTAAGACTGATTCAATTTAAGATACTAAACCACTTGCATCTCACCCCTAAGAGAATGGAGAACTCTTTCGCCGAAACATCACTGGGCTGCCCTAACCCAGCCGGAATTGCAGACTGATTCCACATGTACTGGACATGCCCTTTGATAATTTAATCCTGGGGGGCAGTAGCCAGTACTATAAATGACATTCTTGATACCCCCATCCCTCTTGCCCAAATTAAATACCTACTTGGTGATATCGGGAAGGCCTCTGTCAGAACGTGCAGGCTGTTCACTGTGGCCTGTGCTGTGGCTAAAAGAAACAGTCTTAAATGTTGGAAATCCCGGACGGCGCCCGCTTAGAGCGGCTGGCTCAAGGATATGGCATAGGAAAATGAGTGTGAAGAAGGTTTTATCCAGACTGTTTCCCCCCTGCAAGCCAACCTAAATATACCTGGGCACCATTAAGAATTGTCCTAGCCAAATCTGATTACGTACCCCCGATTGAACTATGCAGAACATATTTGTACCGAGAATGTATCTGAATCGAACTATGTGGAACATAATTGTACCAAGAAGGTACCTGAAATCCTGGGCTGGAAATAATTGTATGTGTTAGAACCATGACAAACAGATTGTACTCCAAATTTTTGGCCGTTATAAAAATAAAGTAAAAAAATAAAGAAATGGAAAACAAAAACTAGAGAATTCCACGTGAGAGGGCGCGGACTAGGACACAGTCATGGCAGCAGGCAAATGAAAGACCTACAAAAAGTGGGAAACAATCATGGTGTATTAAGGAGGGACACAGAGACGTGGTGTGGGGATATACATATGCAATGTATTTTGGTTAATAAAGTATGGAGCCCCTTCGGCCTTCTCGCCGTATTCCTCCAACCATCTACGCTTTTCCCTGTTCTGCTCCTGGAACACTCAGCACATCAGCTAACGGATATCCGCGTGACACTGCAGGCAGGAGCACCACTACACATCCCCTTCTCTTCACAAAATTTCTTTCTCCAATCAGGCATGCAGAGTCTCTCTCTCTAGACATATTCTGCAAGATGCTTAGGCATTTGGGAGCATCTCCCAGACCTTAAACGGCAGAAACTCCCAGCTCTATGGCTAGGCAAGGAAACTGTGCCGTCACAAAATCCCAACATTCTCTGTGTACTCTCACCAGCTTTTCCAACTCTCATTCCTGCCAGTGACACTTTCTCTCTCCACTCTCCTCACAAGAGACACTCTCTCCATGTTCCATACTCTCCCAATTTGACTGCATGTAAAAACTTGTCACCTTCTCTCACCTTGTTAGGTTTGGACCACCTACAATACCCATCTCTGAGGGTGGGGGGGCAGTTTGATTCTCACACATCATTCCTCCTCATACTAGCACCATTACGTGCCTCTTTGTTCCATAATCTGACTGATTCTGATGTTTTCAACAACACCCTCCAATCTGTTCCCTATGTCAGTTGGGTTTGGGTTAGCCCTCCCCCTGCTAAGTTCAAAAGGAGAAACACCTGTTGCACAATGAGGTGTGAACCTGTGAGCAACAATCACATCTCTCACTGCCCCCTTCCAGTCTCTGCCATTGGCCCAAGCCCATATGATAGCCTCCTTCAAGAACGTATTGAAGCGTTCAACCACCCCATTGGTTTGGTGATGGTAAATGTCGCTCTTCCTATGTTCACTAGAGTTCTTTTGACAATATTCCTCCGTCTCTCTAGATCTAAATTCTCAATCGAAATTAGGATAGCTGTGTATAAATTCAAAAGTCAAACTAGGACCACTATTTAGGGCATCTAAATATGTCTTTAGGGCACTCAAGGGGTGAACACAGTAAGGGCTATGAGAAAGAGGGAGAGAGAATATTAATATAGCACAAGCACTGAGCAACTCAAGGAGAACCAGGAGAGAAATAAACATTAGGTAAACGTAGGACAATAGCAACACGCTCTGCAATGATAGCTAAATCAAGGGAAAAATAGTGGCCATAAAGAAGTGCGAATCAGCAACCCTAGCACTATTCCCAGGGTTAAGAAATACTACATTTCTAACATTAGATAGGCTTAAAAGTCACTTGCCCTATCAATTGTCTACATACACAGAGCACACTTTTTTTTTACTCGCCAAAGTGTAATGTTAAGTGCAAATTTGTGGATCAGTAAAAAGCTATCCAGGATCCTGCAAGAGTCAGTGGCATGCAATCAAGAGCTAAAGACTACTAAAAAACGAAGAGGGCTGTCACCTAGACTCTTGAAAGGAGAAACCAATCAGCCGTCTGCTGATGTAACCTTTACAATATTTATTTTCTACTTTCAAGTGTAGTCTGACGTCATCGTTTGATGTGTTTCATAAATGGCTATATAATAGGATCAGACGGACCGACTCGAAGACCAAACAGAAGATGGCACCTACTCTAGGCTCGAAACCCAAAGCAAATGGAATAATCCTAATTTCCATAGGTTTTGTTAAGATGCCACAAGTGTTCCTACCACCCGGGGTAATGATCTTATTGAACTTTGCTCAAAAATATCTCAAGATCCAACTAGGTCACAGGATCACACAACCCATTTGTGAGAGAACTGAACATTCTAATGTAAAGCTGCTAAAATTAATCAAAGTGACACAGCGAGAGAGACAATGGGTTGGTTCAACTAAAGTTAGTAGTAAGAAAACCTCTCTAAGGAAAGGGAAAGCCAAGTGGCCCACTGATAAACAGCTCTTCGCTTTAGGCTAGATAGCACCAGAGTTTGCTCAAGCACAAATGTATGATCCAGTACCGCAACATGCCTTAGGAAAAATCCAGACACGAAGGACAAAGAAAAAAAGTCTTATTTACAAAAAGAGAGGGCTGTTGTACAGAGTACAGCCACATTCTCAGCGGGAGGCACTATTCATACTCAAACACACATGGAAGCCGGTACGATGCTCACTTCACCACCATGCTTTTTGGGTTGGCCAAAACACAAGATCTTATCCGTAGTACGTTTTACTGGACAGAAATGTACAGTGCCATCCAGTGTTACTGCCAGGCTTGTACTGTTAGAAAACTAGCAACACGGCTACTAGCAACCCAAAGCTGAGCTACAACCATTTCATGTGACCGAGAGCTCATTGGGATCCTAGAAACATCTAAACGTGGGTGTACATTTATCTTTCTGATACTGAACTGTGCAACAAAGTATGCAGGGGCATTTCCCTTATGTCGGAATACCACACAAAACATTGTTAAATGCATTGATCCCTCTGCTTTACTCAAATGGTACTGTCAAAAGAACTGACTAGGGAATGTTATTCATGTCGAAAGTTAAGAATGACATGAAGGAACTACTGATGATCAAAAGTCTCTGGATGTCCATATTTCATCCACAAACAGATGGACTTGTACAGGACTTTCGAAACACTCAAACACATGCTAAGGAACGTCTTAGATAAAGATGGCAAGATCTGGATGTGTACTATGCCGGGTCCCTCAGCGCCATGTTGAAGACTCCACTAGCCCCCTCTGGCTTTTCACCGTTGGAATTGATGTAAGGTTGAAAACCCCAAGATGCGTTGTATTCCTCAAGAAAAGAACTAGAAGAGCAGAAATAAGATTGTCTCAACCTTGAAGAGTTAGTCGAGAACACGCAAGAGCACCTGAGGTCGGTGAGAATAGTAGTCAAGGAGAACTGGCGACCAGACTCTTCCATCACCACATTTGTAATCTAGATTCCAGCCATATGTTTACTTGATGACTTGTTAAATTCTCACTATCAATGTTTTCCTCCATGACCTATTGTCAGATTCCTACACTGTTGAACATGTAGTGTGGCTGAAGAATTCTTCCTACCAATGTTTCCCTCTGAATGGATTAAACATGCAGAGGAATCAATTAGTTGGAAGATGGAACACAGCACAAAACAACGGAGAATGGCACAGAAGAACAAATTACTTTCTTACCTGGTAACGTTCTTTCGATCGGATGGTCCGACGACGTATTCCATATCTATGACATGTAATCACCACAGCTGTGCAGCTTCGGAAACTTTTTTCGGCGTCCTGCGTCGATGACGTCGATGTGCCGTCGTTGAGGACCTCCTCCGACGTCCGACGTCATCCGATGTGATAAGTAGGACGCACGACGCCCGTAGCCTCAGTTGTAGTTTTTTCCCCCAGAACGTGTGACATTAGTCAACTGTCAGTCAGACACAAAGCCTTGCGGAACGTAAGCTGCAATCGCAAAAGAAATTCTGCATCGGGGAAGGCAGGGCGGGAGCGATATGGAATACGTTGTCGGACCATCCCATCGAAAGAACGTTACCAGGTAAGAAAGTAACTTGTTCTTCGAGGGGATTGGGTCCTCCGACGTATTCCATATCTATGACAGACTCCCAAAGCAGTACCAGAGCAAGGAGGAGTCAAACAATTTAGAATAAAAATTTAGAATAGCCAATCAAATAGCAGAGCAAAGGACCGCCTTGCCAAAGGCCAGATCCTGTCCTCGGATGGAATCGAGGGAATAGTGACGTACATATGTATGTACTGAAGCCCAGGTGGCTGCATCACAGATGTTGTGAATAGGAACACCCCTCTGCAGGGCAGTAGATGCAGCCATACCCCTGGTAGAATGGGCCCGCAAGCCAGCCGGTGGGTCCTTACCCGCCAAGCGGTAACACTCCGAGATGGCCAAAATAATCCAGCGAGACAAAGTCTGTTTCGTCACAGCTTGCCCCAAACGCTTTCCAGCGTAACCAATAAAGAGTTGATCGTCCACTCTGACCCGGAACATGCGTGGAACATAAAAGCTTAAAGCTCTCCTAGGATCAAGCCTATGGAGCCTCTCCTCTTTCTTATCAGGATGCGGAGGAAAAGAAGGACGAACTCTAAGGACAACCCTGTCCTTGTGAAATACAGTGAAGGGTGGCTTAACTGAAAGTGCCTGAAACTCACTCATTCTGCGAGCGGAAGTAACCGCAACTAAAAACACAGTTTTCAGAGTTAACAGCCTCAAAGGGCAAGAATGTAAAGGCTCAAACGGAGCACCCATAAGAAACTTAAGAACACTGTTTAAATCCCAACTGGGCACCAGGAAAGGTGACGAGGGAACACATTAGTGAGCCCTTTCAGAAACTGTGAAATTGAAGGGATTTCAAAGTAAGAACACTCTTCAGACGAGCGCTTAAAGATGGACAGCGCCGCCAGGTAACCTTTAATGGTACCCACTTGCAAGCCCCTGTGGGCCAAAGAAAGTAAAAAGGACAGAACCATGGGGATGTCACATGCAAAAGGATCCACATTCTGAACTCTGCACCAGTCGCAGAACTTACGGCAACGGTACAGAGACTTTGTTGCTGGCCTTCGGGCCGAAAGCAACACCTCCATCACGTCTTCAGGGAGGTCCCAATCCTTATACCTCAACCTTTCAGAAGCCAAGCGTGAAGGTTGAGGGATCTGACCTCTGGATGGAGAACCTGACCCCCCCTCCCATGAGAGCAGATCGTCTCGGTAGGGAAGACGACGTGGAGGGCAGATGGACAAGTCGAGAAGGTCCGGGTACCACGTCCTCCGAGCCCACGCCGGAGCAATGAGGATCATCCGGGAACCGAACTTCCGTAACCTCCGCAGCACTTGCGGGATGAGGGGGACTGGAGGAAACGCGTACAGCAGCGGGAATGACCACTCCACCACGAACGCGTCTCCTAAGGCTCCTTTTGGAGGAAATACCCGCGAGCAAAACCTTTCGCACTTCCGGTTAACACTGGAGGCGAAGGGATCCACTTGAGGGGTCCCCCAAAGGGCGAAGATCTCCAGGAGAATCTCCTGAGCCAACTCCCACCCGTGAGAGATCGCGCTCTGCCTGCTCAGAGAGTCCGCCGTCACGTTTTCGTCTCCGGCCAGATGAACTGCCGAGATCGAAACTTCCAGCTGGATGGCCAAGAACTCGAGCTGCATCGCCTCCCTGCACAGAGGAAGTGACCCTGCCCCCCCCTTTTTGTTGAGGTAGTGCATGGCCACTGTGTTGTCCGTCAGAATCAGGACACTCTTTCCTCGCACAGTCGGCAGAAAAGCCTTCAGGGCTAGCCTGACGGCCCTCAGCTCCAACAGATTGATATGAAGTCTGGACTCCGACGGAGACCAACGACCGCTGTCAGCCGTTGGCATGAGCTCCCCATCCCGTGAGGGATGCATCCGTCACGATCGTCACCTCCGGCCAGGGAAGCCAAAATGGAGCCCCCTTTATCATGTTGCCTTCGACGGCCCACCACAGAAGGTCCCGGGCGACCGAGGGCGGCACCTGAACCGGGTCCGACATCCTGCCGGAGGACTGCGACCATTGCGTCTTGTGTGCCCACTGCAAAGATCTCATCCGTAGGCGAGCCTCTGGCATCAGAAGAATGCAGGGTGCCATGAGGCCGAGCCACCTCAAGAACTCTAACGCTGGGAGCGTCTGGGCATGCTGAAACTTGTGCACCATCTGCTGAATGTGAAGAGCCCTCACCTGGGGAGGAAAACACTGCCCCAGGGAAGTGTCGAGCACTGCTCCGATGTACTGGAGCCGCTGTGTTGGCATCAAATGGGACTTCTTTAAATTGAGGGAGAAGCCCAGCCTGTGAAGGGAGTGGCAGGTGACGGACAGATGATCCAGGACTTGCTCGGGAGAGCTCCCCCTGATCAACCAATCGTCCAGGTAGGGGTAGACGTGAATCCCCCCTTGCCTGAGATGCGCTGCCACCACCACGAGTTTGTTGAAAACCCTCGGGGCGGAGGTCAATCCGAACGGCAGGACCCGAAACTGAAAGTGCGAGTCGCCAACCGCGAACCTCAGGTACTTCTTGTGCTTGGGATGGATCGGCACATGGAAGTAAGCATCCTTGAGGTCGAGTGACACCAACCACTCCTGAAGCTGAAGGGCCTGGAGGACTTGAGAGAGAGTAACCATCTTGAACTTGTCCTTCCTGAGGAGTTTGTTCAAACCGTGCAAGTCCATGATGGGTCTCAATCCCCCGTCTTTCTTTGAAATCAAAAAATAAGGGGAATACCATCCCTTGTTCCTCTCCGCTACAGGCACCAGTTCTATGGCGCCTTTCTCCAGCAGGGCTTGAATTTCCTGCGCAAGGAGCGGATCCGGACTCTGCAAAGAGAGGTTCCCCGGTGGTTGTCGCGAGGCCTGTGCCGAAAGGGAAGACAGTAGCCGTGGGTTATGATCTCCAGAACCCACACATCTGAAGTAATGGCTTGCCACTCTACAAGATGCTGCGCCAGCCTTCCCCCAACCGGCGAACCATGGGACATGGCCTCATGACTGAGTGGGAACGGCTGCGGCATTACCTGAGGGCAAAGAGGCAACTGACGAGCGGCCTTGGCACCACGGGTACCCTGTCGTCCACCTCTGGTACCCCTGCGTTGGCCTCTTTGACTGCCAGCTCCTCTCGCTTTACTGAAGGACGAGTAATAGCGAAAGGAACCACCCCTCAACTGCTGTCCCCTAGGACGAAAAGGCAGAGGTTGGCGAACTGCAGCGCCCAACGACTTCGCTGCAGCTTTTGAGGTCTGCAACCTCTCAAGGCTCTCGTCAGCCTTGCTGCCAAAAAGGTGTTCACCGTCAAAGGGCATGTTGAGGAGCCGGGACTGCACATCAGGAGCAAACCCCGACTTCCGCAACCACGCAAACCTGCGTATCACGGTGCTCGCCGCCATGAACCTACTGACGCATTCAGCTAAGTCCAAACCCGACTGAACGGACTCACACATGGCATCCTTACCATCCTGCACCATAGCAAGGAAACCATCCCGTTCGTCCCCTTCGGGAATATGTTCAGCCGCTAAAGCAAAACAGTTCCACAGAGTGTGTTTGAAATGAGACAAGGCACAAATGGAGTTGGCCGCCTGAAGCTCCATACCACCAGAAGAAAACACTTTCTTCGCCCAGCCATCAAAACTTTTGTCGTCCCTATCAGGAGGGATGGTAGGGTACGACGCCTGCTTTGCCGGGGCTGTGGCCGCCTGCACCACCAAACTCTCCGGAGTGGGGTGCCTGGTCAAGTAGCGGTGGTCGCTACTGGCTGGACGGTACTTTCGCGACAAGGACCTGCCCACCGCCGGGAGACTCTCGGACCAGTCCAAGCCGCCGCCACCCTTCTCTGTAAAGCCATATGGAACGGCAGTACCGGGTCAGTTGGGGGACCAACATCAAGGATGACCGTGAGATCATCCTGCACAAACTCCCCTGGGGGAGCAGACCATCCCAAGTACTCAGAAGCCAAAGCCATAAGGCGCCGGTATGAGGAATCGGCAAGAGAGCCAGGCTCAGGCCTACAAAACTCCACCTCCGGCGAGGTGTCCAGTCCACTGGCATCATGCAGTGACTGCCTCAAATCGTCAAACTGACTATGGCCCAAGACAATTTCATCTGGAACCTGACTAGGAACCAGGCCATCAGAATCCTCATCCACCTCTGAAATATATTCCAGGTGGCGAAAAGAAGGCACCCGAGAGTGCTTGCTCTTAACCAGAGCCTTCCTAGGGGGTTCCCCCGTGCCACAGGGTACCTCCGACACGAAAGGCGTCGAGAGAACAGGCATCGGAGCCGAGAGGATCGGCGTCGAGTAAATCAGCGTCGAAGTCAGATGCAGCGCCGCCAGCATCGGCGGCATCGACACAGCCCTCGAAGCCGGAGCCCCGAGCGTGTACTTCGACGACCTGAGCGTCAACGGCTTCGACGACTTCCTCAGAGCTGGAGCCTCGAGAAAGCCTGTCGACACCCACGACGCCTCAGACGTCGATGTCTTCCTCGAAGACCTCACAGGTGCACACGGTCTCGAACGCGTCGAGGACCGGGACCTGGAACGGGTACGTCGAGAACGAGTCTCCTTGTCCGAACGGGACCTCTCCCGTGACTCGTGCCGACCACTCTTGCGAGCGGTGTCTCTCGACATCTCACGACCGACCCCACTCGGGGGCGCGGACGGCTTAGTACCCTGCGACTCGAGAATCGCCAGCATTTACTTCCCGAAGGAAGCCCATTCCTCCAGCGTTGCACGGCTGGTGGGGTAAGCGGCGTGCCGGGCAGAGTCCTCCGAAGAGGACCTGGAAGACGACCGGTGTCGGCGCTTCCGAGAATGCCTCGAAGAGGCTGAGGAGTGGCGAGACCGACTCCTAGAAGGAGACCCACGAGACTTCCGACGATGATGCGGAGAGTCACCTCTCGAATCATCCGTCGAAAGCCCCGCAGACTTCGACTTCCGGGGCTTGGACACCCGACCTCCCGACAACTTCTTCTTACGTTCGCGTAAGGCTTTGCACATGAGCGACTGGCAGTCGATACAGTCATCGGTGTCGTGGGCCTCCCCGAGGCACCAGAGGCAGGCGTCATGCGAGTCCGTCACCGACATCTTGGACCCACACTCCCTGCACTTCTTGAAGCCCGGACGCGGGGTCGAAGACGAAGTAGAAGACATCTTCACACGAAGGATTTTCACAAAAACGAACAGGTTCGAAGAACCGAGAAGAGCAGAACTCCAAAGAGTCGAGGCGTTAACTGAGATTCACGGAGCAACACGTTCGCGGAAAAAACGGAACTGAGGCTACGGGCGTTGTGCGTCCTACTTATCACATCGGATGACGTCGGACGAGGTCCTCGACGACGGCGCATCGACGTCATCGACGCAGGACGCAGAAAAAAGTTTCCGAAGCAGCACAGCTGTGGTGATTATATGTCATAGATATGGAATACGTAGGAGGACCCAATCCCCTCGAAACAAGGACACTATCAATAGGTTGCCAGGTAACAGAGCAAGATTGACAATGGGAGACTGGCTTTCTGCTTACCTGTCTTGAGATGGTGTTGGATTTGGGAAAATAACTTCCTCCACCACCCTTCCCAATTCGGAAACCCAAACCTACACACCAAGTAGAGAGCACAAGATTATGTGACCGTTGTGAGAGTAAGAATGATATACAACACTATGTATGAGATCTTACCAGATTGTGAGCAAGTGAAAACTTGATGAGTTTCTGAGTCCCCAGGCCAGCATGCAGCAAGTGAAGGGAAGCAAACTAATCCTGACGGCACGCGGACACCTAAATTCGGGTTGAGGCTAAAGTCTCTAGTTCCTGGTAGCCAGCTATCCTGCCGGAACGAGGAGGCCTAACGGCAATGCACACTATGTGGAAGTCTCTAGTCTGTGTGCAATAAAGTATGGGCAGAATACACTTGCCAAGCACCACCGGCGTTCTTCAGGATGTGAGGAGTTCCGTAGTGCTGTGCAAGTGAAGCAATCCTGGGTCAGAGGTAGTGCAGGCAGAACAGGAGACAAAACATTGAGACGGGAGCAGGTCAAGGAGTACTCCGGGTTGGAACCGTGCGGCAGAAGGCAGTACAAAACAGAAGGCAAGGAATGGTCGATAGTCCAAAGGCCGTGGAACATTACAGTGGAAATCTGTCATACAAGACAAGGGCGAGACTGTAAGCAGGTCGAGGTAAGAGGCAGCGTCTGTTAATACAAGGAGTCGGAAGCAATGAAAACAACAAGGTGTCGTGGTTTCGAATCAGAAGCACCGGCATGACACAAAGTGAAAGCTTAAATACATTAGCCATGTGAGGTAACCAGACTTCACCTCCATGAACGAGGAACACCGTGCTTAGCGTGTAGAGGACGCCATCATTGCCATGGCAACCTCCACGCTCAATGCTGATGGGTAATGTAGTGTTTCAGGCTACAAGGCGTAGATGGTGCTGCGCGGTTGTTTACACGTAAAGAATGAGGAGTTATGGCACGTCTTTATCAGTGCGGTTCTTGTGCCACTGTTGAGACAAACAGTGACTCTTCCTCTGGTTCAAGAACTGTGTATGCCGACTCATATTCCTGACACCTATACAGCGCCAACTTTGTTTCAACATAGGTTGGTGCAAGAAATATTAACAATAATAATGATGAGAACCTAGAAAAAGCTCATGCTAAGCAAACATCTGACTACAACAATGAAGCCCAACCGACAACCTTAGAAGTGGGTGATTCTGTTTCCAGAGGAACCACTCACCCACCCATGCCTTGCTCGGCTGCCCACCCGAGGAGGGGTTAGTGTCTCGGGGCTATATGCAGTAATGCAGGTACATTCACCCACAACAAATAAGATCAGATCGTCATGGGAGACCGACCTGGGGATCACGATCTCAGACGAAAAATGGGGAAAGTACTGTGCTTTAATCAAAAAAGTCTCCATCAATGCAGGTCTCCGCCAGATCCAATTTAAGGTGTTAAACAAGCTGCATTACACCCCTCAGAAAGTAGCGAGATTTACACGAGATGGCTCAAGCAGGTGCCTGAAATGTGGGGGCGAGCAGGCCGACTCATTCCACATGTTTGGAATTGCCCCCTCATACACAAGTTCTGGGGCGAAGTGGCATCCACCCTAGAAGATATCACACAGATCCCGGCGGACCTAGCACCTCAGAAATATTTGTTTGGTGACATTGGCAAGACATCGGAAGTGGTTAGGCGATTATTCAATGTAGCATGCGCAGTGGGAAAAAAATGTATACTACAACACTGGAAAAGTACAAACGTCCCGAGCGCAAACCACTTTCTTAAAGAATTGACCTATGTAAATGAGTGTGAGGAACAATACGTAATGTCCTTGCGAAGCCCATGCAAACCCAAGGACATATGGGCTCTATTTAGGGTATACCTGTGTGAATCGGGGTCGGCTGGAAGCAGCCCGGGGGGAACTGTTAATGTATCAAGAGTGCAGAACCCTTAAACTGGAATCAAGTCCCGAAATTGGATAAGTGTAATGTGGAAAGTTATGGAATGTCATGTTGTGAAGTAAAGTGTACCACCACAATTGTTAAATAAAGTTTAAATAAAAAAAAAAAAAGAAGTGGGTGATTTAGTATTGGTTTTACTGTCTAACAATGATAATAAACTCCTAGGCTAGTAAATGGTCCCTACAAAGTTGTTGATGTCATCGGAAAGTTGAACTACCAAATGCACCAACATTAGTCCAAGTAAACCACATAAATTGGCTGAAGGTTTGAAAGAAGAGGGAACTGGAGGGTGCCTCCACCATAGCCCATGTTGCCAAAACAGAAGGCGACTTAATCACTAGGGTGCCCCCATAGGAGTGGATGGATGTGTAGTCACAAGATCTAAAGAATGCTCTCCTTAAATTCCAGTCTTCTTTTCTGATCAGCTGGGACAAGTTAAGATCATACATCACTTGGTAGCAACATCTCCCAGTTCAGTAATGCGATACAAAGGCTCAAAGATAGATAATAAGAGTGGACATTGACAAAATGTTGAAAATTGGAGTCACTGAGAACTCAGTGGTCTTTCAGCAATCACTAATGTTGCTAGTCTAGCAACCTGATAATGCCTGTGTTTCTGTATTGACTTCTGTAAATTGAATGCAGTCTCCAAATTAAGTGCCTATCCACACAAGGCAAATTTAGCTTCAGCACATTGATCAAGAGAAGACAGCCTTTTATATGCCAAGTCTCAAACAATTTCACTGTACGGCTATTTGGTTTACACAGAGCACAGGCTACCTTCCAGTGACTAAAGCACCGTTTGTTGGTACAACAAAGAATAAGCTGGGACCTTCCTCACTGATCCACAGTAACACCTTGGTCGAACACTGATAACATTTACATGCCATGTTTTAGCCACTGAAAAAGGCTGGATTAAACACCAATCCCAACAAATGCTCACTAGTCACACACAAAAAAAAAACAATATTCTGGGTTACCAAATTGGCAAATCTGTGATAAAATATTAAGTTACAAATATCATGGCTATGTACAACATACCTCTTACCAGAGAAGGAAAAGTGGTTGGAGGCCTTTTTGGCATTAATCAGGTTCATCTAAAATGTATGTTCCAGTTTTCATTGAGGGCCTGATTAATTATGAGAATGTGCTTTTATGGAGCGATGCTGCCAGGAAAGCATTTTGAGCCCTGAAACAGATGCTTCATAGGTTGGATTCATCATGGTTCTCTCACAAGAAAGAAACAGATCCGATTGATCTATTCTGGATATTAGCAAGAGATGATTTCCACCTGAGCGAAATAATCCAACGATTGGAAAAATTTCTAGCAATCAAATGGGCTGTGGAGACCTTAAGGTACTGTCTCGAGTAACATTCACATTAATCATAGATCAAGCAGTTTGGTTTGTCGCGAATAGTGTAACAAATGCTAAGGTACTCTGCTTGCTTCTGGCAATACAAAGCTCTCTCTTTCAGGTCCAAGGCAGAAGTTGCAAATGACAGCACAACAATGTCTATCTTGCTTTCCCACTACTTGTGCATTGGAAAGTGAGATGTGGAAATTAAGGGTGGAGTGTGTGACAAAGCTTCAACAATTCCAAATGCAACATCAGGAGAGGAGTAGTATTTCTTCTAGAATAGTAATCATGTGACCCTATGTGCAGAACCACAGGAAACAAAAATACCGAAAGGAGTGCAAGTGGTTCTTGCATCAGAAGACTAGTACTTGTGGAGTCAGACTGCTAAGTGAAATATAAGTGTTATTGTGTAGAAACCCTCTGCCACTTCTGCTGACCTCGCTGCACATGGATCTGAAAGAAACTGGGGGATAATTAGTGGGACAGTGGAAGAGACAGATGTGAAACATTTGATGCAGATGGATGCAGGTTGGACATATCTGGTTCCTATGTGCCAATCTGCATTCTAAGGGTTTTTTGCGAAGAGACTTGGGAGTGTGTTCATCCACAGGAAAGAGACTAAGATCTGGAATACTACAGCGCTTTGGGTCTCTTTAGTGACTGATGTGGGAACAGTGTGATAAGGATAAAGAAGAGAGCTTATTCCGTGCTCAATTTATTTTACTGTGTCAACAGTTATGAGCTGTAGTGGTCATCTGTGGGGGATTTGTATGTGTAGTGTAAGGTGGTAGGAGATCTTTGAGGGTAATTGTGTAGTTGGGGAAAGAGTACAAGTTGGTATAGTATGTGTGATTTGGGAGGCTAGATCTGCTGCCTAAAGCCAGACTATGTACAATGCAGCACACACAATTTCGGGGGAATAGTTTGTAACATGTACGATATGTACATATAAGTGCAATTTAAGGGTATAGCTCTGCTGCCTAAAGCCTGAACTTGTGTAGTGCAGTAACTGATTTAGCGGGATAGCCATGCCTTCTAAAACCCAATTTATGGGGGTAGTCCTGACCAAATACAGGATTGTATGTGCGATTTAGGTGGATAGCTCCACTGTCCACAGCATTTCCATGTTGAGGGGTCAGTAATGCGAGGCGGACAACAGCGTGTAATGTTCAGTATTTCACATTTTATTAATGAACGAAAAAGCGAAGAAAACCTAACTAAGCCTACTCTACCAGGGAGTTCCCTACCTACTCTCGGTTCTAAGGGAAAATCTCCTAGCATACACAAAACTGGCCCTCCCAAAGAAAAGTAAAGTCTTAAATCAGATCTTGAAAATTTCCAAAAGAAACAAAAGTTCATCCAAACAAAAATCCACTGGCAACAGTACTTCTCCATTTCTTGAAAAGTTCCCTTTCCAGTCCCCACAAAGAAAACAGCACCAATGGTAATCCTAGATAATCTCCTTCCAGGATAGACTTGACAAAGTTCAAAACAAAAGTACCACTTCTGCTTCAACAACTGTCCATCTTTTTGTAACCTCTGCAGCGTCTTAGGTATAATTTGTCTGGATGATTCTTCTAAGGGGGTTGCTTCCCTCTTGACAATTCCCTTCTGCTGAAAACAGGCTCCTTTACTTCCCAGTCTACTACTGCTTCAAACACCTTCAATATAATGTTCTCTGACAATATTATCGACAACCACAGTTCTGTTAGCTCTACTGCAACTTGGTATTTTAAGGATTTTCAGGCAACTAGTAGACAAGACTCTTCAACCTCCAGAGGTAGGCAAGGCACTCTTCCTTCCTATGCCATAAGAAAGGGGCAGCTTCTTGAATGTGTCTCGACTACTAGACTACTTCTCTCTCTCGGCTTCAACAGTATCAGCAATACAGATGGTTGATCAATCTTTTTAACAAGCGCCGGGCTCCCTTCTTCAGTTTTATACACAACCTTGTGGTTCCAGTAGTTACCCCAAAGCTGTACTGCCACTCTTCTAGCCTTGGATAACCTTGTCACCCTTGTATCAGAGGACACTGGATTTGTAACTGCCTTCAACAACTTCAAAATATTGGTGGTTAGAGCTTAATATGGATCGTTTCACTTTAGAAAAGGTCCGTCTACTGGCTTCGATAATGCTTGTTCTTCCTCGTGACCAGCAACTTCTACAATTACAAAGTATTTGTTCTGGATGTAAGTTTAATTAGAGAAACCAAATTAGGTACACACAACCTCTCTTTGATGGGGACGTTCAACTTAAGGATTCGTCTTCCCTCTCAATAATACTGAATGCTGCTTTAACATGGCTTAGGAATTACAATCACTTACACGCAAACTTTCTGTGATGGAAGTGTTCTTTTAACAATTTGGGAAAGTCAGCTGCTACATTTTGAGTGGTTACAAATAGCGTTCTCCCTCCTCCCAGGTGGCCAGAGAAAGACCATCGCTTTTGGATCCCGCTCTGTGGGATGATTCAACCCACTTGTTGCTCTGCCATGTGGCATCACTGTGTTCTGGTGGTGCCAAAATCTCTGAAAATTGTGCTTTGCAACGCCCAAAAAGATGGCTGCCCAATCCGCCACGCATTTTGTCAGTGGTGGAACAGAGATCTCACTCCTGAAATATGTCACTGGGCTCCACAAACATGTGAAGATGGAGTACAGAAGGAAAAGCAGTGCTGAAGTAAACCCCAGAATCTTGCTTTAAATTATTTTTTCTTTGTTGCTGAAACTGCAGAATGTCGGTACAAAACACCCTCAAACATCCAAAATTCTTGCTGGGTGCTACAATTCACTTAGTGCAAGAAACCATTGTAAACTTACAATGTCTTGAAAATCTGAAAGCATCAAGGGATTTCCACAGCAAAAGTGGCTCTGTGGATCTGTCAAAATCTGGGCGCAGAACCCTCGGCCGCCTGAATGACAGCTGTCAGGGGCCTGCAGGATTAAAACTTTAAACATGTATAAACTAAAATCAAATGTTTGCAAGCTAAGAGGCCTGTTATTGAGAGCAACCCATCTTGTAATTGTTTTGATTCCATGGTTTGAAATTTTGAAGTATTTAGCTGTGATTTGATCTCACAAGTTTGTTGTATGCAAAGGGAAAATTCCACAGAATTAACATTTAAATTTAAGCCTGGCTAAAGCTACCAAACCCTAAGGACAGCTTTCTTCACAGAGGCAAGGCCTCCCCCCTCAGCTCTCTCCACCAGGAAATCACACCTAAGTGATGATTATAGGGTGTGGGCAGAACCTGGTCTTCAGTGGCGAAGGAAACAATGAACAGCTGCAAAGCAGGAAAGGTTAGGTGTGAGGACCGTCGTAAAATGGCCTCTGCCAAGAGAGCAGGGAGGAGATTGCTCCTGAACTGCAGGGAGACAGAAGGAGGCGGAGACAAACAACCATCTGTGGCAAACATTCACAAAGAACATTTTGTTTAAATACCTATAACTTGCCACTTAAAATTGTCAAAAACACAAAAATAACAGAATTGTAAATTAATTTTTGGCTGCACATTTCAAGAGGCGTCAAAATCGTGTGACATTTGGAGGGAAAGGGCAGAAAATTTGATTTGACACCAAATGTACTTCTGCTAGAAATATGAAACTGTATACAATTATGCCCACGTTATATGCGCACACTTGTAGAAATTTGCTGATAAATGGGACATTGTTCCTGATGAAAAGGGCAAAATTCTGGGAAAAGCAGACACAAGATCCCACAGCTACAGGGTTAGGAGTAGCTGCTGTACAAAATATGTAAACTATATATGTGGTTGTTATAGATGTTGCATATGTGTAAATATGTATTGTGTCAAAAGTAGATTTTGTGTTCAAGAGGCTATGGGTGGACTCTAAGCCTCATAAACCCACCACATAAAGGTGACACCCTGCTATTCTTCTCCTGTCAAGGCAGAGGAGATTCTGACCAATCTTTGTCAAAGGGGCGAGTTTAGGATAAACCAGCACACACACCCCCTTCAGCATAGCATAAATAGAGACAGCAGAGGGCAGAAAAAAGACAGACACATTCACCCACCATCCGAATGCTGGCAGAGCACCCTGCTGCAGAACTTTCCATCTTTCTTGCTCCAGACTCCAGAAACTTGGCAAAGCAGAACCCAATACATAGCTTAACCACTTTCAGCTAGGCCTCAATTTCCAGAACCAACCCCACAAACCTAAGGGGAACTAAAATACAGCGGGGCTGCGCTATATTGCTTGCCTGCTGAAATAATTATCAAAAAGGGCAGATCCAATCCAGTACTGTGCATGCTGTGCTGTGACCAGAGTGCATTGCAGATCCGATCCAGTCCTGTTCCGTGTGGTGTCCAGAGCGCCTTGACGCTGCCCAAATCTGATGTTCCCAGCAATCTGTCCTGACCAGAATCCCTGAACAGAATCCTGACGGTTAAGTGTGAAACATATCTAGGGAGCATCTGTACCTTGCTTAGTCCAATCCATATCTTAAATCCATCCCATCTTGTCTTCAGAACCTGCATTATTAGAAATACTTTTGAATTGTCTGAACTCTCTATCCAATCCCTCCTATCTTCCTCCTAGTTTTATTAAAACTATCTCTGCGCTGATCTTTTCTCATCTGAAGAAGGCGGGACCACTGCAGGCAGTCGACCTGATCAAGTGGCTGTGTTCCTGCGTGGTATTCATTGTCTTCATAGTTATCCTCTAGTGTGAGAAATCCTTTTTGTCATTTTAAAAGTGCATTCCTATCTTAAAAAAAAAACGACCTCCACTAAAACGTCCATAACTTCCTCAATTTGTGTGCTAGAAACACAATTTCAACTTCTGCTTGTAGCTAACACCCACAGATTTAGATCGCATCTAAAACCGCATCCCAAAACCTTACAGTTATCCCGTTATTACAATTATCACGCAGTGAAAAGTTTGCAGCAAATTCCATTTTTAGGGAAATTCTGACATGTGCAAAACATCTTCTGATTGCTTCTGACCTTAATTTTAAATTTTCTAAGTGTTTCTTGGTATTAAATCATTGATAGTGTTTGTGTGCAACTATCCAAAGCAGCTCCAATAAGAATGTATAGCAATTTCAGCAATTTAAACCATATTTAGTGTTTTTGCCCAATCCATTCTCAAGATAACTTTAAAAGCCATTCAGACAGCTTGACAGTCAATTCTGTTTTCTCTTGTGTTTGCTGGGGGAAAGTGGGATTGTTATTTTGTTTGAATTCTGCTATTCCTGAATATGTGCTCTCCTCCTATCTCTTTACATTGTCTATTGGGGGGTTGAGGGGTGTGCAGGGGGAACCTTTAACCACAGTGACATTTGATCTACACACACAAAAGTATTATTTCTGTGCTGAATTTTTTTGCTCCTTATTTTTCCTTGTGTATTAAAGAGATTAGTCAGTGTTGCATCACCCCATTGGTCATTATTGTGTACCCATTAAACATAGAGTGATTAAATTTTAAACACATAAATAAATATTTTAACTTTGCAAACCAGCCTGATTCCTGGTTCAGTGTGACCGGGGGGGGGGGGGGGAGATAAGGGGGTTCCAGGAGAGGGGCGTGATATGAGTGGTTCATCGTTCAGAATAAAATAACTTTTAGACAAAAATAAATAAGGATTTCAGTTGCGCATTACACGCTAGGCATTGACTTGCGTGTGTGCCGGATTGAAATCACTTACAGCTTGGGGGCTTGTCCGGGATCCTGAACCACTTGCGACAGTCTAACACAGCGTGCTAACTGACGGGGTACATACACCTTGTTGGGATACCATACTGTGCTACACTGTAAAAACAACCTTCAATAGAAATACTCAAAGGAGTTGGGCCTGTTTTGCAAAAATAAAATAACCCTGAGATAAGTCAGAAGGAAAATATTAATTCTGGAATGGGGACCCCAGTGGAAATTAATATGGCAAAAGAACACCTACTGCACAAATTGTTTGTCAGGGGTGAATGGATTGAGCAGGATGAGAATGTTTGGCTGCAGGAAATCAAACAACAAGCCACTGTCACATAACTAGATATATGACAGGACCAGGGCCCATTACACCAGTCACTTAGTGAACTGTATATGGCCCCAAGGGTAAAAGAAGAGCAATGTAAAATTGCTAACATAGCGGCGTACCTGTACCTCCACATTGGAGTAATACAGGAAAAAGAAGCCGAAAACCTAGACCTGACAAAAAGGCAAGTACAATCCCTAGAGAAGACCCAAACTGATCAGGACTCTGCAGAGCAAAGGCTACCAAAGAGCCAAGAATCGGAGAGTGAAACCAGACAGTACCTGACAAAAGAAAAAGAAGATTTGGATCTCCTGCAACAAGAGAGGGTAGAGCAAGACACCAAATTACTGACACTGCAAAAAGAGTGCCAAGAAAGGTTGGATTCTCTACTACAGAGCCAACAAAAGCTGGAACAGCAATTAAGTTATAATAGGGCCTGCGCAGGGCAGATAATCGCCCTGGAAAATCAGATTGATGAGATAAAGGAGGAAAATAATAAACTAATTGTGAATGAGCTCCACACTCAAACAGATATTGATGAGGAGCGCCAGAAATGATGTGCCATTAGAAAACAAAGGGACAACCTGGCTGCACAGAGGGGTTCTCTAATTCAGAAAAGGGACGCCTTAGGTCAGGAAGTCAGCCATTTAAAAACCAAGGTGGAAGAAAATCACCTGGCCCTTCAGGGACTGGGTGAACTCAAAATTGACTATGAAAAGCTGTTAGAGCACACCAGGACGGTGCAAGATGCTCTGGCAAAGAATGGCCAGGCCAGTAAGGACAGGACTCGGGAGGTGAGCCTCCTGCAGCAAAAATTGGCCAAATACTCCCAAATCAGACAGGAAGCACAGAGAGACAATGAGGCTCTCTGTGAGAAAAATGACAGGCTCCATAGACAGATAGCCATGCAGGAACAACTAATAGAGACCAGTAAGGCCTTAATAGAAGAACAAAAGGGCCAGATTTGTGCATGCCATCAGGGAGTAGGGGCTGAGAGAGAAGGTCAGATGGAAGAGGGAAACCCCTGAGCATAACCTCAGGAACCCTGGCACCAGAGACTTTAATCCTTTCAATTCCAGGGACTCTGCCACCCCCATGTCCACTGGTTCACATAAGCCAAGGGCCACAGGGATGGTAGACTTCAACCCAATGGGGAATATGGGGCTAATAGGTCAGTGCCTCCCAGAAATTGATGGGCGGGCATCTATGTACAGGGTCCCAAGTGCTAGGGCCATCTCTCTGATCAGGGAGACTCCAGTGAGGGGAGAATCAGAGAAATTGATCCTCAGAAATATAACTCATCAAGAGATCAGGCAGTGAAATTTGGTGGGGAATTCCATGAGAATAGGCCCACTAAGAGCATCCTAAAAACACCTTTCCAGCTAGGACAGTGGGGGGGTACTCAACCAATCCGGGGAGCAAGGAAGAGTCAGAAGACTCTTCTGAGCGCCACAGGACCCAAGGACCTAGGCCCCCACATTCTGCCAGCCATTCCCAAGCTCACAGAATCCGGGAGAGACTAGAAGACCAGACAGCCACCTCTGGTAGCACTGCTTCTGAGTCAGAGGATGAGTGAACCAGGGTGACAAGAACTAAAAAGCCTAACAAAGTTAAGAGGACTTTACTCAAGGATCCCCTGAAACAAATGAAAGATATTAGGAGCGTCAGCACGCCCTACCACAATAATGCCAAATATACGGTTTGGGAGCACCTTGAATTATTTGAGCAAATGATGGAAACAAGCCAAGATAAGTCCCAGCTGGTTCCTTGAAACAAAAATCGAAGTGGTCGATGAATTTAAATATCTGGGCGTGCAATTAGACAACTCTCTGAATGAAAACTCACTTCAAGCCTCACTATGGGCAAAAATGAGAAACCTAACAGCCCAATCTCGAGCAGTAGACAGAAAATTCTCATGGACACCTGTACTACAATTCTACAAAACCAAGGTAGTCCCTTCAATAACATACGGCATGGCAGCCAATCTAAACCTACCTGAGGAATTCTGGTCGAGACTTGAAGGCTATCTTTGGAAATCGGTTTTGGGTCTTCCAGCTTCAGCCCCCATGCCAGCCATTCGTCGCGACCTTGGCCTCCAATCACTAGCCTCGGTAGTACTCCAAAGTGTAATTCTACTGTACAGAAAAATACAGACTTCTGACACCCTCCCGATCTTTCGAATAGTAGAAGCTGAATTGAACAAAGGAACCTGCTTACCTCTAATGAGTTGGGCAAAAAAATGGAGGAAAAACTAGATGAAGTCCTCTGCAGCGAAGACCTCCTCATCTCAAACCCTGGACGAGTCAAGCTAAAACTTTCACAAGACTGGATACATACCAATGAAAAAATACTCCAGTATAAATCTCTAAAAGATCTGCCACCTAATCACAACCGGCCAAAGGTCCCGCTGAGATACTGTGAAAAATTCCCTGAGAAAAAGCGGAGAAAATTACTTATGCGGGCCCGCTTAAACCTACTTCACACTAGAGAAATCCTGGCCACCAGAGCACTTACAGAAACATTAAACTGCCGGGTTTGTGGCCTAGCTGACCAAATAGAGTCAGTCCGACATCTCCTCATCTCCTGCGCAGGACTCGCGGCAGAAAGGCGGGCTCACCTGGCACCACTCATCACCTGCCCTACGACACTTGATGAAGAAACAATATGGTTTCGACTGATTGCAGGCGATTCTACGAGATGGTCTAGAGCGGCAGCCAAAGTTCTCGAAGTAGCCCTTGCAAAAGCAAGTGCTCTTGGCCCCGCTTCTTCCATTTCGTCAAAGCTGACGCCCAAACCTGAACGTTAAACCGGACCTGCGGACCTTTGAGTGGTGTCCTGAGTAGCCTTGATAAGATGAAATAGGGTTCGCCATGGCACTTCGATTTTGTAAAAAAAACCAAATTGGGTTAACAAAAAAAAAAAAAAAAAAAGATGGAAACTTTCCATCTGAAGGACAGCCAAAGCTGTATTCAGTATGCAAAGTAGACATTTTCTCCTGAGTACTCCAGCTTCTTTGTGGGGCTGGAGGATCAGAACCAGTCCAGATGGTCCACCTATATGGCAGCCATCCTGAACATTTTTTCCATTCACAGGAACGCTCAAGAGGCTTGCAAGGCAGCCTACAACTTACAATGTGGGGAAGACCAAGACCCACAAGAATTTGTTCAGGAATTGAAACGCCCCTTTGCACGGTCTACTAGAAGGGTGTGCACTGACAGTAAGGAATTTGTGAACACCTTCTTTCATGCTCTCTCTTAACAAGAGCCCCAAACCAACCAACACCCCTGCTGCTGCTAAGGTGGCGGAGGTGAAGGTTGCCCCCATTTTAGATCTGGAGATGGGGGGGGGCCTAAGAACCTTCCCGAACATTAATCCAACCAACCCCAGACCCAGAAGGCCCTCGGGCCAATCCCAAACAGGGAGCCAGGGAGGTAACCCCACAAATGGGACCCCTAACTCCCCTGACTACATCAGCCCACGCTACAAGGGAAATAGACCCATCCTGGGCTATGTGTGGACTCCTCCAGCCCAAGATGGGGGGATCCAACCAGACAGCTGGGAACCCAGGAAACTTCCCTCCTTACTTTCCCCAGGAGGGCAGTAATCCCCCAAATGCCTGACCAAATTTTTCTCCCCGGTACCCGTCAAACTTCAACCCCCAAAACAACCCATCCTTCTTCCCCCAATTTCCTGAGCCCAGACAGCCTAATCCGGGAAAGGGGAGGCCAAGCGTGGAGGGTTACCCAAACTTTCCTAACCAGGGGTATTTTGCGAGAAGGGATAGTTACCCTTCCCGGGATCAACCAAGGGTATATATGAGGACCCCCTACCAGCCAGAGCGGGTGTCCCAACTAGAGCGCCAGGTCCAGAACATGGCACAGGACCTGGGTCGCATGCTGAGGGCTCAACAAAACCCTCAGATGAGCATGGCGGCCCAGAATTCCTCAAATCCACGGTCTGGTGCTCCAGAACAATGACGGGGGAAGAACCCAAACAACCCACCAGTTCCCAGGGAGGAGGCACAAGGGGAAGGGTAGTGTGTAAAGCCTTGGAGGAAGCTTCATTTCCCACTTGTGAAAAGCCCCTGGAAACCAGGAACCGGAACCAAAATTTCCTGCCCCGAGAGCCTGCAACCGAAGGAGCAGAAGACGGGTAGGAGAAATAAAGAGCCTAAAAAGGCCCATTTTGTGAAGGAGGTGCAAATCTTCCAGTTTGAAGGAGAGAGATCCTCAGAGGATTCTGGGGAAAGGATCTTCTCCTTCAGGGATGGGGGAACTCCTCCCAAAGAAAAATGAGTCCCAAAAGATCCAAATCCAGACTGGGTAGATGTGGGGACCAAGTTAAAACCACCCATCATCAGTACCCAGAACGACCAGCACGAAAATCCCCTGGTGCAAACCCATTCTGGTGACTGCCTCCAAAAAGGGGGGAGGCAGCCCAGAATCAGAACCAGGGGAACCCAAAACGTCCCCCATATCTAGCTATTACCTTTTTCTTACAGGTTCCCAAAATCCAAAACAAAACCCAGCCCAAATCACCTCTCTGTCAGTATCCAAAATTAACCCACCAGTTGTCCAAAAATGTGCATTATCTTTGCCCCCTTGAGGAAAAGGAGGGAAGATTGTATGCCCCGGTCCAAATACAGGGGCAATATACAATGTTGGCACTGGTGGACACTGGATCCCAAGTTATCCTTCTGTCAAAAAGTGCCTTTGATCAACTGAATTCGGGAAGGGGGGAGAAATAACAAATTCCTCTCACCTCTCTTCCTGGACAACTTCAGAACTTCGACAGGAAGGAAATTCCCGTCGGGGGGACTGCGGATTCGGACATTAAAATTGGGCGACACAAGGTGAAGCACCCGGTCATAGTTGTGACTCCAGAGGGCACACCATGTTTAGTAGGGAATGACATCCTGCGTAGATTGTCTCCCCTCAAAGATTGTGTAAGCAAGGTCGCCTGGACCCAGACTAGCCGACCAATAAAATTGAAACCGAGTGTCAACCATGTTAGTTTAAATGCCACATGCCACATAGTTGAACAAAAACCTGACCAAATTGAATTTCACTTCCAGAATAATCAAATCCCAGACATGACAGTAATTGCAGTAGGACAGCAAACTGGTGATGGGGAGTCCTCTCTATTTCTGAAAATCAACCTTCCTTCCAGTCTAAGTTGGCTATCCACACTGGAAGGAAACACTCTGAAATTCTATACAAATTCACAATTTGAAAATCCCATTCCTTTAGTCCAAATTGAGAAATCAGCTCAAAGCTTGGCTGATATTCAGAAAATTGGAGAGCAGTTGTTCATCCCTATTCAGTTAATTGAGGGGAAGGAGACTGTTCTCGCCCGAGTACGTGTTAACAATGGTAAGAGCTTCATCAGCAAGGCCATGTTCCACAAACTCCCAAAAGATCCAGCCATTCCCACATTTAACACAGTTAGACAAATGGGAAATGGGCCTGGAAACACCCAATTCCAAAAATCTCCTGGCCAGCAGGTGCATGCTCAAAATTTCCATAGGCAACAAGAGCAAAGTCCATAATTGTTGGGTCATGCGAAATGTCCCTGCTGCATTTTATTTAGGCAGTGACATTCTCAATCTCTTTGCCATTAGTTTGGACCTAATAAACTTCAAAGCCTGGTCCCAATTAGCGGGTAATCCCATGGACTTTGATGACCCAGAGAAAGCATTTCAGTCAGCTCAATTGCTGCCATATGCAGTTGAAATTCAGATTGGAGAGGAAGTCACCATCCCGGAATGGACCTGACAATTCTCACTGGAAGTAAAAATTAAAAGAGGACAGAAACTGAAAAACCCTGACGCCTATGTCCATCTCAATGCTAATTTCCAACAGCAAGGGTTGGGGGTAAACCCAACACCACTAGTCAACATAGAACACAACACCATTCCAATAGAGGTGGATAACAGCGACCTAAAGAGCATCACCTTGGGCGCAGGCACTATTATTGGAATGGCGGTTGATGACCGACATTTTTCCATAGATTTAGGTAATGAACTGTTAGGACCAATCCCCAAAGACTGTTTTGACAGTGATAGCGACGATGACACAACACCAGATAGGATCTTCACCCAGAATGGGGGAAATTTCCTGGTGTACTCTTCCTGCCCTTATGGTAAGGAAGATGTGACCTGTGACTTCAGGAGGGATGAGCTGATATTTCAAGTCCACGAGGACTGCCTTCCCTACCTGAAGCCATTAGTCGAAATCAGCACTCTGACCAGGGACGTCTCCACCGAGCTGGAGGAGGCAACTGCGATAGCCAAACCGGAAGTCTTTCCAGGCTTCAGGCAGATGGTTGAAGAGAGAGTCAACCTAGCTGATGCCTGTGAGACTCTGGAGCAAAAGCAAAAATTTAAACAAGTTTTCTTATATTTTCAAGACCACTTTGCAGTGGACTCATATGACTGTGGTCGCACCGACATCCACACAACAACAATTCCCACGGACCCTGGCATGACTCCAGTGTTTGTGGAACAATATCTCTTGCCTCTCACATTAATGGAGTCCTTTACTGAAATAATTAAGAACTTTTGAGTCCCGTGGGATAATTCGTCCAGTCCACAGCAACTTCAATAATCCGGTGCTGGGGATTTTGAAACCAACCGGCCAGAGACTCTGTGCTGATCTAAGGGAGCTCAACAAACGGGACGATACTTCCAGATGGCCTCTTCCCTACATTGACCAAGGGCTGGCCAAGATCCAGGGGTCAAAGGTGTTCACTGCAATAGACCTGACCAATGGGTACTGGACTGTACCTGTCAGTAGGGAGGACCAATACAAGCTGGCCTTTACCTTCGGGGGGGCAGCAGTACACTAGGACCCGGACTCCCTTCGGATACATCAACTCCGGCAATTAATTTAACATCTTTCTACATAAGGCCATGCCCGAGTTGGGTGAAAGGGGTAACCTGGCCTATGTAGATGATGTTCTAGTCAAACGCTCAACTGTGGAGGAACATAGCGGAGATCCGTTATGACCTGACACAGTTGAGGGCTGCCGGAGCAAAACGCTACTTTCAAAAGGCACAGTGGTGCAAAACCCATGCCAATTTCTTGGGGCATGAGATAACTTCTCAGGGTCTCTGTCTCCAGTAAAAGAAAGTGGAAGCACTCAAGAAAATAAAAGACCCCACAACTCTGCGGGAACTAAGGAGCCTCCTTGGACTAACTAATTACAGCAGAAAGTTCATTGAGGACTATGCAGAGATCACAAGACCCTTGATCCATCTTTTGAAGGGGGGTCAAGTGGGAGTGGGGTCCAGAACAAGCTGAGGTAGTAAGACCACTCAAAAGAAGCCTCTCACAAGCGCCTTGCCTAGGTTACCCTGTCAAAAACAAGGAGTTCTTCTTGGAGACAGGGTTCTCAAATACATGCTTGACTGCAATATTATATCAAAAGCATGACAAGGTCAATAAAGTAATCTCCTATGCGAGTAAGACTTTATCCTCTGTGGAGGAAAAATTCAACAATTGTGAGAAGGCACTCCTGGCAACGGTGTGGGCATTGAAGAATTACCATCCGCTTATCCAGGGGGAACACATCATAGTGGAGACTCCACACCAACCTTTGCAATATCTTCAAAGTGACAGAATCCGGGCCGGAAATGTGAGTAATTCCCAAATTATTTGCTGGATTCTGGCAATGCAAGGCTTTCCTGTGGAGGTCAGATATGGCCAAAACAAGAAGAGTCCCCTCGCGCAAGGTCTGGCTGACTTGCATGATTGTGCCAGAGAAAACTGTCTCGAGGACGAAAGTCTTAAAATCAAGGACAACATGGAGGCATACCTTAATTCCCCACACAAAGTCTATGAAGAAGATCAGTGTGAGGGAATGGAAATGTGTGTGGTGAACACTCACAACCTTCCTTTGTTAGATAACTCTTATGGTTAAATCACTACTAATTTGGAATTTAAAGAAGGGTGCAAACCCGCTGGAAAAGGTGCCTCCGTGGAACGGCACACAACGAAAACAGGGGGTAAGGACCAAGGCTGTTAAGCCAGCGGTGCGGGCTGCACTCCCAAACACCACTCGTGGTGAATAGATTCAATGTGGTTCAAAGCACAAAATAATTAACTTCTGTCAGTTTACTGCAAAAAATGATAGTTTAATACTTGATTTTCGTCATCAATTTAACTAATTGTACATCTTAGAAAAAGCAGATGTACAGGGCGAGCTCAAACAATTGGCCAATGCATTTCGGAACACTGTTCCTTCGTTAGGGCCAGCTCATTCACAAACTAATCAGATTCGAGTGCTAAAAATTGAGAAAACGAATCTGTTGGATAACCCACAATATGTCAGCAACATTAATTAATTGAACATACAGTAATTATAAAGCAAATCCACAGGGATCATAAAATAGCAAGAAAATAAAGTCATCAACGTATACATCATCATCATGAGGGAGGGAATGCCCACTGTATGTGGATGGGTGCTCCTACCATGTTCACAACAACGGGGAAAAGGAACTTGTGGCCGGCGTAGGGAATGCATGGGTGAATGATGTCCCAGAACCCTCTGCTAGGTACAAAATCGGTCCTTGAAGTTGCCAAGTAGCATAGCTGATGGCTGTACATCAAGCAATCCTCACTGCTGTCTAACACCAACTCCACAAACTGGTACTAATCACTGATTCAGATTATGTACGGAACGGGTTTGCGGAGCACCTGGTTAACTGGTAAACCAGAGGCAGGTTATGTGCTAATAATAAACCTTTAAAACATGGGAAATGAATACAAAATATTGATGATCTGGTCATCTCGAATGGGATGACCATCTATTGGAAAAAGATCAAGGGTCATTCTAAGGTAGAGGGACCAGACAAAACTGGAAATGATCTAGCTGATCAGCTGGCCAAAACCAGAGCCATCCAAGGGGATCTACTTAAGTCCCTGTTGGGGGAAATCCAGGTCACTTCTATCACTAAGTCCCAGACAAATGCTCACAATGAACTCTCAACTGCACAATGGAGTAATGAGACCCCAGATGCTGATTTGATAACAGATCAAAAAAGGTGATCCAATAATTGGTAAGTTTTATCAACACATTGAGGAGCAGAAGAACTTCCCCTGACGGATACCGATTATATTGGGAAAGAGGACCTCAGAGTGTTGATGAAATGTCAAAAAAAATTCTGAATCCAAGACGGTTTGTTGGTGAGGAGATCCATAGCTGGCCATGACCAGTGGGTGGTCCCCACCTCATTCCGAAGCCTGATGCTAAGTCACGCCTATGATGCGGCCACAGCCGGTCATCGGGGGTTTCATACGACACTAGAAATCTTGTGAGAGGTTGCATCCTGGCCACACATGGGGCAGGACCTCGACCAATACTTGAAGGAGTGTCTTGTGTGTGCACAATTTCAGCCAACATCACTCACACACCGTGCTCCCCTCCAAAAGAGGGGGATGACACTGCCTTGGTCAGATTTACAAGTTGATTTTATCAGGCACATGATTCGCTCCTCTAGTGGGAACAAGTACATGTTGACCGTAACATGCTTGTTCATTAAATGGGTGGAATGTCTCCCGGCCCCAAATTGCAAGGCAGAAACAGTAGCTGCCCAGATGATCAATCACATCTTCTCGCGTTTTTGGACTACCCCAAAGGATTTAGTCAGACCGAGGTAGCCACTTCACTAGCGAAGTGCTGACAAAGATGTGGGAGATCCTTGGGGTCAAAAGGAAACTACACATTGCCTCCCGGCAAGCCTCTAGTGGTGGAGTTGAGAGATACAACAAGATAATTGTGAGCATATTAAAAAAGTTTGTGGCAGATTCTGGGCCATGTTGGGACATTCAATTACCTCTTGTCCTGATGGCCATCAAATCTACCCCTTCTTCTGCAACGAAAATATCTCCATTTGAGCTGATGACTGGACGAAGGATGGTGCTACCCTAGCATCTGCTCTATAGAACCCAAGAGCAGACCTTGATAAATGCCTCCACAACTCATGAGTATGTTGCGAATCTGAGAAAACACCTTCAACATGCTTTTGCCTATGCTCAGCGGAATCTAAAAAGATCTGCAGAGAGTATGAAGACCCACTATGACCTTAAGACAACTAAAAAAAAGAATACCAAGTAGGAGACCGGGTCTACTTGTACAATTTCCAAAGGAACCAAGCCAAACAGCGTAAATTCCTCCGTAGTTGGCGGGGTCCTTTTGAAATTGTCGCCTACAAAATCCACATCCCCAAGGGCAGTTTGGCAGAAGGGGAAGACAAGTGGGTCCACATAAACCAGCTGAAGAGTTGCCATCCCAGGTATACATTGCGGCAAATAGAGGAGCCAACCGTAAACCCAGAGGGGGACATTCCGGATCCCTAGAAAAAATTCCAACTTCTAAAACCATTCCACCTGTCAAAATCATTAGGAATTACAGGCAGGGAATATTGTAAATTGTATTCAATATATGCATCCGCCCCACTACATGAATAGTAGTGGGGAATTTCCATAACCATGCTCTGTTCTGTCTCACAGCACTGAAACCAAGGATTCTAAGTACCAAGGAGGACCACTCTGGGACCGGGAGGAAAGACCCAAGGGGCTGGGAGTATCGCTCCATGCTCCCATCCAGAACCGGCGAGGAGAACATGTCGATCCAGCACTGATGGGCGAAGCAGACAACTTTCTCCACCTGGACCAAAGAAAGAAAGAACATCCCAAACTCCTGACTTCCCCTTGACGGGCAGTCAACCTCAAGTCATGAGAGTGGGCTCTGTGGGATGATTCAACCCACTTGTTGCTGTGAAATGCAGCATCACTGTGTTCTGATGGTGAAGGAAACATCAAAATGGCCGCAAAAACCTTGTGCGCGCCAAAACTTCTAACGATCCCGCTTTGCAAAGCCCAAAAAGATGGCTGCCCAATCCGCCATGCAGTGGTGGAACAGAGATCTCACTCCTGAAATATGTCACTGGGCTCCACAAACATGTGAAGATGGAATACAGAAGGAAAAGCAGTGCTTTACTGAAAGAAACCCCAAAATCTTGCTTTCAATTATTTTGTCTTTGTTGCTGAAACTGCAGAATGTCGGTACAAAACACCCTCAAACATCCAAAATTCTTGCTGGGTGCTACAATTCACTTAGTGCAAGAAACCATTGTGAACTTACAATGTCTTGAAAAGCTGAAAGCATAAAGGGATTTCCACAGCAAAAGTGGCACTGTGGATCAGTCAAAATCTGGGCGCAGTACCCTCGGCCGCCTGAATGACAGCTGTCAGGGGCCTGCAGGATTAAAACTTTAAAAATGTATAAACTAACATCATATGTTTGCAATCTAAGAGGCCTGTTATCGAGAGTAACCCATCTTGTAATTATTTTGATTCCATGGTTTGAAATCTTGAAGTATTTAGTTGTGATTTGATCCCACAAGTTTGTTGTATACTAAGGGAATATTCAACAGAATTAACATTTAAATTTAAGCCTGGCTAAATCTACCAAACCGGAATAACAGCTTTCCTCACAGAGGCAAGGCCTCCCCCTCCAGCTCCTTCCACCAGGAAATCACACCCAAGTGATGATTATAGGGTGTGGAAAGAACCTGGTCTGCAGTTGGGAAGTAAATAATTAACAGTTGCAAAGCAGGAAAGGCTGGGTGCGAGGACCGTCGTAAAATGGCCTCTGCCAAGAGAACAGGGAGGAGATTGCTCCTGATTTGCAGGGAGACAGAAGGAGGCGGAGACAAACAACCATCTGTGGCGAAACATTCACAAAGAACATTTTGTTTAAATACCTATAACTTGCTACTTAAAATTGTCAAAAACACAAAAACAGAATTGTAAATCAAATTTTTGGCTGCACATTTCAAGAGGCAGCAAAATCGTGTGACATAATTTAGAGGGAAACGGCAGAAAATGTGATTTTACACCAAATGTAATTCTGCTAGAAGTATGAAACTGTATACACTTATGCCCACGTTATACGCGCACACTTGTAGACATTTGCTGATAAATGGGACATTGTGTTCCTGATGAAAAGGGCGAAAGTCTGGGAAAAGCAGACACAAGATCCCACAGCTACAGGGTTTGGAGGAGTAACTGCTGTACAAAATATGTAATCTACATATGTGGTTGTTAGAGGTTGCATATGTGTAAATATGTATTGTGTCAAAAGTAGAGTTTGTGTTCAAGAGGCTAGTGGTGGACTCTAAGCCTCAAACCCACACCATAAAGGTGGCACCCTCTTTTTCTCCTCCTATCAAGGCAGAGAGGAGATTCTGACCAATCCCTGTCAAAGGGGCGAGTTTAGGATAAACCAGCACACACACACCCTTCAGCATAGCATAAACAGAGACAGCCGAGGGCAGAAAAAAGACAGACAGATTCACCCACCATCCGAATGCTGGCGGAGCACTCTGCTGCAGAACTTTCCATCTTCCTTGCTCCAGATTCCAGAAACTTGGCAAAGCAGAACCCATTGCATGGCTGAACCACTTTCAGCTAGGCCTCAATTTCCAGAACCAACATCACAAACCTAAGGGGAACTAAAATACAGCCGGGCTGCGCTGTACTCCTTGCCTGCTGAAATAATTATCATCAGAACCAAAAAGGGCAGATCCAATCCAGTCCTGTGCTGTGTCCAGAGCGCCTTGACACTCCAGCAGTCTGTCCTGACCAGAATCCTGACGGTTCAGTGTGAAACATATCGAGTGACTATCTATAGATAGAACTGTATCACTAGCATCTGTACCTTGCTTAGTCCAATCCATATCTTAAATCCATCCTATCTTGTCTTCAGAACCTGCATTGTTAGGAGTACTTTTGAATTGTCTGAACTCTCTATCCAATCCCTCCTATCTTCCTCCTGTGCTAGTTTTGTTAAAACTATCTCCGCGCTGATCTTTTCTCATCTGAAGAAGGCGGGACCACTGCAGGCAGTCGCCCTGATCA
Organism: Ambystoma mexicanum; assembly: GCF_040938575.1. Taxonomy (NCBI): domain Eukaryota; kingdom Metazoa; phylum Chordata; class Amphibia; order Caudata; family Ambystomatidae; genus Ambystoma; species Ambystoma mexicanum. Next base: position 292,342,017 of record NC_090922.1, read on the forward strand.
AGTGGCTGTGTCCCTGTGTGGTATTCTTTGTCTTCATAGTTATCCTCTAGTGTGTGAAATCCTTTTTTTTCATTTTAAAAGTGCATTCCTGTTCTCCATTCTTGCGCCTATCTAAAAAAAAGCGACCTCCACTAAAACGTCCATAACTTCCTCAGTGTTTGTGCTAGAAACGAAATTCCAACTTCTACTTGTAGCTAACATCCACAGCTTTAAATCGCACCTAAAGCTGCATCCCAAAACAATTATCTCATTATCGCAATGAAAAGTTTGCAGCGAATTTCATTTTTGGGGAAATTCTGACACGTGCAAAACCGCTTATTTTAAGATTTCAAAGTGTTTCTTGGTATTAAGTCATTGCTAGTGTTTGTGTGCAACTATCCAAAGCGGCTCCCATAAGAATTTATAGCAATTTCAGCAATTTAAACCATATTTAGTGCTTTTGCCCAATCCATTCTCAAGATAACTTTAAAAGCCATTCAGACAGCTTGACAGTCAATTCTGTTTTCTCTTGTGTTTGCTGGGGGAAATTCAGATTGTTATTTTGTTTGATTTCTGCCATTCCTGAATACCTGCTCTCTCCTCCTATCTCTTTACATTGCCTATTGGGGGGTTGAGGGGTGTGCAGGGGGAACCTTTATATTTTAACTTTGCAAACCAGCCTGATTCCTGGTTTAGTGTGATCGGGGGGGGGGGGCTGGTGGGGGTTCCAGGAGAGGGGCGTGATATGAGTGGTACATCGTTCAGAATAAAAAAAACTTTTAGACAAAAATAAATAAGGATTTCAGTTGTGCATTACACACTAGGCATTTACTTGGGTGTGCCGGATTGAAATCACTTACAGCCCTGGGGGTTGATATGCGAGGGAGGAACACCTGTGTGTAGGGAACTTGGGAAGATGAAAGAGGATGTCTTTAGTTGAGACATGGCATCCACGTTCAGTTATCAAAATGAACACTACCTTCCCCCTGCCTTCGAAGACTATTATCAGTCTTAGCCTCTTTCTTCCACACAAAATGGATCACAGCCATTTCACTTTAAGACTGGGACAAGGAGGAGGCAACTGGGAGTTATGCACACTTCCAATCATTCACAATTCTTTGGTACTGAGACGAGGAAGAGGGCTGTGGAGGAGTACCATTGCAATAGCCAGTTATGTCCAGCTAATTGACTTAACTATGGTCCAGCCACTGATGTGAAGGACTTGCACCTGCAACCATTTAACAACCCCACGGTGCATAAAATGGGAGACCACCCAGCACATAGGTAAAACCTGCCTGCAGAGAAGGATACAGCTTGCAGAAGTGGAGCAGGCTGGAGAGGGACCGGCTGGAAGGGCACCGTGCTGATCAGGAGGGCGAAAGACACTCGGGCCAGAGCGGCCAGTGGAAAGGTCGAGGAGCCTGCAATCCTCCTGGCCCAGACACCGAAGTCTCCCGATCACTGCAGACCGCTTCCAATAAGGAAGGGCAGAGCTAGGCGCAACAAGATTCGACGACGGCGAGCACTGCTCAATGGGGTTCCCATGACGCACAAGAAGAGCAAAAGGAAGCTGGAAAGGAGAAATGAGACGCCCAGAGGAGCGATAGCATACCTGTGAGTGTAAAGAAGGTACACTCATACCGTGACGTGCCAGGGATGGAAGCAGGAATAACTAACTGCCGAACAAACTGAAAACTTTTACAGTTACTATGGAAGACGAAATCATAGGTTTTTGAATGCCGAACAAGCTGCAAAGTTTTATCAGCACTTTTAAGAGTGCAACAAGTATTACTGAATAACGAAACTAAAGGAAAGATATGAGCATATTAAAATACAGCATGAGACAAAAGCAAGTAATGAGCACTTATGAATAAAGTGAAAAGAAAGTGATGAGCACTTAAGAATAATGTGAAAGCAAGATAGTGGAAAATAATGAATACCACGCAGTGAGTTGTGTGAAATACACATTGTGGCAAAGCCAAGAGACTTGACCAATGACAGTTCAGAGAGAGAAAACCTGTGTGGGCAAAAAGCCTGAAGAATACAGAAGCATAACAAAGTGGCAAGGGTTATTGTTGCGTGACCTGTAATGGGTGGTCCGACAAATGTGCCTAGACCGAGTGACCCCTGCTTGAAAAGAGCCAATGAAAGCAAAGATAAAGAAGCTGTATTTTATATCAGTTTCTGAAGTGAATGAGAAAGAGTTATCTATGTGAACCATTGAAAAGCGGGGAGGATTAATAAGTTGAATTGGAACTGTTTTGAAAGCCAGGAGATTTGAAATGATTTTAAGGTGGAAGCTGGAAGAGCAAGCTTCTTTGGGAAGGGAACTCTGAGACTTTACGAACTGTGTTCAACTCTCGAAGAAGGGAACCCCGAGGCCTTTTTGGAACTGTTTTGAACTTGGGGGACGAGGTAGCTAAAATTAAGCCAGGAGCTGGAAGAAGCTCAGAACTTTATTTGGAACACTGTTTCTTTTGTTGCCGACATCTCTACACATTGTATATATTTAGTTGTGAGGGCAACTATAGTTTTTGAACAGAGACAGACTTGAGTTGAACTTAATGACACAGACTATCCTTCGTTTTCTTTAGGTAGGGAAATCCCACCTTAGCATAGGGCACGTTAGGTCTTACTCCATCCTGACATTAAGAAAAATAAACCATTTATTTAGTACGTTGAATCTGTTGTCTGTGTCTTACTTTATGATGCCTTTACAACGCGAGCACTTTGACTTGTGCTAAAAAATGGCAGGATACATTTACTTTGTTGTAAAGACTTCCCATGGAAACAAACAACTTTTACTCACTGGCACTTCTAAGCAAGTATTAACTGAGCAGGCTACAGTTACCGGGAAGGAATTTTTTAGTGAATTAGAGTATGAAGCTTCATACACCAGCTCCTAAATCATTGCGGTTACGGACGGCTTCCACTTCCTGACTTTTCTTCCTGCTACCACTGCTTCATGCACTCTTCGGACCCATACCCCTCTGCAGCACGAGTGTGTCGGATCCGGCCTCGACCACAAGAGAGTCTCCTGCTCTCCCACTTCCCTCAGCTTGCTTCTGCACACAGGCCTCAGGTAGGTGTACAACCTCAGCTATGCAGTCACAGCAATTAGGTGTACATGGGGAAACCATCAACTTCGACAAGTCTCCCTCAGCGCAGCCACAGCCCAGCAGGGTTTGTGAACACAGGACCAACTCCGAACCTGCAGGTGAAATCTGCTCTTCTCTCGTCCCGGCATTCCTTAAGTGGTCGCACTTCCTGGTCAACTACCAGCCTTGTGCTCTTCTCCTCCTGCTATTACTACCAACCTTCCAGGTCCTGCTCCAGCTCCTTCCTACTACTCCTTCCTGATGCAGCCCTGTATGCCTCTCAGGTGGGGCAATGGACTCCAGGTGCAGGCCCTTTGTGTTAATTGCCTAACCTAGGGTAAGGCTGTTCGGCCTGCTTGCCTGTCCTTTACTTCTGCATGCGCCCTCAGCCATCTTTGTCACAGTCCCTGAGGGATTCTGGGACATGTAGTTCATTTTAAGGAAATTAGATTCTTCCATTTCTTTTAGTTGGCAGAAAGCCATACGAAGGGAGGAGTTACAGGGAAAGTTAAAAAAGGGGTTCCTCCAGTCTTCCTGGCCTGATTTCCCCCATGTGATCCTTCTGCAGTACACCACCCCCAGGATCGGGAAGCACCTGCCTTTCCCTGGCCACATGAGAAGGGTCCCAGACCAGGTTCCTAGGTGAAATCCCATCCGATTCTCCACATCCCCCTCCCCTAATATGTCTGTGACAGGGCCATCTCCGTGGCCCTGTCAGAAAAGTGAGGGTGAGAGCCCACCCCAACCTTCCCCACCCCTCCTTACCTGCAGCAAGCATGACCTCTGGGCCGCAGAGAAGAAAACTGCGGCAGCAGCAGCGTCGCCCCTGCCGTGGGTTGCGGTGATCAGCAGCAACACTGGCAGGGACTGCCGAAGAGAGAATCGCAGCACTAAAGGCATGCCGTGCTTACACTCAACACAATTGGAGGTAGTAGTGGTGGAGTTAATAGTGGTTGGGAGTAGAGGTAGTAGGTGGTGGGAGTAGCAAGCAAAGGATATTAGTGGTAGATTGGGAGATAGTAGGAGAAGGGGGAGCAGGGTACCATATCCCTGGGGGTCCCTGTGGGTCAAACAGGGGCTAGTACAGAAGGTGAGCAGAGCACCATATCCCTCAGGGTGTGTAATAGTACAGAAGGTGAGCAGGGCACCATATCCATCAGGGTTTGTAATAGTACAGAAGGTGAGCAGGGCACTATATCCCTAGGTAAGCTGGAAGGTGGTAGAGACAGGTAGTAGTAGAGTCGGAACAGTATTTGAGGTAGTAGCGTAAAGAGTGACAGTGAGTGGGAGACTAGGAGTAGCCCTTGGTACAGAATTGAAGAGGCGTTAGGATTAGAAGAATAGTAGGAGGCAAAGAAATAGAGTGAAAGTAAGGAGGGAAAAGGAATAATGGAAGTAGACGGATATTTGGGAGTAGAAGCGTTAATAAGAACGGGAGTGGGGAAGGAAGTAAGAACGAAGTGTGGAGGTTGAAAGGCGGAGTGAGAGACTGGAAGGGACAGTGATGTGGTGGGAGGATATTAGTTTACGAGGTTAGGTTAGTGAAGAGCCAGGATTGAGAGGTTGTGGAAGGAGTGTACGTGACGCTGGGTAAAAGAAGGCACCATTCCCTATTTCACAGCAACTAACCAACAATAGGAGAGGGAAAGTTAAAAGTTTCCTAGGGAGTCAGATAGCCAACGAACACCAATAGTCGTAGTGAGAAAAGAGCCAGATAAGGGTTACCAATCGGGAGATCATTAACAGCCTGGTAGGGACGTCTGCGGCTGGGAGGTGAATTCTGGGCCCATGTTAGTCGAGAGAGGAGAGGGACGTCCCTTAGGCCAGTCATCCCCAGACTCATAGACCCCAGAGAATTAAGGGAACAGAAGTGCCATTCTGACAATTTATTTTAATAAAGACCCTTGAATTTTTACTCAAGAGTCAGCGTGGTTATTTGTGACGGCCGCCATTTCACATGTCGCTGGTTCTTTCAGCCTCTAAGACCTACCAGGAAAGAAAATCAACATTCCCTTGTTCCTGGCCTTTCCGATGCTCCTCAAGAAAACAATAGGGCTACAAATCTAGAAACCAGCGCATCAGTCAACCATTAAGAGTCTTTTCTCAAACTGATCAAAAAGGTTCCGACTTATATATAGGATTGGATGTTCTATCCCTTCATGTAATTGAGATACCACTGCTCCTAAACCAAGCATATCTTTGTAAAACAAATGGTCGATTAAAGTCAGCCACTTTCAAAACAGGTTTCCTACATAATATCTGTTCAGTTTGTCAAAGCATTTTTGGTCTTCGGGTAACCACTGTAGTTTCTGAGGGGCTACATATTTAAGTTCATCTGTAAGGATTCCTGAGATGCAGGAAAAATGTTGGATAAACATTCGATAGTAGCCCACAAGTCCCAGAAAAGCATGTAACTACTTTTTGGTCTTGGGAGGTGATGTTCTCATAACAGCCTCCACTTTATCTTGTTGGGGTTGTACTAACCCATTCCCAACAAAGAAACCTAGATACTGAACCGCGGATCTAGCCAGGTGACAATTTTTTGGGTTGGCTATTAAGTCTGCTTTTCTCAATGCCCTGGTGACTTGATACAAAATGGGACATATGTTCAGGCCAGGTCTTACTATATATAATGATGTCATTAATATAAGCCTCACAGAAAGATGATAAAGGTCTTAAGACATGATCCATGAACCTCTGAAAAGTAGCAGGAGCCCAATGTAAGCCAAAAGGCAATACTTTAAACTGGAATACATACTTTAAACTGGAATAATCCAAAAGGTGTTGAAGTCAGTTTTGCGTTTATCTGTATGATTAATTGGTACTTGCCAATAGCCTTTAGTGAGATCAAGAGTAGAAAGGAATTTGGCATAACCTAGTTTGTCAATTAGATCATATTTTCTGGGCATTGGATGGCTATCGAATTGAGATACTTCATTCACTTTTGAAAATCTATACAGAACCTCAAAGAATTATCTGGTTTTTGCTTCTAAGCCGATTGGGCAGGACCGCAGGCTTTGGGAGTGTTCAATTACATCAGCTTTTAGCATAGCCTCTACCTCTTCTTGAATGATGTGTTTTCTACTTCCTGGGATTCAATAAGGCTTTTGACATACAAACTGTCCTGGAGAAGTGCAGATGTAATGGTACACTCATTTCACTCTCCATGGTTCTGGTCTAAACACATCAGGAAACTGTACCAATAAGTCCAATAAATTTTGTTTTTGAGGCAACTCGGGGGATATGAATTGATTCTCCTGATTTTCTTCTGATAATAGAATAGTAAGCATGATGGAAGTATCTTTAAATATAGGCTCTTTCCATTCTTTGAGTAGATTGATATGGTATATATGCCTTAATTAGAGCAGAAAGAAAGATTTTGGAGTTCCTGAGGTACGAACTGGACAGGGACCCGGATAAGGCTGAGATTGGATCCTGTTCTGATCACTGTAGACATTCTGCAAAACTTTCCTCTCAAGGTGTCTCCAAACAAGAATCTACCACTAATGCTCTGTATAATGAGGCAGGATGGAGATGTCTTAAGAGCTTGCTCCGTGACTCTGATAGCCTGAGAAAGTGAAAATGTATGATGGCCTCTTGCAACACTAGAGGTCATTCCCATTTCCTTCAGAACGGCCCTTCTCTAGATTTTATTACTTAAACATTCTGCGTTTATTTTACAGGAAACATGGTTGACTATACCTTTTATGGTCGATGGATTTGTTGTTTAGCAGGTTCTGGCAAAAAAGTGGGTTAAAGGTCGTCCGTTTGGCAGCTTGATGATAGGGGTGAAGCAAGAATTCAATTCTGCCTTGATAACTACCATGGAAGAGGGGAATGTATTGGCTGGAAAGGGACTGCAAATAGAAATCGGTTTCTGGTAATCAATGTATACGATCCACCAGGGGGGCATGTATCGGAGGATGCTTTTGTACACATTGATTCACTAGTAACAAATTGGATAAAGAAACCTAGTAAAGATTTAATCATACTAGGTGATCTAAATGCCAGATGTGGGAAGCAATGTTCATCCGTTTCTTACGGGAAAATTTAGTTAGATAGCAAAATGGTGCCAACAGAAGTAAATAAGCGGGGGCAACAGTGGCTTGGCTTCCTGAGAGAGTGGAAATTAGAAATTCTGAACAGGAGAACTAAATGGGATATCCCAGGTAGACCCACATGGTCGTTGGGCCAAAACTATGCAACCCATGAATATATCTGTGATAACAGACTGCTGCTAGAAAGGGTGGTCAATTTAGACATTTGTAAAAGGGATGCCAATGACCATGCAGCCTTAACTCTTGTATGGAATGGGGAGAAATCTATTGGAGGAAGGGGTGACCCATTGGGATTAAAAACAAACCATGGTAAAAATAAAATGGTGTGGTCAGACCGCAACATAGAGAAAGCGTGTGCGGAGCTGCGGAAGCAGTTACAAATGAGATACCCACATTGGTTGACTCAACTCCAGAAGAGTTTGAAGCCTGGTTGTCCTCCCTTGCGAATAATACCGGTAAGGTAAGGGAGACCATCATCAATCAATCACCTACTTATATAGCGCAGTCTTCACCAAAGGCATCATGGTGCTTAGAAGTAGGGCACCACGATAAACGAGAAACAAATGAGACTGAAAGGGCGAACCAATGCTCATCGGAAAAGGAATGTTTTGAGGTTTTGTTTAAAAGGGAGAAAGTCCATAGAGGTTCTTAGATGGACAGGCAGATAATTCCAAGTTTAAGCCCAGCAACGAGCAGGCTCTGTCCCAGAGACACTCCCTTCTATATTTAGGTATCTGCAGAAGTACTGCGGTTGAAGATCTCAGGGACTGGGCTGGGGTATATTTGTGCAATTTCTCCTGAATGGTCAAGCAGCCCTTGCCATTCAGGGCCCGTTGCATAGTACACAAGGCTTTGAATTTAACCCTGGCTCGATCGGCAACCAGTGGAAAGATTGCCAAACTCTCGTTACTCCTGCTCCTACTCCTACTGGAATATGAGTGACCAGACGCACTGCTGCATTTTGCAGCACCTGAAAGCGCTGGATAAGAAAGGATGGCTGTGCGAGGTACATGACATTGCAGTAATCAATACTTCCATTTACGCACTCTGCCACTATCTGGGGGTGTAATGTATCAAGGACAAAAGGGAGGACTTTCTTCAACTGTTTAAGTTTAAAAAAAACCTGATCCACATACAGTATTTACCTGGGCCTCCATTGACAAAGATTCTGGTATTTTTATGCCTGGTTCTGACAGGGGGCCAAGTGATGATGCCAGAAATCGTCGGTCCATCCCCTGGCCGCCTCTGGCGGACCAGTAATCAGGACCTACGTCATCCCGCCATTCAACTTCAGCCAATTTGCCTCCATCCAAGCCCGAATTGATTCCAGACACCTCTTAAGTCTACTGCTAACCTCTACCTGCTTCGGATCCAGTCGAAACAGAATTTGGGTATCGTCTCCATAAGAGAAGACCCTGAAACCAAACGAGTGGATGAGAACCATCAAAGGGCGAATGTACAAGTTAAAAAGTAAAGGGGGCAAAGCTGAGCGCTGTGGAACCCCACAGGTAAACGCAACCGGGGAAGAGCGATACGGGTAAAGAGAAACTATTTGGGAACGTGAGCCCAGAATCAGAGAACCCCATCTCCTCTAGTCTGACTATCAAAATCTCATGATCAATCGCATCGAAAGCAGCGACAGGTCCAACAATATGAGGCCTGTCATGCCGCCCTTGTCTCTGATTAAGGTGAGCTCATTCAATACCAATACTAGGACCAATTCTGTTACCATCAGGGGGCGAAAGCCCATTTGACAACAGTCTAGGATGTTTTGTCCCTCCAGAAACGTCCTCAGTTGAGTGTCCACCCCTGCTTCCAACACTCTCCTAAGGAAAGGGAGAAGCGAAATGGGCTGATAGTTTGACAAAACTGAGGTATCTAGAGTGGGATTTTTCAGTAGCGGTATATCCAGAGCCTCTTTTAGTTTAGGGGGAACTTGGCCCCAGATCAGGGATGAATTAACCGCTATGGGTAGTGTATCATAGAAATCCTCTGGTGCCAACTTAAGCAAATACAATGGAATGCAATCAAGAAGAGACGCAGGTTTTAGCCCTGCTATTGTCTTCTTCATTTCCTCCTTATCCGTTAAGGTAAAGACAGCAAAACATGCAGTCGTTTTTGCTTCTCTATGAGTTATCAGGGTCTCACTTTCCGGAATCTCAAGATTACCATGTTCAAGATTCCACTTGTCTGTGATGCCTCTCCTAATCGCTTCAATTTTACTCAGCAAGAAACCCGATAGAGCATCACATAATGACTGTGATCCACCTAACTCGATGTTACTACTTGGTATTGTCAAATTGTTGATTATTTCAAATAGTTTTTTTGGGGCATTAACCGCCGTTTGAATAGAGTCAGCAATAAAAAGCAATTTCGCTGCTTTCAAAGCCTTGTGGTAGGCTGTGCGCTGCTGCTTATAGCCTTCACATAGTAGTGCGCCATAGTGTTTTCTTCATTTACGCTCAGCTTGTCGGGTCGCTAGGCGGAACATGCAGATCGCTGGGGCACAGCGTTGTGACGCTTTTGCGGTCAGCTGCAGCAGGGCCAATTCATCTGCCACAGCCTCCATTGAGCTGGTCAGCCTATCTATATCCAACACTATGGGACCCACCTTGAGGTGGCCCTCAGCCTGCTGCTGAATGATTTTTGAGAAGACCAGAGTCGGGTCAACTCTTGTCCAATTTCGTTTCAAGTTGCTATATTATGTTTTGCCGTTTCTTTCGTGATCCAGTCATTTTAATCATAAAAGGGACCACATGAGAGGATGACTAGGATATACCGTCACAATCAAAGGGGCAGCAAATAGAAGATCAAGGGTATGTTAGTAAGGCCCCTGACTTGTTAAACCAATTGCAATTGCTTCATGGCTCCAAGAAAAACCTTATTCGTATTAACAGGTCCCTCCTCTGCCCATAGATCAAAATCACCAAGAACCATTTGCGTTCGTATAGTGTAGAGACAGATTTCCCAAAGGCGGGCGATATCCTGAAACAAAGTGACACACCCACGCCGCATTCACTATGATTCTAACTACTAGGTGCTCTATGCCTCGAGCGAACTGGGCAGCAGTAAACATTCATAGTGCGAGTTATAGATCCAGGCCACACTTCCACCTGTATGCTTGGCACCTTGGTCTACGTGGAGTATGGCATAACCCGGTGGTAACGCCTGAATAGCATCCAGCCCTGTGGAATTGGAAAACCAAGTTTCCATAACAAACAAAAGGTCAAGGTAACAATCTTCCAGCAGGGAAAACATTTCCAGTCTATGTGCCACCAGGGAGCGTGCATTGATCAAACATGCGTGCAACATAACTTCAAATGATAAGAAAACTCCATACGTATTTGATATAGAAATATAGAAGGCGAAGCGTCCCTTGCGCTAAGAACTAAGGGATATAAAAAAGAAACCCATACAGATAAACATGCAAATAAGTGAGTCCTGGCGTCTAAAAAACAAGTAATAAAATTGGCTTAACAGAAAGCACTGCCAAGGCTTCACCATAAACTGGCAGAAGTTGTTAGTAGCGGTAACCTGTGGGTATCACAGACAAATGTGAAGAGCATTGTCGGTGGTAAGAAGGACAGTGGAATGGGATACTCTTAAATCCTATCTCTGAGGAAATCTGGGTCAACTTTATGGAGAATATGATGTATGAATCGGAATATCGAGATGGGGTGCTCGCACAGGGAAATCACAGATGGCACCTACGTTTTTGTCCAGAAAATGTGGGGATGCACATTGCGAAATTGAAGAACTCAAGGGCTCTGGGGCTGAATGGTTTGTCTGCTGCTTTGTTGAAGAGGGACATCCCATTATGGTCGAGTATACTGAGAAGTTTGTTCCACAACATATGTGTTGATGGCATGATCCCTGGATCGTGGAGGAAATCGATATTAGCCCCAGTATATAAAGCCAGAGCTTGCTTAGTACCAGGAAACTATCGGTTATTATCTCTACTCGATATCACAAGTAAGGTTTTCTCCACATTTGTATTGGAACATTTACAAGCATGGGTCACTACGAACAATATACTACGCCCTTTCAAAACAGGTTTCCGTACGGGGTCAGGCACAGTTCATAACATAAGAAAATTGGACACAATAATTACTCCAGTAACACAGTGTAATGCTCCCTCGGTATACATTACATTTGTTGACTTTAGGTCAGCTTTTGACCAAGTAAACCGCACAACCTTTTGGAAAGAAATAAAAGAATGGGATTACCCAGGCTGGCTATTGGAGATTGTGGTGGCCTTACATACTGAAACTAGGGCTCAGATCCATGGTGATAACTGTGGGAATCTAACAATAACACTGCATATCAAATAGTGTGTACAACAGGGGTGCATGCTTGCGCCCTTACTGTTTAATATCTACATCTCTGATCTGCTAGCTCATTCAGCAAAATGTGCAAATTGCTCCCCCAAAATGGGAAACATCTTGGTGCACGCGATGGTCCATGCGGATGACTTGGTGGTTTTTGACCATCTGCTAAGTGGTATGAAAGCAATACTGAATAAACTGGGCTGTTACGCCGAGGAGCATAATTTATCGGTGAACATGGGTAAAACTAAAACTATGCTAGTATTACAAAAAAAGGTGAACAGGCACACACTAAACCCATGTTTGGGGAACATCGGATATACTAGCACCTATAAATATTTAGGCATAGAAATGTCAAGCAAAGGTGACTATAACACCAATGTCGAATCCGAGTATAGAAGAGCCAAACAAATTTCCCATCTGATCCGGAAACATGTAAAGGATCATGCAGGCTTTTCTATGAGGGGCACGCTTACTCTATACAAACAGTGGTTCTGCCCCTCTATTCTGTATGGGCTTGAGGCACTAACCCATAGGGATGTGAAGTGGGTGGATTTAGCAGAAGGGTATTTTTGGCGCTAAGCAGTGCTCCACATACGATTTGAGTGAGTAATTTACTCCCAATTTTTAGAATTGGAGAGTAAATCCAATTTCAAGAGAGAAAAAATGATTATCCTCCGTCGCAAGAGAATAAAAAGTGTCTGACAACTATCCAATTTGTGCATGAAATGAAAAAACTTTGTTGGAAAAAAATAAGCGATAAAACGGCTGTATTTCAAAGTAGTTCTAAATATTTTATTGCACCTGTGTAAAACATTTTCCCCACACAAGAACCTTGTAGATGCATACTACCCAACTTTATCTTCATGATACTTGGGCACAAACTCTGTTAAGAGTTACTAAATGCCAGCTAGTTACATCGGGTGATTCGTAAATCAAGTCCATCAGTCTACCAGCATCACTTCTCTGCCTCTCGGGCCTACCTGTTGCTGCCTGATAACACCTGCTTGAAAGCCACTGCATGTTTTGGCTCCATCTCTCCTTCCCTTTGCTACTTTGTTTCCCGTCTCTCATTTTCTGACGCTCTGACTCGCACCCTTAAGTGTTGCAATGCCACATTTTGCGGTCTATTTCTGTCACTCTGCTTCTCCCATCTCAACATTGTATTGTTGCTTTTCCCCCACTATATCTCACCATATTGGTTGATATAACTCCTCTTCCTCTCTCATGTCGTGTCGTTACTCTGGGTATATCTGTATTTTCATTTTCTCTGTTGTGGTTGCTACTCCTTTTGATTATCTTTCTTGCACTGTCTCTTATGTTATTGGCCTGCCCTTCACTAGTCTTGCTTTTCTAATTCCATCTATCCCCACCATCTGTTGATCTGCGTTTTATTTTACTGTCTCCAAATGTCTCTTTTGCTCTGCTTCTATCCTTCACTACTATTTTGTGTTTATCCTATTATTAACTCTGTTTCCCTTCTCACTTTCTTTGTTGCCCTATAATGTAGCTCATTGCTCTCTCTTGCTGTTGCTCGATTTCCTGTTTTGGATTGTCTAGTATGTTCTCTGTCCCTTTGCCCACCCCCCCCTCGCTCCCCGCTACACCTTTGTTCTTCTGTGTAAAGTTGCTCTTCCGCTCCCGCTTTTCTGTTTATCTTTTAACATGGCACCAATAAATATCCAAACAGCTGAAAATGCCTTTTCTTTAAAAAAATCTAGTGCAGCTTTACCATTGGGTGCTCCTTTTTAGATGTGTGCAAACCTTCTTTTGGCCAATAGGCTGGGAATTATAGAGTTAGAGGTTTGTCTGAATGCAGATGCTTTACCAACACTATATGCCATTAAAAGTACAAGAACCCATATGAGATGTGTGTTCTGAGCCATTACAGGTATAGCAGCCTCGATGAGCTGTTTATTCTGAGCATCACAGGTATAGCAGCCCAGATGAGACGTTGTCTGTTCTGAGCCATTACAAGTATAGCAGTCCTCAAGGGATGCTCTTCTTCTTAGCCATTACAAGTATAGCAGCCCATATTAGATGTGTCTGTTCTGAGCCATCACAGGTATAGCAGCCCGATGAGGTGTGTGTTCTGAGCTATTACAAGTATAGCAGCCCCCAAGAGCTGTGTGTTTTGAGCCATCACAGGTATAGCAGCCCTGACAAGTTGTGTGTTATGAGCCATTACAAGTAGAGCATGCCGGATGAAATGCGTGTTCTGAATCACTGAACATTTAGTAGTCCTTTTGATAAGTCAACTGTGTTACATTTGAATGTTGTAACTGTGCCCTACTGTGTGCTGCGATAACCTGGCACCTGGACCTTAAATGATGCTCCAATTTTGCTATAGTAAAAGGTTCTCTGGGGCGCAGAGTGTTTAAATGGGACTGGCTAAATAATTATAAACATCTGTATCAGTTGCATATGTACCCCATGATGGCCCAGGTGATCCATAAATATTAGCGACCCCAACAATCTCTATTACTATGTCCGGACCCAGCGGTTCGGAGATTCCGCCTAATCATGGGTACAAATCAGTTGCAAGTACGTGCTACGCACAGGGGCAGGTGTAATTTACTCCTTGCATCCAGATTATGTAAAATATGTATGATTTGAACAAAAAAGGAATCGGTTAAACATCGATTGACAGATTGCCACTCTTGGAAAATGTGCTTATAATTTAGATGCAATTAAATCTAGGGAGTTTTGGGATTTTTGTCTGAACTCAGATACAGTGACACTGCACTTGGCACCTTATAAGGTTTGGAGGGAGGCCAGAAATACCTCCAGGTCTGTGAAAAATGTATTGTATGATCTGAGTATGAGCCTGAAATTAAATCAAATGAAGCATAACGCAATCACTCAGGAATGAAATGAATTAGGACAGTTTTAAATTAAATTGTATGATGATGTATTTATATTTGAATCAAATAGGGTATTGTTAATGTCTGTAGGTTTTTCTGAATGTTATGTTTATGTTTGGGTTAAAAGTATTGATGTGTATGGAAATTTGATGTTAAACAGCTGATTTAAATATGTAAATATGTAATTTAAATAAGTGAAATGTGTGTTAATTGTAAAGTTCTTGAAAGAACTATATACAATAAATAAATCTAATTAATATATGCATCTTAATGTTCCTATCTGGCTGTGGGATTTTGTAATTATAAGGTCCCATACGTTCAAGGTCCATGCCACCTGGATAACATCTTATCGTCAGATGAAGGAAAAAGGACTAATACATTTTGCCCATTGGAAAAGGACCTCATTACTGCTTTCTGGTTATAAAATTATTTGTGTTGTTCTTGTGCTTTTGCCATATTTGAATTAACTATTTTCCAAACAGCAGCCATTTGTTCTTTCAATTTTTGAGCTGTTTGGGACAGCGGAACGGTGGCTCTCTCCCTTTCTTCCCGGGTTTCTTTTAGCATGTATAGCAGATCCCTAGGTTACATTCCATACAACAATTCAAAGGGAGAAACTCCTGTAGATGACTGAGGAGTTTTCCGGATGACAAACAGGGCCCAGGGCACCATAACAACCCGATTTTTTCCATCCATTTCAACCAACTTTCTCAGAATGTGTTTTAGAGTTTGGTTGAACCTTTCAACTAATACATCTGTCGGTGGGTGATAAATTGATGTTCTAGGCGTTTTAATTTGAAGAATGTCTTTTACTTAAGACATGGGTTTACTCTTAAAGGTGGAACCTTGATTGGTTAGAGTCTCTTTTTGGAAACCAGTTCGAGAAAAGAATGGTAATAAAATGCTTCAAGATTTGTTTAGAGGTATTATTCCTTAAAGGAAAAATCTCAGGATATCTAGTTTGCATAATTCAAAATCACTAGGATATATTTACTACCTAATTGTGTGGTTTGCAAAAGGTCCTACTATATCCATTACAATTCACGAAAAAAAGGTACATCAATAGTAGGTAGAGGTTGTAAGGGAACAGGAGGAGGAATTGTTGTACTGGTCTTTTGACAAAGTTCACAGGTGTTTATAAGCCTCTTAATGTCAGCACAGATACCATGCCAGTAAAAATCGATTCACAATTTGTGCTTGTGTTTTGTGGGTGCTAAATGTTCCCCTGTTAAATGAGTATGAGCCATCTCCAATATGATGTATTTATGACTTCTCGGTACTACAATCTGGGTTCAGGATTTACCAGATGGGTCCACGTCTCTATAAAGTAACCCATTCCTCAGGAAAAGAAATGGTCCCAATTTTGCTCTGCCTTCCTTTTCATTGGTAATTTGTTTAAAGGACTCAGCAAGTAGAGGGTAATTATACAGAGAGAAATCTAAATCGGGCATCATTTTTCTTCTTTATCTATATTCAAGGGAGTTTTTAGGTTTTGATCTGCTTCTCCAAACCCTTGAGTTCCTATGGATGTTGTTCCGAAATATTTAATTTCTTTAAGCTTTGGGAATTGAGCACACTCTAAAATACCTTGACCTATTCTTTACCCAGGCTTAACTTGATATACTTTTTCCTTGTTATTTTTGCATTGAGACTTTTATGTCACCTCTATAGTCTGGGTCAATCACCCCTGCCAATACATCTAGGCCATACCGCCAGGCTAGGCCAGGCCAGACTTGGAGGCAAGGAGAATATAAGTACCCTTAGAGGGTGTGAGAATTAAATATGTGGAGGATCAAAACTCTTTCCCCTGGTTGTATTAATTATCCCCTACTACTAAAAATGTCAGATCAGTAGCTATAGTTGGATCATAAACTATTTTACTAAGTTTTTCAATTTGCGTCAATTGAGTCTGATCCCAACCCTGACACCATATATAAAGGTTTGGTAATGTGAGGCGGATAACTGCTTGTAGTTTTCTCAGTATTTGACATGTTATTAATGAAAGAAAATGCAAAGAAAAAAAACAAACTAAGCCTACTCTACCATGGAGTTCCCTACCTAGTCTAGGTTCTAAGGGAAAATCTCCTAGCATAAACCCAACTGGCCCTCATACTAAACAACAAAACATTAAAAGTAAATCATAATCAACAAAAATGATTACCAAATAACCAGTGAATTGGATGACTTCCACTTGTCCTGGGTAGATCTCTTTCCAAAGAATGTCCAAAGTCAATCCCTCACAAAGAAAAGTAAAGTCTTAAATCAGTTCTTGAAAAGTTCCAAAAGAAACAAAAGTTCATCCAAACAAAAATCCACTGGCAACAGTTTTTTCTATGTGTGTTGAAGTTTCCTCTCCAATCTCCACAGAGAAAACGCATCAATGGTAATCCTGGACAATCCCCTACCAGGATAGACTTGACAAAGTTCAAAACATTGTCTTTGGTATACTTTTGTCAGGATGCTTCTCCTAAGGGGGTTGCTTCCCTTTTGACAACTCCCTTTTGCTTATGGCACTGTGAAAGCAGGCTCCTTTGCTTCACAGTCTACTACTGCTTCAACCACCTTCAATATAATGTTCTGTGACAATATTATCACTAACAGTTCTGTTAGCTCAACTGCAACTTGGTATTTTAAGGATGTTCTAGCAACTTAAAGACAAGACTCTTCGACCTCCACATGTAGGCAAGGCACTCTGCCTTCCTATGCCATAAGAAAGGGGCAGCTTCTTTTCCTCTTCTGTCTGTTTTACAACTACCACTAGAATCTGTCTTGGCATCTAGGCTGCTGATCTCTCTCAGCTTCAACTGTCAACTTTACAGATGGCTGATCAGTTCTTTTAACGAGCACCCAGCTCCCTGCCCCAGCTTTATACACACCATCATGCAGTGCTCCAGATAAGATTTTGAGGTGGGAGTATTTTACTCCCTGTTTTTAAACTTTGAGAGTAAATGTGATTTTAAGAGAGTAAAAATGACTTTTCTCCTTTGCAAGAGAGTAAAATGTATGTGACATCCAGCGACGCATGCACAAACTGTATGGAAATCCTTACCGTACGGCAGCTTTCTGCATTGTGACAGAATACACCTTTTATTATTTTTCTAAGGTCTGGCCATTTGATCTCTCCTGTATATATTTAAATGTTAGCTGGCTTCAGAGAAATACATTCTGTTTCAGAGGTGGCTTGCAATTACATCCATGTAGATAAAAATCAAAAGAAGTCTTCTGGTTTCTGTCAAGTAACCTGACCTTTGCACTGCTCTCTGCTCTAAACCTGTGTGTAAATGTACGCAGGAAAATAAAAAAGCTGTCGTATTTGCAAGATTTTCATGCGTAAAAAGGCCTAGTACGCACCTTATCTGGAGGCCTGCCATCATGGTTCCAGTAGTTACCCCAAAGCTGTATTGCCACTCTGGCAACCTTGGATAACCTTGTCACCCTTGTATCAAAGAACACTGGCTTTGAAACAACTTCAACAACATCGGTGATTAGATCTCAATAGGGCTGGTTTCACCTTAGAAAGGATCTGTCTTCTGTCTACTGGCTTGGTAATGCTTGTTCCTGGAGACTTTAGCAACTTCTACAATTACAAAGTGTTTGTTCTGGATGTTACAAGAGTCAAGTGTCATTAGAGAAACAAAATTAGGTACGTGCAACGTCTCTTTGATGAAGAATTTCAACTTAAAGACTTGTGTCCTCTCTCATTCATACCGAATTTTGCTTTAACATGGATTGGGAATTACAATCACTTACACGCAACCTTTCGTTGATGGAACTGTTCTTGTAACAATTCAGGAAAGTCAACTGCTACCTTTCGAATGATTACAAACAGCGTTCTCCTTCTTAATTGGAGGCATGCAACCACTCCAGTAAGGGTTTTTAATACAATAATGAAAAGTAAAAAAAAGGTTTTCCTTATACGCAAGCACTTTGACTTGTGCTAAACATGCACAGGAAATATTTCCTTTGTTGTAAAGACTTCCAACAGCAATAAGCAAATTTTACTCGCTCCCACTTTTACGTGTTAACTGAGCTGATTACAGTTACCGGTATGGAGTTTTTAGTGAATTGAAGTGCAGAACTTCACTCACCGGCTCCAAAATACTGCGGTTGGGGCGGCTTCCACTTCCCGACTTTTCTTCCTGCTACTACTGCTTGAGGCACTCTTGGGACTACACCCCACTGCAGCAAGGGTGTCTCCAATCTGGCCTCGACCACAGAGAATCTCCTTCTCTCCTACTTCCTTTGGCTTGCTTCTGCACATCGGTCTCTGGTAGCTGCACAATCACAGCGCTGCAGTCATAGCAATTAGGCACACACAGGCCTCAGGTAGCTGCACAACCTCAGCTCTGCAGTCACAGCAATTAGGCATACATGGGGAAGCCATCAACTTCGCCAAGTCTCTCTCAGTGCAGGCACAGCCAAAAAGAGTTTGTGAACAAAGGACCAACTCCAACCTGTAGGTGAAATCTGCTCTCCTCACGTCCCGGCATCCCTTAAGTGATGACACTTCCTTGTGAATAGCAAGCCCTGTGCTCTTCTCCTCCTGATACTACTGCCAACCTTCCAGCTCCTGCTCTAGCTCCTTCCTACTGCTCCCTCCTGCTGCAGCGTTTTTTGCCTCTCCAGTGGAGCAACTCACTCTAGGTGCAGGCCCTTAGTGTGAATTGTCTGACCTCAGCAATTGCCGTTAGGTCTGCTTGCCTGTCCTTTACCTCTGCATGGCTCCTCAGCCATCTTCTTTGTCACAGTCCCTGAAGGATTCTGTGACATGTAGTTAGCTTTAAGGAAATTAGGTTTTTCCACTTCTTTTAGTTGGCAGAAGGCCATCAGGAGGGAGCAGTTACGGGGAAAGTTAAAAAGGGGTTGCTCTCAGTCTTCCTGGCCTGACCTCCCCCGCCCCACATGTGATCCTCCCGCAGTGCACCACCCCCAGGGTCGAGATCAGAGAGCGCCTGTCATTCCCTGGCCAGATGAGAAGGGTCCTAGACCATGTTCCAGGTGGGAAATCCCATCAGATTCTCCACAATTTCTAGTGCAGTATGTGATACAAGATAATCCAAGTGCTCTTGTATAGCACCCTTCCGCCACTTTTGGTGGCTGCGAAAAGTGTGGCTCTGTAAGAAAAGAGGAAGTACCATTAGAGGGAGAAGCAGGTGCAAAACCTGTGGTGTTGACAGGTGCAGGCTGCAAGTACCCAGATCATGTATGCCTAACAACATTCTATGGGTTGAGCGAAGAGACCTGGGAGTATGTAATCTATAGGGAAGAGCCCAAGATATGCTTGATCACAGCACTTTGGGTCTGGTTAGTCGCTAATGTGGGAGAGGGTGATCAGACTAAATAAGCTAGCTTTGTCGTGGCATGACTGGTGTTAATGCACCAACAGCTAAGCTTGTGGCACCCGTTTGTGGGGGACTATGCATCTGCGTTATAAGGTGATAGGAGATTGTAGCGGGAGTCGGTTAATCAGGAGAGAAGGGGAATAGGCCTTACAAGGTAAAACAAACTGCAAACCTGGATGGCTACCACTGGCCTCTTGGAGACCGGTCACATTTTACCAGCTCAAATTGGCACTGTAAATCTTGCTTTCTATTTCAGTCTCAAGTAGGTTCAATGTACAACATGTGGAACAAAACAGGCATCTGTAAATTGGCAGAGGAGGGAAAGAGGACATTTGGAAACTGCACTCATTACCACACACTAAGAGTTATAGAAGGCATGGACCTTTGGTTCAGACAAAGGGCTGTTTGAAATACGTGGACAGCAGGCACCCATTTCAATTTCCTTAGCATGTCAGTTGGCAGGGTAAGGGACATCTCAAATCATACGCTAACATGCTCAGGTGCTGTGCTTAGTGGACTGTTGGAATGTTTTCCCATCGACTGTCTCACAAAGAATTTGTCAGGAATTTGGGTCAGAGGCCAGAATTCCTACTGGTTTTTCCCCATAGGTCTACCGTGCAGTCTCCCATAAGCCCAAAATTACTTACACAGGGAACACAGCCAAAAGCCAACATGAAATTCCCCCTATGCTCCACAAGTCATAACTTACCATGTGTATCAGGACTTTGTAAGAGATGAAGAAGTTACTTACCAAACTGGTAACGTTCTTTCGATGGGATGTTCCTCCAATGTATTCCTTATCTTTGATAAATCCACTTCCAGCTTGCTGGACCCTGACAAAAAATTCAACAGTATAGGGTGCTGCGCGTCAACGTCCCTCGGGTCGGTGTCCCTCAAAGGCCTCTGTATCGGCGCCAACGTCACCATAGGTATAAATAGTCTTACGCAGCGTCCGTTGCTCAGTTCCGTTTTGAGGTGCTGTTTTGCTTTGCATGAATTGGTTAATAACTGAAGGAGTGTAGGCTGCAAATACAAGGGAAGCTTTACTGCGGGGAAGGATGGGAGGGGCGATACGGAACACGTCGGAGGAACATCCCATCGAAAGAACGTTACCAGTTTGGTAAGTAACTTGTTCTTCGAAGGGATTGTTTCTTCCGACGTATTCCTTATCTTTGATAGATTCCCATAGTAGTAGTATAAAGAGAAGGCGGGAGTAAAGTGAAATCTTTCCCTTTAAAGATGCACAGAGTGCAACAGAGCTTTTCCAAATTTCGTCTCCTGGCTAGCGGACAAATCAAGACTGTAGAATTTAGTGAAAGTGTGTGCAGACGACCATGTGGCAGCCGCACATATGTCCTTAATTGGAACTCCTCTTTGGAGAGCTGAAGAGGCTGCAATACCCCTGGTTGAATGAGCCCTGAGATGTTGAGGGGGTTCTTTTCTTGCCTATTTACAGCACTCTATAATGGTTAATATAATCCATCTTGAAATGGTTTTGTAATAGGCAAACCTAATTTGTGCCCTGCATACCCCACAAACAATTGGTCTGCTTACCTAATCCTCACAAGTCTGCTAATGTAAAAACGTACAGCACGCCTTGGAGCCTGTGTAATCTCTCTTCCTCTTTCCCTGGATGGGGAGGAGGATAGAACGAGGGTAAGGTTATCTTTTGTGTAATGTGGAATTCTGAGACCACCTTTGGGAGAAAATTCCGCTTCACTTGTAGACCAGCCTTATCTTTGTGAAAGATTGTATGTGGAGGTTTGCAAGATAAAGCTTGTAATTCGCTCACTCTTCTGGCCGAAGAGTGAGAAACTTTAATGAACAGGAACAAAGGGGTTCGGATGGAGTACCCATTAGAAATTTCAAGATTAGGTTTAGGTTCCACATTGGAACTTGAAAAGGAGTTGGGAAAAACATTAGTTAACCCTTTCAGAAATTGAATCACTAAGGGCAATTTGAAGTATGAAGGCTCCTCTGCAGTGCGCTTAAAGATTGACAGCGCTGCGAGGTAGCCCTTGATTGTGCCAACTTGAAGACCTGAATTTGCCAAATAAAGCAAAAGAGATAACACCATTGGTGTACTACATGAAAAGGGTTCAATATTATTTTCTCTACACCAGCTGCAAAATGTGTTCCAACAGCAGCGGTATAAAGATTTTGTTGCTGGCCTTCTGGCTGAAAGCAACACCTCCATTACGTCAACCGGGAGATCCCAATCCTTGTAGCTCAACCTTTCCGAAACCAGGCGTGAAGGTTGAGGGTCCTGATATCCGGATGGAGAACTCGACCTCCTTTCTGCGAGAGAAGATCCTCTCTTTGCGCAAGACGAATCGGAGGACAGATGGACATGTCTAGAAGATCCAGATACCACGTTCCCCTGGCCCAATCCGGGCAATTAGGATCATGGGGTTCCGGAATCTTCTCAACCTCCTGATCATTTGAGGAATGACGGGGACTGGAGGAAACGCATGCAGAAGTGGAAACTCCCAATTCACTACAAATGCATCCCCTAGACCTCCTCTCGGGGGAAATTCCCTTCAGCAATACTGATCGCACTTCCGGTTGATACTGGTGGCGAACAGATCCACTTGAGGGGTTCCCCAAAGGGTGAAGATCTCGTGAAGGACTTCCTGAGCTAGTTCCCACTCGTGGGATACTGTGTCTGCCTGCTCAGAGCGCCCGCTGGCAAGTTATTCTCTCCGGCTAGGTGAACTGTCGATAGAGAGATTCCCTTCTTGAATTGCCCAAAACCAGAGCTGCATTGCCTCTCTGCACAGAGGCAGTGACCTTATGCCCCCTCTTTTGTTGAGGTAGTGCATGGCCACTGTGTTGTCCGTAATTTTTAGGACATTCTTTCCATGTACTGATGGAAGGAAAGCTTTCAGCGCTAGTCTGACCGCTTTCAGCCCTAATAGGTTGATGTGTAGTCTGGACTCTGATGGAGACCAACGACCACTGGTGGTCAAGTCGCTGGCATGGGCTCCCCCCCCCGTGAGTGAGGCATCCGTGACTACTGTTATCTCCGGCCAGGGTTGCCAAAACTGTGCTCCTTTCAAGATGTTCTCCCTACAGGCCCAGCACTAAAGGTCTCAAGCTACTCTGTCTAGGATTAGCAGGAGATTTGACATCTTTCCTGAGAATTGAGACCACTGGGTCTTTAATGCCCACTGGAGAGATCTCATCCTCAGGCGAGCCTATGGCACTAGGAAAATGCAGGATGCCATGAGGCCTAGTAACCTCAAAAGGTCTAAGGCTAGTAGACGTTGGGCAGTTTGAAACCTGGTGACCATCTGTAGAATATCTTGAGCTCTCACCTCTCGTGGCAAGGCTTTTCCAAGGGATGTGTCCAGGACTGCTCCAATTAACTGGAGTCTCTGTGATGGCATCATCTGTGGTTTCTTTAAATTGAGGGAGAAGCCCAGCTTGTGGGGGAAATGGCAAACATAATCTAGATGAATCTGAGCTTGTTCCGGGGACACTGCTCTGATCAACCAGTCATCCAGGTAAGTGTAGACGTGAATCCCTTCCCTCCTTAGACTTGCAGCCACAACCGCCATTAGCTTGGTAAAGACCCTCGGGGCGGAGGTCAGCCGAAATGGCAGAATTCAAAATTGATAATGAGAGTTGCCAATTGTGAACCTCAGGTACTTCCTGTGTTTGAGATGAACTGGTACATGGAAGTAAGCATCCTGAAGGTCTAGAGATACCAACCAGTCCTGACGCTGGAGGGCGTGAAGGATCTGAGAAAGGGTTACCATCTTGAACTTGTCTTTCCTGAGGAATTTGTTCAATTCTCACAAGTCCAAGATGGGTCTCAATCCTCTGTCCTTCTTTGGTATTAGAAAGCAGGGGGAATACCAACCCTTGTTCCTCTCTGCTAAAGGTACCGGTTCTATGGCACCTTTCTCTAGTAGGTGTAAAATCTCCAGCATAAGGAGCGGGTCTGGAAACTTCAAAGAGTTGTTCCCTGGTGGATGGCTCTGAAGCGTTTGTAGGAAAAGGCAGGCAGTAAACTTGGGCAACTGTCTCCAATGCCCAAGCATCTGACGCAATAGCCTGCCATTCTGCCAGATGTTCAGTTAACCTGCCTCCTACTGGTGTCTTGTGAGGGGAGACCTCAGATAGGTTTAGAAGCGGCTGTCGCAGATGCTAAGGGTAAAGTAGCACCTGCTGATGCGGGTTTGGTACCTTTGACCCGTCCACCACTGGTGAATCATCTCTGGCCCCTTTGAGCTGGCTGTCCTCTGCCTTTTCCGAATGCGGAGTAAAAGCGAAAGGACTTACCACTCCAGGATGTACCTGTGGGGTGATTTGGAGTTTGCCAGATTGCAGCCCCAAGTGATTTCGCTGCTGCCCTTGATGTTTGCAATTTCTCTAGGCTGTCATCAGCTTTTTTGCCAAATAGGGAAGTGCTGTTAAAGGACATATTCAGAAGTCTGGCTTGCACATCAGGAGCAAAACCCAGACATCCGCAACTACGCAAATCTGCGGATTGTGGTACTCGCCGTCATGGCTCTGCTGATGCTGTCCCCGAGTTTAGTCAGCAATTGGAAACACCCCCAGCTGAACCAAGAATTTGAATTTAGCTGCATATGGTTTCAGCCTCCAAGAGGGGGCTAATTGTTTTCAATATTCACATGGTGTTGATTTTGGACATCATTGATTGATTTCTTTCGAATAATTGTATTCAGAATGTGTATGAAAAACTGTGTAGATTAATATGGATACTTGTTTGCTCCATTTGTATATATTGTGCTTGCTTTGAACTTTGTCTTTAGCCAATTGTGCTTGGTAATGTACAGACCTAGCATGTGAGTAATAAAAAATATATTTTTGTAAAATTTTTAAATAGAATTGAGAATTTGAGGAATTAAAAGATCTTAAAAGACCACAATGAAGATTTAGGTGGACATGCTAATAATAAACATATACCTAGGAGCTTTTTCAGATATATAGGTAGTCCAAGTTAGGACTCCCCTATTAACTCGAGTTGAGTAATATACAGACTCTTCGAGTTATGCCCTTGGTATTGAGGAGACTACTATAAATTCATTTACATGTATGTTTAGTGAACTTGTCAGGACACTTTTTCGTTTTTTGCCTTAATTACATCCCAGTCCTTGACAGAGTAGGGAATTACCCTCAAGTATATTATCTGCTGATGCTGTCAGCAGAGTCGATGCCTGTTTGGAGGGACTCTCACATCGCATCCTTCCCATCCTTGATTATGTTCAAGGATTCTTCTCCTTCCTCCCCTTGTGGGAGACAGTCAGCCGATGATGAAGCACACTCCCAAAGGGGGTGGCTGAATCTCGCTAGCTTGCAAGTGGCGTTGATAGATTTAAGCGCCATACTGCATGCCAAAAATACTTTTGACATGGCATCAAATCTTTTGTCATCTCTGTCTTGTGGTACAGTGGGATATGCCGATTTACTGCTTGATGACGTTGCTGACTGCACAACTAAACTCTCTGGAGTTGGGTGCTTGCTTAGATATTCAGGGTCTGGAGCTGACACACTGTATTTAGCAGAGAGTTTTTTATTTACTGCAGGGATAACTTCAGGGGCTCCCAATTTGCGGATATTTTCCTCTGCAATGCAGCACGGAAGGGACGATCGGATCCTCTTGGGGCCCTTTATCTAAGATATCAGTAAGATCATCTTGCAGGAAATAGGTTGCAGGTGTAGTCCACCCCATAAATTGCATAATTCTAGCCAAATACCCTGTAAGGTATTTCTGCATGTTCTCCAGGTTCTGGTCTAGCAAATTATGCCTCTGGAGAGGCATCTATGCGACTGGCCTCCTGTACAGACTCTTGTAGATATTTCAATCTATTTCCTTCTGAAATTAGTTCCTCTGGAATCGGTACTGTTGTTCTTTGTAATCCAAAAGGCCTCTCACTGTCAAGAGTCCTCCCCTTCCTCATATATAGAGGATAAAGCTCTGAAGTAATCATATCTTGGATAAGGAGTAAAAACCCATTTCCAGAGAAGGAGGAGTGAAATTGGTGGTTGTCGACGTAGACGTTGTAGGTCTCGACAAACCCGTAAAAGGTGTCGAAAAGGGCTCCGATGTACTCGAGAGGACAGGAAT
Organism: Ambystoma mexicanum; assembly: GCF_040938575.1. Lineage (NCBI taxonomy): Eukaryota > Metazoa > Chordata > Amphibia > Caudata > Ambystomatidae > Ambystoma > Ambystoma mexicanum. The sequence continues at coordinate 292,367,780 of NC_090922.1, forward strand.
CCTACTCGGCATCGTCAAAGTTGTCGACGCCACTCTCACCGCCTTGGTCGGAACCTTCAACACCTCTGGCGCCCGTGGCGTAGTTGAGGTTTGAGGTATCAAGGACATATCTTTCATCGGGGTTGACGACGGCATCGAAGACGGTGTCAATGACACAGATTTGTGCGTCAAAGGTATCTTCGACGATGGCGTCGATGGTGCAGCCTTATCCGATGAGGTTTTGCCTTTACTCGAGGGTTCATGGCACTCTCGAGGATTTTTGCTCGCTGGGTTCAATGGCTCGCAGCGTTTTTGTTTTTTGGGGTCTTTCACCCAGGGTATTACCTCTAGGCATCTCCGAGGGGGTCAAGGCCGCTTTCTCGAAGACCCTAAGCATCCTTTTACAAAATTCTTCCCACTTAGTCGGAGAGCTGTGTTTTGTGGGGCAGGTGACCCTTTCAGGGGAATTTGAGGAAGAGGAAGAGGGAGTTCTATGAAGCATCTTCTTAGGGTGCCTCGAGCTCAAGAGTGATGGGAACCGCTTCAAGATCTCTATTGGGAATGTTTCTTTGGACGGCGAGGAGACGAATGTCTCGACTCAGCTGAGGATAATTTTAAAGGGGTAAAAGTTTTAACAGCCTTACCTCTTTCAAACTTCCCCTTAGGCTCCTTCAAGGATTTCGCAGTCATGGACATGCAGTCCTCACATTCTGAACACTGATGCTCTGATCCCAGGCACAACAAACAGATCCTGTGAGGATCCGTTAGAGACATCTTCTTTCCACAATCTCAACATTTTTTTAAGCCAGATCGTGGCGTCGTTGGTTCGGACGAAGATGCCATTGTAAGACTTTTCGAAGAATGGAACCGAGCGTTGCGTCTCCGAGGCTCACGAAGCACGGAAAAACGGAACTGAGAAACGGATGCTGCGCGAGACTAGTTATACCTATGGTGACGTCGGTGCCGATACAGAGGCCTTTGAGGGACACCGACTCGACGGACGTCGAAGTGCAGTACGCTCTACTGTGGATTTTTTTTTCCAAGGCCAGCAAGCTGGAAGTGGATTGATCAAAGATAAGGAATATGTCGGAGGACAATCCCTTCGAAATTGACCATCATCTATCTTTAATAACGTCTCACCAAGTGGTCAAGATTTAATGCTGTGGTCCTGGACATACAATACCACCCCACAATACTGGGGACAAGAAAAAGGCTACTTTTGTCAATTTAAAATGTTGTTTTATTATTTAGAGTAGCATCAATGCAGAGGCAGTCCCCAGCTTTATGAAGGGGAAGTCACTACAATGTTACTTAATCTGATACCACTTGTGCACAAAAACGAGATAGCCCTGTCTGCATGAATCTCAACAATATTATGCAATCACAGGAAGTCTTTCTACAAAAACGAAATAGACCCTCACCAGCAATTTAGTTCAAATGATTCTTGTTTTCAAATTGCATAAACTGCACATATTTTTAAATTTGCACAAATACAGAAAATGTTCTTCCCCAATGTTACCAACAAGTGCTGTTATCTGGGAACTGTTGCGTTTCCCCCTTACCATGCGATTATGGTGCTGAGGTTGGCTGGCGTGGGAATGTCATTTAAAGTAAGATCCAACTGAATTACACCAAACCCATGCATTTATCTCAGGTTACGGAAGCAATGTCACTAATTTAGGGCGCATTCAACTTCAGCTCACCCACCCTGAGGCTTGCAAAATCTACTAGCCAGGTCGCATTAGAGAGGTGATTTTCTGAAGTCCTAGTACCTTTTGCATCATAAAATAGTATGTTTGTGCACCCGCATTCCACCACATATTCAATCATACTTTTAACATATAGCTGTATATATTCATGTAGGACTCATAATACAGTGGTAAATATTGTTTGTTTTATAGTTTATATTTGTCATTTATAGTTTATATAGTCTGTTTTTGCCAATAATTGTTTAGAACGAAAACGGTCCTTATCAAGGCAATTCTCGTTCCAAAATTCTAACAGAAAATTCTCATTCCTCAAATGAAAAGCATTTTTTCATAGACTTAGTGTATATGTCCATATATTCTGTAGGACCATAATAGTACACATATGTTCATAATAAATGTACAAACTAATACAAATGAAAGAAAAAAGAAAGCACATAGTAATAGATAAATACTCAAATGATTGAAATTGTATGTCAGCAATTAGGTTTTTCAAGCATGGTGATCACAAGTTTGGATTTCTCTTACCCTGATCGTTGAGTGTTAGTTTCATAGTTATGTTGATATGTCATTGATTTAGTGTCCAACCCTGTTTATGTCTATCAAAGGACACGTGACATTATCAAATCTATGGAAAGAGGGATTGGTGGGACAATGGTTGAAACTCAAGAGTCTGTGATAATGACATCTCTAAAAAATATTCTTTACAATAATTATGATAAAATGCCCCCCTCAATTAGTTTCTCAGGGTAATTGTGCCTTTCGGGTCTCAATATCGTGAAGATTCCATGAACATAGTGTATACTGTTGAAAGAAACGTATGTCAATTATTGGTCCCCTCACTAGAATTGTCAAAAGGGTTGTTAAAGAAATTAAAATGTAGAGGCATAATGCCATACAAACTACTTTAAATTCTTACCAGTGTAAGTAGGGAACTTCTAGTCCCAAGCTTTAAGCTTCTTTGGCATGCTGTATCACTAGTTGTTGTAATTTTGAACGGAATGTTTTTTAACATTGTTAAGACGGATTTCTGAACTCTGTCCTGGAGGCGGAGAGGTTCAGAAGGCCAACTAGTTTCTTGGAACAGGGTAACCTCTGGACAAGCCAGACCAATCAGGGTAGCGATCGCGGCGGTCAAGACTAGGTGTCAAGAGGGGTGAGGGTGACTGAAAGCCCGCAATAAACACACCAAGCAAGGACACTTACAAATTACTCCAAACAGGTGTTATATTAAAAATATATACACATTTATTACAAGGCCTTTGTAACATTGACTGTAGCGAGAAATCACAATGAAACTCCAGTAAACCAACACATACAAACCAATACAATATATATACAAATACAAACGAGTCTAACGAGTTAGACGCACGAAATGTGTAGACCACCTAGATGGGGAGGAAAACAGGCAGTGTGAATAATAATTAGACCCAGTCCGCCTTCAGAGGCACCTAACTAAAAGGAAGTCCAAGCCCTATGAAGAGTGGAGCCTTGTGCTCAAAAGTACCTGCACACGCTGGTGCCAACGGGCAAAAAGGGGAGTCTCTTCGAGGGAATCAGGCAGTTTAGTTCGGTGAACAAATGAAGATGAACAGAGCTCCGCAACTCAAGCGCAGCCTCTACTGGGGGCAGAAGCAGAGCGCGAGTACGGAAAGGCGTGCTGTTAGACACAGCGGGGAAAAGCTATGGGCTCCTGCAGGAGGGCGACCAGTTCCTAGCGATGCTACTCACCGGTCCCGGATGCAAGCAGACACAGGCTTCTCCGCGTCAGTTTCAGTGCTGGCAGGTTCAGATAGAAGCAGGGGACGTCTCGTCGTCGTGTAGATTCCACAGCAGCAGAAGTTGAGTTGAGGGCGTCCCAAATGCAGTGAACCCGCACAGTTTGTTACGACAGCCGGGCAACGGAGCGGCCGTGTGTATTTCAGCCAAATGTACACTACTCACTTCAGACCTGGGAATGCCAAGTGTACGAATCGTGTGAGAGTGACAAGGACTCGTAATACAACACAACCTGATGGCGGTTACAGAGCAAGACTCCTGGGTAGGCTGGTCAGTCTGCTGGATAGCCCAGAGACACTTCCGAAGGCTTACGTGCAGGAGATGGTGAAGATGCCGAGAATAGTTGTTCCCACTATTCCAAGGGTCGAAGTACCAGTACAGGCCTTCTTGTTCGATCCGAGGTAGAAAGGGTTTCACAAAGCGACAGCAGTGCAGAGGAGCAGTCCTTCAGCGGATCACCAGCGATTCCTCGGTTCTGCCTTGTGGTTGCAGGATACTTGGCTCCGGTATTCCTTTGTTCGTGAGAACTCAGGAGATCGACATGGTAGTGGCGTTTCCAGCCCCCTCTTATCCACGGTTCCCTTTGCGCCAAAACGGAGGGGACCCAATGGGAGATCCGCTCATAAAACACTCACACCATCTGTGGACCTCATCATGGCCCTCGGGGGTCCCAGGCATTCACACCACCCTAGACTCTCTGGTGCCCAGGATGTGTATTGGGACCAGACATCCCAGCCCCCATCCTGGAGGCACACACAGGCCTGTAGAAGCCTGCAAAAGCGTCTGTTTCGCGGGAAAGTACATGCCCAAATAAGGAAGGCCCCGGGTCGGCTCGACCTGGGGGAGGTGAAGGGGGCAAGACGGTCCGCGGACAGGACAAAGAGCCTTGTGGTCTGGCCATTTTGGGAGCCAGGCCACTATTTTGGGCTAAGCGCGAAAAACGCGCTTAAAACGCCAAAAGGAGCTCAAAAACACAAGAAACAATTGCTGCCACCAATCCCGTCCGTGATTCCCTTGCACCGTTCATTTACAATCCAAAGAGTATGTAGGGCCTGTAGAAGACTAGAGACCCAAGAGAGCAGCAACTTAGCTTACAGTGCCCTCTTGTGCCATGTTGCACGAAAGCTGCAACATGATAAAGAAACTATGGAAAACAGCGTTTCCCAGTACTGACTGTCCTAAGGGCATGTCAGTTTCCCCGTAAGAATGGAGCGAAAGCCCAGAAGAGTGCGGCAGAAGGCTGCACTTCTCTGGCAAAGTCTAGATCATGGTGAAAACAACAGCAAAAAGTTTAGGGGTTGCAACATGGAAGGAAAATTAGCCACAATTAAGAAATCTTTTCTAACAAACATGCAGCGAAGTCATCATGTGAGCGTGTGATGTCATCAGGCCACAACAGTGATTTATTTATAAACACGGCTGCAGGGCTCTTGGGTATCCAGCAATAACCAGTAACCAGGAGTTACCACTGAGGAACAAGGATCTAGTACACAGTGTTCCGCAAATCTAATTTCCACATAAGATCAGAACATATCATTTTGCTCTCGTGCCCTATTTATGATCTTGTATGCTTTAAATGTAATATGGATGTGTCCAAAAGTTTATTTATAAATTGTACCAAATAAACATAGTTGAATTCACATAGGTGTGTATGTTTCGGCATCATTTGGCTTTCGGAGCCAAAAGTAGCTCATGGCAGCTGTTAGTGTCAAGCAAACCAGGCTCTCCTAGGCTACAAGCAAGAGCTAAATAACTCCCATCTCCCCTCAATTTCGAATCCTGCTGCTGTTGCGAGCCAGATGACTTCACTAGTCACAACGAAGCTAAAATAATCTATAATGTTGATATTTGCACATTATTTATTATATCTCGTAGTTTTATATCATAATAAAATTACTCACCGTAGTGACTACCTTACTCCTAGTCTATAGTCCCCTTTCCTCCATACTTATGGGACATTCCTCCGTCCTGTGGGACAGGACCGGAGCACTTTGTAAAAAGCATCACATTTTTCAAAAATGTGTCCTCTTTTTACGCGAGGTACCGCATATGGCCGTAACCCTGCCCTCCTAAGCCCTGCCCAGCGCATCGCCCATCAGTCCTTTTCTATCACCAAGTCTATGACCTTTAAGCAATAACAGAGGAACCTTTATAGAGGGGACGGCAGGCGAGCGTATGGAGGAAAGGGGACTAGGGACTAGGAGTAAGGTAGTCACTACGGTGAGTAACTTTATTATACTCCTACGTCCCGTCCACTTTCCTTCATACTTATGGGAAATTCCCAAGCACTCCTCACAGTAATTACGGGTGGATGGAAACTCCTTACTGAAACAGGTTCTTAAGCACAGCTTGACCAAACTGTGCATCAGCCGTGGAGCTCGGGTCCAGACAGTAATGCTTACAAAAAGCCGATGTGGAGGCCCACGTAGTAGTTTTCGCAATGGTCTCCCAAGGAACATATTTTTGGAAGACAATGGCAGCCGCCTTGCCCCGCACAAGATGAGCATGAATTCCCTTTGGGGCCCGAAGACCCTGAATGGTATACGCCTCAGAAATACAAGCAGCAATCCACCGGGAGATGTTCGCTTTCGAGGCCGGCTTTCCTTGCAGATTTCCGAAGGTCACAAAAAGCTGCAAGGAGTTGCTGAGCCCAGATGTTGTGTCCAGATAGAACTTAATGGCTCTTCTAACGTCCAGGCAGTGCAGAACCCTTTCGGCCTCCGAGGCCGGGTCTAGGAAGAATACAGGCAATGACATTGACTGATTCAGATGAAAATCAGAAACCACCGTAGGAAGAATGGCGGGATGTGTTCGCATGGCAACCTTATCTATATGAAAAGTAAGGAATGGATGCTCGACCGACAAGGCCTGAAGCTCACTTGCACGCCTTGCCAAAGTCACAGCAATCAAAAAGGACACTTTCCAGGAAAGGTACTTAAGATTGACAGTAGCCCGGGCTCAAAAGGCTTACGACACAAGGCCGTAAGACAACATTCAAATCCCACCTTGTATGCAGGTTTGAACAGGAGGATAAAGATGCATCAGGCCCGCAAAGTGTCTTTTAATGACTGGATTAGACAGTGAAAAGGAACACTGGTCAGTGGACAAATAAGCGGCAACAGCCAATAAATATAACCTGCAGGACAAGACATGGATGCCAGACTCTGCCAAATGTGAGACAAAAGACAGGACGGTGTTGATAGGAGCCTCCCTGGGGTCTAGCTGCCTCGCCAAACACCAGTAACAGAAGCGTAGCCATTTACTTTTCTACTGAGATCTTGTTGAGGGTTTCCTGGCCGCTTGAATAATGCGCATTTTATCCGCGGACAAGTTGAAACGCTCTAAAAATCTGAACTCGGGCACCAAGCCGACAAGCTGAACGATTGTGGGGAAGGGTGCCACAGTTGTTGATCGCTCTGGTGACGCTGGTTGGGAACCTTTAGAAGCTTGAGCGGCGGGCACAATGATAGATGCTGAAGCTCCGAAAACCAGAACTTGGCTGGCCACCAAGGGGCTATGAACAGCAGGCAGCAATTCACTGTGTTCCTCAGCTTGCAAAGCACCCGATGGATCAGAGGAAGAGGCGGAAAGGCGTAGGCCTTCATATTGTGTCATGGGATTTCGAGAGCATCCCCGAGTGAGGACGCTCCGAGCCCGTTCCTGGAGGCATACAGAGGAAGCTTCTTTATAGATGTCGGAAAGAGGTCCACTTCTGGAGTGCCCCAACAGCGAAAAATGTCCAAGAGGATCTCTGTGTTCAGTTCCCACTCGTAGCTGAGGGCATCCGCAGTGACATTCAGATGGCCCGGGATGTGAACCGCTAACAGCCAGATACCATGCTGAATGGCCCATTCCCAGATCTGAAAGGCAAGATCCTCAAGAGGAGTAAACCTGGAACCCCCCCCCCTGCTTGTTGATATAGAACATGGACACTGCATTGTCCGTCCGGACACGGACCACCTTGGTGACAATACCTGGTTATGATATGATCGTTTATTTATATAGCGCCTATACACAATGTGTTTCAAAGCGCTTCAAGGCAAGGGAGGGAACAAGGGAAAATACAACCACACTCTTACAGGCCATGAACAGTTAGGATGTGAAATTAACTATCGTACTCGGCCTGACAACCTTTCAGATAGTGCGAGAGCAAAGACATAAATAAGTAAGGGAGGGGTAGAGTGGGAAGGAAGTGGAAACAGACAGGCGACTACCGTACTAGGCCTGACAACATTTCTGGTAGAGCCAGAGAAAAACAAAAGGTGAGGGAGAGGGGTGCAGAAAGGGAGGGGAGGAACAAAACAAGCGACTATCATACTAGGCCTGACGACATTTCAGATAGTGCTGGAAGGGTCGTGGGGAGGAAAAAAACAGTAATGGGAGGGTGGAGGAAACAGACGAGGTTGCTTTCATATTAGGTCCAGGGACAATTCTAATAGAGTAAGTGCATAGAAGAAAGTAAGGAGAGGAGATAGGAAAAGGGAGAAGGGAAAGGAGGAGAGAAAAGAGTAAGCAGTCAAAAAAAGAGTGGAGAAGCAAGAGTGGAGAGTGAATACAATTGTAGAAGTCAGTAGTAACATAATGTTGCAAGCCAGGATACAAGATGAAGATGGGAACAGCATGATTCAGGGCCACCATGAGTAGAAGATGCAAAGGAAGACCAGCATGAGAGTTGAACGTTTGAACGCTTTCAGCACCAGGAATATAGCCCAAAGCTCCAGATAATTGCTGTGAAGCTGTCTGTCCTGCGGCGAACAGAAATCTGAAACTTGAAGATGATCCAGCGTCACCCCGCCCCCCCAACCTAGAAGGGAGGAGTCCGTTGTGACAGTCAATTGCAGGCAAGGGTCCTGGAGGGAGCGGCCACCGACAGATTGAGGAGAGACGACCACCACAAAAGGTCCGTCCTCATGAACGATGGAACCAGTATAATTTTGGAATCTGGATCCACTGCCTGAAGCCATGAGTTCCGAAGTGCCATCTGCGTCCACCTCCTCTTGAGACGAGCAAGAAGAGGAGCAAGCACGCACGAAGCCATGAGTCCCAGAAGCCTCTGAAACCACCAGGCCGACATGCTCTCCGACTGCATAAACACCTGACACGTGGCAAACAGATCCGCCATTCTGTCCCCAGTCAGGTATACTTTGCAATCAATCGTATTCCAATGAAAACCCAGGAAAATCAAGTCCTGAGAGACCGTCAGGGAGGATTTCTGCCAGTTCACCGACAGCCCAAGGTGGAACAGGAGCTCGAGGAGAGACTGGAGGTTGCCCGCTGCTGCCAACGGACAGCGACTGCACAGCAGCCAATCATCCATATACGGATACACATGGATACCCTGGAGACGAAGATAGGCCGCAATCACGGACATCATCTTCGTGAAGACACGCGGCGCCGAACTGAGGCCAAAAGGAAGCACCCGAAACTGGAAGTGCTCCTCTCCCAAAGAGAAGCAGAGGTACCTCCTGTGTGGATTCCAAATCAGGATATGCATGTACGCATCCTGAAGATCCACCACGCTGAGCCAATCGCCCATCTGCAAAGAGGAGCGAATCTGGCCGGGCGTGATCATCTTGAATTTCCCTTGGGGTAGGAAAAGATTGAACTGGGAAAGGTCTAGGATGGTGCGCAGGCCGGCCTGGTTGGGTTTGGGCACCGTAAACAGCAGGGAGTAAAAACCCTCCCCTCGCTCCCCAAGGGGAACGGGTTCCACAGCTCTGAGGTGCAGAAGTTTCTGAACCTCGGCCTTGAGGGAGGGTGAGCCCGACAGCTGAAAAGGAGGGTTGAGCGGTGGGGTAGGGGGTAAAGGTAAGCGGAAGCCCGCTCGAGCGACTGACAAGACCCATCTGTCTTCTGTGATGGTCTGCCACGCCTCCCAATGAGACGCAATGCGTCCTCCCACCGGGGTCTCGTGCAAGCGCGGAAAACCCTCATTTGGCAGGCTTATCGGTGCCGGTGCCACCTGAACCTGATGAGGAGGCTGTGGAGCAGGAGAAAAACAGCCTACGCTGTTGTCTACGGCGGTTATTCCCTGCAGAAGTATCCACTCTGTGAGATTTGCGGTCGAGGAAGCCCCTAAAACCAGAGGAAGGTCGACTTTGTGACAACGGTCTTTGAGACTTGAAGGGAGCTTTAACCAGAACAGACAATTATTTAGCCGTCTGAGTGCTATCTTTGGTTTTGGTGAGCTCTACATCAGTAGAAGAGTGAAAAAGCTCCTTACCATCGAATGGAAGGTCCAGAACCTTGTCTTGCACTTCCTTCGAAAACTTAGTGGCATGCAGCCACGCTTGCCGCGAGGTATCAACCCCAAGCATCAGACCCCGAGCCGAGGTGTCTACGTGATGAGCCGCAGCCTCCAGGAGATCCTGGGCCAAGACCCTAGCATCGGAAAGGCCCCCTCTGAAGTCTTCCAACTTCTCAACCGGAATGTGCTCCTCAAACTCCGACAGACCTCTCCACATCCGCATGTTAGCTCCCGCCAAAATCAATTCTGCATTGGCCTGCCTGGGCTGTAAGGCCGAATTGGCAAAGATTTTCCTCCCTAGGGAGTCCAGGAGCTTGTCCTCCTTTCCCAAGACCTGAGTAGCCGTCGCAGAGGAGGATGCTGCAGGCCTGGATTGCAACGAGCTGCAGTCACCACTGTGGAGGAGGGAGGCGGACAAGACGACAAGGCCACTTCTTCCGAAGAATGCAGCCTGTACCTCGCGTCAATCTTTTTATTGACAAAAAATCCCGAGTGTGGCTTTTCCCAAACTCTTCGGACCTCGGGCAGAACGTCCTTCTGCAAGAACAGGCTGGTACGCTCCAAAGGAGACAAGGTGAAGCGGGGCAGGTGCCTCGGGCACCGGAACATCTAAGAAACTCATCATGTCCAGCACCCGGTCATGGAAAGCTCTGATAGAGTGGGGGAGGTGCTTGTTGTCCTGATCGCCTTGACGGTCATCTGACAGATCAGGATCCTGGTGAGCCGTGTCAGGCACTGCCTTGTCCACTGGGGACAATGGAGGCAAAGGCGGAAAACGCAGGGGAAGGCACCACGGGCTAGGGAGGCACCGGCGGGACCACTGGCGGAACGGGTGGAGCCAAAGGAGCAGGTGGACATATCTCCTTGAAAAGCCCTTTGAAATTTTCCCTGATGAGGTCGGTGCGCATAAGCGCTTGAAATTTACCGAAAAAGGCATCCTCAGGAGATTGTTTCGGAACCTGAGGAGGCCTCTCATGAGGTGGACAAATCCAGGGACGTAACGGGGAAGGGTGCCACACCGGCCCCTCCACCGACGTATCCACATAAATCAACGGAGCCGCCCCCGAGGGCTTCGAAACATTATGCGGAAGAGGCATCCAGGCGTTCCAATCATAAACCGGCCGGTAAGGATGCGCACAAGGGACCTTATGTTCACCCGAAGGACCGAACCCTACAACAGGGGCCGATGGCGTAGTTGTAGGGGTAGTACCTATAATGGCTGCCGTTGTCGTGGCGGGAACTGCCGCCATTTTGTCCTCATCTGAGGGGAACTGCGGCACGTGAGGCAGGGGTCCCCGTCGATGGGTCAAGGGTCTTAACTTTAGCCTTAACGTAAGGAACCTCGGCAGAGCCAGTACTATGAGGCCTGGAATGTTTCTGCATCATACCAACCACCAACTGAGCCTTCGAAGGAAGGGCCTCGGCACTGCCGGTAAAAAAAGAAACTTTCTTCTTTGCCCCCTCAACAGATCTGGTGTCACCACAAGAGCGGGAACGGTGAGCAACTGCTTTCACCGACAGGGCCTTGCCCGGCCCCTCAGAACTGTTGGTAGCCTTAGCCTCTGTACGAAGGACTTCTGACCTAGCCCCGGTAGAAGCCTTATCGGCACGGGCCTCGAACATCTGTTCGGTAACCTCAAGCCCAGCCAAGACCTCGGGGCGCACCCCGGTTTTGTTTTTGAGGGAAGCCGAAAGAGCGGCCTCAGAGCAAGCTCCGGTACCCCACGACTCAGCAGAACTGGGTCTACAAACAGCCCCCACAGGAGGGGCCTCGGAGCGTACTCCGGTGAACACAGGCCCCTTACGGAGACCCTCGGAGAAAACTCAGGCAGAATTATTAAGCCCGACAGGCACCTCAGGGCGAACCCCGGTAACAGAGCGATCAATGCCCCTTCCGGCCCGAGAGGAACCCGGAAAGGTATCCCCCGGCCGGGGTGCTCTGAAAAGTAAAGAACTTACAGGGCGTTTTTTCTTCTCATTGATGAACGCCTGAAAATGCGAAGGAGGAGTTTGTCCGAACACCTCCTCCCACCGCTCCAACCGACGTTGAAGTGCCCGGATCGAAAGGGAGTCACAGTAAAAACAGGAGTCCCAACGGTGTTCCAGACCCAAACACTCTAAACAAAGAGGACGGGGATCCGCCCTCGCGAAGCGACGGTGACACGATGAACAGTCTGGAAAATCTAATTTAAAAGACAGACAAACTAGTAAACGAACGCTAGCGAGAGCCAGAGAGGAAACAGGGAAGAAAGTCTTCCGAGGATGCAAGTGCGTCCGGCCCCGATCGTGCGGAGAAAAGGACTGATGGGCGATGCGTGAGGCGGAGCTAAGGTGGGCGGGGTTAGGGCCGCATGCCGGGCCCCGCGCAGGAAAGAGAAGGGACACATTTTTGGAAAAAATGTGGATGCTTTTTACAAAGTGCTCCGGTCCCGTCCCACAGGACGGAGAGATGTCCCATAAGTATGGAGGAAAGGGGACGGAGTATAACTAAAGAGAATCAAATGATAGTTGAACATTAGGAGCACTGAAGTAGCATATGGGGTGTAAAACCTAAGGAACCAAGGAAAGATGTGGCAATGGACTTAGATCAAGTTCCCCACCTTCTGAGAACCTTAAGACTCTACAAATGCCACAGTGATGTAGTTACAACCGGTCAGATAGCACAACAAGCTGAGTGCCCATTTCTGACATGTGTGTGCAGCCTGCTGATGCAGGTTCGAATCCCGGCAGGGCCAACTCAACCTTTCATCCTTCCGAGGTCGATAAATTGAGTACCACAGAATACCACGCTGTGGGATAATAATATCAACTGTTATCTCAGTGCTTATATGCCTGTGGGCTTGTTGCGCTATATAAAACTAGATATTATTATTATTATATCATTTGTTCTTACAGTACTTTCCTTAGGGTTCAGTCGTATCATATGAAGAAGAAGCAGGCCTTAAACACAGCAATCATTCATGTGCATGAAGATAATCATTTAGCTTATGAACAGTATCTGATGATACTGCTTCTTTTTTGCTTACTTTACATTCCCTGTATATGCCCCATACTTGTATGCATTGTGGTCTCTTTATGTTTTGTACAAGTGTACTAGTACAAGTATGTAGAAGTGATGCATTATTAGTGAGTTATTACATGTTTCACAGTACGCAAAAGACCGACACAGAAGCAGTCATCCTTTTACTATCCAAGATTGCAAGATTATAAATAGTGCACCTCTATGGTGCATGCTCCAGTCAATGCCTATGTTTCTGTATGAGTGGATTCTTGTACTAGAAAGAACACTGAAATGGAATGTTGTTTATAGCAGTACATTGCTAAATGAAGTACGTAGTTCATGATAAGTCTCCTGATCAACCCTGACAGTTTTTTGCCAACATTATAATCGCAACCCCTTGTAGGGAATTTCCATTAAGAGTAAAAGCACATGTGATGTCATTAGTGATGTCATGAACGGCATTTGTGAAGTGATCTTGGATATCATGGGTGTTCCTATAAACAGTGCACGGTGGTGGCGTGAGCTATGGTTGCTTAGCTTACCATAACTGGCGAATTTCTGGGGGTTTTCGATTTTACTTGTAAACATAATATCCTTTTAACACACTTTTTCCACTGGTTTTTATTAGTGCAAAGTAACCATAACGTCCCTTTAACAATGTTTTTTCACTGAATTTCACAGGTTTTTACCAGGATACCCTTACTTTGTGTGCATGTACCATACAACATACTGACCCCCCCTGGCCCAATGTGATAGCTACAGAGTCTGCAGACTATGCGACTGTCTGCAGACATCGGCCAGCATCCACACTGCCCAAAAGCTCAGGGGTTGACTTACATTGTTGTACTGTGTAGCAAACAAAGAGAAGACGTTTGAAGGGCAACACATATTTGAACTAAAAGGAAAAATTAACTAGGTCTACAAACTCTGTACGTATAAAAGCAGCAGTGCAATTACATAGGTTGTACAACATAATGGAATGCACCAAGCAGAAAAATAACCTGTGCATGCAACAATATTACATCAGTGCTGCTTTGCATACACAGGGAGAAGCAACTGTCAGAAGGAAGTGCAACGTTCTAAGATGACAACCGTACAAAAAAGTAGTAAGTACACTACATTTCTTCCTGTAACTGTGGAGATTGTCTGTGTTCATGACTAGTAAAAAGCATTATTATTTTAACACAGAAATGGAAAGCACCTTGGAGTGGGTTGAGGAGAATTTCCCTCATGATGAAATGAGTGACGACAGCAACTCCAATGGTACACAATACAATTATTGAAGTAGGAAAATTAATGCACATTGCTCCACATGTAACTGGAACATGCTTCTTTTTTAACAGTACATACTGCAAATGAAGTCAATGAGTCTGAAGCACCGAAGCACCTACAAGAGGATGGGCACATAGACACCCAAAGTGGTAATGGGGAAAATGAACTAAGAATCCTCTGAAAATGGATCAGTTAAACAACAAGTTAAACAACAAGTTTGCAGAGTTAAAGACATATGTAGAAAGACATATGATGGACAATATTAAGTACCACTGCCCCACGTGTACCTGTACCATTCCCTCTGTCCCAGCCAACTATCCCCACAAATTCCCTGTAGTCAAAGACGCTATGAGACCTCAATCCCTTCCTCCCCACATGACCAGCAAAAGCAATACCCAAATCCCCATGTATACGTTTCCCTAATGCAATGTTGTTAGTGTCTGTTAACAGGGGGGTGAGGGGGTGTGGGTGTGTGTCTCTCTCCCCCCACCCCTGTTAGGAGTCAATCAAGATGGAGTTGTCCTGTGGTCCACAAAGTTATGATATACCTTCATATGATTCGGGGACCCACACCCTGTCCTGTGAACACCTGGGTGCATGCGCATCTAATCCCCTGTGCCCTCCGAACACCACGCCTGTCTGCAAGGTCCGTAAAGTTGTGTCAAATTTTAATTAGTTCGGCGGTCCCGCCCCTGTCCTACAGACACCTGGGTGCATGCGCATTTGATCCCCTGTGCCCTCTGAAAACTGTGCCTGTCCGCAAGGTCTGTAAAGTTGTGCCGCAATTTAAATTAGTTTGGGGGTCCCACCCCTGTCCTAGGGACACCTGGGTGCACGCGTATTTGATCCCTGTGCCCTCCGAACACTGCGCCTGTCTGCAAGGTCCACTGCATGTGTCGCACTTTTTTGTATTTCGGGGGTCCCCGCCCCTGTCCTACGGACACCTAGCACACATCGCATACCGTACAATAGGTGTCCTACGGACAGCCGTCCCATCCGTGAACGTTCGCAACATCACCATGTGGCCGCACCCAAGCTGAGCATCGGTCCTTATTAGCGGACACTCTCCAGGCCCCAGATACGTAAAAAGTGATTTATTTTTAGCAATCCGAGGTATTTTACGGTGCAACTTCATCCTTGCAGAGGTCCTAGACCATGCCCCTGGCAATCAAGACTTATTGCAACTTTTTGAGGCCAACTTGGGGTTCGCAGGGTCTGCGGAGCGCGCGATTGTTCGCTGAGAGCTTCCCTGCTCCTCATTCTGGTTTTTGGATACCCAGGACAGAACACTCATCAAGATTGCTGTTTGCTGCTTTGCGGAATTGCTAATTGCCTCAATAATGGCATCCATTGCTGCTTCTGCTGCTGCTGGCTCCTCAGCACCACCCTCACCATCACCATCTTCTGGGTCTGGGGAGGGGAACAGGGCGTGGTGATGTAGAGGGGGGAACAGGAAGAGGATGAGGTAGTGGAAGTCCAAACTACCAGCTGCCAACATGAGTCTTGTGTGTGGAGGCTCTTTACCACTGTGTCATACGCCCGGGTTCCTGGAAGCAGTTGAACCGCTTCCGCTGGGGCAGCCATTGAATGTCCCTTCACATAACCTCTGTTCTGTTGGGGGTGCGCGGCTGTTTGGGAGGTACTTTACGCTCTTCCTCCCGGCTAGCCGTGCGTTGCAATGTCAGAGTTTTGCTTTAGCTCTCTCTCCGCTTCTTGTTCCAGCGCTCAGTGTTCTTCAACTTTGTTGTGGGTTCCACTTTCTCCTGGCTCCCGCCTCTTTGCTTTCTCCTTCCTTTCGTGCTTTTCCCCGCTCCGTACTGGCACTCTCTCTCTCGCCGCCCGCTATCTCCCTTTTCCACTCTGCAGCCAGTTAGGCTAGTCTCTCTCTCCCTCTCTCTATCTCTCCAACCTTACCGCTTCCCTTTCCCTTTGTTTCTCCGTCTACCCTGATTCTCAGTTGCCACTCCCTTCATCTCCTTCCGTACTGGCAACTTATCTCTTCGGCCACGGCTAATCGGACCTCACTTACCTCCCTTGAGTTGTCCGCCATCAAATATCTCCTTACGGTCTTCGCCTCCATCAAGCCTAACTAAGAAGACCAAGACTCTCCTACAGTAGGGTTTTTTCTGCTCAAGGCTTTTTCCCTGGAATTTCGCCTGTCTCGGTGAAGAGGCCACAGCGCTACTGTTTACAGGTGGCCACTGTGGCTTCTAATCGAGGCAGATTTCAGACATCACCACGGCAACCTTATAGAGAGAGCCCAGATCACTACTGTTCGGATACCAGCTCCATAGGTGAGGAGTCGGAGGGGAGCAGCGGGTCTGAAGAGACTGAAGTGAACATTGGGAATATTGACACGCCGTTGGGGGGCTATCCAAGGCGCCTGCAGCCAGGGTTCACTGCACTGAATGTACTGGGCTGTACAGCTACAGGACCACCTCCATGCGGCGCCACCTGAGGTTGAACCACAACGCAGCAGTTCGCAGGGTCGTCCCCTTCGAACATGGTAGCAGGTCGAGTTCCTCTACAGCATCCACTGCATCTGCTCTTGTCACCACAAGGGACACTCCTGTGGGGCAGCAGATCCCTGACCTAAGCCTCACAGGCCCTACACAACGCAGCAGACCCTTACCTTTCAAAGGTCACTGTACTGTGTATGCACTGCGACGCGGGACTCTGCAGGGGTGAGCAATTCCAGAGTGCTTTCGAGGCTCCGGTCCGGGACCATGAGGCAAAGTGCCCCTTACCTCTATGAGGCCCACCCAACATCTTCCTCTCTCCACCTGACCCTTCGTCCCTGTGGTTGGGGTCTCTTCCCTGCCTTCCCTTCCTTGTGTGTCGTGTAAAAAAGACACCAACAAAATTATAAAACAACAAAAACAAATATAAAACCGGCTCTATTCAGAGTCACCTTTCACAGTTAAATAATAGAAGTACCAAGAAACGTGAAGGCCGCGGACAGTGCAGTATTCCGCAGACATCCAGAAAATGTGGGTAGTGACACCAACTAAACCATTTGTTACACTTCAGACTTCCCAGCGGGCATCATTGCAAAATACAACTTCTTTACAGGCTCCTCTATGGTCCAGGTACAAGCTACCATGGCGTCTGTACAAACGTCAACGCACTCCAGGTCACCTGACACATCTTGTGCGTGGGAGACGTACAACAAGCCACGCCCCTCTTACGACTATAAAACCACCGTCTTCCAAGGGGCTTGTTGCTGCTAATTAGCGTTACCAGCTACACGCGGTTTTTGTACCGTTTCCTCTTCCTCTTTCTTTACACGAATCCTTATCTGAACTCCTGGTTTTGACCCTTTTGCCTGAATTTTGGATTGCCTCGTCTCATCCTTCCTGTCGTGCTAATCTGGTCGTTGGACTCAGAACGCTACTGGAAACGGCTATCTTCTTTGGCGGTTCTTCCCAGCTACTGCTTTGCTCTTCAATTGCCGTCTTCTATCCGGATCATCTCAACAGCTACTCAGCTACACTCGTGTACTCAGGTACATACCTATTGTCTTCCATGGATGTTGTCTTCTGTTGGATTCTGGGACATTGAGTGACTTTTCTTGTGATTGCTCTTAAGTGCACATGAACGCCCTCCTGAACTGCACCAACCCGGCACTAGTGTGTCCCTCGTGCCGTTCGGGGTTACTTACCTGTACTAACTTCCCTGTTTGTTATTTTCTCCTGTCGTTGTCTTCAGAATCCTGGACTCCTCTTACTCTACTATCTTATTTCAGGTCAGTGGTTATCAATCCTATTGCTATAGTGGGAACCGATACTGAATTATTTCAATTCCACTCATTTGTGTTATTCGTTATTTAGATCATTCCTGGGGAAACTCAACTCCACTCCAATATCTATATAGGTAGTTGTCCCATCATTTCATCTGTTCTAATTACATGCATAATATCAACACTGTCTAATATCTTGGTATTCTTTTGCAGCATTGGTATTGGCGGTGTGTGTTCTCCCCGCTCTTTTATTCAATTGACATCTCTGTCTGTTCTATCTAAAACAGCAGAGAGGTACATTGTGGAAAAGAGCCCCTCTTTGAGGAAGCCTGAGTCTTGTACTCAGGGGAGCTGGGATGGAAGACTGAGTTTGGAATCTTATACCACCGACATCTCCAAGGTCATTATCTCTGTATCTTCGGGCTACTCGGAGTGGTGAGTAACAGAATTAGCAGCCGCATAAAAATGTCCACAGAGGCCAGTGATGCTTTGAATCAAATTGTGCAAATGGTCACGGATCTACGTACCGACTTGACCAATGCACAAGAAGCACTGCGCCAACGCATGGACGCTATTCAGTCTTTGGTTACCACACCAGCGTCACAGATGGCTGGTGCTGGAACTACAGCATCGGGTTCAGGGTTTCCACCTCCACAGCAGGAATCAAACCCGATCATGCTTACCACCCAGTTCCCTCTAGCTCCTCCTGAACGCTTCCTAGGCGACCCTAAACAATACCGAACCTTCATTAATCAATGCAAATTGCATTTTCTGTGTCGCCCCGCCTCATTCCCCACATCTACAACCAAAGCGGCTTTTGTTTTGTCTCATTTGGGAGGCACCACAGCCGCATGGGCTAACCCGTTGTTGGAATCTAATAGTCATGTTCTTTACAATTGTGATGCCCTTCTTGTTATGATGAGTAATTTATTTGATACACGTTATACTACTCAAGCTACTGATTTGGAACTTTTAAAACATCAACAAGGAAACAATTCTTTATTGGTTTATTTGGCACGATTCAATCAGTTGGCAGCAGAAACTGATTGGCCTGAAGAAGAGAAGACAGTTGTCTTCTATCAAGGCCTCTCAGATGAATTAAAGGACATCCTCTCCACTGTTCCTGTAGTTCCCGCGGCATTCGGGTAACTGCTAGACTTAGTCCTTCAGATTGATTCTCGCAAGTCCGAAAGACGCGGTGAAAAGAAGACAGCATTATTCAGCACGG
Source organism: Ambystoma mexicanum (assembly GCF_040938575.1). Classification (NCBI taxonomy): domain Eukaryota; kingdom Metazoa; phylum Chordata; class Amphibia; order Caudata; family Ambystomatidae; genus Ambystoma; species Ambystoma mexicanum. Next base: position 292,386,731 of record NC_090922.1, read on the forward strand.
TTCCAGCAGAGGCCTCGTCTTCGTCCTCTCCTGCGCCTGAACCCATGCAGATTGGGGCGGTTAGGGGGCCACTTACATGTATTGTGGGGCCTCTGATCACTTATTACCTGAGTGTACCAAAAAACCTAAAAGAAAGGCGGGAAACGCCAAATCCCGACAGTAGACAGAGTCCCTATGTCGGGAAACTTACCCTTGGACTCTACATTACAGAATCCGAGTCATTTAGTCCGCCTACCAGTTACTTTTTCCTTAGATCATGGTGTTTTATTCCAGATAACAGCTGTGATCGATTCAGGTGCAACAGGTAATTATTTTGATCAATGTTTTGCCGCCATGTCAAGAATACCACTGGTTCGCAAAACTATACCTGAAACAGTGAATGCAGTGGATGGTTCACTTCTTGTCTCAGGAATGGTTACTCATCAAACAGTTCCACTACATATGAGTACTGATGAAGGCCATACTGAAGACATATCATTTGATATCATTAAAGCACCAGCTTACAAAGTCATTCTGGGCATTCCATGGTTGAAACTTCATAATCCTGCCATTGACTGGTCGACATCCCAGATTCAGTTTCCTTCCAATATGTGCAACACTCGATGTACTACATTACTCGGTATTACACATGATAGTCCAGTCAGGGCGCTAGTTTCGCCTATGATGCATATTGGAGCTGTCTCTAAAAACGTTACCTCTGTGATACCTTCCCAATATGCAGATTACACAGATGTTTTTGACAAAGGGATGGCGGAGACTCTACCCCCACATAGAGCTTATGATTGCCCAATAGACCTAATTCCGGGAGTAAAAATACCATCCGGCAGAGTATACTCCCTCACTCTCAAAGAAGACAAAGTCCTTAAAGATTACATAGACAAGGCTTTGACCATGGGATTTATTCATCCTTCCAAATCACCAATTTCATCACCACTTTTATTTGTTCCTAAGAAGGAAGGGGATCTATGTCCTTGTATTGATTATCGTGCTTTGAACCCAGCAACCATAAAAAAACAGTATCCTCTTCCTCTGATTTCTGTCCTTCTTGATCAATTGGGTTCTTCCAAAATATTCACTAAGCTTGATCTTAGAGGAGCTTACAATCTGATCTGCATGAGAGAGGGGGACAAATGAAAGACCGCATTTAAAACACGTTACGGTCTATTTGAGTATCTTGTCATGCCTTTTGGCTTATGTAATGCCCCAGCCACCATTCAAGCTTTCATGAACGATCTGTTTTACGACCTTCTTGATCAATTTGTTGTTGTCTACCTGGATGACATTTTGATTTACTCTCAAAACTAGAAAGACCACGAAAAACATGTCAAGACAGTACTCCAACGTCTGAGAGAACATAGATTGTTTGTTAAAGCTGAAAAGTGCATATTTCATGCCTCAGAGGTGGAATTTCTGGGATATGACCTTACTAACAATGGTGTGCGCATGAGTCAATCCAAAATTAGTGCGATCCTGGAATGGCCTGTGCCTAATTCACTCTAATCATTACAATCATTCCTGGGATTTGCAAATTTCTATAGACGCTTCATCAATGGCTTTTCTGAAATATCTGCACCACTTACCTCTCTGACAAGTGCCAAAGTACCATTTGTATGGTCTTCAGAAGCTCAGAGAGCCTTTGATCAATTAAAATCAGCATTCACTTCCGCTCCTGTCCTCAAACATCCTGATCCTGAGCTTCCTTTTTTGTTGAAGCTGATGCTTCAGGTTATGCCATTGGGGCGGTATTGTCTCAAACCTGTCCGCATTCGGGAGAGATCCATCCTGTTGCCTATTTCTTTCGTAAATTGACAGCTTACGCATTCTTGGAATGGAGGCATCATCTTTTGGGGGCCAAACACCTTGTAACTGTATACTCTGATCACCGTAGTCTGTTAGCCTTCAAATCTATGAAATGTCTTACGGCTAGGCAGGCGCGGTGGCATTTATTCTTTTCACAATATCAATTCGTTATCACATACCGTCCTGCTAAAGCCCAAGTTCTGGCTGATACTCTCTCACGCTTACATGCGGATGGTCAGTCTCAACAGCTCGAAGATCTTCCTCTTTTACCAAACAAGGTTGTTTGTGGTTGTTCGGTTCAGCCCTCTTTGCGTTCAATCATCCTTGATTGGGTTTTAAAACATCCAAAAGAGATCATTGACCTCAATCTAGAATTCATTCAAGGTATGCCATTCATTCAAGGGCGCGTCTATATACCCTCAGGTCAAGCTAGAGAATAAGCTCTTCAGTGGTCTCACGATTCCTTGATTGCTGCACATCCAGGAAGTCAAAAAACTCTTGAAACCTTACGGCGTTGGGCTTGGTGGCCTTCCATGGTTCGTGATGTAAAGGATTATATTTTGACTTGTTCCATATGCACTCAGTGTAAAACTTCTAGAGCCAAACCAGTTGGATTGTTGCAACCTCTTCCTGTGCCGTACAAACCTTGGCAGATGCTGTCAATGGATTTCATTGTGGAACTTCCTGACGTTCAGGGCTATGACACTATTTGGGTAATCGTTGATTACTTTACTAAGTATGCATTCTTCATACCTTGTTCGGGTTTGCCTGCAGCTCCAGAATTGGCTAAACTGTTCTTGACGAATGTGTTTCGTTTCTTTGGCTTACCCTCGGTTATTGTTTCCGATCGTGGCACGCAATTTACGTCACGATTCTGGAAGGCTCTTACAGCTTCTTTGGGTATTGAGGACAGGTATTCCTCGGCTTACCATCCTCAAACGGATGGGCAGACTGAGAGAACTAATGCTACCATCGAACAGTATCTATGCTGTTTATGCCTTCAGTACCAACAGTCTTGGTTTACTTCTTTACCTTATGCAGAATTTGCATATAACAACTCTATGCATACATTAACTGGAGTTTCTCCCTTTTTTGCCCTGTATGGTGGTCATCCTAGGGCACTTCCACTTGATCCGGTATTACCGGCCATTAATCCTGCAGCAAAAGATTGCATCAGAGATCTCGATAAGATTCATCGGGACGTACGCTGTCATTTACTCCGAGCTCAAGATCGTGCCAAGAAGTATGCCGATGTACATCGATCACCTGCTCCAGTCTATCGCAGTGGCATGAAGGTGTGGTTATCGTCTCGCAATTTGCGAATTGCAGGCAAGCGCTCGCTTCTGCCCAAATTTGTGGGACCCTATGTCATTATTGATGTCATCAATCCTGTGGCAGTTAAGCTTTCTCTACCGCGATCTTGGCGCAAACATCCAGTCTTTCACGTCTCCTTGATCAAGCCTTTCATCCCTGGGACCTGTATGCCTACTCGTCCTTCGCCGATCTTGGTGGATGGTGAGGACGAATATGAGGTCTCGCGTATCCTGGACTGCAGGGTGTCTAGGGGTACGTTGTTCTACCTCGTGGATTGGAAGGGGTATGGGCCTGAGGATCGTACTTGGGAACAACTCTCCAATTTGCATTGTCCGGTTCTTCTGAGAAGCTTCCATTCCGCCAGAGGGTTGCGGTGTCTTTTGGGGAGGATGCTGTTACACTTCAGACTTCCCCGCGGGCATCATTGCAAAATACAACTTCTTTACAGGCTCCTCTATGGTCCAGGTACAAGCTACCATGGCGTCTGTACAAACGTCGACGCACTCCAGGTCACCTGACAAGTCTTGTGCGTGGAAGACATACAGCAAGCCACGCCCCTCTTACGACTATAAAACCATCTTCCAAGGGGCTTGTTTATGCTAATTAGCGTTACCAGCTACACGCGGTTTTTGTACCGTTTCCTCTTCGTGTTTCCTTCCACGAATCCTTATCTGAACTCCTGGTTTTGACCCTTTTGCCCGAATTTTGGATTGCCTCGTCTCATCCTTCCTGTCGTGCTCATCTGGTTGTTGGACTCGGAACGCTACTGGATACGGCTATCTTCTTTGGCGGTTCTTCCCAGCTACCGCTTTGCTCTTCAATTGCCGTCTTCTATCCGGATCATCTCAACAGCTACTCAGCTACACTCGTGTACTCAGGTACATACCTATTGTCTTCCATGGATGTTGGATTCTGGGACATTGAGTGACTTTTCTTGTGATTGCTCTTAAGTGCACATGAACGCCCTCCTGAACTGCACCAACCCGGCACTAGTGCGTCCCTCGTGCCGTTCGGGGTTACTTACCTGTACTAACTTCCCTGTTTGTTATTTTCTCCTGTCGTTGTGTTCAGAATCCTGGACTCCTCTTCCTCTACTATCCTATTTCAGGTCAGTGGTTATCAATCCTATAGCTATAGTGGGAACCGATGCTGAATTAGTTCAATTCCACTCATTTGTGTTATTCTTTATTTAGATCATTCCCGGGGAAACTCAACTCCACTCCAATATCTATATAGGTAGTTGTCCCATCATTTCATCTGTTCTAATTACTTGCATAATATCAACACCGTCTAATATCTTGGTATTCTTTTGCAGCATTGGTATTGGCGGTGTGTGTTATCCCCGCTCTTTTATTCAATTGACATCTCTGTCTGTTCTAGCTAAAACAGCAGAGAGGTACATTGTGGAAAAGAGCCCCTCTTTGAGGAAGCCTGAGTCTTGTACTCAGGGGAGCTGGGATGGAAGGCTGAGTTTGGAATCTTATACCACCAACATCTCCAAGGTCATTATCTCTGTATCTTCAGCCTACTCGGAGTGGTGAGTAACACCATTGCACTCTTTTGTGGGAGAAAGTGGTGGCTCTGTAAAGAGCCTTTTTTGTTTTTGGAAGGTTTTCTCAATGTTTTGAGATAAAGTAGGCAACACATACTATGAAGTGCTTGCTATATGTGCAGAAAGGGCTGCAAAGCATATTGGATATTTTGCAAAAAAGCTGATTGCCAGGATCATTAAGATGGACTCCATATGTGCGAAAAATATTGGTGCTACGAAATGTAATGTTTTCATTGTGGAAGGACGACATGCCAACATCTCTCAAAAATGCGCAAACAGCCGTGTTGACATTGCGCCTCGCTTTCTCCATTTGCGGACCAAATGAACAAGAGCACAGCCACATCAGTCTCTGGGAAATGCAAGAAAAAATTACTCAGGAATTTGGAAACATGTCCATGACTTTCCCAAGTGCCGCTTTCATCGCAAACTGCAGGGAAATTCTGGTAACATGGCCTAAACTGTTCCCTCCACAGTGAATAATAATAGCTTGATAATGGCGCCTCACCAAAGTGGCACAAAGGGGAACCAAATCCACCCACTTCATGCCACACACTCCATACCAGTGCACATCCACATTATCAAATCAAAGATGTGCAGCCACTCCACAGTGCTCTGCATAACCTGTAACCAATATATCCACGAGTCCCCCAAAATCGCGACACTCTGCCTCCTGAAAGACACAGTCATAGCCATAGCCATTTGCACTCCTGTCACCAAACAGACCCTCTGACAGACTCTCTCCTTGCACACCACACCCAGCAAACCTTTTTGGCCAATCCCTTGGCCTCCACAGTCCCATTTCCATGCCTCACATAGCCAGTACGTAATAGTCATGCTTTTAAGGTACAACGCAGATGGTACCAAAAATAACTGCAAGCTTACTAGCTTCACACACGGGCAAGTATCGCTTTGCAAGAAAACCTTCACAACAGTAGGCACAACCAGTGCAGGTCACTATACCGCATACATTAAAAAGAAATGTGGGTGGTTTGAATGCAATGATACTTCCATTACTCTGAAACAGAGATTACCAGCAAATCTAGCAAATGCCTATTTAATGTTCCTGAAACCTAAAAGTAGCATAACCTACTGCCCGATAGCCACCAACAGGTATGTAACTGCAAACGGAAAATACCTTTCTGCCGTGGGAAACTGCACAAACTTAGAATACACAAACTGGCCCATGGGTACATCAGTTGTGCTGCTATACATTTTTTTCCCCCAATGACACAATGATTAAAAGACACAGACAGAACAATTGTGGAAAACATGCGCTAATATTTTTTCACCCATAGTACTTAAAAAGTGCTGAGTATGAGGGTCTACAAACTGTCCTCAATAACCTGTAAAACTTCCAACTGTTACAATATTCCAACTGCTGTCTAACTGTGCCCATACCACTGCGATTAGTACAGCAAATGGCATCTAACTGCACCCATAATACTGCAATGTCACTTTGCAATAGTGGAACACTTAAATCCACCAACAGGAATGACGGTGCTTCAAAATATAACTTGCAAAACTGTTCAACTGCGTACGGTTAGAATACACCAACTGGTATCTAACTGTACCCATAATAACGCAATATTTCTTTCCATTACTACAAAAGTTAAAATCCACCAGCATAAATTAAAGTTCTTCTAGACATCCCTATCAAGACTCGTAAAGTATCAACAGTCAGAATACGCCAACTGGTATCTCAGTACACCCACAGTACTACAATGTTACTTACAGTGCTCAAACTGCTAAAATCCACCTTTAAGAGTGGAAGTGCTTCAAAAGATGCCCTCGAGATCTGTGAAACAAGCAACAATTAGAATTCGCCAACAGGTATCTAATTGGCCCCAAAAAACTGCAACATTAGTTTTCAATAGTACAGTACTTGCAATACACCAACAGGAATCAAAGTGCTTGAACGAATGAACAGTTGGAATACCCAACTGGTATCTAACTGCAACCATACCACCACCACTTCCAAAAAGGAAAACACATACACCCAAGAGTCTAGGGGCTGGCCACAACCATCACAGCCTATACAAACATCCTCATATAATCACCATTCCACTCCCCTACACTAATGAAGCCTGCCTGCAGTCACCAGATAAGTTGCTCGCCCGAGGACCTGTCCCACTTCTGTACTCCTACTATTACAGTACTTGCAATCAGTGGGCAGACTCTTGGGTGCAAGAGTCTAGTGGCTGGTCACAACCATCACAGCATAATACAGCCATTCACCCAAGATTTTGGCCAGTGGCCACAGCTCACACACAAACCAGCCGCCTGAGGCCCTGTGCACATACTATTACAGTACTTGCAGCCAGTGGGCAGACTCTTGTGTGCATGGCCGCACCACAGCATAATACAGTCATGCACCCAAGAATCTGGCCAGTTGCCACAACCCATACACAGAAGCCATCCGCCTGAGGCCCTGTGCACTTCTGTACACATACTATTGAAGTATTGCAGCCAATGGGCAGACTCTTGGGTCAATGGCTTCCGGCCATGCACCCAAGAGTCTAGTGGCTGGCCACAACCACCACATCATTAAACAGCCTATACAAACATCCTCCTATCATCTACATTTCACTACCCCACCCTAATGAAGACTGTCTGCAGTCACCAGATAAGGTGGTCGCCCTAGGTCCTGTCCGCGGACTACTGCGGTGTCCACGGACTGCCGCACTCTGCACGGTCTCCTTCCACCTAAACAAAAACATCATAACACTCTTTCACTCAGCCACCCTTCTCAGCCCCTCTTCCCAACACTAAATGCCCCAAAACATGTTTCCCAGCCCTGTTTGCCACTGAGCTATCGCGGATATCCGCGGTTACAACATGGAGGGCGTTTCGGGAAAATATGACCCACATCACGCTTTTCACCAACCAATGAGCAGACGCGTTGTGTGTCTGGACATCACGCAGCCCTGCGGGTCAATCAGAGTTTTGTCCGTGGAGCGAATAGGAAAATTGATCCGCGGAGCGGATCCAGATATCACTAAGTTTTTGTGACCTACATTTTCCCTGTTTAAAGAAAACTACACCAAATTTAAAAAAGCACATTTTTGAGACGAAGCTGCCAGTCCTGCCGCAAATTTGGTGAAAATCCATCCTGCGGTTTGGGCCGTAGACGTGAGCACATTGTTTTCTCCATTGCATCTATGGAAAAAAAATTGGAACCTCCTATAAGTTTGCTCCCCCTTGACGAAACCTCAAACAAATTCAGAGCGGGCCATATACTTTCTTTGCAAATTTAGGGGAGCTTTCGTCCCGGGGGAGCAAAGTTATAAGCCGCCCAAAAAGTGTTCTTCCTTGAGCAATTTAACCATAATTACACAGCCAATATCACAGGCAGTGTAATATAGAAAGGACTGGTGATATAACACTAATCTGATTTAAAATGAGAGGCACAGAGCAACCCAAGTGGACAAGAGAAAGGAACATTGGGTAAACCAGACAGTTGAGTTTGTACAATCACAATTGCAACAAGCAGTATTAAGAGAGCCAGTCAGAGAAAGACCATGAGAATTAAGAGTCAGCTAGCCAAAAACAGGACTGTGTAAATGCACTGTCCTACCCATAATCCTTAAACGGTCCAACCAGAAGGTGTGAGCCAAGAGAAACCAAGGACAGAAAGCTAGCAGCCATAAACTCTTGAAAGGAGAAACCAAGCAAATAACTACTTGTGTAACTTAAAATACAATCTTTTTTCCACTGTCGAATCTAGTCCGATGTCATCTTTTGATAAAAGCATCACATTCCTGTGCTGGGTTTCATAAATGGTGCTCTTAGGTGCAAAGCAACGGACCACTGTGCAATAATGGGCTACAGTAAAACGCTCTAATCGTAGACTCAATTAAAAGTCAATATTTTATTAAAAGTACACTTTGAAGGACATGGAGAGTGCTACAGGCAGCAGATGTAGAGTAAGAGGCAAAGGTGGAACTGGATTTGATTAATCTGTTGGTGTAGCTCAGGAGTTTGCAACCTTTGGCTTCCCTATCGGGACGTGAAGTGTACCCAAAATCCCTCACACGCCGAGGTCCCTCCGATTGTATTTTTTCTGCCATGAGGGAGCCCGAGGCTATTGTGAGTGAGTACATAAAGAGAGAAAGTAGTAAGACGTCTATGTTCCTTCCACCCGAGCAGGGAGGCAGGGTGGGCGCAAGTGAAACTAAGCAGATACAATCATCAAAAATGCTGTTACGGTGAGTAATGCATGACTTCTGATGCTTGTTAATCTGCTTAGAATCACATGCTGTGCATAGACTAGCGAGCAGTACCCGGAGTTGGAGGTGGGTTGTGAGAAGGAGCAATAGTGAAAAGATGTCTTAATACTGCTTGTCCCACCTGTGAATCAGATTTAGAATGAGTGGCTAGGCAATAGTATTTTGTAAAGGTATGTACAGAAATCCAGGTTGCCGTTTTGCAAATGGACTCAAGGGGAACATTTGCAATGAATGCTATGGAAGCCCCAGCACCCCGAGTAGAGTGTGCTCTAGGCTTGAAGGCCAGCTCTCTATTAGCAAGAGTATAACATTGTGTGATGCATTTGCCAATCCACCTTGAGATAGCTGATTTAGAGACAGCTGCCACTGAAACGTAAAACTGGTTTGTCTTCCTCAGTGGTTTCGTCCTTTCCAGGTAAAACATGACTGCCCTGCGGACATCTAGTATGTGTAGGCTTCTTTCGGCCATGCTAGTGGGATTCTGGAAGAAAGTGAGTAGTTCAATTGATTGGTTCACATGGAACTTCGAGATGATTATATGCGCAAATCTGGGATGAGTGCGCAGAACCACCTTATCCCTGTGGACTGTAACAAAAGGGTCTAGAACTGAAAGGGCCTGTTGTTCGCCAACCCTTCTAAAAGAAGTGATAGTCACTAGGAAGGCCATCTTGTAAGGTCTTTTAGATTTGCTTTACGCATTTGCTGAAAGGGAGACCAATGAGTCTGGTCAAAACCACATTTAGATCCCATCCGGGAGCTGGGTTAGAAATGGGGGGTTCAATTCTCTTAACCCCTTCCATAAAAGCCTTAATAACAACAGGCATTTTCCACCATGACACTTTCTGTTGTGACGTAGTGTAGGCTGATAGAGCAGCTAGATGAACCTTTACGGAATTAAAAACCAAACCTGAGTTTAACAAATGAGTTAGGTCAACAAAATGTGGGTAGGCGCGCAGTCAATGGGATTGACGCCCTTGGTTTTACACCAGATGACAAAGCGTTTCCATTTACTGGAATAGTAATAATACGCGTTAGGTTTTCTAGCCTCCCTGAGTATATCTGTGCATCTCTGAGTGAGTTGAAGGTGTCCGAACTCTAGGACCTCAGGAGCCAGGTCACTAAGTTCAGAGTTTGCGGGCATGGGTGTAGTGTCTCCCCTCTGTCCTGAGACAACATGTTGTACAGGCAGGGTAGTTTCATGGGGGGCAGGGGGGAGAGGGACATTTCCATTAGATGAGCGAACCAGGGTTGGCGGGCCCACATGGGGGCCACCAAAATCATTGTAACTGGTTCCTGGTGCATCTTGTGCACTATCTTGTTGAGTAGCAGAGTCGGGGGAAAATTTCCCTGACCATGTTATCCAGAGCCTGTTCCCCTTGGAGCGGTTCTGGGGGGTACCTGGAGGCGTAGTCTTGGCAATGGGCGTTCTCCTGAGTTGCAAACAGGTCGATCTCTGGGAAGCCCAATTCTGTGAAGATGTTGGAGACAATGTCTTTGTGCAGACGCCATTCGTATTCTACGGGCAGTGGGAAATCTCTGCTGAGCATGTCCGCTAGAAGATGGAGTTCTCCTGGAACGTGCTGTGACAGTAGGGACATCTTGGGGGTCATTACGAGTTTGGAAGCAGCCATGGTTCTAATAGCACCATGGCTGCCTCCAAACCTGTGTCCGGGTCCGTGGTGTCGGAATGGGGATTTACCGGGACATTCCAACCCTGCGGACCCGATAAGTCCCCATTCTGAAAACAATTCCCCCATTCCCATTGGAGCCCCCATAGGGCTCAATGGGAATGGGGAAGGAGCTAATAACGGGCCCGCAAATTGCAGGCCCGTTATTAGCTCCCTGGTCCCTTAACGGGTCCCGCTAAGGGCGGCTGGCAAAACCAGCCGGCCCTAGTGGGACCCGCCAAGGGACCTCGGAATGCGACGGCAGGGGGTTAACGGCACCGGCATCCTTACCGGTGCCGTTAACCCACTACCGCCGTACTCGTAATGACCCCCCTTGTGTCTGAGAGCCCACATCCAAATGTTCTGGGACAGCTTGGATAGCCCTGAGAGTGTGTGCCCCTCTGTTTGTTTAGGTAATACATGGCTGTGGGGCTGTCTGTCAGGGCCAGGACTGTCTAGCAGCTCTAACAGATTGATATGGTTGGACGCTACTTGTGGGGACCACGCTGCATGCGCTGTCTGCTGAAGCAGATGAGACCCCCACCCTGTGAGAGATGCGTCTGTCGTGAGAGTGGCTTCTATTGCAGGAGTGGTGAAGGTAATCCCCTTCAAGAGGTTTTCCCTCGACCACCACTGCATAGAGAGAACGAGGGCTGGCGAGACAAATACCAGATCTTACCATTGTCTGCTGACCTGACACCACTGGCCACTCTTACATAGGACGAATGCGCAGCCACGCGTGGGGAATGCATGACACCATCATACCTAGCAAAGGGAAAGGCCTTGCGTACCGTCACTTCCCGACTGGCTACATATTGAGGGATCTGAGAAAGCATGTTCTGAACCCTCTCGTTGGAGGGGAAGACAAGGCCATCCTTTGTCCGAATCAGAGCCCCTAGAAATTGCTTGACTTGACTGGGGTCTTAGCTGGATTTCTTCTCGTTCATGGAGAATCCCAGACTGAACAGGAGGTCTATTGTCTTCTGAGTATTCATTAGGCACATCTCGTAAGAGTCCCCTGTTATGAGCCAGTCATCGAGGTAAGGGTAAACAGGGACAGATAGTCTGCGCAGGTGTGCTGCTGCTACTGCCAGGACCTTCTTAAACACCCTTGGCACCGAGGCAATGCCAAAGGGGAGTACTTTGAATTGATAGTGCCTGTCCTCGATCATGGACCTTAGATATTTTCTGTGCGCTGGCAACATTGAAATATGAAAGTATGCATCTTTCATGTCCAATATTACCATGTAATCCCCGTTTCAACAGTGGGATTACTTCCTGCAGGGATACCATACGAAACCTTTGAGGTTTGTGTCATACATAGGTATTCCCTATGGAGAAGGTGGAGAATACATCGGTAAGCCAAGAATCACCTCCCCAACATGGCGGATTCTTTTCACTGCGATTATTTTAACATCTTCGTTGGTCTAGTCTCTTCCAAAATGGCCGCTTCTAACTCCTCCTTTATTACTAGCTTTCCAACCCAGAACGGCGCGTTACTTCAAACTTAACTCTGTGAAACTAATGGATCTCCGGGCGAAGTAAGTGCTATCTCCTTTCCTTTTTTCCTTTCTTTTCTCATTCATTTCTCCCTGCTCTGTAACTCGAGCTGCAGCACGGCTTCCCCGTGGCTTGCTCAGCACTTCCCATTCGCTTAGTTTGTTTGGATTACGACTCCGGAACTAATCTTGGGATCCTTTCAAAGTTTGTTCCCGGCGAGACTTTGGCTGCAGATACTCCGTGTGTATATTAACACATAATTTCAAACGGAAAAGCAGTGCCTTTCATACTCACTGCCATTCTGCCACTCTGAACTCTTATTGTAATTCTAGTCAAAATTAAACTAGGAATACGTATCTAAAACCCTTCTTGTTGTGTGACTTCTAACACAGTGTTTCCAAGGGGAATTTCTTTCTGAACTCGTCGGATTAACCCTGCATTGGACTTTTTGCCAATCTGTTTAATTTGTCAGACAGTCAATTGATATTTGCTATAAAGGCAAACACCCTCTCACAGACGCCAGGACAATCTACTACTTTGTGCATCACACCCGATCAAGACTTCCTACTTTGCGCAACACGTGCACCAAAAAGTTAATTTAAAGCAAAGGATATCTTGCAACTGGTAAGTCCACTGACTGCTTTCCTGATTTGTTTTGGCTGCTATTCTCCCTTGCATACCCCTTTATCCTTGTAACAAGAATACTAAGAAGGTTTCTCTTTCTCTTTATGCGTCTGGACCCAGAACACTGCAAATCCGCACAAAACTCTGCATCGCTCGTAAAGATAGGAAACTTTGCTTCCGGACCTACAGTCTGACTCTACGTTTGGGTTTTCTTCCCCAGGAGGGTTTCCCCTGCTTTACCTAGGATCTTGTTTTCACCTTATCGAGGTCACAGGTGGAGCTGGGAAAGCTCCCCACTGTTCATCCTTACCCATTTCCCTCTTCGCAGGTAAGGGTTCAGTGAACCTCTTTAAAAATATATTCATAGAAACTTTGTTGTTAGTAAATAATTGCAAGAGTCATAACAGAAAGTAACGCCTAATATAATAGAATAAATGGACCAACAAATACAACAAATGATGGCGGGATTGCAAAATCTCACCACAGAGGTCCAGACCCTAAAAAACGATAATGCCGTTCTCAGACAATTAATGATGCAACACCACGACTTACCACCAGGCCCATTACCGGGCGGTAAATATGATGGTAATCCAAAAAAACTTCGTGAGTTTTTAGACTCATGTGTAGTGCAATTCGCCTTTAAACCTGCTTATTTTCCTACAGACCGCATTAAAGTAGGCCATATGATTTCGAATCTTGTAGGAGCTGCCCTCGCTTGGGCGACCCCACTAGTGATAACCAATAATCCAATTTTAGATTCCTATCCTGGATTCATCAATAGTCTGAGGGCAATGTTTGGAAGACAAGAAGTAATCATATCAGCACAAGAGCATCTATTAGACTTTCGACAGGGGTCTATGGAAACTTTATCTTTTATAACCCAATTCAAACAAATGGCCCATGAGACTGCCTGGTCTGATGATGCCTTAATTACCTTACTACGTAGAGGACTCAACGAAGATCTAAAAGACGAGATTTCTAGACTGCCTCGACCTGGGAATTTCGCGGAAATGATCACTATGGTTCTCCAACTAGATTACCGCCTACAAGAACGTAATACAGAAAAGAAACGATCCAGAAACCCCCGCTTACCTGAAAATACTAAATTCCATCCCAAATCCTCCAAAGAAGAAGAACCCATGCAAGTAGGATCTGCAAGAGGCCCCTTAACCACAGAAGAACGAACCAGACGCCGTACTTTGGGTCTCTGTATGTACTGTGCCTCCAAAGAACACGAGTTAAAGGATTGCCCATTGGTCCCTCCTAGAAGATCGGGAAACGCAAATTCCCGGTCATAAGGGGAACTATGATCCGGGAAGGAAAACACAGTTCTCCAATTTCTACCCAAATGGTGCTCATCAAAATATCATTGAGAGTGAAAGATCACCTACTTGACAACATCCCAGCTCTGATCGATTGTGGAGCCGCAGGAAACTTCCTGGATGACCACTGGGCCCACAAGTATCATATCCCTCGTAGATCACGTTCTACATTCATCCCCGTAGAAGGAGTGGATGGTACCCCCCTCTCTTCGGGACTTATCAAAGAAGAAACCGAACTGATAAACATGACTATTTCGACCCATCAAGAAGACATAGCTTTCGACCTCATAAGAGCAGCCCACTATCCCGTGATCTTGGGTCTTCCATGGCTCCGACTACATAACCCTTTTATCAATTGGACAGCAGGAACTCTTTTTCTAGGTTCAGAACATTGTGTAAACCATTGTTTAAATGAGGGATCAGTAGGGTTTCACACCCTCCCGCCTATACCTCAGTCTCAGGAATCAACCTCCATCAAAGTGATGACAACCTTGCCTAACCAATATCATGATTATAAAGAAGTTTTTTCTGATCTTGAGTACAAAGAACTCCCTCCCCATCGTCGGGACGATTGTTCCATTGACTTAATTCCAGACCAACCTATTCCTTTCAGTAGGATGTACATTCTGTCTCAAACAGAAAAAAATGTCCTACATGAATACTTGGAAAGCAATCTCCGTAACGGACTCATCACAGAATCTCATTCACCGGCAGGTGCGTCGTTATTTTTTATCCCAAAAAAGGATACAACTGAACTTAGGCCCTGTATAGACTACAGAGGGTTAAATAAAATAACCATTTCGGATAAGTACCCCATGCCCCTTATTCCAGACATCCTAGAAGCCGTGAGAGGAGCAACCATATTCACCAAACTCGATCTGAGAGGCGCCTATCACCTCATCCGAATACGCAAAGGCGACGAGTGGAAGACTGCTTTTAGAACCCCATTCGGACATTTCGAATACAGGGTTATGCCATTTGGTCTCTCCAACGCACCTGCCGTTTTCCAAAGGTTTATAGACCATGTTTTTTCAGACCTCTTACTACACACGGTAGTGGTATACATCGATGATATTTTGATTTTCTCCAAGAACCTCCCTGATCACATCATCCATGTTCGGGAAGCATTAAGAAGACTAAAACAGAACCATCTTTTTGCCAAACTAGAAAAGTGCGTATTTCATCAACCCCAAATCCCATATTTGGGGTACATACTATCCGCACAAGGGACACAAATGGACCCCACCAAAGTACAAGCAGTTCTAAATTGGCCCATACCACAAACCATAAAAGAAATTCAGAGTTTTTTGGGGTTTTCAAATTTTTACCGCAAATTTATTCCACAATTCTCACGTACCATTCTTCCCATCACTAAACTTCTTAAGAAGAATCACAAATTTGACTGGACTAACGAAACCCAGGAAGCCTTTTTGAAATTGAAACAGGCCTTTACTACAGCCCCCATCTTGAGACTACCAAATCAAAAACTACCCTTTATAGTTGAATCCGATGCCTCTAACAAGGCCATAGGAGCGGTACTAAAACAGATGGACACGGCCGGAAGAGAACATCCTCTCGCCTATCTGTCCAAGACTTTATCCAACTCAGAGGTCAATTACACCGTCCTAGAAAAGGAACTTCTGGCCATAAAAAAGGCCTTACAAGAATGGAGACATTTACTGATCGGAGCCCAATTCCCCATTGAGATAAGAACCGATCATCACAATTTACGAGTTCTACAATATACAGAAACACAAAATAGCCGACAGGCCAGATGGGCTCATTTTTTCTCATCTTATCGGATAAATTTCACTTTTATCCCAGGCAACACCAACATCATGGCAGATGCCTTATCTCGAAAACCCATCACTCACCAACACTCCTTTCAAAAAGAAAAGATGTTCCCAGACTCTACTTTCATCTATCTTGTTAGAGATTATTTATCCACTATCAAGGATGTAACTTCCACAATGGAACCCCTTATCACCATTGACAAGCAAAGATTCAATCTCATCGCAGAAGATGGATTGTACTTCCATGATTCCAAATTGTATCTTCCCACGGAAGAATTAAGAAAGGAAGCTCTACAAATGAATCATGACTCCGTTATCGCTGGACATCGAGGCGTGAAAGGAACCTTGTTGCTAATTAACCGACACTTTTGGTGGCCTAAAATCTCTCAAGATGTGCAAGATTATGTAAATTCTTGTGCAGTATGTAGTCAAACTAAGACGTCCCGCCATCATCCCTCTGGATTACTGGTTCAACCTTCTCTCCCCACCAAACCATGGCAACAAATATCAACTGATTTCATTGTTGATCTTCCACCTTCCAATAATCACACAGCCATAATGGTTACTGTTGACTACTTCACCAAGCTTGCTCACTTTGTAGCCATTCCCAAAATACCAACTGCAGCCCAAATGGCCACCATATTTCTCCACTCAATCTTTTCTAAACATGGCCTTCCTGACACCATAATCTCGGATCGCGGATCCCAATATACATCTCGGTATTGGACCCTGGTCTGTAAAACCTTGGGCATCAAACGTGCCTTAAGTTCAGGGTACCATCCCCAGACTAACGGCCAAACCGAGAGACTAAATCAAACCCTTGAACACTATTTACGATGCTTTGTGTCAACCCTTCAAGACAATTGGTCAGAACTCTTACCCTTAGCAGAATTTGCATATAATAACACCCACCATAGTTCCATCAACACCTCCCCCTTCTGTTGCACGTATGGTTACCACCCTTCCAGCATACCTACCATCACTCCCTCTAGTCCCCATAGTCCCTCGATAACTTCCTTGATGGATTCCATTAAGATAGGTCATTCAAAGGCCCTTACCGCCTTAACCCATTCGAGAGAACAACAAAAGGTACAGGCTGACAAAAAAAGAACGTATACTCCACCTCTTCAAGTAGGGGACCAGGTCTGGTTAGCTTCTAAATTCCTCCCCCGCCACCTGGTACCTTCCAAACTCTCACCCAGATATTTCGGACCTTTTGTTGTTTTATCAGCCATTGGAACCGTAGCCTACCGACTGAAACTGCCAATTTCCTGGTCCAGAATACATCCTGTATTTCACGTATCACAATTGAAACCCTATATTCCGGATCGGTTCCAGAGAAAGCACATAACATCCCCACCGCCTGTCGATACTCAGTCTGGGCCTGAATATGAAGTGGCCGGCATCTGTGATTCCCGTTACTTTCGTGGTGTACTTCAGTATTTAATTGACTGGAAAGGATATGCTATATCTGATCGTACATGGGAACCTGCTTCACAGGTCCATGCTCCGGATTGTATTCGACGTTTTCACAGGTCACGTCCCTGGAAACCCGGTCCTAACCCCTCACAAGGGGGGCATACTGTCATACATAGGTATTCCCTATGGAGAAGGTGGAGAATACATCGGTAAGCCAAGAATCACCTCCCCAACATGGCGGATTCTTTTCACTGCGATTATTTTAACATCTTCGTTGGTCTAGTCTCTTCCAAAATGGCCGCTTCTAACTCCTCCTTTATTACTAGCTTTCCAACCCAGAACGGCGCGTTACTTCAAACTTAACTCTGTGAAACTAATGGATCTCCGGGCGAAGTAAGTGCTATCTCCTTTCCTTTTTTCCTTTCTTTTCTCATTCATTTCTCCCTGCTCTGTAACTCGAGCTGCAGCACGGCTTCCCCGTGGCTTGCTCAGCACTTCCCATTCGCTTAGTTTGTTTGGATTACGACTCCGGAACTAATCTTGGGATCCTTTCAAAGTTTGTTCCCGGCGAGACTTTGGCTGCAGATACTC
Source organism: Ambystoma mexicanum (assembly GCF_040938575.1). NCBI lineage: Eukaryota > Metazoa > Chordata > Amphibia > Caudata > Ambystomatidae > Ambystoma > Ambystoma mexicanum. The sequence continues at coordinate 292,404,539 of NC_090922.1, forward strand.
CGTGTGTATATTAACACATAATTTCAAACGGAAAAGCAGTGCCTTTCATACTCACTGCCATTCTGCCACTCTGAACTCTTATTGTAATTCTAGTCAAAATTAAACTAGGAATACGTATCTAAAACCCTTCTTGTTGTGTGACTTCTAACACAGTGTTTCCAAGGGGAATTTCTTTCTGAACTCGTCGGATTAACCCTGCATTGGACTTTTTGCCAATCTGTTTAATTTGTCAGACAGTCAATTGATATTTGCTATAAAGGCAAACACCCTCTCACAGACGCCAGGACAATCTACTACTTTGTGCATCACACCCGATCAAGACTTCCTACTTTGCGCAACACGTGCACCAAAAAGTTAATTTAAAGCAAAGGATATCTTGCAACTGGTAAGTCCACTGACTGCTTTCCTGATTTGTTTTGGCTGCTATTCTCCCTTGCATACCCCTTTATCCTTGTAACAAGAATACTAAGAAGGTTTCTCTTTCTCTTTATGCGTCTGGACCCAGAACACTGCAAATCCGCACAAAACTCTGCATCGCTCGTAAAGATAGGAAACTTTGCTTCCGGACCTACAGTCTGACTCTACGTTTGGGTTTTCTTCCCCAGGAGGGTTTCCCCTGCTTTACCTAGGATCTTGTTTTCACCTTATCGAGGTCACAGGTGGAGCTGGGAAAGCTCCCCACTGTTCATCCTTACCCATTTCCCTCTTCGCAGGTAAGGGTTCAGTGAACCTCTTTAAAAATATATTCATAGAAACTTTGTTGTTAGTAAATAATTGCAAGAGTCATAACAGTTTGACAAATATGTTCGTTGGGCGCAAGTCGAACGCAGGGAGCATGGTGAGGTCCTTTTTGGGTCCAAGGAAGTACAATGAATAAATACCCTTGTTAACATGAAGAATAGGTACGGCTTCTATGGCGTCCTTTTCCAGAAGTGCCTCTACTTCTTGTATTAGGATTCGCAGATGGTCAGGCGTCGTGCTCTGGGCGGTCTGAATTGTGGGAGTCGGGTGAATTGCACACAGTACCTGTGGGCAACCGTTTTTAGAACCCACTGGTCTGATGTAAACCCCTCCCATGCCGAAAGTAAAGATGTTCAGCGCCCCCCAACTGGGGTGACATGGGAGGGGGCCTGGATGCGTAGGTCATTTCTGACCAAATGCTGTGGCTCCCCTGGAATTGGGGCCTCTGCCTTTCTTGCGTCGCTGACCCCTAGGTGGATAGCTGACGGGGGGGGGGGGGGAGGCTGGATGCTTGTCTTGAGTTCCAGATGTTTCCCGTATTTTACATGTTTTGTGCGGAAAGGGATTGGCCTCAAAAGGACGGGCAAGAACCTCTCTAGGGGGAGGGTTTTTGTGTGATTTGCTGCAGGGATTTAAGAGTCTTGTGCTCTTTTTTGGCAGTCTCTAGAGCATCGTCGACTGATTTACCAAAGAGATTCGACTCCTCAATAGGTTTATCAATAAGGACTGCTTCGGTCTCCGGCTTGAAGCCCAAGTTTCGGAGCCAATTGTACCGTTTGAGCCAGGTGCCCTGAGCTAGGGATCTTCCTGCCGTCTCTGCAGTATCCAGAGTGTGTTTTAGTACATTTTGGTTGACCTGCCTGCCCTCGGCCACAACAGCGAGTAATCTGGTTCTTGTGGGTTCAGGCACCTCCTGGAGAGCTTCTTGTATAAGGTTCCACTGTGCATCCGCATAACTGGCAAGCAACGTAGTGTTTGCTATGCGCGTGGTGAAAGCAGCTGCCGTGGTAATTCGCTTACCCAAGGCATACAATCTTTTTGACTCCTTATCAGGAGGTGCCTCTCCCGTAACAAGGGGTACTCCCGTCCGTTTCTGGGTGGCGGTAACCACTAGGGAGTCGGGGTGGCGTGGCCTTTAATATATGTAGGTTCAGTAGGCGATGGTCGAAATAATTTCTCCACTCTTGGATTTACTGCCCTAGTCTGGGCTGATGTGACCAGGGAAGGAGCCAATCTCCTTTTAATGGAATTCAGGAGAGGTATGGCTTGGCTGGAGGGGGGGAGGGGAGGTGAATATCCTCCACAAAATCGTGTTTGGGTAGGGCCTCCTGGGTGGCGATTTTAAAATAATCTGTCGCCTTTCTTAAAATCGCATTGAATGCCATCTGATCGTCCACTGGGGAGGCTTGGCGGGCCGGAGTGGAAGGGAATCCAAACATTGGACATCCGTGTCCTGGTCATGAGTAGGGAGTGCCCATGGTTCCGTCTCAACCTGGTGAGTGTCCTCCCAGCCTTCTGTGGGATCCACACCTGGTCATCCACAGCATAGTCTTGTAGGAAGGTAGTCTCCTCTTCCTCATCATAAATGTCCTGATAAGTGTCCATCTGGATCTCATCTTCCAGGTGGATAGAAGTGAACTGTTCTTGAGAAGGCCCAACATTTCTAGGAAATTTAGAAACTGGCACAAAGTGAGGGTGCTCCCGAGGTCTCTTAGGGGTAGGCTGCTCTGAAAGTGAGACAAACTTTTCCAAACGGTCCATGCACCCTTCAAATTTTTCTTTGGTCCATTTAGATGAACCAGAAGGGTCAAAGGTTGGAAAATGTTCATTTTATTCCCCATGGCGCCGAAATTGGTTTCCCATAGAGCTAGCCAAAGGCTCCTCACTCTCCTTGTAATCTTCTTGAACATCGGGGAGTTGTGACGCATCTTTCGACGTGCCCGCGGCCCTCTCCTTGTGCTTCGTTGCGTCTTTAGGCTTCTCAGCCACACTGCCGAATCAATCCTAGCAATGCTTTCAGCGATGTTCGGCGAAGCGGGGTGTGCCGTGTTACTAGGAGGCCTAGCAGTAGATTTTTCCCCTACCCGAGCCTTAGAGGGTGTTGGAGCGTCAGAAAAGCACGCTTCGATGGCCGAATGTGGTTTGGAGGGAGCGCCCTTATTTTTTGAAGGCCCAGTCGCAAGAGGCTGTTGATCTTGAGGATCAGAGGATTCCATCGAAATCTTCGGCAATCCTGTTGGCGCTTTCGCCCGTTTCGAGGGCACCGGCGAAACCGGGGCAGGGGTTGTCCATTTAGTGCGTTTGCGATCTCGTATGCCCTTGTCGCTGGGTGTTTTCCCCATAGCGTGACTCGCGTCAGGCCTAGCGTGGTCGGGGTTGGGCGTGGCAGACCTAGAGGTGTCCATCGTGAGGTCGATGGCATCCGAGATGGACGCCTGGTCATCACTAGTTCCCCGGTCACTTTCAGCGGGTGCGGCAGTGGGGGAACAAGATCCAGCCAGCCACATGCAGTAGCCGCGTCACCGCATAACGCGGCACTACTTAAGCATTTTAGTTTGAAGGAGTCTACAGGCAGTGCCCCGCGCTTCGTTGTGGTCAAGGGGTAGACAAATTATTGCACTTATCGTGCTCGTCCTTCCAAGGGTATCTGGCCCTGCAAGAGGGGCCAAACCTAAATTGTGTCCTTTCCATGGCGAAAGGTAAAAAAGACGATAACCAGACCTAGAGGGCAAAGAGGGGGAAAGAGGAGAAACATAGCTGAAAGGATATGACCACCCCGACCCCGCTCTCCATACTTTGTAGGCCAACCAGAGGGCCCGGCCACGTGGACGGTTCCACCGCCGGAGTTTAGGCGTCGAAGTCCACCACATTCTTAGGCATTGAAAGTCCCCCGTTGTCTTCGTTGTACCACAGGAAGCACAGGCAAAGTTACTATCAGGCGATAATTAACAAAGTCGATAAACAAGGTATAACAATGTCTCTCGTTAAAGAGCTCCGCAATAGGGCGACCAGTTGTCTGGACAGAAAAAAAACAATCTGAGGGACCTCTATACTACACGTCATGATAGGGATAGTGTTACAGACACACCTATGCCAACGTCCCCTTTCGGTCCACGAAAAGACAAGATGCAATATTCTGCGGTTACCACTGGATGTCAGACCATATGCACAGCATGTGATTCTAAGCAGATTAACAAGCATCAGAAGTCCATTATGAACAAACCTAAACATTCTTTCAGGTGTTCAGGGGGTGGTGAAGGGCAGGTTTGTTGGCTGGGATGCTTATTGCAATTTGGTAAGGACCACCTCATTTCTATTCAGGTTTAAACTCTCTTTTGTCAATTAGTTTATTTTGCTTATGGGTTTAAGAACACTCATATGACCAGTTGTACAATGCATACTTATCTGCAGGGTCTAGGGTACCAGTCAGTTGTAAGCCTGTACTTGTTATTCTCTCCGAGTTAGGTAGGGCTTTATGCCTAGCTGTATCCAAAGTTAAACAGGTCTGGGTGGGCTTTTATAACACGACTTCAAATCTGTGCCATGAAAGAGATTCATCAGAAGATTACTCTAGGGAGATCAGCAATCTTAACCACAGTCAAAAACAAGTTCACTCAAAGAGAGAAACTGCTTGTAGCCACAGAGATATAATGAATGCAATAATGTATTTATATATCGCTTTCAAAGCACTCTCAATGGAACATTTTCATAAACAATTATTATTACCCAACCAAAGTCGGTACTCATTTAACAACCTCTGAAAAATAAAAGGGTGAATTGGCCTTGCTAAGATTTGACCCTGTGATGTGCAGATCACAAAAAGATTTCAGCAGTGGCCTCTCAAAAGGCTGAGCTTTATTTCCAGATATATTACTAATATATTTGGTAAATTCTGGATAATGTCTGCATCATTGTTTGTGAAGTGGCCCAAAGGAGCGTGCTGCATCGCCAGGCCTTTAAAAAGCCTCCCGCTGTGCGGGGCGCAAAGTGGGACGCTGTGTACACTTATCAGCAGTTGACAGCAGTACTGACAACTCCCGCTGGGAAAGATCTTACTCTGTATTTTGGTGTGTTGCATAGTGACATACTTTGCAGAACAACGGCCTATAACTTCAGAAGCAAAACTGCCAATCATGCAGGCCTACGAGTTAACTCCTTAAATACAGGCAATTTAGCTTTAAGTCCTGCAATTTCTAAGTCAGAAAAAATAACTAGCTACTTTTTCTTACAACCTCATCTACCACGCCCAGCTTCCTCTGTTACTACTCAAGCCTCACTACCAGTAGTCCCAATACACCCCGAGCCACCACACTTTCCAAAAGAGAAGAAAAAACATCCGCCAAAAGTCTCACTTGACTCAACTCTCTTAATACCTCCTTTCTGAACCTATGTACTGAAGCATCCAGCATGATTACTACGACTCAAGAACCAGGCAGGAGACAGTAAGTACAATACAAGAAATGTACTTTATTCCTCGGTTATACTATACATCTTTCCAGTTTACAGTCCCATGCTGAAGTCCTGACCAACAATCACTCCCTGAATCTCCAGTAACAACCATTCTACATTCCATCCAACATTTTCACAGCAGCATCAAGCTCACTTGCATGCATGATACTACATGTACTGGTTTATTTTTGGAGGGAAAGTCGGATGTGGGAAAAGAGAAACGTGAAGTTCCTGGAGAGGTGAGAGTACCTCTAGGCCATGCAGATAAAGAGGACTTTGATCCATTTGCTTCCCTGATTACCATTCAATCAAACAAGCTATACCAAACACAAACCTCAATAGTATTTCCTCACCAGCAGCAGCACTCACACTGGTCCTACAATCTCTAGTCTCCAAGATAAACTAAGATACTTAACAACAATACCTTGGTAAACTCGACAAATGACTTCCTGCCTCGAACGCTGCACCAATCAAGTTGAACAAAAAGGTTAAAAAGCGAGCATCTGGTCCCTCAGTTAAAGATCAGGATTTCTGTTTTCAGGTTTCTCCTACCAAACTGACCCCCTCTTTGGAGATTATATGCGAAGCGGTGGACGAATGCTCGAGTCAAAAACCTAATTTATCTGACCTTGTTGAGTTGATTCCCAATTCATGTAATAAGGAAAGTTGCACTAAGCATCAGAAGGGAAAGAAATCTAAGAATAAAAAGAATCTGAATAAAAAAAAACCCTCCTCTCGAAAGCTCACTGCAATTATTTATCTTGAAATCTGTGCCCTTAACCCTTTCAAACAGGAGCCAGGAAAAGCAATCAGACTGGCGTGAGACCTGAAAAGGATGTCTGTACTTATGTGATAAAAGGTCCATCTAAAGACGGCTTTGCAGGGGCAGCAGTGTTTAGAGCTAACCCTCGGGAAGACAATGATGGGACACAGGTTCTCTCCCAACTGCCCACCATGATCCCGTTTGATACTGTGGAAGTACTGGAATCCTTGTCACGCTCATTGATGGATAGATCCAAGGAGTGTGTTACACATAAAAATCAAGTTAATTGGAAGACCCAAACAAAGGAGTTCTTGCCCATTTTTGGGTCCCACGTGGGTAAGGCTACATTATCGGGCATAAAGGAGTGTTGATTGCCATCACACAAGGAGACACCTAGTGAATTTGATAGTTGTCTATGCATTGAGGCTCTGTGGAAGGATGATGAGCAGCATCCCCTGAAAAGATCCAAGATCCTTGCAATTATGAACTCATTTCTAAGGCTCTGCCTGACTCAATCGGCTAATATGAATCAGGTCAAACTTATTTCAGCCAAACTAAACACAATCAAGTTACACGTCAACGCTCATTTGAGTCTTTCAACTACAGTTACAGAAATTGATGCTTTTCGATCAAGAGGATATGATATTTATGGACTCAGTGTAGCCCCTTCTGTAAAGGATTTCACTTGTGGTAACACAACGATCCTTAATCTTCAGGGAAGATGATCCCTTTTTATCAGGTGGCATTATAGAAGTTGGGGCAATTGCACAGTCTCCATGTTGTCCAAAAATGTAGAAGCAAAGGTGCCACCATCTGATTGGTCATGGCTAAAGGGTGCGCTAACTGACCATAGGGGAGATGTGCCCCTTGTGCAACAACTTTAGCAGGAAGGAAAAACCCCGCTCTCATGGAAATGCCGGGCTATAACAATGTTAAGATATCTGCCCGTTTGTTTTCATATATCCTTAGCTATGATATAATTTCTGCAAGAGACATGGCTTCTTAAGAGGGGAATGCTAGATGGATTCACAGTCTTTTCCAATTCTGCCCGGAACTGCGTATTGGGCCGCCCTTTGGGTGGATTATTAATTGCAACCTTATCTAAATTTAAACAGAGTGCCGAGGTTATGGTTACAAACACAGACTCACTATTGGTGCAAAAAGTGGTCTGAAAATATGAATTGAGGCTGAATCTATGATCAACCTATAATGGAATCCTGTGAAAGGTGGTCTTGATGTGCTTGAGGATTTGTGTGACCTCCTAACATAATGTTTTTTTGCCAGCAAAGAAGATAACATCCTGTTGGGTGGCAATTTCAATTCCTGGTGTCCACACAGGGATATGAACAACAGTTGCAAGTGGATCACAAATGTTGCGAACAGCAAAATAGGGGATAAAAATGGTCTCACCTGGGCACACTACCTTAAAGAATGGAATTTGCTAAGACTTATAATTTAAGGTGTGACTTGCCCGCAAGTAATACCTGGCGCAGAGGAGAGGTTACATCTCGAATTGACTATGTTTTCGTCTCAGACTCATTTACAAGGCACTAACCATTACATTTTCTGACCTTAGGGACCATGTGTGCTTTTTCTGAACTTCCCGACCATGTGTGCCTATATCTGACCATTAACCCAACATGCAAAACCTATAAGCAAGATATACAGCTAGCAAACCCCAGGGTGAATCCTGGGGGAAATCGAGTTTTGATGTCAGGCCATAATTGTAACCATATCACGAGGTGGGCTAAAAGAGTTTTCCACATGCATTACTCCCCAGGGGGACCCCAAGTGGAATGTGAATAATTACACATCTTCTAACAATCTGTATGAGGCAGTTGGGCCCAATAAATTGAAGAGTTCCACTTCTCTTAGAATAAATAAACATATTTGATAAGGACATTGTAAGAATGAAATGCAAAATGAGAGTCCAAATTAGAAAATTATCCAGAAATCAGTATGTATCCCTGTTTGATCACAAAACTAGGACCAACCAAATTCGTCAAGTGTACAAACACACAATGCTCCAGCATGATGGTGAAGAAATGTTAAATGTTGTAATGGTAAGGCAATCAAGTGTTCTTTGGGATTTAAATAAAAACACTGATCGCTCAAAATCTGAAGTTATTTATATACCTATTCCAAATGAAACATGGCTGGATGCGGATGGAAAAAAATGTAATGTATCGTTGCCCATTCAACTGTCGATTAAATGGGAGCAATTACCATCTTTAAACCATAATTTTACAAGATCAGACATTGTATATCTAATAGAAAAAGCTAAACATTCTCAGGCAGCCAGCCCAATGGCATGACAAACACTTTGCTAAAATCTAATCCAGCACTGTTGGCCAATATTCTTTACAATTTATTTCAGGATATCATCAAAGAGAATAATATTCCACATTCATGGACAAAGGCATTCATAATCCCCATTCACAAGAAGGATGACATTCTAGACATATTGAGCTATCACCCCATAGCGTTACTGGATGTGACTAGCAAAATCTTAGCCCCGCTGATCTTTACCCACTTGGAAGAATGGGCAATTAATTTAAACTGTATTAAAAATGAGCAGTGTGGATTTAGAGGTGGCCTCTTAATGGCCTAATGTTGTAGTTTCAGGGAAAGCAAATTTGTCTGTCTATGTACCTTGACCTAAGCCAGCTTTCGACACTGTTGCAAGAGCTCGTTTATGGCAGAATTTGCACACCTGGGGAATTCCTTTGGGTTTCCTTAAAATGCTGATCCATCTTCATTCAGACACAAAAGTCATGGTTACATCTAAACAATCTTGGCCATGTGTCTATGGAGCTTAGTACAATGATAGGCCTTCGGCAGCGCTGTGTGTTAGCCGCGATAGTTCTTAATCTTTATTGATCTGATCTGAGAGAATCATTTGAAGCCTGTAATACTTTTCCTATAAAATGTGGGGCTTATAGATTTTCCTGGTTCACAACAACATAATTCTCCTTGACCAGACACAAATGGGGCTACAGAGAAAATTGGAGGCCTTTGAGTGCTACGCCACAAATAATTTGAAAATCAACATTAAAAAATCTAACATGGTTTTGGCAACAAAAAAAAGATCTGAGACAATTTCACATGGCGTATAGATGGAACTCCTTTAGCTCGAGTTGCCTCGCTTACGTATTTGGATTTTGAAGTTAAAGATAAAAAGAAAATGCTGTAAAAACCTTAAACGGTACAGATGCAAATAATTTTTTTCAAGTACTGGAAATTCTCCTGTACTCCACTTATACATTTTTATAAAATGAAGGTGATTCTGACAATTGAATATGGGCTGGAATTTACCTCTATTTCAGCATGGCAGGACATGAAGACTTGAGCAGAAAAATCTGGAGGTGGATTTTAGGTTGTTCAGTCCCCATTTCTTTTATGCATCAGCTTATGAGTCTCTCCTTCATAAAAGCGCATATTTGGTGGAAAGGATTGTTAATGTGTAAAGTCTATGCCCCCGTAATGAATTCTCTCTTCAAGGACCTATTTATTGCATTCCAACACAGATTGGTTATCAAAGTAGGACACTTGTACGGGAAAGTCTAGCTTATCTCGAGCTAATTGAGTCTAGTGAAGCCGTGTTACTTGCTACCCCCCCATCTTGCAAGAAACAAATTCTTTACATTAGATTGGGCCATCAGCAAACAAACTGAATCATACATGTCCCTTACAGATTTTGCAATAATCCATAGGATTTGAGGCTCTCTCCTGGTTTTCAGGAGTACATTTCCATCTCCCGTTCTACAGGACTAGTCTAATACACATTTAAATCTGTTACCTACTCTTGTCATCATAGGCCCTTGTGTCAAGTTGGAGGAAAATGAAAGGCACTGTAGATTTGGTAAATTGCACAAACTGGAATTTAAATATCTATTGTTGAGTTGTGCAAGTATGAAACAATTACTTAAGAAGCCCTTTACAAGGTTAGCTGAGAAGGATTTTATTTTTAACTATGAATTCTTATGGACTGGACTCCTGAGGTTGAATCATTCCTTCTAAAATTGAGCAAGGTGTTACTGGATGTTAATGCAAAACTTACAAAAAAAAATAAAAATAAATAAAGAGTATTGTCCTTTTGCCACAAGTACGTACGTCTGACCCTCCCAAAGCTTAATTGAACTCTGTTTATCACGGACAATGAATTTCTTGGCGCTATTTACTGACAGCTCAGAGATGTTATGATGGTCTCATAGAGGAAATTATCTGACAAAATTGATTAGATTTTTAATTTGTAATGGTTAATATGTATTTATCGTACAAAATCTTAAATGACTCGATTATATACGTTTTTTTATGTAGGTTTGTGATTTTCTACTTATGTGAAAGGTTTAATACAAAACAAATAAAAAATAATATATATGAATATCAGTTTACAGGAGGTCCTCATTTTGGCCTACGCCTGAAAGTCTTCAACTGCATTTCTTCCCTGCAGTTCCCTACATGAGACAAGAAGATACACAGCAGCATTGAGGAAAGATTCCAGGAGGATGTAAAGGCATTACCTTTGGTAAAATGCTGTTGTAAGCCAAGAGCCAGGGCAGTGGAATTGAGCGGCAATGAAGTAAAAGATCCTGCATGCTGCCTTCTGGGTGACATTTTAACAAGTAGGATATATTGACAATGCAGGTAGTCATGGTCCTGACTGTGTCAAGGGGAGCAGGAACCCATCCCAACGTGGGGTAGGCAGCCAACCAGGGCAGTTGCCAGATAAGTTACTACTCCAGAGGAGGGGTAAAGATGTTGGAGGGAGCAGTTCCTGGAACGGCTTGGAGAATGTTGTGGTGTAACAACATAGGTACCACTCTCTCAACTTCAATGCCTTGTAACATCTTTCCTGGCCAGGCCTCTTCTCTTTTTCTTTCAGAACCATGTATCCCAGAAAACATCAAGTGGAGGGAGAGAGAATCCGAGGCCGTCATATGAGAAAACACTTTGCAAGCGCTCACTTCTCAACATCTTAAAACCATCATGCAGAGGCTTCCATTTAGTACCACATCAAAGACAAAGGAAAAATAACTTACACAGTGGGGAAAGCCTGCACAACGAGAACACATTTTTCTCTTTCTGCTTGGAGATCGAGACGAAGTTCAAAAAGGGGGCAGGCAAGGCTTAAAGACGATTTTAAAAGCTGTTTTGTGAAAATCCACTACCATAGGAAAAAGCAGGATTAGATTGGTCCTTAGAGACAGGTCAACGTAACAACCAGTGATAACTCTTGGAGGCATAAACAACGGCGGGTGGGCTACAAAAGCCCAGCCAAACAGAACGAGGATGAATGGTGATCAGTTGCAGTCAAGGTCAGAGCAGATGGATCAAAAAACCAGGCGTGAAGAAGGTTGGGGGCGAAGGGGGGTGTGGCGGTGTGTGTGTGTGATAGGGTAGAGAGGGACGTGCAAGTGTAGGAGGGAGGGGCAGAAGTTAGACAGTGTAAAATGGTGAGAGACATTGAAAGACAGTTGAGGGTGAAGTGGAGAAATGAGCAACAGGCAGAAAGAGGAGTGGAGTCTTAACAGAGCAGAGGGGTAGAAAGAAAAAATTTGTAAAATAAGGGAGGAGAAGAGATAAAATATGAGGGCGAGGGCAAATGGTGGGAGGAGCAGAGAGAGGCTGTGTGGAGAGAGAAGAAGCAGGTGTGAGAGGCAGTGAGAAAGACAGTGCAGTTAAGAAGCATTCTTGTTTGAAATACTAGGAATATGAGTCCCTTTAGAAAATCCCCTGAGGGGGAGAGATGGATACGGTCATGGACTTTAGGTACTGCCTTAAACCAGATTAGATCCAGACTAGGGAAAACCGTGCTTTAACTTCCTGGGTTCCCATCTCAAAATGTTGTGGAGAATAGGGAACCCTGGTTTGGGGTATAGGGAGCCCACAGGAAGGTAGAGCAAAGAAAAGGGTACCCCATAGACCACATCCGCCATGACATACCAAGAAGCCCAATTGCATAAATAATAAATCCTGGTGAAAACATATCCTCTTTGTGGATTACTGAAGCCATCTGTGACAAGTTGAATTGCTGAGGCCCCCAAAATAGAGGTACTCCACGACCCAATATGTTTAGAGTCTTAGGGATCTCCAAGCTCCCTTCCATGGCTACTCCATGAGCAGCAAGACATGGCCGCTACAGCAACAAAGAAGGGGTGGCTCTACCACGAGGGAAGACTATGGTGAAGATGAGATTAAAGGTGGCTGTGCCAAAGAAAAATATGCTAGGATCAACAAGTCAGGCATAGCTCATAAACTCTCTCTTAATTTTGGAGCAGGAGTAATATATGGGGAGTAGAGCAATACCGAGGGGAGGTGAAAGTTGTCCCATTTAATTTTTGTCAGCAAACTCAGGCACCCCTTTCGTCGGCTGATTTGCGAGAAAATCCTGGCCCCAAATCTCAAGAAGGAAGAAGAACTGGAAATGATGCATCTTCACAAAGCTAGCTTTGGGATGCTAATCGGAATGGATCAGGTCAAATGACCGATGGGGAACACAGGCAGAGCCTCCCTAGAGTTTGCTGCAGGTCAGTGTCAGAATCCCCTTCTCAAGCGAGGTTAAATGAAGTGGGTTTCGGAAGAGAGCAAAAAAATGACAGTCCTTTACTTTGTGGACCAAAGGGGGTTGAAATACAGAGCATAAGTGAATCTCAGAGGGGAAGGGATGAACCAATGCCAACTTTCAAAAAGCTGCTCTGGAGCTGGCCCGCTGTCACCTCTCAGCCAGACACATTGGACTGCAGGGCAGGCAATAGAATTCCCAAGTAGGTTCTAATGGCCTGATACGTTTTGTCAGAAGACTGTGACAAAAGATGGACAAGGGTTCGCCTCCAACAGTTAGGCAGCAGCAAAATACCTTTCTTTTGGCTTGCCATGGATTAAGTGGGACCCCTGGAACCCTCCTGAGTGGGAAACAAATATATATTGGTCATAATGGATTTAGCCACCCGCTATCCAGAAGTAACACCTTAAAAACCATACTGAAAGTTTGCCTTCTGTAGCCCTTTGATAATACTCTTGGGGCAGCTAGAGGACAAGGATGGGAGAAACTAAACTTGGAAGACCCAATAGAGTGGGCGCTTTTTGCAGCATGGAAGAAAAAAAAAAAAAAAAAAAAAGACACCAGAATTTCAGTGTTTGAGCTGGTGTAGGTTTTGAATCCTTAGACATAAGGGAAGAATGGGAGAAGACGCACACCACTGACCAACCCCCTCGTGCAGAACACTCAATAACAGGTTCCATGTGTTAATATCCCTGCAAATATATTGAGATACAAAAATATCACCATATTTTTGCAGCGATATTGACAGATGGACCCTGCGGTGGACACCCTCGAAGCCCCCGCATTTTTTTAAAATGTGCGGGGGACACCCCCGCAACCCTGCTCCCACAAATTATCCCCCCAAAAATATTGCCTATGGCTAGACAAACGGCCATATGTACAGCAATATATTTGGTGGGGATATTTTGTAGGGATACCCAATAACAGAGAAAGTTAGAGACCTCGTTAAGACCCATATGGAAAGTGCCCAAGCCAGACAAGAAAGGCAATACAACAATAATGCAAATCTAAGACTGTTCAAAGTTCAGGATAAAGTTATGGTATTGCTTCCAATGACACAGAATAAACTGCTAGCTTGTTAGCCCAGTCCATGTAGCGTGAGTAGTCTCCTCCAGAAACTTTAAAGTACAAGAGGATCGAAGAAAACCCTTGCAGCTGTATCATGTCAAAAAGTTAAAGGCGTGGAAAGAAAACCGTGATCTAGTCCTTTTGGCATCTAAAGGACATTTCAGAATGTGATGCTTATCGGGTGTGTGCCCAGGTGTGTACTCCGGCATTAGCCCAGGACAGACAAACTAATGGAAACACATTGGCAAGGAGAAGTTTATCTCAACCCTGGATTTGAGGAAGGGATATTAGCAGGTTTGCTTAGACCCAGAAGCTAAAAGAGAAAACCGCATTCTCCACTCCCAATGGCCTCTTCCAATTCACTGTAATACTCTTTAGACTCCATGGAGCGCCAGCCGCTTTTCAATGGTTAATGTAGTATTACAACCATGGCCAGAATTCTCAGAGGATTCCCTCAATGTACTATGTGGATAAAGGATGATGGGTTCTAGTCAGTTGCTCAATTTATTCGACGTGTGTGATCTTGGGCAAATCACCCTTATCTGTGTGCCTCGGTTCCCTGATCTACCTATACATTTTGCAAATGGAGCAATCCTTTTGTGATACACTTTATTGTGAAGCAAATTAGGACCTGGAGCAGGGCACAAAAGCTTACACTTTCCTCCAACCATTCGCTAGTGATAATTGACTTTTAGCAACTAAGAAATAGAGTGCTGCATGTATATACAGAATTGAGGTGGCAAGTGACTTTTTTATGGATGGCTAGTAGCTTGAATTGTTGCCCCATGATGGGAAAAGAAAGCAAACGGTTGGAGGGAAAGAACTGCACACATTGTTCCAAACCCGGCTGCAAAAGAAAACAAAAAGCAGGTGAACAAGACATGAAAACAAATGGTTGGAACATGAGATAGATTTACCAAGGGCACAACAATTTAAGTTGCTAGGTACTAAATACCCAGCCATAAAAAGTCACTCGCTACCTCAATTCTAAACATAAACACAGCACACGTGTTCTTAGCCTCAGTGAAATATCACTAGCCAGGGGCGTCTGCAAATTCCGCAACCTGGTTTACCAAAGTAATAACTGTAGTAATGTAATATAAAATTGGCTTATACAGCGCCCTTCTGCCAATAATATTGGCCTCATTGATCATGGTTCTGCAGGAAAGGTGGGCATGAGTTTTGGGATGGCGGGAAGGCAGATGTCGAAACCTGCGCTGTTGATGGATACAGGTCACCCATCACCTGTTTGGCAATATGAAAATGTAGGTGTTCTTAGCGGTTGGTGTCGACTGGGACAGGTTAGCCATATGTGCAGCCCCTAGGATGTGAGATACAGAATTGACAAAAGAGGAATACTGTACAAGTGTATTAAGTACTCAAAACCTGTAGCAGTAAGATTTTCGTAGTGAAGAGTTACTTGAGGGGTAAGAGGAGTGGGGTGGTTGATTTCATTGAGATTTGGGTGTGGACCAGAGTCCCACAACAGGTGTGAGAAACCTAAAGGTATTCTCACTCCTACTCCCCCTGGATCTTCTTCTCACGTGGACTGGCAAAGGCCATCGCTTTTTTATCCTGACCCTCGGGGTGGAGAAGCGATCACCTAGGTGGAGCATCCTTGGGGGGAGTGGGGAGCCCACAGGCAAGACATGGTATCCGCATTTTCCTATTAACGACCAACCTCACCCTCCCTTTATGGGCTACTGCAAAACTTCTCCCCTCATTTCCCCACCTTTAACCTCTGAAAGTACTGGGACGAGGAAGAGGAGCTAGAGTAATGAAGACTAAACCTTCATTTTACCACTCTAGAACTGGGACCCTGCAGAGTATAGTGAGCGTCAGGCATGTCCCCGTAATCATAGTCAGGCAAGCCCAATTGAGAATCTAAACCTACAAAATGTTAAGTGGTTGCAGGTGTATAAAGAGAGGGCCTGAGAATAGCACGGAGACCAACAGGGAGATCTGTGGGGAAGAGACCAGCAGGGGACCCTTTTCCGAAGGAGGTAGCCGTGATGGGACTGATGGAGGAGCCAGGACGCCGGCCAGCAGCCCAGAGAACCGGTAAGGCGAGTCAGGCTGTTGGGCTGTCATAGGTGTGGGAGCCTCTGTGTCACGGAACCAGCTAGCGAACAGTAGAAAGGAGGACACCATCCCCGTGTCTTACAAAGGCAGCAGAGCAGAGCTACCGGCTTGTGCAAGACAGCCCGGTATGTGAGTGGGGCTCGCAGGAGCTGGCCTTCTGACCAACAGAGCAGAAACAAAGCAGCAGAAACCACCCAGGAACAGCGAAGAGGACCGGTGAGTGTCGGAGGGAAAAGCTACTCGACATCCAGGGTATTCCTAGCGGGCTGCGAATAGGTGATAAAGTACCAAACTGAATATAAACTTGAAATTCAAAATACTGAATGTATATTGTTAGAAACCCGAAGGTGCCTCAACTGTTAGTCCCCGGGAATCTGTCATCCAGGTGGCCAGGACACGGCCATCGCATTTGGATCCAGTTCCTGGGGGTGGACCAGTGCAGGAGGATCACCTGAATGAGGGTCTTTGGGAGTGGAAGTGGGACACCGAAGGGTGAGACGGTGAGATGTGGTATCCCCTTCTTTATGACACTTTTCGTTCATACTATCAGGTAGGATACTTGGGAACTCAACCCCCTCCCACTTTCCCGACACAAACACTTTCTCACAAACAGCTCTCCGTGAGCGACAACGGACTAACACCAGAGCCGTATACCTGACATGTACCAACACCATGATCAGGCAAGGTCAGGCAACAACGGATCATTACAAACACCTGATTACCATCACACTTCCCCACACGAATAAAAGGCGGAGCACGCAAGCACACTCTGAGCGAGGCAAAACACACGAGGAAACAGCAGTTACGAGATGTCAGTTTAATAAAAGAAGAAAGACGGCAAGACCAGAGAGGGTCACAAGGAGGGAAGTGCACTGGAACTCTAAATACCGTTACTTTCATGAACCTTGGAGGGTAAGAAACCAAAGAACAGGAATGAAGGCTGATCAAACCTGTGCAGTGTGTCGGAGGTACCCTGGGCTCTCCCGCGTCGATAACCCAGGTGAGGGAGGAGCGATTGCAGCCGTGGTACTGTCCTTGGCTCCTACAACAAAGCGGCATCAGAAAAGATAGCACAGCTGGTGAGTCAGAGACTGATACCAAACCAGCTTGTGGTTTGAACCAAGGTTGCAAGCAGCAACTCAGTATAAAGAGAACAGTGTGTGAGGCATTGGCAATGAGCGATGCAAATGTAATTGGAAACTAACAAGAGTAATTGGACTTTGGGAGGTCAAGTCAAGATACCAGATTCAGAGTGGTCTGGTGGCACGTGGGCGCTCATTCGAAAGTCTGTTTAGTATCCAATTGATGCTGAATTAATTAAAAGGAAGATTGAGATTGAAGGGGTCATGCAGCGGGTCAAAATAAATCCTGTGCACATTAGAAAGTCTTTGATCATTTAAAGTACATCGCCATTGGTCAGAGCCCGGATGAGGGAGACTAATTCAGTGCGATCTGAGCACAGCAAAGGGGGATCCAACCTGAAACTTTTAAGTTACTTTTGCCTTGAAAGGATCTTGACATGGCCATAGCCCCAGGGCCTGGTACTCGGGGCCTCTGGGCCGCATCACAGTGTCCCTGCATGGCCTCAAGGGCCCAATCATGCCCCCCAAGACTCTCCTGGAGTCAGTCCTGGCACCTTTGGCGCCAGGCTCATAAGGTAGAAGAAGGAGCTGGAGCTCCCTATGGGAATGGAACAATATGGCTGCCCTCACATGGTTCAGTTCAGAACTGAACCATGCGGTCTAGCCTCCAGGGTGTGGTCAGGCCTGAGGGCATCTGGGATACAGGAGACTATTTAAGCCACGCCCGAGCTGCAGCACATGTTTCACGTTGCTCTCAACTCGCAGCGTGACGTTCACTGCTATCTGTCCTCAGCATTCCTGGCCTGCACCTGCAAGGAAGAGAAGAATTATCCATCCTTACCTGCTTGTCAACCCAGCTCCTGTCGTCCGCTCCAGTGTCACCTCGGAAGCTCGTCCTCGTTTGAAAGCAGCAACCTGGAGGAGGGAAAAGAAAGACAATATTAGTAAGCGCTCGCATCCCTCATTCAAGCATCATTCTTGAGCGGATCTCGCTGCCGAGTTATTCCGTGCCGGCCTTCATCAACCTGCAAGAGAAAGGCAAGGCGGGTGGCTCTCATACTTACTCGACGGCGGTCCGGACAACATCCACTCTTCGCTCAGCATTGGCCCGGCCGCTCACCATCCAGAACACCTAGGCGGCCTGCAAGAGAAGAATAAACAGGTTAACAAAGCAACAAAAGCGCACATAGCGCCGCGCTCTGCGCATTCACTTACCATCTCGAGCACCGCCCTACCAACCAGCTCAACGTCTTCATCATCCTTTCTGCACCTAGGAGAGAAGGAGGACATTAACAAGGGCAACTACCTTTACGGACAATTATTAAGAACAATTGAATTACCTGAAGAACTGAGTCGCAGCAGGTCTGGACTCTCGGGCCCGCGTCAGTGAAACAACTTTGCAGCGAAGCGCCCCATTCACGACGCACCACTGCACAGAATTGCAGGACGGAGAGCGCATCTTAGCGAAATCCAAGGGGAGGAAAACTCTAAAGGGGTTTTTGGGGTTCACAAGGGTGGTGGGCCCAAAGAGTCAGATTGTTGGCTAAACCAGAACTCCTGTATTCCAGACTAGATCCTTGGCAGAACGAGAACCCGGGGAGGCGAGTCCAGGTCGGGAGGTGTCCCTGTGGATACCAGGTGAGCATTACAGATCTGAGCCCAGCTAAGCGGGATCCAGAGAACACCCGAAGTGGGGACGTGCGAAATACTGAAGGAGAAAGAATGTTTCTTTATTGTTTTGTGCAGCAGGCTCTGAGTCAAGAGACTTGCAAGGAGTAAAGAGATTTGAATACAGGTGGTCTTGAACTGTGGAAATTAACTGCATCCTCGTGCCCCAGAAGCCAGAGTGTGTGCTTTGCTCGAGTAACCCGCATTACCCGTGCTGAAAACGTGGTGAACGGAGGCCAACTGCCTGTGCATCCTGACATATCATTTTGTTAACACTTTTCATTTTCATTACATTACCCCACATTATTTGTAAATTAGTGCTAAGGATTGGCAATCGTTTTTTTTTTTAGTATAGGCCCTATTTATTTGACAAGACTTCACTAGGACTGCATTTATAATTTGAGAGTCGTAGCTTGCTCCCATCTGTAAATTTAGATTTAGATAGGCGTTTATCACCCCCTTGCGAAATTCTATAAACACCCTTAAACTGTGGTCACTTGTGTCCGTCTTACTATCGCCACCATGCATTCCCTAGATGTGGTTTCAGAGTGGGATGTGACTCAATTGAAATAAATTCGGGAACCCTACAATTCCACGAAGCTTAGTCATAGAGCCTCCAACCCTTCTGTTGCCACAAGAGAATCAATAGGCTTCGATATCTGTAGCAATAGAGAGGCTACTATCCCTCTGGGGAAAAGATGAATGATTTTCACAGACTTAGTGTTGATACCCCCTTCCCAGCTGTTCTACAAGAATGGCCCCGAAATCTGGCCTGGCTTGGAAGTTCCCCATAGATGTTTTAGCAGGCGTCACTGATCCCGACTTCCAGGGTGAAATAAAGGTTATTTTACAGAACCATGGCGAAATCCCATTTGAAGTACATCGTGGGGATGAAAATCGCCCAAGGGATTCTTGAAAAATCTCCATTTCCTCATTTTAGGGAAAGATAACCAGAAGAAACCGACAGCGGCACCTTTGGCTTTGGGGAAGGGAACCCTGAGACTTGAGGAGAGGCAAGGATCGTCTTGAGAACAAAGCCTCAAGAACTGTTTCGTTTGAACTATGTTGCTTGGAACTTGGGGAATGGAAACCCCAAAGATTGTGTGGAACTGTACTACCTTGAATGTGGGAAAGATAATTTTGAGACTTTTGTGGAACTTTCTCGAACTTGGGGAAAGTGAGCTCAAAAGGAAGCTAAGAGCTGGAAGAGGCTCAGAATTGTATGTTGATCACCATTTCTTTGATCAACATCCATACACAGGGTTTAGCTTTAGTTGTGAGGGCAAGCATAGGTTTTGGACACACACAGACATTTAAGTTAAACTCTTTGACTCAGACTTTCCTTAGTTAAGTTCAGGTAGGACATTCCACCTTAGCATAGGGCAAATTAGGCCTTCTACCATCCTGACATTTGAGTTGATAAAGTATTTTATTTCAAACTTTGAATCTGTTGTCTGTGTCTTGCTTCATGATGCCTTCACAAAGAAGATCAATATAATCAAAATTGATTTTGCATGGATTCTAGCACAAAGAGGATTGCAATTGCTTGTCGTAAAGTCGCCCACGTTTCTTGTGCATTTTTGTCTGCTGCCATGATCTTTCATTTCTTTAAAGTGGTTGGTTGAAGATCTAAGTCTTGAGCTGTTTCCTGAATATCAGGTGGTTCACTTCCTGACAGAGATGTTTGGGTAGGGCGAGTTTTGTGGCCAGAACTGAAAACAATGATCCCCTTTGTCATTTTTTATTGACGCTAGGGACTAGCACTAGTGCCACATTGCTGTACCTAGATGAACTGGAGGGAGGGTAGTGTAGAAACGTTCTTCTGAAGGAGCACAGTCTCCGTCCATGGAATGAGCAATGGGTGATGCACAAGGTTTTGAAATTAACAATTTCTCTGATAGCCAGTGGAAAATATGTAATGCTGGCATGACATCTATACATTATTTAATTCTGAGAAGTAGTCTTCCCTCTGTGCTTTTCACTATAACATGTTTCCCCCATAAATTTATCTAGGAGTCCAGGATAGAGGCTTTTCACATAGTGTAGTTTGGACAGTGTTAGAGAAATTATGGTCATTGGTCTGTAGGTGAATGTTAAGTATACATGATGTGGCGTAGCGTGCACAGTGGTGGAAAACTGCTTCTGATGATGGCGCTGATCTGCGGATCAAGAGTGAGGGTATTGTCCATTGTGGGTTCAAGATTCCTCACTATGTCGGTCAGGATAGGGCAAGGGCCAGCTCATCATGCCATGTGAGGGTGTTAGAAGCTGAGGAATTGCAAAGCATCAGTTCTGTTTTGGTAAGGTTGAGTTGAGTTTGAGTCTGTTTGCCGTCATCTGTGCATCCATCTGTGAAAGGAATGAGGTCTGGAGCATTTGGCGAGGGGGGGGTTCACAATTACGTAGATTGTGTGTCATTGACGTAGATGTAACAGGTAATACTAGATTCACTGAGGAGGTCCAGAATAGGTGTCATTTAGATGTTGAAAAGCAGAGGTGACAGTGTGGCTCCTTGGAGTAATCCACAGGTAAGTGGGTGAGGCCGGGATGTGTAGGGGCCCAAGATAATGGTGTCAGTTCTACCAATGAGGAAGGCGGTGATCCAGCACAAAGACGTTGTTTTGATATCAATTTCTTTCAGTCTTTTTGGAAGGATCTTATGATTGATGGTGCAAAAGCAGCTGATGTCCAGCAGGATAAACACACTCTCTGAGTTTACATCTGCGCAAATTTTAGGTGTATCCGAGATGGAGCACAGAGCCGATTCTGGAATCCTGAAAGGCCATGTGGTTGGTTGTTTCGATGAAATCCCTTAGTTGATAATATATTCATTATTCCAATATTTCATAATGGTATCAGGTAATGCCCCTATATATATAGTCGCGTACATAATGTCGCTGGGAAAAGGTTGAGGCTTCATTATATAGGTGACCATAGATATAGGGTCAGGGGGTGCAGGAATCGCAGGGGTGGCCCCCGCTCCCCTTGAAAATTTCTCTGCAAAAACTGCCATTTTATGGCAAATGTTTTGCTTGGCGACATTTTTTTGCAGGGACATTATCACATAGAACCTTCACAATGAGAGGGGTGTTTGAGATTTGGTGATAGCTGGCTGCGTCATATGGGTCAGCTATGGGCTTTTTGAGCAAAGGTCTGATATTTGCAGATTTAAACTGAGCTGGGACTCTGCTGGTGCTGATGGAGTAGTTGATGGGTGTTAATGAGTAAATAATTGACATTGTGTATAGTGTAATGCCACGTAGGATAAGTGACATAAAGCATTGAGATGTAACATGGTGTCAATTGTCCAAAATTAGTAACAAGGTTTCAAAATAACATGTAGGATTGTTTACAGTCCGAGCATCGTGGGGTTATATGGTTCACCAGGTGAGCAGTGTAATGGCATTGTACAGATCACATATCCACGTTTTTAAGAAGATTGACATTGAGCATTTGGGATAGGAAACCACTTGGAAAGCATCCTTAGATGCTGGCTGATGCTCGCTGAGTAGTTGTACATTGATCGCATTCCGTTTTTGGCCTATTTCATGTGCGCCTTTGGAGGGGTTTGCGTTTGTTGCAATTTGACTATTTTGTGCTATTCTGGTGGGTTTCTCTTGCATTTCTGTG
Organism: Ambystoma mexicanum; assembly: GCF_040938575.1. Classification (NCBI taxonomy): domain Eukaryota; kingdom Metazoa; phylum Chordata; class Amphibia; order Caudata; family Ambystomatidae; genus Ambystoma; species Ambystoma mexicanum. The sequence goes on from NC_090922.1 coordinate 292,426,587, forward strand.
GCTTCCCACCCAGTTTTTCTGAGCTGGCCTGCATATAGAGTGTGCAGTCCCTGTGGTGTAGACCTTTGTTTGTTTCTGGATTTTTTCCTGTCCCCACCCCCCCTTGCCATTGGATGGAACAGTCAGGTGTGTCTCTGCCTTTGTTCCTGGCAGCCATTTCCACTTGCCTTCAGGACTTTTTCAATTTCCCTGCCGCACATGTGTGACCTCTCCCCTGCCCTGTGTCCGTGATTGGCAGTTACCTGCCAGGAGGTACACTCTTAACCACACCCCCCTTGGGCAGCCCACTGCCCGTGCAGCCCCTTTAGCTAAGGGCTCCAAGGCAAAGGGCAGCTCCCAAAGAAGCAGCTCCAGGCCATGTGTGCGCCTGTGTTCGCCTAAGAAGCCAGTAGCCAGCCGTCAACCAGCAGCAACTGACAAGATAAGTGTGGTCTGGGTGGGGAGTACATCAATCACTGTATTCCAAAAACCCTGCCTCTTGTCACCTACACAACATAAGCATACCAAAATCAGTCAGCTAGTAAAGAATACCCCTTCACTGTGTGTAGTCAGCCGGAGACAAAAAAGGTTTTTCTTTCAAAGTTGTTTATTTTCACAACTAACACTTCACAGGTCATTGAATTCAGACAAATGATGACAGTTCCTTTCACCTAGCAGGCATTGGCAATGCGACTTGCTTTACTTGCCATTTAGCGGTTATGCTTTTATAAATCCCAAATAGTCTCTTATATTTCCCCGGCGCATACAGGCTTTCACCCCTCAACCTGCTCGCTGGCCGGGCAAACAAATTAAACAAAATTAGCAATTCCTCGTGATACTTTTCCTCCAGTTGCCGCTATTTTTCTTTGGAATGCTGTCTTGAGCCTCGGACCAGGTACTGCGTCAATCTGTGGGTTTTCCGCTTCTTCCTAGTAAGCCCACTCATACTCTCTGCTGGTCTCACGCCAATCGGGTGCGGCTCCCATCGCCACGCGCTGTTCCTGCAAGAGAAGACCCCATCTGAGTCTCTTGGAGTTGCTTTTAACCCTTGCCCCGCTCCTCCCCCGTAATCAGACCCGGGTGTTCACAGCAACGGTTTTGTCACGCCTGAACCCGATTCCCCACCTCCTCCCTGCTCCGCCCGCTGTGGGTTAACCCTGTACTTCGTGTCTGTTCTGGTGGGTCTGATACGATAAGGAAACCCGATTTTCCCTTTCCTTATTTTCCTTTCCCATCGGTGGGCCCCCTCTATGATGCGGTATTCCGTGGGGCATTCTGGGATCTGTAGTCTTTTTCCTGTTTTCCTTTTCCTTAAAGGCCAGCATTGGCACCCGGCTGATCTCTTCCGCAACCCCCTCCTTTCTCCCGGGATCCAGGGTGGCCGCTACTGCTTCCACATCACACACTGCTGTGTAACAAACGCTCAGTGGTGTTATTCACTGTTGTGTCCCATACTTAGGCGTTCTACATCTATTCACATACCTCAAATCTAGGTGTTTGCACTACTGCTGTGCCTCAAAATTAAGCATTCACATTCTGTCCTGTTGAAATTTAGCCATGAGTCACACTCGGATAGAAGAATTGTGAAGATTAGCATTGCGTTACATCCAGACAACTATAATACTAGATTGCGTCACATCTAGACAGAATTGTGAAGTTTAGCATTGTGTCACATCAAGACAGAATTATGAAGACTAGCATTGCGTCACATCTAGACAACTGTAACACTAGCATTGCGTCACATCTAGACAACTAGAACAATAGCTTGCGTCACATCTAGACAGAATTGTGAAGATTAGCATTGCATCACATCCAGACAATTGTAATACTAGCTTGTGTCATATCTAGACAGAATTGTGAAGACTAGCATTGCGTCATATCTAGACAGTTGTCTAGATGTTGTAACACTAGCTTGTGAAGATTAGGTCTAAACATAGTGACCAGCAACCACTGTCCCCCATTAGGCCGTCTGACCCCATCATATCTCCCGTCTCCGATAGTATTTAGCCTGACTGTGCCGGACAGCCATACCTTGTATTCAGTCTGATTGTGCCAGATCTCCTGTCTCAAATAGCATTTAGCCTGGTTGTGCCAGATGGCCATACCTTGTATTCAGCTTTGGAACACCCGTCTACATCACACTGTGGATTTGCATACATGACCGTTGTGTGGAAAACTAAGGAAAGAGAGAGACGTTCTTGACAAACAGACCATATGGGGATGAGCTGCCCTGTGGGCATACTACATCGACGTACCAGCGGCACTCTTGGAAATTGATCATGGGACCGGCCTTGCGTTTCCGGTTCCAAGTTGTACAGGGTCTGCACCTCAGAGAAAAGAACAACGAATTCAATGGAAAAAACTATGTCTACAAATACCAATGTGATCTAAAAACTAGAGTGTGTTTTGCTGTCCTGATGAGAGCCTAGGCAGGATACTTTCTTCACGCCCGGCCCGAAACTCGAGTCGACATGACAACAATTTGATGTCCTTTCAGGAATATGATTGTGTCTTTCTTGTATAATACAAAATGATGTGGCAATTTACCATATTAGAATGATTTATAATATATGCCAACAATACATTAAACAACTGATGCACTTGGTTGGGCGCGTCGATTATCGTCCAGCATCAAGGTCTAAAGGTTAGGCTTTTTGTTTTTTTTTCTAATCAAACGGTTATTACTGCTTTTTTGGAACATAGTATGAATGGGTTTTGTGAATGAGGATGGAAGTGATTGAGATGAGTGCATCTCTATATGAGATCACAGTATGGCGTGGTGTTTTAAGACAATGAAATTGTACCAAATTAGTTTTTAGGTGTACTTGTTCCATTAAGGTTTTAATGTAATGTTAATGAGAGATTGCTATTTTTGTACTATTGGTTTTGCGACGTGATGATGTTTACAAAAGAAAAAAGAAAATAAAAACCAAATAATCAATGAACAGATAAGTTCTGACAAAAATGAAATCTTTGAAATCAAAATTTTTTAAAAGGTATTAAGTTCAATTTACATAGAATTAACACAAATGCAAAGCGAGTCAGTACATATCCATTGACAATTGTACTTTTTTGTGTTGATTGTGCCAGATAGGCATACCAATTATCTAGCTTGATTGTGCCAGATCCCGTCTCCAAAAGCATTTAAATTAACAAGAGGGGGTCTCGGGAGTCCCTCTGCCAGACATTAGTCCTGGTTAGGAGAGACTTAACACTGAGTCTTTAGCTCACTATCTTTCACAGAGAAGAAATATCCCAAACATATCAGCCTTTGTCCTGCCCAGGGGCAGTTCAGCACTGAAATGCTAGGCAATTCTCCTCTGAACAAGAGTACCAACAGCAACCCCAGACACGTGTTTCGGTCTGGTTGGACCTCGTCAGTAGGGTGGAGCTGGGCCTCTCTAAGAATAGTGAGCAAGGAGTCCACGTCTGGATTCCCCTAGTAATTTAGGGTGAGACCCAAAGCTACTTAAATATGCAATTTAACAAGGGGGGAGTCCTGGGAGTCCCTCTGCCAGACATTAGCCCTGGTTAGGAGAGACTTACCCAGAGTCTTTAGCTCACTATCTTTCACAGAGAAGAAATCTAATATCTGGTAGAGAGTCTCCCAGGGCCCCCCTTGTTATTTGCATATTTCAAGTAACTTTGGGCTATTACCCAACAGTTAAGACTACTGTAACCAGACGGCCTTGGGAAGAGGCGAAGAACGGTCGAAGTGGTCATACAGGGGTCTTGTAAAATCTTCTGTACCGTTGAAAGTCTGAACGACAGAGAATTGTGAAAACTAAGGGAAGTGACTCCTGCATGGTGAAAACGAGCATGTGAATTGCATTTTGTGAAGATTAGCAAGAGTAAACCCGGCCGAGGGATGCTAATGAAAAGTGGCAGAGTCTAAAAGTCCTGTGAGGAATTGTTGGTAAAAGTTGGCAAGAGTGAGTCCGGCAGAGGGAAGCCGACAATCCAGAATAGTAGGTGGAACAAAGCGAACCCGACCAAGGGGTGTGTAGATGAACAGTGCGTTACAAAAGTCGTCAAAAGTGAACCCGGCACAGGGAAGCCGACAACCAAAAGTCAGAGAGAGTGAACCCGGCAGAGGGAAGCAGACAACCAGGGGTAAAGGCCGAAAACCTGTTTAAAAGACATTAAGATTTGTGAAAACAAGAAGCATTGCAAGACAAGGGGAAGGGAAGTGTCCCCCTTGTCATCTGGGGTCTGAGCGCGGCTGAGGGAGATCCAGGGGTGGAAAGTTATCACCCAAAGTTCAATGATAAAGGAACTCTCTTGTTAATTTGTTGAATACGTCTTCAGAGGGATCAGCGCCCAGAAGAGGGGGAACCATGGGTGAAGCCATCACCCAAAGTGTTCGTAGAACAGAACTTGTTTGTTTGAGAGCATCAGGCATCAAAGGCAAGAGACTTTTCATTATAAAGTGACTTAACCATCGAAGAACCTTATAGCTGATACAGAACTGTTAGCTTGTGCTGGGAAGGCTCAAGCGTGTGCTGTGCTCCAAAGTCCCACCTTGTCCCGTGCTAAAAACGTGGGGAAGGGAGACCACAGGGAAATCACATCCTGACTTAATATTTGTGTACAATTCCTTCCTTATTTTGAATATCCTATCCCACACTGTTTCTGTTATTAGTTGTAAGGAATTGGCAAAAGGTTTTTCTAAGTATAGGCTTTTTACTTTGACAAGACGCCACAAGGACTGCCTTATTTTTCATCGGATAGTCGATGCTTGCTCCCATCTTAGATTTAGGTTAGGCGCTTTTCCACCCTGAACTTACAGCTTAATAAACACCCTTGCACTGTGATCACGTGTGTCTGTTTACTGTTGTCACCATGAGTTCCTTACAACATTCAAATGATTGTAGCTGAAAAGGCCCAAAGAATCAAGCATGCCTTTATATTTATGATCAAGAAACAGAAAACATCAAGGAAAGAAAAAGGTGAGGGAAGGAAAGGAAAGACTGGTTAGTAGCTGGCAAGGAGGATATTGATAAAAATATACAAAAGGGGTATAGTACGTCCTTACCGTAGGTGTGGGGCACAGGCAAGGTAGGCTTTAAACAATAATGCTCTTAATTTAAGCCTACAAATGGGATAGCCTGTGCAGTAGGCAATAAATTGGACATAAATTGCACCAAGTTCCCAGGGGTTGATGAATGCTGTTGGCACTTGTTAGATTCCACAATAGGATTCATGCAAGAGCCAGAACAGTGTTAGAGTCAAAGAAAGTGGGTTGCTTGTGACTCAGTGAGATCGTGCGGTCATGCATAAATACTTATCAGGCCTTAGCGGCTATGTAAGTGTACATGTTCTAATTACAGGACGATAATCAGTGAATGTGGATTGGGTATGACCCAGTGGGACACATGTGTTACTCAGTGACAGTGTGGTCATGCGTATATATGTATTTAGTGCACTAGCGTCTGTAATAGGGTGCACATTTTTAATTACTGAAGGCAAACTCTTCTGTAGCAGAAACCTTTGATTTGGAGGGTGAGAGAAGGAGCCTGATGCTAATGCTGCTGGTCTGTTTGTGCATAGCCGGGCATTTAGTTTGTAATAGGCCAAGTAGTTACCAAAAAGGACTAGAAGCAAAAAGACAACTTACTTGAAAACATTTTTAAAAGAAAAACAAGTGTCAGGCTGAAAATAATGACCGCGGGTGGACTTATGAGTTTAAACCGGCCGCATTAGCATTATGTCTTTGTTCCTAGAGGCTTACCTTTAAGGCCTAGGGTGCCTCTGCAAACAGTTGAGCGGTCTCAGCAAAGTGATTGTGCCAGACACCATATTGGTTGATGGAATATAAAGTTGCATAGGAGTCACTGGATTGGCTTATGGAAAAGTGAATCACATTGGCTCAAAAAACACGACATTGACATTTTTCAAACCGCTGTCACCCGGGATTTCGACAGGCTAGAAGACCAAACAAGATCGAGCAACAAGAAAGGCAAAAACAACAATCTCAATACGGCGGAAGTACAAGCCCTCAATACTTTGAAAATTAACACAAGCATTGTCATCAAAGAAGCAGATGAAAAACAGTCATCCTAGACAGGGATAACTATATCAAGATGGCCATGGAAAATCTGAAAACCCCTGGATGCTATGAAACAATAACCACTAATCCGACCACAACAACGGTATTGCAAGCCAAAGATTTGATAACAAAATGGCACAAACTGAGATAACTAACGCAAGTTCCTGAGAACAGACCACCCATGCATGCCCACCATTTACTTCCTGCCAAAAGTACACAAAGAATATGTTCTTACAAGGAAGACCAATATTAAGCACAATCGGCTGGGTCACAGAACCCATAGCCAAATATATCAATGGTGTGATTGAAAAGGAGGTGCCCAAAATTCCAACATATCTAAGGGACACCATGCACACTCTACAAATATTGGAGAATATGGACTGGCAACCGAGATCTTTTTACTCATCACATTAAAAGTCAAAGGACTTTTTACGTCGATCAAACATGAACTAGCCATCAAAGCACTTGACTACACCTATGCCAAAACTTTGGCCACCTTCTACACACAGCTTGAAATGACAAAGGAATTGTTGGAGTTTGTCCTGACCAACAAATTGTCCTCTTCAGTGACAAATTCTATCGGCAAAAGAAAGGCGGGGCCATGGGGGCAACATACACCGCAGCTGTAGCTAATCTATTCATGAATTTCTTTTAACAGACTTATGCCTTCAATAATTTAGACTTCACCTGCCATATATACAAGTAGCACAGATTTATAGACGATATACTCATGATCTGGTCCATTACAGCAGACAAACTCATATTTGAACAGCAATACGCTTGGGATACAAATAACGGGGCGTCACAGTTCTGACACAATAGACTTCTTGGATATCAAAATAGTAGCAGACTCAGACTCCATACCAAAACTTTCAGAAAACCAACGCAGGTTAATTCAGTCATCTTTGCCACTAGTTGCCGTAGGAATTCTGTTATACAGATCACTAAGGGTGAGTTCATAAGAGCTTGAAGGAATTGCAGCAAAGACAGCACTTACCAATCAGAGTGCACAGTACTGAAAACAAGGGATTTAAACAGAGGATACCCTAATCAGACCATAGACAAAGCGATAAGATCAGCCAACTGACTGAGCAGAGACTCGTTTCTCACAACGAAAGTGAAAGCTAAACAAAATGAAGCAACAATAAGATATGTGACACAATACAGCCAGGACTGCTATAAATTTCAGAAAAACCATCAGGAAACACTGACATCCATTAACCATAGACAAGGATATCAGCAAATGGACATTGGACAAACCAGAATTTTCATTTATGTAGGTGCCCTCTTTGAAAAACATAGCAAGTCGGTTTTACTGAACACCTATTTCAGACAAGCCATTAAATTGGCTGACCAAAACGAGAATGGTGGGATTCCACAAATGCGGTACATGCTCCATGTGCTCCTAGGCCTGAAACAGCAAATAAGTCACTTTTAATGGCAACCAAAAGCATACGGTAGACCAGTTCATACATTGCAAATCAAAATATGTTGTTTATGTTATCATCTGCGTATGTAATTTGACATACATTGGAAGCACCATCAGAGAACTACGGACTAGAATTGCCAAAAATCTAATCCTTCTCAGGTCCCAGGATGCAACATAGCCACTGGCGGAACACTGGCAAGAAAAACACCAGCTGGAGAATAAAAAAGAAATTCAATTTGCCGGCCTGGAAACTGTGAAATGTGATGCAAGGGGCGGTCACTGAGAACTGAGATTACGTCAAAGAGACGCAAAACTTATTGTAAATACTGATGTGTGTATGGATTAAACACGGACCCTGAACTAAATGTAGTCTTATAAACAATTACCTCCTTAGGCGTTTAATTTATCAGATATCTCTTTGGACTTTGCTAAGGATGCCGTTACCTCAACCATTAGAATGTCACACATTGAACCTAATAATATCCTTTCACTTCATAGGATGCCATCACCAGCTGTTGCACTCATGATAACCATGAGGTTAGTTGCTCACCAAATGACATTGTCACTTGTAATTTTGGCGATTTGACCCTACGCAGCTGTTTCCACTGGCTGGTTGGGCCCTCACCCCAGCTAAGCACCAGCTCAGATGCCAACAACAAACCTCACACTGCTCTGCACACTCTGGACTTCTATCTGGCCACCAGGTCCAACAGAGCGATTGTGTTCATTTATTAATTTCATATCATCCAACTCCCTACATGTCTCTATGCCGCCATTTTTCTTATGTGGGATCTTCGTCCCAGATATGCAGCTGCACCAAAATTGTGCATCCTAGTTTTTAACTCATCCGGCTTATTTACATGGCTTACTCTAAGCAGGGGATCCACCTGGCATAGCATTCTACTGAACCACAAACTCACATGATCGATAAAGACCCATAAGCACTTACAATGTGGAGACGCAATATCTTCTTGTTTTAATTACTGTCCACTTGCATACCTGTACAATTACCAGTATTGTTTTTCCATTATCCCACCAGCCCTCAATAGGCTCCTTGTACTGCTACGTCCTCATCACATGAGTTACTGAATAACCAATCACAATCACCACTATCATTATGATCAGTGTTTTTTGAGCAAATGAGATTTGCTTTTACATAAGCCAATCCAGTGACTCCTATGCAACTATATTACATCAACCAATATGCGCTATCTAAGGTTCTAGGAACTAGGACAGAATACTAAATGTGGCCTAAACTTGCAAATCCACCAGCGGCCATTATTTTCAGCCTCACACTTATTTTCTTTTAAAATTCTTTTTCAAATAGGTTGTCTTTTTGCTCCTACTCCTTTTTGGTAACTTCTCGGCCTATCACGCACTAAATGACTGAGTTTGCACAAACAGGCCAGCAGCATTAGCACTACCAATCAGGCTCCTTCATCCACCCTCCAAATCAAAGGTTTCCGCTACGAAAGGATTTGCCTTCAGCAATTAAAAATGTGCACCCTCTTATAGACGTTAAGGCACTAAATATATATATGCCTGACCGCACTGTTGCTGAGTAACACATGCGTGGGTCATACCCAATCCACATTCACTGAATGATTAGCTTCCTGTAATTAGAAACATGCACACTTAAACAGCCACTAAGGCCCAATAAGCATTTATGCATGACCGCACCATCTCACAGAGTCATGAACAACCCACTATCTTTAAATCCAACACTGTTCTGGCTCCAGTATGAACCCTACTGCAGAATATAACAAGAGGCAACAGCATTCATCAACCCTTGGGAACTTGATACAATTCATGTCCAATTTTATGTCTACCCCACAGGCTATCCCATTCGGAGGCTCAAATGAAAAGCATTCTTCTTCAAAGCCTACCTTACCTGCACCCACACCTACTGTAAGGACGTATTATACCCTTTTCGTATATTTTTATCAACATCCTCCTTACCAGCTTCTAACCAGTCTTTCCTTTCTGGACCTTTTTCTTTCCTTGGTGTTTTCTGTTTCTTGATCATACATATAATGGCACCATTGATTCTTTGATCCTTTTCACCTACAATCATATAAATGTGCATGATATTTAATTTGATTTCTCTTGTGCTAAACGAACCACCAAGTAATGAAATGTAATCCCCATCGTACAAATGCCGATTGATATTATTCAGCACTAACTACTATTGTATTTAAACCCATAATTTATTAAACATGGCATTTAACGAACGATACCCCCAACAACATGATATATCCCAAATGCTCAATGTCAGTCTTCCTACAAGCGTGGATATTTGACTGTAAACAGTGTTACCTGAGACCTTTTGTTCTTGCTATGAAGAGCTATTTGAGGGATACCAAAGATGCCATTAGAAAAATCGAGGGCACCCATTTCGACATCAATACCCATTTGCTGATTTGTCTAGACATTCAATCTTTATATGTCATACCACATAGGGCTACTTTGGAAGTAGTGGAAGCGGTATTAATGGGTACAGAAAAGTACCATCCTGTTAATAATGCTTTCATTTTGTGTTGTGTGGAGTATGCCCTCACAACAAAAACAATTCTATTCAAGAGGACCTTCTATCAGCAAATAGAAGGTACAGCATGGGGGCAGTCATAGCCCCTAATTTGGTGAATGTGCATGTGAAATTCTTTGAAAAGAAAAAAATGTATGATGTTAGTAATGCCTTCGAGAAACACATTATACAATGGCTATGCTACATTGATGATATTTTCATCATATGGGAGGGCACTTTGTCAACAGCCAATGAATTTGTAATGTGGTTAAATATTCAGAACATTTTTTTGAAATTTACGAAAGAGATCAACAAAGAAGAAATACATTTTCTAGATGCTAATATCTATCATGAAAAAGCCAAGTTAAGGGTGAAACCGTTCGACAAACCCACTGATCGAAATGCTCTTTTACACTTTTCCAGCCATCACACAAACTACATCAAGGCCAATTTACCTTTTGGCCAATTTTTAAGACTAAGAAGAAACAACAGTAACAAACATCACTACGAAGCAAGTGCCAATACCTTGCTCGAGAAATTAGTATCTAGAGGCTATCCGGAACTCCTTGTTTATATCTCAGCAAACAGACCCTATAATAACCAAGAGGCCCTTTTTGAACACAAATCCAAGAGGGAAGGTAAGAGAACAGGATTGGTATTTGTTAACACTTACACAGATCTTTCATATAGCATCAAATCTGTTGTCATAAAGAACTGGATGAAGATTTTCACAAAGAAAGAACGTATGCCATTGATCGCCTTCAAGATGAGTCAGAACATTAGGAATATGATCATGAGAAACGACATCACTGAAAAATCTTCAAAACCAGTCAAACAATAAATGGGGGATGGCCCCACCGGTGGGACATTTTGCCTGTGCAGAACGTGTGATGTGTCGTTTCACATTGAAGACCACAGAAGTCGGCATTGGCCTGAAAGAAAAATGGGTCATCAAGGGACATACAAATTGTAATAGTGAAAATGTGGTGTACATGATCATGTGCCCGTGTGGACTGTAATACTTTGGGGAAACAAACAGGAAATGTAGGTTGACAGAACATCGAAGTTGTATTAGAAATCCTGTACTACAAGCTCCGCTAGGCAACCATTACGTGGAAAAATGTCACACCCTCGATGACATGAATAGGGGTGTCACGGTATTAGTTTTATGACGGTACAATAAACTTCTTGCCAAATGACGGTATATCATGGTTATCGTGGTATAGGAGGTGGAGTTAACTAATCTTAACAAATATTTTCTAAAAGGTCATAAATTGTCAGATCTATCATCGCAAACAAAACCAGGCACCCAGGGCCAGAATTGGGCTTTTCAACATACTTTCCACTGAAATGCCACCCCTTTCTTCCACCAAACACAAACACACGTGTGGAGAGGAGACAAACACACGTGTGGAGAGGAGAGGCGGAGGGGAGCCCTGCTGCGACTGGCAAAGCAAACTGAATAGCTTTTCTTAAGTGGTCATTTTGGCTTTTAGCCCCCCCCACTGGCTACTGGTGAAGATGAACATGTTGCTATCTTGATAACCTGCATGCCACAGATCAATGGAGTCTGATGGTAGTATACGCTTGTGCGCACACGCACACACGCACTCTCTCTTTACATTACAGCCTTCAGTTTACTTGCGGGCCAAAAGGTGTTCAGTAATCACGGACATGTTACACTTTGGCATGGCAGCAGAGAATACCCACAGAGATGAGTACATGTTGCACTGTGACTTATTATATGTAAATTCAATGATGGAACCAGGGATATCCCCCATTGTCATATGTTTAGAAAACATTATCCATTATAAATATATAAACCCCAAACCGCCAACCCAAAGTAAACACTTTTCCTTCTTGGCACTGTATTTATTCTTCCTATTGCTAACATATTGATTTTGTGTCAGGCACATGTGGTTTATGGAATGGCATTAAAAACTGCTCCAACTGAAACTACTTGGCAGACGGCACATCCAACAGTGCAAGACCAAGACTGCGCAGCACTTGCTTACTGCAGCCTTTCCAAATCAGATTGAAAAGCACACTTAACGGTATGAACGGTATACCAGTATAAACAATGTGACGGTTATTATTGTTCAATTAAGTGGTTCACGGTATCTTTAACGGTATACCGTAATACCGTTACATCCCTAGACATGAAATGGGTCATTGTAAAGAAAATCAGTGGTGAAAGTAAGGAAGTCATAAACCAGAGACTTTTGAATTTCAAACACATTCTTTTATAGCTAATAGTCATATTAAGGGTTTGAATGAGGCAATAGAGTGGCACAATGTATCTTTGACACTTTACGAGCCTATATGTAAAGTAAGAATATTGCTATGCCTGACACTTTGCCTTATGGTCACACATTTCTATGGCTACCCCTGTAGATGAATGTAGCATCTAGATGGGATACAGAACAGCACTGTTGTGAATTTTACAATGTTAGATAACTCTAATACTTGTATTTTCGCATGTATATACACAGTGTTTTGCCTATTTTGTAGATCCTGAATTATGAGATATATATATAATGTTGTTTTCTCACAACAGTATGGCTAAACGAATATGTTTAACTCCAACGGGCAGTTTATACAAACCAATTTTTATCACAAAGATTCTAGGGGTAATATATACTTTTGATCCAACAAAAATGACCTGAAAAATAAAAATAGGGAGTTGAGAGGTTGCACTATGGTCTGTTATATCAGGTCAACGGGTTGGCTACTATGCAGAGTTTAACTAGTGTCAAAATGGCACTCACATTTAGTTTAGTTTTATTTATTTGTAGATCGCGGCCCAGTGTCATGATCACAGCAAAAGTTCCTACAATTGCGTCCAAAAAGAATTGGTCTTCAATCTACCATTCGTGGATGTTAAGAAAAAGCAACTCAGGGCACTGTTAGGCATGGGCAGTACTTCCCAACACTCAACAGGGCTGCCTGGTTTATGCTGGTAGAGTGCGCAGGGTAGGTCTAGTTGTTTTCTCTCTCCTCCTATTTAAGCCCCTCCCCTCGAGCATTCCCTGCTTCGCGTTCGGAAAGAATCCAGTCAACGCTTGCCGCTGTCCAGCTTTAGGTCCTGTCACGTTCCAGCGCCACTAGTTACACTTCCCTTTCAGTCATTTTGGTTCCCTTTTCAGCCCGTTATTGTTTCCCTTAGTTCCCTGCAATTCCTATATTTCCAGTCATAGTATCTTCCACAGTCGGTGTTTGGAACTCTCGTCACAGACTTCATTCCGGTCACTCCTTTAGCCCCGTCATTTTCCAGTCATGGAACGACTTCCATAATTCAAGAGTTTCCTGTCAGAAATGTTTCGCAAGTATCTTTGCACTTATCCTCTGAAGCAGCATAACTTTTCCTATGATATTGTGAAGTTCAGTGTTGCGTAGTAATCAATTACTGAGCATTGTTGCGCGTAACGTATGGAGCTGGGTTTGCGCTTCATTAGCTACTGAGTGTTCCTTCGCTTTGGATCTTATTTTGGCGTGTGTTCTTTACATATTGTGTGAGTGTGTTTCCTGAGGTAAATTCGTTTTCCGGTTGTGGTGCCCATTAATGCGGGGGTGTAGAAATTCCTCTCACACTTTAGGCACTCCTAAAATTTCCCAGTCCTAATTCCAGTCACGGCGCAGTTATCTTGGTTTCACACTCTTACCTGTTGTGTGATTATTTGTGCGCTGTACCTTTCCAGTTTATTGAACATTAGTGAAAATTTCCTTCCTAGCGACATTAGTTAGCACCATCTCCCCTCTTCAGAACTAGCGCCCCTGCACAGATGCAGGATGGAGAGCTAACAACATAAATTCCCAAGGTAATTAGAAAAGTTGAAGTATTATATGAGAGTGTAGAATTAGTTTAACCCCATAGAAGTGCTAATCAAAATTCTTGTGTTGGTCCTAGGAACTCACATTCGTATGGTTGAAGGGAGGATTGGGAGCTACACCAATTGAGAAGAACTGTGTTACGTAGTTCCATCGTGAGTGTCCCCGCAGAGTCCAGGGTAAGCGTTACACCCAATCCATGTGTATCTGGGCGCTATTTGTACAAGTTAGAACAGAAGATAAAAATTACAGATCTTGATTGAGTCATTAATGAGCATAGCAGATAGGTCAAGTATTTACAAAATTTACAAATGTACATTGGTCGACATTACAGAGATGGTTGGGTTTGCAAATGTACAACAGAAAATTAAGGTTTCCAACATGGCCTAGTTGTTATACATGGTTTCTGGAAATTTCAGTGGCTCTGTTACAAGAGTCCTTCCTCTATGTTTTGATGAGTTTTGGTTGCATAGTAACCTTAGGGAAGATCTAGTGAATCTGCTAATGGACACTGGATGCTGTACTGGGAGATGGCTTTCGTGTAATATGAGAAAAAACTATGTAACTGAGCACATCGCTACATGATGTGTGTTTGCTACTTTGGGGTATGGAACAGCACAGGGGCACCATGTGGAAGGTGTGTCTCTATTGTGATTCTACGTGTGGAAGCCTCCCGTTTTGGGTGAATGGAACGTTATAATGTGAACACTTCACTAATGCGGCTAGGTTGGAGCATTTTTGTTGACTTAATGACTCCTTTACAGCTTCTTTTGACTTCTTTAGGGGTGCTACTTTAGCAATGCCCCCGTGTTTAGTGGAGGTATACCAGCGGCATATGTCTCTGATTGTAGATAGTAGGAAAAGGATAGGCTTTTCCAGAAAGTCACAGTTTGATTTTGTATGTGAAATATCTGACTTTGCTGTTGGCTCTGTGTTTTGACGTAAGGCTGTGATTTGAGGCTTGATGACTGGTTGGATGACCTTTTTCAAGACGAATTAAGGATATGCGGTTGTTCTTTAGAGATACATGAACCACACACTTGGGCACTGCTTGGACGTTCATTTTTTGGGCGAGCATGCAGCTTTACTGTTTTTCAGGTGGGTAACCCTTTGTCCCTCATTTTGGTGTTCTGGTTTTGGGAACCCAGGAGAAAAATTATTTTTGTTTGAATTAAGGAGTGAAGTTTGTTTGACTTCTATTTTCCTTTTCTGTTTGTGCAGTGGTTGCTGGTGTGGGTCATTTCACAAAACCTGTTCTGAAGATTTAAAGTTGGCCTATTTTTTGATGCGCAAGAGTGCACACGTGCACTCAAGAGAGATATCGAGCAGCAGAAGCATGTATTATGAACAAACATGTTTGTGTGTGCAGTAAGAGCACTGTTCAATACTGTTACCCATGGAGGTACAGTTTAAGATTTATTTCTTAAAGTATTAGGAGATAAATGATTCTTGTCTGGTGGTGACTGGGTTGTCCTTTTTCTAACAAAGTTGTAGTGTTTTGGGTGGTCCAGCTCGTGTGGAGACCACGGTGTGCATCTGTCAACATATATTTTGTGGGTTGGTGAGCCCCTGAAGAATGTCCCATTTAGCAAGTCCTGGGACTGAAACATGTTGGGGTGTCTGCATTAGAACACAATTGGGCCAATTTTGGAAGTCTATTTGTTTTGCCTATGTGTTCTGCAAATAATCATGAAATATGTATTTGTGTGTGAATGTATGTAGATTTTTCTATGTTTGGTGGATGCGTTTTTTTCCATTTTAGCACTGTTTGTTTTAAGCTTGAGATCAATTTTACAATGAATGTATATATGTTTTTCTTGACAATGATTTATGGTTTTTTTATGTTTAAGAGTGGGACAGACATCACCTAAAGGACATGCTTTTTTCTCTTTTGTGAATATGTAACAATCTTACATGTTTTTTGAAACCTTGGAACCAATTATGGACAGTTGACATCATGTTACATCAGAATGCTTTATGTCACTTATCCTACGTGGCACCACACTATACACAATGTCATCTATTTACTCAACTGTTCACTCTATCTGGTCTTAAACCATATTAAACCACACATGGTCAACTACATGTTTCAAATTGCATTCTCTGTATGTCTGTCACAGCCCTGAAAAAGACCCATGTTGCGTCGAAAAACATGTCAGCTAAACTGTGCAATTGAAAATCCCCAATGTACACTACAACCTTCAGCGTTTTTTACTTAGCACGGTTTCCTACAACATCACAAACATTGAGCTTTTGAATCTTTTTCTACATCATAGAACCCTGTAATCAAAGGGAAACTACGAACCAACCTAGCACCATTGTGGTAAGTTCAATACCCACCCTCTAAACCAAGACACGAGATGGAAAGGCACCATCTCACAAGAACCCAGTCATAGGCAGCGGAGTCACAATCATTAATGCACGGATCTAACACAGTGATGCTCAAATTTCTAGTGCCTTATCTTCCTCAGCACTCGTCACATAGGACACTGCGTATGTGTGGGTATATAATATACAAGTATGTTTTTGCTTTACTAGATTTCGAAAACAACACTTATGAAGGAAAATCTAAACAGGGCCACCATTTGTCAGTTAACATAACAGACCCAGGTCCCACGATCTACCTATCACATTCAGCTACACACATTCTTTTTTGTTTGCACATATGGAAATGTGGTGTAGTTCCCCTGTTTGCCAGGTGGTGACTTAGAAGCAATGAGTCCTTTTTTGTTTCTTTTATCAAGCAGGTGACTCCGCAAGTCCAGGGATAGACTGCAAGGTATGGCAGAGAAACTAAGAAGTGGGGATCTATGCTAGAAAAGTGCAGTGGTTCCAAAAGATGGAACTGGGCATCTATTCAGGGAGAACTGGATTAAAAAGGTGCTATGCCAGTTGTGGTTCAAACACTCCATATGGGGCAGTGACATTGACAAACCAATTCAATCAAGAAGAACAAGTTGCTTTATGGGAGTTGCGATTCAACTTCTGAAAGAAGCAAAAGGATTGCAGGAAACCATCATGAACAGTTGCTTAGAGCGATTTTGGATAAGTCACTCGAATGAGCGCAGCATACAGTTTATGTGCAGTCCATATAGTCACTTCTTAAAACAATAAAGCACAATGTTTTCATAATTGCCATCATCAACCTTAACACAACCTTTTAGACATTTTGAATACTATTAATGGGCAACACATACTGTTGAAGCGATCAATCCTGGATGTTCTATGCGCCCTTGTTTTAATAATTGTCATGTTCTTACCTAGGCTTACGACATTGCATAGTCCTTACTGTAATCTCCTAGTTGTGCAGCAAATAAACCGATTTCAGATCTCATCTGGCTCTGTAATAGTTACATTGCAATTCACTGACATGCGCATATTTGGTGGATGACCTACTTAATACACACTTCTTTACTAAGTGCAACAGCTTCTTTTATTTTTTTAGACTGCCTCAACTAGTGATCGTAACACAAGTTTCAAGAAGATGGCTACGTTTAAGTTTGAGGAAGATACTCTAAGGAAATGAATAATAAAGAAACTTCAGAAATCACTCTTCTACTCAGATATCTCGAACAAGGCTATTGAGGAATCTTATTAAAGTGCAAGTTATCAGATGCTGCTCAATTGGGACACTAAGTAAATGAACAACTGGAGGATCAGTGTGGTATGGAGTCAGTATTACTTCAGTGGACTATATTTTCAACCACTCTGCTTGGTCATTTAATTATATGTTGTTTTGAATCATAACCTCTTTCAGTTCAAAGAGCAATTCTTCTTACAAGCCAAATGCACCTCAATCCTAACTAGAATGGCAACCCCTTGTGCCAACACCTTCATGTTTTACCTCGAGTCCCATCATATCTTGGCAAACAACCTGTGGAGCCACCACTGAGGTGTTTCATATCTGGCATGGAACCCTTGAACAATGGTTCAAATAATTTCCGTACCTTCAGATTATTTATGAAATAGAGAAATTACCTAGAATCCTCATTACATTTTCTGGCTGTATGGATTGGCTTAATGAATGGATTCTCTGTTACAACGTGTGGCGAATCGGAAGAACGAGTCCGATTTGTTAAAGAAATAAACAACTCTGTTTAATTAAATAGTATAAAAAGGCCTAACTTTCCCTATTACTAAAGGGATCACACAGCCTAGCTAAAGAAGCTAAGGGTGCTTGTCTGTCATTAGAAGGTCCCAATGTAAAAATGTCCTATTCGGTCCAAACCCAACTCTTCCTGAGCCTGCCACTAGTTTAACAAACTCAACCATGAGAAGGTCTTTCTT
The DNA here is from genome assembly GCF_040938575.1 of Ambystoma mexicanum. Classification (NCBI taxonomy): domain Eukaryota; kingdom Metazoa; phylum Chordata; class Amphibia; order Caudata; family Ambystomatidae; genus Ambystoma; species Ambystoma mexicanum. Next base: position 292,444,683 of record NC_090922.1, read on the forward strand.
CCCCTAGACTTCTCGCAGTTCTCAAAAGTCCCTGTATGGAAATGGTCTCTCTCTTATACTTGAGTTTCTTTATGCAATATTCTTGGGTAACGTGAAGGCCTCATGAAGCAAGACACAGACAACAGATTCAAAGTTCAAACCAAAATGTTTTATTCACTCAAATGTCAGGATGGTTGAAGGCCTAGCTTGCTCTTTTCTAAGGTGGAATTTCCCTACCCAAGGGAGTTCCGAGTCAGAAAATTCAACTTAAAAGTCTGCCCGTGTCCAAAACCTATTCTTGCCCTCACAACTAAAGCTAACCAATGTGTAGGGATGTCAGCAATAAAAGAAAGTGTTTGAAACAAAGTACTGAGCTTCTTCTAGCTCTTGGCTTACTCTCCAGCTCCCCTTCCCCAATCTCAAGACTGTTCCACAAAAGTCTTGGGATTCCCATCCCCAAGTTCAAGGCATTTCCACAAAACCACGGGGTTCGCTTACACAAGTTCAATACAGTTCGACTTGTACCTGTTCTCACTCTTTCAATATTCAAAAGCAGCTCCAGGATTTCTTTATACCCCTTCTGGAGTCTTAACAGTTCAATCAGATTGCTTTCTCCTGTTTCACTTCAGCAACATCTTTGGCTTTCACAGTTGGGTTCACTGGTCTAGGCACAGTTGTCCGACCACACAGTCCACCCATTACAGGTAGCGCAAACCAGATTCTCTAGCCCCCACAGGTTCTTCTGTATTTATACCTGTGCGATGGTTCACACTCATTTGGCTTCCCTTTGTCAACCTCTTGGCTTTGTCACAATGTATTTTCATATATAGTTCATGTGGTGGTTTTGTTTCTTCACCACATTACTTTAATGCTCTCTCGCACTCTTCCATACTTTTTTTATGCTTCATGTGATTTGCGTTTTTTGCTTTCAATAGGCAATATTTGAATTTCACACACTTGTCATCAAGACACATCTTTGCCAAAAGCCCTCCTTTAGTTCAGTATTCAATTATTTTGACTTTTCACACTGCTGCTTGCATATTTTACTGTCCTTGCATTTCCTTCTCAACCTGTTACTTTACAGCAATGCCCCGGTTCAAGTGCTCTTTCCACTGCACTCCCTGGTCCCTGGCGTCTCCTCTGGGCAGCTGTGCTTTAGATTTCAGCTTTGTTGACACGTCACCCGCGGGCCACGCTGGCACTTCACTTTCTTCTTGGATCTCGCCGGTAGCTCCACTCTTGCTCTGCAGATGCTGTTGTTGCCTTTCTTCTCTGCCTGCAGGCTGCAGACATCCGACAAATACCAAATACCAACGGTGGCCTTCTCGCGGCCCGCCTAGCCCTTCGCTCCACGGCTTCCTGGAGTTATCTGCTGGCGTCCTGGCTCTCCTGTGGGACCCACCACAGCTGCCTCCTCACACATAGGATTGCCTGCTGGTCTCCTCCGCTTTTATAAACCTGCAACCGCCTGACAGGATGCAGGTGAGAGTCCATAATTACAATTGCCTGGTTGCAATTAGAGGAGTAGTTGAGACATGCCTGACCTTTACAGTACTCTGCCGGCCTCTTTCCTTGTCTCTGTACTAGAGTGGTGAAATGGCTTACTAGTGTTCACTACTCCCAGTCGCCTCTTCCCCGTCCCAGTACCATAGTGGGTTGAAAGAGGGGAAATTATGGAAAATGATTTACAATAGTCCATGAAGGCAGAGGGAGGGTGATGCTGATTTTCAGAAGGGAAAAGGGGATACCATGTCTCCCCAATCCCCAAGGACCCTCTACCAAGGGGATCCTCCCTTGCTTCTCCACCCCCAGGGTCAGGATCCAAAAACAATGGCCTTTCCCTGGCCACCTGAGAAGAGGATTCAAGGGGAGCAGGTGCGAGGATATCCATCCGATTTTTCACAGTGAGCTCTGGATATCTCCTCCATGAGCTCTTTAACACCAGTCTGGTCTTGGTGCTCTTGTCAAGCTTATGCTTCTTACAGTTTGTTTTGAGATAGTTTCTCACACTCTTGTCTTCACTTGGACTCTTTCAGTCTCTCAATGTTTCCTTGACTTCGTTGCATGGGACTTGAGCCCCTTTTAGATTCCCCACTCCTGGGTCTTTTTATACTCTTTCTTCTATCATCTGGTTCTCTTGATAGTCTATCTCATATTCCTTAGAAGCCGTGCTGGGGCTTTGCTTTAACCAGTCTTTGTCTCTTTGCCCAAAATAACTTTTCCCGTCTTCCCAGAGTAATTGTATCCAGGCCATCTTCATTCTTGTCATTGGTTACTTGCTTTATGAGCCTTTCACATTGGCAATCAGACAACTTTATTTCTCATCTTTATTACTAGGATGAATTGCAGTCTTTATGTAGCTAGGTATTCCTCGTATCTCCTCTTTATGATTGGGATGGGTTGCATTCTTTATGTCCTCTTGCCCCAGTGGCCTCCCGCTTTTCCCGTTCTCCCCAGTATCTTCATCTGCATAGGGGACGCTGCAGGGCTCAGCACGCGGTTGAGTATTCTTCTCCGTTGTCGTTTCTCTTGTTCTGGCTTTTCGGGCGTCTCATTCTCGGCTTCTTGCAATGAGAGAGTTCAAAATTGATTCCGAGATGGCTGGGGTGAAGGAGGGAAATGAAAACATTATTTGATTATAATCAGCAAAAAGGTAATAGTAAAGGTCAATGGATGAGATACATCTTCCTGGGGAGATGTATAGAGGGTGAAGATTAGAGGTCCAAGGACTGATCCTTTGTGGACACCAACAGGGAGCAGGGTGAGATTAAAGGTTTGTGAGTTTCAAGAGAATTTAAAGGATTGACCTTGCAGGGAAGAGGTGATCCAGGCAAAAGTAGATTTGCAGATCCCAAGGTTCTAGAGAGTGAGGAAGAAAGAGGAGTTGTTAACAGTGTTAAAAGCGGCATTAAGGTAAAAAAAACCTTGAGTTTGGAGTGGTGAGCATTAGAAAGAAATTTGGATACATGCAAGAGTGCAGTCTCGGTGTAGGTTGTACTACAGAAGCCAGATTGAAGAGGATCTCCAAGGCCATTATCCTCAAAATACTAATTGATCCGGGGAAAAACCACACACTCAAAAACATTTGAATTATGGGCAACGTGAAAAACTAGGGGATAGTTTGCTGGTATGTTTGAGTCAGCAGAGGGTTAAATTCAATAGGGGTAAGACAGCTGCAGATTTGAAGGAAGCAGGGATGAGTCCAAAGAAGATACAGAGGCTTACGAGCTCTGAGAGATGAGGGCAAGACATTGAGACCATTTCAGGGGGCAAAAGAGTCAAAAGGAGTGGAAGATGGGTTGGCACTGCAAAGGATAAGTGCTAAATCATATGAGAGGTAGGGGAGAATGTTTTGAGAGTAGACAGGGTAGGGGGAGAGGTGGTGGTGGGGGAAAGCAGGGCTTTTAAAGTGTCAAAAATGGTAGAGATTTTAGAGGAAACATTGTGAACAAAGTCCTTAGCAGAAAAAGAGGAGGCAATGGATATTGGATGGTGTGAGCAAAGATTGGATGGTAGATCAATGTTTGCAAGGGTGATAGCAAAGGGAGGAGATTTGGTTTGTGAAATAGGAGGATTTGACAGAGCCCAGTCCAGAGGTTACGGCAGCAAGGGAATATGTATAGGTTAGGAGTAGGTTAGGTGGCCGTAATTTGGGCCAGCTTCGAAGGTCACGGCGCATGTTTGTTCTGAATTTTAGAGTTGATCCAAGGCGGAGGACGGGGATGAGAAGGTGTGAATGTACGAGCAGGATAGTGTTTGTCAAATGGAGTGATAAGGACATAGTGAAAGTTAGAGAAAACACAGTCAATGGAAGGGGCCTGTATAGGGGAAAGAGACAGTAGACAGGTACTAATCATCATGGTAAGGGGCAAGTGCTGCCTGACTCTACCCCTGATCATTCAAGAGGGGGATGAGAAGTAGAAGGTGGGGGGACTGATATGTTAAAGTGAACAATGAAGTGATCAGAGGGACAGGATTAAATGAAGAGGTCAAAGTAGACAGGGGGTGGTTGGGGAGCAGTGTTGGGGATCCTTGTTAATAAGGAACGGCCCATCACCATCCTCCCACCCCCCACAAGTCGGGGAGAGTGGGAAAAGGTAGTAGAGTCAGTGTGGAGAGCTGCAAGTGTAGCAGGGTCATGAGAGGAAATATAGGTTTCTTTGATAGCAGTGAAAGTGGAGGGTATGAACATATTGAAGTTGGAAAAAACGTTTTCCTTTTTTATAGAGTACACATGTGTTTGATTCTTTCATTGGAATCATCATTGCCCTCTAGAAGTTGTACTGTGAGGACTGATTTACTTTGTAATATGATTTTGTTTTCCTTTTGAATATAGACCTCTGAGCCTCCTCCGAGGGTGCTATTCGCGGTATACCCTTATACCACAATTATTTTCTCCTCCAAAGACGCCTACAAGCAGGGGTCATTCCACATGGCACAGCCATCTCTCCCTGACTCGTCAATGTGTACCTTAAATCATTAAAACTATTTTGGAAAAATCCCTCTTGCATTAGTTATGATATCAAAATATTGATCCAACTGGTCCCAATAGCACTCTCCGAAATACATTCACAGATGGTATTAGACATAAAGAGTGGATGTCAACTTCATCTCTTGAAAGACTTCTCTGCCCTTGTTGGCAAGCCAAAAGGTCACGGGCCAGAGGACATGGTTTCCAAGCGACTTTATTTAATTTAAAAGAAAAACGCCTCACTATCCCTACCGATAAAGGGGAATTCCCTCAGATTAGAAATTAAATAAGGTGTGCGACAATGGCCAAAAGAAAAATAGTCCTCAGTCCAAACCTATCCACTAAATTGGCCCTACCACTTAGAAAATAGGTACAAGAAAATACCTAGAGTGATCTACAATCAGTGCTGTTCACCACCATCTCTTTCAGGTGTTGCAGATGTTTTTGCTGGCTGGATAAACTAGCTTTCTGTACTTAACAGTTCTCCTTATCTAACAGTTCTTGGCAGTCTATCAAAGTTCTTCAAGTTTCCCAAAGTCAACAATAAAGTCTTACGTTCCTGAAAAAACAAACTGTCCACATTTCTTGAACTGGAAGGATATTTACATGATCCCTCTCCACCACTTTGGTGGGTCTCTCCTCACTTGGTTCTGTTGTTGGGTACCTATGTGCTCGCTTGTATCTGCTCTTTTCTTTGTTCATTAGGCCACTTTGGCTCCATTGGGTTCCTCTGTCCCAATGTCTCATGTAACGCTCTGTGGTTCTGCTAACCCCTCTTTCCTTGTGGCTCGCTTTGCTCTTGTGGCTTCCTGTGACCTTTCTGGAGGTTGACACTACTAGGATTTCTCGGGCTCCCGTAACCCTTCTCCTTCTCTCATGTTTTCTCCCTCTTTCTGGGCTTCTTTGAGCCTGGTATGGTATTAGGGCAATCCTACCTTCTTCCCCACTGGCTCTTTTCTCTCTTCTCCACTCACTCTTTTCTCTCTCTACCTCCCTCCGACCTGGGCCACCCACATACCTTCAGTGTTGAAGGGTTCGCTCCAGAAAGGAAGTGTTGGTTCGGTAGCGTTCTCCAGGGCTTGCCGCTCCACCATATTCGATATGAGCGATTCTCAGGTTCTGCTCATCTCGCGCGTTCTCTCGCTCTTGTGCTCCCGCGTTGAGAGCGAACAATTTACTCCTCCCTGGGTTCCTGCTTTCGGTGGCAGTTCGCGGGCACCTGGCCCACCACGTCCGCAGCATGGCTGTACCTCCAGCTACACTTTGCTTTGAGTGGCCTTTGCTTCTCAGGCTGACCTTCTTTCTTGACTATTGGAACAGCGTGTTTTCCACAAGAAAGATTATTAAACAACTTCAACTCATCCACAACCGAGTGACCGGACTCACCATGGGCATCTAAAAATAGGAAAACATCTACCTGACCTTGGAATCTCTACACAGGGTCCAGGTGAAAACAGGATCTCCCTTAGTATCTTCTCCATCATAGGGCAGTAGATAATACTGGTTCTGAATATCCGTTCGAATTACTTAGACCTTACAACCTAGCAGGGACCATTAGATCTTTCATAAAAGCATACGACGTTCAACAGAAAATTCAGGCAACAACTAGTGGAGGAAGGAACCTTTCAAGTATGAAAATGCGAAATGAGAACACAGAGCACAAAGTTCAGGAAGTCCTGAAATGGAAACATTGTGTTACTTCAGATGCACTTCCAACCCTCTGATGCATATGGATAAATCTGCTGAAGGGAAACAGGTTTGCATGGACGGTGTTGTGAGCATGCTGTTTCTTTAAAAAAGCGCAAAACCTAGTGTAAAATGTAAAAAAAAATGTTTATATTGTTTATTTACTACGCGAATAGGGGAAGAGATTGTGGGAGAGGGGCAGAGAAGGAGAAATGGAGACGGAGAACCGAAGAGAAGGTGAGGAAGAAAGGGAGAGGAAAGGGAAAGAGGGAGAGATGGAGAGCAAGAGGAAGAACATGAGAGGGAGAAGAAGGGTGTGGGGGAAGGGGGCGGGAGAGAGCTTTCCATGTTGTCCCAGCAGTTTCACATCTATAAATTATAGATTATATTTGGTTTTAATTGTTAACCTGGGCAGTTATGGGGTCTTCTTGACAGAACACCTTTTCATTCGGAGCTTGTGCTGCGCTCTTTGTGAATTAAAGCTGGCCTCCCCAGTGACCGAGGAAGGAATCGGAGTACAAACAGTGAATTTGACCCCAAGGGCAAGTACATATGCAGCCCTGAAAGAGCCTGACTTCTGCTTAATATAAGTACGCATGTCAACTGATTTGTGAATTTCAAATGTGGCTTTCAAATGTGTAAAATATTTGTCCTGAGGTAGAGTAAATTCTAAACCAGAGAGTTTGGCTTCCGTTATCCGCAGTCAGTTTATTATTTTAAAGAGATTGCAGAAATTGTGCACAGTATTCTGGGATTGGAAGGCCACTGACATGAAGTGTAAAATGTGATATTCGGATTCCTCCCCATATTAAATGCAAATGAAACTGATGCGTCTTTCGCTGCTTTTTAAATACTTACCAGATTTTAAAGTGGCCCCACTTTTAACATTAGTGCCAACATTTTAATGTGCCAATAGTTATCTGTCACTGTTTATTTGATACCGCCATATATTTATGTGTGGACCAAAACTGGTGCACATCTCCAAGCTAAAGGGAAGAAGTCACGTGTATAACCTTCCAGGCGATTTCATGTGTCCTGGTTCTGTGCACAATGTGAGTACCAATACATTTTAATACAGTATAGGCAAGAGTACAAATACCAAAAGGAGACAGGAACACATTTTTGGCTATGAAAATTAACCACCAATATGTGATGGTATACATTGCCAGAAGGCAAATCTTGGTTTAGCTGTGAATTGTACCCCGTTTTATTCTTTTGACCCCCTTCCCTGCCCTCAGCGTTTATGGTGCTTTGATGAGGCTTGCTGATCATGTAGCACAGTATAATACCCCAACAAGAAAGTACATACATAAATACGGTTGAGTGAATCAATTCACAGAGAAATGTCTCAATATCCTCTATTAATCATTTTGGTTGCAATAATTTCAAAATATCATTTTGTTCTTAGTGGTACTCTTATCAGTACATTTTCTTTTGAGTTTTTTGCTTTCCACAAATTGTATTCGGGTTTCGTTTATGTGCTTTCCACAAAACTACATTTTTCTCTTTCTGTTCATTATAACATATAGCATGCTGTATTAATCGGGTTCTAGGTTCATTCATCCACAGATTTTTTTTAGTTTTTTGCTGACATTTTTTAGCCGAAACAAATCATAGAATTTCTTTTTTGTTTTATTTGGGTGTTACCCTCCAAACCCCCCCTCTCTTTTATTCTCTATCTGCCCACAACTCCCACCCGCCCCCATTTTTTGCTGATGCGTTTTTTTTCTGTCTGAAATGTATTCAGGAAAAAAAAAAAATAAACGGCTGATGGATGAATATTGTTTGTACCTATCAATCGGGCACCTGCCGGATACACAGGAGCTGCTTTTAGCTCCTGCTCAACAAATCCTTATTCTGACCCCTGTAACTCCTTGTCATACACTTCCTCATACCCGTACTGATGCCAGATCCCGATATTAGTATTGCATTTGCAGACCGCCTGCAAGGTTATAAAGAGACGACTAATTCTTTTTACATGACAGCTCACATGATCTTAAGTAGGCGCAGCAGAATCGCATCAGCAAAGTCTGATTGTGGTGGGTAAGCCTATTCCTCTCAGCCACTTGTTCCACTGAAGTCAATGGTGTTTGATAGCCCATTCCACAAATCGACCTCCCTGGGCAAGATAATAAAAGATACATTCTGAACAGATGTGATCAAATATTTAACATTTACACTGAGTTAACCAACCACAGGAAGATTACCTGCCAATCTGGTACAGTAAAGAAATGGATGATTAGATTTTGGATGTCGACATTATTAAGGACCAAGAATTCACACACATGTTTGGTACATACGCAATCAGTAAATCTAAGAAATCATCAGGATAGAACACTGGTAGAATGCAATTATTCAAAGTCTGCATCGTGAGCCTTAAACTCTCTAGAACTCAGCATTACAACCAAGTGGAGACAATAATACATTAATTTCTCATGCTACAATAATATTCTCATTGCTAAAAGAGTCCATATTCACACTGGGACTCAAAAAAATAATTCCAGAGCGTCATCACTGTTTTCAAAATCACATTCAGGGAACGAGACACTGCCCCATTATCCAAGAAGGTGCAATTTACACCTTGAAAATTAGGTTAATCCGGTAAAGATTGAGTGCATGTTGCATGCTTAGTTGATTGCTGCACAACCAAGACAGTTTATTGTCATTCCATCGAATTTTTACCATTCAATCACCATTCCATCTAAAACAAAATGCAGACAAAATTACCATCAAATGCACGTTTTTGCCTTTTTTCTTTTTTTAAAAAATGGGGCCCCCAACCCCTTGTTTTTATGCTTTAGAACCCATTGTAAATAACACAAAACCCTTGAAAAAACATGCATTCGATGCATATTTTTTCGATGGAATGGAATTCGATGGTAATGCTTTAGATGAAATGACCAGATACCAACCAAGACAAGCTTGGTCATAATTTGTGTAAGTTTCATTAAGGGTGGTATCCGTAGAGGGAGCAGTTTGCTTTCCTATCAGGGCTATGTTTTTCACGAAGCCTGTCAGGAAGAACGGTAGAAATTAAATGAAGCAATTCTTTTGAGAACTCTCCCAATGACTCAAAAACAGGCTCACTCATTCTGATTTTATCCTGACAATACCTGGAGTATGGAGTTAAGATAGGGAATACAGAGGGACAGCGAAAGTCTAACTATACCTAAAAGACACCACTCACTACTCCTAGTCAGCGGTGATGTGTGACCTATTTAACAGTGGATAGGAAAAGACACTATTTTTCCACCCAATCAGCTAAATTATGTATTTTATTTCAAAGCATTCCTGCGAGACCTATGTATACCATCTGGATAATCCACTTGTGCTCTGTTCCTTTGTATCCCCTATCTTAACTCCATCAATTGCTAGATTGTGTTCTTTAGATCAATGTATGTGAATTGGTAATGTTTGTCTGAACCATTTTTTTTTAATTCCCTGCCTTTGTATGATAGATATGGTTGAGCTTGGTAGGCCCTGATAAGTGATGACAATTCCTGGAGCATGCCAGTAACACAGAAAAGGGAAGTTTAGATTTTATCAAAGTTGAAGAGCAACAATGATTCACATTTGTAGTTGTCAATTGTGGGTCTTAACTCGATCATATTGAGTTGACTTTAATAACTGAGACTTGACAAAGACGGGTCTTGGGGCTGCTGCCAGGTTGATGTGGATCAATTAAGAGAATTGGTACTCCTACACCTCTCCAGCCTCTAGGGACCAGTGAGGGTGCACTACTACTTCCTTTCTGCCAGCCAAGAGTACCCAGGACATCACTGTGTTGAGGGATATCTGCAGTTGTGTGCCAGACTCCTCTGTGTGTGGTAGCACGAGAACAAAGACTGAAACATATCGGAGTCCTCGGATTGCGAACCAGAGGAACCAAAAAATATTCATTGAAGCAGCCACCTTCACACAGGTCGCCGAGCCGCCAGCATCTTCTTTGTAGATATACAGAAAAATTGACCAGACCCTAGGGGACGCTTTCGAACAGAAATCTTCAAATGCTGCAATCAAACTGGTTGCAGCAATCTGCGCATCCAGTCCAACCGACCCTGGTGGCCTGCATCATTCACATGCCTTTTAGCAGCATTTTTGAACAGAAGCATACTTTTGGTTCACCCAGCTTGACACCTGCTTGCCGCCTGGCACCATGTGGCTGCTGCACCCACACTCTTCGACCCATTATGCTTGCACCCATTGAACCAACTAGACACCGCCAAGCGCCTTGCCGAGACAGTCACCTGCCTGGCTCGAATCAACTCTTTCTTCCCAGACCTGGACTAAAACTGCTGGGACATCACTTGCCAACTTCCTCTCAGCCGTTACTGAACGATTAAAACACACTTGACCCCAAACTGCTACCTCATCGAACCCCACACTGGACCATCAGGGTCAAAGCTTCAAACCCATACCGGACCTTGACTCAAAGTGCTGGAGCATCACTCATCAACCCTAACCAGCAGTTACCACGTCTCAAACTGGCTTCACTTCGAACCAATCCTGGTTAATACTCGGACCTGCGTTGAACGAGTCCCGCCTTCGAACTCCTGAGCCCCTGTATTCGACCCAGATCGACAGCCGCTCAACGCTTGGATCAAATTACAATGCACCGTCCTCAAATATGGTCTGGCATGCTTGCACAACAGCTCAAAGCCTTGTTCAATGCTGTCAAACCACTGGAATGCGTAAAAAGGTACTGACTATTAACTGTCCCCTTGGTCTAGTTTTGGGCACTATAGACTGGTTAGGTCACTTATCGCCTTTTTGCATCCAAGAGCATTTTTCTTTGTTGCAAACACTGTGGTTTAGACTTGCCTTACACCACTGCTTCAATACCCAGAGTGATACATCTTTCCATCTGTGCACATTTTATTTCCCTAGGTGTGGGTTTTGTGTAGTGGTTTCTATATTGTTATTCTTGAAGATGTTGTGCTTAAGAATATATACTTGTATAGAACCTTGATGGGACATTCCCTTTATTTTGGACTGTTTACTATTGCTCTTTGGGTTGCTACTAAATCACACTCGCACCCCTCTTGAGAGTACAGCCCCTTGGCCCACGTTATCACAAAAGGCAGAGAAGTTATATCTTACTACCACTTTTGTTTGCTTACCCCTTTTGGATTCGGAATCCAGATAATTTATAGCTTAGCAGCACTTTTGTTTGCTTAGGCTTTTCTTAGAGAAGAATATACTGTTTTGCTATGGAAAGACCCACTATCTTCATCAGACTTTATCCCGAGACCATCCTAAATGTTTCAATGAAGACTGAAAGATTTGTCTTTGTCAGGTGTTGTTTGAATCCATCATACTGATCTGCCCGGAATTAAGAGATACTGAGGTGGCGGTTCTTTTGATTACTAACAACTACACCGTTTGATATGGCAGTCATCCCGTTTCAGTAGCATAGGGGATCATTTCAGGTGACTTTTTTTCCTGTGCCCATCTTGGGAATTACCTACATATCTGCTGGATACAAGGGACCCAGTTAAGTATTATAACGCAGTTTCTGGTGCCCTCCCCCCCTCTTGTCTCCTGGTTTACTGTGCATATGGGTGTGACAAAATGACTTCTGTCCTGCAAGTGTAATAGGGTAAGTAGTGACTACACTATGCTCAGCCTTTAACTCAGGCCCGGGCAGTTAACACCCATTCCAGACCGTGGGACAGCTGCTTAACTCTTAATTATTGCCCTTGCACCAGATCACCCTACTCCATTCAAACCGGATGCAATAAATAACAAATGATGGCACCCAGAAAATGTGACAGCCTCTGATGTTTGTTATTTGTACAGTAATTGCTGTCAAAGCGCCAACCCTAAAACTCAAATAAAAAAGTATCCTCCTTCAACACACACCTGCGTTTGCACACTTCAGTGTTGTTGACTGTACAGAGCGTAGAAATTAAGTTAAAAATATAATCATCTAAGCTATTTTTTGCCAATGCTTGATTTGCACTGTAAGAGTTTGTTTTGAGCACCACTTTAATATCCAAGGGCCGCCATAGAAAGCAGTATTTTTACAATGTACTCCTTCATAGTCGAAGAGTCCCCGTGTTCCCTTGCCTCATGGTCCACGAGTCCCTGTCTCTCTCCTAGTTCCTGAGCTTCACTTCTCCCTGCACTTGCCTCTCTCGGTTTTGCCCAAAGCTATCCCACTAAATCTTTCCTGCTGTGATTTTGGTCATAGACGTCCCATTGTGATTTTGCTGTGCTGGGATTTTGTTCCCAGATACCCCACTGCAATTCTGCTCCTAGTTTTCGTTACAGGGATTTCACTTCAGTGTTGACATGGTACCCACTGCTGCCTGCTCCAATATGTCTTCTAACGTAATTTAGTGCCAAGCTCTGCATGCTCTCTGCTACTAGGAACCTCAGGTCATTCCAGGCTAACAACTTCTATTCCCAATAACGATACTCCAGGTGCACTACTACCAAGACAACGCCATGCCCACACCAGACAGATACCCAACTGCCCACACTGACTGCTCCCCACACTAAGAAGTTCAAATTCTACAATCCAACACACAATATACATACCAACTAAACCAAGTACAACGTGATAATTGAACACCACTCTCATTCCACATAAAAAACCAGAACATTACACCTCTTAAACCAACATCTATATCACAGTAGTGACCAACACGTCCTTGCAATACAGGAACCATAAACTCCCCTTCCGACACCGGTGCTTCACATGCCACGCAACACCTAAAAACTGACCAGCACAGCCCTCAGGGTACTTCCGGTTTGAATGCACCAACAGCAATGCTATTTTCCCTCTCTCCCCACTAACCTAATCCACCCCTTCATCAGATCCACCATAGCGCCACGCAAATGGCTAGAGAGCACAGTATAAATCCCGGTAACATAACATAGAACAGTGAATGCAGGAATGATAGTAGATTTTGAGAAACAAATGGTGCTAAGTGTCACGACACCAAAAGCAAAACTAGGCAGAATGACTTGGTCAAACACTTTGTTTAACCTTTACAAAGCCCTGTTCTAGTCCATGTGCGCTGGCTGCTTTTTTTCTGTGGGTGTGCACATCTTGTTTACATCATGTGCATGCACAATCTGCATGCCTGCACTAAACTGACTAAATGCCTGTCACATTCATACATAACCTTGAGAAGTGTTTACAAAGATCTACCGTACCATATACGGTGTGAGACTCTTCCAGTGATGGTTTTTAGGCTCCCATTACTTTGCATTCGAGTACTTTCACTAGTGCAATATTAGTACGGAAAAAGAAAAACAAGAAGTACAATATAAGATTCAGACTGAAAGTAACTAAATGGTCCATACTAGCAGAACATCACAAACCTGACAGATTACACAGCCCTCCAACACACTTGGATCTATTGGAGCAGGTAGACAAGTTGGCTTGTCCAAATGATGAGCCATAAGACTGGGCACACTGGAAAAAACTACAACTGGTATAGCGTTTTCTGTTATTAAAGTGCATTTTTACAGATTAACTACCATTGTACTGCAAACGAAAAGGAGGGAGATCTCAACTTGCTTACAGTGTAATCACTCCACTCCATGGCAGTGATAAATGTTGCGGTGAAAGTACAAATTACTTTTCTTTAATGGTTAAGACTCGGTTTGTCTTGATATTTTCCTAAGTTTCTCCAACAGACGCAAAGTCTCCTCTAATCATAGTGGGTAGCTCATTAGTAAAGTGCTTGACTCGGACATGAGGCCAGCAGGCATTTTGCACGTCCTAATGCCACAGCAAGATCAACTCAGTCCTTCATTCTTTTCAGTTCAACAAATAGGTACCATTAAATAGGTTACTAAATCCTGTTATTAGTTCAATGAAAGAGGACTTGAGCAAGAAGCGCTAAATAAGAACACAATTAATTATAAAGTAATATAAATAGTGAAGACGTGGTTGCCAACATAGATCGATGTAGTATCAGTTTGTAAACCATACCAAAAAAAAAAAATAATAATACACTTTAATAAAATCATCAGATAGACATTTTCCAGCAAGTAAACAAAATGTTTTGACAGTGTTACAGAAGCACATCTTTAGGAAGCTTGACACCTTTCAAATTATTATTTTGTCACCTAATGTGTTCTAATTTCAAGTATTCTTCCAAGCCGACTGCCCCCGCTGAGCTTCAGGAGCAAGGTTTCAACTTTTCAGAAGAAACCTTAAGATACATTGTGGGATAGGGATATTCCAAATATTTTATCAGTGAGCTTCGCACTTACTGAGGAACATAGTGTTTTTAAGACCACGCAATCACCTTTCTAATGCTAGGCTCAACTAGAGGAGACGTCTCATCACACAGCGATTTTCACAAGGTAGCATGGCAAAAGCCTATGGAGCAATCTTTCGTCTGGTTTTCAGGCATCCGCGTCCAGTGCTCCAGATTTTGAGGTGGAAGTATTTTACTCCCTATTTTTAAACTTTGAGGGTAAATGTGATTTTAATAGAGTAAAAATGACTTTTCTCTTTTGCAAGAGAGTCAAATGTATGTGACATTCAGCCAACGTGTGCAAAAACTGTATGGAAATCATTACTATGCGGCAGCTTTCGGCATTGTGACAGAATATACCTTTTATAATTTCTGTAAATTCTGGCCATTTGAATTCTCCTGTATATATTTAAATGTTGAAGACACAAAAACCTAGCCAATTACATAATAAAGCAAACATGAATTGTGTGTTTTGAGGTTTGATAGCAGAATTGTCTTTTGATGTTTAATGAAAGTCCTCATTTCCTGAAGCTATTACTACCTAATGGTATGCCAATGTTATGATACAACAGTGCAAGGAGGCAAGGACTCCATGCTAAATTATATATCTAATCTCATGGTGAATTGGTTATTTATATAGCGCTTATGGCAAAGCGCTGTACTTAGAGCATATATATCACAATTATCACCAAACCGGGGGCGTGGCCAACAAGCACAAAATGCAGACATGATCTATCGGTGCTCCCGATGCCGCCAGTAATATCCTGCGTTACATCCTACAAAATGAATACCCATCCTACTTAAAATAACATTTGCATGCAGCGGAGGACAAACAGAACAGTTCGCAGAAATGTGGAACTGAACCGGACTGCGGTTCCGAAGATATACGCAGATAAAACACTGCAACTGCAGGCAACAAGAACTGTCCAAAATGGCCACCACGGCCAAGAGGAGAGGCAGAGTGGCGTGCAAGGGCCGCGGCTGAGACGGTCAGCCAGCTACCTCACCCCTACAAACAGCACTGCAGTGAAGAGTTGCTGTGGGCGTGTTACGAGGTGTGGATGAAAATCGATGTGCGCACTCTGAGAGCCTCCTAACTACTACCGACCGCCTTCATTTCGAGCACCGAGACACGCGGTTGTGCCTCAACTGGGACATCCATCAGCTGCGAGTCCCGAATCAGGCTGCCGTTGCCCTCTGGACGTCCGCGCCGAGCGGCAACAAATGACACACATATACATTTAAAGACCCGGTTGTGGATGGGTCCTACGCACACCACCTGATCCTTTGCGGAACGCACCGTCACCACAGCCCGTGGCACAGTGTGAGTCAGCAGACCTATATGGGCCCCTGGACTGCAGGACCGTGCTGACTCAGCGGCTCCCTGTCAACCCCCTCCCTGTCTCTTACCCAGTTTCCCCCACTGCCATCCATGGAGGAGCAGGAGCTACTGCTGCGACACCCAAGTGCCTGGAGAGGAGAAGGGGACACAAACACTGCCTACGTGTGGCAGCAACATGCTCCGGTAACGATACAGCAGCAAATATGCTGATAAAAAGGTATTGCCAGATTAAAAGCGATTCCAGCGGGGATAACATTTGTGTGAATCATGGGAATACACTGAGGTCAGAGCTGGAAATTATCTAACATGTGGTGCAGCAGCCTGTAGAACACCGATTTACAATAGGCGGACAATTAAGCAACAAAGGAACCTCAGTAGCTGTAACGCGACAACGCATGTAGGATACAACAAACACTGCTTCCCAACTGCATGGGTGACAGGTAGCGCATACCGGTGCACAATATATTGCACACGTGTCCGGCAGAGAACGAACCACTGCGACACGGCAATCCCTAACGGCGGCACTCAACCGCAACATCAAGACGTCAGCCTTCCTGCAGTGACTGCCCCAACAGCAGGCACCGGGAACACAAAAGAAAATAAGCAACGCAATTGCGAGAAATTCACGGAACCATAGCTCGAACTGTGGACTAAAGAGTAAGTAGTACTGCGAGAGATTGTGTTTATTTTCACTCCAGAATAACACGTATACGATACTCTAACGAAAAGTGGTTTCTGGTACCTACCTGCATGCTCCCCCCATGGATCCAGAAAAAACATCAAAAGTGCCCATCTGGACCACCATTGATAGCACCACAATGTGAAAGGACAGGACAAAAAGTGCATTGACGCAAAGCAAAATAGTGCAATATACAACGCCTGCCCAAGATCCCCCACAAGAGCACAACAAAATCGGGTGAAACTATGGAAACGGAAGTTGACCAACTATCTCTAAAAGATATAATAAATGCTATTGCCAACTCGAGAACCTCTATGGAAAAAAAGATGGATGGAATAAGCGCAGAGGTGTCGCTCCTGCGTCACCACCTACAGAAACTCACGGCTCGTACGGTAGAAGCACAGGGACGCATATCCAAAACGGAGGATGGGCTGAGAAATGTAAACCACCAATTGTCTGGGGCACTGGCATGTCTCAAAACACTCGCGGAACGAGTCGAAGAGGGAGAAGGCAGAGCGAGACGCAACAATATCTGAATCCTAGGATTGCCAGAAGAAACAGAGGGCCCGAGCAATCAATTTGCCCCCAAAACTCTATCAAAATTCTTCTCAATAGAAAGGGCACATTGTATTCCAACAGGCAGGCGAATCCCTGCAGCTCCACCGCACACAGTAATAGCAAAGCTCCCAAATTACAGAGACCGGGATGCCATACTTCAGATGGCTAGAAACAAAGGATCCATCACGTACAATGGTTCCAAGATCGCCTTTTTTCCGCACTTCACTGGAGAGGTGCAGAAAGCGAGACAGTCTTTCAATCCACTTAAGAAACGCCATTTTTCAACATCTGTGTTAGTGAGGCCTCTACTAAAAAAGGTCACACTTGACCCAGCGCAACCCAACAACTACAGACCGATAACAACTGTCACGTTCCTCTTGAAAACCCTGGACAAAGCAGCCCACAACCAGATCTAGTCATACATAGAAGCTAACTCCATACTAGGTAAAAGGCAATCTGGCTTCCGTGTCGGGCACTGAACAGAATCAGCCTTACTAGACCTAAAAAAACAAATCTCACATATCATGGACAAAGGCAAACCTGCCCTGCTCCTCCTTCTCGATCTGTCAGCATCCTTCGACCTGGTAGATCACCAAACACTCACGACCCACCTCACTCATGCAGCCCATTTCTCTAAACAAGCAGCATCCTGGATCACATCCTTCCGCAAAAGGTAGAGTTATGAAGGTCTACTCCGACACTGCAAACGCAGATCCTACCACTATAAACTGAGGTGTCCCCCAAGGTTCATGTACAGCCCCCACCCTCTGTAACCTCTTCACGAAACCCCTCTTTCGACCTACTTGACTCCATGGATGTTGCATATACCAACTATGCAGACGATACTCAAGTACTTATACCCCTATCTGGACTCTTATCACCAAGACGCCAAGGCCCTCCACAATATCTATGCTACGATCCAAGCATGGATGGCAATCAATGGCCTCTGTCTAAACGGGGAGAAGACTGAAATTCTCATCCTTGGCCAGAAAAACACAATAACGAAGCTTAACCCCCAATACGTCAACTTCAACATAGACAACATGACCATCCCAGTATCATCCTCCGTCAAGACACTACGTGTTCACATTGACGCAAATCTATCAATGAACAGACAAGTCAGTGCCATAGCCTCTGCATCAACACTCAGCACCAAACTCATCAACGCCATCAAACCCTACTTATCAGCGGCCAACCGCTTGGCCATCGCTAGAGCAACTATAGGCGCTAAACTCTATTATTGCAACGCTCTCTTAGCTGGCACCTCCTCCAAGAACATTCACAGACTGCAAACCACACAAAACAATCGCCTAAGAGCCGCGTTGAGCGTCCCTAGAAGAGACCATATATCTCATGCCAGACTTGTAGGACGGTGGCTACAGATCAAAGACCGCATTACTTTGAAAATCCTTACCATCACACAAAGATGCATTAACAACACCGCTCCCACCTACTTATCCGAAGCTATATCAAGAACCACTTCTACTCGCCCCACCAGAGCTCAGTACACCAACCAGCTACACATACCACGCATCAAGAGCCACATCTGGAGGTCTAAGCTTTTCATACATTGCACCAAAACTTTGGAACTCACTCCCTGCCACCCTTAGAGCTGAAACTTACATCTATGTCTTCCGCAAACAACCTCAAGACCACCTTCTTCAACAAGTAACGCAACTTCCTACCCTATTCCTGTCATGTATATTGTAGTATAAACACAAATGTAATAGAACTATATTATAAACCTGTATATATATTGTATCCCCGTCCAAACTGTTCATTGTTTAACATATGTATGATTCATGACCCTGTAACTAAGCATTGTACTGTGACAAGTGCCACAGTGTCCTCGGACTGTTGTGCGCTATATAAATGCGAATAAAACAAAAGAAACATAAAATATGGACTTCTATTCCCGGCACAACTAAAGATCTATTATAACGGAACAACTGAGAGTTCCAGAGAGGCTTGGAACTGGGCAGAAAGTCATCTCAAGGGTGACTGGAGGCTGAACCGGAGACAAGCTAACGAAAGAAATCGACAACGACCGGAGAGGGCACCACCGGACCGCCCAGAACAGGAACGCCCAGAACAGGAACTCGAAGCATTGCCGGAGGGAGACAATGATTGATACGAACACGACGAAGATGTTATAATATGAGACACACCATCATACAGCGTTATGCTAAACTTAACGAACGCTGCAGAAGAACCTGATGACATGATAGCTGGCGGCTCTGGCCGCACGGACACACCCTTGTTGTCGTTACCCAATGTATAAATAGGTCATAATCTTGCCTCTCTGTTGTACCCAGCTATTTCTGGGCTGGGCCGAGGAGAACATAGAACATTGATCTGTTGGGTTTGATAGTTCAGTGATCTTAGTTTAAATGGGGCGACAGATGCTTCAGTTTGGGATGGAGTATAGGGAGGAGGGAGTTGGGTTTGCATTTTTTGTTTATTATCTCACATTCAAGGATACCGCAATCACACTAGACACATACATGACAACGACATATCATACGCCAGCGAGCGCGCAGCACAGACCCTCAAAGAGGCATAGCAACAGCTCATACCGTCTAATTATACAATGGCACCGCCAACTGATATTACTAATAAACACCTGAAACTCCTGACATGGAATGTCAACGGACTAAGGTCTAGCATTAAGAGACGCCTAGTGTTACAATTTATAAACAGGCATACACCTGACATTTTGCTCCTAGCAGAAACACTTCTAGCTGGTACAGTTTGCACTCTTTTCAAGAGAACTAATTATCACATTGCGGTGCATGCAGGTTTCTCCATGGGTGCTAGAGGGGTGTTAATCCTGATACACAAAAGGCTCCCACTAACCATATCTAAGGTGACCCACGATACACGGAGGAGATGCGTACACATAAATGCTACAATTTGGAATCAAACTCTCGCAATAATGGCTGTATACTGCCCACCGGTGCTCATATATACCTTGTTAGAAGATATCACATCCATCTTTGCTGTGAATGTAGCAGATATCTTGATAGTAGGTGGAGATTTCAATGAGGTCATGGACACAACACAGGATCGCACTCACATAAGAGGGAGGAACCCTGCTACGATCTCTAAACTGGCAGCATTTGCCTCTGAAATGGGGTTGCGAGATGCATGGAGAGACTTACATTTAAACGCACATGAGTACTCATTCCGCGCAGGCCCACACGCTTCACTCTCTAGAATAGATAATTTTTTTCTACAAGCTCAGAATATTCACAAGGCATGCAAAGCGTCACTGCTCCCGTGGGGCATCTCTGATCACTCCCCACTGTTGATGGAGATTGAAACAGAACGGACACGTCCTCTGCCTGCCTGGCGACTCAACAATTACTATCTGGGATTCCCCGACCTGCTAGAAAATATATGCAGCACTACATCCACATACTTTGAGCTAAACACGCGCTTGGTAGATAATCCTGGAAAACTATGGGAAGCTTACAAACCGGTGCTGAGAGGAGAAATCCTAGCATGGACAGCAGTATATAAAAAGGCATACCGGAAAGAGATAGAGAATGCCGAAAAGGATGTAACACGTAGGGAAACATTATCTGAGCAATGACACACCTGAGGCAAATCGGGCACTAATATTGGCACAAAAGAAACTAAATTACAAATCACTAGATTGCGCCAAAAAGGCACACAGAGCACTGAAAGCGCGCCTGTATGAGACGGGCGATAAGGCGGTTAAATTGCTTGCCTGGTAGGAAAAACGTGATGAAGGGCATCAACAAGTCAGAAACATCATTACTACAAATGCAGAGCTAGTCTCAACTGATAGCGAGATAGCTGAATGCTTTGCATCCTATTATGTGGAACTCTATAGTGCCCCAAACAATCCAAGTAGTACTGCATTAGAAAAGGTCACCCTGCACTCATTAGATACTGAGCAGTCAGATATGCTGGAAGGAAACATCAAGGAAGAAGAAATATCAACCATTTCCCAACTTCAATCAGGCAAAACCCCAGGCCCAAATGGTTTCCCAGTGGATGTATGGAAAATAATTGGGTAACGACAACATTGTCCCTCACCTGCTTAATACGTTTCAGCACTCGAAAACAGAAGGGATACTCCCATTGGATCTACGTATGGCCACCATAATAGTAATACCGGAAGAGGTAAACCACCAAATGAATGTAGCTCCTATAGGCCCATTTCCCTGATAAATAGTGAGGCCAAGATACTGGCAAAAGTACTTGCCAACAGACTCCAAAAAGTAATTTCATCCCTGATCCATCAGGACCAATAAGGCTTTATGCCAATGAGATCCACGATAATGAATATTCGTAGGTTTCATCTAGCACTTGCAAAGGCAGCCGCCCTACAGGATTCATTGGCACTGTTGGCTATTGATTTCGAGAAATCCTTCCACTCAGTTTATTGGGAGGCACTATAATTATGAGAAAAATTGGATTTGGTGACCAGTTCATTAGTTGGGTCCAGCTCCTCTATAATGCACCCATAGCAGAGGTAAGAGTGGACGGATGGCCCTCTTGTAACATCCAGCTGGGAAAGGGAACCAGACAGGGATACACCCTGTCGGCCATCCTATGTGCTGATAATTGAGCCCTTAGCAGTGATACTAAGAAATACACCACCGTGGTCGGTTTCCTCTTGCCCCATAGTCACACAACTACTAAATGGAATATGGCGAGTTCAGTGGTTTGAGAGTGAACTGGGACAAATCAATACTGTTCCCGGTTAAAGCAATAGACTGTATACCTTCTGAAGGCTCCCCGTATAGAGTCGAGCCGGAACAATTTAGATATCTAGGCATCCTGATCACAAACAAATTTAAGGACTATACAGCCAGAAACCAATTATGCAGCGATTCTCACGAGATGTGAATCACTGGGTGACACTGCCATTGAACCTATTGGGAAGAGCAGCGCTGTTCAAGATGCTGGCCCTCCCTCGCGTTCTATACATCCTACAAAATGCTGCCCTACACATCCCTGCATCCGAATTTGGTAAGATAAATAAGACATTGCGGAAGCTACTGTAGGGGCGGGGGGGCAAATCCAAGAATAGCATTGCACACCCACAGCGTTCAATATGGGGAGGGAGGGATTGGGCTCCCACATATCCAAGCATATTACTGGGTGAGCCACATGGCAGCTATAAATGACCTACTACATGGGAATCCTGAGTCACCGCATATACGAGCAGAAAAAGCCGCGAGACAAGGCATACCCCCGCTTGAAAGCCTATACCACGTTGTGGGCCGTCCTCCTCCACACACAATAGCAACTCATATGGTCCAGATTTGGATGCAGTCACACAGACATATAGGCTGGGCAAATAAAATCACCCAGGTGCAACCAATATGGAACAATGCATCTCTCCCCGAGCTCCACAAACTGTCGAAACAGACGAACTGGGAGACGGCTGGCATACTAACAATTAACGAGGTAATTAAAAATGGCAAAAGCATACCCTTTTCAGACCTGTTCGCCGCGCACGGCCTCCTAACAACTGAACAATACTGATACACACAATTATCCCACGCACTCCAAAAACATATGCCAGACCTCGCTGATGTGCCAGAATGTACACCCAAAGAGAGGAACATCGTTTTGGATAGTGTGAACATTAAAACTACATCTGTCATGTACAGCGCTCTCTTCCTTTGCCACGAAAGAGCTATGTAGCCTGAAAGCGAATTGGGAAAGGTATGTGGGCCCATTGTTGCCTGAGGACTGGACCTCGACCTTTATGTACCACAGAGAGATAGCAATATCAGCTAGGATCAGGCTTATACAATTAAAGGTGTTACACAGAATATATTATCCACGGGTGGCACTGTACCGCTGGGGCAAGATTGCAGATCCCAATTGCCTACGCTGCACACACATCCAATACTTCTGGGAAAAATGTTGTGATAGATTATCAAGAGTTTTGGGCCGTCCAATTCCTAAAG
Organism: Ambystoma mexicanum; assembly: GCF_040938575.1. Lineage (NCBI taxonomy): Eukaryota > Metazoa > Chordata > Amphibia > Caudata > Ambystomatidae > Ambystoma > Ambystoma mexicanum. The sequence continues at coordinate 292,467,571 of NC_090922.1, forward strand.
AACCAAAGCTAATGTTGTTGGGGGTTGAAGAGGAGGGAGAAATGACTCGCTTTGAAAAACTTCTATTCTCAACGACCACAGGACTGGTCAAGAGAAATATTGCACAAATGTTGGGCTCGGAGTCCACTCCCCAATATGACCAATGGGTATCGGACGTGGATACCTGGATAGCGATGGAGCATCGAGTCTATACAGCCAGAGGCTGCCCTGGGAAAGCACACAAAATTTGGCAAAAATGGGAACTAGCTATGTAGCAAATATAGCACGAGCAGTGGGTCAGAACATGTACGGGGCATGGCACGGAGACATGACTCAAGAACCAACCGGTAATGAACTGCACAGTTGAAAACAATAGAGTGGTAAATAACGATGCCTTTGTTGTATGTATGTTCTTTTCTATATTGTTTTGTTTGGTTCTTACTTAACGAAAATACTATAAAATGTGTTAAAAAAAAACAATTATCACCAAACCGAATTCGGTACTCCTTTATCGACCTCGAAAGGATGAAAGGCTGAGTTGGCCTTGCCGGGATTTGAACCTGCAACCTACAGATCACACACAGATCGCATCAACGATGGCTTAACTGGCAGAGCTATCCTATTGGCTAACATCCTTCAGAGGTCGGTTAACTGAGTATCGACTGAGGTATAATAATCACAGTGCCTAGATGTTGGACGAACCATGTATGAAACGCTACATAAAGTTAAATACCTATCTGGATTATCACTGGGGACAGGTTTTTCTGAGTTTCCATTTCAATTACAAATGTAACTTTAATTTTCTTCTTTTTTTTTAACAGCGCTTGCACTTCCTGGAGAGTCAAGTTTTGGATGTTTTAATTGTAGTCTTAAAGATTTGAGAGGCTAGAACACCAGTGATTGGTATTATGGCAATCACTCACTCTTGAGCAATGACTCTGCTGCCACTGACCATTTAAATTAATGTACCCCATTGACTGCAAGGTTCAATGGAAGTAAACTAGACTGTGCATAGTCCTCATTTTACTCACTGTTTTTATAATTAGAGTGTAAATTAAATGATAAGTGTAAAAATTATCTGCCTCCGCACGATTATGCGGACAGCACAGGAACTCTGAAAAATACAATTATGAAATTCTGGTTTGCTTTCACTGGAAAAAAGCCCAATTTGTTACAAAATGTTAATTCTCAATTGGAACTTATTTTTCCATGTTATTAATTATACAATCCTAAAATGCTAGGAAAATGAATATGCAGTGCTTCTGCTTGCTCCATGAGCATTTACACAGCAGAATCTGAATGGAAATACACCATTCCTTTAATCACAGTGTGCAGTTTCTTTTTTTGAAAGGCTTCAGAGAAATACATTCCGTTTCAGAGGCTTTTTATTAATGGCTTGCAATTGCATACATGTAGATAACAATCAAAAGAAGTATTCTGGTTTGTGTCAAGTAACCAGACCTTTGCACTGCCCTCTGCTCTAAACGTGTGTGTAAATGTACACAGGAAAACAATAAACCTGTCGCATTTACAAGATTTTCATGCGTAAAAGGCCTATTACGCACCTAATCTGGAGGCCTGTCCACGTCATTTTGAATCGGATTCCTACTCTAACCAAGGAATCAGGCCGTCTCTAAATCGGCATCAATGCAGTGATGTGGATGGAGAGGCAGGTACCCCTATGGACTGACTGCTTTTTAGCGCATGCTAAGAGTAAACAAGACCACGGAGATCCACTGTAATAATGGTGCCATAACTAATCTGCATGTGCCCTTGCACAAACAGCCGAAATCAAAATGGATTAATCGCATGAATCTGTTTCAGGCATCCGGATTACCGTTCCTAAAACTACTTCATGCTGTTAATCATTAGAATGTGGCAGGACCAGCATGACCGCAGCAGTTGTCATACTGTTCCAATCAAACGCTGCAGGGATCGATATAGGGCCCTTCCAAATTAGGTAAATCATGTGATAAATGTGGACAGGAGAGAGGAGCACACTTTGCTTTACAAGTCAACAATTTGATGGAAACTTGCTGACATACTGTCCTTATAGGCAAAATGGGCTGTGCGCTGTGGTGGGGGAGCAAGAGTGGAAATCACGTATTTCACTCTATTCAAGGGTGGGGTGTTATTTGCCCTATAATAATGCTTCATAGTGGTGGAAGGAGGTTATCTGAAGAGTTCAATGGCTCCCAGTTTAGGACCCGGTTGCAGGTTGGATAGCCTGCATCAAATAGAACACATAGTGGACATCGTCTGTCAAATATGGCGACGAGGAGGGAACTGGGGCCATCAACTGCACTGCTGCTCCACCAGGAATACTTGATAGGGGGTGTTTGTTACTGAACTCAGAATTTTGCACTTTCAAAACAATGGGTGAGGGAGTATTGTATTGCTTCATAGCTATCTGCACTATATATATCCAATTATGTTGATCTTTTTACTGGAGGTGAAGGAGTTTTATGCTCTGCTGCACTGACCGTGAACCTCATTAATTAGCAAGGGTGTAGGTTTAGGTTTTAGCACATAGGTGCTGCTAACGGAGACCTATAGACCCAAACTACTCCTCACTGATGACGCCCAACAAGGCTGAAACATGTCTGGAAATGCTTGTGGTCTCGTGCAAAAGGGATGTGACCTAGCAGTTCGGGCTGGACTACCCCTTTGGGGGTGGGACCAAGCCTGATTTGCATATGGTCTTTCCCCTTTTGTAATGGCTTGGCAGGTGAAGAACGATGGTCTGGAGGGTGGCCAGAGCAATGCCAGAGGTCAAGATTTATTCTAAACCTTCCAGCCATCAACTCTTTTGTTTTGCTGCTAACACGCTTGACATGGATAGCTGTAAATAGCAAATGTGTACACCTACAAATCTGTCTTACTGGTGTCATTATGCCCTCATTTTTGATGATTCTAGCACTGTGGTTTGCTGAAAGGTTTGGACCGTGTATCTACAATTGCTTAACTTTGCTTTCAATTTGATGGACAGAATTGCACATGTCTGAGACTTCACATTAAAGTGCTTGTTTTGCTACACATTTTGTTTGAGGTTTGTGCATGTTTGGTGTTATGTACTTAAATGACTAATGACTAATTAATATTTGTAATGGTGTCAACTTTATGGATGCCATTTAGTCAAGAAATGCAGTTTATTGGGACAATTAAAGCTGTACTTCACATATGACTGCCAAAGCCCATTAGCTCTGACAATGCTTGTTTCGTTTTAAGTGTTTGCCCATTTTTGTGTTAAAAATGCATTATCATCACTGGTAATGGTGTGCTCTTAATTGCTATTATTTGATGTAGCATTCAAATGTAGTCAGCCCAAGTCCTAATAATGTTATAATTTGGCCCGACAGGAAGCATGCACCTTGCTGTTATTGGAAAGATTGTGTTATTGGTACATGTGAGTTAGATGGGGAATATTAAGGCAGTACTTCTGAGGGTTTACCTTATGTATGTGTTGGTTACTTAGCAAGCACATTAATTAATTATTGCAGCGTTTCTGTCTGTCATATGACAGCAGCAGTTGCACATCTACGTATATTAGCATATGGAGACTATACTAGGAAAGCAATGGCATCACTTTAACAGGTGAGAGACTTCACTAGACATTAGACACCAAAACATATTGGCGGCAATTTAAAAAAAGGTTGCTGGTGCAGAGCGCTGATGCACTGTTTGTACACCAGCACTCAACTTGCAAGCATTTAACAAAACTAAAAAGGTACGTGGATGCCCTTGGCGCCTCAGGCATAGAGTTCTAAAGGTGCACTCCTCTAATGTGCCGTATGACGTTGCCCTAATTACTATAGAGTGATTTTTATGGTAATTAGGGAAGTACACATCAAGGAGCGAAGCAGGATATTTTGATAAGAAAAAATGATGGGGGTGCAGTTACGCCACAACTTTCATGGCACAATCAAAAAGACATCAAGTGCACACTTAAATAATAAAAAAAAGAGAAGGGTGTTGGTGCCATCAGCATGGACAAAAGTAATAATGTAGGTAATTAAACAGTGTTCAATTAAGTTGTAATTATACTGGAACAGGCCTCTGTGCAAGTACAGTAGAGTACACTTCTGATGGATTTTTCATTGATAGTTTCTCTTTTACTAAAAAGGAGCGAGCCGAGATGCATTAGCCGTCAATACGTCTTACATCCCCTATTGAATATGAAAACACAAAATCTTCGTAATATACACCATAAGGGGTTCACATTAATAGTGGCAAAAAAAATGCCAAAACTCCCATCACATGGGTACACAAACCCTAAGCAAATATTACTCAAGGTTCACCTGTTCGCCAAATATCAACACACTTTATTAATGGAAATAAATCACATTAAAAACAATGTATTTCTGATATACATATACACAATGAAAAAAGTGAAAAAGCATAATCACAAACACTAGGAAAGAACAGAAAAGAATAATCACATTTGGATGTAAAGTGCAACCATGCAAACAATGACATCTGCGCATCCGGTGAAAAAAGTAGAAATGCTAATGTATAAATGGAGGACTAGCGGAGAGATACGATCACAATAGACCACATCAAGCTAGACAAATTGTGTCAGGTAAATGCAGAGAATGGTGGGGATAATATACAGATATGGCATAGAATGGTATGTAATGCTATTCATTTTGACTCCCAGATGGAGTGATATGTATGCACGCTACAGCTCTACTTGTTGATCCAAAATTAAGTTGTTCTGAAGCAGCATTATAGGTAAAATAAGCAACATTAGAGCTGTCCCTGAATAGTCATGACTGTATAAGGAATATTAAGGATATAAATTAGTATATGCTGGTAGTCCAATTGAGGTCTGAGGATTGAAGGGTTATGACTTCCTGCTTTTGTGGTAAGTGTTTGGTGGTCCCTCCTGGGGAGGGGGTACTGGGTTAAGTGGGTTGCCAGCTAGATGATGATAGGACAGGGATAAGATCAAATCTTAACTAGGACTATGGTTTACCTTTGGGGGCAATGAGGCTACTTGCAATGATGCAAGAGCAACTTGATGGGCATTAAAATGTATATAGATGGGTTATTAGGTGGATGGGATGAGTTCTGAGTAAGACGGTGGTCTTTGACATTCTACTATTATAAATAGATTGTAAATAGATTGATAAAGGCTTGTTAGCCATAGATGTAATATACATGTAGGTGTTAATTGGTGATGTTGGGATCTTAGTAATAAGTCGGATAGAGCTGGTTGAAAACCATGCCATTTTTTCTGATAGTTGGGATAAGTATCTATAGTTAGCCTTAAATTCTCTAGCTTTACACAGGGGAATTATGACTTTGATTGTACTTCTAGTTAACATGGCAGGTACACCCTTGGAGGGAGTGGGATGGGAAAAGTTGTTTGGTATTCACTCGCCTGGAGGATCTCTCTGGGGTTGTATGTTATTATTAATGGCTTTATGTTTATATGTTGTGTCCCGTTTGTTTTTATGTCATTAACCTACATTGATGATCTACTTAGAATCATTTGGCTGACCTTTCAGGATTTTGATGGCTTTATTGTGCTTTTAAGTAATGAATATGAGGGTATCATAACTACTAGTTGGTTGGACTATATGTTAGTGCATATTTGAAATAATTTGAGATGGAAGTGAATTACTTGACGGGAGTAACTTGGAATGTTAAGGGTTTGAACTGCCCTAAGAAAAGGAGAAAAGTAATGGTGAGATTATGGAGGGTGAAAGCTGATATAGTTCTTTTACAAGAAACACATATGGTAGATGAGACTAGACAATGGCTGACTAACTCGCGGTATAATAAAGATCTATCGAATTGTTATTATACCAATTCTAGTGCCGTAAGTATTCTCTTCAGGAAAGGATTACAGTATAAAATTACAAAGGTGGTGATGGATGGAGATGGTCGTATGATTTCTACTGATGTAATGTATAAAGAGAAACTGATTACCTTAGGATGCATCTATGGACCGTGCATGTCAGGAAAGAGCCTCTTTGATGATATTTCACAACTTTTGAATGAAATGCATGGTGAGACAGTTACCTTGGGAGGGGATTTTAATTGTGTTTGTAATAACAAACTGGATAGAATGAGTTCGTGTAGGTATATTAACGTGAACACCTGTAAAGAATTTGAATTATTTCTGGAAAAATTTGGACTGGTTGATATATGGAGGGAGCTACATCCTTCTAGAAAATAATTTACATTCTTTTCTCCAGTACATGATTCGTTCTCTAGGTTAGATTATATATTGGTCACTGAGACGCTATTGGACAAGACTCTTGATGTCAATATTAGCGAGAGGGAAATCTCTGATCATGCGCCAATTGATCTTTCTTTACAGATAGATATAGAACCACCATCCTTTAGGAAATGGAGACTAAAAACAGGGCTATTAGAGGAGAAGGATGTCATAGAAGATTTACGATCACATAAGACTCAATTTTTTCAGGATATTGATGTGGAAGAATACTGAGATCTGTTAGGGATTCAGGCTTGTTTATAAAACTCTATACTGAAAGAGAATCAATATCAAAGAAGGATTTGGAAACCCTATTTGAGCATATCGATATTAAAAAATGGACGTTGAATGACTGTAGAATGTAAAAGGCAGATATTGAGGAGGTTTCATTGGCAAATGGCCAGCTCCAACTGGGAAAATCACTGGGTTTAGACGGACTGCCAGGAGAAATTCAATACACTTTTGGCTCCAAAATTATGCAGGTTATTTAATTCCTTTTTGCAAGGAGAAAATGTGTGTCAATCAATGACTGAGGCCATGATTACAGTGATACCAAAAGAAGGAAGGGATGGTAAAAAAATTTTAAAATTATAGACCTATGTCTCTGTTAAATGTTGATATTAAACTTTTTACAAAAATAATGGCAAATAGATTGAATGAATCTATTGGCAAAATAATTAATAATTCTCAGGTGGGATTCATGAAGGATAATAAGGACACTAGTGGACATAATACGTTTAAAGAGTAATGAATCGGTCAATGCTGCCTTAGTATTTATGGATGCTGAGAAGGCATTTGACAGAGTGAATTGGGATTTTCTGGATTTTACAATGCGGAAAATGGGGTTTGGGGATAGATTCAGGGGTGTGGTTCATGGTCTTCAGAGTTCTGCTAAGGCGCGGGTTAGGGCCAATGGTGAATTGTGGGATGCTTTTTTTCTTACCAGAGGAACAAGACAGGGTTGTCCTCTATCAGCATTTCTATTCATCATTTCCTTAGAACCCCTGGTGGCCCCGATATGAAATGAACAAAAGATATGTGGGTTGAACTTTGGGACAAAAGAAGGAAAAGTGCTTTTGTATGCTGATGATCTGGTGGTGGTACTCTCAGATCCAGAGAGGGGTAGCATAGTTCTTAGGGAAGTATTTGAAAGTGGGAACATTTTCAGGTTATAAAATCAATTGGGGAAAAAAACAGGGGTGTTCCCACTTTCGTCAGCTGTTAGAAGAGGAGACTTTGCAGAATGGGATTGTGAGTGGTCTGAAACATATGTAAAATATCTAGGAATCTAACTTACCAAAGACATATGAACATTTTTTCAATTTAATGTGACTAAACTGTTAGAAATCCCTAGGCGAGATATTAGAAGGTGGTCAAGGTTAGATTTAGGGATGTGGGCAAGGATTAATACGATTAAAATGTCGCTTCTACCAAAGGTTTTATATATTATGCAGCCAATACCCCTTGGCTTCTCAAAGAAATTACTTAAGGAAATTGATCGGTTTTCCAGTATTTTCTCTGGGGTGAGAAAAAGGCTTCTAAGATCCCAAAGTACATCTTGCAAAGAGACACTAAAGAGGGAGATTTTGGATATCCAAATTTGGAAAAGTATCACTGGGGATTTATCTTGAAGAAAGCGGCTCTATATGTGACGGCGGAGAACAGAGCAGGAACCAATTTGGTTGGCAATTGAGAGGGATGCCTTGTTACAATTTCGATTAGGACATTTCTTTTCTATGGAGAAACTACCAAAGGGCTCTGTTAAATTAGCAAATGTTAAGGTGGCCAAAAGGTGGCCAAAAGCTTAATATTATGGTGGCTACTTAACGATGATGAGAATGTGTTTCAGAACCATAAAGCATCCATTTGGCGTAACTCTGCTTTGCAAATTGGAAATAAGGCTTTGTATTGGCGTAGTTGGACCTTAAAAGGGATCTTGGCATTAGGGGACTTAATGCAGGATGGACATCTGATGTCTTACAAAGAGCTTCAATGAAAGTACCAATTGGGTGTAAAGGAGGAGAAAAGATATAGGGAATTAGCTGTAGCATAACTTAGTGGCAGAAATCAATCTGCAAGGCAAAGTGGAAGGTGATGCTGCCTTCAATTAGTAATGTAAGAGGAAACCAGCGGGATTGGTAGGATTGATCAGCAACCTGTATGTAAACCTGAGAATGGACACATACACCTTACCGCAAACATGCGTGAGTGCGAGAATCCGGGGATATTATTAAGGACCATAGACACCAACCTGGTCCTGTGAGAGTGCAGTAGTGCCTCCATCGGGAGCAAAATTTGGGGGCCAGCTCCCAAACGCCCCACCTGAGAACCCAAAATACAATGCCAGACTTGTTTTAATGAAACCGATAAATGTACAGATGTTGATAGTTTAAATAATGAGAAACAACACTCACTTGTATTGGGTAAAAACTCTGAAAACAGGTAGCACTTTATATACATATTAAATAAATAATTGAACTTGCATTAACAGTTGGCCAAACGGTGCATGGAAATTAAGTTTGTTCCCATATACATTGGATCCACCTTTGGACCTAAGCAAACATTGCCATGGATGAACAGGTTTGAACCCTGAACGTATTTGGCTTGGCTTGTTTAGAAGCTTATGACCAGAGTGTTCGGTATGTTGTCTGTTACAATAGAGAAGGAACCAGCAGGATGGAACATGTTTCGTTTGTCGCCACGTAATTTTTCTGTATACTTGAAACTCATGCCAGAGGATGATTCAGTGTTAGCGTCATGGGGTAATTTGAAACGGAAATGGGAGTCAGCCTTGGGTTGTGATATTACTGATGGGGTCTGGAAATATGTATGGCGAATTGGACACAGTAGCAAGTTGGATCTCAAGCTACGTCTTATCCATCAGAAAATCTTGAGACGCTTGTATTGGACACCTGAATGCATGCATACTTTAGGGTTAATAACAGACGATTTATGCTGGGGTTATCAGAAGGAAAAGGGAACATTACTTCATATGTTGTGGTATTGTCCCAGAGTACTCACCTTTTGATGTGAGGTACTTGATAGACTAGATATGACGTTATCTATTAAATTCCCAAGAAGGCCGTCACAGGTCTTGCTATTAGTAAACACAGGGCACTGTTTTACGGCTCGTTTATATGGATCTTGGATAGATAGAATCCTAGTGATAGCAGTGAAACAAATATTGAAGGTATGGAAAACCAGGAAGATACCAACAGTGGAGGATTGGATTAATGATGTGGTGGTAGTGTCTGATTTTGAATTGGTTATGTACAAAAAAAAGGGTAGAGAGGAAGCCTATTGGATTTTCTGGAAATAAGTTATTGATCTGTATGGTAATGGGACTTCAAGTTTATAGCTGAATAGTCTAAGTGATCGGAAACTATCATAGGTGCTGTATATTATTTGTGGTAGTTAGTATGTATATAGGTATATATATATTTATTTTGTGTTTGTTTCCTTACTTGAGTGATAGGAAATTGCGATATGTTTAGTTATGTTTAGTTTTGTTTAGTTTTGTGGAGGACTTGATTTTATTGTAATGCGTTTTTTATTTTTTACGACCCCAATGTTTGTAAGTTTATCCAGTTTATGAATAAATTTGATACAGGGTATTTTTAATGTTCAATAGTTGTATATGATCAGATATGTAGTTACTGATGTAAGTGATCGTTTGTATTATAATCTTACATGCACTTGTTTGAAATTCATAAATGAACTAGAAAAAAAAGCTAGACATCGGGGTACAAAGATACGGCCAACTAGCATAGGCAAAGCAGAACTTTTTGAGGTCCTATTTATTAATGGCCAAATCTAAGCACATAGACGTGAAAAAAGTAGAATACATGCAAATGCCAATCCACAGTTGGATATACAAGATTGTAAGAACATATGCACAACTGAAGTGGAGGGATACTAGTTTCAACTGAAAGGCACTTGAGCCTCGTCTTCGGCAGGGCCAAAATTTGAAGACTATCATCTAGGCCAAAATAAAAGGCTACAATAAAACAAGGAAACACAACATTACCAAAATGGCACTGAAACACAAGTGTAGAACAGGGTTGAACCATATCTGGATTAACATACATATACAAGTCCCCTTGTATACATCTGAAGCTGTAGCATACCTTAGAGGCAGAAAACAATCTGAAAGGCAAAGATAGGAAAGAAAAATACCCATCATGCCCCAATATTAGTCAATGCAGAAAGAAAGATTCATACAAAGCACAAAATTGCCAGAATGCAACTGCTCTTAATTTCATGAGGGTATGGAGAGAATTAAATGGTCTTCCAGGCAAAACACAAAGGATACAGTGATTTGTAATCCAAGTACAAAAAACGAAAAATATGTACTATAATTAAAAGTGCCTTGGGTGGGTTTGTATCTTAGGTATGCAGTCGGGTAAGGTAGGGAGCGAATGGGTATTACCAACTTGATGGCATGAGAGGCTGCTAGGCCTGTGTAGTAGAATCAGGAAGCGGAGAGTCAGCAGATGCATATCCTAGAGCAGAGGTCTTCAAACTGTGGGGCGCGCCCCCCAGGGGGGCGTGGCCGCATCCAAGGGTGGTGCGAGAGCCCACCATAAAATGTAAAAAAAAAAATCTTTTTTTTTTTTTTTAGATTGGAGGAAATGGGAAGGGGCAGCTCACATGGTCAGACTGGACCATAAAATGGTCTTAGGCACAAATGAAAAAATGGCCAGCAGTTGCAAATGGATATTCAGTGCTTTAGTCACAGACTGTTTGAATAGTACCCAAGGGGTTGTTTTTTGTTCAAATGTAAACACATTGTGATATTTAAAGAATATTTATTCAGCAACAATGGTCAAAACTACTAGCTGTATAGTGAAGTAATGCCTCAAACTGGCCCGCATTGGCCAAAAAAGTGCCCCATTATGACTGGCCTACACTAGCATTTTGCATTTTTGGTACAGTCATCGCCATATTGCCCTATAGGCCAGTCCAAGCCTGCTGGCTCATCCATAATGGGTGAGGGGGCGTCCACCCACTGGCCACCTCACCCATTATAGAGGAGCCATGAAACACTGAGCACTCCCTCAGCTGCTTTTTCCAGCTGAGGGAGTGCTCCTGGGCTGGCTGAACTGTCAAAGGGAAACACTGTTTGCCTTTGACAGTTCATTTCCCCAGCCGCACATGATCACTGAGCCATGCAACGCTGGGGGTGTTTTGCTTCGCCAGCCTTGCATAGCTCATTGGTCAGTTTCTGTGGTCCCTTCCCTCGGTATCCCTAACAACACTTGTTGGCCGCCTGTAATTACTTTCCAATTTAGTGTCAATGAACTCATGATTCTTGATGTTTGTGGGTTTCGGTGGCCCTAGATGGTCATAATCATGGTTTACGGAATATATCCCACTAGTATTCGGACACTGTCATGCATAAGCGCTCATACCATTTAATGTTTCCCATGCTGCTCCTCATAATACTTCATTAAAAACACACTGTGTGGGTCGGATCTGTGTTGGACAGCATTGTGGATGGATTTTGTTCACCTCAGTGGTATGGGATGGCCTAACTTGTGTGTTACTCCGTTTGGCTGGAGCACTATGCAGCGATTGCTCGCCATCACAGACTGACCAGAAGACACCCTGCTGTGTCGGTTGGCAGAGGAAGAGAGACATATTTCTGTGTGTCATTTCACCTTACATTTTCAGTAGAGGCCGTTTGTGAATATTTTCAACTCGGCTGGTCTAATATTACTGAAGGAAACGCAGGCAGAAAGTGAAACCTGGTTTCTCATTTCATTTCTTCCCATAGATATAATCTACGTTGGGAAACAGGAAATACACGCCAACCCCCATCCCTCACATTAGTTCTGGAGCGCTTTCGGTGACTAAAGAAGGGCCCTGGTAAAAAGGAAACAAAAGTAAAAAAAGACAATATATACAAATATTTCCAAACGGATGGGCTTGCTGATTGATGCAATACCTCACAGGGGTTTATAAACCTTTTGATGCAGGCAGTTAAACATGTTTATTACAGCTGTATTTGGCACCACTGCATTGGCTAACTAAAACAAACAAGAAAACATGAAATGAACAGATTGGTGTTTAAGCACTGTACTATAGGTCAGCATGAACGTTGGCCTGTGCCCCTAAAGTTGTGATGTGTAGAAGGAAGAAAAGCTATTAAGTTGTCACACTGTTCAATTCATTCTGAGCTGTGGTTGCAGTGAAGGTACATTGGCCTATGAGTAAGACACTTTTCGAAATAGAGCAACGCCTAGCCACTTCTGGTGCGCATGAACCTCTTCCTATTATTTGGTGGAGCCAGTGTTTCCCTGTGTCACGTGATTTTAGCACTCTGGTTCCCTTCCCTGTTACAGGTAGAACACAGGTGTTAAAATGTATGACATTCTGTGTATACCTATCTGTGTATTTATGTGTGGTAATAAGCTGTGTGTGGTAGACTGCAGCTACCTGGAGTTTGTGCAGCTTAGCACTTTATTGCTTTTAGGTTTTTCAGAATGTGTGAGATGCGAAGGACCTCCAGCAGTTCATCGAAAACATAAGTAAATTGTGTGCTAGTTGGTTACGAGATAGTGCAGGCTGTGAACCGAGATAGTGCAGGCTGTGAACCCGTTAATCATTGCACTGTTCGTTTAGTACTTACATAGAACCAATGTATTATTGTCTGAGAACCTGTTTATTCATTGCACTGTTGATTCGTTCATAACATAGAATAAATGTTGTTCATGCCGGGAAAAGGTCTATTTGTGATTCTGTTTGATTAGCTTCTAAACAAGCCAAGCCAAATACGTTCAGGGTTCAAACCTGTTCATCCATGGCAATGTTTGCTTAGGTCCAAAGGTGGATCCAATGTATATGGGAACAAACTTAATTTCCATGCACCGTTTGGCCAACTGTTAATGCAAGTTCAATTATTTATTTAATATGTATATAAAGTGCTACCTGTTTTCAGAGTTTTTACCCAATACAAGTGAGTGTTGTTTCTCATTATTTAAACTATCAACATCTGTACATTTATCGGTTTCATTAAAACAAGTCTGGCATTGTATTTTGGGTTCTCAGGTGGGGCGTTTGGGAGCTGGCCCCCAAATTTTGCTCCCGATGGAGGCACTACTGCACTCTCACAGGACCAGGTTGGTGTCTATGGTCCTTAATAATATCCCCGGATTCTCGCACTCACGCATGTTTGCGGTAAGGTGTATGTGTCCATTCTCAGGTTTACATACAGGTTGCTGATCAATCCTACCAATCCCGCTGGTTTCCTCTTACATTACTAATTGAAGGCAGCATCACCTTCCACTTTGCCTTGCAGATTGATTTCTGCCACTAAGTTATGCTACAGCTCCAGATGTATACGAGGGGCATTGTATAAGTATATGAATGAATACAAATTTGCTTCATTCCTCTTGTACACTGTGTTTCAATGCCTTTTAGGAAATTTAGTGTTTCCTTGTTTTATTGTAGCCTTGAAGCTTGCCTAGATGATAGACTTCAAATTTTGGCCCCGACGAAGATGAGGCTCAAGTAGCATTTCGTCAAAATTAGTGGTCTGGAATTATGCTTCGATTGTTTTCATTGTACATATGTATTATCAGAAATCCATTATTTTTAATGTGATTTATTTACAGTTACATTAATAAAATGTGTTGATATTTGTGGTGTTGAAAAGGTGAGCCGTGTAATATTTGCATAGGTTTGTTCACCTGTAATATAATGACCCGAGGCCTGACCAAGTTATTACAGGTCAATTAATTTTCGAAGCGTGCACAAAATGCTTGCAAACTTTAGCTTTTTCGCTTCCATATAAACAGGTACGAGGTTGCACCAGAAAGTTAAGTGTGAACTGGGTTAGTGGTAAGGCCAGGTACCAAAAGCGTTTCCCAGAAGCTTTCCCAGCCGCAGGGAGAGAAAGGATCAAGTTGATGCAGGCAAGTACTTGTGCATCGCAAACAGGTTAAGCAGAAGAGACTAGAAGAGTTAGACTTAACAGTTGATGGACAGGCACACTTAATAAAGCTTCACAAGTGGAGAGAGGGGGGGTTGCCAGTGAGCTAGCAGTGCATGCAGGGTTTCCTGGAACTAAAGGCCTCTCTACGCGACTGTCTGCTGCGATGTAGTAGGTGCTGGCCTGTGGGGGAAGAGCTATCCAGTCCGGTGTTCATTGAGGGTCCCTAGCACCGCCTAAATAAGCAAAGGAACGCAAGATTATACTCAATTTACCATGTGCATTTAACTATTTATCAGCATACATTCCTGTCAAATTTGTAGTGATTATTTGCAATTTTTATCTACTTCATGCTAAATAAATGCAAAGTATAAAGTGTTCTCCTTTATTCTGGGTGAGTTCATTGTTCCTAGCAAACACGACCAAGAGGTGTGCTTCTTAGTGCCTGCACGCACACACAAGACCGTACCAATGTGATGGGAGTTCTTTTGGTATTACTTTTGCCACTATTGAGAACCTTTATGGTGTATATTACAAAGATTTTGTGTTTTCACATTCCCTCGTCTTTGTAATTTTCTGGGACTGTGGTGTACTCCAGTTACATCCCCTATTGGCCCGCCCTAGAAGTATGCATCTCTATTATGACAATTATACCGACTGAGCTGCAGTTTGCATGAGGTCTTGCTGTTTTTAGAAACACACAGCGTTTTGTGGCCTCTCTGCAAGTGCAGCCCAGACAAAGTGCACAGCACACTGCTCTCACTTGACTCATTGGAGAACCAGATGTGTTATGACTAGGGATAATGAAACAGAAACATCTATGAGGGCAGGAACGGCTCCTCAGGGATGGAGGTAATAGCAAAACAACCCAGACATAACGGGCCAGGGGTAATTTTAACCCCCTCCTCAGCATGTTACCAAGACTGAATCAATGGGGCAAGGATCAATGGATGTTTACAGGGTTCAACAATTTGAGCAAAGATAGGCCATCTTTAGGTAGACCAGGGAGTCAGGCGAACACGAGGAACACATAGCTAATTATATAAGCTAACCCCTTCTTGTCTCAAGCCTGAAAGCCTCTATATTACAGTATTAAAAAGGTAACAGGGAATGGGGGAGCAACTAGGAGCATAAAAAAGGTTTCGAAATTGAGGGGAGCTATTTATCTCCTGCTGGTTGCCTAAAAGAGCCTGGTGAGCTTGACACCAACAGCTATAAGGAGCTACTTTGGCACCCCGGGCCAAAGTATGTCGATCTAAATTGTAGTCTTTGGTTTGAGACAATCTATAAATAAGCAGAAGGACACATCTACACAACATTTAAAGCATAAGGGGTCATAAATAATGAACACAATTAAGGGTTTGTAGATTACGTGAAAATTAGGTTAGAGAAACGCTGTGTACTCACTCCTTGTTCCCCAGTGCTAGCTCCTGGTCACTTGTTAGTGATGTATACCCAGGAGCTACTTTTTCACAACTGCTTATCCAATCTTAATTTTGTTCCCTGTAAACCCCTATTGTGGTGTAGCAGTCACACTAGCAACAAACCTCATCAGAAAATAGGAATAACGTAAGGGGCGTAGAGCCCTTCTTCAGTTAACCTTTTGTATGCAAAACTGCAGGGGTACATTACAGACAAGAAACTACACCTCCCCAAAGGACGAAAAGGAACAGCATTTCTTGCAGGCCAAGCCAGGGGTCACTGCAGCAAACAAAATGGTTTGGAAGTTGAAGCTCAACAAGAAGTATAATGTAAAAAGTGGCAAGGCAGCACAAACAGGGCAACAAAGAGCCCCTGAAACTTCAATTGTCTGGTCGCTTGTAGTGAAGTGCACATAAAATGTTTTCCCAATGCACTGCTGTAAACATATTTAAATAAACCTGCAGTCTTAATTCTCCACGAAAAAACCTAGTAGCCTCAGTTATGTATGTCCTGAGTTGTACTATGTCTAAAGTCTAAATTTGTTTGTAGCAGCACCAAAGTGGCTTAGTTCCAAGGTTAAACCCTACCTTAGGAAAGAGCTGTACTTAATGCTATGAATCTGAAGCAGAGATATTAATAGTGGCGAGCATATCTTCTTTGCAGGTGTAAGCTTAACTTTACTGGCCGGTACCTTCCGGTAGGTGTAAGTTTAATTGGTGCAATGATCTCTTCAGGTGGTTGTCCTTTTTCTTAATCAAAAAGTTTGCTTTTCTTGTATGTTTATTTTATGGCAGTGGGTATGGATTCTCTTTTCTGGTAGAGGGGAGAGTTTTATTTACATGACGCCAGGCCATCTTTCTTCTAGGTGTACATTATTTTGCTATGCAATAGGTAAAGGACACATGAGCATCAGTCTGGCTTTAGAGCATCCAGAGGCACGGAAACTGCTCTTCTGAACACCTGAGGGCCGGCTCTCAAATCTTGGCACCAACACTCCGTTGGGCCCTCATTCTCTTTGACCTCTCCTCTGCCTTTAAACGGTTAACCAAAACATCCTGATCACACGTCGCCGTGACACCCTGGGAGTCATGGGTCAAGCTCTGGCGTGGTTAATCTCCTTTCTCTCCGACCGCCCATCGCAGGTTGAACTCTGAGCCTTTCTCTCACTATTGCTCTCAACCTATGGCATTCCCCAGGGATCCAACCACTCCCACCCTGGTTTTTCAACATCTATATAGCTGCATTAGCACGTGATTGCCACTTTCACCTCTAACTTCCAGTGTTACACGGATAACACACAACTATCTTTCAGGCTACCCTCAGCCACCTCCACTTCCTCGCTCGTATCGGACTATCTATCCAATATTCAGTCATGGTGTGCTGCAAATGACCTCTGCCTCAGCTCCAGTAAAACCGAGATCGTTCTCATTGGGACCCCAGCTCCCGCCTTCCCACTTTCGCTCTGGACTGTATCCCTTGGTCCTGCGCCCGCACCCACACCAAAAAACCTTGGGGTCATCTTTGACTCCACTCTTTCCTTCTCCTCGCACATCTGTGACATCTCTAAAAAATCTATCAGCTACACCTCCTCAGAGGTACTCTTACTTTTCTCACTTTCCCCCAGCAGCTCACTGTCTCCAAAGTCCTGGTTCTCTCTAGGCTGGATAATTGCAACAGCCTCTTCCTCAACCTCCCTTCTTCGGCCCTACGCCCTCTGCAACTCATCAAGAACAGAACTGCAAAACTTATCCTTGGCCTCAATCGCAGGGACCTCATCTACCTGGCACTGAAATCACTGCATTGGCTCCCGTGGCTGCAAGGATCCAATTCAAGACCTTTTGCATTGTCCACAAGGTTTCTGAGGCCTGGGTCCTACCTACCCGCAACGCTGCCTACCTAAATACTATACCCTCACAAGCCTTCTGCTCATCTTCCTCCAACCTTCTGCGAGTGAGCCAGTTCTCCAAGCAGAGATTTGGAGCAAGAGCCTTATCCTCAGCAGGTGCCTCCCTCTGGAATACCCTCCCCGCCGCCCTCGTCTTGAGCCTAAGCTTCTTAAATTCAAAAACTCCTCAAGACATTCCTCCTCTCCTCTTCCTTCTCACTCACCCTACCCTGCTAACCCAGCCCTCTCCATCTCTCCCACCTCTTCCTTACAGTTTGCTGACTGGCCACCTGGTGTACCTCAGAGTCTCACCGGTCCCAGGCACCAGTTTGGACTACCACTTCTATAATCTACTCCCATCTGCCTTAGCTAGCCAAGTCAATGGAGAGGGGAGTTCAAATATCTGATGGGTAGAAACGAGTAAGTTCAAATCTGGGACTTTAGTGTAAAAGGGGAGAATAAGCTTTAACGGAAAGGCATCATTGGGGCACGAACTGATGTCAACAACTGGACTCCTAGTGGCAATCATTGGTGTAGGTAGTACACGTTGCTCATCTGCTCTTCCACGTGTGATAATTATCGGGGTAACGGTGTTATGTGATGTGTGACCTTGACGGAGAGAATGCATAGTGTTATTGTAAACACTCTCGGACACGGAGCCCATGCCCTTACCCTCAGCTCCGGCCCCTCAGAAGCCGCGGGCTCCAGGCTTTGCAGCAGATCGGCCCTCAAGTCCAGCAGGAACTTGACCCCGTCAGGCGCCGTACTGAGGTGTGCAAACAGCAAGCGGTAGCGTGGACAGAGCTGATGCCTCAGCCGGTCCTCCGCCTGCAGCATGGCTGCTGCTCCACGGTCCTGGACCTGCAGCACCGCAGCGCACAACTCTGCCACCCGGCTATGATCCCGACCGAAGTCCACGGCTAAGGTGCGCAAGAGCCCACTGCGGCCGGTGTGATCTAGTGCTTGGTATTGGCCCATAAAGGACTTGCTTTGCAGCTCCGGGGGAGGCTGGCTTCGGCCACGAGCCTCGTAAGGAGGTAGAAGGGGCACGCAGAGGTGCAGTAGCTCGTCCATGCTCAGGGAACGGCGAGTGGGCAACGATCCCAAGAGCCGCCCTGCTCTGCGGAGGGAGAGCAATCTCATGACTACTTCACGGTTCACGCAGGGAACGGAACACACTCACAACTAGTCCGTTTCCGGCTTCGCAACTAACGAATTAATAGCATTGCTCGAGAACAGCCAATGAGCCACGGGAGTGTTTGCGTGCAGCGTAGTTATTACGCCATCTTGAGTGTGGCTACAAAACGGTCGATAACGTACGCGCCTAGTTAGAATGCAAAGTTACAACAATCATTAACAAAGCCCATAGCTTTTTCTGTTGTCTGCTGATATGCTTGGGAGGAATATTAGCGTAGAAGTCTGCAAAATAGCTGCAAAAACAGTTAAGAATGTATGAAATATGGGTATTGTTTAGACTCTAGAAACATTGACAATACTTGTTCAGCATTATATACAATAATCCATCCAGGAATTATAAAAGATGGAAATGTAATAACAAATACTTTGTTTCGCTAACTTGGGGACCAGTGATATTAATATATGCATCTATGTGTACTTGCATAGCTCTCAACCATTTCTGTTGCAAAGGCGGGTGAAATCACCCGATTTTGTTTTTGGCGGGTGAGACGCCCATTGAAATGAATGGGCGTGCAGGAGGCTTGGCGGGTAACACAGCCCTTTACAAGGCGGGTGACACCCGCCAAAAGTGTGTGAGTTGAGAGCTATCGTGTAGGGACGCTCACTCACTGGAAGGCCAGCGCACGCGCACTTCGCTGCGCTGCAATAAACAGACAGAGCGTAGAGCATAGCTCTCAACTCACACGCTTTTGGCGGGTGTCACCCGCCTTGTAAAGGGCTGGCTCACCCGCCAAGACTCCTGCACGCCCATTCATTCCAATGGGCGTCTCACCCGCCAAAAACAAATCGAGTGATTTCACCCGCCTTTGCAACACAAATGGTTGAGAGCTATGGCGTAGAGTGCTTTTGAAGGTCTGTCTTTAATCTCGTCTCAACACCAACTGAATGTACCCCTCCCTCCCGCATCTCTTCCCTCCCTGCCTCCCGTCTCCCTGATGCACCGGAACCAATGCGTCAACATGACACCCCCCCCCCAATTTAAACAGTTATCCAACAGGGGTGGTATACAAACAGGAGCACAGTTCGCTACCCCATTTCCTCAATGAGGCGGCAAGGCTTATTCCTGGCTCTCTGAGGCCTGGAGCTGAAACGTTCAACAGAACCTCTGGCCTCTGGTCTCTCGCCTTTGTCCACCACGCCAGAAGCATCTGAATCTTCTTAATCTCCTTGATAGGGATCATTGGATATGTAGTTGTGAGGTATTTCCACCCTTCCACTTAGTCTCCTCGATCCCGGGAGGGGAACTTTCTTGAAATGCAAGGAGTTACGGGTGGTCGGTCCCTTGTCCCCTTGAGCCGTAATCATGGAGCCCTTCTTTTCCAGGATGATTAGAGGTTCCTCTTGAAAAGGGTGCTTGTGAGTCTGCGGTTGTCTTACACTCAGACATGCCAACATTGTGGAGCCCCTGAGAGGGAGATTTCACAACAGAAATCGGAAGAATGCAGTTTTCCTATAAGACTGCATTGGGGTTATAATGATTTTAGGCGGGAGACAGTTTAAAATAGCATTATTTTAAACTGAAAAATAGGGAGACTCCCGCCTAAATCGGGAGGGTTGGTATGTATGCTTACACTTACTACGTCCCCTACCTCTAGTTGGGGATCCCAAGCCTTCCGGCGACCATCCGTGCATTCCTTCATGCGACATTTAGCGGCCTGATCTCGTTCCCTTATCTTGTTGTCCAGTGTCTGTCGATCTTCCGGTGGACTGGCCTGTGGCTCTTTCCGGTAGAGCTATTTGGCGAACTTCTGTAGTCCCTCAATAACTGATGAAGCACTTGTTCATAGGATTGCCCTGTGAGCCGGGCCACCTGTAATGCTCTCTTCAGATTGGCCATGAACCGTTCAATCTTACTGTTGGTCTGCGGCCATAATGGGCCATAATGGGGTGATCTTGTGATGTAGAACCCCATGAACTCTCTGAATTTTGCAAAGCTTTGTCCATTGAACAGAGGCCCGTTATCTGTCTTCACTTTCCTGAGGATGCTGTATGCGGTGCATATTGGTCCATTAACGGGATGACGTGGTGGGCTGTTGACAATATTATTTGGGCTCCTGGATATCTGGAATATACATCCATGACGGCCACTACGTATCTCCCCCCTCAATATGTCCAAAGAAGTCGGCCGCCACCGCCTCCCATGTGCCCCCTGGCAACTTGGACATTTGCAACGGCTCTGGATGACAATTTGGAGTGAGGAGGCAGCATGTGGGGCACTGCTTCAGAAGCTCCTCCACCATGGCGTCTAGCTGTGGAAACCACACATTTTGGCGCAGCATGCGTTTCGTGGAGACTACTCCTCGATGTCGCTCATGTGCCAGCTCTACCATCCTCCTTTTTAGTGATGCTGGAATCACCACTTTGTGACCCTTCAATAACAGGTTGTGCTCTGAGAGATCTAGCTCCTCTTCACTTGCAATAGCCTGTGCACCTCCTGCTGCACCTCTTCCGATGCCAGGTGACCCCTTTCTTTGGCTCTCCGCCACAGACCTGATCGGAGCCCTTTGCATACTATTTGGCATGCCTGGTCTGATTCCATTTCGTGGGCTAAGTGTGCTGGTTCGATACCTTCGGCTATAGCTTGCTGGATCAGGTATGGGAGGTACCTGTCTGCCACCGATGGTTTAGAGGCACAGCCAATCCTTGGATGTCTGGATAAAAAGTCAGCAGGGTTTTCCTCCTTCCCTGGAATTAATGAATAGTCCTGCAGCCGAAGCCCCCACCTCGCGATGCGGGGTGGCATTTTGGCCTGGGGATTTCCATAGAGGAATAAGAGTGCCTGGTGGTCGGTCACTACTCAGAATGGCTTACCGTAGAGAAAGAGGGGAAAGTGCTCACACGCCCACACCACTGCAAGACTTTCCTTCTCCGCCTGAGAATAGGCCTGCTCAGTGGCTGAGAGACTTCTGCTTGCATATGCAACTAAGTGGGTTTGCGTTGGATCTGATGAGTCTAGTTGAGCTAAAATGTCGCCTAGCCCCACTGGGCTTACATCAACGTTAATCTCTGTTTTACGGTCTGAGTCATAGTATGACATGTTTTCGGGTCGCGCCACTCTTTCTCGAATGGTTATGAAGGCACATTGGCAGTCCTCTGACCAGTTGAACACCGCATTCTGCTTGGTTAACGCACTGAGTGGCTCGCTGACTGTGGCAAAGTCCTTGTTATACCTTGTGCAGTAACTGGCGAGGCCAAGTAAGGATCTTAGCTCCAAAACATTGGTCGGTTGTGGTGTCTCGTTGAGCGCAGTGACTTTATCAGGGTCATGAGTCATGCCGTTTTTCTGAAAATACATGGCCGAAAAATGTCAGCATGCCTTTTCTGAACTCACATTTTTCCTGGTTGAGAGTGAGGTTAGCAGCCTCTAGTGCCATGCACATCCTGGCTAGTATCTCATTGTATTTTCCCACATCAGGCCCGAACACCAAGATGTCATCACTATAGTTTATGCAGTTCGGAATGTGTTCAATCACGTTATGGATTTCTGCCTGGAATATCTCTGCCGCGGAAGAAACCCCAAAGCTCAGCCTCTTATACCTGTCCAGTCCCAGGTGTGTGATGAAAGTCGTGATGTTCCGGCTCTCGGGACTCAATACCAGTTGGTGGTAACCCTTTTTCAGGTCCAGTTTTGAGAACACCTTGGCTCCATTTAGTAAGTGTATCAAATCAGTGATACGTGGTGCCATGTGCCTTTCCCTTCTTATGGCTTGATTGGGTCACCTCATATCCACACACAATCTGATAGCATCAGCGCCTTTCTTCGGCAGTGGGATGATGGGTGAAACAGCCTTCTTCTGGATATTCACTGGTATGCCCCTATAGTGTTGCGCTACTGGGTGCACTTCCTCGTCAATGTGCAGCTTGACTTGCCTGTTTCGCAGTTTCCCTATGCCTCTGAACAGGTTGGGGTATAAGTCCTTTATCATGAGTACTGGATGGATGTACTTGTGCACCATGATCTTATAGAGCATGTGTATTAGGCCCATGTCAATGGCTGTCTTAAAGCTGATTACACAGCCACTCTCGCTCCCTGTCGCCAGCACATGCAACAGCACTATATATGCTTGCCCCTTGTAGCGGCACAGTACCTCGAATTGTCCTAGACACTTGAGGGGCGTTGTAGCTCTATACAGGGTTTAGCTTTGGGACTTGTGGCAGTTCCTTGTATACTTGTTCACTGACCACGTTCACTGTAGCCCCGGAGTCTATGAGAAATTTGGTGGGTCTTTCAAACATTCTAATTATCAGTGTTGGGCTGTGTTCAGTGGCCACTGAGTTGCCCAAGGCGCATGCGTAGCCCTTCTTCTGCTGTTCGCTCCCTGAGGAGCTGACTTTGGATTCAGAAGGGGACTATTCTACCAGGTAGCATACGTGGCATCTGGATCTGCGCTCAGGTCTCATGCGAGTGACGTATCTCCACCTCTCTCTGCAATCTCTCCTGTGCCTCTCGTCACCGGATTCCGGCTCCTTTGGCTCAGGATCCTTGGGTCTCGGCGGGGATGCGATGTTGCCCCCGATGATTGTGGCGCTGGGAGAAGAGGCCTGGTTTTGGAACTGGGAAATGATTCCCTGCCTCTGTCTCACCCTCTCTCTCTCTATGGCCAGTCGACATACCACTTTAAAGTGTCCTTCTTCGTCCACACGTGGTGCAGCGCTGGCCAATGGCAGGGCATGTTGCTTCATGCGGGTATTGGAATGCACATCTGAAACAGAATGGCTCTTCCTGTCTCCTCTCCTGCTACAGACTGTGCACTCAGTCTGCAGGCGCTGTAGTGTTAAAGCTTTCCACCTGCGAGTCCACTGCCCTTTCCGCCCTGGCAAGCGTTAGTATTTCGTCCAAAGGGTGGGCCTTTTGTAGCAATCTCGGCCTGAATGTTTGGGACGCATCCTGCAATAATTTGGGAGCACGGTGTCTCAGTGTTGGAGTAGTTTGCGAGGTCGCAGTGCTTCACTTTGATTCTTAGTCTCATGACATAGGCATGGTCTCACCCTTTACCTGTTTGGTGCTGTGGAATAAGTGTCGCTCAAAGTCCACGTTGGTGTGCCGGTGAAATACCCTGATAAAGCACATTTAGATCTTGTATGGAGTCAATAGCTGCAGCAGGCAGCTCATCTATAATGTCTCGTGTTGCTGGGCCTACTGCCAGCTTGAGAAGACACTTCTGTCTTTCTTCATCAATGGGCCCCATGCCCCCCATGTACAAATCAAAGTCCCTTATCCATCTGGCCCATTTCAGCCCAATGTTGCTCGAATCTGTTACATCAAACACTCCTGGCATCTGTACTGCCAGGAAATCTAGCAGTCTATATGGGGCTTGCGCTTGTTGAGTGTTTGGCCCTGGATCCTGTATGTCCTGGCCTGCATCCTGGGGGTCCTCCTGGTCAGACATTGCCCCCATTGACTTGTAGCCCCTCACTGGGAATCTGGCCTCTTGCTTTCTTGTTTGCCCACACGGCCGCCTGCTAGGCATGAGCACTGTGTTATTATAAGCCTGTGCAGGGTCTCAAGGGAGTTATTAAATGCTCAGATGGCCACCTCTTGGCACGAGCATCATCAAGTGGCTCTCCTCCACGCTTCCTACTCATTGTGTCAATACACGTATCACTGACGCTGCCAAGTTTCCTCAGCGGCTCAATTATGAACGTTCTACCGTGGGTGGGGCACTGATTTCACTGTTGTAGCCCAGGTCGGGCTGAATAGGCCTTGCTGTGACGTCCCACTGCTATCCTGTCAGCGGTCTCGGTACGCCTCAGCCGTATCGCTTGGCAGCCGCTCCTCACCCTGCCTTGTATTGTGTCCACGCGCCGACAGCGCATCCTCCTAGTCAACAGTGTAGCAACTCTCCCTCACTGGAAGGCCAGCACATGCGCACCTCGCTGCACAGCAATAAATAAACTGAGCCGGAGAGTGCTCTTCAACATCTGTCTTTAAACTCATCTCAACACCAACTGAACTTACCCCGGCCTCCCGCGTCCCTTGCCTCCCTGCCTCCGGCCTCCCCGATGCCCCAGAACCAATGCATCAACATGACACTATGCAAATGAGATTGATGGCACACCACAACCATGGTGCTGGAACAATATTCTGAGGGGGTGGGGGTGCTGGCCATTTACATCACATCACACATATTATTTGTGTGTGAACAGTCCTGGAGCTACAGAACTAGTAAGTGTAGCAAATAAATACCTGAACATCTATCAGAGGAACTCGTGTGTGGGGTGGGGAATTGACCTCAATTTATTTTTCAAACTATTTAAACAAGTTGTGAATTAGAAGCATATTTTACCTACTGCATAGACAAAATATGGTATTTTAAGGGCGGGTCCTTTTTTTTAGACCAGTTAATTGCTGAAATGGCCTCTTGAGAGTATGGGCGTAGGACGTGGAGTGGACAGGGGGGACAAATCTCCCCACAATTTTAAGTGGGGCGATATAATGCCATTTATCCCCCCCAGAATTTGATGTTGTTGTGCACAGTGCACTGTCTGCCAGTGGCAGTGCCACTGCTGTATAGAGTGTAGAGATGGAGACAGTTGCATCATGAAAGTTCTTCTGCTCGGCGCGGCGTGTACCTATGCATTGGAGTCTTTGGTCACCGCCCGGGGAACAAACTGCATGTGACCCTCTAGACAGTGCACTGCTGTGCAGCCTGCGTGAGTCCCTCCAGTGACTCGTCATCGTCGAAGCGAACACAAGCAGTCAGCCAGCGACGCGTGCTAAGACTCAGGCTGGGCCGGTCCGGCTAATTGCAGCAGCAAAATTCAACTGGTCTGTGATTGCACATTTTTGCTGCTTGCTGGCTGCCTGCGCCTGATCCTATTGGCTCTCTCGCGTTCAGCATTTGTCTGATTAGCGAGACAAGGCTACTCTCTTCTGAGACTGAGAGCACACAGCTAAACCCTTAAAGGTTAGTGTGGGACTACTAGTACCTTGCTTTTTCCCTATAATTTCACCCCCCATCTGCTTATGGGTGGGGTCGGGTCAGGGTGGCTGAAAAGGAGAACTCTGCCCTTTCTGTCATTAGCAGAAAAGAACGAGCCAGGCAGGTAGGAACAGGTTTATACTTACTTGCTTTACTTTTTCTACAATGTTAATTCCACCCCAAGCGTATCCACTGGCACTTTGCCATAATTTTCTACTGGAAAAGACACTGAGACTCATACAGTTAATAAGAAGCACTCGCTGCCTTTTTCATTTTCAAAGCATGGCGCGCGCATGTTTGAAACATTTCACAGTTGAGACGAGAGGATCGAGCCACAGGACTACATAGAACATGATGTTGTGTTCAGTAATTTTGATTCCAAATGGGATTTGATCCTTATCGAGGACCATTAATGGACACATCACCACTGTCTGTTGGGGCACTACCCTTTTCCCTATCACGCAACACTAGGAGACGGGAGCTGGTGGTGTACACATGCTCTTGTGCATCTTTTGCAGCAGAGTCTTGACTTAGTGGTGAGGAAGAAGATGTACTTTGCCAGGAATCAGCCGCTTTGTCTCTAGGACCATGGTCACTCCACACGCAGACAGCCTCAAGCACATCACGTTTTTGTAGTTACAAATAACTTGTCACCCCACAGCCTGTAGGAGACTCCTTCTTTCATCAGGTCCCTGTTTGCCGCACCCTCGCCAGAGACTGAAATTGTGGGCTAGTTCCAGTCTGCCATCGTGTGCTACGGGAGATGGTGGGAGAGAGGCCCACAGGCACCTTCTCGTCAGCACTGCAACCATGACCTGGATTGAGGTTGACACTTGGTACTGGTACATCTTTCTTTTGGCACAGCCAGCATCGAAATGTCTGCCACCAAATGCAGAGGGTGTGGTTTGGAAAGCAGGCATGCTTGGACACATAGTGAAATCCCCAAATCTGCAGCTCTGAAATTTTCTGTTAGAAAGAAGGCCCTTTTGTCAGATTATTAAAACTAGTGACTATTAAGGTTCCTGGCTAGGCCCTGATCTACCCAGGTGGGTTAGTAATAAAAAAACACAAAAATTATCAGGGTGACTGAACGTGGTACACACACTTCATATAATTACCCATATAAAATAAATGATATTATTTCAGATTGGAAACCCAAAGATTTTCATTTTTACCAAGTGCTTTAATGCATAAAAGTTGTTATTTTAAAAAGATTTTAACAAAACAATCATTAATGCAGAAACAGTATCTCAGAGTGATACAATGATGTTTTTCCAAGCCAATATGCCTGGATCACAGTACAACAAACATGTACAATCCCTTGCAACATTCAGGGTTCATAGTGAAACAAATTACATGTAGACAAAGTGCACCAGATTGCAACATTTACAGTGTGAATATTAACGCTGAGGGGGAGTCGACACAACAGTGTTTCGGCCATTCATTAGCTAGTCTGTGTTGCTGAGGAGTGACTGGCCTTCATCAGGATGGGAGAAGAAAATTTAGTGAAAGGGTCCTGTTTCTCTCTGTCGGGGAATGAACAGAGATGTGTATTTACATGTGTGTATTCGTTCAGGACATAATTTGAATTGATTTAATGAGCAATGAATGCATATCTCATTAAAAAAGGACAGATCTCGCTATCACGGGAAGGAGATCATTGATTTTACCGTGTTGTAATAATTCCATGGCATAATTCTAAACATCATGAATTTCTAATTATGCTATTTGGCAATTGCTGATATTTTCTGTTTACCCAGTATCCTATAGGTAGAAAAGAAATAGAGTTTAAGGGTTGGTTTCTCACCCTAAGCTAAAAAGTCATGCCATATCTCATTCAAAAAGGACAGATCTCGCTATCACGGGAAGGAGATCATTGATCTTACTGTGTTGTAATAATTCCATGGCGTAGTTCTAAACATCATGAACTTCTAATTATGCTATTTGGCAATTGCTGATATTTCCTGTTTACCCAGTATTCTATAGGTAGAAAAGAAATAGAGTTTAAGGGTTGGTTTCTCACCCTAAGCTAAAAAGTGTTCCTCTGTGGAGTATAAAAATGTCTGTGTTGATCAAATCTTACCCAGTTTGTTGATCACGCTGAGAACAAAAGCTAAGTATCCTCTCAAAGAGTGTCAGGATTCATACGGGGCTCAGCTTGGCACATTTATTTCAAATGGGGTAATCTGGGAAACATTTTCCACTGCAGAAACTGCACCAGCGCCAGCCAAGCTGTGCCCAGTTTGAATCTCGACACTCTTTGAGAGGATATTTAGCTTTTGTTCTCAGCGTGATCAACAAACTAGGTAAGATTTGATCACCACAGATATTTTTATACTTCGCAGTGCGTCCTGAGCTTCGGGTACACCTACAACGCTCCTGTGACATTGCTATGGCAAGTAAAGACAATGCCACAGGACTCCATAAAAGGCTCACTCAACCAGGACACAGCGCGTCTTAACGGTCCACCCAGGCTGCAGCTTTGTTTTATGCTGGCCGTGTTGCCTTTGGCTGTTCTGGTCACAATGCCTGTTCAGACCTCCTGCTTGTCCGCTCTGCTCCTTCCTTGATCCTGTTCTTGCCTTCCTATCTCCATTCCACAGGCCTTGCCTGCTCTGGTCCCATGCCTACCTTCCCTGTTCCTTCTCCTTACCCTTTTGCTCTGGCCTTTTCTCTGTCTTTTAGTGTATCCTTTCTTTGCCCCATTGGATATGCTGCCAGAGTCCTTTACACCTTCTGTTTCAGTGTCTGCAATATGGAAATACCAGAAGGCAAGCCTTTGGTGTGGGGAGCCGATGTTCAGTCATTCCTGAGTATCAAATCCTCAGAATGGCAGGTGGCTGGTTTCTCCTGCTGCAAAGTCTTTGTCATGAAACCCACCCTCACATCGTACCAACTTGTCAGTCAAGACTCCACGGTCCTGTCGTCCAAGCAATCAGGTATTTGACAGATTAAAACGCCAACCAATCAGGCCTGACATGGAAGCCAAACATGTATCTAAAGGGCGCCTGGCAGAGTCCTGATATGCCCAGGAGGGTATATGTATTAATATCAAAGGAATCAGGATGTGAGATCACAATACAGCTGTAAAGTTTTGGAAAATGTTTTAATCTCAAAACAATTTTTTCACACAAAATGTTAGGTATTTACATTTCTTTCGATAAGCACGAAAGTGACACGGACAGGTTTGGTATTCTAACAATGGGGCCTACATCTGTGTACCAACCTCTGGATTGTAGAGGTAAAGTTCCCAACAAGGTGCACAAGTAGATACAAAAATTAGGTAAAACAAAACTTGAGAGAGTGCTGCCCAGGACTACTTTTAGTCCAGGGGTATTTAACAGACAGTGTACACAACACTATATATGAACATACAACGGGGGTTAAACAGTTGTGTCACGGATCATCGACATTGAAACTTGAGAGAGTGCTTCCCAGGACTACTTTTAGTCCAGGGGTATTTAACAGACAGTGTACACAACACTATATATAAACATACAATGGGGGTTAAACAGTTGTGTCACGGATCATCAACACTGTAGTGTTTCGGCCAACAGGGGCTTTTTTGAGCACGTTATTGTGGTGGCCTTCATCAGGAGAGACGTGAAGCGTAGTCTGTGGGTGTTATCTGTGGGGAAAGGATGGCTGTGAGGATCTTGGATGTTTGCTGTTTATTATTTAAAGTTACTTATTAGTGGCTGAGTAGTGCCTAGAATCTACACATTTGTGTGTTTGGTAGTACAGCTTACCGTCAACTGAGAGTTTGGTGGTGTGGCTGTGCATGGGAGTCCCTCATGGCATCATGGAGGATTGTCGTGTATTGAATACACTGGGGCGAGTTGACCTAGGGTTCCTGGTTCCAAAGATTGTAACAGGAGCCAAAATGCCTATTAATGGCTCTTTTTAGGCCTCTGAACTGTATAAGGGAAGGCAGAATGATGTCTAAATATCGTCTCCCAAAACAGACTGTGGTGACAACATGGCATAGAGCGCCGTGGTATACAGGCTAGCAGGTGCCATGAACAAAAAGGTCAAGGCATCAGTTGTGCGTGACAGTAATGTCTGATGCTCTTGGTGTGCAAGGAGGCAGTGAGGTCTACTCGAAAAGCACGTGATGGTGTGTTTGATTAAACGTGGTGGTGCTATAACGAATGGTTGCCATGCCTGAAGGCGGCTCGAGAAGCACATGATGGTATTTCTTTGCTTTGCACAGGTGAGTAATAGTACAGATAATTCTACATGATGGTGCTACCATGAGTGATTGCCAAGCCTGAGGGCGGCTGGAGAAACACTTAATGGTATATTACCCTTTTAAAAACAACACGCGGTAGTGCTGAAATGAGTGGCCATGCCTGAGGTAGGCTGGAAATCAGGACAAAGTGGGTGCTAGTCATCCCATCCACCTCCGGAGAGCGTATGATTTAATCGAGAATCCGGTAAGGTTCAAGGCCCTGGTGGTGGGATCAGCATCTGGTGTGGCTAGCACTTACCGGCGATGTAGATGAGGCGGTCTCGCTGCGGTCACTGCATGTGGAGTATAATGGTTGGCGTGGAGATCAGGGTAAAGACAGTGCTAAGCCCCGCCCTCGGGTTCGCGTGGCGTATGGTGAGAGGTCTTGTGGACCAATCGAATTGGAGGTGTGCGCGTCGGATGACGTGTAAGCACAAAGTAAAAACGAAAGCGGGCTGGGTAGGCTCAAGGCTCGCCAATGGGAGTAGGTCAAAGCTGTGTCCCACCCCTGGATGACGGGGCCAATCGCTGTGGAGGTGTGCGCGTCGACTGGCGTGCTATCGCAAAACAAGAGACCCGGCTTGATGGGCTTGCGGCTCTGCCAGTGATCGCGGCGCTGGAGTGCCCGGGACTGGAACAAGCGCCGGGTATCATGTGAAATGTAGTGCGCACTGTGATTAAACACAAAGGCCCTAGCAATGGGGACTGCATGTGCGTGAGGTGTGGGTAACTCTTGCAACAAGTGTGAAATACACTTGCGATCGAGTGTTAGGTGGATGGAAGCCAGACTGGTGCATTTGCATGGTAATTCAGCAGTAATACAGCTAGTACAATTCAGAAGCAAATATACAGAATGAGCGTTTGTGGTCACATAACATGCTGAGTATTCTCCTTCTAAACATGTCTTGTATTACAATGTGCAAAAGCCCAAAGCTTAGTAAAACATGGACATCTAGACATCCATTAAATAAAACATATTTAGTAGAGATGGTACCACTGTGAGTCTACAATGTTAAGGATGCAACGTGACATATTATATAGTGTTCACCCCCATGCGCTATATATTCAGTTATTAAGACAGAAGCATCTAAATGTTAGTTTTTTTATATGCACCTGTGGCCATATCGTAGAGGAGGGAACCTAGTTGCTTTCATTTTTGAGAAGACAGAAGGGGATAGTCCAAAGTGAATAGGATAAGTCCCAAAAATGCTTCCACTCAACTTTGATATTCAGTCAGTTTTTTACTGTGTCAAGTTTGTGGACCCATTTCTGTTTGAGTCTAGTTAGGGCTAGGTTGATGTCTCCTCTTTGTTTTTCTGGAAGTAGTTGCTGTAGGATGGTCCATGAGAATTGCTCCTGGGTGTGTCCTTTTTTGGTAAAGTGCTCCACCAGTGGTTTGTCTTGTACAGCATTTTCTATGCACGATCTATGTTCATTGATCCTTTGTTTGATGGGCCTGATCGTCTTGCCAATGTATATAAGGTTGCAGGGACACCTGATGATGTAGGTGACATGTTTACTTTCACAGTTGGTGTGGTTTCTCATTGTCCAGTTGAAGTCCTTATAGCTGAAGGTTTTGCTGGTTTCGGTGTACCTGCATGCCATGCAATATCCACAGCAATAGTGTCCCACGACCGGGGGTAAGTTCCGTAGTGTTGTTTGTGCTTTTTCAGGTTCAAGGAACGTGTGAACTAAAGTGTCTCTAAGTTTTTGTTTTTTCTGAATGCAAAAAGAGGTTTTTTGGACAGGCTTCCTTTGTTCTTGATGAGGTGCCAATGTTTGTTGATTGTTGTTTTAATCAGGTTGCTGATGGGATTGAAGGTGGTGACACAGACGGTCCTGTCTATGGGATCCTTGGTTTTAGCCGTTAGACAAATGGTGCGGTCGGTGTTAGCTGCTCTTTTCTTGGCCATTTTGATTGATTTTTTTGGGTAGCCTCTTTCTGCGAGACGTGTTTGCAATTGTTTGGCGTGGTGTTCTAATTTCTCTTTTTCTATACAGTTTCGACTTATACAGAGAAGTGGACCATAAGGAAGGTTATACTTGAGTCCTTGGGGGTGGTAACTAGCAAAGTGGAGGAGGCTGTTCCTATCCGTCGGTTTTCTGAAGAGTTTGGTTTTCAGTTGGTTACCAGACCGGTATATATGTAGGTCCAGAAAGTTGATAGATTGAAAATCCCATTCGATGGTGAATTTGATGTGTGTGTTTCGTAAATTAAGCCAGAGGTGGAATGCTATCAGTAGCTCCCTGCTGCCTTGCCAAATGAGCAGAATATCGTTAATGTAGCGACGCCATAATCTGATGTGGTCTTTGTAGGGATTGCTGTCATGGTATGTATGATCTTCCTCGTATTGAGCCATGTATAAGTTGGCTACATCTGGCGCGAAAGTGGCGCTCATGCTCACTCCTTTGACTTGTTGGTAGATTTGGTGTTCGAACAGAAAAAAATTCGCGGAAATAGCTAGGCGAATGCATTTGAGAATGAAATTCGTTGGTGTCGAAGTTACGTCAGATCTTTTGTTTAGACAGCAAGCAAGTGCTTCTAGTCCTTCTTGTATTTGGAATTGAGGTATATAAGGCCTCTACATCCATGGTTACCAGGATGGAATTTGAGTACAAGTCCAAGGTTTGTAAGATTTTGATGGTCTTTGTGCTGTCCTTAATGTACGATTTCATTTGTCCAATGAAGGGTTTCTTGAAGTGATCGGTGTAGAGTGAGTTCAAGTAATGAATCGCATGCTGAAACAATTGGCCTTCCGGGCGGTTTTGTTGCATGTTTATGATTCTTGGGCAAGATGTAAAATTCTGGTGTCCTTGGGTGTGTTTTGTTGAGGAACTAACATATCCATCCCTCGTCCTCTGCATGTCTGGTGAGACTAATGATCTCATCTTGTAGTCATTGGGTGGGTTTCTGTTTAGCTTTTTATAGGATGTGGTATCTGCTAGAAGCCACAGGCATTCGTCGTTGTAATCTGTAGTGTTCATTACCACTATTCCACCGCCCTTGTCGGCTGGTTTGATCATGATGGATCTGTCGGCGTTAAGTGCACTGAGGGATGTCCTTTCATCTTTGCTCAGGTTTTCTTGGTAAAAAATGTTTTGTGCTAGTCCAACGGTAATGCTTTCTAAGTCCAAGGTTTGTAAGATTTTGATGGTCTTTGTGCTGTCCTTAATGTACAATTTCATTTGTCCAATGAAGGGTTTCTTGAAGTGATCGGTGTAGAGTGAGTTCAAGTAATGAATCGCATGCTGAAACAATTGGCCTTCCGGGCGGTTTTGTTGCATGTTTATGATTCTTGGGCAAGATGTAAAATTCTGGTGTCCTTGGGTGTGTTTTGTTGAGGAACTAACATATCCATCCCTCGTCCTCTGCATGTCTGGTGAGACTAATGATCTCATCTTGTAGTCATTGGGTGGGTTTCTGTTTAGCTTTTTATAGGATGTGGTATCTGCTAGAAGCCACAGGCATTCGTCGTTGTAATCTGTAGTGTTCATTACCACTATTCCACCGCCCTTGTCGGCTGGTTTGATCATGATGGATCTGTCGGCGTTAAGTGCACTGAGGGATGTCCTTTCATCTTTGCTCAGGTTTTCTTGGTAAAAAATGTTTTGTGCTAGTCCAACGGTAATGCTTTTGATCACTATTTTTTCAAAGGTGTCAAACTCTACGGGAATACAGTTACTTACAACCCTTTAAGGCTAAATACTTATAATGTCACAGAGATGATTTCAGACTTTTTGGCCATGTGCGACCTTCCTTTGATGCAGTATACACATGTAACTCTTGTAAGTAGTCAATGTTAAGTGGAATGGTTTCAGCAGGTGTTCCCTTCTGCCATGAAGATTGTCTGTGAACTTAGCCCTGCAAAGTATCATTGTCCATGATAATATATGCAGGTGCAGGCTCTCACTATGGTTGTTGTAGGACTCAATAAAACATGGCATTTTTGGTGTTCTTTCTTTGCACCTTAACAAGGGATGATTCATCCTTTGTACATTCACTGCTTTCAAGAATAGATAACCGACCTTGGCTGCTTCAATTCTGACACCAGGCCAGACAGCACTGCCAGGCGCTTCAATAACCTCGGTTTATTCTTGTTGCAACACAATTCTCTGCCTTTCCTCTCTATGGGTCCGAGCTTATTAAATTCATGACACTGCTTGTCCAGTCCCTTTACAATGGTGGCTTCACCTGCAGTCTAATCACTCCATAAATTATTGAACGGTTAATTTTCTGCAGCACTTAGCACACGTGCTATCTTCTTTTCGCATATGAAAGTTTACTCAATTCTTAACTTCGTCATCAGTTTATGTAAGATACATGCATTCTCTTCAGCCAGTATTTTTGGGGCATCATGCATGTTTCTTGTGACATCACTAGCTTCTCTCTTTGTTCCTTTTCATATTCCTTCAGGAAGCTCATCCCTCAGATTGTCGTATCTTCGTGATACATTTGATAGGGTTTTCTCAGTTGGTACCATCTTTGGAATATACGCTGCGGTATTGGCACAACTGCTGGTGTCAAACATGGCACAATCTCAGGCCTCCAACATATAGGAGGTAGGGGGGCAGGATTTCATGCAGCGGCATGTAACTGCTCCTCTACATTCCCCCCTCCGGTCGAATCCTCGACCACCTCCTCAATTGTCACCACATCTTGATATTTTCTCTTGAAGAAGTGCTTCTTTGGAGTCCAGATCTTCATCACCCCCCTCAGGGTGCCAGCTGATTTAACATGCTCATCTACACTCCAAGTCATGTAGTTGCGGATTACAATAGACACATTGTCCAACATACTTCTTATGATTCTTTGGATACAGGAACTTTGTTCCTTTAGGTGCTACGATGCTGGCCTCTATATATTTTCTGGCATCTTTATCTGTCAATTCCTTGGGCCCAAACCCTGATTCGACATTGAACATGATCTCCATTCCTATCGCCTTCAACGCTGTTTTCTTGCATTGGGCAATCATTATCCTGATCACACAGAATCCAAACATCACCATCACCAATATTGCTCCAGGAATCTTGAATATGTTTGCCAACCACTGCAGAATCCACGAGAATATGGAGGCAAACCAACTGTCATCCTCAATGTCCTCTGTTTCGTCTTCCATCTTCTTATGCAGGTTTGTTAGCCGACACTGCGGCATGGATGAACTCGACTAAGACCTCAACAGCAAGCACCCACATCGTTAGAGATGCCATGACAACCTAGCCAACTGCCAAGAACACATGTGCAACAATGCACACTGGACACTCACACACCAACCCACACGAAGAATATAATCAGTGCTATGACGTAGGTGATGGATACACCCACTGACGCGCATCTTTATTATTTTTCACATAGGTTTTCCGTAATGCAGAAACGCTAGATGCATAAAGCACTTGCGTATACGCTTGCTGACGCTTCTCCCACCCCTCGCATCATGATGAGAATATAACGAAGACGTAATACTGCCTATGAAGCCATGTCGCACCACAACACAGGTGCCGTGCATTACACCTCCCCACCTATGAACCAGGCCCAAGTAGGCCGCAAGCAAGAGCCGCCATGAACACTGAATGAGCAAGAGTACAAGTGCTGATCACGCAGAACGAGCCCAGCGAGAGCTCACAGCCAAGGGAGCGATGTTGCAACTCGCATGCTACCAGCCGACTCCAAGGTCGCACCTGTAAGCAAAGCCAAGCACGCAGAAGCAAAATACAACTTTAAATGTGCAGAATTCTGCCCCAGCCACGGTCTCCCCTCACGTAACCAAGCCAACCTGACAAGGTGCCTGGGTCCCACGTCTGGGACACAGGCTGCAACAATGAAATGACCCAATGGACACCTACAGCGATGGGAATGGTCTGCTCTCAAACCTATGAGCAAATCAGCGCATTGTCTGCACAAACACATAGTTACATATTGTTGCTAGTGACAGGTACACCCCGAGCTGGGAACAACGATGGTCCCAGGCTGGGGGGCTCACGGGTGGACCAATCAGAACATGGGGCACTCATCACTGACGCCACTAACATTAGCCAATCATTAGGGGTCTTCGTGTAACAATTTTCAAGTATCTAATAGAAGGGACAACCCAAGTATACCACCTTACTCATCCTCAACCACTAATACTGTTCTCTATATGTATGCTATACTAACCCTACCACTCGAGGAACCAATCCAGAGTGGCGATAGGTTTTTCGCTAACTTTCCCAGGTGACGCAAGCAGCGCGTCATACTGAGGCAAAAAGGGCCTGCGAGCCCCACGAATTTTGAGAGTCTGGACGGACGCGTACGATCCTAGACCCATCCCTGCCGTTGTTTAATAAACAGCAGAACCACCTTGCTTCTTGCATGTGTCTCATACTCATTTTTGGGGAACACGGGAGGAGTTGGGGCCTCCCAGCCCAGAGGTCCGCGGACGGCCCAGCCGACCCCGGGATAATCACCCCGACAAGTTGGAGGCACCGCTGAGATCTGTTTACGATCTACCTTTTTATTTTTCCAAGGCCTCTCGTTGCGAGGATGTCCGGCGGCGTGGCCCCCTCTGCCACTGCCCCCTTTTTGAGGACTACAGGACTATCGCGGAACTGCGAGAGGCCCGGACAGCGCAATCCGGATATTGGCCCTCGGGAGCCGGTTGAGAAGTATCCCGCCCGCGGTTGGCGAGTGTCCAGATGTGGTCCAGACGAGGGGATGTGGCAAGCCGCTTGGAGAGGTGCACGATGTCGAGCGGCCCCGCATTGAGAGAACTTGGTGAGTATGTCACACTCAACAAGCAATGTGAGATGGTGAGGGAGGGGGGTGGAGTGCAATAAGGGCGATGGGAGGTGTTACTAAGGTGTGCGGCGAAGATTTGATAAATCAGTGTTGACGGTGAAGTGAATGGTAGCAGGACAGGCGCGAGAGCCGTCCGCTACGTCACGGAGAAGGGTGGGCAGAGCAAGAAAACATCACGTGCTTTTGCTCGTAGACACTGATTGGCCTAGGTCGTGACCACCTGTAAGGGGGTGTGTGTGTGTGTGGCTTCCTACGAATTGGCGGTTATTGATCAATGAGTAGATGAGGATCCCTATTGATCGAGCAGCGAAACTCGATAGATAGATGACGTTTTCCTGTAGGCGGTAGCTAACCGGTTGCCTAGTACAGAAGATAATTGGCTGGTTAAGCCCTCCTGTTGAGGGGCGTATCACACGCGAGGCGATGCAGCGTGCGCAGTACGATTATATTGTTGATTACCTTGTTCCAGGCGTAACAAGAGGACATCTGTGGGGTTAACGGGGACAAACAGCAAAACTTATTTTGAGCTTTCTGAAGTGTAAAAGATCTTACCGGTAGTTTTGGAAGAGGTCGGTGACGTCACCCGTAGGGCTTTCATAGGATACCTCGACCAAACAGCATTGTTGAAGGGTGGTGGGGAAGTGAATAGTGGACAGGGGGTGCGCACGGAGGGTGTCGGCCACCTTAAATACGGGACAGGTGGAGAGGGGGAAGTGACCGTGCATGGAGAACGCCGGCCACGCCGAGTGAGGGAGGAGGAGGAGGGGAGGAGAAAAAGTGGGACGGCTGTATAAACACGTCACACAGGGCACACAGCCGCAGGGGGCTTCGTGCGCCGTGGCCGCAGGGGGCCGTAACGGTATTAAGGAAGAAAAACAAATAGAGGAAAAAGACAGCATATTTGCAAGCATTATATTTGACTGTTTTCCTTTTAGCGGACGGTCGCAAGTCCCCAAACTACGCTGCCAGGTAACACATCTGCAATTGTCATATTTGACTGGGTTTCTTTTAGCGGACGGTCGCAAGTCCCCAAACTACGGGGCCAGGTAACGACAACTATACTGAAGGGAGCTAACAAAACAGTGTAACCATGTCATACGGGTTAGGATCGGGAGGGTGGGGGAATACCCTCACTACCCCACTACAGCATATATGTAAAACACTATCACCCCATAGGGAAAAACTGATCAAATACAGCATAGAATGGACACAGGGGACGGACAACAAAATGACGACAACCTGGCCGCCTAACGGCAGTTTCGACCTGTACGTCCAACACTCGCTACTGACACATATACATAACACATACAAGGGGAAGAAGTTGACGCACCACGTGGAGGTGTTTAATTTATGGAGGATGTTCCAGGGGTCCCGACCAGGGCCAACCGGAATGTTCACTGTGGAGGAAACAAAGGAGGGAAAGAAGATTAAGGAGGAAGAGGAACATGGGGAAAAGGAGGTTGAAAGCGCACAGTGCGCGGGAAGAGGCCGAGAGGGGGAGGAAAAGCTTAGCATCGCAAATGAAATAGAAATAAAAAAGGAAAGGACCAACGACATGCCTTTAGCAAAACTAACGGCGGCTGAGGGGTATTCGAACACAGCATACAGTCCACCACCATATACAGCTACAGGTGGCTACACAGGGGGGGAGGTGACAAGTACGGTAGGCCCAACTTATACGAAGATGACGCAAGTGAAGAACCAATCCCAACCATAGGACACGACGAGTGGGTAGCCGCGCAGGTGCTGCTGAAATTGCGAGGGACACTAACGGGAGAAGAAAAGGAGGTAGTACGGAAAATGAACGAGGACGATGAGGGTAGCAGTGAAATAAAAGGGGAGGAAGGTAAAAGGAAAGAAGGGGAGCTGTTACGAGCAGAGGAGGAGATGTTGGAGGATCGATTGGCGGAATTAAGGAATGAGCAAAACGCCCTGATCAAACAGCTTGAGAGGGAGGAACGAGAGAGAAGGAGGGAAAGGAAGGAAAGTAAGGATGAGTTAGAAAAAATGAGGGAATGAACTGAAGAACGGAAGCGGGAAGCTGAAAGCAATAGCAGAAAGGGTATCTCGAGCAGCACAGCATGACAGGAAAAGAGAGGAAGAAGAGAAAGAAAAGGAAATGGAAATATGGAAGAGGAAAATACTATCAGAAACCACCAAGAAGTATGAGGAAGGCAAAGTAATAGAAAGCATATTAGAAATGGAGAGAGAGAGATGGGAAAGGAGGAGAAAGGAAGATAGGATATTAGAGAAGGTGAGTAGTGAGGTGATGGAGGAATTAAAAAAGAAAAGAGATGAAATAGGTGGTGAAATAGTATAGAAGAAGGAAGGGGAAAGAAGAGATAGGAAAGGGGAGAGTGGGGTAAGGAAATATGTACGCAGGGATGCAGAAGTAGCAACAACATCAGCACAAAGGGGAGCAATTGGTAAAGAAGAAGTGGAAGGAACGGATTTAATAGACTTAAAAACAGTAATGATTAGGGGGAAAAAGACAGATTGGGGGTTGTCGCTCCTGGATGATTTTTGCAGCGAAGAAGAAGAAGGAATGGGGGGAGAAGGAAGAAGCGGCGATAGGGAAAGCTTAGACAAATTGTACATCCCCCGCACCAACAGGGAATCACCATGGGCATGCAGAAGGAAGGAAGAGCTGGGGGGAAATGAAGAGAAAGAACCAGGAATGGTGGGAAGGCAAACACGTGCAGCTACACCCGCATCATCCCGTCCAACATGTCCGCCTACACCCGCTCCTGAACGCACACCCTACGCCGGCAGGCTTAGAGATCTCCCCGGACGTAGGCAGGAAGAACGGACACACACACCCACATCAAATAAAGAAAATAATAAGAGAAGGGGAAGAGATGAAGGGGAAGCTGCAACGAGCGGCGGAAATATGGACATGACAGATGATCTAGACGACACAGAAGAAGAGGAGGGGTATGCAGACTCTACACCGCGACAACTGGGGGGACAGATGGGACACAATCTAATGCCGCTGTTGGAGAGAGGGGGGGTTAGACCACAATACGTCCCTTGGAAGCATGCCGATAAGGAAAATATAAAGTGTAGGCTCCCATCAATAAGTGGAGGAGCGGGAAAATGGATATATGAGATGGAAAAACACACTGCAGGACAGAAACTAGCAGTAGGAGACGTGAAGAGCCTACTAATAACAATATTAGGGGATGCGGCAGATGACATCTGGAAGAGAGCGGGTTTCCCCGGGGTCACAATAAGGAACACATCACACGACGGGGCGCCATTTGCGAATTGCAGGCATGCATTATGGCAAGTGCTGAGAGTACAATACCCAGACACCTCAGACATAGGAGCAATTACGTCACGCAAGATGCGTGAGAACGAAGATCCTGTTGATTATATCCAGGAGATTCAGGAGAAGTGGTGCATGGAAACTAGAGAGCAATGGGACAAGACACCAGCAATCTTTTACCACATACTAATACAAGGGCTCCCGGAGGCAGTACAAAAACAATTGAAGAAAGTAGTGGGGATGGAAGCAAAGGCTTGGCCGGAAATACAATTGACAATAGTATACCATTGTAGGACGTGGCAAGAAAAGATGAAACAAAAGGAAGAAGATAGAAAAGCGGAAGAGGCTAAATTAGTGCAGAAAAAACTGACTAAGTACACCATGGAAGGTGCACTAATAACTACACCAACAACAATGACACTAAACTCCACGCAAGTAGTGGCCGCACAGGATCCCTCACAACTACAAACACCACCACTACCACAATCACCACGACTTATAACACAACAGCTGCCACCACCCCCATCATACACAGCTAACATGGGAGGAGGGTATGTGGCATCAGGAACTGGATATTATAATAACATCAGGGGATGGGGAGGAATGATGAGGGGGAGGGGATATGGCCAACCTTCACAACAGCAAGGGAGAGGATTCCGAAGCTTCTACCCCCCTGGGCAACGAGTGTACCAGGATAATGCAGGAAGTTTCCCATGGCAGACCAGGGAACCACCTGTATGTTGGGTTTGTGGGATGTTAGGACACATGTCGCATACGTGTAGAATGAGACCATCCACACCAGCATGGGGGGAACAAGAACAACAAGGGCCTATGAGGGAGCAGCAGGGTTACCAACAACTGCAGGGGCTGCAACAGAGCAGCACACAGCAACAGTTAGCAACACAACAACAGCCACAGCAGCCACAGACATATTCACTACCGCAACAACAGGTAGCAATATCACAACAACACCAAGTGCAGCCAGTGCAGCAGCCCACTCAAATACAGAACCATAAGGTAACCTCCACCGATACACAGCTACAACAAACACAATTGGGAAGGGTGACTGTCTTGGGACACAACCCTTACACAGGAAGTGGTCAGTCATTATACCCACAATAGGACAGCCCACAGACGTCCTTGGTGTGTCCCATCCTGTCGATAACACCTAATAGTGCGGAGGAACCACGCTTTGAGGTAACGATAGGTGACAAAAAATGATCATTCCTTGTTGACACTGGGGCAACCCGGTCTTGCATAAGGGAAGGTAGATTTAAGATGTCAGGTGAGGCCATGAACACCCAAGGATTCTCTGGGGCTAGGGGGTTGGTTCCCTTTACTGATAACATCTCCTTATCTATTGGAGATTATGACATGTCTGTCCCGCTCCTGTATTCAAGGGAGTCACCAGTAAACATACTTGGGAGGGACATAATGAGCAGGCTAAATATGACAATCTCCTTCACGGAGGATGGCATAATTAATTCCACTCCAGGAATAAACATGCTTACTGCACGACAAATACTGCAAGCATACTGTGGACAGACAGTAGCTCGGGCTGAGCCAGTGGATGGCGAACTGTTCCAGTACGGAACGGACATGGCATTCGCCTGGATGCCAGGAATAGAAGGAAAGATCTGGAGGAGGCCAGCAGCATATTTATTCAGGCCTGAGACACCAGCCAATGAGCCAGAAGGGAAGGTGATTTCGGTGAGCATCCAGAGTATTATAGCAACAGCTGATTATATCGCAGTACATACCCAAGACCGGGAAGGGAGAGCATGGAGGGCAGTGATAGCCCTGGCTGAGAGATGCAGGCTCACCCAGGTGTCTGATGAGGAGCTCTTTTCAGAAGACAAGGAAGAAGGTGAGATGGTATTTATGATGAGTGTAGATATATGTCTAAGAGTGACATATAAGCAAGTGGCACAGAAAATGGCAATGGCACTTGAAGCACCTGCATCTACCCCAGTTCCTTTCTACGAGGAAGATATGGCAAAAGTTCCAACATCACTGTGGACCACCAGTCCCTATGACGTGGGCTGCATAAAGAGTATCGGGGGAGTAAGAATAAAACTGAAAAAGGGTGCAATACTACCTAGAGTGAAACAATACCCACTATCAAAAGAGGCAGATGAGGGCATATACAAAACAATAACGGCCCTGATAAATAATGGCATATTGGTACAATCAGAATCACCATGTAACACGGCCATGTACCCAGTGCGCAAGGCTGAAGGAGGGTCTTGGCATTTTATCCAGGACCTCAGACCCTTGAACAACATTGTAGAAGCAGAATACCCCTTAGCAGCAAACCCGGCCACAATATTATGTGGAATTCCGGCAGAGGCCTCACGGTTCA
The DNA here is from genome assembly GCF_040938575.1 of Ambystoma mexicanum. Classification (NCBI taxonomy): domain Eukaryota; kingdom Metazoa; phylum Chordata; class Amphibia; order Caudata; family Ambystomatidae; genus Ambystoma; species Ambystoma mexicanum. The sequence goes on from NC_090922.1 coordinate 292,509,769, forward strand.
CAGTGATTGACCTCAAAAATGTCTTTTTCTCAATACCCCTGCACCCAGATTCACAAGACTTGACACGCTTCACATACAGAAACACAAAATGGAAACACACCAGGTTACCACAAGGGTACTGCGAGTCACCCTCAATTTTCAACAGAGTAATACAGATGGACTTGGGAAACATTGAATTGGAAAGTATGGTGCTGCAATATGTTGACGATATAATAATTTGCAGCACGAGCGAGAAAAGGTGCAGGGAGGACTCATTGAAAATGCTGACAGTGTTGGCTGAAAAGGGTTACAAGGTAGACAAAGAAAAGTTACAGTACTTTCAGGAACAGGTACTATACATTGGTCAACTAATATCCCAACACAGAAGAAAGATTGCACCACAAAGAGCACAAGCTATATCAAACACGCCACTTCCACAAACGGTGAGGGAACTGCAGCAGTTCCTGGGATTATGCAACTACTGTAGAGCTTGGGTTTTTGACTACAGCTCATACATAGGACCCCTACTGGAAGCATTGAGAGAAGCACACAAAGGGGACAAAACATGAGAGAAGCACACAAAGGGGACAAAACGTTGGGGTGGACAAGGGAAATGAAGGAGGCATTTGACGAGTTGAAGCACGCCATATCTACTGCTCCGGTACTAGCCAACCCAGATTATGAACGGCAGTTCTTTATCTTTTCACATTGCGACTCAGCAGTAATGAAAGCAGTATTGACTCAGAAAACCAGCATGGGACACAAGCCAGTAGTGTTCTTCAGCGGTCATTTGGACCCTGTTATGTTAGGACATTTCCCTTGCGAACAGAGTCTCGCCGCAGCTGCGTTTGCGGTAGAGAAATCATCATCGATTACAATGGGGTGCCACACCACACTATTTGTGGAGCATCCGCTGTTTGCAATATTGAATAAACCTAAATCCACACTAACCACGCAGAGGGCGTCAGGCTATGATATCATTTTGTCTAGACCTGAACTGTCAATTGTCAGATGTAGTACAGTTAACCCAGCCAGGTTTATAGCAGAAGTTATTGAGGAAGGTGATTATGCTCACGATTGTACGCAGACTATCGAAACGTATTCATGCACTAGAAAAGTTGAAGAGGATGCACTTAACAGTGGAGAGATTTTGTACATTGATGGGTCATCAACAATAGACAAAAGTGATGGGATAAGGAGAACTGGGGCAGCAGTTGTAAAAATGACAGAAGATTTGATGTATGTCCCGGTGAAATGTGTGCAGTTACCACAGCATTATTCGGCTCAAGCAGCAGAATTGGTTGCACTGATCTTGGCGTTGAAGGAAAGCGTTGACAAAAGAGTTACTATATATTCTGATAGTGCATATGTCACGCCAACTGTCCACTCGGGGTTGATAGAATGGCAGAGAAGGGGGTTTAGGAGAGCTGATGGCACCCCAGTGCAACATGCTCTCTTGTTAGCAGAATTAATTGAAGTAATTAATGATCCCCAAGAGATAGCTTTGGTTAAATGTCCGGCACACACTAATGGAGATGACCATATCTCAAAAGGGAATGAAACAGCAGACGCACATGCCAAACATGCGGCCACCTTTGGTGAAATATGGAACCCCCCAGAGTCAAAGAGAGGGAGAGGGAGGGGGATGGCAAAACAGATGTTGATGAAAGAAGGGTACACCCATCTCCCCGTCACACAGATAATGGAATTACAGGCAGCCGCACCAATGGCAGAAAAGGAACTATGGGTAAAAAGAGGATGTACGAGGTCCCCAACTGACGCACTGTGGCGTCAAAATAACACTGGAAAGGTGGTCATGCCGTTGGCACTGCTGAACACCGCCCTGGCCCAGCTCCATCACCCAGCTCATACAGGAAAGGAGGTAATTGCAGCACGAATTAGGGAAGACTGGTTCTGCCCCGAGTTAAATTCTCATGTAACAAATTTTATCAGCAATTGCCTCACATGCCAACAGTTTGTGGCCTGTCACACGCTGCAAGTGATAAAAGGTACTATACCCCGGCCAGAGGGACCCTTCCTGCACATTCATATTGACTACGTTGATATGATTAATGTATGTCAAGGAAATAGGTATATGATTGTAGTGGTATGCCCGTTCTCCAGGTGGATCGAGGCCGGACCCTGCTCACACGCACATGCGTTTAGAGCAGCTAAATTTCTAGTGAGAGAGGTTTTCCCCAGGTGGGGTGTGTACAAAGTATACGCATCACGTCCTTGCTGGGTATTAAGCATAAATTTGCATGTGCATATCACCCGCAGGCCAACAGTATATGTGAACACCTGAATGGACTATTGAAAGAAGAAATAGCAAAAATACAGCAAACAACCAAGAAGAGCTGGTTGTACTGTCTCCCGCTAGCTCTATTTGAGCTAAGGAATAGGCCAGGGTCTGATCACTACCTCACTCCTCACGAGGTGGTGACAGGACGTCAAATGCGCCTTCCTCTAATGCCTACATCAAGAGCATTCACAGACCATGAAAACACTGCAACTGTTCTTGGCGACGAAATGCATCAATATGTGTCTTCTTTGATTACTAGTGTAGCGTTTGTATCTCAACAGCTCGAGCGCACGCGGGGCGGGTCGAAGATTTCTCAACAAGAAGACACCGACAAGGAACTGGAAAAGGAAGGACTAAGCAAAATTGCTAAAGGTGACCATGTGCTACTCCGCAACTTCAATAGAAAGTGGAACGGCCCACGCTTTACTGGTCCTCATTTGGTAGAGGAGGTAGCTACCAGAGTGGTGAAATTGCAGGATAAGCGTGCCTGGAATCACCTACACGACGTGAAGATCTACAAACTCCAGACCCGCCCTAGCGTTAACGACAGGGCCATTGGAAGAGCAACGACAGCAACAGAATCGGCTACGGAGAAGGAAACGTCGGCCACAGCTGATGACAATAGTGTCACCACACATGATCAACCCCAGATTCCCCAGAGGCAACTACTGAAATAGACACTGGACGCTTGCCCACAGCCCATCCCATGGTCACGAGATCGCAAAGTAAACAAACTTCCGCCAATTGAGCTCCAACCCCCTCCCCTCTAAGTTCACCCCCGATTGAAGGACATTGTATTGTGCACACACACACATGTAAAACACTTGTATGTTTTCTCTTTTCTTCTCTCGCACATGCAGGTACCGTGTATACTTGTATTGTTAAGAAAATAAGTAACTAACAGTGTGCTGTGCCCAAGAGTAGATGCTGCCCACGGATGATAGCACCCCTGAAGCCCTATCACACCAATTTGTATATCACATAAGAAGGCCAAAGTACCTGAAAAGAAGGAGGGTACGAGTATATTACACTGCATTTATTTTGGCCCTAGAACAATCATTTCCCCATCTTCACCAGCACTTACCTGCGCTAAGAGATAGATCACTAAAGTTAGCGTGGGAACAGCTCTTCGCCTGGGCACTGAACGATTACTTGATAGGGAAAGCTTAATAACAACCACTAACAATAATAACAAGCGTATTGAGAATTTTCAGGCGGGCACCTTTAACGTCGCAGAAAAGTTATGCTATCAATATTATGGCTGCACCCAAACCTAACATACCCCCTCCTACGGCTGCAACAGGTATGACGTCAGGTGGTACTAGCAACCCTCCGCATAAGGGAAGTAGAGTTAAACGCAGCACATATGCAGACAACAAGGGTATTGATAATTACATAACAGATTCAGCACACGTCTCAAACAACATGTGGTACCAGCACATGACCCAAATTGGTAAGCAGACAACAGAAGATAGCTGTTATGTTTGCTCACTGATCCCATACGCCATGAGCGCTTCTTGAACATTCGTCGCCACAGAAATAGAAGAAAAGACGGCGGGATGTATAGTATATCTGGCACTATTCCAAACGAGAGGACGATTTCAAGGAACGGTGGTGAGAATGCAGTGGAAAACAAGAGACACATACCCATACGAAAACAACTTCCTCAAGACATATTTGAGTTACCATAAGAGCAGTTTACATGATGAAGCGTTCAGATACATGACAAGCGGCCCTGAAAAGGGAGAAACGAAGAAAGTAACCCTGCAATACCTACCATGTAATTGGTACGCCACTGAAGTTCCTGGTATAAAAGGCTGTTGGGAAAGGCCACTGATAACAATAACCGGGAAGGTATACATGAACAATGAATGGGAAATAGGAGTGGTCGGTAGCAACATGATAACAAGAGAGAATATTACCACCATACAGGAATACAACGACAGATGTTGGACGACATGGGGCAAATACGTACCCATGCTGACATGGATGGAGAAGGATGAAGACCCAATAAGCATACTACCGCTGACCGCGCCCAAGTTATGCTACCAACACAGAGGAGATGTGGAGGTGGGATACAACACCAACTGTGGAAGCGTGTTAGAATTACCAGAGGGGGGTGCTGGAACGGCAGTGATAATGGATCACTATTGGGCCTGCGGAAATAAGGCATATCACACTCTGCCCCCGTTGTGGAATGGTATATGCACAATGGTACACATCAATGTACCATCGCTAGTGGTGCCCCAAAAACATGTGAACATGGCCAATTTCCCCAAAATGGATGAAGGGAACAAGAGGAAGAAGAGATCCGTACAATCACAGGAGGGAGAGAACAACAACAACAACAATGTCCTAAAAAGGATAAAGAGACAAGGAGAACCCCTGACAGGAAACTGCCTGTGGGGAAGGTCGGAAACAGCACTCACTTCTATCCCACCAGAACATAGGTTATTTAGCAGGGCTGCTATGTTCTTCTCGTCAATAATACACCCTGGACTACAAGCTTATGCAAACGCTAAATGGCTCCAGATCACCCGATGGGAACTAATGATGACGATTAATTCAACAGTAAACGGATTCAATGCAATAAAAGAGGAACTGCGAGCGGTGAGAATGGTAGCACTACAGAACAGATATGTATTGGATCTCCTCACAGCGATGGAGGGAGGAGTTTGTACGAAGATAGGACAATCATGCTGCACATTTATTCCTGCTAACGATGCAGATAATGGTACACTTACCGAAGCAGTATCACAACTTGCCCAGATGCACTCCAAGATGATGGAAGAAAGTATGCACTCCAAGATGATGGAAGAAAGTAAAGGAGTAAAGAAGGATGATAGCTGGTTTTCATTGTTATGGTCATGGCTGTCGGACGGGCTGAAGATAATAGTTGGATGCATTATACTGGCTGCAGCTATATTGATTGTAATAAGGTTTTGGAAAACCAGGAAGGCACGCACTACAGACGAAATGATCGAAATGGTGGGAATGCACCCCTTGATGCCAACTGCCGATGACCAGCACACAGACGTGATAATAAAGGAAAGAGAAAAACTGCGCAAACAGATCATCGCCAATCACTTAGACCCACCATCCGTAAAGCTTGAGAACCCAAGAAACCAGAGGAGCTATATCGGAAGATGTGTATACTGAAAACCGGGAGGGAGCTGTGTATACATGTACTGGTCGTTTGAAGACCATGTCAACCACTATGGACACCTGGGAGGAGTGACAAAAATATGGAGAGTAAGAGGAGATAAAGAAAAAGATATGTTTGTGGTCGACAAGTCGACCAGAGTGGGGACTGAAGTGGCAGAATGGGAGAAAAAGCTCCCCCCAATCTCCTTGCGACCATGGCCCAGAGGATCGCGGCCTAGACACCCACCACGAGATGAATTCGCCTATCTACCAAACGACCAAATACCCTGGTTCAAGAACATACGGATATGCCCACCAGCCTGCCCACCAGCCTGCCCTACTCAAGCCGACACCTGCGGCATGGATGAACTCGACTAAGACCTCAACAACAAGCACCCACATCGTTAGAGATGCCATGACGACCTAGCCAACTGCCAAGAACACACGCGCAACAATGCACACTGGACACTCACGCACCAACCCACATGAAGAATATAATCAGTGCTATGACGTAGGTGACGGATACACCCACTGACGCGCATCTTTATTATTTTTCACATAGGTTTTCCGTAATGCAGAAACACAAGACGCATAAAGCACTCGTGTATACGCTTGCTGACGCTTCTCCCACCCCTCGCATCATGATGAGAATATAACAAAGACGTAATACTGACTATGAAGCCATGTCGCACCACAAAACAGGTGCCGTGCATTACATCTCCCCACCTATGAACCAGGCCCAAGTAGGCCGCAAGCAAGAGCCGCCATGAACACTGAATGAGCAAGAGTACAAGTGCTGATCACGCAGAACGAGCCCAGCGAGAGCTCACAGCCAAGGGAGCGATGTTGCAACTCGCATGCTACCAGCCGATGCCAAGGTCACACCTGTAAGCAAAGCCAAGCACGCAGAAGCAAAATACAACTTTAAATGTGCAGAATTCTGCCTCAGCCACGGTCTCCCCTCACGTAACCAAGCCAACCTGACAAGGTGCCAGACCCACGAGGGAGAAGTCGCCTGGGTCCCACGTCTGGGACACAGGCTGCAACAATGAAATGACCCAATGGACACCTACAGCGATGGGAATGGTCTGCTCTCAAGCCTATGAGCAAATCTGCGCATTGTCTGCACAAACACATAGTTGCATATTGTTGCTAGTGACAGGTACACCGCGAGCTTTGAACAACGATGGTCCCAGGCTGGGGGGCTCGCGGGTGGACCAATCAGAACATGGGGGCACTTATCACTAACGCCACTAACATTAGCCAATCATTAGGGGTCTTTGTGTAACAATTTTCAAGTATCTAATAGAAGGGACAACCCAAGTATTCCACCTGACTCATCCTCAACCACTAATACTGTTCTCTGTATGTATGCTATACTAACCCTACCACTCGAGGAACCAATCCAGAGTGGCGATAGGTTTTTCGCTAACTTTCCCAGGTGACGCAAGCAGCGTGTCATAATGAGGCAAAAAGGGCCTGCGAGCCCCACAAATTTTGAGAGTCTGGACGGACGCGTACGATCCTAGACCCATCCCTGCCGTTGTTTAATAAACAGCAGAACCACCTTGCTTCTTGCGTGTGTCTCATACTCATTTTTGGGGAACACGGGAGGATTTGGGGCCTCCCAGCCCGGAGGTCCGCGGACGGCCCAGCCGACCCTGGGATAATCACCCCGACACCATCTCATCCTGTCCTGTTGTAGGATACACAAGCATCTTGCTCTTCCATCCAGGCTCCTTTTCCATCTGTGTGGTCTTGATATAGTCATCCTGGTATGGAAATGACATTTCGATCTCCATCGTAAAGTGGCCCAACTTCCCAGAAATTGTCCTCTAGTCATACATGCTGCAAGATGACTGAGGTACCTTGCATCATTTTCTGGGACTTTTCTGGCGATTAAAGTTTGCACTGCATTCATGGCATAGGGTATGAGAGAGCAGACATAGCAACTCTCCTTCTCATGTGCTGGTACCACATGTTATTCCCCAAGTGTGCTGCATTAGCTAGATAGGTATTTTCCCCCCATTGTCTTCCTCAGCATCTTTTGTGTGTCTTTTAGAGGCCATGTACCATTCATGTAGTATGTCAAAAGAAGTTCCCATAGTAGGGAGAACCATAGGGACCTATTCCACAGTGGAACAGCTAACATGATAAGATCCTGAAAGATGAGGAACAGAAAGACAAACAGAACAATCATGCAAGCATATATTATGCATAAGAAGATAGGCATCCATCTCCCGCGCCATCCTACTACTCGCTGCACTTGTTCCTCACCTAGAACCATGCCATTCTCCTCCTTAATCATTTTTAATTCAATCATCACATTTCTTTACACTTGCAAATGTAAAATCTGCTCAATTATGGCAATAAGAAGCCTTCTTATCACTGGGATATTTTTAAGATTCTGTAAGAAAGTGTGAACATCAACGCCTCTTCTCAGAAGAGCTGGGTAAGCTTGAAGTATAAGCACAAAGACAGCAAGCACAAGTCAGTGAATGTCACTATTGGTAAGTACCATATGTTTAACTGCTTATAACAGGTATTCTCCAAGAAATTAGTCTAGATACTGATCTCATTTCCAATTTCTGAACAAGAACTGACGTTTAGGCATAAATATGATGCTTCAATATATTTCTAAAAGTTCATTTAAAAATTCCTCAAATTCTCTGCGGGTTAATGCAGCTGTTGAAGCGCAACCTTTAATAAGGCTACTGCATCATTTCCACAATAACTGCTCTTGCTGTGGTGCACTCCCTTGAATCGCCTTTAGTTGGGTTATCGACAATTTATTAAACCCTTCTTCCACTTAGATGGTTGTAACTACTTTTTCTTTAATACTCTCAGTACCAAAAATCAAAATATCTGGGGAATATGCAACCCTTTTGGCTTCTTCGTCTGCGGCTTTGTTCCTGCAAGAGATAAAATCTGTTTGCTTAGTATGCGCTGCGCAATTAACAACCGATATGGCCACTCGGAGTTGTAGTGCCTTAAGAAGCCTATTCAGTTCTCATGCGTAAGAGTGTCCTCCATCCGCTCCTTCTCCTCACCTGAGTCCTCATTGGTGCATGCAGAGGTCTTTGACTTCTTTTTGCCGGTCTTCTTGGGTTTCTCTGCCTTGTGGTCCTTCTTCTTTACGAAGAGGTAAGGACGTGCTCCCCCCGAAGGCCACCTTGACCGTGTAATGGATCCCCAGGCAAGAGGAACCCTGGGGAGCACGCCCCTTTCAGGGAAAAAGCTTTTCGGCTGAAAAAACCTGTGGTTGTTGTTTCCAAAGTGCTGTAACCCAATTCAGCTTCAGCCTTGTAAAGGTGGGAAATAGCCGCTTGGGGAGTATCAGCGCAGCTGGTAGAAGAAGAAAGCCATGTCCGCGAGTAGAGTCACTGCACAGCCGAGCAGGAGAATGCTGTGTCCGCTGGGAAGGGTCACAGCGCAGCTAAGCAGGAGAATGCTGTGTTAACTTGGAAGGGTATCCACGCAGCCGAAGCAGAAGATAGCTACCAGGAAGAACAAGAGAAGAGGAATTGAATCTCTCCTATCGTGTCCCTTACAACCTGCAATATGCAGGAGACATGGGAGAAGCTCTGAGCAGCAGAAGGATGCTGCAGGTAAGGATACCAGCGGAGTACCAACAAGAAGAGCGCAAGGCGGGGAAATGCAGATAGCGAGAGAGATGAAACGTGCCTGCTCGTAAGAGAGAAAAAGGGCGGCATGCGAGGGGGATTACAACGAGGCAGGGAGGGTCAACCGAGATAGGGGAAGCAAGACATGACACGAGGCACTAGCATCTAACCAGAGCAAAGAATCACTGAGGTTGCAATGCACCACGGCAGGCTCTGTATGGAGAGATATATGGCGGCGGCCATCTTGGAGGCAACTACTAGACCGAGTCTAGCAAAACGTGAAATGCATGACGCAGAGGCATAGACAGGGTAGGGCCTGAGCGGGCAAGGCCCACCCAAAATCTGAAAATGCCCACTCGGCAGCGCTGTGCGGCCATTTGCAGCTGTAAATGTCAATGTAGTGGGCCCAACTACATTAGTCTAAGGCCCTACTTGTTAGACAATCCTGGCAATGCCTCTGGCGTGACGGCCATTAGAGGAGCGGCCATTGCTGCCACTTCTTCCAAGAATGAAGCATGACACCCGTAAGGATGCATGTTGCACTGCAGTGCTGTCTGCGCGGAGGTAGCCCCTCCTCTTCCAACTTGCTAACCCTGCGTATATGGTTGATGTCACATAGGCGGAGTCACTGTACACCATCACTACCTGTCCTTCATGTTTCTCAAGCGCGACAATGAGAGCTACGAATTCTGCCTCTTGCAATGAAAAGTGAGACGTAGTCTTGCACTTGTTACAACTTCAAATTCTCCATTTAATCTATGCCTTGCTACTGTGGTTCCTGAATGCCTTTCCCCATTGGTCTGATAAATCTTTGAAGAACCATCAATAAAGAGAATTTCCCCTCCCGCTAAAGCATTTACCTTCACACGGGGTACATTATCATAACCTTCAACATAATTAGCACAGTCATGCACATGATTGCCTTCTTCTATTGGCTCAGCTATAAACATGGCAGGAGTCACTATTTTACATCTAATGATTTTAATCATTGGGTTCAAAATCATTACCTCATAAGTTGAAGCTCTTTGGGATGTCAATGTGCCCTTAGGGTTCATGGAGCATCCCATGAAAATACTTGTAGACTTGTCAATCGCGAACGCAGCAGCAGCCAAATCTTGTTCGCAAGGAAAGTGTCCTCTCATAACTGGGTCTAAAATCCCACTGTAATACACTAAAGGTTCGTACCACAATGTAGTTCTCAGCGTAAGCACTGCTGTTATGTATAACACCTCTTCATGAAAATATTTTAGCTTCTCTTTGTCTACCTTATATCCCTTGTCTGCTAAAATAGTCATCAATTGAACAGAATCTTGGCTGCACTCATCTTCTGTGGTGCTACAAATTAAAATGTCATCTATGTACTGTATCTCTGCACTCTTGAGATCAATATTGCCTAAATCCATCTATAGAACTCTATTAAAGATCGACGTGGACTCACAGTACCCTTGAGGCAGCCTAGTATGTTTCAGTCGAGTTTAGCGGAACGTAAAAGAAGTAAAGTCTTGTGAGTCCCTGTGCAATGGGATTGAGAAAAATGCATTCTTCAAATCGATCACCGTGAAATATCGAGCTTCCACCGGGATACTGCACAGTATCATTGCCGGATAAGGAACTAAAGGACACTCTGCATCTACATTCTGTTTAATCGGTCTCATATCTTGTATAAATCTCCACGACCCTCCTTTAGATTTTTTAATAGGATACACCGGGGTATTACACAATGACTCTGATGGCACCAGAATCCCTTGTCTCATTAGTGCTGAAATGGTCTAAAATATACCTTCATCAGCTTCTCGAGACATAGGTTACTGTTTTGCTCAAGGTACAATTGCTTCTGGCTTAAGCTTTATTTTAACCTGTGTATTCCCTTTAATAAACCTACGTTATAAGGGCCTGTGGTCCAAAGGATGCTTGCCACATTTTCCAAGGTTTCCTGAAAAAATGCTGGACGTTGCCGCATTATCTCTATTCGCAGTGGGACTTCCTTCTTTTTTATCCTTATCCAGTATGTGATGCCCAGAAAGAACGCAATCAAACAAAAGGAAGGTCACTGTCTATTAATAAAAACCTGTGCACCCTTACTCACAAACAAGGACTCTTGCTATCACCCTCTGAAACAAATATAGGGAGATAAAACTGTGGTCATCAAAGATGTTTCTTATTAAAACACGTAAACATTTTATTATTTCATCAAAAAGTCTAACCATCTGCTGGTTCATATAAAAAAAAACATTAATAATATATAAACACACATTCTTATAAATCAATTCAACAATCTAAAACATAAAATGAAAACAAGAATAAAGTATACATATCTTGATCATAGACAGTGATGGTTTAACTACCCGTAATATTGTATGTCTTTATAGGCCCGACTTATGTAAGTTTCTGTCCTGAAAAGCTGGAATTAGTGGGACATTCCTCAGGGGCGAAAATGTGTAGATCATGTGTTGCTTGTAGGTGGCAAAGCAAAATTCCCTCTAGTTGTTTCCGCATGTTATTCCACAAACTCCCTGTATAGGTGGGTACACAATTAAAAACATATATCAATTTTTGGGCTTGAACAGTCTTTTTACTAACCTAGCCTTAATCTTTCACACTAAAAGGATACTCAAGTATGTTATTAATAATATACCTGAACAGGTCTGCTTGGTAATATCATCAGACCCAGGAAGCAACTCCAATTGTTGCTTATTAATGCACTTGCGATTGGTTGAGTCCACTAAGACGAATGCCTGTAAGGAAAATACATTCCTTAGTCACGCTCCTTAATGTTATGCTGCTTCACCCCAACTCTGAATGTATAGTATTAAACCTCTTATCTTACCTTTCTCAACACTCAATAGATGTAAAATAGGCTTCTAAGGAAGGCTGGATATGTAACCCTGCAGCAATGGCCTTAAAATAAACCATTGGGTGAAATTAGTACAATCCTAGCAATGTGTGGCTACCCTAATCCCTCTCTGTAAGCCCAAGAGTTCACTTACTTATAGCCACTGCTGAATCCTTGAGACCATCCATGCTTCAACGGAAGGAATTAATTTCCTCATTCACTAGTCTTTAATCTTCTTTACCAGTGGAAGAACGCTATTATCCCAACAGTTAATTATGTCCTGCAAAATAATTCTCAGGAACTGGGCCAAACAATATATCTGCACCCTTTAAGGCTGCTAGCTAGAGAAGCTATGTGTATCCCATTGCCACAAAGTAATGGATTCTTACCTCAACATGTACAAAAGGATGAAAAAATATCTGGCTTCCTTTACACTTGAAAAGGCTTTTTTGTATACTATGAAAGATTACGTCTTTGGAGCTCCATCTGGAGGACAGAAAGCTAATCGACGCGTCCGGTTCAGAAATACTTTGTACAGTTCGAGCGAGAAAGGTGTGACACCTAGAGAGAATGATGATCCTAATATTATTGGTCAAAGGGTAGGAACACTAACAACCGCATGCAGAGAGGCAGGAATTCTAGAGGGAAGGAGGCCGCAATGGATCAAGGCATCCCCCTTTTTCTAGGCAGAGAGAACAGTCGTCAAGAATGGCCGACAGATCGGATGCAAACATAGAGTTACCGGGGTTGGTAGTCAACTTGCCGAACATTACCTTCTCGCGTTTTGAAGAGCAGACTTTGAAAAAGGGCCTTCATTTTTTCATCTCTAAATATCACAACCCCTTACAATTTAGATTGGAATATAATGCTATCATGCGTAAAGTTCATTAGAAAGAATAAACCTCTGAGTTAAATGCAAAATTTCAGTGGGTTAAGGAACCCTTCTAGTTTCTATCCTCCGTTCGAGACTCATTCACGTGAATCTTGAGTTTTTCAGACTAAGGTATTATGAGAGGTTGAGAAACTTGAAACTAAAGGAATCCCTAGGAACTAGAATCTAAGTCAAAAAGAGATAGACCTCCTACACCGCCTAGGAAGAAATGAGAAAATAATCATCCACCAAGCGGACAAAGGGGGTGCTATTGTAATCCTTAACAAACAAGATTACATTGATGAATGTGGCAGATTGTTATCTGAAGAAATCAGTTACTGTAAGATTGGCCAAGATCCCAGTAGAGAACTATTGAAGAACATAAGGGAAAAAGTGGAAAAGGCAGTTGAGTTGCATCTCATTAGCAAACAGGAGGGTGAATACCTGATTAGAGAGAAATCAAGAACACCAGTGTTCTACATATTGCCCAAAATCCACAAAATGTTGAAAACCACCACGCAGACCCATTGTGTTGGGGGTTAATTCCCTTCTTGAACCCCTGTCGAAGTTTGTGGATCATTATTTGTGACCTTTTCTCCTCAATATGAAAAGTTACGTCCAAGATACTAGGGACGCTATTTTGAAAATAGAAGGTCTGGATTTCAACCGTACTGGGGATGTGCTTATGTGCTCAGATATTCAAACTTTGCACACGAATATTCCTCAGCGCGCTACTTTAGAAGTAGTTGAAGAAACTCTACTGAAGCGCAATGATAATCATCCTGTGAGTAATGCTTTCATACTGTGGTGTGCCGAAACAGCCCTTATCAACAACCTTTTCCAATTCATGGGACAATATTATGTACAGGTGGAAGGTACTGCCATGGGCACAGCTATTGCTCCCAACCGTGCCAATCTTTACGTTGACATGTTTGAACAGACTGTGGTATATTCTGATGTCAACGCTTACCAGAATAAAATATCTAGATGGTTAAGATACATCAACAATGTCTTTGTAGTATGGCACGGAAGTGTGGATGAGGCAAATCTTTTTTGACTTGGCTAAGTGGACACAATAGATATTTAAAATGTACTGCCTCAACAAGTACAACTGAGGTGAATTATTTAGATCTTACGATTTACCATGAAGATCTCCGTCTATGGATAAAACCTTATGTAAAAAGCACGGATAAGAATGCCCTGTTGCACTACAGGAGTCATCATGTTAAGCATGTTCCAGATAATCTGCCCTTCGGACAATTTTTGTGGTTAAAATGCAACAACAGTACCAGACAAGACTACGAGGAAGGAGCTCATATCCTTATGGATAAATTGACGAACAGGGGTTATCCCGCCAAAGTTGTGCGACAATCTGCTAAGCGGGCGTTTAACAACAACAGAGAAGCACAGTTTGAAAAAAAAGCAGGGGTGGAGCAATAACAACAACCAAGATACTCCACTAGTGTTTGTTAACACTTTTAGTAACGTCTTCTGAAGTAAAAATCATCATTACCAAGAATTGGAAAAAGATTATGAGTACTCCTCCTCCATTGGAAGCCTTTAAAAAGAGTACTAATATCCCCAATATTGTCATGAAGAATGACATTCAAAACATTAGTAGACAGATATCCCCCCAGAGTATGCTGTGGGGTTGCCACAGGTAGTTGGACATCATCCGTGTGGCTCATGTGTGATGGTCCCCAGACGAGGAAAATTACATCTGTCAATCTAGGATTACGCCAAGAGTGGAGTTTGTGAGAACACACTAATTGTAACACAGAGAATGTTATTTACATGACCAAGTGTCCTTGTCCGTGTCTATACATAGGAAAGACTAACAGGAAGTGTTATGCTCAGATGATTGAGTATAAGAGTTGCCTGAAAAATAAGATTAAAAAGCCCCTCTAGTGAATACTTTGGAGAGATGAGCCATTCCTTTATGGAATTTGAATGGTGCATCCTGAAAAAAGTAAGAGGAAAACTCAGCAAGATATAAATAAAAAACTCATTAATTTGGAACTGAAACTTATTTTTCTTACTGGTACCCACTTAGTAGGGCTAAACGAAAATATTGAGTGGCATAACATCTATCTATGTTCTTTAGTCTTGCAGTTCCTCTTGGTAACAATTTTCAATTCAATGCAGTACTGTGGTAACCTATATGATACGTTATGTGTGTATGACCATGGTGTTTCTGGATTAACGGTCAACAGGTGTAGCTTTACAGTTTCTGTTCACTGTGATATTGGTAATTTCCAGTTTTTCCATGTGTCATTATGGATATGGTCGGTAATATGAGTACTTATGTACAAAAGAAAGTAATTTGGTGTGTTCCAGGTTGTGTAAACTGTACACATTTTGCGATACGATGTTAGATTGATTGGTGACCACTGTGATATTGTACACCTTCGATTAATCCATGGGTCATTATGTATATGGCTGTGAATATGAGTATCTATGTACAAATGAGAGTAATTCAGTGATTTTCCAGGTTGTGCAAATTATACACATGTGGGGTTTTTGAGATCTTAATACTCACTTGTGCCATTGATAACATGTGTGAGTGTTTTGGTACAACATAATGTCCTCCAGATAGTCTTTGACTATGGGCTTTTGTAAACTTCCCCTTGTTTATCAATTGTTGCCCTTAGGGCTCCTTACTACTTACCTGGGTTGGGTTTCAACCTTTTTTCCAACAACAATGGGGTATGAAACTGGCTGCCCAGAACGTAGTTATTGCAGTCGGCAATGCGGCTTGCCGCCTGGACGCGACGTAATGCGTCATCGCGTTACGTGATGACATCATTGACATCAAGCGATGATGTCACCAATGCGACAGCGTCCCGGTCTTTAAATATTGAGAAACCTGGCCTCATTTAGTTGATACAATGGCCCTGAGCAGGCATATGTCCATGTTGAGGTAAGAATCCATTACTTTGTGGCAATGGGATACACATATCTTCTCTAGCTAGCAGCCTTAAAGGGTGCAGATATATTGTCTGACCCAGTTCCTGTGAATTATTTTGCAGGACAAAATTAACTGTTGGGATAATAGCATTATTCCCCTGGTAAAGACGATTAAAGACTAGTGAATGAGGAAATTAATTCCTTCCGTTGAAGCATGGGTGGTCCCAAGGATGCAGCAGTGACTACAAGTAAGTGAACTCTTGGGCTTACAGAGAGGGATTAGGGTACGCCTTGCATTGCTAGGAAGGTACTGATTTGACCCAAAGGTTTATTTTGAGGCCATTGCTACAGGGTTACATATCCAGCCTTCCTTGGAAGCCTATTTTACATCTATTGAGTGTTGGGAAATGTAAGATAAGAGGTTTAATCCTATACATTCGGAGTGGGGTGAGGCAGCATGACATTAAGGAGCATGACTAAGGAATGTATTTTCCTTGCAGGCATTCGTCTTAGTGGAATCAACCAATCGCAAGTGCATTAATAAGCAACAATTGGAGTTGCTTCCTGGGTCTGAGGATTTTACCAAGCAGACCTGTTCAGGTATATTATTAATAACATACTTGAGTATCCTTTTGGTGTGAAGGATTAAAGCTAGGTTAGTAAAAAAAAAATCCTTCAAGCACATAAATTGATATATGTTCTTAATTGTGTACCCACCTATACAGGGATTCCGTGGAATAACACGTGGAACAATTAGAGGGAATTTTGCTTTGCCACCTACAAGCAACACATGATCTACACATTTTCGCCATTGAGGAATGTCCCGCTAATTCCAGCTTTTCAGGACATAAACATATATAAGTCAGGCCTATAAAGACATAGTGCAATATTAGAGGTAGTTAAACCATCACTGTGTACGATCAAGTTATGTATACTTGATTCTTGTTTTGATTTTATGTTTGTAGATTGTTGAATTGAATTATAACAATGTGTGTATATATGCTTTGAATGTTTTTTATTTGAACCAGCATGTGGTTAGACTTGCGTTTTGATGAAATATTAAAATGTTTAAGTGTTTTAATAAGAAACATTTTTGTTGACCACAGTGTTATCTCCCTATATTTGTTTCAGAGGGTGATAGCAAGAGTCCTTGTTTGTGAGTAAGGGTACACAGGTTTTTATTAATAGACAGTGACCTTCCTTTTGTTTGATTACATAAATTGTATTCCCATTTAGTAGGAGGGTGTCAACACCACGCAGTGGGAAAGCCCTTGTGTGAATACTACCATGCTCATAAAGAACACCACTTCATCATCTGTACGGTTTTCCCTGAACATGTCATCAGTTATGTCATTCAATCTGTACCCTTTGTCGAGAGCTATTACTGTTCTCCATGGTGTTCCCTCATCATCTACTCCTTCGAGCATTTCCATTTCCCTTCATACTATGGCTGCTTCAAATTCTATAGGGATTGTCTGTCCCCACTCTTCATCCATAGGTATTTGTGGTCTAAACAAAAGCTCATTGGGTATCTTCACAATTTTTCCCACCAAACCAGTTAGCCATGTCAGTAAAATGCTCACTCCATATAGAAAAATCTCTGGATCTACTGGAACACCTTGCAGAGCCACTTGCCCTGTAAACACCAGTATACATTCTCCCACATTCAAATAGTGTATTCCTGGAGTGAAGCACACTATTCTTTGATCAGCAAATGAAATTGTCATGTTTAGTTTTGTCATTAAATCTATTCCCAAAATGTTTACTGGTATCTGTCACGAGTATAGCAAAGGAACAGAAATGTCACATACTCCTATACAGACTGGTAATTCATTGGTAAAAGGAACTTGACTCGTAGCTCCAGAGAACCCTTAAGCATTCATGGCAATCCCTGACATTGGATATTTTCCTTCCCGTATACATGAACAACTTGCTCAAGTGTCTACAAGAAAAGAAAAAGATTTGCCTCCTATGGTCACATCGACCCTTGGTTCCTCTTGTGGGTCTGATGTCACAGATAGTACTGAACACATCAAGATATCCTGTGAGCTATCCTATTGTGGGTACAGGCTCATCCTCGTCCCTGTAAAAGGATTTTCTCCTACCACAGTGACACCTCCTATTCTGGGTGTCAGTACTTGTCCTGTGTTCGCATACTGCTGTGTATGCATAGGGGCTTGTTGCGACTTTCCTTGTGGTGAATTAATTTGTACTCGTTCTTGTTGCTGTACCTGCTGTACTCACGGTGCTTGTGTCTGATAAAATGTGTGATCCTTGGTAAAGCCCTCTCTAGTCTGTGGTGGAGGATAAGATGTCCCCCTCTAGAAAAGTGATCATTTTGTACATTCCCTTGGCGTCCCCATACGCGTGCAATGTGCTCTGTCATCCCACAAGTCTAAAATACTTGGGGTGCCCGTCTGACAAGCCCTCCTTGGTTATACCCTCTTTAAGTACTCTGGTTCTCATTCTGCGTACACTGAAACCCACCTTGATTATTTTGGAATGCACCTCTTCTTCTTCTATAGCCTGTACCACTGCTTCGTGGCACAAACCCATATCCACCTTGATCCATCAGGTGCAGTTTACTTGCCTGCGATGCACCCATTGCTTCGTGCATTCCCAATCCTTCTCCACTTGTCGATACCGCCCCTTCGATGGCACATTTTGACAATTTTTTCTGAACTAACTTGGCTTCCTCGATTTTCCTATTCTTATCTTTCTTCTTATTTTTCTCTTGTAATAACCGACAATGATGTACTATCATCAGCTGTATTTCAGCCCATAGCTTTGCTTCCATCCCTACTTGTTTTTTCATCTTCCTCTGTACTTGCTCAGGCAACCCCTGCCATAAAATGTAGTAAAATAATGCCACTGTCTTTTCCCACAGCTCGCAAGTTTCAAGCTGCCATTTCTCCTGAATATCCTGAATGTAAGCAATAGGGTCTTCTTCATCTTCCTTCATCTTTCGTTTCATAATTGCACCCATATCTGATGTATCAGGATACTGTACCCTCAGAGCCCTCCAAACATCCGCTCTACAATTACTAAACAGTGCTCCATCATGCACTGTATTCTGTGCTGTCACACTTGAATAACCCGCTCTTCGTCATATGTCATCAGCCCTCTCTCCATGAACAGCTGCCAGGAGACCTTTTATCCCCCCTATGGCCAACGTGTTTCCTCCTGTCATTTTTTCTAATTCGTATATCCATTTCCCAGCGCCTGAAGTGAAACCTGGGAGCTTACACCTTAAATTATCCTTGTCCATTTGTGGCCATGGGATATACTGTGGTCTTGCTCCCCCCTTTTTCCAGTAAGGGAAACTGAGTGAACCCCCCCACCAGAGTCGGATCCCATCATTGGTCTATCCATGGCAGGGATGATCACCCCTGTCTGCCTCCTCATGGTTAACAACCTTATCCTGCCCACATATGGCAGCAACTCTTCCTTTTCACTATACGATCGTCCTCAGGGACGCTCTGGATATGCTATGGGATCTGGTGTCCTATCTTTAGGCTGATCCAGATCTGACCCTCTCACTTCTTTATCCATTGGCAGACTTCGTTCAGGGGTGCATGCGCTCCCTCTTTCTACCCCAAGACTGGCCTCTCTTTCCTCGTCCGACATGTCTATTCCCCAACTAGTGTGACTATCATCCCCTTCACCTTTATCCAGATTCAGTCTGCTTAAACACTATGCTCTACGTCCGTGACTGAACAGATTTTCTTCTTTGCTGCATAATTGAAATGCTAGGGATTGATCACTCTTCCCTTGAATCCCATACTTGCTACCTTCCTTTAACTGTTGATAGACCTTGTCGTTCTTTTCTCTGATGCTTGCCACTTCAAATCTTTCGTCTTCCAATACTACTCTAGATGGCGCTGGAGTTGCTTTCTTTATTGGATGGAACTCTTCTATTCTATCCTATTGTATTTCTGGGCTTGGCCCTAATGGTCCTTTACGAATGAGACTGACATTAAGACCTTGTTGTCTCCTTTTTTGTTCCATTTCTTTGTCTATTTCTCTTTGCTTTCTCTCATCTCGTCTAATTTCTTTTCCCTCTTGCCTTCATTCTTCTACTCTCATTATTCCTTCCCTTATTTCCTCTTCTTTCCTCAGTCTCTGTAATCTTTTGTCCCTTAATCTTTGCTCTTCCTCCTCTTCTCTCTTTCTTTCCCTCCAATCCCTATCTTCTATTGCTCGCTGTCTATTATCATACTTTCTTTGTTCTTCTGCCTGTTCTTCTTTTTTCTCTTGCTCCTCCTGATATATCTGTTCATGTTGCTCTCTGCTCTTCCTTTTCTGCTCGTCTTCTTTCAATCTCTTCTCTTGTTCCTTGTCTCCCCCCTGCAATTTCCCCCTTCCCTCTCCCCTGCACTTGCGCATTCTCAATGTCACTGGGCCTAGTAAGATCGTTGTTTTTGTTCTGCCTTGTTCCCCTGCCTTGCCTTGTTGCACTTTGAAACACATGTGTATGAGCGTGATACAAATAAAATATCAATATCAATTGTCTTTCTTTCTTGTTCATCCTTATCTTCCCTTTGCCAAACTTCCTCAATACTTTTCCCGTCTATCTTAAGTAATATCTGTCCTCCAATCCATTCGTTGTGCATGACCGCTATGTCGTCAGCTTTATCCTTCTCTCCTTTCCATTTCTTAATCACTCTGTCTATTTCTGTTAGCAGATTCAACTGCTCACTCCTTTCTTCTTTGTCTTGTATGATCTTATAGATCTCTTCTTTTCTCTTATTCTCCTCTGGGTTATCGTCACTACTGTAAGCGAGAAATGCATATATCGGATTACTATACCCGTCACCGCTTTCAATTCCTTTAAAGGATATAATCCTATTTCTTCCATGCTAGCACCTTTTGCTTTGAGTGAGGTAAGTGTCAGGGATTTCCCCCTTTCTCACCTGAGATCGATCCTTGCAGGATTTCTTGGGAGGAGTTTTCTTGCGCACGGATCAGGTTTTGTACAAGCCCGCGCGAGCTTCTTCTGGCTCCAGTGTGCGTTCAGTGTTCCGGGATACTCGGAGGCTCCGGAAAGTCCAGGAAACGAGGAAGGTGTACATGAAGACGGCACACGAAATCCGGGAAGCAAGGTAGAGAGAAGAGGGAGGAAGGGAGATGGGATTTAGAAGGTCTGGGAACCAGGAACAGGAGAATAGTTCAACGAACTACGGAGCACACGTCTAGCCACTACCAGCGATAGCATTGAGACGCGCTGGGACGCGGGGGCGTGATCTATTTGTAGAATACGCTACGTCCGACGTGGAGGCTGGTGGAAGGTGTACCACGTTAGCCGGCCATGTTGGGAGTACCAAGGAATGCAAGCCCCGTTGTGATAAGGACCAGGAAGTCCGAAAGGGACGTGTTCTGTGGATCATGACAGCATGCCTCCTCCGAAAACCTGTTCCAACAGGTTTGCCCGGGTGTATGAGATGATACCTTCTGAGCAATCGAGGGGTATTCAGATTAGAAATTGGTTCCCAGGTTCTTTCACTAGGAGGATATCCTTTCCACTCGACCAGGTATTGGAGTTGACCCCGTTTATACCTGGAGTCGCATATTCTGGAAACTTCCTATTCCAGCTGGTCGTCCACAACCACGGGTTTGGGTCAGCAGGATTTCCGGGAGGATCGGATGTAAGGTTTTAATAAGGAAGTGTGAAAAACTGGATGAATCTTCTTCCAGGAGTCTGGCAACTTGAGCCGAAATGAGACTGGGTTTATGATTTCCTTTATGGAAAAGGGGACATAATATCGGGGGGCCAGTTTGTTTGGTCGTAAATGTCGAGGCAGTAGCTTCGAGGACAGCCAGACTTGATCACTGATAGCATAAGAAGGCCCTGGTCTTCTTTTGGTATCCGCATAACGCTTAGTGTGTCTTCGGGCCTTTTATAAATGTTCTTTGGCTTCCTTGTGTACGTTGATGAGAGTTTCAATCCAGCAATCATGCAATAAAAAGGGCTGGTCTTGACTGCCGAGTGATCAGAATTATTGTAGGCGAATTCAGCCACGGGTATAAGGAGGGACCAGTCGTCCTGTACCTTGGTGGCGAAACAACAATGGTATTGTTCCAGGGTCTGGTTCACACGTTCTGTAGCTCCATTAGTCTGTGGGTGGTATCCTGATGAGAGGGCACGTTGGATTCCTAGAATGCGACATAGATGTTTCCAGAATTGTGAGACGTATTGAGGTCCTCGGTCTGATATGATCTTGGAAGGGACTACTTTACTTAGGGACTATTTTTTAATCGAGCGGGGCTGGGGAGTAATACTTACCTGGGACTACTTTGGAGGCTATTTAAACCACGCCCGAAGAGCAGCACACGCTTCGCGTTATTCTGCATCCAGCAGCGTAAAGCTCACCGTGCCTGCAAGTCTGCATCCATCCTTCTGCCACGCCCGCCTCGAGTTTGGAGCTCCTAGAAAAAGGGAGAAAGAAGGAGAAAAGGTTAGAACAAGAGCAATACCTTTGATCCTTACTTGAATTCCCGATCCATCGCGCCTTCAAGCTGGAAGAAAGAAGCTATTTATGCGTGTCGCCTCGCCTGCTGCAGCGCCACGCTGAACTCACCGGCCTTCGCAGCATCTTCACATTCCACCGCATCCTCCTGCATGTTCCCGCTTCACTCCGGCACCTAAGGAGAAGACAAGAACAGCAAGGTGAGCCAAGGGAATACACAGAGAAATATTAGTTACCCCCCATAGATTTACCTGATTTTACCACCAGGGGTACTATTCCTCTTCACGGGTCGGCGCGGCTTCCACTGCATCTTCACCGAACCCCGGCCCCTAAGGGGAAACAAAAGGACAGCATGGTGAAACAAAGGGAATAATAAGGTCAACGCTCCTCACCACAATAGACTTACCTGATTTTATCGCCGGAGGTATTATTCCCCGAGACTTCATACTTTCTCTCAGTGCCTGAATAAGGGAGAAAGCAACAGGTTACATATTGACATTATTTTATCAAACTGTGTTGGAAAATACAAATCCTTACCAGAACACTACCGGTTGCCACGAGGAACTTTTCATTAGGGTCGGACAAGACTGAAAGTCATGCATTTGAACTCTTACGAACTTTATACTTACGGCGTCTTGCCGGGAATCTCGGAGTCATTATTGTTCTGGAACTCACCAATTCTTTCGAGCCAGTGAAGCAACTGGTTATCAACGCGCCCCTGCGCTCAATGCAGGATGGAGAGCTCATCTTTTCAAACCATCAGTGAGACTATAAGAGGGGACATCAAAGGTGATCTGTGGGGAGAACGGCGGGGGTGGGGGGATTTACGCTCAACTCCACGGGTGGTTAATTCCCTTTCTCTATTTGCAGAAGAATATTCCTACAGGACAAGCAAACAAAGCTAGGTGGGCCAGTCCAGTCCGTCATCTCGGCCCTACGCGTCACATTGGTGGAGATCGCAGCTGTCCAGTTCCGATCGACGCCTCTGTGGGAGCCAGGTGAGCGTAACAGATAGCAGCTTGTATAAGGGTGTAAAATGGGCCATGTGGGTGAATAAATGAATGGTGACCATAATAGTTGTATAGCCCCTAGATGGTGGTAATTCCACGATAAAGTCCGTAGCGATGAATTCCCAGGGCCTAGAAGGTAACATAGGTTGAAATAGGAGACCTGCCGGTTTCTTG
Organism: Ambystoma mexicanum; assembly: GCF_040938575.1. NCBI lineage: Eukaryota > Metazoa > Chordata > Amphibia > Caudata > Ambystomatidae > Ambystoma > Ambystoma mexicanum. Next base: position 292,533,079 of record NC_090922.1, read on the forward strand.
TTATCATGCTTGTTTTTATTGCAGACTGCACAGGCTTGAATGTACCGTTGAACGTCAACTTTCATCTTAGGCCACCAAAATTGTCTTTGTATTAGACGGAGAGTGCTGGTGACACCACGGTGCCTGGAGTGAAGAGTGTCATGACAGAGGTTAATGATCCGTAGCTGCGGCTTCTGTGTGGGAATGACCAGGGCATTGTGCTTGAACAGGTACCAGTCTTTAGTTCCAAGACTCCACCGATTTTTCCCTGTGAATTCTTTCCAGATCTCAGAGGATTGGGTTTGCATTCGAATATCTTCCATGAGACTGACTGCTTGGGCTACAAAGATTGTGTTTGGAAACATCTTTGGATAGGCCCAATCTTCAAGAGTTTCGTAATCAGGACGTTGAGATAAGGCAAGGCACCAATAAACTTGTGAGTCGTGTGAGAAACATGAAGGTCTCTCACCCGCTAGTCACCAGGGATCTGTAATCTAGGTGGATAGGACTCAGCCATCGCTTTTGGATCCAGTTCCTGGGGGTGGACCAGTGTGGGAGGATCACCTGGATGAGGGGTTCTCGGGGAGTGGAAGTGGGACACCGTAGGGTGATACATGGTATCCCCTTACTTCTAACACCTTTTTCCCATCCCACCAGGTAGGATTCCTAGGAACTCAACCCCCGCCCCCTTTCCTGACATGAGCACTCTTTCGCGGATAGCGGACTGTGAGATAAAACGGACTAACACCCGAGCCGTATACCTGGCATGTCCCAACACAAGAGTCAGGCAATTACTGATAATGACACACACCTGACTTCCATCCCACTTCCCCACATGGATAAAAGGAGGAGCTCAAAAGCACACGCTGAGCAAGGCAAAACACACAAGAAAGCAACAGTTCCGAGATGGCAGTTTAATACGAGGAGAAAGACGGCAAGACCAGAAAGGGTTGCAAGGAGGGAATTTTTCCTGGCCTTTTCAGAGGAAGAAAAACGCTACTTTCGTAAGCCCTCTAGAATAAGAAACATAGGACTGTGAATTAAAGCAGTAGATAGATGCTGTGTGTGTGTCTGCATCGATAGCTGAGGCGGGGAGGAGCGATTGCCGTCATAATACTGTCCTTGTCTCCTACGACAAGGCTGCCCCAGTAAACTCAGCCCATCCGTTGAGTCGGGGAGACTGATAGCAGACCGGGCTGTGTTAGAACCAAGGTCGTAAGCAGCAACATTGTATGAAGAAATCTGCAAAGATCAGAGACTAAGGCGTATGTGATGAGCAATTGAATATCCAAGGGGTGACTGAACTTTTGAAACCAAGGTAGATGTCACAGGTTTCCCCCCTTCTCACCTGTCTGTGTTGTTTGTTGGAGTTCTTCGATGAAGTCTTCTTTCGCACAGTTCGGGTCTTGTATAACCCTGTGCGTGGGTCCTCGGGTTCCAGCATGCGTTCAGCGTCCTGTCTCCAAGGAGCGCTCAGATGTCCAGGAAAAGTCCAGGAAATGGCGAGGAGCGCACTCGGAAAGCGAGTGCGAAGAAGATCCAGGAAAGTAAACTGAGAAACTGAGGACAAGAAGGGGAAGGATGAAGGAGGAGGAAAATTAGGTAACCGGGAACCAGGAAACAGAGGAATTCTCAGTATGAACTACGGCAGCACACGTCTGGCTACTGCAAGCGGTAGTGTTGAGACGCGCAGGGCTGCGGGGGCGTGTCTGCTTTTTAGAACGTAGAGCGTACAATGCGCAGACTGACAAACAGCGTTCCGTGTTTGGTGGCCATGTTGGGAGTACTCCTGAGGTCAGTCCCCTATGGGTCAGGGACCATGAAGTCCAGAAAGGACGCGTCCGATGGTTCATGACAGTAGATGCAATATACAAAGTGGTCCGGCGCCACGTGAGTGCTCATTCGAAAGTCTCTGTTAGGTATCCAACTGAGAGTGTAAAATGTGTGAACTGTGAAATCGAAGTGGTCCTGCAACGGGTCAAGCCAAACCTTGTGCACATTCGAAAGTCTTCGATAGCTAATAAGAACTGTAATTGGTCCGAGCTCGGTTGAGGGGGACTAATTGTGGAAAAGGGATCTGAGCCCAGCTGACTGGGATCGGGGGTGAACCATGAGTCACCCGAGAAAAGATATTCCATAAACACTGGAGAAGAGGATCTGAGCCCAGAAGAGGGGGATCCAAACTAAAGATTGTGGTAGAAAAGGGATCTGAGCACAGCTGATGGGGATCCAGGGCAAAGAGTGAATCGCCTGACTTGAATATTTGTAAAGGGACATTTTGTTGTTTTGGTACATCAGACCCTCTGAATCAAGAGACTTTGACACCTTAAGAGACTAAGGGACAGAAGGCCCTGATTTTGGCAATGGAACTGTGTCCTCGTTCTGAAGAAGCCCAAGAGTGTGCTATGCTCGAGTGAACTGCCTTGTCCCGTGCTGAAAATGTGGGTAAGGGAGGCCAACGGCATGATCATCCTGACTTATCATTTTGCAAACACTTCTTTCTGTTTCATGAACATTTTTAAACACTATTTGTAAATTAGCAGTAAGGATTGACAATAGTTTTTTAGTATAGGCCCTTTTTTTAATTTGTTTATTTATAAATCAACACACAGGAAGGCGTATACATTCACATTGCTTATAGCTTCTGAGAACATATAAGGCACAGAGTCCCATCCTCTGACCCCATGCGTTTCTCGGTGGGCACTGTTCTCGGGCCTCTTTCGGCCTGGTCTGGTGGCGGTGACGGATCGTCCATAGAATGAAGGTCTCTCGCAATCAGGCGTGGTTTATATGTCAAGGCCGGATAGTTCTGATCATAGTCCAGCAACGGTGCCCAAATGTCCATAAATCGGTGAAGCGATCCTGCTTTAGCTGCCATAACCTTCTCGGCTATCAGAATGTCCCAGAGTTTGACCCAGCAGGGGTCCACTAGGACTGCGTTATTATTTGATGGCCATAGCTTGTTCCCATTTTTAGATTTAGGTTTAGATAGGCGTTTATCACACCCTTGATAAAGTTCAATAAACACCCTTAAACTGTGGTCACTTGTGTCTGTCTTACTTTGATACCATGCTTTCCTTACAGTGCTTCTGAGCTGTATGAACAATTGAATGCTGTGCGAACGAGGCAGTACAAAGATACTGTGTATTGGAGTGATCGCTTATAGAAGATTTGGAAGGTTTTGAAAGACTTTTGAGTAATGGAGAAAGACTAACATATTGGCAGGAGAATATCTTGAAACAGGATATCAGAGTGGTCAGTTGCAGGCAATAGGCACGGTTTCGAAAGTCTCTGGATATCTGAGGATGAATAAAAAGTATTTAAAGCACTACGAGTGAATAGAAAGTGTTTAAAATCTGTTTGTCAAACAGCAGAAGGGGGCGCAGTGAAGTGGGAGCAAAAGAGAATGTAAAGGCTGCAGGCACCAGAAGTGTCATGATTTGACCTCACTGGCCGTTTCTTTCCCGTTGGAGACGCCGCCGTCCCCTCCCAAGATGGCGTCTTTCTGCCACCATTACGGCCACATCCAAGATGGGCCCGCCTCACGGCATAGATGCTCTGACATCACGAACCCGAAACTCCAGCTTCCTTTTGCGTGGGATAAAGATGTTGGCTGAACGGTAAGCCTTGCGTCGCAACTGCCTTCTTCCCCATATTGCCACAATGCTCCGTTCCCTTGTCCCTGTTGTTCCTTGTTCTTCTGTCTTTTCACTTGTCTGCTGTTGCTGCCTAGCCTCCTTGCTTCTTATATCTTCCTCCCAGTCTCCTCCAGCCTCTTGATTCAGCCCTTGGATTTCCACTTTGGTTCTTCTTCCTTCTACGCCATGGAGTACTGCTTGCTGCCCTGTGGAGTGCAGCTTTCATCTACCATCTTTCATCAAGGGTTTTTCTCAACTGAGTTTTTCCCTTGCTTTGGAGGGCGCCCTTCAAGGCTGCCACCTTGCTTTCTGTCCCTCCAGAGAGCGAGGTGGCTGCCTGAAAGGACAGACCTTATCTCTACACTGACAGTTCCACTAAGAGAGATATGGTAAGTTGCAAAACTGAGATATTTGACAGTTTGCGACGCCCAGGTACTGAGCCTCAGTTACAGGATCTGATCACTGCTGTTCAAAACCTCACAAAGGAAATGCAGACCTTAAAAAATGAAAACGCTTATCTACGGCAGGCTTTTCTTGCCAGAGAAGCCTTGCCTTCAACGTCCTCCTCAGGAGGGCCCCAAGTTGAGAAATTCACAGGGGACCCCAAAAAACTCAAAGAGTTCTTAGATGCATGTACTGTTGTCTTTTCCTTTAAGAAGACATCTTTTCAAACCGACAATTCAAAGGTCGATGTTTTGATAACCAATATGGGTGGTAGTGCCCTGGCATGGGCAAAGCCCTTGGTTACAGCTGATGATCCTCTTTTGAACAGCTATCCTGGTTTTTTTAATGCCCTGAAGGCATATTTTGAGAGACCCGACCTGACGTATACCTAACAGGAATCCCTCTTGGATTATGGACAAGGCTCATTGGATCTCTTAATCTATATAACCCGCTTTAAACCAATGGCTTGTGAAACAGCCTGGCCAGAAGAGGCCTGTTATGCTCTATTTCGTAGGGGATTGTCTGAAGAACTTAAAGATGAGCTGGCAAGAGTTCCCAGACCTCCTTCTTTCGAACAATTGATTAAACTGCTGTTAAAATGGATTTCCACATACAGGAACGAAGAATGGAAAGAAAAAGAAACAGGGCTATGATATTTCATCCACCTCCTGCTATGTCTACAGAAACCCTTTCTACTGCCACTCCCGATCAGTCGGAACCTATGCAGATCGGGGCAGCACGTGGTCCCCTTTTGGAAGAAGAAAGTACCCGAAGACGTACCAAAGTCGTATGTCTTTATTGTGCTTCTCCGCGTCACTTATTATGGAATTGTCCATTGGCCTCCACACACAGACAGGGAAACGCCAGCTCCTGAACCTTGTAGGGACGACGATTTGGGAGTATACACTTATGAGTCCCACAGCTTTCAAGCCAATCCATAATACCAAAATTGAAGACAGCAGACTCCTGGGTTTGCAGGTCTTGCTTTGGTACAATGACTCATTTTCCCTAGAAGTACCAGCCGTGGTGTATTCGGGTGCAGCTGGGGTATTTATGGATCACATCTGGGCCAAAGAGATGGCCATTCCTTGTATAAAAAAATGTGTTGCCTTATCTGTTGAAGGAGTAGATGGAACACCATTGGATGGCGGACCAATCACACACAATACAGCAAATCTCAAGATGCAGATTGCCCAACATCAGGAAACTTTAACATTTGACATTATAAGACATTTAGGAAATACCTACCTGACGGGTGTGTGAGCCTGCACTAGCCACCTGCTTCCAGGCTTCTTTTGACAGCCCCACTGGACAATGCGGTATCTAGCCTAAAACCGCTGCTGCAATATAAAATCCAGGACAGACATCATTATCAGCGAATGCTGATCCCCACAACAAACTCTCCCTTCAAGATGGCCGCCTAACATCCCATTCCAATATGGCCACCTGGGGAAACAAACGCTTGTCAAAGACAATACCTCATTTCCCTCAGTATAAATACAGTGACGATCAGTAAGAACTTGTCTTGCAAGCCTTTGGTGGATCAGGACTATGGAGCACATTTGCTCTACTATGACCCACTCAAGGATAAAGAATTTCAGTCCCTTGAATAGGTATTTAGGTTTCTGTTCCGTTTTCTGTTTTCTGTTTTTTGTTTCTACAATTGGATTAAGCATAGAATCGCAGTATCGCTGGACTAACTGTTTTTAGTTTGAATGGCTGAGCCTCTCATACAAAGACTTACTTTCCTGGAATCCGTTATGGACATATGAGACCGCTAAGTAAAGCTAAAAACTTGTATTAATCTTTATCACCCTGCAGTTATCCATCTACTATCAACAGTGATCCCTGTCTAATTATACCAACCATCCCAGCACCCCCTATCCTGAAAGACCCTTGGGGAACGTGGGGGACTCCGAGCTCCTGTAATCTTTTGTGGAGGTTTGGTGATCCTCCCCAAACCATAAATGGTTATTAGCCTTATGGTTCCTGAGAGTTCAGATTAGTGGTTTGTTGATCTAAAACCTAACAAAGCACCACCCATTTCCCTCTCAATTTGAGCATTCCTTGGTTAGCAAGACACAATCTGTATATTATTTGGACGGCTCATAAACTTTTTTTGGGTTGGTTGTTTTGCTGTTCCTTTTGTCAATTGTCAGCCCCTCCTCCAGTTCAAAGCGTATCATATACACCGTCAAGAACCAACACCATTCCCTAGTTGTGTGCCACTCCCCAAAAATATAAAGCGTATGAGAATTTTTTTCGGAAAGAAACAATTAAGTCCTTACCGCTGCACAGGCCTGATGACTGTTCTATCAACCTCTTGCCAGAGATGACAGCACCCTTCAGCCAGATATTTATTCTGTCCCAATCGGAAAAAGCTGTTGTTAAGGAATATCTCACAGAAAACCTGGAAAATGGCCTGATTCGTGAGTCTGCATCTTCCGCAGGGGCCTTCTTGTTTTTTGTGTCCAAAAAGGACACACCCAAAATACGTCCATGTATAGATTACAGGGGATTGAACAAAATCACACTTAAAGATAAGTGCCCATTAGCTCTGATTCCCGACATCCTAGTGACAGCCAAAGATGCTAAGGTGTTTACCAAACTGGTTTTCATGCTGCGGCCCTGGAAATGTTGGCAACGGTAGAGGTTCCTGCATGGGGTCATTCTGTATTCCAGACATCCACTGCGGTGGGTGAGCGGTATAGTGCTCAACCAAGATGCCACCGCAGCTTTTATCAATGGTCCGTGCCATACGCACAGTGCGTTGTTTCCCTCTCCTTAGGATTCCCGCTGCTGTTCCTTCCGAACAGTCTTTCTGTCAGTTAGTTGTTGCAACTTTTCCTTTGTCTACAGGTCCACGACCGGCATCTCGGAAGTTTTCTAGTACTCTCTCGCTCCTTTTACCTTATCTCTCCTCACCGCCGCATCACTTTCCCAGCCCTTACTTGTGTGGCGCTCTACCGGTTTCTGCTCCGCTCGCCCGCGGGTAAGTCACTATTTGTTCTCCCCGGCTTGCCGGATACTTTGTTTCCTTCATGTAATTAGGGTTACCATCCAATGTTTTTTCAGAGATTCTGACTATTCTATTCTGCCCTGGTCTCGCACTCTCTTGCGTTCACTGTGCCCATATGCATGTTTTCACTCTTACCTATTTCTGGTACTTACTTTCCTCTTCTACTTCACGTGGGCTCTTCTCATTCTCTATTCCCTGCTTAGTCTGTCTTCTGTTCAGACTACTGCTTTCTGCTTACAAACCCCTGCTGGACTCTCACACTTTCTGCAACCCGTGTACTTCCGAGTTGCTACTTGTTACTTCCCAGGAGTTGGGTTAGCCACCTGACATTCTGCTCCGGCATAAAGGGTTATTTACCATCCAAGTTGCTTCCTGGTACTTCCCAGGAGTTGTGATTGCCACCTGATGTTCTTCTCTGGCAAGAGGGTACTATACAGCATTACCTGAAGTTAAATTACCCAAATTACTTGCTTTTATTGGCAATCTCCTTTGTGTTGAACTGGGACCAATACTCCTTGCAGTCAAGGATAAGGACAAACTTCCAGGAACACATTTCTCATCCCAAGACCGGATCCCAGAGCACCAACACCATTTAAACAGGGTTTTTTGAGCCAGGAGGCTTTTTCCCTGTGTCAAGGAGCCAGTTCCTCGGGGTTCCCCTTGGACTTGATTCCCTTATCAAGTCAAGGTGGCCTCCGGGGGAGCTCATCCCTACCTCCACGATAGGAAGGAGAAGAAGGTCAAGGAAGTCTAAAGAAACTAAGGAACCTCGAAGGAAGAAGAGGACACAATCTCACGACAGCTCCACCGAAGATCAAGGTGAGGAAGAGGATCGGGAGGGTTCACCAGTGCATGACACTGGATCTCAGGGGGGCTTACCACCTAATCTGAATTAAAAAAAGGCGATGAATGGAAAACAGCCTTTAGTACACATGTTGGCCATTTTGAGTAGTGCATAATGCCCTTTGGACTTGCCAATGCCCCAGCAATCTTCCAAAGGTTTATTGGTCATCTATTTTCTGACCTTCCCATGCACTCAGTAACAGCCTATTTGGATGATATCCTAGTGTTTTCTACTTCACCTTAAGAGCATACTTCAAATGTAGCCGAAGTCTTACAGTGGTTATAAAAGAACCACCTAAGAGCTACACCAGAGAAATGTCTGTTTGACGTAACCACGGTTCCTTATCTTGGATACATACTCTCCGATCAAGGTGTTGCCATGGATCCCCAAAAAGCTACAGCTGTCCTCAAATGGAGGACTCCTACTATTAAAGAAGTTCAGCGATTCTTGAGGTTGGCAAGTTTCTATCGCAAGTTCATTTCTGGATTCTCAAAACTTGTTCTACCATTGACCAATCTATTGAAGAAAGACCAAAAGATTGAATGGACTGACAAAACACAAAAAGCATTTGAGTCCATAAAAAAGGTATTTACCTTGGCTCCCATCCTGGCTAAACCTGATACCACCAAACCATTTATCCACAAGTCTGACACTCCTGATAATGCTGTGGGAGCAGTTTTAAAACACATTTAACCAGATCAGGTGGAGCATCCAGTCTCGTTCTTCTCTAAAACTCTGTCGGATTCCGAAAGGAATTATACTGTTTTGAAAAAGGAGCTGTTAGCCATTAAGTTGGCATGCACTGAATGGTGTCACCTATTACTAGGAGCACTTCAAGCAATACGGATCAGAATGGATCATCGTAACCTGCAAATGTTACAAACCCACTTGCTGACATGCTATCCAGGTGGGGTATGGCCACCTTTGACAATACAAAAAACCGGGAGAGACATTTGCCATACACATCTTTCGTAATGGTCATAAATAAGTCCCTTCACAAGATAAAGAACGCGTTGAATAAATCACCTCTTAGTTCCACCTGTCTCAAAAACATGAAGTTGAGTTGTTGTGAATGTATATACTTCCGTGGGAACAGGCTCTATATACCTCAGGTTACACTACAAAAATAACTTATATTACAATGTCATGATTCAGTGGTTGCAGGTCATCAAGGCATACGTGCCACTACAGATTTATTAAGTCGTCAGTTCTAGTGCCCTTGTCTCAAACAAGAAGTTCTTGAATATGTTTCCACCTGCGACATCTGTGCTCAGCAAAAAACAAAAAAAACAAAACCGTCTGATTATCTTTTACAACCTGAGATACCACAAAGACCTTAGCAAAATATCTCTACCGATTTTATTGTAGACTTACCAGTGTCTAACAATTGCTCTGTGATCATGGTAACCACTGATTCTTTTTCTAAGATGGCAAATTTTTCTGCTCTTAGAAAACTTCCCTCTGCAGTTGAAATGAGACACATATTTTCATGCAATGTATTTCATTTACATGGATTAAATAATTCGATCACCTCTGACAGGGGTTCACAGTACATCTCTACATTCTTGACCCAATTGTGTACTGCCCTAGGAATTCAAAAACTATTGTCATCTGGTTACCACCCTGAAACTAACATGCAGACTGAAAGGATTAACCAGACGCTCAAACAATATCTAAGATGTTTTGTTTCCACCACTCAAGATGATTGGTCTCAGCTCCTTCCTATCGCAGAATTCTCATATAATAACACTCTGCACACTTCCACTGGAATGACTCTGTTCTTTTGTACCTATGGACTACATCCCAAATGGTTACCAGTATCGATTTCGAGGAACCTTCTGTCCCTACCCTGGATGAGTTACTGCTCAAACCTCAAGAAAGACATCAACAGATGATACGCAACTTATCCGAGTCCCAGAAAGCCACCAAGAAATATGCAGACATTAAGCGTACTCCCTCCCCAATATATAATGTTGGGGACAAAGTCTGGCTTGCTTCCAAGTACTTACTAGCTCGTTGTCACGTCCACCAGGGGTCACACTGGTAGAGGGAGCAATCTGCAGCCACTCGCAAACCAACAGAGTCTTGACCATTCACACGCTCTTACACGACGATACAGGCAGAGGCAACAGAACTATACCAATACGCTTGGTAATTCAGGTGTCTACCGACCCTCGCGCCGCTGGCAACTGAAATGGAGATATCCTTTCCTCTGGCGCCGTAATCGGCGAAATCGCCATGGCAATAAAACTGGGTATCACGTGACTAACGGACATTAATCACGTGACTCTCTTGCACGTCAATCATGGTTTCCTGGACTTGTCATGTGACTACTGTTTGTGGTATTAAACCCGCGAAGAAACCGGAAACGGTGCTTCTCAGCTGCTTATTCGAGTACTGCTAAGCGTCTTGGATTCTATCGGCTATTTTGGAACTACGACCACGGATTGCTTCTTAGGATTTGGCTTTGGATTTGTCCCTGAACTGTTACATCGCGTTTGCTATTTTGGAACTACGACCACGGATTGCTTCTTAGGATTTGGCTTTGGATTTGTCCCTGAACTGTTACGTCGCCCTGGACGGATTGTTCCTCCTTGTTTACATCAAGACTTTGATTTTGGTTTTCCTTACGGATTCTGGCTTCAACCACGTGAACTGAATTCTATCTACTCTGGTATGTGGTTCAGTGGGTTCTACCACACTGCATCATAACTCCTTCACGCCAAGTCCTCTACATTCATTGACAGGTCCTACATCTTTAGGTAAGCAGTGCTCATAACACTAGTATATAATTCACAGCTGTTTGCCCTGCTTAATCACTAGCATATTGCCTTTAGCAGTCAAGGGGTCCTTTTGGCAGTTCCTGGTTTCATCTTAACGACCCACCACACACCTGTGGCCGCAAAGACTCCACAGGCAGTGTTTATAGTGTGTCTGTGGGGAACTTGGGGACGGAGGTGCCATATAAACTGCACGACCATCAAGGCGATAGAACAGACTGAGAAGCCTATTGGTCGTCTAGATTATGGATCCTTCTGCTGGGGACCCTGTGACCGCCCTAATGCAGGCAGTTGCGGCTCTTAGGACCGACATGGCCGCAGCCACAGCCGCTATCCATCATCGTCTGGACACTCTGCATAGTACACATCAACCGTTACCTGCAGACGCAGAATTAGGTGATATTGATCCCCATGTCTTGCCTCCTCCCACAGCACCTACCCCAGTATTTCTTTCGACCTCCTTTCCGCTTGCGGCTCCTGAGCGATACCAGGGTGATCCCCGAAAATATCGTACCTTCATTAACCAGTGCAAGCTACACTTTCTATGTAAACCCCAAGCTTTCCCCGATTCAGTGACCAAGGCTGCCTTTCTTCTTTCCCATTTATCAGGTGTGGCAGCAACTTGGGCAAACCCGTTCATGGAAAACAATCATCCTGTCTTGTACGATTTTGATCTCTTGGTCACCGAGATGGCAAAGGTGTTTGATACCAAATATAAAGCCCATTCACGGGATCTAGAACTCTTGGATCTTACACAAGGTAAACAATCATTGATTGAATACATTACACACTTCAATCAGCTTTCCGCAGAAACTACATGGCCTGAAGAAAAGAAGGCTGTAGTTTATTATAGAGGTCTTAGTAATACAATGAAAGACGCATTGTCTGTGGTACCATCCCTTCCATCTGTCTTCTCAGACCTAGTCGAACTAACCCTTCAGGTGGACGCCCGTAAAGCTGAGCGCAGAACCGAAACGAGTCGTTTCACTCCTCCTTCATTAAGCCCTACACCTGCAACCACTACCCCAGAACCCATGCAGATAGGTGGGATTAGGAGTCCTATAACACAGGTAGAACGGGAACGCAGGAGGGCAGACAACGCCTGTTTTTACTGCGGATTAAATGGGCATTATGTGAAGGAATGTCCCCGGCGGCCTAAGAACAAGACCTCGGGTTTTCAGAAGGCTCGCCCTTGACATTGGGGGTACGGACGAGCACTTCAACTTCCCCCATTGAACCAACTTTTGGTCCCATTAGACCCATAGTGGTCCATGCCTTGTTAAAACCCACCAAAGACATCACCCATCCGGTACACTTAGTTATTGACTCCGGGGCTTCTGGGTGCTTTATTGATATTGCACTAGCACAACATCTCAATTTACCATTGGTCAAGAAAACATACCCTGAACCCGTACAAGCGGTGGATGGAACCAATCTTGCATCAGGCCCTATTATTCATCAAACCGCACCATTAGAAGTAATAATCCAGGATACCCATAAAGAAACCATGTCATTTGACCTCATTTCCACTCCTCAGTTTGGTATCATCTTGGGGATTACCTGGTTGAGACAACACAATCCTTTAATCAATTGGGGAACAGGACAGGTGATGTTTGAATCAGAGATTTGCCAACATTTCTGTTTATCAGAATCCGATTCCACCACCTCTCCCGCCAGTCTCCTCGGCGCTATGGCCGCTTCACATATCATTGACAGCGCACCTGATGTCCCTACAACACACACCGTAGGGGCAGTACTAACTAATATCCCCATTGAATATCACGAATACCTTACGGTCTTCGATAAAGCCACATCAGAAGGTTTGCCACCACATAGATCTTATGATTGCCCCATAGATCTAGTACCGAATGCTGTGATTCCAAAAGGTAGGATTTATTCTCTGTCACAGTCCGAGGAGAAGGTACTAAAAGAGTACATCCAACAGGCACTAAAGGTAGGTCATATTAGACCCTCGTGTTCCCCAGCTGCTAGTCCTATCTTCTTTGTACCAAAGAAAGAAGGAGATTTACGTCCTTGTGTTGACTATAGACGATTGAACAACATTACCATTAAGAACAGATACCCAATCCCACTCATCTCCACACTGATGGACGGATTGTCAAGGGCTACCGTCTATACCAAACTAGACTTGCGGGGGGCTTACAACCTGATCCGTATACGTCAAGGAGATGAGTGGAAGACAGCATTTTGTTCCCGCCAAGGTTTGTTTGAATATCTGGTGATGCCATTCGGGCTTTGTAACGCCCCTGCGACGTTTCAGCGTTTTGTTAACGAGATCTTCACTGATATCCTTGACGTCTATGTAGTGGTCTATTTAGACGACATCTTGATTTTCTCGTCATCTCTGAAAGAACATATAGTCCATGTCAAGGAAGTGCTGTCCCGTCTTAGGAGTAATCATCTATTTGCCAAACCCGAAAAATGCATCTTTCATACTAACGAGGTGGATTTTCTGGGTTTCCACCTGACACCCGGGGGCCTGTCCATGAACAAGTCTAAGGTACGTGCCATCGTTGAATGGCCTGTTCCGTCTACTCTAAAACAGCTCCAGACCTTTCTTGGTTTTGCCAATTTTTACCGGCGTTTTATCGCCGGTTTTTCATCAATTGTATCCCCACTTACAGCCCTGACTAGCCCTCGTGTCCCGTTTTCTTGGGCACAGGAACAACAACATGCCTTTGAAACTCTTAAAGCTAGGTTCACCACGGCCCCAGTCCTACAACATCCTAATCCTGAACTCCCGTTTATCGTAGAAGCTGACGCTTCCTCTTTTGCCATGGGGGCCATTCTGTCTCAGCCCTGTTCAACCACCGGTCGTTTACATCCGGTGGCATATCATTCGCGGAAATGGACTGCAGCAGAAACCCATTATACGGTCACTGAGAAAGAATTATTAGCCATCAAAGACGCACTACAAAATTGGCGACACCATCTCATGGGGGCTAATCATCAGACCATGGTCTATACCGATCATAAGAATCTACAAGATCTGGCCAGTCTGAAATGTTCAAACAGTAGACAGGTCCGTTGGCACTTGTTCTTCGCCGCTTATGATTTCGTGGTAAAACACAGACCTGGCATCATTCATGGCAAAGCGGATGCACTCTCTCGCTCGCCTGGGGGGAATTCCTTATCTCAGTTTCCTGACACCATACTGGACACGAGTCATGTCATTTGTGTTTGTACGCCGTCGCCTCCCATGATCTCCATCATTAAGCAATGGGTCTCTGATCACCCGGATGCTTTGGCAGAATGGGATGCGGTACTCCAAGAGGGCTTACCTTTCGTCCAGGGGAAACTATTTCTTCCTACTTGTGAGGTACGAAACCTGGCTCTTGCATGGTCTCATGACGCCGCCATCAATGGCCACCCAGGGCAACATCGCACCCTAGAATTGTTACAACGTTGGTGTTGGTGGCCATCTATGAGACGTGATGCTGAGCTCTATGTAAACACATGTTCAATTTGTGCACAAAGCAAATCACGTAGGGGTCGCCCGTTAGGCTTACTCCATCCTTTGCCCATTCCTCCCAAGCCCTGGCACACAATCACTATGGACCTCATTACAGATCTGCCCCGCAGACGAGGGTATGATACAATCTGGGTTGTAGTTGATTCCTTTACTAAAATGGCCCGTTTCATACCTTGTACTGGTATACCATCGGCTCCAACCCTAGCCCGGTTGTTTTTTGAGTCAGTTTTCTGTTTGTTTGGTCTTCCACAGGTCATTATATCAGACCGCGGAACACAGTTCACGTCCCGGTTTTGGCAAGCACTTACTAGACTCTTGGGTATTGATTCTCACTACTCTTCAGCTTACCACCCAGAGAGTGATGGTCAAACAGAAAGAGTGAATCAGTCCCTCGAACAGTATTTACGATGTTTGACCCTCCAATATCAAGACTCTTGGCTACGCTTACTCCATCTTGCAGAATTTGCATACAACAATTCACAGCATTCATCTACTGGTTATTCCCCTTTCTACTCATTATATGGCCAACATCCACGCACATTACCTCTTCCTGATTTAGCCTCTGACACCCCTGCTGCCAACACCTGTGCCCGGGATCTAGTTACCGTACATGCTCAGACCCTTATCCATTTGCGTGAGGCACAATCAGCAATGAAAACCAAGGCTGATAAAAAACGGTCGGAAGCCCCCAACTACTGTGTGGATGATCGTGTCTGGCTATCGACACGTCATCTTCGTATTCCCGGCTGTCGCAAGTTGTTGCCTCGTTTTGTTGGTCCTTATCGGGTCACCAAGGTATTGAATCCCGTGGCTTATCGTCTCGCCATTCCTTCCTCCTGGAGAATCCATCCTGTTTTCCATACCTCTCTACTCAAGCCTTGTCCCGCTCCTACCCGTCTCCTTGCGTCTCCTGCTCCTGTCTCTGTTTCTGCCCCAGATGTCTATGAGATCAGTGCTATTTTGGGTTCCCGTTTGCACAGGGGTAGACTCATGTATTTGGTGGATTGGTTAGGTTATGGTCCGGAAGATCGCTCCTGGGTCCCTTCCTGTGATGTCCAAGCCCCTCTACTGGTTTCCCGTTTTCATAGGGACAATCCTTCCAGCCCACGGGGTCGTGGGCCTTTGAGGGGGGGCTCTGTCACGTCCACCAGGGGTCACACTGGTAGAGGGAGCAATCTGCAGCCACTCGCAAACCAACAGAGTCTTGACCATTCACACGCTCTTACACGACGATACAGGCAGAGGCAACAGAACTATACCAATACGCTTGGTAATTCAGGTGTCTACCGACCCTCGCGCCGCTGGCAACTGAAATGGAGATATCCTTTCCTCTGGCGCCGTAATCGGCGAAATCGCCATGGCAATAAAACTGGGTATCACGTGACTAACGGACATTAATCACGTGACTCTCTTGCACGTCAATCATGGTTTCCTGGACTTGTCATGTGACTACTGTTTGTGGTATTAAACCCGCGAAGAAACCGGAAACGGTGCTTCTCAGCTGCTTATTCGAGTACTGCTAAGCGTCTTGGATTCTATCGGCTATTTTGGAACTACGACCACGGATTGCTTCTTAGGATTTGGCTTTGGATTTGTCCCTGAACTGTTACATCGCGTTTGCTATTTTGGAACTACGACCACGGATTGCTTCTTAGGATTTGGCTTTGGATTTGTCCCTGAACTGTTACGTCGCCCTGGACGGATTGTTCCTCCTTGTTTACATCAAGACTTTGATTTTGGTTTTCCTTACGGATTCTGGCTTCAACCACGTGAACTGAATTCTATCTACTCTGGTATGTGGTTCAGTGGGTTCTACCACACTGCATCATAACTCCTTCACGCCAAGTCCTCTACATTCATTGACAGGTCCTACATCTTTAGGTAAGCAGTGCTCATAACACTAGTATATAATTCACAGCTGTTTGCCCTGCTTAATCACTAGCATATTGCCTTTAGCAGTCAAGGGGTCCTTTTGGCAGTTCCTGGTTTCATCTTAACGACCCACCACACACCTGTGGCCGCAAAGACTCCACAGGCAGTGTTTATAGTGTGTCTGTGGGGAACTTGGGGACGGAGGTGCCATATAAACTGCACGACCATCAAGGCGATAGAACACTCGTTTACATCCCATGAAATGTTCTCCTCACTATTTTGACCCATTTCAGATTATGGGAATCATTAACCCTGTTGCCTTTTGCTTAAGTCTTCTTGCTTCTTGGAGTCACATTCATCCAGTTTTTCACATCTCCCTTCTCAAACCATACAAACCTGCTGTCTCCTTGCGGGAGTGTCATTCACAGTTTCCTCTGGTGTTTGTTGATGGTCAAATGGATTACGAAATTGAACAGATATGCAACTCCCACATCTATAGAAGACATCTCCAGTATCTCATGGACTGGAAGGGATATGCACCTTATGATAGGACTTCGTAGGATGCCAAGGACTTTCATGGAGGGGGCATGATGTCATGATGCAGCCTCACTGTTTGTTTCTTTCCTGTTGGAGATGCTGCAGTCCCCTCCCAAGATGGCATCTTTCTGCCACCATTACGGCCACATCCAAGATGGCGCCCGCGTCTCACAAGAGACGTTCTGACATCACAAACCTGGAACTCCAGCTTCCTTTCACTGTTGGATAAAGATGCCGGCTGAACAGTAAGCCCTGCATCACAACTGCCTCTTTCCCATATTACCACAATGCTCCGTTCCCTTGTCCCTGTTGTTCCTACTTCTTCTGTCTTTTCGCCTGCCTGCTGTTGCTTCCTGGCCTCCTTCCTTCTTATAGCTTCCTCCCAGTCTCCTCCAGCCTCTTGATTCAGCCCTTGATTTTTCCTTTGTTCTTCTTCCTTCTGCCTTGTGGAGTACTAGCTGCTGCCCTGTGGAGTACAGCTTTCATCTACAATCTTTCATCAAGGGTTTTTTCTCAATTGAGTTTTTCCATTGCTTTGGGGGGGGCTTCGAGGCTACCAACTTGCTTCTCTGTCCCTCTAAAGAGTGACAGACCTTATATCTACCCTGAAAGATCCACTAAGAGCTATAAGCTAAGGCACAGTTCTGTGATATCAGACTGGAAGAGGAAGACAGACTGAATGTAAAGTTAACAAATGAAAGTACACAGGGTCAAGTAATGGCAAGGAGGATGCTTGGACAAGGTCTCAAGCCAAAACCACACACCAAGGGCCCATGGTTGCGTGTCTTGTAATGGGTGGACCATGCAGTCTGACAACTGCGCCCAGACCAGAGGGCCCCAACCAAGTGTATGGACGTTGCTGAAGAAAACTTAAGAGCAAGTGTTTGTTGAACTTTTGTTGCATTTGTGCTTGAAACTTGGGGAAGGGATCCCTGAGCTCTTTCAGAACATTAGTTTTGTGAATCTGTGCTTGAAACTTGGGGAAGGGAACCCTGAGCTCCTTTTGTAACATCGTTTAATGTGTACCTGTACTTGAAGCTTGGGGAAGGGAACCCTGAGCTCTTTCAGAACACTGGTTTTGTGAATCTGTGTTTGAAGCTCGAGGAAGGGAAACCTGAGCTCTTTTTGGAATATTGTTTTGGAACTTGGGGAAGGGAAGGGAACACCAAGCTCCTTCTGAACTTTGTATATTGAAACCAAGTGTACATTGGGGGAAAGATACCCTCAAGTCCTGAAACAACAGTTGAAACCTATAAGTGCTGGAACTGTATCCTGAACCTGGGTAAGGGAGCTAGAGACTGCTCCAGACTTTATGTTGAACACTATTTGAGTTAGACTAATCCTACAATACATTTTTGTATTAGATGTGAGGGCAAGCATAGGTTTTGACAAAGACAGGCTTTTGATTTGAACTTACGGACATAGACTTTCCTTAGTTTCTTTAGGTTGGGAAATTCCCACCATAGCTATAGGGCAAGTTAGGTGTTACATCCACCCTGATGATAAATGTCATATTGTTGAATTCACAATCTGTTGTCTGTGTCATCTCTGGATACCCTTGACAAAAGAAATGTCTGGTATAAACCTATACCAGACCTGGTGACACCAATTGGGGGTAGAAAATACTATCATCAGAAATTACTACAATAACTCATATTGCCTATAAGTAATCAAATGAAAAAATAGCAGAAAACAGGCATACAAAGCAAATCTTCTTTTTTATCTTCTTATTTTGTTATAGGTACAGAGGCCAACTTCGCCGATGCATTTCGGACTCATTCCATCATCAGGGCGATTTCTACAAAATATATGAAAGTGTATGTCTATTACCACATTGAGGTTTATAATGGTAGAATTTCCACAAAATATGCTGTTCCTAGCAACAACAATCAAATAAACTAATATAGTAAAATAATCAAGGTCTGTGCTATGGAAGCACCTGTTGTCTCTGTTTACACTCAAAGAAGAACTCTGGTATGGAGAAGCGGGTTCAATAAAAGACACGATGGGGGACCCTGCAATGCAAGCATGTGTGGGGAAATGCATAGTGTATTAATTGTCTGTTGGACAAGAGAGTGGATTTTGTTAAAAAGTAAAGATAATGAAAAGGCCTCTATTCTAAATAATACACAAGAGTAGTGGGTAAAGAGGCCAGAGGATTTACCTCTATGTTCCCGTAAAGTTGTGACTGTGCATGCACACGTTCCACTGGATCACAGTGACTAATCTGGTTGATGGCTGTCCACTCTGTGGATGATACAAGTGCTTATAAATATGGGGGAATACTGGTTTAGTGTAATAGATGTATGTTGCATTCAATACTGTTAAGTGTGGCGATGTAAGGCAAAAATCTGCGTGTGATGCCCTGCCTGTCTAACAGCACCAGCTTCACAGTCTCAAGCCTCGTAGATGTCAGCACTTGCTTCAGCGGCGGCCACACCCGCTTCAGCTGCAGCCACACACATTTAGGCAAGGGCTCAAGCCGCAGAGATGTCAGCACTCACCAAAACAGCTAACGTGACGCACCCCAGTGATGTTGGCACTAGCCTTGGCGGCACCCACCAAAGCAGTTAACGTGGCACACTCAACAAAAGATCTGGCACACACCCAGGACTAGCGGTACACGTCGTGGGAAAAATGACAGGTGATACAGAAAGGGAAATGGGGGGGCACAGAAAGAAAGCCTCGCCATTCAACAAGTACGGGCAGGATAATCACCGACCTGCAATGCCATAACACCATTGAGGACCTGAAAGAAGGAGACAACACCATCACCACGTGAACTGGAACAGGAGAAGCAAAGGGAGAACAGCAGCCATAGCAGGGGGTGGGGCACGCCCAGGAAAGAGGGGATTGGTGGATCTGAAGAATAAGGAAGTGGGTTGGCTGTAACAGGCAGGCATGACTATAAAAAGGAGAGGAATCCCGTTACAATATTGCACTTTCTTCCTTGCAGGCGCCTTGCTGCCCGAGGAGGACCCAGAGGAGTGATGGACCTACCAGGAGAATTAGAAGAAAAGAGAAGAGCTCTTACCAAGAGTGTATCAGGAGAAGGTCTGCTGAACTGAAGGGGTGAAGTAACGCCTTACCTGGAAGTCTCCTGTTATTGGTGTACACGTTATTGAATAAAGGTGGAAGTTTACCTTACCTTTTGAGTCTTTTGAGTCTGCCTCCTCTGTTGTAAAGGCCCATCCTCGTTTTAGCATGTGCAATATAAATAAATAGACACACCCCAACGGGGAATGAGACTAAGAGAACAGGTTGCAAGAGTTAGTCTTTTTTTTAATCAGGAATTGGCATCCAAAGAACTCTGCTGCATGAGAACGCTCTGGCAAACATTACAATTACATCAGTTTATCAAGGCAAAACAATTGTCATCAATGACATCATGATATAAGGGATTTCACAGACACATGATTGGATAAACATTAGGTAACCTATGTAGCTTTAGGCTCTGCTCCCTCCGGATTGGCTGCTCGGTTGGCGGGAGGTGGAGCGTCACGAGGTCCGTTCGTCTGTGTCCAGGCGGGGTGAGGGTCAGGTCACTGTGAAGCATGGTGGCCCCTAACTAAGCTAATGCAAGATACTACCATTAGTAATGCACTAAATAATAGTCACTACTACTCCTTTGAACAAATCATCATAAACATATAAGTTGTATACATATGATTACACCATCATTTATTAAGACTTATATGGGGTACCGGGCTCAGGGGCCTTGACAGGTGTGATAACATTGACCGTGGGGTGGGTCTGAGTACATCAAAGAAACTAGGGGGCATGCTGTCATTTTGTTAGTTCTGAGGTGCAATTTACTGCGACAGAGGTCTGATTTTAGATGGGGTCACACTGGGGTGGGTTTCATGGCAGGGTTGCGTGTCTGGCACATCAAGAGAATACCTTGCAGGGACACAGGGTTACACTGGCAGTAATTTTCCAACAGCGAGGGTGAGGGGGCACGGGCAGGTTTGTGGAGATGGATGAGCTACAAGGCCTGGCTCAGACCGGTTCACACACGGGACAGTTATCTCAGAGGAAGAGTGAGATGTTACATTTGTTTTTGTTGCAATTGCCTCTGGCCCAAGCGTGAGAATGGAGTTGCAAAACTTTAAGACACATGAGAAAAGGTGGGGGCCCTGTGCGCGGTGTGCGCGGCGCAGCTAAGGGGAGAGAAGCCTTTTCGTATTATCGCAATGAGGCCTAGTTCAAAAAGATGGAGTTGAGGGTGCACAAAATGAATGCCACGAGTCTTGCGCAACAGCCCCATCTATGCCAATGTCAGCATAAGGCTGATATTAACATAGGGGCGAGAGAGGCGTCCCCCACCATTGGGAGAGCACATGGTCCAGACTGTAATGAATTTAAGGTGGGGGTCCCCAACGACCCCTCACTCCCACACACTGTCAATTCAACCTGCATAGAGTTGTGGCCAGAGGACCGAAGGGCTCTGGCAGTGAGGTATTTAGGGAGGGAAAGCTGGATATAAAGAGGCCCTAGACAGCCTTGTGGATGATGCAAAGGGTCTTGAATTTGATCCTTCCGGTCACCGGAAGCCAGTGGAGAGATTTTAGTGCTAGAGATATGAGGTCCCTGGGCTTGAGGCCAAAGATAATTCTCACAGTCCTATTCTTGATTAGTTGCAGGGGCAAAGGGACAAAAGAGACAGATTGAGGAAGAGGCTGTTGCAGTAGTCTAGCCTAGAGAGAACCAGGGCTATGGAGACATTGAGCTTCTGGGGGAAGGTGAGGAAAAGTAGAATGTACATGAGAAGGTGGAGCTGAAAGTTGGACTTCTTGGCAAGGTCTGTAATGTGTGCAGAGAAAGAGAAAAAGGTGTCAAAAATGATCCCAAGGTTTCTTGCCTCACAGGTGGGTGAGGGCATGGGATTTAAGGAGTCTAGCCAGGGAGTGTGGGGGAAACAAGGAGCAGACGTCCCAATGAGAAGGATCTCTCTCTTACTGGCATAAAGGCAGAGATCATTGGCAGAGCACCATGTCTGAATAGCAGTCAGTTATGAGGAAGGAGGAGGAGGTGGTAGATAATGGCAGCTTGAAAGAGAGCTGTGTGTTGTCTGCGTAACACTGTTTGAAGGAGGTTAGCCATGCCAGTGCCCTGTCTGTGATGCCTAGGGTTTCATGGAGATTGTTTATGAGGATGGAGTAGTTGACTGTGTCAAAGGCAGAAGAAAGATCAAGGAGAACCAAACAGAGGTAGAGTTGGAGTCCAGGTTAGAGAGTAGGTCTTCACAGGTGTTCAGGGGAGCAGTTGCCATGCCTCTGGCTGCCCTGAAGCCAGACTGGTGGTCATGGAGACAGCCAGCCACTTTGGTGTGGAGGGTCAGTTGGGGGTTGACCATCTTCTCCATGGGTTTGCCCAAAAAAGAGGCGATAGAGATAGGGCGATAGTTAGCCGGGCAAGAAGGGTCAGCAGACAGCTTTTTATAGGAGAGGGTGCACAAGAGAGTGCTTAAGGGGTTGAGGGAAGGATCCAGTGGCAAATGAGTGGTTGCAGAGGTCAGCCAAGGCTGGGGCGAGAGAGGTGATGTTGTTCTTGATGATTCTGGAGGAGCAGGGATGCACCTGTTTAGAGGAGACTTTCATAGAGTGGACCACTATAGAGATCTCATCTGGTGCAATGGGAGAGGAATAGGAGAGTATGGGGCGTGAGGGGGGTCAAGGGAGGCGAGATAAGGAGGGAAGATGACAGAGAGGACAAGGTGTCCAGAGTTTTAGAGGAAAGTGGGGGCGAGTGGAGAGCAGAGGGCATAGGCAGTAGGAGGAGAGGAGAAGACTGCAATAGAATTGGCAAGTTCCTTGCAGATTTTAAAGAGTTCAGCTATGTTATTGGTGGCTCCAGGGATGAGGGCTTGGACATGAGCCCTCTTCTTGGAGCAGATGGAGAGACAATATTGCCTTTGGAGTAAGCGGCAGGCCAGTTTGTCAGAGGATGAGCTAGATGCCTGCCACTTCCTCTCTGCAGCTTTGCACTTGCGTTTCAAAGCGACCAGGTTGGAGTCATACCAATAGTTGCATTTGGAGGCAGGCTTAATGAGGATACTCAGGACAGGGGGCACAGATGTCCAGGGTGTTAGAGATAGAAAGGTGGTGGTTAGCTAGAACAGAGTCAGAAGGAGAGTCGAAGGAAGGGGCAGAGGAGAGATGAAGGTAGAGGCAAATGCAGTGACTGACACTCGCTTCATTGGCCGAATGACGGAGAAGGATACTGGATGTGCGGACGGAGGCATCATCAGGGGACAGGTGAGGTCAGGTGGAAGGGAGGAGAGAGTGATCAGACCAGGAGAGAGGGGTAATAAGATGGTTGGAGATGGGGTTGTCTGTTGAGATGAGAGTATTCAAGGTGTGTCCGGCAGAGTGTGCTGGGCCAGAGGGGAGGATAGTGAGGGAAAGAGTGTCGCAGATGTCTCAAAAGAGAACAGTAGCCACATCAGGAGAGTCAAGGTGGATGTTAAAGTCCCCAAGAAAGATAGGTTTAGGGGAGGAGGCAAGAAGAGAGCAGGACAAGTTTGTAACGCTCACCTGATTCCCGCAGAGGCGCCGGTCTTGACTGGGTGAATGCCGTATCTTCAAAGGTGATGTGTAACACACGGTTGGCTCTTTGGGCTGGACCTCTGTGCACTGTATGTCTGACTCGAAGAGTAAGATGTCTTAGGTAAGTGAACGCCGAGCTCTCCATCTGCCTCGGGGCAGGGTGCCGTAACCAGTTTCTTCACTGGATAAGGGTGCAGGCCTCTTGACCTCAGAGGACTGCTGTCCGTCGTTAACTGCACGAACGGTAAGTTCTGGGCACTTCAAATGTCTTAAAAGTCTTTTGTAATGATATCTCTTGTTTTGCAGGGTTCCGGCGATGGCGGATGGTGGGCTGATGAGAGTTGAGGATCGAACCCGCGTGAGGAATAGAAGCGCCTGGAAGCACGTAAGTAAGCGCTTGTAGCCTGCTTCACGATGCGCACTAACTGTCCCTTTTATCTTGCAGGTACAAGTTCGGAGCTTTAGAGAAGCTGAAGGGTGCTGGAATACCCACTGGATTCGGCGTGGGAAGGAGTAATGGCACGTGAGTAATAAAGTTGCCCAATGTCTTTAAACGCACCTTCTTTTGTCTTTCAGATGCGGGATGCAGCGCCGAAGGCCTCCGGAGCGTGCGAAGATCTGGTAAGCTTTTGTCTTTCAGATGCCGGAATGCAGTGCGAAGACCTCCGGAGCATGCGAAGAGTAGGTAAGCCTTTGTCTTTCAGATGCCGGAATGCAGCGCGAGGCGTTGGTGACAGCCGATGGACCAGGTAAGAGATGCGCTGCCACTGAAGACCGTAGTGCTAACCTGTTCTTTCTTTGTCTTTACAGGTGCTGCTGAAGACTGGATTCCAGGATGGTAAGCCTTTGTTCCCTTAGGCCCAGGATCAGAAGCAGAAGACACGATGAGCGTTCTGCTGCAGAGAATGCAGAATAACACAAAGCAAGATTCATCCATCGGGTGTGGTTTAAATAGCCTCCTGTAGTGCTTAGGTGTCTCCTTCCACAGCCACGCCTAGGTAAGAAAAGAGTTCCTGCTTTCCAGAAGAGTTCCAGTGTTCTGAACCTAGGGAGTGGCTCCTGCCCCACCCAACAGGAAAAGTAGTCCCAAACAGAAGAGGATCAGGGGTTCAACTGGCAGGTAAGTAAGCAGCATGGTCTGCTGCAGGTAAGTCCACCCAAGCATTATGAGCCCAGCGCTTCCAGCGCTGGGACTGGGCATCTTTATGAGCCTGGTGCCACTGGCGCCAGGACAGGGTCCAAAAGGTCCCAATTGGGACTGGCTGGCACTCGGAACCGGGGTTATGGGTCTGCTTCCAAGGGAGTCGGGCAAGTCCTGATCTTTTGGAAGCAGAGATCATGACAGCACCCCCCCTCAAGGCCCCTCCCAAACCGGGCTTCTCCGGGGTTTGGGCTTGTTAGGAAATGTTCGATGAAATCTTTTGATTAGACGAGGCACGTGGACATATTCTGCAGGTTCCCAGGATCTATCTTGGGGACCGTAGCCTTTCCAGTCAATCAGGTAAAATAGTTTAGATTTGGAGATCTTGGAATCCAGGATGCTTTTGACTTCAAACTCGAGTTCTCCATCAACTAGAATAGGTTTTGGAGATGTAGTTAGTCGGGTTTGAGGTTGCACGGGTTTAAATAGAGAGACGTGGAAGACCGGATGTATCTTCATGTGAGGGGGCAAGTCCAACTTGACCGCTACTGGATTTACTATGGTAGTGATGGAATAGGGACCAAGGTATCTTGGGTTGAATGTGCGTGGTCCTTTTAGAGGTAGATATTTGGTGGATAACCAGACTTGATCTCCTACTTGATATTGGGGGGCTTCCTTCCGATGTTGGTCTGCTCCTTTCTTGTATTGTTCTTTAGCCCTTTGAAGGTGAGAAACGGCTTCCTTAAAGGCTTGGGTGATTGTAGAATGCAGGTGGTCTACTGCTGGTGTTCCAAGATCTTGGAGTGGATCCAACTCCGAGGTTCGAGGGTGACTACCGTATAAAAGAAAAAACGGGGTCTTCCCAGTTCCCGAGTGGACAGAGTTATTGTAGGCATATTCGGCTATCCAAAGGATATCTTTCCAAGTTTTTTCAGTTTGTTGTAGCATGCAGCGCAAATACTGTTCCAGAGTTTGATTGGTCCTCTCGGTTTGTCCGTCGGTTTGAGGGTGGTGGCTGGTCGAAAGTCTCACATCAATTTGAGCCGACCGACAGCAACTTCGCCAAAAATGAGAAATAAATTGACTACCTCGATCTGAAATTAGAACTGAAGGAAAACCGTGCAGTCGGACGATGTTTTCGAGAAATTCTCGGGCCAGAGTTGCTGCTGTTGGTAAGCCTTTGAGTGGAATGAAATGCGCCATCTTGGAGAATAGGTCCACGATTACTAGGATCGTATTGTATCCGGAGCATGGAGGTAGATCGGTGATGAAGTCCATAGAAAGCGTATGCCAAGGGCGAGGCGGGATGTCAATAGGGCGTAAGAGGCCAGCTGGTTTTTCCTTTTGACTCTTGTTTTGGGCGCATACTCCACAGGACATTATAAAGTCTCTGATATCTTTTTTCCAAGACGGCCACCAGAAGAAGCGCTTGATCTTTTCCGAGGTCTTGGTCATACCGGGATGTCCTTCCATTAAAGAATCATGATAACAAGAGATTACCTTTTTCTGTAAATCTGTGCTGGGCAGGTATAACCGTTCTTGGAAATATAATAGGTTGTCCTTCACCGTAAAGTCCTTTCCCTGCAGATGCCAATTCTGTATGTCTGCTGGAGTTACCAGTAGCCTGGCTTTATCCTTAACTTCCTCTATGGATTGTGTGGCGATTACACCTAGAATTCTTTGTTCGGGAATGATAGGTACAGGTTTAGGATTGATCAAATGTTCTTCCACTCCCATCCGAGAAAGGGCATCAGCTTTACCGTTTTTTTGTACCAGGTCGATAGGTAATTATGAAGTCAAACTCGGCAAAGAATAGTGCCCAACGGAGTTGCCTAGAGGATTGAGCTTTTGCGGTTTTCAAATATTGCAGGTTTCGGTGATCTGTAATCACAGTAACGGTGTGTCGGGCCCCCAGAAGATAATGCCGCCAAGCCTTAAAGGCGGACTTGATAGCTAGAAGTTCCTTATCAGTAATAGTATAATTGATTTCAGGAGGCGAGAATTTGCGGGACCAAAATGCCACGGGATGCAACTGATTGGTTACTGGGTCCTTTTGTGATAGAACTGCCCCCATGGCAAGGCTCGAAGCATCAGTTTCAACGATGTAGGGGAGTTCTGGGCGAGGATGTTTTAAGATCGGTGCAGAGATGAATCTAGTCTTCAAATTCTGGAAAGCTTGTTCCGCCTCGGTAGACTATTCAAAACGTTTGTTTTTCTTTAACAAGGCGGTGATGGGCTGGACTATTCGAGAGAATTCGGGGATAAACCTGCGGTAAAAGTTAGCGAAGCCTAACATGCTTTGAACACCTTTTACGGGGGATGGCGATGGCCATTTGAGAATTGCATCGACCTTCTTCGAATCCATACGCACTCCGCTAGGTGATAACGTGTTTCCGATGTTCAGTTTCCAATGAAGAATAAACGAGGATGTCGTCAATGTAAACAACAACACACACATCTATGAGCTCTCTGAGGACATCGTTCATAAAATATTGAAAGGCGGCCGGGGCATTGCAAAGTCCGAAGGGCATGACCTGATATTCAAATAGCCCATACTTGGTGCGGAAGGCCGTCTTCCATTCATCGCCCTCTTTTACTCGTACCAAGTGGTAGGCTCCTCTAAGATCCAGCTTTGTATATATGCATGCTTTTCTGACTTGGTCCAGGAGTTCAGGGATCAAAGGTAACGGATATCTATTCTTAACGGTGATCTGGTTCAGGGCGCGATAATCTATACAAGTTCTAAGGTCCCCTTCTTTTTTTGGAACGAAGAACAAAGCTGAGGAAGCAGGGGACTTGGAAGGACGAATAAACCCATTCGCTAGGTATTGATCCAGGTATTGTCGGAGGTGAAGATTCTCAGGCTCGGTGAGGGCATAAATTCTACTACAAGGAGGAGTAGATCCAGGTATCAGGTCTATCTGGCAGTCATAAGACCTATGAGGAGGTAGAGAGTTAGCCTGATCCTTCCGGAAAACATCTTGGAATTCTAGGTATTCAGGAGGTAACTGGGGAGCCTCCGAGGAAATTGCTGCCAGTGCAACACCAGGTCGAGGGTGACAAGTAGAGACACATTCTGGAAACTGAACCGTTCTTGCTCGCCAATCGATCTGAGGATTGTGCTTCTCTAACCAAGGAATTCCTAGAATAATCTGGAACTGAGGGGCCTTGATCACATCAAACACGATCTTCTCATGGTGTCCATCTTGACTTACTAGCGTCACTTCTTGGGTGGTATGCGTTACTGGTCCGGAGGCTGGTCCGGAGGCTATCTCCGTACCATCCACCGTAGTAATGACGTCCTTTACAGCCTTTGGACAAAGAGTCAGATTCATCCTCAAAACCATTTCATGATCCACATAATTGCCGATGGCACCGCTGTCGACGTAAGCTTCAATCGCATGTAATCGATCCGGATGTTCAGGGCTAATGAGGACCATAGGTATCACGAAATGCGAGGTCACTGAACTGGTTTTAACGCTCGGCAAGAGGACCTCTATTCTTGTCGGGCGAGGTCGTTTCCCTGCTCAGAGTTTGTGACCCTGATAACTGCAGCTCCTACTGCCTTCTTGGCTGGTTTCACCGGACAGTCTCGAAGAAAGTGCCCTGAGTTTCCGCAATAGAGGCATAATTGCAGCTGTTTTCTCCTTTCCCGCTCCTTTTGTGTTAGTGGTCCTTTCAGGCCCCCTATTTGCATGGGTTCCCCGGAGTCTACTCCTTTGGTAGGAGTTGGTGGTTTGGAAAATACTCGAGCATCAAACTTGGAACGATCGGCCTTCCTGTTCTGCAGTCTGTGGTCAATTTGAACGACTAAGTCAATATAGTCCGAACAGTCTTGCGGGGGATTCACTACTTGGGCTAACACATTTTTGAGCTCTCCACGTAGACCTCTATAAAACAGCGTAATCCTTTTGTCCTCAGGCCATCGAGTTTCCACTATCAGTCTGTTGAAAGACGCAATATAAGCCAAAAGGTCTTGATTACCCTGTCGCAATGAAAGGAGCTCATTGTCCAAGGCCTGCCCCTGTGAATGTCTTGCAAACAGTTTTTCCATACTGAGCTGAAAAGCTTGAAAATCATGGAGAACCGGATCATCTTGATTAACTACAGGGATCGACCAGTCTGCCGCATTGCCACTAAGGTACGAAAGCACGAAAACTACCTTAGCTTGATCAGTTGGAAAGGCTGCTGGCCGGCATAAGAAGTGCAACCGGCACTGATTAATAAATACTGCAAACCTCTTTGGGTCACCAGAAAATCGTTCGGGCGGAGCCAGAGGTACATTCCCAGGTAGGTTGATCTGCACTGGGTTCGTAGAGGATGTTGAAGGAAGATTTGCCCCTGATGTGGGTAACGGAGTTTGTCCGGCTTGTGACTGTAGCAATTGTCTAGCGAGATCGTCTGTTCGCTCCTTGGAAATAATCAGTTCCCTTCTTAGAGCATTCGTTTCCTGACGGGCTGCATGCACTTCTGCTCTTAGTTCCCCAAGTAACTGGGCTAGCTGGTCGGTATCCGAGGTTTCCATAGCGCCTGGGTGGGAGTTTTGCGGTAGGCTTTGTGTTCTGTAACGCTCACCTGATTCCCGCAGAGGCGCCGGTCTTGACTGGGTGAATGCCGTATCTTCAAAGGTGATGTGTAACACACGGTTGGCTCTTTGGGCTGGACCTCTGTGCACTGTATGTCTGACTCGAAGAGTAAGATGTCTTAGGTAAGTGAACGCCGAGCTCTCCATCTGCCTCGGGGCAGGGTGCCGTAACCAGTTTCTTCACTGGATAAGGGTGCAGGCCTCTTGACCTCAGAGGACTGCTGTCCGTCGTTAACTGCACGAACGGTAAGTTCTGGGCACTTCAAATGTCTTAAAAGTCTTTTGTAATGATATCTCTTGTTTTGCAGGGTTCCGGCGATGGCGGATGGCGGGCTGATGAGAGTTGAGGATCGAACCCGCGTGAGGAATAGAAGCGCCTGGAAGCACGTAAGTAAGCGCTTGTAGCCTGCTTCACGATGCGCACTAACTGTCCCTTTTATCTTGCAGGTACAAGTTCGGAGCTTTAGAGAAGCTGAAGGGTGCTGGAATACCCACTGGATTCGGCGTTGGAAGGAGTAATGGCACGTGAGTAATAAAGTTGCCCAATGTCTTTAAACGCACCTTCTTTTGTCTTTCAGATGCGGGATGCAGCGCCGAAGGCCTCCGGAGCGTGCGAAGAGCTGGTAAGCTTTTGTCTTTCAGATGCCGGAATGCAGTGCGAAGACCTCCGGAGCATGCGAAGAGTAGGTTAGCCTTTGTCTTTCAGATGCCGGAATGCAGCGCGAGGCGTTGGTGACAGCCGATGGACCAGGTAAGAGATGCGCTGCCACTGAAGACCGTAGTGCTAACCTGTTCTTTCTTTGTCTTTACAGGTGCTGCTGAAGACTGGATTCCAGGATGGTAAGCCTTTGTTCCCTTAGGCCCAGGTTCAGAAGCAGAAGACACAATGAGCGTTCTGCTGCAGAGAATGCAGAATAACACAAAGCAAGATTCATCCATCGGGTGTGGTTTAAATAGCCTCCTGTAGTGCTTAGGTGTCTCCTTCCAGAGCCACGCCTAGGTAAGAAAAGAGTTCCTGCTTTCCAGAAGAGTTCCAGTGTTCTGAACCTAGGGAGTGGCTCCTGCCCCACCCAACAGGAAAAGTAGTCCCAAACAGAAGAGGATCAGGGGTTCAACTGGCAGATAAGTAAGCAGCATGGTTTGCTGCAGGTAAGTCCACCCAAGCATTATGAGCCCGGCGCTTCCAGCGCTGGGACTGGGCATCTTTATGAGCCTGGTGCCACTGGCGCCAGGACAGGGTCCAAAAGGTCCCAATTGGGACTGGCTGGCACTCGGAACCGGGGTTATGGGTCTGCTTCCAAGGGAGTCGGGCAAGTCCTGATCTTTTGGAAGTAGAGATCATGACAAAGTTGGACCATTCTGAGAAGAAGAGGGAGCCCTTTCTGGGGGGCCTGTAGATGGCAGTGAGAGTAAGAGAGAAGGTAGGTGAGCCAGAAAGGCTGTAGACTAAGCTTTCAAAGGATGAGTATGTTTGAGTGGGGATGATGGAGGTAGGAACCCACTCAGGCAAGATCAGAGCCACTCCACCACCAGGCCGAGAGGGCCTGGGAATGGACACGATCTTGTATCCCTTGGGGAGAAGAGTGACAAAAGCAGTAACGGAGCTGGCCTTGAACATCGTCTCGATTAGAGCAAGGACGTCAAGGTCAAGGTCTTCAGGGAGGTGACAGTTGTCAGAAGAGTGTTTGATAGCAGAGCGAGAATTGAGGTAAGCTAAGTGAAGCTGGTTTCCCCCTTTAAAACATTTGCAAGGGGGGGGCACAGGGCTGAGGTGCCACCACTGGGGGGAGTGGAGGGGGGTGAGGGATGGAGGGGTGGCAGGAGAAGGTAGAAGTTGAAGAGAGATGGAAGATGTCTGTCAAGAAAGAGGAGGTTGGGCTGAGAGCCCTGGTCCATAATAGTGCCATTGTGATAGACATTAATGGTGCATTTGGAAGATGTGAAGTGAGCCAAGAGCACTTTCCATCTGGTGCCGCCAGTAATGGGTGAGAAGGAGAAAGGGGAGAGGACAGAGACCATATGGGGAATCCATAGGTCAGAGGAAGGAACAGCAAAGAGAATGTCAGTGATAGTGTGTCTGGCGGAAGCATTGATGTAGGTGTCTGCAATGGGCAGACCAAGTTTGGAACTAAGGAGTGCCTTTTTAAGTTTCTTTCTTCCAGACATTGTGAGAGAGGGAGGATTGGTGATGGAGAAGCAGTTAAAAAAGATAGGGGAAACGGAGAGCACCATGGGAGCAGAGACAGGTGGGGGGTGGGAAATCAGAGGATAGCAGGAGAGAGGGTCAGAATCACTATGCAACAGTAGAATCTCACCAGGCGGCCAGGCAAACAATAACAATGAGAACCCTGGAAATGCCCAGATTTACAGATCAATAAGTCATTGGAAAGCACACCTAAATACAAAGTATGCTAGAAAGCACTAAGAGCAGTGCAAAATGGTGGATGCACAGATGGAAGTACACCTAAATTCAAATTATGCCAGAAAGCATTC
Source organism: Ambystoma mexicanum (assembly GCF_040938575.1). NCBI lineage: Eukaryota > Metazoa > Chordata > Amphibia > Caudata > Ambystomatidae > Ambystoma > Ambystoma mexicanum. The sequence goes on from NC_090922.1 coordinate 292,564,452, forward strand.
AAACGCAGTACACAATGGTGGATCTATGTGATCACTGCAACCCCCCCCATAATTCCGACAGCCGAAAATGCCGACTTTTATTTTATTTTATTTTTTAATTAAACCCCCTTTACACCACATAGATATGTGGGAAGAGACACCCCACAGCCCCCCATTTTACTATAATATCCCATACCCCCACATATATATGTGGTGTAAATGGGGTGTTAACAAATAATTAAAAAGTCAGCCATTTTGGCCGTCGCAATTATGAGGGCGACATTTTGGGCCATTACCCACAATAGTGCATGCACAGTTGGAAGCACACCTACATTCAAATTATGCTAGAAAGCATTCAAAAGCAGTACAAAATAGTGGATGCACAATTGGAAACACCCCTAAATTTTAATTATGCCAGAACGCACAAAAAAGCAGTACAAAATGGAGGATGCACAGTTGGAAGCACACCTACATTTGAATTATGCCAGAAAGCAATAAAAAGCAGTACAACATGGCGGATGCACAGTTGGAAGCACACCTAAATTCGAATGATGCCAGAAATCACAAAAAATCAGTAAAACAATAGTGGATGCACAGTTGGAAGCACCCCTAAATTAGAATTATGCCAGAAAGCACTAAAAAACAGTACAGAATTGTGGCTGTACAGTTGGAGGCACACCAACAATAGAAAAGAGTTTTAAATTATGCATGCACTTCCGATAACTGAACAGCATCTCGAGTTATGAGGCATACCCTATGCCCAGATTTGAGGAACTGCTGGAGCACCTGGGCTCCGCCTGGTTCCGAAGCACAACTGACCTCACAAAAGGATATTTGCAGATTTCTTTGAAGATCCAGGATAATGAAAAAATGGCCTTTGCTAGTCCTGATTATTTTGTTCCAGTTCAAGGTTCTAACGTAGCAGTTTACATGGGACTCCAGCAACTTTCCAGAGGCTGATGGATGTAGTGTTACAATCTCATGAAAATTACGCACCCACCTATTTGGACAATATAATAGTATTCTGTGCGTCTTGAAAGGAACATATCTTCCACCTAAAGAAAGTTGTACTGACAGAAGCTGAACTACATATAAACCCCACGAAAACAGTTCTAGGAGACACCGAAACTATGTTTTTGGGATATTACATGGGTAAAGGAGTAATTTGGCCTCAGGCAAGCAAAGTGGAGGCCATTGAGAAGATACCCCTGCCCAAAAATAAGAAAGCGTTAAGGGCGTTTTGAGGATTTGTAGTGTACTACAGAAGGTTTATACCCCAGTTTACTGCTATTGCTACTCGTTTGACGAATGCCTGTTTTGTTCTCCCAAATATCAGTGCACGGATGTCTATATATCTTATTATTTTACCCAACACACTGAATAGGATAGCAAGACACATCCTTGGCCTCAAGCCCAGGGTCCTTATCTGTCCAGCCCTGAAATCTCTCCACTGGCTCCTAGTGGCTGCAAGTATTAAGTTCAAGACCCTTTGCATTGTCCATAAGCTTTCTGAGGCCGGGCCCCACACTGCATACAACACTCTCTTCCAAAATACCTTCCTTCTCAAGCCCTTCACTCAGCTACCTCTAACTCTCTAAGGGTTAGACGCTTCTCCAGGCAGAGAGTGGGGAGTAGATCTCTCTCATTTGCAGGTGCCTCACTCTGGAATGGCCTCTCTGCCCTTCTCAAACCACCTGAAGTTCCGGAAGCAGCTCAGAACGTTCCTCTTCTCCTCTGCTTTCTCTCTCTCTCTCCCTCCCCTGCTGGCCTACCCGGCCTACCTGTCAGCTGTACCAACTGGTTGCTTGGATACCCTCAGAGTCTCACTGGGTACCAGGCTCTTTCATGACCAGTCACCTACAGTACCTTGTTCTCCTTGCACTACTCAGAGCTGCGCTGACCTGTGTAAGGAACTCATGGTGGCAAAATGTCAGAATCTGTGGTAGTTGAACCCGAAGTGTAGTCGTCAAGTTCTTCCTACCAATGTACCCCTCTGGACACACAAGGTGAAGTCCAGAGGAGTCATTTAGTCGAAAGAGGGGAACACCACACAAAAGACCAGGCACTGCAAGGGAACAAGGGCAAGTTAGTTGAAAGTCTATTCCACACTGCACAGTAAATGGAAAAAGACAACAAGGCACTAACCAAGTGGTACTATGAGTTGTTCCTATCTGAGAAACTCCTAGGTCCAAGCAGATGGTTTAGCAAGAGAATATCACTGGAGACATAGTGTACAATAGTAAACAAAGGCACAAGGTCAAGGAACAAGGAATGAATGCCAGTCCGAGACTGCAACTTACCAGGATGAGTCTTGATCTGTCCTTGCAGCCCAACAGAGCAACCAGTGCATTCAGTTCCTATGCTGAAAACACAACGGCATGAGGACGCGTAGGCAAATCGAAAGTCTCTAGTCCCAGGACAACCCCGCCAGCACGAGGACGCCTAACGACCTAAGTGCCAGTACTATGCAGTCTCCAATCAAACAGCGCTTTGCAGGAATGCACTGGTGCAGTGTTGGAGTCTTGCAGGACCAGAGACAGGTGATATGCAGATCCGGTGTGGACTTGAGGAGTGAAGGTGTAATCCAGCAATTCAGGGTAGTGTTAGATGAAATGAATGTTTCGTTTGAAGGCTCAACCAGGAGGAAGGTCAAAAGGAGTCCATGTTCGGAGTTGTGGAGGCAGTGTGTGGATCCAAATCAGAAGACAAAGAAGAGTCCAGAGGTTGTTCCGGGTTTGTTAACGTGCGGGTAGTTAGTTAATTGGAATCGGCAAATAAAGAGAGGTCTGGGAGCGTGCTGGGTCAGTTCAGATATGCAGGCATTACAGGTTTGAATCGTAAGGCAGAAGAGAAAACAGTGAGCAGACTGGGTTCAGTACACGTGTGAGAGGTAATCTGTTAAGCAGGCAAAAGATGAGTTCCAGTAACGATCTGGGTAAAAAACGAAGCACAAGGAAGCAATATCAGGGCAAGGATAGACAAGAGTACAGGAAACGAAGTGAAGGAACACAAAGCCAAATCAGAAGTGGCGTCTAGTGCAACCCGGAATTTATATAAAGTGTTGCCATGGAAGCCTAATTCCACTCCTAAGCGTCATGCTAAGTAACAAGAGTGTAGCGGGCACCAAAGTCGCCATGACAACCCGTGTACAGGACACCTAGGAGAACGGACGTAGAGAAAATGTGATCGAACATTGGATGACTGCGATGCCACACCCCTCCTAGTGTGTGAAGGTTGCCCTGAACTCTGAGGTCTGCTTTTGGCTAAAACAGAACGGGTTGGATGTGAGCGAATCCTGACACAACAGTAAAGGAATACAAAAGTGATCACAGTTCAAGGGTGTTTATTAAACTGTAACAATGGGTTAGATAAATGAGATAAACACCTAATCTAAACTTAAATCTAAGATGGGACAAAGCTACGACATCAAATAATAATAATATAGTCCTAGTGGTGTTTTAGTCAAATAATAAGAGCCTATACTAAAAAAAAATCTATTGCCAATCCTTACTGCTACAATAGACAATAGTGTGGGATAATGCTCACAAGAAAAGAAAGAAGCATTCACCAAATGATAAGTCAGGATGGTATGGCTGGGGCCTCCCTTCCCCATGTTTTAAGCACAGGACAAGGTGGGACTCTTGAGCACAGCCCACCCCCTGGCCTCGCCAGCACTAGTTTACAGTTTGTTTCCAAAATATTAGGGCCTTCTGTGGCCAAGTCTCTTTCAAATGAAGTCTCTTGCCTCAGAGGACCTGATGTGTCACAACCAACAAAAACAAAAGTTCCTTCAATAACTCTTCATGGGGCGATTACTCTTCGCCTTAGGATCCCCCCCTCCTGCCGGGCTCCGATCCTTTGTGTTACGTGGGCCTCCCTCCGTCCAGTTCACTACATCCTTTCATTCAACTTATCAGCAGCTTGTAATATTCAAGAGTCTTAATGTCTTTTTAAACAACCATTCACCGTGGACATCCCCATTGTTGAAAAAAATGTTCACAGGTGTATTACTGTTCACCCCAACATGCAGGCATCCCTCAGCCGGGTTCACATTTTCCAAATACACAGTTCTCTTAGCTTTATAAAAATGCTGGATTCACTCTCGTTAGCTTTCCCCTTGGCAACGGGTCAGAGACTTTCGATTGTCCATGAGATCTGAAATGACCCTTATAGGACCACTCTGGCACTTCGCGCCAGCCTCTCCTAGGGCCTCCTAATACTCATAGCTTCAACAAAAGGGGCCAGCAAGAGTGCTTTGAATGAGTGCTCCCATGGCGCCTGACCAATATGCAACCAGTCCTTCACTGGGCTTTCCCAATAGTTCAAACACACACAAGTTCTTTGTTCACAAGTTCCTTGAGTTCATGTAATGCTGCCGATGGCAACTTTCGGCTCAACACAGTCTGGCTTACTATCAGCACTCTCCGACTCACTGGCTGTGTTGAACTCATTGAAGTTTCTTGTCTCTGGAGTCAAGGACGATATCACGGTAGTAGGCACGTCTCCCGTCCTCGGCTATCAGTACAGGAGACCTCATACACTGCTTACATCTATTATACCACATATACCAGCTGTCGTTCCCGGTCTTATTATTTCTTTCTCAGAGGCTTTGCGGTTTGGGGTTGAAAAGGGCAAGGGTACTTCCCCTCTCGCCGCCTTCCTTCTCCATTTGAACTGCCGTCCTGGAATAGCTGCTTCCTTGTGCGGTTGGCCTTGCTAAAAGTGTGCTCCTGTGCTCCACCTTTTATCACTGTGGGGAAGGTAAAGGGCCGTCGGCTGTGTGTAGTTGTTGTCAATTGCCTGACTATGCCTGACCCTTGCATTGGGACATGTCAGGTAAACGTCTCTGGTGTTAGTACTTTGTCTTTCACGATGTAAGAAAGTGATGTGTTGGAAAAGGGGTGGGGGTAGAGATTCTAAATATCCCACTGGGTAGCATTGGGAAAATGTGTCAAAAGGAAGGGATACCATGTCTCACCCTTTGATGTCCCCCTTCCACTCCCCAAAGACCGCCCATCCTGGTGATCCTCCCCCACTGGTCCACCCACAGGCACTGGATCCAATAGCAATGCTCGTGTCCTGGCCACCTGGATGACCAATCTCCAGCGACTAGCAGGTGAGACACCTTCAGGTTTCTCACACCTGGCTGCACTTACTCAGAGCATTGCTGCCCTGTTTTCCCCTCCCCTCTCCCTTGCACTTCCCCCCTCCCTTTCCCCTTGCACTTCTCATACATGCACTTGCACGTATTGAATGACACAAGGTCTAGTAAGATCGTTTGTCTTGTCTTCCCTCTGTCTTCCCTCCCTTGTCTTGTCACGCCTAGAAACACTTGTGTACACAGACATGTTATAAATGACTTTCCATATCATATCATATTAATGTACTCTTGGAACGCAAGAATTCACTCACTCTCAGTGATTATAAAACTGGCACTTGTATGACCGTTTATTAACTCAAATAAGCATTACAAAATAAAATGCAGAATTAGAAAAAAGGTTTGATGACCCGTTGAATCAGAAAAATACAATATTAAGGCTTTTACACCATGCAAAAGGAAAATACACCGACACAGACTTGTAAAGATTCCCAGAATCTTTATTACAAAACTGAACAGTTACAAAACAAAGTACACAAATAGCTATTTGTCTGTCAATACATCACAGAGACCACCAGCAGGGTTCAATGTGAGCAGTGAGCAGGATTTGCTAGCTGGACATCGGCGTATTTATACATTTTCGTTATAACGATGTCCAGCCTCTTTCAAGTTAATCATGTACTGGGCTAGGGTCACGCCAGGTTCGTTCCTAATTTACATTTCTCGTGCATGCGGTTTACTTTTTAATACATTTACTAACAAACATTATTATTCTCTAAATTTAACGTTACACTCTTTACACATTGCTTTAATACAGATCAAACAAATGTTTTGCATGTCGTATTTGGATAGCGTTACTGTTCTTGTATACTTGTAGGTTAACATCGCTAATTCTAGTAATCCCTGATCCCGAGGTCAACAAAGGAGAAGGTCTACATGACCCTAACATGTAGCCTGAAGGCAGGTTGGACATTAACTCTCCTCGAGAGATTGAAGAGGTTAAAGCAAGAACAAGAGAACACGAGACGGCCATTTTAGGCCACAGGGTGACTTTGTACAATAAACTAAAATGGCGGCTCTAACCTAAAATGGAGGCTTGATTCACTTAAGGTCACAACCTTGTAATACGGATTTCCTCGCAAAGCAACTGGGCATAGGCCAACATACACAATGAGGACGAAACAATATTATATCAGTTCTAACAAACCCTCCTTTTGGCCTATGCCAAGCGCTAAACTACCTTCAATCATTTTGCGATTAACTCCACATTTCAACGTCTCTACACCCCGATTCATTGTCAGACATATCTATTGCCATTAGATCAGACACTAGAGTTTCTTTCAACACATACTCTTTGGAAACCTTATCTGGGGCATATATTTTATGTCCTAATACACTTGTTGCTTGCGCGCAACACCCCCCTAATACTGAGCATATACCAGGGAGACACTGTATACAACAACAAAGGAATAGAAAACTTCCCAAGATAATCAGCAGGGCTGAAAACAACTTCCATCCCCACGACCGTAGGAGGTCCCAAAACCATGCACTAAGTTCCCAGTTTCCCTCAGGAACATGCACTTCTGAACTAAGAACATGTAGATTTTGGATAGCCCTAAAGATCGTTGGAGAGGAGTCTGGTACGTAAACGCAGCAAGCGGACCCCACTAATTTACATACTCCTCCACGCTCGGGCAGAATGACATCTAATGCCACCCTGTTCTGAAGAGCCACTAATCTTATCGCTTTCTGTTCTAACGTCATATTATAGAGTATGTCAGTGGTCCGGTTGATGGTTCTCTCCAATACTCTCGCTAGTCCCCTGATATCTTCTGAATTCGTAATTTTCCCAAAAAATGGCACAAATGATTTCATGTTATCTCCTAGAGTTTGCGCTGGAGTATCCCCTTTCACACCTCGTCGTGGACGAGATTTCGAAATTTCTGCAGTGCTGGCAATAAATACCCCAGGTAATAGAATCCCTAAATAGCAGGTTCCTTGCCAATCCCTGGGCAACCATGGAAATGCCACATTACCGCAAACAAAATAGAAAGGTTCGCCTACGTACAGAGGTCTGTTCTCACTCGTCAAATTCGCAACGTTGGCGCATTTTCTAAAATTACCCATTGACCATGTTCCATTCCTCTGTACGCAGAAGGATACTGAATCGGGGCTATGATTAACAGAATAAGATGGAAGCGTGGCATCCTTATTGCCTATAGGAGCCATTTTGAAAGAGATCAAAGACTGAAAAGGATGAGACAATCTGTCAGAGGGTTTAACAGAAGCAACGTTCGGTTTACTCCTATTTGCAAAAAGCGAGCATCTCAGGGGCATCAAAACAAGTATTTCAAAACTATTCAAATTTGTACCATCAAAGTTCCCTGAGATGCTGTCATTCCATCGGCCAAAGAATAGTGCTCTAAGAGAAGCGTAACAGGCAGTTGTCAAAGGTAGGGGATGAATATACCAACCTAGCCCCTTATCCCCATGTTGCGGTAGATGTGAACAGATCCAGCAATTGGTTATGTTTAAAATTGCATGAGTGGCATTCATGATTAACAAAAGGGTATTATTCTGATAGTTCCGTCTATGCAAAGAATCTCTAGGCGATTAAGTATGCAATCGCACGGAAGGAGTCGGGATAACAGATACATTTTCAATAGGTAAAAAGTTCTCTAGCGGATATGCTTCCTCCAGATACCATAACCCAAAACCAACAGTTACTAAAAATCCAGTTATTATTACAAAAAGGCAACAATACACTTTGGGGGTCCCATTGCATGCTTGATTGTTGTCTCTGCTAGTCACATATTTATCTAAAAGTTCGGTACGAGCGGTAGCGAGTGCAGGCATTGTAGTCTTCAATTGAAAAAACACCAATTGTTCGTTTGCTGGTGACTCCAGTCGCGCGTCTTCTTAATGTCTTTCCCACAACCCTTAGCCAAGAGAATCCTTCCGTACAGTCGGGCAAAAAGGCAAGCCCTCAAATGATTTCCTCAATCTCAAAGTCAAACCGTGCTGTACGTCTATTTCCTTGGACGTAAATTATATTTCACAATTTCTGGTGCTGAAGGATCAGAAAACAAAGTGTCGTCACTTCCTACTGGAGGTGGCGAGTGAATGGAAATGGGATCAGGAAAGGATTGATCCGGAAGTTCCACTGTTGGAGAGTGCGGAGACAAGATGGCCGTTTTGTCTGGCCTTGCGAATTCTGGAACGGTCTCCGATACTCTCTTGTCAGTTGTTGCTGTTTCAGGCACGTTAGTTACAGCAGTTAAAAGGGATTATGTGTCTTCTGTATTGTATGGCACGGGCTCCGGGATCCGTTTGGTGTGCGTCGCATGGATCCAGTTCTTACGACCCGCTACCCGCACAGCAGTCTGGATGACTAGCAGGACTTGGTAGGGACCCCTCCACCGAGGTACAAGGCAAGACGACCTCTCAAAAACTTTCGTGAGGATCCAGTCCCCCGGTCGTAGACTGTGACCAGGACCCTCGTATCGTACAGGTAATGCCTCTCGCACCTGGTGATAAACTGAAAACAGATTTTTAGTCAACTGGTTACAGTAATCTGAAAGAAGCACATTCTCTATATCCCGCAACAAACGACTTTTTGGCAAACCCCAAATATTAGCAGGTCTCCCATTACTACCTCAAAGGGAGAGAGAGCCCAGTCTTAGTTTGAGGGGCTGTTCTCATCGACAGCAACACGATTGGTAAGGCGTCCGGCCATTTTATCTGGTGCCAGCACACGTCTTAGCGAGCTTGTTCTTTATAATGCCGTTATGCCTTTCCTGTAATCCGGCACTTTGGCCATGTCCATGTCCATGTCTGGCCGAATGGATCCGTAATCCTTTGCATATTTGTAGGATTACAGCAGCGATAAACTGTGGCCCATTATCCGACCAGATGACTCTCGGCAGCCCGAACCTAGGAAAAAACTCTTTCAACAGAGTTTTTGCCGTGGTTATGGCCGTTGTATCTCTAACCGGGAAGGCCTCAACCCACTTACTAAAGGCACAAATGACAACCAACACATATTTAAGATTGTTGCAACGTTCCATTTCAATAAAATCAAAGTGAATAACCTCAAACCGAACAGAAGGTGGAGCGAAACTTCCTCTAGGAGTCAGGTACCTTTTCCTACATTATGCTGCAAGCAGACCATGCACCCTTGGACAAAGCGCTCCGCAGTTTTGAAAATCTTATCATTGGCCCATACACTGTGTAGCATTTTAGTCAATTTACGCGCACAGACATGTGTCGGACCATGAGCCATAATAACCATCATTGTAATGTAGGCGTCAGGGAGTAACCATTTTCCTTCAACATTGTCCACCCAACACCCATCATCATCCAGTCTTCCTGCACCCTCGACCCATCTCTTAGTTTCCTCTATAGTAGCATCTGCTTGAATGTCTTTTACAGGATCGATACTTTCACCCAAAGTGCAAATATTTACAGTTTCTCTTACAGCATACATTTCTGAACTAAAATCAGTGGCAGTTTGTTTAGCTATCTGATCAGTGAAAGCATTCCCTTTTCCTACATCATCAGTAACCTTTTGATGTGCTGCACATTTTATGATAGCTAGCTGAACAGGGAGTGCGAGTGCTGAAAGTAATCGTACTATTAAAGTGCCATGCTGAATTTTCGTGCCATGCGAGGTCAAGAAACCTCGTTCTTTCCAAAGTCTACCGAAGGTGTGAACCACCCCAAAAGCATACTGACTATCGGTATATATATTTACTGTAAGCCCTTCAGAAAGTTCACAAGCTCGAGTTAACGCTATAATTTCTGCGGCCTGCGCTGAATTATGCATAATTCTTTTGGTTTCCACAATCATGCTTAAAGTAGTAACGGCATTAGCAGCCGTGGATGTACCATTCGGAAGTTTAAAACATGAGCCATCACAAAATAGCTCTCATTGTGGGCTATTCAAAGGCGTGTCTTTCAGATCGATTCTACCTTTAGTCTCCTGTTCTGTCGCATAAAGGCAATCGTGTGACGTTTCATCACCATCAACAGTATCTTGCGGGACAGGTAAAAGTTCAGCCGCATTTAATACACAACACCTCTGAATTTGAATGTGGGGGGCAAACAAGATCAGTTCATATCTTGTCAATCGTGCCGAAGTGAGGAGTTCTATTCAATAAAATATCTACAGAGTGAGGTACCATTAGGGTTAACGCATGACCCAGGACCATTCCCTCACTCTGACGCAGCAGCAACAGCTCTCAAACATCTTGGCAAAGCGCATGCAACAGGATCAAGGGCGGATGAGAAATAGCCGCACGGCCTATTCTTCCCTCCATGTTCCTGCATTAACACAGCCAAAGCACATCCATCACGTTCATGCACATACAACACAAATGCCTTGTCGTAATTCGGAGTTCCTAACACCGGCGCTGAACACAGCATGGATTCAAGCAAATCAAATGCTGTCTGGTGTTCCAAAGTCCATGGCAATGGTAAAGAAATGCCCTTCTTTGTCAAAGCCAGCATTGGTTTAATCGTTAACGAAAAGTTAGGGATCCACAATCTACAGTAAGTATCCATACCTATCAGGGCTCTAACTTCCTTCTGCGTATTTGGGACAGACATGCCAGAAATAGTCTTTATTCGTTCAGGTGTCAACCGTCTTCCCTCCTTTGACAGGAGATAGCCTAAATAGGCGACCTCCTGACAACAATATTGGAATTTTTTGAGTGAAGCTTTGTGGTCAGCTTTCGCTAGATGACAAAGCAACAACACGGTGCATTCTTTACAGGCACTCTCAGAATCAGCAGCCAAGAGGAGATCATCTACATACTGTAGTAACGTGCATGTAGTAGGCAACTCGAGAGTATCGAGCTGTTCTTTTAATGCCCTACTATAAATACTTGGACTCTCAGTGTACCCTTGTGGTGCACGAGTGATTGTGAACGAGCGTCCACCTAGGGTAAACGCGAACAAATACCTACTATCTTTGTGCATGGAAATACTGAAAAACGCGTTTTTAAGATCAACAATGGTAAAATGAGTGGCAGAAGCCGGAATCATGGTTAGTATCATTGCAACATCAGATACAATAGGAAATTGAGGAGCCACAATTTTGTTAATAGCGCGTAAATCAATTATAAACCGAAAGGGAATCGCATTATCACCTTTTTTGTATACTGGCAAAATGGGGCTGTTACATAGGCTACCTGTAATTTCCTTAATTACTCCACAATGTACAAAATCAGAAACTATACATTTCAAAGCCTGCTCGCCTTCAACTGAGATCTTATATTGCAGGATGCGAGGCAATTTTACTCCATGTTTCAGAATAATTTTAACAGGTTCAATTTGAAGAATGCCCACATCATTATCATGAATTGCCCATAAGCATTCCGGAACATTACTGAATTCTGGCGGTAAAGGTCGAGTCAAAAACTGAGAGGCGAGTGATGGCTGAGGTGAAATTGTTAACCGAACTCCGTCCGGAGAACAATGTATTACTGCATGCAATTCCTTCAACAAATTTAACCCCAGCAAGTTCTCCCCACAGTTTGTGGTAAGTAGAAATGGACACTGCTCCGTGTAGGGACCCAATGTTATCGGTATCGGCAAAGAGACCGGACAAACTACAGGTGTGCCTGAAAACCCTACGGAAACGTTGGACTGCCCTGACAGGGGAATATTTGGAACCCGTGAATGGTCAATGGAACATTTCTGTGCTCCCGTATCTACTAAAAATAGATGCTTCCTATTTCCCAGCCCCATCTCAACGTAGGGGCCTTTCTGATGAACGGGAATAGGCGTCGGTTCCAAATCCTGCTTTGGGCAATCCTAGCGGAACAGAATATTGTCAAAAGGAAGCTCTTCAGAGAGGTACGCGACAGAAGGGTGATCAAAATTGTTTCTATTATTCACATTCGAAACTTGCTTATCTTGTGAAGGAGGTTGCTGTGATTCTGGTGCAAACTGACCTCTGCCAGGGCCCCCTGCACCTGGGCGACCTCTGGATCGTCTACCCATGTTCCCAAATGACTTTTGCTGCAAGGTCGGACATTGTGCGCGCCAGTGGCCTTCCTGTCGCCAATAGACACACTGGCTAATGGTTACTGGAGCCAGGGGCGTACTTCCCTGTGGAAAGTACTGACCTCTAAATGAATTACCCCCTCTAGGGTTTCTAACAATCTGTTGTAATAGGAGTTTTGTTTTCAGGTCACCCTTTTTTCTCAAGTTTTTCCTTTTCATTATTCACACGATTTTCATAGTACTGAGTCATGTGCAGTACTTCTGATTGAGACTTCGCCTGCCAAGCTCTTTCGCAAGACATAATCTGTAACTGAATGTCGGGCAACAATCCACATACAAATTTGCTGACAAACAGACTTTTCCCTGACTCTGTGCCTAAGTCTTGTCCACTGAAATCTGAAAATACCTGCTCAAACCGATTGAAGAAATCGGTAGCACCCTCAGACTTTCCTTGGACACAGGCCGTAAGCTTGTCCCAAATGATTCTTTTTTCAGGAACTATAGTTTTCAATTTTACAATAATCCTATCAGGCAAGGTTAATATCACTTGAGGCGGTCGCTCGCCAGCTGGTCTTTCTCTATCTAGCCTAACCATGTTATCCCATGTATCTCCTAACCCAGGTACATCATCTACAGTCCTAATCTGTTTCCACAAATCAACTGGCAGGAGTACGGGAAACAATAAATCAATATCACTTAAGGTGAATACCAATGACTGTAAGACCGACTCTATTTCTTTATAGAACCCGGTCGGATTCTTTCTTACATCGGGAATAGATTGCTTTATGGTGTTAACTTCCTGTCTTGAAAACGGGACGTGAACAAACTGTGATACGTAATGTGCAGGAATTTCCCCAGCGAGTATACCTCATGCGGCATCGGCCGCAATCTCAACTTTTGGGACAAATGTCGGAGGGACCTCTCTCATAGGCAACTGAGAAGTAGGCAGCTCCGAACGCTTACTAAGCACAGAGCCAAATCAAGCGCTAAGGAAGTCAAAGAAGTATCAACCGAAAAGGCTCTCTTATAAACACTCAACAATTCTGCAGGACAACAAATCTTTCTTTTTACACACTCAGGGATTCTACCATAACCTGTATCACTTTCTTTTGCATTTCTAACGTATACTGACTATATGTGTCATATACTTCATATGGAGTTATTGACATATCCGAAATCCAATCTTATTGCATCCTTTGTACAAATTCGCGCTTCCTCACCTTTTAATGCACGGCGAGGAGAAAACCGTTTCTGTAAGTACATAATACCTAAACTACCACCATCTGCTTCCTCATTCAGTAACCCTTCCAACTCCTTCCTATACTCAAAAATCTTCTCGACATGCTCATATACTTTCTCCGCAGTATCTCTGGACAACGCTAAGGCGTTCAAATCCCATAACCCTTGTGGGAAATCTACATTGTTTAATCTATTCCACATTATACTCAAATGAGTCCTTAATCCTTCAAATAAAAACAGGACCTTTTAAATTTTCAAGTGTTGAAAAAACATCAGCTTGTTCACCCTTCTCCATGCAATGTTTAGCCCAAGCGATCAATTCATTCTTTTTTTCTGGGGACACAGTATTACGAGTCACAACCCTTGGTCTTGCTCCCTGGTCTACTACAAGCAATGCAGAATCACTTAGAAGAGGAAGAGTAGGCACATTCTGCATATCAACAGGTGGAGGCAAGGGGGCAGGCAAAGGAGCGACGGCTGGAAGAACAACAGGAAGAACAGCAGGGAGGACCGGAGGAACTGTAGATGGGGGAACAACAACGGGAAGGGGCAAAGCGCCAGGAGGAGGGACATACAGAGGTTGCGCGGAGGCATCGGGCCTTCGTTCATGCAAAAGTTTATTCATCAATTCATCTGACGTATGAAACTCTTTTGAAGGGTCAATTTTCTGAATGCCTAATTGAAACACCCTGTCCGTGTTCCTAACTGACTCCAATTGTTTATTTTGATCATATAACCATGCCTTTTCGACACTTGTCATATGTCTACGCATATGTTTCTCTCTACTCTTTTGTTGCTGCAAAGCTTCTGTTTTCCAACTATGCAATGTGTCAAATGCTGCAGGTCTAGCCTTTTTCTAATACAGACTCTAGATATTCTATATGAGGGATTTCAAAGCTACCATTGGTTGGCCTCCGAAGATTAGAATTATGTCTGGTCTGTCTGTGCCAAATGTCATTAAATGCTATACTACCAAAGCCTTTCTTACAGTACATAGTACATGCCAGCGACCCCTCCTGTGGTGCGGGACAGCTATCTTCCAAAGATTGTCTGTCACTGTGGAATAATGCCCTAAAGCAGGCAGACAATTTCCCAGGCATATCAAAGTTCTGGTGTTACCTGGTCAAGTAATTGTGCTCGCGAGTACAATGCGCCAAATTCAAATTGTCAGGGTTAAATTAAGAATCGCGTCACGATTCACCTGATCAAAGGACTGGGAGGCCCGATCGGGTTACTAAGGACAATGCTAAGGACCCACGTGTCTGGTGATTTTCGGCAAATTTACCCACCTCGATATATGGACCCTCGTCAAGACGTCGTCTCGGGCTACAGCTCGCTGTTCAGTTTTGTTGAGGAATTCACTTCTCGTCCAGAGTGGCCATTTCTGTTGGCACCGTCCGATCCCGGTCCGATAGCCGAGCCAACCTTCAACGAGACGAAGTCGATCTTGAGGGTCCCTATTCGGGCGCCATCTGTTGAATCAGAAAAATACAATATTAAGGCTTTTACACCATGCAAAAGGAAAATACACCGACACAGGCTTGTAAAGATTCCCAGAATCTTTATTACAAAACTGAACAGTTACAAAACAAAGTACACAAATAGCTATTTGTCCGTCAATACATCACAGAGACCACCAGCAGGGTTCAATGTGAGCAGTGAGCAGGATTTGCTAGCTGGACATCGGCGTATTTATACATTTTCGTTATAACAATGTCCAGCCTCTTTCAAGTTTATCATGTTCTGGGCTAGGGTCACGCCAGGTTCGTTCCTAATTTACATATCTTGTGCATGCCGTTTACTTTTTAATACATTTACCAACAAACATAATTATTCTCTAAATTTAACGGTGCACTCTTTACACATTGCTTTAATACAGATCAAACAAATGTTTTGCATGTCGTATTTGGATAGCGTTATTGTTCTTGTATACTTGTAGGTTAACATCGCTAATTCAAGTAATCCCCTGATCCCGAGGTCAACAAAGGAGAAGGTCTACATGACCCTAACATGTAGCCTGAAGGCAGGTTGGACATTAACTCTCCTCCAGAGGTTGAAGAGGTTAAAGCAAGAACAAGAGAACACGAGACGGCCATTTTAGGCCACAGGGTGACTTTGTACAATAAACTAAAATGGCGGGTCTAACCTAAAATGGAGGCTTGATTCACTTAAGGTCACGACCTTGTAATACGCATTTCCTCGCACAGCGACTGGGCATAGGCCAACATATGCAATGAGGACGAAACAATATTATATCAGTTCTAACAGACCGTTGGCATAGGTTCGCACCACTTCATCCTTGCCTAGAACTTCACTGGGCAGCTTCTAAAACCAGGCTTGGCGCAGAGAGACAGCACAACAGGAGCGGACCGCCCAAGATACGTCTACCTTCTCTCATCCCCGCAGAAGCTATGTATCTCTCTTTGACAGCCTCATCTGATGCCCCCCGATCTAACTAACGCAACTACATACTAGTACTTTTCTAGAATGGTCACCTGCTGATAGTGCTCCACAGAGACCCCGCCAATGTACCCTGTGGAATGTGGTGGCAAGTAAACATCATCTGTTTCTCATGGGAGCCAAAAGAACTGCTTTCAGCTCCTACGGCATTATCAAACAGTAATTCAAAACAATCCTTGACCAAGGTGAAACTGGCCTAGGCATAAACAAGGTATTTTTCCAGTATTCAGAAAATGCAGACAATATTCAGAAATGAAGCTTTTAATGGAAATTGCAAGCAAACAGCCACTCCTGCATCCAGAATGCATTTCACAAAGACTTTTAAATGCATTGCATTCCACCCTTGGACATTTGACTTCCATAGCCCAGTGGCACTACATTAGTTTCTGAAATCTACGAAGCATTTAGCTAAGCTAGAAATACATTGCAAACAACAAGAAAACAAAATCAAAATCATCAAAACAATAAAGAAGCAAGCAAAGGTGTAAAGTAGGCTATCACCAACATTTGGGATTCATGAAAATAGCCAATCCCACCATTTCCCAGAATGAAAAGAAGTAACCTCCTTTGTCAAATCCTTCAATTTTGGGATGCAGTTTTGCACAGACTGGGAATGGTCACTCATGTTAAAGCAGCACATTCCCTCAAAAGCATTGCACCCTCAATTATGTTTCAATAATCAGCAGTCAATAGTAGCTCTATTCTGCAAAACTGTATTTCTCATAACTATCCAGAGGCTGATGGATGCAGTGTTACAACCTCATAATAAAAAACAGCCACCTATTTGGACGATATAATAGTGTTCAGTCAGTTTTGGAAGGAACATCTTTTCCACCTAAAGAAAGTTGTGACTGAACTGACAGAAGCTGGACTACACATAAACCCTGCAAAAACAGTTCGAGGATCCACCAAAACTAGGTTTTGGGGATATTCCATAGGTAATGGAGTAATTCAGCTTCAGGCAAGCAAAGTAGAGGCCATTGAGAAGATACCCCTACCCAAAAATAAGAAAGAGATAAGGGTTTTCCTAGGATTTGTAGGGTACTACAGACGGTTTAAACCCCAGTTTGCCGCTATTGCTACTCCTTTGATGGATACCTCTTTTGCTCTCCCAAATATAAGTGCAGAGATGTCTATATATCTTATTATTTTACCCAACACAATGAATAGGATAGCAAGACACATCCTTGGCCACAAGCCCAGGGACAGTATCTCTCCAGCCCTGAAATCTCTCCACTGGCTCCCGGAGGCTGCAAGGATCAAGTTCAAGACCCTTTGCATTGTCCACAAGGCTTTCTGGGGCTGGGGCCAGCACTACATCCAACGCTCTCTTCCAAAATACCTTCCTTCTCCATCCTTCTCGAGCCTTTCACTCAGCTACCTCCAACTCTATAAGGGTTAGAAGCTTCTCCAGGCAGAGAGTGGGCGTAGATCACTCTCCTCTGGAGGTGCCTTCTTCTGGAATGGCCTCCCTGCCCCTCTCAAACTTGAGCCTGACCACCTGAAGATCCGGAAGCAGCTCAAAACCTTCCTCTTCTCCTCTGCTTTCCCTCTCTCCCTTTCTCCTGACTTACCTGACCTATCTGACTGCTGTACCGACTAGTTGCTTGGCTACCCTCAGAGTCTCACTGAGCACCAGGCTGTTTCTTGATCAGTCACCATTGCATTGCCTCCAGACCTACCATGCACTTAGGGGCTGTAACTGTAACCCTACAGGCTCTTGTTCTCTTTGCACTACCCACGGGGGTGCTGCCCTGGCTGCACTTACTCAGAGCATTGCTGCCCTGTTTCCCCCTCCCTTCTGCCCTGTAACCCCCCTTCCCCTTGCACTTCTCGTTCTTGCACTTGCACAATCTGAATGACGAAAGGCCTAGTAAGATCGTTTGTCTTGTCCCCCCTCTGTCTTCCCTTCCTTGTCTTGTTGCACTTAGAAACACTTGTGTACAGGTGCGTTATAAATTACTTATCATATCAAATCATATCATATCAATGTACTCTTGGAACACAAGAATTCACTCACTCTGAGTGATTATAAAACTGGCAGTTGCGTGGCTGTTTATAAACTCCAATAAACATTACAAAATAAAATTCAGAATAAGAAAAAAGGTTACATCATCATTGGCAAAGGTTTGCACCACTTCATCCCTGCCAAGAACTTCACTGGGCAGCTTCTCAAACCAGGCTTGGTGCAGCGAGACAGCACAACAGGAGCAGACATGACAAGATATCTCTACCTTCTCTCAGCCCCGCAGAAGCTATGCATTTCTTTTTGCCAGCCTCGTCTGATTCCCCCAATCTAACGGACACAACTACAGTCTAGTACTCTTCCAGAATGGTCAACTGCTGATAGTACTCCACAGATAGCCAGCTGATGTACCCTGTGGAATGCCTTGGCAAGTAAACACCCTCTGTTTCTCTGTTCTTGCAACATTATCAAACAGTAATTCCAAACAATCCTTGACAGAGTCGAAACTGGCCTAGGCATAAACAAAGTATTTTTACAGTGTTTCAAGAAATGCAGAAGATATCCAGAAATTAAGCTTTCATTGAGAATTGGAAACAAACATCCACTGCTGCACCCAGTGTGCATTTCACATAGACTCCATATTTGAGTCAAAGATATTACATTTCCTGAATGCATTACAACGCCCTACAGGGAAAAGCTTTTATGACCTGTCCGCTGACCCAGTGGCTCAGTCTGCATTTAACCTATTGAAGATGACCCTTTCCTCGAACCCTGTGTTGCGTGTCCAGACTTCGGCCAACACTTCTTCTTACAGACAGATGCATTCAGAGAGGCACTGGGGCTGTACTGTCCCAAGAAGAAGACGGTGGCCTGTACCCCATTTGCTTTATGAGCAGGAAGTTGCTGCCTCATGAGTTGCCATATTCCACATTTGAAAATGAGTGTTTGGCAATAAAATCGGCAGTTAAGGTGTTATGGTATTACCTGCTGGTTCTGAAGTTTATTCCTTTTACAGACCATGCTCCTCTAAAGTGGCTGGCTAGTGTGAGGGGTCAGAAATGTAAGGCAGACGACTTTCAGATGATTTATCAACCATTGCCATTTAAAAAAATTAAAATTGTCAACCAAATGCCTCACTTGCCCTACTGTAATGGGGGCCTCCCTGCCTATATAAACTACATAAACCTAAACAAGAAAATATATGGCAATTCACAATGTCAACAATTATATTCACAGTGCTTTTAAAGTCTCTGATTGTAACCTGTGTGAATTCTCCTTCCCCAGGTTTTAAGTCAAAGTCAATTCTGTGGATGCACCCAAAACAGCAAGGAAATCCGGGGTTGAAACAAAGTTCAAACACAGTTCTTAACAGAAAGAACTCCCAACACTCCATAGTTCAACATATAAAGGATTCCTCTCTCCAGGAAATTTAGGCAGTTAAAAGTTCCTTAAACAGTACAAAAGGAATTCTTGGTCAGCATGATCTCTGTTGAAACTTAAACGCTTCACAAACATAACTAGGTTGAAATCGGCTTCTCTTCCCAGTTATTCTCTCTCAGCACCATGAAACATAACTTCTTCTGGTTGAGAAATTTCATTGTGTTTCTTTCTTGGCACCATAAACACCAATGGCTTTTTTCACAGTGCTTCTCTCTCAGCAACATGGAACAAGACAACTTCTACTGTAGTGATTCACACCCTGTCCTCTACTTTCACTTTTGTCTGGTCTACTCTCCTGCTAGACCTAATTTATAAAAAGATACACCATGCAGCTTCACAGTGTTTTAGTTGTACTGCTTCTGAAGGATCAATCCCACTGATGCTTCTAAACTTGATCACTTCATCAACTTTAAACAGCTTTAAATAATTCCTTACAACACTTTAGTGAAGTCAAAATTTCCACCAATGCTCCTTTAAGTCTGCCAGACAGACAAGGTCTCTTCCTCCTCGTAACACCAGCTTTCTTTTAGGGCCATTCATCAACCACTTGTGTCTTTTGTCAAGCGATCAACCAAGTACTTTCAATTTAAACCTCTATTGTTTCAGCAATGTCAGTTCATGACTAACTGTTGTTTCATTTACAATATAGTTATTCATTTACAAGCGCTACCTTTAGAGGTATTACATTAGCTCCTTTTCCTCTGATAGCAACAGTTATTTCCACAGAAAACTTTTCTGAGCCACGTTTGACTGAGGGCAATGCTTGTTCAATTCTGGGCTTAAGGTGATGCTTGTGTGTTCTCTTTGGTTCAAAATATTGAGGTTTAACACTTGGTTTCACAGGATACAATGTTTTTGCTGCGTTGCTTATGCTCTGTCTGCGTGTTAGAATCACTTCTATGCACACGTGACCACCATTAACGTTGTTAAAGCTGTTTCTGTAATGTTTAATGTTCAAAAGCATATTTTTCGAATTGCGAGTGCTACAATTGTTACACCTCAGTGTCTAACAAACTCCGGTCAGCTTCAGACAATTTCACTCCTTCATGAGTGAAAAGCAACTGGTTACAGTTGCCCACCTGCGATGCCTGAAGGTTTGGGAACACACAGAAACGCTCACCGGCTTCTCAACTTCTGTCACAGGCTGCATGACTTCTACTACGTATATTTTGTCAACAAGGTACACTTTTCACCTCAAGCTGCCTTTGGTCCCACCATGCAGGCATGGAGTTTGGCTCACTACAACCCCCTGGAGCACGCCAGCCTCCAGGCACGGTCTTCTGCACGCTTCTTGCTGCAAACGCTCTGCAATTAGGTTCACAACTGGGAAAGATTTTGAATCTTAAGCTTCCGGCTGCGCAACCTCTGCAATCCAGACTTTGGGGGAACAGGACCAACACAGGACTGGTAACTGGGATATGCTGATGGAAAATCCCAGCATCCTTCAATTCCTCCCACTTCTGTGAATTCTGCCAGCAGCGTGCTTTCTTCTGCCACTTTCTCCTGTCCCAGTTGCTTCTGCTGCTACTACTACTCCTCCAACCACGACTACCTGAGGGAGATTCTTATCCTCTCAGCCTCTCTCATGATGTGAGGCTGTTAAGCTTAATCGCCTGACCTTGAAGCCCCTTGTAACAAATGAGTTCTAACTGGTAATTTACTACTTTTAACTTTAGAACTATTTTGTTCATGCCTTTAAAAAATGCTTCATCAGGTTTTATTACATAAGGGAAAGGCAGTTCATTTATGCCACCATTTATGTGTTTACTTTCTCTGTACCTTTGGGAGAAAGGGGGGTGTTTATTCACAGAAGGTACAACAGGTTCCTCCTTAAGTAAAGTGGTTAATGATGTTGGGTCCACTTAACCCATATTTCTAAACTCAACATAGGGTTCAGATACCTCACAATGGCAAAAGGTCATTACATTTTTTCGTATACAAGAAAGGTTACTCCCTTTCAAAGGAGAATACTGTGTCTCATCCCATGGGATCCCTTCACCACCCTGGGCCCTATCTCCTTCCAGGGTTACCTCTAGCAGTACACCACCTCCAAGGTCAGGATCAGGAAGCATCTGGTAGGAGACTTTAGGCAGGGGTACAGTGAGGAATCCATAGGTTTCATGTGAATCCATGTGTCACTATGCACAAGGATTCTAACCACAGAGTACTATGGTGGTTCCTGTCCCCGCAGCCCTCTGACTTAGACACTATTAATCGGCTGGCTCGGTCCCAAGTTGTACCGGATGTCCTGTCTCGCTGCAGTTCCATGCCCGACCGGCCTGGATCTGTTGCACGGGTATGTGGGGAACATCGGGCGTTTCAAGCAAAAGAAGAGAAATTGATTCTGTCTGCACCTGCTTCGGTCGCTCAAGCCGCGCAGATGTTGGCACCCGCCACGGTGGCAGCCGCACCCATTTTGGTGGCACCTCAAGCTGCAGAGATGTTGCACCCGTTTCGGCAGCACCGGTCGAAATGGGTAACATGGCACACACCACAGGAGACCCAAAGATGTCA
The DNA here is from genome assembly GCF_040938575.1 of Ambystoma mexicanum. Classification (NCBI taxonomy): domain Eukaryota; kingdom Metazoa; phylum Chordata; class Amphibia; order Caudata; family Ambystomatidae; genus Ambystoma; species Ambystoma mexicanum. The sequence continues at coordinate 292,586,156 of NC_090922.1, forward strand.
GCACTGGCTTTGGCGGCACCAACGTGACACATGCAACAAAAGACCTGGCACACACCGTAGGACTAGCAGAACATGCCGCAGGAAAAATGATAGTGACACAAGAAGGGAGATGGACACATATAAAGAAAGCCTGGCCGCTCAACAAGTGCGGGCAGGATAATTACTGACCTGCAATGCCAGAACACCATCAGGAACCTGAAAGAAGGAAGAAACGCCATCACCACGTGGACTAGAATAGGAGAAAGTGAAGGGAGAACGGCAGCCATAGCATGGGCGGGACAAGCTCAGGAAAGACGGGATTGATGAATCTAAAAAAGAAGGAAGTGGATTGGCTGTAACAGGCAGGTGGGACTATAAAAGGGAGAGGAATGCCTGTTACAATGTTGCACTTTCTGCCTTGCAGGATGACTTGCTCCCAGGGGAGGACTCAGAGGAGTGGTGTGCTCACAGAAGCTTTAGAAGAAAAGACAAGAGCCCTTACCTAGAGTGTATCGGGAGATGGTCTGCTTATCTGAAGGGGTGAAGTAACCCCATACCTGGAAGTCTCCTGTTATTGGTGTATACTCTCCTGTTATTGGTGTATACGTTATTGAATAAAGGTGGAAATGTACCTTGAGTTTTCCTCCTCTGTCAATCCTACACCAGGATTTGAATGAAATTACCATACGGTATTGTTATCCCTTGCCCCTGATCCGCAACATCCTGGAGTCACTCAAGAATGCCAAAGTGTTCACCAAGTTGGACCTTTGTGGGGCCTACCACCTGATTAGAATAAGACCAGGAGACGAGTGGAAAACCGCCTTCAAGACCTCTCAAGAGCATTTCAAGTATCGGTTATGCCATTCAGCCTCTGTAATGACCCTGCAATTTTCCAGCGGTTTATGGATAACATCTTTTTGGATCTAATCGGTCTCAGTATGTGAGTCTAATTGGATGTTATCCTGATTTTCTCCTCTTCCCTTGAAGAACATCACTTCCATGTCTCACAAGTTCTTCGTCATCTGCAAGAAAACCATCTTTATGTGAAGACCAAAAACTCTGCTTTTATCAGAGTCTGAAGAAGCCCCCCCCCTGTGTCTCCTCACCTGTGACCTCCGACGTAAGAATTATGGTAGACTCTCTGACTCTCCTTCTTTCTTTTCTGTGTACTTCTTCACTCTTCTCCGCCTTCTTTCCCTTCCTTCTTTCGTAGAGAAAAGGACGCTCTCCACCTGAGGCCACCTTGACAATGATTTGAGAATCGTCAGGCGGACCCAAGGGAGCTCGCCCCCAAATTCAGGGAAAAAGCCTGGTAAGGCGCAAAAAACCCTGAGCGGAATCAGCATGCAGATGTAGGTCTTTCTTTGGAAGAAAGGTCCAAATCCTTAACCGGAGTAGGCATTGGGACCCAGGACAGCTAAAGCGTAATGGAGTAATGACTGTGTCTCCTGGAAGGGGCACAATCCAGAGAGTACGGAGTCCAATAGGTTCTGAAGGTAGGTTCCAACCAGGATGACTGGACAGCCACCTATGCAGGTAAGAAAAGGGGAGCTCGAAAGCGAAGGCTAACAGAAAAGGTGGACGATAGGAAGGAAAGAGAGAGAGAAAGACATTATCCAAGGCAAAGCCAGCAAGGTGTAAGAGTGGAGGAAGTAGAGAAAAGAAGAACGGAAGGGAAATAAACACCTGAAAGCTCGGAACGAAGGAGGAAGGATACGCTGGCGTGCAAAGCAGGCAAACAGCGAGAAGGGAAAGAGAGAGAGAGGCGAACACGGTACACGGAAGGACGCGACCGTAAGAAGGAAAAAGGAATAGAGCAAATAAGCTTGACCCGAACGGGGAAAAGGCAAACTGAGGCAAGGAAAAAAGAAAGGTAGGGTACGAGGGTTAAAGCGTAGGGACGGAGAAAAAACCACAAGGAGGAAGCACCGGGCGGTCCGACGCGGGCAGTTCGAAAGAGTTGCAGCGCGTCTGGTAAGGGGGCGTGTCAGCCTATGTAAACAAAGGCACGTTGAACACTAGAATGCTGCTTCTGATTCCGCGGTGGCCTAATGAAGCCGCCATTTATTCCATATCTTCCACGGTTGAACCGTGACAGCATGCCCCCTCTTCTGCAACCTTCCACCGGGTTTACCCGGGTGGAGGCGATGAAAGCGCCTGAGTAACCTGGGGGCGTGAATATGCCTTCTGGGTTCCCACGTGCGTTCCTCCACGGGATAACCTTTCCAATGCACTAGATATTGGAGGGTTCCATGCCTGTATCGGGAGTCTACAAGTCTTTCAACCTCGTATTCATCTGGAGGCGGGTTCTTGAGGGTTAGAGGTCGAACCCTCTTGCGGCCGTAAGTGTCTGGCTTGAAGGCTTTTAATAATGAGGTGTGAAATACAGGATGTATCCTCTTGAGACTGGGAGGTAGCCTTAAACGAAAGGCCACAGGGTTGACTTGAGATTCAATGAGATACGGACCTATGTACCGGGCAGTGAATTTCCCAGCATGTGTCCACCTTGGAAGAAACTTAGTGGACAACCACACCTTGGTACCTGGAGTCCAGCCGGGGTTAGGTAACCTCCTGCTATCTGTCTGTTTCTTATATTGAGATCTGCTGGCTTCAAGTTGTACCTTGGCATCTCTCTGTATGCATCGTTGGTCTTCCAAGTGTGTATCTACCGAAGGTACGGTGGTTGTAGGCAATCCAAAGAAAGGAATGTGACTGGGATGATACCCATAGGTGAACAGAAATGGGCTAACCCCAGTAGCGGAATGTCTTGAGTTATTATATGCAAACTCAGCCATAGAGAGGAATGACGCCCATCTCTCTTGTTCTTGGCTACAAAAGCAGCGGAGGTACTGTTCTAAGGTGGCATTAAGTCATTCTGTAAGGCCGTTGCTCTGGGGGTGGTAGCCCGAGGAGAGGGCGCGCTTAATGCCCAATGATTTACACATTGCAGACCAAAATCTTGAGGTAAACTGAGTCCCCCTGTCAGAAATGATACTCGTGGGCAAATCATGCAGTCTGACAACATCCTTCAAGAAGACAGCCGCTGCTTCAGGAGCTGAGGGCAGGCTTGAGAGCGGGGAAAAGTGTGCCAACTTACTTAAAGAGTCCACAGTGACCATAATCGTGGTATAGCCAGAAGATGGCGGTAAATCGACGATAAAGTCTGTCGAGATAAGTTCCCAGGGCTGGGATGGTAATGGTTCTTGTTGAAGTAGGCCTAAAGGCTTAGATACTGAATTTTTATTGGAAGCACATACTGGGCAACTAGCCACGTATTCCTTAGCATCCTGATGCATGTTAGGCCACCAGAATTGTCTAGACAAAATGTCTAAGGTAGCGGTCCGGCCCTTGTGTCCTGCAGATGGCAGATCGTGACACCAAGACATTGCTTGTACTTGCAGGTCCCTTGCGGGTAGGTACAGCCTACCCTGAAAAAAGTAGAACGGTCCTCTCTTTTCCAGGTCAGTTTGTCGTAAAATTGGATCAGTTGTTACCTTAGTGGCTTGTTCCACTTCCTGCAGAAAGGAATTAATAACTCCAATGAATCTCTTTCCTGATAAGATATGGTCTACCTTCGGCTGACCTCTAGCCTTATCTTCTTCCTCAAGACTTCGGGATAATGCGTCAGCCAATACGTTCTCCTTCCCAGGCAGGTAAGTGATTTCAAAATCATATTGCGGAAAAAAATAAGCCCAACGAGCATGTCTAGAATTGCGACACGCCATCTGTTGCAGCACTCGTAAATTACGATGATCCGTGCGTACTTTAAAGGGATGAGTGGATCCTTGAAGCAGGTGTCTCCATTCAATGCAAGCTTGACGAATGGCCAAAAGCTCTTTCTCTAACACCGAATAATTTATTTCACTAGGAGTGAGAGTTCGGGAATAGTATGCCACTGGATGCTCCTCGCCATCCTCTCCTTCTTGTAACAGAACAGCTCCTATTGCTCCTCCTGAGGCATCAGTCTCAACAATAAAAGGTAAGGATTGATTAGGTTGGATCAAAATTGGAGCTGTGGTAAAAGATTCCTTGAGCTGTTGAAAGGCTTGATCAGCTGCCTGATCCCATTCAAGCCTTCTTCCCTTCTTTAGCAACTGAGTAATGGGAAGTACCTTTTTGGAGAAGTTGGAAATAAACCTTCTATAAAAGTTAGCGAGACCTAAGAACCGTTGGATGTCCTTCACGGTCCTTGGAATAGGCCATTGCAGCACTGCCTTAACCTTTTCTGGATCCATCTGTACCCCTTCCCGGGAGAGGATAAAGCCCAAATAAGAGATGGAAGACACTTCGAAGACACATTTCTCGGGTTTCACCAACAACTGATGGTCCCTTAATCTCTGTAATACTTCCGTGACATGTCTTCTGTGTTCAGCTGGAGTGGAGGAGAAGATCAAAATATCATCCAAGTATACCACTACCAACAAATACAACAAGTCTGAGAATATCTTGTCAACAAAATGTTGAAATATTGCTGGAGCATTAACCAAACCAAAGGGCATCACTCTATACTCGAAATGCCCAAGTGGAGTGCGGAAGGCCGTCTTCCATTCGTCGCCCTCTCGGATTCTCAACAGATGATATGCCCCGCGTAGATCAAGTTTAGTAAAGATCTTGGCTCCCTTAACCGCCTCCAACACCTCCTTTATTAAGGGCATGGGATAGCGGTCTCGGATGGTCATGCTATTGAGACCACGGTAGTCAATACAAGGCCTCAACTCAGTGGTTCCCTTTTTGGGTATAAAAAACATGGACGCCCCCGCCGAGGAATGAGATTCTTTTTTTTTTTTTTTTTTTATAACTCTGTTTATTGAGTTTTAAAGCATAACAACATAACAAGCAACATAAATCATCGGCATTCAACAAATGAGAAGGGCATAGCATGGCAGCAACAGAAACATTGTCCAAGGCAAGAGGGGCAACACCAGGCCAGGGGCCACAGGCAGTTGCATGTCAAGGCAGGCAGGTGGGGTTAGGCAAGATGTTGAGTTGTATCGTGAATAAGTCCATTCTGCAGATTGGCATCGAGATACACCCTGAGCGCTCTTCTTTCTGGGAGAGACATTGGATACATACGGCCAAACGGTACTGAAGTTCCCGGTCTCAGATCAATATTGCAGTCTTCTGACCGGTGAGGAGGCAAGGAGCGAGGTAATCTGTCTTCAAAAATGTCTATAAACTGATGGTAATAAGGGGGAATCGACTGCAACACTGAGGTTGATACGGGTATTGAGAGGCTAGCTGCAGAAGCTGGGTGAGCCAAGGGGAGACAATGCTGGGTACAATAGGTGGAAGCGAATTGGATGGTATTAGCAGACCAATCAATCTGAGGATTGTGGCGACGTAACCACGGGATTCCCAATATCACGGGAAAATGAGCTGCCCTGATGATGTCGAAAGAGAGTTGTTCTTGATGTTGCAAAAAAGACATCTGACCCATATCGGTCTCTTGGGAGACGGGTCCAGAGGATAGCGGGTTGCCATCAACCCCTTCAACAGGGATGGGGTTTTCCTTGAACAGCAGAGGAATACGGTGTTCCAAAGCCCAATGAGTGTCCATAAAGTTACCGGCGGCTCTGCAGTCTAACATTGCGAGTGTCTCAATCGGAGGGTCAGCTCCAAAGGTCAAAGTGATCGAAAAAAGCATTAGGCAATGGTCGTCGGTAGGTACGCCCTCTTGGCTACATCGGCAGGGACTAGTCCTTCCAGCCCGGATCCTTTCCCTGCTCAGGACCGGGGAGATCCGTTTCCCGACCGTCTGGGCGGAACTTCGGGACAATTTCGAAGCAGGTGTTTAGAGGATCCGCAGTACATGCAGAGCCCCAGATTCTTACGGCGTTGACGTTCATCCGGAGTTAAAGGAACTCTTGCGGCCCCTATTTGCATGGGTTCTTCTGGTTGAGTCTTCCCAGGAGGGCTCATAGGTGTCATTCTGGAGGGAAAAAGAATCTTAGTCCTTCGTCTTTCCTGTCTTCTCTCCTGCAGGCGGTATTCTTCATGTAAACCACGGCGAAATAGGGTCTGTTGAGCAGAATCTGGCCAGGCTGCTCCTGTGGCCAATCTACTGAATGAGGAGGCATAAGTTTGGACATCCTGTGACCCCTGTCTGATATCAAGTAGTGCCTCATAGGCAGAGTATTGGACCTCTGCTCGCCCGAACCTGGACCTTAAAAGTTGAGTAAACTGGGAATAGTCATTAATGGCTGGGTCTTCTTGAGTGATTAGAGGAGTAGCCCAAGCCAGGGCATTTCCCGTCAAGTTAGTGACTATAAACCCCACCTTGGATCGGTCAGATTCATAAGCCTTGGGGCGAAAGGTGAAATACACTGTGCAAGCCTCCAAGAACTCCTTCAACGTCTTGGGATCCCCTTCATACTTCCCAAATGAAAACACGAGGGGGGGCAGATCACCACGAGTCTCTTCCCTGACGACTATCTGTTGTTTTAGGGTTTGATTCTCGGCGCGTAGATTCTGGACTTCTGAGTGAAGACCTTGGATGGCGTTGACCATCTCTTGGAATTGTTCAAGGGACGCCATGGGTTTTAAGTGGCGCTGCAAGCTATCAGAGTCTGAAGAAGCCTCCCCCTGTGTCTCCTCACCTGTGACCTCCAACGTAAGAATTATGGTAGACTCTCTGACTCTCCTTGTTTCTTTTCTGTGTACTTCTTCACTCTTCTCCGCCTTCTTTCCCTTCCTTCTTTCGTAGAGAAAAGGACGCTCTCCACCTGAGGCCACCTTGACAATGATTTGAGAATCGTCAGGCGGACCCAATGGAGCTTGCCCCCAAATTCAGGGAAAAAGCCTGGTAAGGCGCAAAAAACCCTGAGCGGAATCAGCATGCAGATGTAGGTCTTGCTTTGGAAGAAAGGTCCAAATCCTTAACCGGAGTAGGCAGTGGGACCTAGGACAGCTACGGCGTAATGGAGTAATGACTGTGTCTCCTGGAAGGGGCACAATCCAGAGAGTACAGAGTCCAATAGGTTCTGAAGGTAGGTTCCAACCAGGATGACTGGACAGCCACATATGCAGGTAAGAAAAGGGGAGCTCGAAAGCGAAGGCTAACAGAAAAGGTGGACGATAGGAAGGAAAGAGAGAGAGAAAGACATTATCCAAGGCAAAGCCAGCAAGGTGTAAGAGTGGAGGAAGTAGAGAAAAGAAGAACGGAAGGGAAATAAACACCTGAAAGCTCAGAACGAAAGAGGAAGGATACGCTGGCGTACAAAGCAGGCAAACAGCGAGAAGGGAAAGAGAGAGAGAGGCGAACATGGTACGCGGAAGGACGCGACCGTAAGAAGGAAAAAGGAATAGAGCAAATAAGCTTGACCGTAACGGGGAAAAGGCAAACTGAGGCAAGGAAAGAAGAAAGGTAGGGTACGAGGGTTAAAGCGTAGGGACGGAGAAAAAACCACACGGAGGAAGCACCGGGCGGTCCGACGCGGGCAGTTCGAAAGAGTTGCAGCGCGTCTGGTAAGGGGGCGTGTCAGCCTATGTAAATAAAGGCACGTTGAACACTAGAATGCTGCTTCTGATTCCGCGGTGGCCTAATGAAGCCGCCATTTATTCCATATCTTCCACGGTTCAACCGTGACAGCTTTCCACCAGAGCCAGATGAGCTTTTTGGACATATTGTAAGCAATTCCGGCATTCAGATGGACCCCACAAAGGTGCAGGACATCAGGAATTGGCAAAGCCTTTCAGATAGGAAAGCAGTCACATTTTTTCTTGGGTTCGCCAAATACTACTGGGATTTCATAGCCGATTTTGCCTTATTGTCCTTGGCCATTACCCAAAAGTTGTGTGCCAATCAGCCCTTTTTAGTGGACGAGTTCTGTGCTGTATTGTTACAAGCCGATCCCTGTAACTCGCTGGAACATCCTGTTGCATACCTTTTGCGCAAGCTCACTGTGATGAATCCTGTGGCATCATCACTGATCCCAGCCTAAGGTCTGTAGCCATGTGACCAGGAGAGCAGCCGCTACCTTATTCTGACCCTGGGGGTTGTATTCTGAAGTTGGATCACATGGGAGGAGATGGCTGTCAGGGGAGTTGATGGCTCTGTCAGGGGAGACGCAGAGTCCATCCTCTTCTGAGGATGAGGTTTCCCTAGTACCTGAAAATTTAATAGAATGTTGTCACAGTAGGGCCTCCCCTCCCAGACCTACCCAAGGTGGCAAATATGAGAACCCTTATTGTAAACATGAAAATGATGTATATAAGTGTCAGGGAGTTCATATTACTACTTATAGTAGTTATAACTCTATATTGGGTTTGGACTGTAGATCCAGGAGAAAATCATTAATTCTTTTGAAATCTTCCCTTAAATATACATCTTTTAAATCACTCAAACAGAGTAGACTGGATAATGTTAAAACAACTAAGAACATTATGGACTTCTCCTAGTACTGATACGAGGAAGAGGGATCCAGAGTTACCCAAGTGTAATGATTGGTCTCGTTGTCATAGCAACCTACACTTGAGCAGGACCTTTAAACATTTAAAGGCCTTTCAGGTGTGGGCCAAAGTAGAGCAGCAAGAGCCGCAAGAGCAGCAGGAGTAGCAGGAGCAGCAGGAAGAAATAGAGATTGGAGTCGCTGCTGTGCTGACAGCGGGATGCTGTGCAGAGAACGTGGCAGAGGTCGGGATCCCTGGTGTATGCAGAGGACATGCAGTGGGAAGCAGTTTTGAGGCCAGCTACACTAAGGGAGGGAGAAGCTCGGTTTAGAGAAGCGGTTTACAGGATGCAGAGTCCTGTAAACCGCTCCGGTGTAAGGTTTTCACCGGCGACCCTACAGGGTTGTGAAAGCTCCATCGAAGATTAGCGCGGGCAGCGGCAGACTGATGGGAGCTGTAAAACATTGCAGGAGTCCCGATGAACGAAGAAGCAGAGCCAGCGCATCAGAAAGAGATTCCAGGACATACTGGTGAGTTGGCCTGATGCAGGTGACCCCAGGGCATGACAAAGAGACCGCTGAGTAGTTTTGAATACCGAACTGAAGAATACCGAATCGTACAAGCTCACATCAAGTCTCACTGCTCCCCCAATGTACAGCTACCGTGAAAGATACCCACTCACCAGACCCTACAACGCAGGAGCAGTGCGAACGCTACCCAAGGTGGACAAAGACGCACAAGACGGAGCTGGTGACAGCTACATGGACAGAAATGACTGAATTATCAAGAAGCAATACCTCTGTCGTTAGAGACACAATTACGACAAAGCTGCATCCAACATGAAGCACACGTGCCATATGCACATTCGGGACACTCACACACCCAACTACATGAAGAATATTTGCATACAGTCGAATGGGTTAGAGGACAGTGACATGTACATACACGTTTATTATTTTAGTCATTAATTTGCCGTAGCAGTGCAGGAATGCAATGAGCAAGAAGAAAACGTGTCAATGCTTCCAAATGCTTACATGCAAATAATCCTGTGGGATGACAGGAGCACTCTCCACTCGAGGGACCTGACAGCCATAACACAGTAGGCCATGATCGTCTTAGAGAAACCTGTGCTATGCAGGACGCTGTGCAAGCAGATCCACTGCTGCAGGAACAAAGCCTCCACGGTCACAATGTTGCAGGTGACATTCCTCACCCTGAACTAAAGTAACATCGGTCGCAGGAGAGGCCCATTCCCCCTAAAATACAGAATAATTCAGAGCTCCTGTGCTCACAAACGTGATCTCCAAGCACGTGATCCTGCCGAGCTGATGAGGTGCAAAGATCAGGTGGCTGGGAAGAGAAACCCATCTCAGGGACCAGACCATGGTCGCAAAAAACTTGCTACAGATAATGTTACAGTTCTGCATTGGAAAGGGAGCGTGCCCATGGTAATAATGGTCCACACACAGTAACAACGCTGACAAATAGTTACACCTTATGGACACAATATTGCACGTGTACCGTGAACAGAGTTTGTCCCAGGCTTGGGGGCCTGTGGCCGACCGAACGAAAATTCAGGACGCTAGGGGTGGGTAGCAGGGATCACCGACCAATCATGGGGCCAGCACACTGTAACAATTCTAGTGTAACAATTTTTGGGAATGGTCCAAGCCTGACACCTGGCTCGGTCTAGTCCAATAGATTAATACCTATATAGGATCCTATAGGGGAACTACCACTCAGCAGCTTATCCAGAGTGGAGTTTGGTTTTTGGAGAAAAGCCTGGAATGTGATGCAAGCCGTGACGCCATCCATTGTTAAAACTGGATAGCGAGCAAGCGCACTTCAAGAGGTGCCTGTATTTGCTGCCGTGCACGTGTTCCCTGTGGTTTGTTGGCTGTAATAAACCCCAGTTATACCTTGCTACTTGTGTGGACCTTAAGTACCTTTGAGTTGGGAAGGAGTTAGGCCTTCCACGTGTTCTGCACCTGCGGGCTCCTAGCAGATGGCTCTGCCTGTCTGGGGTTCCACCCTAACAGAACAATTGAGTTTAAGCAAACTGGGTGCAACTCTCCTATTAAGAGATATCGAATAGGAGAATATTGTATCCTGCATCGCCAAGCCAGCAAACTGGGCGCCACTCTCCTATTAAAAGATGTTGAATAGGAGAATATTGTAAACCGCGTTGCCAAAGCCAAACAGGCAACTTTCTCAAAGAGGGATATCCAATAAGGGGACATTGCCAAAGAAAGCTGAGAGTGATACCAATGTAATTTGAACATAACCGTCCCATGACAAGATACCTCAAGGGAAGAAGTTGTAAACTCCCTTTCCCTCTTTCTCTTCTTTTCCTCTGTTCTCCCCTGACACGGTTTCTAGACAAGTCTGATCTATGAACGTCTCATCAAAACAGGTTCTTCCCTGTTCTTCCAAAACCATCAAGAACCACATTGACACCCTTGCTCCTGCACTGGCTGACTTCTGTAAACACTTCTTCACCATTGGAGCCTTCCCTTCCCCCCTGAAGCACTCTCTTGTGCACCCTCTTCTCAAGAAACCCTCAGTCGACCCCTCCTGCCAGGCTAACTACTGCCACATCTCCATTACTCCTTTTCTAGGCAAACTCCTGGAAAAGCTGACAATCTCTGAGTTTAATCTTCACACTGAATCTGTTGGTTGTCTCCATGACCATCAGTCTGGCTTCAGAGCAGCCAGAAGCATGGAAACTGCTCTCCTGAACATCCGTGAAGACCTGCTCTCTAACCTTGGTTCTAATCTTCCCTTTGTCCTCATCTTGCTCGATCTCGCTTCTGCCTTTGACATGGCCAACCATGCCATCCTGCTCAATCGTCTCCGTGATAACCTGGGTATCACCGATCAGGCCCTGGCCTGGCTGACCTCCTTCCTCTCGGATCGACACTCCCAGGTCCAACTTGGGATCTTCCTTTCATCTATCTCACTCTCTACCTTTGGTGTTCCCCAGGGGTCTAACCTCTCTCCCTGGGTGTTCAACCAATACCTGGCACCTCTCTCCCACTGCATTGCTGCTCTCTGCTCCAAATTTCAGTGCTATGTGGATGACACTCACCTTGTTTTCAGGCTCCCCTCTGCCACCTCTTCTCCTTCTCTCATCTCTAACTATCTGTCTGCTATCCAGAAGTAATATGCCACCAACGATCTCTGCCTTAGTAAGATGAAGATTCTCCTCATCGGCACACCTGCACCCTCCTTTCCTGTCACTCTCTGGCCGGCCTCCCTTGGCCCTCTTCCTGCTCCCACCTGTGAGGCTAAGAACCTCAGCGTCATCTTCAACTCCACACTCTCCTTTTCTCCTCATGTCTCTAAGAAGTCAAACTACCACTGCACCTCCTCAGAGGTATTCTTCCTTTCCTCTCCTTCTCCCAGAAGCTCACTTTCTCTAGTGCTCTGGTTCTCTCTAGGCTGGGCTACTGCAACAGCCTCTTTCTAAATCTGCCTTCTTCTACTCTCCGCCCTCTGCAACTCACCTAGAAAAGGACTGCGAGACTTGTCCTTGGCCTAAAGCCCATGGATCATATCTCTCCAGCACTGAAATCTCTGCATTGGCTCCCAGTGGCTGTAAGGATTAAGTTCAAGACCCACTGCATTATCCACAAGGCCTTCTAAGGCCTGGGTCCTTAATATCTCCAACTCTCTCTTAGTAAATACCTTCCTACACGAGCTCTTCGCTCCTCCACCTCCAACTCCCTCAGGGTCAGTCGCTTCTCCAAGCAACAAGTTGGTGGTAGATCTCTATCTTCAGCTGGTGCCTGCCTCTGGAGCAGCCTCCCTGCCTCTATAAAACTTGAGGAGAACCATCTTCGGTTCCGGAAGCACCTCAAGACCTTCCTCTTTGCTTCTGCCTTCTCTCTTTCTCTCCCTTGCTGATTTCCTGTCTGATACTGCACTGGTCACCAGGCTACCCTCCAATTTCGGGCCCAGGTCCCTGCCGGACCAGTTGCACACCTGCACTGCCTCCCGGCAAACCTTTGGGGCTGTATCTGTAACCCTACAGTCCCCCTACCTGCACTTTTAGACACCTGCTGTCTGCACTTACCCTTGCACTTGCCACCTGCTGTCCGCACTTCTTGTTATTGTTTTGATCCCATCTACAGCACTGCCCAATTCCCCTTTCCCCTGGCACTTTTGCCCTCCCTCTCCCCTGCACTTGCTCAATCTGAATGTCACTTGGCCTAGTAAGATCGTTGTCTCTGTCTTCCCTCTGTTAATCCTCCCTTGCCTTGTCACGCCTTGAAACACTTGTGTTTAGGCGCGTTACAAATGCCATATCATATCATAAACCACATTACCAACAGCCAGAATAAAAATCAGATACAGCAAGAGAGAAGCCCTCCTTGTAAACAGGAACAATGGGTAGAGAATTTTTGTAACCTGCATTGCTTATGGTAAACAGATCAATTTGAGAACTATTGTCCTTTTGTGCATTATGTTGGTGAAAGAAACTTTACGCCAACTTTATTGACAAGCCATACCACAAAGTACAAGGTGTGGTAGTAGGAGTTTTTTCCTGGCAAGAGAGTAAACCAGGAAAGGGACAAATAATGGTTAGCCCTGGCAGGTGAGTGGACCAGGAAGAAGATAACTTGACGTACTGTGAATGTGGTAGAAGGTTTTGGTGGAAAGAAGTGGTAAATCTACTACAGTGTTTTGATGTGCTGTTGTATAACCATCCTGACTACAGTGTTGTTTATGAAGAAATATAACGTGATAACAAGTGATTGATCTTCAGAGAAAAAGAACATTTACCTTGACATCTGAATTGATGTGTGAAGAGAAAGTCTTTTTGGTTTGCCAAGTGGAAGGTTGTGGAAACTTTAACCATTGTCATTAAGTATCAAAAACCTTTTGAACTGAGACGGTCACTTTGCCAAGAGAAGGACATATCGAATGAAAAGAACTGTTATTTCTACATGGAGCTGAACTTGGCTAGTGAAAAAAACCTCTGAAATTTAACTTTGGTTTGGAATATCCTGAATTGATCCAGGGGAAGGGAACCCAACCCTGGTCACAAGGATTCCTGCTTATAACCTTTGTGTTTGAATTTACATGGTTTTTTGGGACGTTTAAACAGCCAAATAATTCCTGTATGGTTTTGTTGGCTGTATTAGTTTGAGGGACCTTTAGACATTAGGTAATATTCCTTTAGCCTTAGTTTGTTAGGTAGGGAAATCATTGTTAGGCTAGGGAAAGATAGGCATTTATCTCACCCCTTTTCATTTAATAAAATGGCGACTTGTGAGAAACCTATGCCTGTATTTACGTCTCACATTTGTGACCCCTCAAACTAGGAAAGAGACATTTTCCATCACCTTTAATGGAACTTTGGTGAAACGGAGTATTCCAGATGCCTTTTCCTAAAACAGTTCCGGGCACGGGAAACTAAACCCTGGAGACAAGAATTGTTCTGATGGAATTCTACATATATATATGGTTTTGAACAACTTGCTTAAAGTAAGAACAGATATGATATTGTACTTTTTGATTTTGTATGTTAGTGTGAGGGTCAGATGCAGTCTGCACACAAGGTCAACTTTCTTTAGTTTTAGTTTCATAGGTAGGGACATTTTCTTTTGATTAAGGCAAGATAGGCCTTTTTCCACACCCATTTCCATTTAATAAATATGGTGTCAACATTGAAACGTTGTAGCTGCCTCTCATTGCTGATCCCTGTGAGGAACCTGAGGACGACCTCACTTCTTTTCCCCCTGTATCCTCCTCTCAGGTGGCCAGGGAAAGGCCACCGCTTTTTGACCTGACCCTGGGGGTGGATATACAAGGGAGGATCACCTGGGTGGAGGGAACTTGCGATGTGGGGAGAGGACATCCTTAGGTGAGACATGGTATCCCCATTCCGTTTTCATAATGAACCCTCTATCTGTCAAGCCTTTGTAGGCTACTGTCAGCCCTTTCCCTTATCTTCTCTCCAGAATGTCCCCTAGAAACAGCACCACAACACTGGGATGAGGAAGAGATCAACCAGTAAGACATATCCTCATTTGGTTGAGACAAATACATATCAGCCTTATATTGTTAATACAGACACACATCAGTCAGGTACCAAGATGAGGAGGAGACAACACAGAGTTATACATACTCCCTTTATCAATTCCGACATCCCCAAACACAACTCTGGTAATGAGATGAAGCAGGGGACCATAGTCAGGCAATTGGACTTAATTACCCACACCTGAGGTCACTAAACACTCCGAATGGATATAAAAAGCATTGCTGCATTAAGCGGGGAGGAACGGGCTGGAGACATAGGACCAGGGAGCTGTGTCAAGCAGGAGAGAGGGAGGCTCAAGTGGAGGCCGGCCATGAGAGGTTCTGGAAGTCCTGCTACTCTCCTTATGAGGTACACACAGCAGGAGCTGTGGTACGCCCAAGAACCCTAGCCCCTGTGGGAAACCAGGAGAGCAAGCAGTGCTCTCTGAGGCTGCCACGAAGGAAAAGCAAAGCGCGTGTTAGCTGGAAAGCAGAAGGAGGAGTGAAAACAAATAGAAGGGAGCTACTGTGTGCAAACGGTGAGTGGACACAAGGGAAACACTCATACTGGGGTTCTCCGGGAACTTGAAACACATATCTTTTTAATACTGAACAAACTGAAAGTTATTGTAAGTACTTTTGAATGCTGAAACAAGTGCTTTTAAATACTTAATGAACTGAAAGTCATTATAAGGACTTTCGAATGCTGCACAAAGAAAAGGCAAGTTTTGAGCACTCCTTAGTGGAGTGAAAGAAAGGTGGTGCATCTAGGAGATACCACAGAATGTACTGTCAGAGACATAAGTAGTGACAAAGCCAAGAGAATACCAAGCAAATTATGAGATGAGAAACCAAGTATTGGCTAAAGCTAAAAGAGTTCAAGGAACTGCAAGTTAAGAGCAAACCTGTAGTGGCAAGAGCCAGAAGAATACAAAAGTGTAACAAAGTGCATGGTGGCCAACCAAGCCACGGTAAAGTGTTAGAAGAGTGTGACACTGATGAAAGAACCAAGCTTTAGTGTCAAAGGAAAGCAGTGGCCAATTGTTGATAGAAAGCAGTCAAGGAGGGTTATCAGTTGCGTGACCTGTAATAGGCGGACCGTGTGGTCTGACAACTGCGCCTAGACTGAGTGTCCCTCTGTATAGAAAAGAAAGTGAAATTATCCATAACGAAGCTTGTGTTTTGCAACCTCTTCTTATGTGTTGTGAAGTCAAGAAACAGAACTACCTATGTGAACCAGTGAAAAGTACTGATGTCAAAAGAGCTGGGAAGTGTCCCAAGGAATTGTGTTGTTTTGAACTGATGTCAAAAAAGGTGGGAAGGGTCCCACAGAATTGTGTTGTTTTGCGAAGCTGGAAGATTTTAACTTGGGGACGGGAATCCCGATACCTGTGAACTGTTTTGCACTTGGGGAAGGGGAAGCTGATTACAAGGCAAGAGCTGGAAGAAGCTCTGAACTTTATTTTGAACACTATTCACTTTGATGCTGACATCCCTACACATTGTATACAGTTAGTTGTGAGGGCAAGTAATGGTTTGTGACACAGACACTTGATTTGGACTTCATGACACAGACTATCCTTAGTTTATTTAGGTAGTGAATTCCCACCTAAGCATAGGGCAAGTTAGGCCTTACTCCATCCTGCCTTTTAAGTTAATAAAACTATTTAGAACCAATGTTGAACCTGTTGTCTGTGTCTACTTAATAATGCCTGCACACCCCTGACATCACTCCTAGCAAACTCAACTATTGCATCAAAGAGGCATTAGAACAATGGCAACATCACATTTAAGGAGCCTGCATTCCAGGTAATGTACAGACAGACCATCGCAATTTACAGTGTCTTCAGAAACTGCAGAGTTGGAACAGCTGTCAGGACCGTTCAGCCTTCTTCTTTTTCCAGTATGAGTTCCTCTTGACTTATATTCTGGTGACCAACAACAAGAAGGCAGATGCCTTCCCCCATTTCTTAGCCATTGAAAGATTGCCTTCTGATCCCCTACCCCCTGTTAAACATTTCATGGGTGCTCTGCAGTCTTACCTGGAACACATCCAACAGACAAACACATCCGACCCATTGTTGCCAATCTAGTCCAATTGACCGACAAACCAACATCAGTATGCACAGTGGACTGCTGTTACACGGCCATCGGTTGGACGTGCCATCTACTGGGCAATGCAAGGCAATCCTGCATACCTACGGGTTTCCAGGGCAGCTGGTGCGAGGGGTCAGAAATGTGAGGCAGACAACTTTGTGAAGGTTTTTCATAAGATGCCATTTTATTAATTCAAAATGGTTTGATGAATGCCTCACTATCCCGACTCTGACAAAGATTTCCCTGCCTATCAACATAAACTAAAAGAAACATATACAGCAAACTTAACAAGGTAATATATGGCAATAACAGAAATAGCAGTTATGTTCAAAACCTGATGATTGTTTTTCCTTGTAACCTGTGTGAATTGCCCTTTCCCAGATTCATGCAGGATTTTAATTCACAGTTCAGAATAAGGAAATACCATCTTGCAACAAAGTTGTAATAAAGTTCTTCTTAATCCAGTAAGTCTCTCACTTGGACTTGACCAAGAGTTCAAAATATTCAATATCAAGTGTTCTTCCACAGTTCATCAGTATCAACAAAAATGCCTTTGTCAAGATGATTCTTCAACAGTTCACAAAATACTTGCATCAGCAATGTTGATTTGTCAGGATGATTCTGCAACAGTTCCCAGGATACTCTAGTGGTCTTGCCACATCTTCTTTAACACGTTTAACCACACCACAGTACTTCAATAACGTCCACCTGGTCAACTCACCTGCCAGGTCTACCACTGTAAGGTCCCTTATCCCGGTATACTCGCCTGCCAGGACTAATGCAACTACAAACACTACTATAAGTACTTCTGTGGTACAGTTAACTTAAAAAAAACTTGTTAAATATCTTGCCGTTCCATAAGATCAGTTTTGACTACTTCTTCTGTGAAAACATGAAACACATTGGTGCTGTTTGTTCTACCCATGTGATTGCCACATGCAATGCAGGTCACACTACTCTCCTCATGAACATTCTCCGTCAGAGGAGCAGCTCTCCTGCCACTCTTATTTTCCCACTCTTGTATTAACCAAGTGCTGATAATGGATTTTGTTCACTCTTGCTCTTTTCTTAGCTTAGACAATGCTTGTTTAGGTCAGTTCCCACTCTTTCTTCTTCCTCAGGGTCAACAAACAACTAGCTTTTTAATTGACCTCTCATGGCTTTGGCAATGTTGGTTCTTATTAACTGGCTTTGTTATTGCCCTCTTTTGGCTTTGGAAATTGTAGTTTGTATTCACTTCTGCTAATATTGCCTTCTTTTGACTTGGGCGGCGACTGTGGACTCTGACCTTTTTAAGCACACCGATACTTCTCTTGCTTGAGCACACAATTCTTATTCTGTCACTTTATCTTCTGTGTACCAGCTCACAATTCCCAATAATTATTATTCTTCCACTTCCCTTCTTCTACATCAGTTCGCCATTTAAAATTATTATAATTCTGCCACTTCCTTTCTTTTGCGTCAGTTCGGTATTTAAAATAATGAAACTTGGCCAGCGGGCAATCAGTTCTTTTGTTCTGCTCAGGCCGGCAGACTGCTTCTCTCTGCTTTCAATGGCCTACGCCAGTCAGAAAAGGAGTGCTCCTCACTCCTGGGCCACTCTGGTGCTTGCCTGACACCGGGGCCTGACTTACAATGGGGAAGCTTCTTAACTTCACGCTTCCCGCCGCACGCCTCTGCAGTTACGTTCTTCAGGGCAAAAGCTTCAACAACAACGCTTCCTGCTGCACAACCCTGGCATTTAAGGTCTCTCAAGGTAGATAACCTCTCAGATTCGTCACCCAATCGGCCAATGACGGGGATGCTGGTATCTTGGCTCTTCTTCAGCTGCAACTGCAATGTGGAGATTCTGCAACCACTCCACCTCCCAATACTTCTCTCTATGGCCTGCAACTGAAGGGGCCTTTTCTGCCTCTTACTCTCCCGCAGATATCGGTCATTACCATTAGTAGGCTGCAGCTTGCAGCCCACTGCCTCTGCATCCCTCGTCTTGGCACCAGTACTTTGGGCATTGTGGGACTTGATGTCCCCAATGTTCAAATGACTTCTTTCAATGGGAATATTGTTACCAACTTAATTTCAATCCTTAATTACATTTTCTAAAGGAGTATTATAAGGATTTAATGAGTGGTTCTGTTTTACATGGGAATTATGGTTTTCAGATTTAGAGATGTTAATGTTTAGAGATTTACCTTAAACATTCCCCTTTTGATTAGAAGTGTTTTAACCTCCATAAATGTAAGTGACTTCTGGGAGTGGGATGCTTACACCCAATACATAATTTGCCATGGTGGTTTTCACCTCCATCAATATAATTGGCTTTGGGAAAGAAAAGCTCCCTTCGACAGCAAGCCATTAAATATTCTGGCATCACTGACATGTCCTCTTCCGAGGAAGACAAGTACAGCATCTCTCATAGCCGAGTCCTCCTGTTCCATTGAGGCCTTTCTCCTCCCAGGTGATTCTCTTGGCTAATATCACCCCTGGGGTCAAGATCAGGTAGCAGCTGATTTTCCTTGGCTACCTGGGAGGAGACTTTAGGAAGGGTCTTTGTGAGGACTCTGCAGGATTAATCAAACTGGGCACAGAGGCAAATAAGCTCTTATCAGCCAGTATCCCATACTCATTGGTGGCCCGGTTTACAGGAACAAGTAACCGCTTACGTGTTGTCTTCCCCGACATGTGCCCAGGCCAAACCTCGAGACAAAGACCTGTTGTCACATGCCGAAGACACTGGCGCGTGTGGTCTCAGTGGCGCCTGGCAAGCCATTGAGGTTCCCAGCACGTCTCCTCCACGTTTCATTTTGAGGGTCTAGCTTCTGCAGCCTCGGCCGCAAGAAGCCTTTTCCGTCTGTTTCACATGGAAGCCTGTGCATTGCAACCCATTCACGGTAGGCTCCGGGTGAGGCGCTATCCGAGTTTTCCTCGCTCCGTGTGTTACTTCGCTGCGCCTTATTCTTTTGTGTTTCCCTGGTATTTTGTCCCTCTCCACGGCCCCCCGCCTACTCGGCTGTGTTTTCTTCTCTCTGTCTTTCTCTTGCCTGCTGCTTCTCCCTGCTTCAGTAATGTCCTCCTCATTTCTTTCCTCCCGTGTATTAGCCTATTTTGCTCTGCCCTCCCCGCTGTGTATTATTTTTCCCAGACCTTTATTTCTGCAGACTCCAGTTCTTCCCAGTTTTCTTAGTTTGCCTTTTTACTCCTTTTATCCCTCCTTCTTCCATCCGTATTTTGGGTGCTACAGGTCCTGACTCCTGTTTACTCTCCAACTCAGAAGACAACGTCTTCCAGTACCTGCACTACTCCTGCCCTGAGGGTTTTTTTGTGCCGTCAGGCTTTTTCCACCAAATTGTTTGTTCCGGAAGAGGGGCCCACCCCATGCCTCTCTGCCCAAGATCAGGGTGGCTTCCTTCCGGGGCAGACCTTATCCGCTAACAAAAAAAAGGCACTGTGGAAGAAGAAACTCGTGCAACCTGTGGACCCCGAGACTTCAGGTGAGGAGGAGGCTGCGGGGTTGGACCGGAAAAAGGGTTTAACTTCTGCAAGCATTGACACCTGTAGTGTTGTTGCAAACCATTGAACAACCACCCTATCTCTGGCACACTATTGCTACAGGGTTTATAGTTGACCTGCCCAGGTCCAATGGGATGAGATGTATCATGGTGGTCATCGTCTGCTTTTCCAAACTAGCCCATTTCATTCCACTCCAGGCTCTACCCATGTCCCAAATGACAATGGGGATTTTCCACCATGTTTACAGTCCTCATGGACTAACAGAGAAAGCGATATCAGATCACAGTTCTCAGTTCATCACCCGTATTTGGTCTCAACTCTGCACTCATATTAAACTTCAGCGTTGCCTTAGCTCTGGATACCACCCTCATACCAATGGATACATGGAGAGAACCAACCAAACTTTTGTTATTCCTCACACAGTATCGAAGAACGCAGCAGGAACACCCGTTGTGCTCCCAACACCACCACTACCACCTGTGTGCTGCCAGAGCTGGTGGAGCAGCACTGATGCCGTTTTCTGCAAAAAGGTATGCCCTGTTGGGTTTTATCACTGCCGGAGAAGGGCGATATAATAATTTGCAAAACTTCACCATCAGCCATGGAACAGGCTCTTAAATACCTCTGAAGAAGCGCATCTCATTTAAAAAATCATAGCAAACGTTTCAAAGCTTGAGTAAAGGGCTACATCCCTCCATTTTAATGTATCCCTCACTGGTATTGCAACATGTTAAGATGCCTCTTTTGCCTAAGAGCCTTTGTTTGCCTGCATGCTTCCTGCTACGTGATGGGCTGACTCCTCCTCCTTAAGCCAAACAGATGCGCCGGTAGGCGGAAGCCGGCCCATCCACCAAAGGCCCTCATCTAAGGCTCTGTCTGTTCCTGTCCATCCTGGCAGGTCTCTGGGGGCCGCTCTTGTTACACTTTTTCAACGATGGCAATTGAGACGACAATGGTCGTTGTGTGGAACCGCATTGCGTGGGAATTTCAAGATGGCCATAAATCACTGGCACGGACGAAGTGACAGTCTAGTTGTTGCACGCTTCCGACAGACGTGATCTGACGATCACATGACTTCATTTACGGATCGAAGAACATCTATCCTGTGCATCGCTTCTGCTTTGCATGACGCTTTGTAAGTTTGCTGTACTATTTGTCAAACTTCTGTTGATAAATTAGAAGCTCTACTTATTTCCCTCTTTTCTGACTGTCTTTTCCTTGTAGCAATCCTTCGCATATCCTCTCTCCAGCGGTTCCCCCACTTCTGGGCTTTACGCCTCGTAACCCCCTTCCCGCTCGACTCTCACTTCTCCAACCACACACCAATTTTGGGCAAGTCTTCCCTCACGAGAAAGTGAGTTCTTTCACATCATCAGTCAGTTCACTTTCTCTCTCTCTCTCTCTTTTCCATGATTGATTCTCTTGCTTTTATTAGGAATCTCCCGTTACCCTTCGACTCAACTCCCTTACCTGCCACCAGGAACAGTCGACTCAAACGACTTAATCCCATGTTGAGATTGGTTTCAGTAAGTGCTGTTCCCCTCCTCCAGACTCTCTTCTTTAGTTACCCCGTCATTTCCCATTATTTACCTGTCTATCCCTTGTTCTGTAGGGATCGCAACTCCTCCTCCAGCAGCCTTACTCCAGAGAAGAACCAGTATCCCAGAAGCACTCTCCAAGACCGTCCAGGGTTTTCTTCCCCAGAGGGTTTCCCTGGGGTTCCTGTCTCTCCCTCTCTGACATCCATTACATCCGGGGATTGGGATGGGCAGGAGCTTCCAGGAGATTCTTGCATTCTTCAATTGCTGCTCCAGAAGACTGCCGTCAGGACAGGTTAGTGACAGTAACGTTATTGATCTGTCAATCTATGAACCTTTTTGCAAGGGTGCTATATGGCCCTTTGCAATTAAACTTTAGACTTTACCCTTAGCATTAACATCTCTATTCATGCCACCTCAATGAGCACCT
Organism: Ambystoma mexicanum; assembly: GCF_040938575.1. Lineage (NCBI taxonomy): Eukaryota > Metazoa > Chordata > Amphibia > Caudata > Ambystomatidae > Ambystoma > Ambystoma mexicanum. The sequence continues at coordinate 292,608,122 of NC_090922.1, forward strand.
TTACTCCATGATTTTATCCAGGCGCTATGTGATCGCACCCTCAGCTTTCAAGTAAGTGTGGACTTTCTCTTTGCTCCCTGCACCATCCTCCAATCTGTTGTGCCTCTCCCAACTGACTTCTTCTATAACCCATCCCCGGTCTCAAATCACCAACCATTCAACCATTCACACCCACTCCATCCTTGGACTTCTACCTCATTCTCCCTGACCCCCCCTACTGTTGTGCTACTACACAGGTTTTGCCCACAAAGTAAACCGATTAAATATGCATTTTTCTAACTATGTATTTTTAAGCTTTTTTTAAGCAGTCTTTAATGCTTGGATATGTATGTGTTTCTGTTCAAAATGTTCAGCATACTTCCTAACATGCTAGAAACCTGATATTAGGCATCTGGGTAGGTTGCCTGGTGTAGACAGCGGGAAACATATAAAATTTGAATTTTTCTAAGTTTGTGAATTTTTGTAAGGGTTTCTTAAACAGTCTGCAATGTTTGTATAAGTGTGTGTGTGTCTGTTCAAAATGCTCAGAAGGCTTCCCCACGTGCTAGCAACCTGAAATTTGGCATGTGGGTAGGTTGCATCGTGATATGATATGATATGATATGGCATTTGTAACGCGCCTATACACAAGTGTTTCACTATGTGAACGTTAGACAATGGGAAACATATAAAATATACATTTTACTAACTATTTTTTGTTTAAGTATTTTCTTAAGAAGTCTGCAATGCTTGCATATGTGTAGGTTTCTGTTTGAAATGTTCAGCATACTTCCCAACATGCTACAAATCTGTAATTTGGCATGTGGGTATGTTCTATGGTGCACACAATATAAATATATTTTTCTCTGATTTTGTTAATTTTTGTAAGCAGTTTATAAGCAGTCTGCAATGCTTAGGCAAGTGTATGTGTGTGCTCGAAATTTTTAGAATGCTTCATCACATGCTACACACTTGAAATTTGGCATGTGGGCAGGTTACATGGTTTAGACAATGTAAATAGTATATAATATACATTTTTCAAATTTCTATTTTTCATAAGTGGGCTGCATTGCTTGGATATTTGTGTTTTTTTGTTCGAAATGTTCAGCATACTTCCCAACAGGCTACAAACCTGACATTTGGCCTGTGGGTGAGCTGCATGGTGCTCACTATGTGTTCATTATAAAGTTTGCATTTTTCTAACTATGTATGTTTAAGCTATTTTAAAGCAGTCTTCAATGCTTGGATATGTGTATGTTTCTGTTCAAAATGTTCAGCATACTTCCCAACATGCTAGAAACCTGAAATTTGGCATGCGGGTAGGTTGCATGGTGTAGACAGTGGGAAACATATAAAATATGAATTTTTCTAATTTTGTGAATTTTTGTAAGGGTTTCTTAAACAGTCTGCAATGTTTGTGTAATTGTGTGCGTCTGTTCAAAATGTTCAGAATGCTTTCCTGAAATTTGGCTTGTGTACAGGTTCCGTGGTTTAGACAATGTAAACAGTATATAATATACATATTACTAACTATGTTTTGTTTAAGTATTTTCTTAAGCAGTCTGAACTAGATGCATATGTGTGTGTTTCTGTTTGAAATGTTCAGCATACTTCCGAACATGCTACAGACCTGTAATTTGGCATGTGGGTACGTTCTACGGTGCAGACAATATAAATATACTTTTCTCAGATTTTGTTAATTTTTGTGAGCATTTGATAAGCAGTCTGCAATGCTTAGATCAGTGTATGTGTGTTTGCTTGAAATTTTTAGAATGCTTCTTCACATGTTACACACTTGAAATTTGGCATGTGGGCAGGTTACATGGTTTAGACAATGTAAATTGTATAGAATTTACATTTTTAAAGCAGTCTGCAATACTTCGATAAGACTGTTTGTCTGTTCAAAATGTTCAGAATGCTTCGCCACATGCTAGAGACCCCATATTTGGCATATGGGCAGGTTCCATGGTTTAGACTATGTAAATAGCATATAATATACATTTTTTTTCAAATTTCAATTTTTTATAAGCGGGCTGCATTGCTTGGATATTTGTGTTTTTCTGTTTAAATGTTCAGCATACTTCCCAACATGCTAAAGACCTGACATTTGGCCTGTGGGTGAGCTGCATGGTGCACACTATGTGAACATTATAAAGTATGCATTTTTCTAACTATGTATTTTTATGCTTTTTTTAAGCAGACTTCAATGCTTGGATATGTGTGTGTTTCTGTTCAAAATGTTCAGCATACTTCCCAACATGCTAGAGACCTGAAATTTGGCACGTGGACAGGTTCCGTGGTTAGACAATGTAAACAGTATATAATATATATTTTACTAACTATGTTTTGTTTAAGTATTTTCTTAAGCAGTTTGCAATGCTTGCATATGTGTGTGTTTCTGTTTGAAACGTTCAGCATACTTCTCAACATGCTACAAACCTGTAATTTGGCATATGGTTACGTTCTACGGTGCAGACAATATAAATATACATTTCTCTGATTTTGTTAATTTTTGTAAGCATTTGATAAGCAGTCTGCAATGCTTAGATAAGTGTATGTGTGTTTGCTCAAAATGTTTAGAATGCTTCATCACATGGTACACACTTGAAATTTAGCATGTGGGCAGGTTACATGGTTTAGACTATGTAAATAGTATATAATATGCATTTTTAAAATTTCTATTTTTCTTAAGTGGGCTGCATTGCTTGGATATTTGTGTTTTTCTGTTCAAAATGTTCAGCATACTTTCCAACATGCTAAAACCTGACATTTGGCCTGTGGGTGAGCTGTATGATGCTCATTATGTGAACATTATAAAGTATGCATTTTTCTAACTATGTATGTTTCATCTTTTTTAAAGCAGTCTTCAAAGCTTGGGTATGTGTGTGTTTCTGTTCAAAATGTTCTGCATACTTCCCAACATGCTAGAAACCTGAAATTTGGCATGTGGGTAGGTTGCATGGTGTAGACAGTGGGAAACATATAAAATATGTATTTTTCTAATTTAATGAATTTTTGTAAGGGTTTCTTAAACAGTCTGCAATGTTTTTGTAATTGTGTGCGTCTGTTCAAAATGTTCAGAATGCTTTCCCACATGTTAGAGACCTGAGATTTGGCACGTGTACAGGGTCCGTGATTTAGACAATGTAAACAGTATATAATATATATTTTACTAACTATGCTTTGTTTAAGTATTTTCTTAAGCAGTCTGAAATGGTTGCATATGTGTGTGTTTCTGTTTGAAATGTTCAGCATACTTCTCAACATGCCACAACCCTGTAATTTGGCATGTGGGTACGTTCTACGGTGCAGACAATATAAATATACATTTCTCTGATTTTGTAAATTTTTGTAAGCATTTGATAAGCAGTCTGCAATGCTTAGATAAGTGTATGTGTGTTTGCTCAACATTTTTAGAATGCTTCATCACATGCTACACACTTGAAATTTAGCATGTGGGCAGGTTACATGGTTTAGACTATGTAAATAGTATATAATATACATTTTTCAAATTTCAATTTTTTTTAAGTGGGCTGCATTGCTTGGATATTGGTGTTTTTCTGTTAGAAATGTTCAGCATACTTCCCAACTTCCTACAAACCTGACATTTGGCCTGTGAGTGAGCTGCATGGTGCTCACTATGTGTACATTATAAAGTATGAATTTTTCTAACTATGTATTTTTATGCTTTTTTTAAGCAGTCTTCAATGCTTGGATATGTGTGTGTTGCTGTTCAAAATGTTCAGCATGCTTCCCAACATGCTAGTACCTGAAATCAGGCATATGGGTAGGTTGCATGGTGTAGACAGTGATAAACATATAAAATATGATTTTTTCTAATTTAATGAATTTTTGTAAGGGTTTCTTAAACAGTCTGCAATGTTTTTGTAATTGTGTGCGTCTGTTCAAAATGTTCAGAATGCTTTCCCACATGTTAGAGACCTGAGATTTGGCACGTGTACAGGGTCCGTGATTTAGACAATGTAAACAGTATATAATATATATTTTACTAACTATGCTTTGTTTAAGTATTTTCTTAAGCAGTTTGCAATGCTTGCATATGTGTGTGTTTCTGTTTGAAACGTTCAGCATACTTCTCAACATGCTACAAACCTGTAATTTGGCATGTGGGTACGTTCTACGGTGCAGACAATATAAATATATATTTCTCAGATTTTGTTAATTTTTGTAAGCATTTTATAAGCAGTCTGAAATGCTTAGATAAGTGTATGTGTGTTTGCTCGAAATTTTTAGAATGCTTCATCACATGCTACACACTTGAAATTTGGCATGTGGGCAGGTTACATGGTTTAGACAATGTAAATTGTATATAATTTAGATTTTTAAAGCAGTCTGCAATGCTTCGATAAGTGTGTTTGTCTTTTCAAAATGTTCAGAATGCTTCCCCACATGCCAGAGACCCGATATTTGGCATGTGGGCAGGTTCCATGGTTTAGACTATGTAAATAGTATATAATAAAAAAAATTCAAATTTCTATTTTTTTTAAGCAGGCTACATTGCTTGGATATTTGTGTTTTTCTGTTTTAAATGTTCAGCATACTTCCCAACATGCTACAACCCTGACATTTGCCATGTGAGTGTGTCAAATCGGTAACAAATTGCACTTACCTGGGCAGACTGCGACCCGGAATGGAGACAACTGGCGGATGTTGTGGAAATGGATGAATCCCCCGTGGGAGTCCTGCTTCCCAGCTCCTTCAATGATAAACCAGTTAGGAGGAGAGCAGGATCCCCAGGGAAACCCTCCTGGAGGGAAAAACCCTGAGCCGCTGCAACTCTTCGGAACGGGAGGTGGAAATGTGGACGGATCCTCTGTGCGCGCTGGACAACGAAGAGGGTCGGAGACCTTTCCAAGGAAACAAGATAGAACAGGTAAGTTCCAGGAAGTCTGGTAGCGAGAAATAAGTGAGAGTGGGAAGTGTGAAACTACGTACAAGGGATTAAGGAGGGTGTCCTCCAAGGAAAGAGACTGCTCTTGGAAGTGTCCGAGGGCTTGAGAAGCCGGTCCTGTTCTGGGGATGTGGTGGCGCTAGCAAACAGAGAATAGAAAGTAAGCTTTAGAATGCCGGGGAGAGAAATCTACTGAAGGGACATGAGTCTGATTGTACTCACTAACACGGGCGGCCAACCCGCCAGAAAACCCACGAATCCCACCAAATACGGCCAGCAGCTGAGTCTAAGCAAGGGAATAGAAATCAGAACAGAAGTAAGGACTAAGGAGAAACTCTGAGTCAGCAGAGGAAAGGAGTGTGAGTCCTAGAAGCAAACTTACGGAGCGTCCACAAAGGCAGTAACGGCGCGTATACAGACAGCACTTCCTTCCTTATCAGGAGTCACGTGACCTGGCGCGAGTGCGTCAGATGTACGTGAAACAACTAGACCGTTGTTGTCTCTAGGAAAAGTCGCCGTTATGGGAGCCTGCATTATCATGTTATGCGCCGTTCTCCCTATTCTACGGCTTTGCCACCATGACCAACATTGATAATGTGTAACAGAGTGAGCTGTATTGTGCACACTAAGTGAACATTATAAAGTATGCATTTTTCTAAGTATGTATTTTGAAGCTTTTTTTAAGCAGTCTTCAATGCTTGTATGTGTGTGTGTTTCTGTTCAAAGTGTTCAGCATACTTCCCAACATGCTAGAAACCTGAAATGTGTTATGTGGGTAGGTTGCATGGTGTAGACAGTGGGAGACATATAAAATATGAATTATTCTAATTTTGTGAATTTTTGTAAGGGTTTCTTAAACAGTCTGCAATGTTTGTATAAGTGTGTGTCTGTTCAAAATGCTCAGAATGCTTTCCCACATGCTAGAGACCTGAAATTTGTCAGGTGGGGAGGTTCCGTGGTTTAGACAATGTAAACAGTATGTAATATACATTTTACTAACTATGTTTTGTTTAAGTATTTTCTTAAGCAGTCTGCAATGCGTGCATATGTGTGTGTTTCTGTTTGAAATGTTCAGCATTCTTCCCAACATGCTACAAACCTGTAATTTGGCATGTGGGTATGTTCTATGGTGCAGACAATATAAATATATATTTATCTTTTTTTGTTAATGTTTGTAAGCATTTTATAAGCAGTCTGCAATGCTTAGATAAGTGTATGTGTGTGTGCTCGAAATTTTTAGAATGCTTCCTCACATGCTACACACTTGAAATTTGGCATGTGGGCAGGTTAAATGGTTTAGACAATGTAAATTGTACATAATTTACATTTTTAAAGCAGTCTGCAATGCTTCGATAAGTGTGTTTGTCTGTTCAAAATGTTCAGAATGCTTCACCACATGCTAGAGACCCGATATTTGGCATGAGGGCAGGTTCCATGGTTTAGACTATGTAAATAGTATATAATAAAAAAAAATCAAATTTCTATTTTTTATAAGAGGGCTGCATTGATTGGATATTTGTGTTTTTCTGTTCGGAATGTTCAGCATACTTCCCAACATGCTACAAACCTGACATTTGGCCTGTGGGTGAGCTGCATGGTGCTCACTATGTATACATTATAACGTTTGTATTTTTCTAACTATGTGTGTTTAAGCTTTTTTAAAGCAGTCTTCAATGCTTGGATATGTGTGTGTTTCTGTTCAAAATGTCCAGCAGACTTCCCAACATGCTAGAAACCTGAAATTTGGCATGTGAGTAGTTTGCATGGTGTGGACAGTGGTAAACATATAAAATATGATTTTTTCTAATTTAATGAATTTTTGTAAGGGTTTCTTAAACAGTCTGCAATGTTTTTGTAATTGTGTGCGTCTGTTCAAAATGTTCAGAATGCTTTCCCACATGTTAGAGACCCTCTGATTTGGCACGTGTACAGGGTCCGTGATTTAGACAATGTAAACAGTATATAATATATATTTTACTAACTATGCTTTGTTTAAGTATTTTCTTAAGCAGTCTGAAATGGTTGCATATGTGTGTGTTTCTGTTTGAAATGTTCAGCATACTTCTCAACATGCCACAACCCTGTAATTTGGCATATGGGTACGTTCTACGGTGCAGACAATATAAATATACATTTCTCTGATTTTGTAAATTTTTGTAAGCATTTGATAAGCAGTCTGCAATGCTTTAGATAAGTGTATGTGTGTTTGCTCAAAATGTTTAGAATGCTTCATCACATGGTACACACTTGAAATTTAGCATGTGGGCAGGTTACATGGTTTAGACTATGTAAATAGTATATAATATGCATTTTGAAAATTTCTATTTTTCTTAAGTGGGCTGCATTGCTTGGATATTTGTGTTTTTCTGTTCAAAATGTTCAGCATACTTTCCAACATGCTACAAACCTGACATTTGGCCTGTGGGTGAGCTGTATGATGCTCATTATGTGAACATTATAAAGTATGCATTTTTCTAACTATGTATGTTTCATCTTTTGTAAAGCAGTCTTCAAAGCTTGGGTATGTGTGTGTTTCTGTTCAAAATGTTCAGCATACTTCCCAACATGCTAGAAACCTGAAATTTGGCATGTGGGTAGGTTGCATGGTGTAGACAGTGGGAAACATATAAAATATGTATTTTTCTAATTTTGTGAATTTTTGTAAGGGTTTCTAAAACAGTCTGCAATGTTTGTGTAAGTGTGTGTGTCTGTTCAAAATGTTCAGAATGCTTCCCACATGTTAGAGACCTGAGATTTGGCACGTGTACAGGTTCCGTGATTTAGACAATGTAAACAGTATATAATATATATTTAACTAACTATGCTTTGTTTAAGTATTTTCTTAAGCAGTCTGAAATGGTTGCATATGTGTGTGTTTCTGTTTGAAATGTTCAGCATACTTCTCAACATGCCACAACCCTGTAATTTGGCATGTGGGTACGTTCTACGGTGCAGACAATATAAATATACATTTCTCTGATTTTGTAAATTTTTGTAAGCATTTGATAAGCAGTCTGCAATGCTTAGATAAGTGTTTGTGTGTTTGCTCAACATTTTTAGAATGCTTCATCACATGCTACACACTTGAAATTTAGCATGTGGGCAGGTTACATGGTTTAGGCTATGTAAATAGTATATAATATACATTTTTCAAATTTCAATTTTTTTTAAGTGGGCTGCATTGCCTGGATATTGGTGTTTTTCTGTTAGAAATGTTCAGCATACTTCCCAACTTCCTACAAACCTGACATTTGGCCTGTGAGTGAGCTGCATGGTGCTCACTATGTGTACATTATAAAGTATGAATTTTTCTAACTATGTATTGTTATGCTTTTTTTAAGCAGTCTTCAATGCTTGGATATGTGTGTGTTGCTGTTCATAATGTTCAGCATGCTTCCCAACATGCTAGTACCTGAAATCAGGCATGTGGGTAGGTTGCATGGTGTAGACAGTGGTAAACATATAAAATATGATTTTTTCTAATTTAATGAATTTTTGTAAGGGTTTCTTAAACAGTCTGCAATGTTTTTGTAATTGTGTGCGTCTGTTCAAAATGTTCAGAATGCTTTCCCACATGTTAGAGACCTGAGATTTGGCACGTGTACAGGGTCCGTGATTTAGACAATGTAAACAGTATATAATATATATTTTACTAACTATGCTTTGTTTAAGTATTTTCTTAAGCAGTTTGCAATGCTTGCATATGTGTGTGTTTCTGTTTGAAACGTTCAGCATACTTCTCAACATGCTACAAACCTGTAATTTGGCATGTGGGTACGTTCTACGGTGCAGACAATATAAATATATATTTCTCAGATTTTGTTAATTTTTGTAAGAATTTTATAAGCAGTCTGAAATGCTTAGATAAGTGTATGTGTGTTTGCTCGAAATTTTTAGAATGCTTCATCACATGCTACACACCTGAAATTTGGCATGTGGGCAGGTTACATGGTTTAGACAATGTAAATTGTATATAATTTACATTTTTAAAGCAGTCTGCAATGCTTCGATAAGTGTGTTTGTCTTTTCAAAATGTTCAGAATGCTTCCCCACATGCCAGAGACCCGATATTTGGCATGTGGGCAGGTTCCATGGTTTAGACTATGTAAATAGTATATAATAAAAAAAATTCAAATTTCTATTTTTTTTAAGCAGGCTACATTGCTTGGATATTTGTGTTTTTCTGTTTTAAATGTTCAGCATACTTCCCAACATGCTACAACCCTGACATTTGGCATGTGAGTGTGTCAAATCGGTAACAAATTGCACTTACCTGGGCAGACTGCGACCCGGAAGGGAGACAACTGGCGGATGTTGTGGAAATGGATGAATCCCCCGTGGGAGTCCTGCTTCCCAGCTCCTTGAATGATAAACCAGTTAGGAGGAGAGCAGGATCCCCAGGGAAACCCTCCTGGAGGGAAAAACCCTGAGCCGCTGCAACTCTTCGGAACGGGAGGTGGAAATGTGGACGGATCCTCTGTGCGCGCTGGACAACGAAGAGGGTCGGAGACCTTTCCAAGGAAACAAGATAGAACAGGTAAGTTCCAGGAAGTCTGGTAGCGAGAAATAAGTGAGAGTGGGAAGTGTGAAACTACGTACAAGGGATTAAGGAGGGTGTCCTCCAAGGAAAGAGACTGCTCTTGGAAGTGTCCGAGGGCTTGAGAAGCCGGTCCTGTTCCGGGGATGTGGTGGCGCTAGCAAACAGAGAATAGAAAGTAAGCTTTAGAATGCCGGGGAGAGAAATCTACTGAAGGGACATGAGTCTGATTGTACTCACTAACACGGGCGGCCAACCCGCCAGAAAACCCACGAATCCCACCAAATACGGCCAGCAGCTGAGTCTAAGCAAGGGAATAGAAATCAGAACAGAAGTAAGGACTAAGGAGAAACTCTGAGTCAGTAGAGGAAAGGAGTGTGAGTCCTAGAAGCAAACTTACGGAGCGTCCACAAAGGCAGTAACGGCGCGTATACAGACAGCACTTCCTTCCTTATCAGGAGTCACGTGACCTGGCGCGAGTGCGTCAGATGTACGTGAAACAACTAGACCGTTGTTGTCTCTAGGAAAAGTCGCCGTTATGGGAGCCTGCATTATCACGTTATGCGCCGTTCTCCCTATTCTACGGCTTTGCCACCATGACCAACATTGATAATGTGTAACAGAGTGAGCTGTATTGTGCACACTAAGTGAACATTATAAAGTATGCATTTTTCTAAGTATGTATTTTGAAGCTTTTTTTAAGCAGTCTTCAATGCTTGTATGTGTGTGTGTTTCTGTGCAAAGTGTTCAGCATACTTCCCAACATGCTAGAAACCTGAAATGTGTCATGTGGGTAGGTTGCATGGTGTAGACAGTGGGAGACATATACAATATGAATTATTCTAATTTTGTGAATTTTTGTAAGGGTTTCTTAAACAGTCTGCAATGTTTGTATAAGTGTGTGTCTGTTCAAAATGCTCAGAATGCTTTCCCACATGCTAGAGACCTGAAATTTGTCAGGTGGGGAGGTTCCGTGGTTTAGACAATGTAAACAGTATGTAATATACATTTTACTAACTATGTTTTGTTTAAGTATTTTCTTAAGCAGTCTGCAATGCGTGCATATGTGTGTGTTTCTGTTTGAAATGTTCAGCATTCTTCCCAACATGCTACAAACCTGTAATTTGGCATGTGGGTATGTTCTATGGTGCAGACAATATAAATATATATTTATCTTTTTTTGTTAATGTTTGTAAGCATTTTATAAGCAGTCTGCAATGCTTAGATAAGTGTATGTGTGTGTGCTCGAAATTTTTAGAATGCTTTATCACATGCTACACACTTGAAATTTGGCATGTGGGCAGGTTAAATGGTTTAGACAATGTAAATTGTACATAATTTACATTTTTAAAGCAGTCTGCAATGCTCCGATAAGTGTGTTTGTCTGTTCAAAATGTTCAGAATGCTTCGCCACATGCTAGAGACCCGATATTTGGCATGTGTGCAGGTTCCATGGTTTAGACTATGTAAATAGTATATAATAAAAAAAAATCAAATTTCTATTTTTTATAAGAGGGCTGCATTGATTGGATATTTGTGTTTTTCTGTTCGGAATGTTCAGCATACTTCCCAACATGCTACAAACCTGACATTTGGCCTGTGGGTGAGCTGCATGGTGCTCACTATGTATACATTATAACGTTTGTATTTTTCTAACTATGTGTGTTTAAGCTTTTTTAAAGCAGTCTTCAATGCTTGGATATGTGTGTGTTTCTGTTCAAAATGTCCAGCAGACTTCCCAACATGCTAGAAACCTGAAATTTGGCATGTGAGTAGTTTGCATGGTGTAGACAGTGGTAAACATATAAAATATGATTTTTTCTAATTTAATGAATTTTTGTAAGGGTTTCTTAAACAGTCTGCAATGTTTTTGTAATTGTGTGCGTCTGTTCAAAATGTTCAGAATGCTTTCCCACATGTTAGAGACCTGAGATTTGGCACGTGTACAGGGTCCGTGATTTAGACAATGTAAACAGTATATAATATATATTTTACTAACTATGCTTTGTTTAAGTATTTTCTTAAGCAGTCTGAAATGGTTGCATATGTGTGTGTTTCTGTTTGAAATGTTCAGCATACTTCTCAACATGCCACAACCCTGTAATTTGGCATATGGGTACGTTCTACGGTGCAGACAATATAAATATACATTTCTCTGATTTTGTAAATTTTTGTAAGCATTTGATAAGCAGTCTGCAATGCTTAGATAAGTGTATGTGTGTTTGCTCAAAATGTTTAGAATGCTTCATCACATGGTACACACTTGAAATTTAGCATGTGGGCAGGTTGCATGGTTTAGACTATGTAAATAGTATATAATATGCATTTTTAAAATTTCTATTTTTCTTAAGTGGGCTGCATTGCTTGGATATTTGTGTTTTTCTGTTCAAAATGTTCAGCATACTTTCCAACATGCTACAAACCTGACATTTGGCCTGTGGGTGAGCTGTATGATGCTCATTATGTGAACATTATAAAGTATGCATTTTTCTAACTATGTATGTTTCATCTTTTTTAAAGCAGTCTTCAAAGCTTGGGTATGTGTGTGTTTCTGTTCAAAATGTTCTGCATACTTCCCAACATGCTAGAAACCTGAAATTTGGCATGTGGGTAGGTTGCATGGTGTAGACAGTGGGAAACATATAAAATATGTATTTTTCTAATTTAATGAATTTTTGTAAGGGTTTCTTAAACAGTCTGCAATGTTTTTGTAATTGTGTGCGTCTGTTCAAAATGTTCAGAATGCTTTCCCACATGTTAGAGACCTGAGATTTGGCACGTGTATAGGGTCCGTGATTTAGACAATGTAAACAGTATATAATATATATTTTACTAACTATGCTTTGTTTAAGTATTTTCTTAAGCAGTCTGAAATGGTTGCATATGTGTGTGTTTCTGTTTGAAATGTTCAGCATACTTCTCAACATGCCACAACCCTGTAATTTGGCATGTGGGTACGTTCTACGGTGCAGACAATATAAATATACATTTCTCTGATTTTGTAAATTTTTGTAAGCATTTGATAAGCAGTCTGCAATGCTTAGATAAGTGTATGTGTGTTTGCTCAACATTTTTAGAATGCTTCATCACATGCTACACACTTGAAATTTAGCATGTGGGCAGGTTACATGGTTTAGACTATGTAAATAGTATATAATATACATTTTTCAAATTTCAATTTTTTTTAAGTGGGCTGCATTGCTTGGATATTGGTGTTTTTCTGTTAGAAATGTTCAGCATACTTCCCAACTTCCTACAAACCTGACATTTGGCCTGTGAGTGAGCTGCATGGTGCTCACTATGTGTACATTATAAAGTATGAATTTTTCTAACTATGTATTTTTATGCTTTTTTTAAGCAGTCTTCAATGCTTGGATATGTGTGTGTTGCTGTTCAAAATGTTCAGCATGCTTCCCAACATGCTAGTACCTGAAATCAGGCATGTGGGTAGGTTGCATGGTGTAGACAGTGGTAAACATATAAAATATGATTTTTTCTAATTTAATGAATTTTTGTAAGGGTTTCTTAAACAGTCTGCAATGTTTTTGTAATTGTGTGCGGCTGTTCAAAATGTTCAGAATGCTTTCCCACATGTTAGAGACCTGAGATTTGGCACGTGTACAGGGTCCGTGATTTAGACAATGTAAACAGTATATAATATATATTTTACTAACTATGCTTTGTTTAAGTATTTTCTTAAGCAGTTTGCAATGCTTGCATATGTGTGTGTTTCTGTTTGAAACGTTCAGCATACTTCTCAACATGCTACAAACCTGTAATTTGGCATGTGGGTACGTTCTACGGTGCAGACAATATAAATATATATTTCTCAGATTTTGTTAATTTTTGTAAGCATTTTATAAGCAGTCTGAAATGCTTAGATAAGTGTATGTGTGTTTGCTCGAAATTTTTAGAATGCTTCATCACATGCTACACACTTGAAATTTGGCATGTGGGCAGGTTACATGGTTTAGACAATGTAAATTGTATATAATTTAGATTTTTAAAGCAGTCTGCAATGCTTCGATAAGTGTGTTTGTCTTTTCAAAATGTTCAGAATGCTTCCCCACATGCCAGAGACCCGATATTTGGCATGTGGGCAGGTTCCATGGTTTAGACTATGTAAATAGTATATAATAAAAAAAATTCAAATTTCTATTTTTTTTAAGCAGGCTACATTGCTTGGATATTTGTGTTTTTCTGTTTTAAATGTTCAGCATACTTCCCAACATGCTACAACCCTGACATTTGGCATGTGAGTGTGTCAAATCGGTAACAAATTGCACTTACCTGGGCAGACTGCGACCCGGAATGGAGACAACTGGCGGATGTTGTGGAAATGGATGAATCCCCCGTGGGAGTCCTGCTTCCCAGCTCCTTCAATGATAAACCAGTTAGGAGGAGAGCAGGATCCCCAGGGAAACCCTCCTGGAGGGAAAAACCCTGAGCCGCTGCAACTCTTCGGAACGGGAGGTGGAAATGTGGACGGATCCTCTGTGCGCGCTGGACAACGAAGAGGGTCGGAGACCTTTCCAAGGAAACAAGATAGAACAGGTAAGTTCCAGGAAGTCTGGTAGCGAGAAATAAGTGAGAGTGGGAAGTGTGAAACTACGTACAAGGGATTAAGGAGGGTGTCCTCCAAGGAAAGAGACTGCTCTTGGAAGTGTCCGAGGGCTTGAGAAGCCGGTCCTGTTCTGGGGATGTGGTGGCGCTAGCAAACAGAGAATAGAAAGTAAGCTTTAGAATGCCGGGGAGAGAAATCTACTGAAGGGACATGAGTCTGATTGTACTCACTAACACGGGCGGCCAACCCGCCAGAAAACCCACGAATCCCACCAAATACGGCCAGCAGCTGAGTCTAAGCAAGGGAATAGAAATCAGAACAGAAGTAAGGACTAAGGAGAAACTCTGAGTCAGCAGAGGAAAGGAGTGTGAGTCCTAGAAGCAAACTTACGGAGCGTCCACAAAGGCAGTAACGGCGCGTATACAGACAGCACTTCCTTCCTTATCAGGAGTCACGTGACCTGGCGCGAGTGCGTCAGATGTACGTGAAACAACTAGACCGTTGTTGTCTCTAGGAAAAGTCGCCGTTATGGGAGCCTGCATTATCATGTTATGCGCCGTTCTCCCTATTCTACGGCTTTGCCACCATGACCAACATTGATAATGTGTAACAGAGTGAGCTGTATTGTGCACACTAAGTGAACATTATAAAGTATGCATTTTTCTAAGTATGTATTTTGAAGCTTTTTTTAAGCAGTCTTCAATGCTTGTATGTGTGTGTGTTTCTGTTCAAAGTGTTCAGCATACTTCCCAACATGCTAGAAACCTGAAATGTGTCATGTGGGTAGGTTGCATGGTGTAGACAGTGGGAGACATATAAAATATGAATTATTCTAATTTTGTGAATTTTTGTAAGGGTTTCTTAAACAGTCTGCAATGTTTGTATAAGTGTGTGTCTGTTCAAAATGCTCAGAATGCTTTCCCACATGCTAGAGACCTGAAATTTGTCAGGTGGGGAGGTTCCGTGGTTTAGACAATGTAAACAGTATGTAATATACATTTTACTAACTATGTTTTGTTTAAGTATTTTCTTAAGCAGTCTGCAATGCGTGCATATGTGTGTGTTTCTGTTTGAAATGTTCAGCATTCTTCCCAACATGCTACAAACCTGTAATTTGGCATGTGGGTATGTTCTATGGTGCAGACAATATAAATATATATTTATCTTTTTTTGTTAATGTTTGTAAGCATTTTATAAGCAGTCTGCAATGCTTAGATAAGTGTATGTGTGTGTGCTCGAAATTTTTAGAATGCTTCATCACATGCTACACACTTGAAATTTGGCATGTGGGCAGGTTAAATGGTTTAGACAATGTAAATTGTACATAATTTACATTTTTAAAGCAGTCTGCAATGCTTCGATAAGTGTGTTTGTCTGTTCAAAATGTTCAGAATGCTTCGCCACATGCTAGAGACCCGATATTTGGCATGAGGGCAGGTTCCATGGTTTAGACTATGTAAATAGTATATAATAAAAAAAAATCAAATTTCTATTTTTTATAAGAGGGCTGCATTGATTGGATATTTGTGTTTTTCTGTTCGGAATGTTCAGCATACTTCCCAACATGCTACAAACCTGACATTTGGCCTGTGGGTGAGCTGCATGGTGCTCACTATGTATACATTATAACGTTTGTATTTTTCTAACTATGTGTGTTTAAGCTTTTTTAAAGCAGTCTTCAATGCTTGGATATGTGTGTGTTTCTGTTCAAAATGTCCAGCAGACTTCCCAACATGCTAGAAACCTGAAATTTGGCATGTGAGTAGTTTGCATGGTGTGGACAGTGGTAAACATAAAAAATATGATTTTTTCTAATTTAATGAATTTTTGTAAGGGTTTCTTAAACAGTCTGCAATGTTTTTGTAATTGTGTGCGTCTGTTCAAAATGTTCAGAATGCTTTCCCACATGTTAGAGACCCTCTGATTTGGCACGTGTACAGGGTCCGTGATTTAGACAATGTAAACAGTATATAATATATATTTTACTAACTATGCTTTGTTTAAGTATTTTCTTAAGCAGTCTGAAATGGTTGCATATGTGTGTGTTTCTGTTTGAAATGTTCAGCATACTTCTCAACATGCCACAACCCTGTAATTTGGCATATGGGTACGTTCTACGGTGCAGACAATATAAATATACATTTCTCTGATTTTGTAAATTTTTGTAAGCATTTGATAAGCAGTCTGCAATGCTTTAGATAAGTGTATGTGTGTTTGCTCAAAATGTTTAGAATGCTTCATCACATGGTACACACTTGAAATTTAGCATGTGGGCAGGTTACATGGTTTAGACTATGTAAATAGTATATAATATGCATTTTGAAAATTTCTATTTTTCTTAAGTGGGCTGCATTGCTTGGATATTTGTGTTTTTCTGTTCAAAATGTTCAGCATACTTTCCAACATGCTACAAACCTGACATTTGGCCTGTGGGTGAGCTGTATGATGCTCATTATGTGAACATTATAAAGTATGCATTTTTCTAACTATGTATGTTTCATCTTTTGTAAAGCAGTCATCAAAGCTTGGGTATGTGTGTGTTTCTGTTCAAAATGTTCAGCATACTTCCCAACATGCTAGAAACCTGAAATTTGGCATGTGGGTAGGTTGCATGGTGTAGACAGTGGGAAACATATAAAATATGTATTTTTCTAATTTTGTGAATTTTTGTAAGGGTTTCTAAAACAGTCTGCAATGTTTGTGTAAGTGTGTGTGTCTGTTCAAAATGTTCAGAATGCTTCCCACATGTTAGAGACCTGAGATTTGGCACGTGTACAGGTTCCGTGATTTAGACAATGTAAACAGTATATAATATATATTTAACTAACTATGGTTTGTTTAAGTATTTTCTTAAGCAGTCTGAAATGGTTGCATATGTGTGTGTTTCTGTTTGAAATGTTCAGCATACTTCTCAACATGCCACAACCCTGTAATTTGGCATGTGGGTACGTTCTACGGTGCAGACAATATAAATATACATTTCTCTGATTTTGTAAATTTTTGTAAGCATTTGATAAGCAGTCTGCAATGCTTAGATAAGTGTATGTGTGTTTGCTCAACATTTTTAGAATGCTTCATCACATGCTACACACTTGAAATTTAGCATGTGGGCAGGTTACATGGTTTAGACTATGTAAATAGTATATAATATACATTTTTCAAATTTCAATTTTTTTTAAGTGGGCTGCATTGCTTGGATATTGGTGTTTTTCTGTTAGAAATGTTCAGCATACTTCCCAACTTCCTACAAACCTGACATTTGGCCTGTGAGTGAGCTGCATGGTGCTCACTATGTGTACATTATAAAGTATGAATTTTTCTAACTATGTATTTTTATGCTTTTTTTAAGCAGTCTTCAATGCTTGGATATGTGTGTGTTGCTGTTCAAAATGTTCAGCATGCTTCCCAACATGCTAGTACCTGAAATCAGGCATGTGGGTAGGTTGCATGGTGTAGACAGTGGTAAACATATAAAATATGATTTTTTCTAATTTAATGAATTTTTGTAAGGGTTTCTTAAACAGTCTGCAATGTTTTTGTAATTGTGTGCGGCTGTTCAAAATGTTCAGAATGCTTTCCCACATGTTAGAGACCTGAGATTTGGCACGTGTACAGGGTCCGTGATTTAGACAATGTAAACAGTATATAATATATATTTTACTAACTATGCTTTGTTTAAGTATTTTCTTAAGCAGTTTGCAATGCTTGCATATGTGTGTGTTTCTGTTTGAAACGTTCAGCATACTTCTCAACATGCTACAAACCTGTAATTTGGCATGTGGGTACGTTCTACGGTGCAGACAATATAAATATATATTTCTCAGATTTTGTTAATTTTTGTAAGCATTTTATAAGCAGTCTGAAATGCTTAGATAAGTGTATGTGTGTTTGCTCGAAATTTTTAGAATGCTTCATCACATGCTACACACTTGAAATTTGGCATGTGGGCAGGTTACATGGTTTAGACAATGTAAATTGTATATAATTTAGATTTTTAAAGCAGTCTGCAATGCTTCGATAAGTGTGTTTGTCTTTTCAAAATGTTCAGAATGCTTCCCCACATGCCAGAGACCCGATATTTGGCATGTGGGCAGGTTCCATGGTTTAGACTATGTAAATAGTATATAATAAAAAAAATTCAAATTTCTATTTTTTTTAAGCAGGCTACATTGCTTGGATATTTGTGTTTTTCTGTTTTAAATGTTCAGCATACTTCCCAACATGCTACAACCCTGACATTTGGCATGTGAGTGTGTCAAATCGGTAACAAATTGCACTTACCTGGGCAGACTGCGACCCGGAATGGAGACAACTGGCGGATGTTGTGGAAATGGATGAATCCCCCGTGGGAGTCCTGCTTCCCAGCTCCTTCAATGATAAACCAGTTAGGAGGAGAGCAGGATCCCCAGGGAAACCCTCCTGGAGGGAAAAACCCTGAGCCGCTGCAACTCTTCGGAACGGGAGGTGGAAATGTGGACGGATCCTCTGTGCGCGCTGGACAACGAAGAGGGTCGGAGACCTTTCCAAGGAAACAAGATAGAACAGGTAAGTTCCAGGAAGTCTGGTAGCGAGAAATAAGTGAGAGTGGGAAGTGTGAAACTACGTACAAGGGATTAAGGAGGGTGTCCTCCAAGGAAAGAGACTGCTCTTGGAAGTGTCCGAGGGCTTGAGAAGCCGGTCCTGTTCTGGGGATGTGGTGGCGCTAGCAAACAGAGAATAGAAAGTAAGCTTTAGAATGCCGGGGAGAGAAATCTACTGAAGGGACATGAGTCTGATTGTACTCACTAACACGGGCGGCCAACCCGCCAGAAAACCCACGAATCCCACCAAATACGGCCAGCAGCTGAGTCTAAGCAAGGGAATAGAAATCAGAACAGAAGTAAGGACTAAGGAGAAACTCTGAGTCAGCAGAGGAAAGGAGTGTGAGTCCTAGAAGCAAACTTACGGAGCGTCCACAAAGGCAGTAACGGCGCGTATACAGACAGCACTTCCTTCCTTATCAGGAGTCACGTGACCTGGCGCGAGTGCGTCAGATGTACGTGAAACAACTAGACCGTTGTTGTCTCTAGGAAAAGTCGCCGTTATGGGAGCCTGCATTATCATGTTATGCGCCGTTCTCCCTATTCTACGGCTTTGCCACCATGACCAACATTGATAATGTGTAACAGAGTGAGCTGTATTGTGCACACTAAGTGAACATTATAAAGTATGCATTTTTCTAAGTATGTATTTTGAAGCTTTTTTTAAGCAGTCTTCAATGCTTGTATGTGTGTGTGTTTCTGTTCAAAGTGTTCAGCATACTTCCCAACATGCTAGAAACCTGAAATGTGTTATGTGGGTAGGTTGCATGGTGTAGACAGTGGGAGACATATAAAATATGAATTATTCTAATTTTGTGAATTTTTGTAAGGGTTTCTTAAACAGTCTGCAATGTTTGTATAAGTGTGTGTCTGTTCAAAATGCTCAGAATGCTTTCCCACATGCTAGAGACCTGAAATTTGTCAGGTGGGGAGGTTCCGTGGTTTAGACAATGTAAACAGTATGTAATATACATTTTACTAACTATGTTTTGTTTAAGTATTTTCTTAAGCAGTCTGCAATGCGTGCATATGTGTGTGTTTCTGTTTGAAATGTTCAGCATTCTTCCCAACATGCTACAAACCTGACATTTGGCCTGTGGGTGAGCTGCATGGTGCTCACTATGTATACATTATAACGTTTGTATTTTTCTAACTATGTGTGTTTAAGCTTTTTTAAAGCAGTCTTCAATGCTTGGATATGTGTGTGTTTCTGTTCAAAATGTCCAGCAGACTTCCCAACATGCTAGAAACCTGAAATTTGGCATGTGGGTATGTTCTATGGTGCAGACAATATAAATATATATTTATCTTTTTTTGTTAATGTTTGTAAGCATTTTATAAGCAGTCTGCAATGCTTAGATAAGTGTATGTGTGTGTGCTCGAAATTTTTAGAATGCTTCCTCACATGCTACACACTTGAAATTTGGCATGTGGGCAGGTTAAATGGTTTAGACAATGTAAATTGTACATAATTTACATTTTTAAAGCAGTCTGCAATGCTTCGATAAGTGTGTTTGTCTGTTCAAAATGTTCAGAATGCTTCACCACATGCTAGAGACCCGATATTTGGCATGAGGGCAGGTTCCATGGTTTAGACTATGTAAATAGTATATAATAAAAAAAAATCAAATTTCTATTTTTTATAAGAGGGCTGCATTGATTGGATATTTGTGTTTTTCTGTTCGGAATGTTCAGCATACTTCCCAACATGCTACAAACCTAACATTTGGCCTGTGGGTGAGCTGCATGGTGCTCACTATGTATACATTATAACGTTTGTATTTTTCTAACTATGTGTGTTTAAGCTTTTTTAAAGCAGTCTTCAATGCTTGGATATGTGTGTGTTTCTGTTCAAAATGTCCAGCAGACTTCCCAACATGCTAGAAACCTGAAATTTGGCATGTGAGTAGTTTGCATGGTGTGGACAGTGGTAAACATATAAAATATGATTTTTTCTAATTTAATGAATTTTTGTAAGGGTTTCTTAAACAGTCTGCAATGTTTTTGTAATTGTGTGCGTCTGTTCAAAATGTTCAGAATGCTTTCCCACATGTTAGAGACCCTCTGATTTGGCACGTGTACAGGGTCCGTGATTTAGACAATGTAAACAGTATATAATATATATTTTACTAACTATGCTTTGTTTAAGTATTTTCTTAAGCAGTCTGAAATGGTTGCATATGTGTGTGTTTCTGTTTGAAATGTTCAGCATACTTCTCAACATGCCACAACCCTGTAATTTGGCATATGGGTACGTTCTACGGTGCAGACAATATAAATATACATTTCTCTGATTTTGTAAATTTTTGTAAGCATTTGATAAGCAGTCTGCAATGCTTTAGATAAGTGTATGTGTGTTTGCTCAAAATGTTTAGAATGCTTCATCACATGGTACACACTTGAAATTTAGCATGTGGGCAGGTTACATGGTTTAGACTATGTAAATAGTATATAATATGCATTTTGAAAATTTCTATTTTTCTTAAGTGGGCTGCATTGCTTGGATATTTGTGTTTTTCTGTTCAAAATGTTCAGCATACTTTCCAACATGCTACAAACCTGACATTTGGCCTGTGGGTGAGCTGTATGATGCTCATTATGTGAACATTATAAAGTATGCATTTTTCTAACTATGTATGTTTCATCTTTTGTAAAGCAGTCTTCAAAGCTTGGGTATGTGTGTGTTTCTGTTCAAAATGTTCAGCATACTTCCCAACATGCTAGAAACCTGAAATTTGGCATGTGGGTAGGTTGCATGGTGTAGACAGTGGGAAACATATAAAATATGTATTTTTCTAATTTTGTGAATTTTTGTAAGGGTTTCTAAAACAGTCTGCAATGTTTGTGTAAGTGTGTGTGTCTGTTCAAAATGTTCAGAATGCTTCCCACATGTTAGAGACCTGAGATTTGGCACGTGTACAGGTTCCGTGATTTAGACAATGTAAACAGTATATAATATATATTTAACTAACTATGCTTTGTTTAAGTATTTTCTTAAGCAGTCTGAAATGGTTGCATATGTGTGTGTTTCTGTTTGAAATGTTCAGCATACTTCTCAACATGCCACAACCCTGTAATTTGGCATGTGGGTACGTTCTACGGTGCAGACAATATAAATATACATTTCTCTGATTTTGTAAATTTTTGTAAGCATTTGATAAGCAGTCTGCAATGCTTAGATAAGTGTTTGTGTGTTTGCTCAACATTTTTAGAATGCTTCATCACATGCTACACACTTGAAATTTAGCATGTGGGCAGGTTACATGATTTAGGCTATGTAAATAGTATATAATATACATTTTTCAAATTTCAATTTTTTTTAAGTGGGCTGCATTGCCTGGATATTGGTGTTTTTCTGTTAGAAATGTTCAGCATACTTCCCAACTTCCTACAAACCTGACATTTGGCCTGTGAGTGAGCTGCATGGTGCTCACTATGTGTACATTATAAAGTATGAATTTTTCTAACTATGTATTGTTATGCTTTTTTTAAGCAGTCTTCAATGCTTGGATATGTGTGTGTTGCTGTTCATAATGTTCAGCATGCTTCGCAACATGCTAGTACCTGAAATCAGGCATGTGGGTAGGTTGCATGGTGTAGACAGTGGTAACCATATAAAATATGATTTTTTCTAATTTAATGAATTTTTGTAAGGGTTTCTTAAACAGTCTGCAATGTTTTTGTAATTGTGTGCGTCTGTTCAAAATGTTCAGAATGCTTTCCCACATGTTAGAGACCTGAGATTTGGCACGTGTACAGGGTCCGTGATTTAGACAATGTAAACAGTATATAATATATATTTTACTAACTATGCTTTGTTTAAGTATTTTCTTAAGCAGTTTGCAATGCTTGCATATGTGTGTGTTTCTGTTTGAAACGTTCAGCATACTTCTCAACATGCTACAAACCTGTAATTTGGCATGTGGGTACGTTCTACGGTGCAGACAATATACATATATATTTCTCAGATTTTGTTAATTTTTGTAAGAATTTTATAAGCAGTCTGAAATGCTTAGATAAGTGTATGTGTGTTTGCTCGAAATTTTTAGAATGCTTCATCACATGCTACACACCTGAAATTTGGCATGTGGGCAGGTTACATGGTTTAGACAATGTAAATTGTATATAATTTACATTTTTAAAGCAGTCTGCAATGCTTCGATAAGTGTGTTTGTCTTTTCAAAATGTTCAGAATGCTTCCCCACATGCCAGAGACCCGATATTTGGCATGTGGGCAGGTTCCATGGTTTAGACTATGTAAATAGTATATAATAAAAAAAATTCAAATTTCTATTTTTTTTAAGCAGGCTACATTGCTTGGATATTTGTGTTTTTCTGTTTTAAATGTTCAGCATACTTCCCAACATGCTACAACCCTGACATTTGGCATGTGAGTGTGTCAAATCGGTAACAAATTGCACTTACCTGGGCAGACTGCGACCCGGAATGGAGACAACTGGCGGATGTTGTGGAAATGGATGAATCCCCCGTGGGAGTCCTGCTTCCCAGCTCCTTGAATGATAAACCAGTTAGGAGGAGAGCAGGATCCCCAGGGAAACCCTCCTGGAGGGAAAAACCCTGAGCCGCTGCAACTCTTCGGAACGGGAGGTGGAAATGTGGATGGATCCTCTGTGCGCGCTGGACAACGAAGAGGGTCGGAGACCTTTCCAAGGAAACAAGATAGAACAGGTAAGTTCCAGGAAGTCTGGTAGCGAGAAATAAGTGAGAGTGGGAAGTGTGAAACTACGTACAAGGGATTAAGGAGGGTGTCCTCCAAGGAAAGAGACTGCTCTTGGAAGTGTCCGAGGGCTTGAGAAGCCGGTCCTGTTCCGGGGATGTGGTGGCGCTAGCAAACAGAGAATAGAAAGTAAGCTTTAGAATGCCGGGGAGAGAAATCTACTGAAGGGACATGAGTCTGATTGTACTCACTAACACGGGCGGCCAACCCGCCAGAAAACCCACGAATCCCACCAAATACGGCCAGCAGCTGAGTCTAAGCAAGGGAATAGAAATCAGAACAGAAGTAAGGACTAAGGAGAAACTCTGAGTCAGTAGAGGAAAGGAGTGTGAGTCCTAGAAGCAAACTTACGGAGCGTCCACAAAGGCAGTAACGGCGCGTATACAGACAGCACTTCCTTCCTTATCAGGAGTCACGTGACCTGGCGCGAGTGCGTCAGATGTACGTGAAACAACTAGACCGTTGTTGTCTCTAGGAAAAGTCGCCGTTATGGGAGCCTGCATTATCACGTTATGCGCCGTTCTCCCTATTCTACGGCTTTGCCACCATGACCAACATTGATAATGTGTAACAGAGTGAGCTGTATTGTGCACACTAAGTGAACATTATAAAGTATGCATTTTTCTAAGTATGTATTTTGAAGCTTTTTTTAAGCAGTCTTCAATGCTTGTATGTGTGTGTGTTTCTGTGCAAAGTGTTCAGCATACTTCCCAACATGCTAGAAACCTGAAATGTGTCATGTGGGTAGGTTGCATGGTGTAGACAGTGGGAGACATATACAATATGAATTATTCTAATTTTGTGAATTTTTGTAAGGGTTTCTTAAACAGTCTGCAATGTTTGTATAAGTGTGTGTCTGTTCAAAATGCTCAGAATGCTTTCCCACATGCTAGAGACCTGAAATTTGTCAGGTGGGGAGGTTCCGTGGTTTAGACAATGTAAACAGTATGTAATATACATTTTACTAACTATGTTTTGTTTAAGTATTTTCTTAAGCAGTCTGCAATGCGTGCATATGTGTGTGTTTCTGTTTGAAATGTTCAGCATTCTTCCCAACATGCTACAAACCTGTAATTTGGCATGTGGGTATGTTCTATGGTGCAGACAATATAAATATATATTTATCTTTTTTTGTTAATGTTTGTAAGCATTTTATAAGCAGTCTGCAATGCTTAGATAAGTGTATGTGTGTGTGCTCGAAATTTTTAGAATGCTTTATCACATGCTACACACTTGAAATTTGGCATGTGGGCAGGTTAAATGGTTTAGACAATGTAAATTGTACATAATTTACATTTTTAAAGCAGTCTGCAATGCTCCGATAAGTGTGTTTGTCTGTTCAAAATGTTCAGAATGCTTCGCCACATGCTAGAGACCCGATATTTGGCATGTGTGCAGGTTCCATGGTTTAGACTATGTAAATAGTATATAATAAAAAAAAATCAAATTTCTATTTTTTATAAGAGGGCTGCATTGATTGGATATTTGTGTTTTTCTGTTCGGAATGTTCAGCATACTTCCCAACATGCTACAAACCTGACATTTGGCCTGTGGGTGAGCTGCATGGTGCTCACTATGTATACATTATAACGTTTGTATTTTTCTAACTATGTGTGTTTAAGCTTTTTTAAAGCAGTCTTCAATGCTTGGATATGTGTGTGTTTCTGTTCAAAATGTCCAGCAGACTTCCCAACATGCTAGAAACCTGAAATTTGGCATGTGAGTAGTTTGCATGGTGTAGACAGTGGTAAACATATAAAATATGATTTTTTCTAATTTAATGAATTTTTGTAAGGGTTTCTTAAACAGTCTGCAATGTTTTTGTAATTGCGTGCGTCTGTTCAAAATGTTCAGAATGCTTTCCCACATGTTAGAGACCTGAGATTTGGCACGTGTACAGGGTCCGTGATTTAGACAATGTAAACAGTATATAATATATATTTTACTAACTATGCTTTGTTTAAGTATTTTCTTAAGCAGTCTGAAATGGTTGCATATGTGTGTGTTTCTGTTTGAAATGTTCAGCATACTTCTCAACATGCCACAACCCTGTAATTTGGCATGTGGGTACGTTCTACGGTGCAGACAATATAAATATACATTTCTCTGATTTTGTAAATTTTTGTAAGCATTTGATAAGCAGTCTGCAATGCTTAGATAAGTGTATGTGTGTTTGCTCAACATTTTTAGAATGCTTCATCACATGCTACACACTTGAAATTTAGCATGTGGGCAGGTTACATGGTTTAGACTATGTAAATAGTATATAATATACATTTTTCAAATTTCAATTTTTTTTAAGTGGGCTGCATTGCTTGGATATTGGTGTTTTTCTGTTAGAAATGTTCAGCATACTTCCCAACTTCCTACAAACCTGACATTTGGCCTGTGAGTGAGCTGCATGGTGCTCACTATGTGTACATTATAAAGTATGAATTTTTCTAACTATGTATTTTTATGCTTTTTTTAAGCAGTCTTCAATGCTTGGATATGTGTGTGTTGCTGTTCAAAATGTTCAGCATGCTTCCCAACATGCTAGTACCTGAAATCAGGCATGTGGGTAGGTTGCATGGTGTAGACAGTGGTAAACATATAAAATATGATTTTTTCTAATTTAATGAATTTTTGTAAGGGTTTCTTAAACAGTCTGCAATGTTTTTGTAATTGTGTGCGGCTGTTCAAAATGTTCAGAATGCTTTCCCACATGTTAGAGACCTGAGATTTGGCACGTGTACAGGGTCCGTGATTTAGACAATGTAAACAGTATATAATATATATTTTACTAACTATGCTTTGTTTAAGTATTTTCTTAAGCAGTTTGCAATGCTTGCATATGTGTGTGTTTCTGTTTGAAACGTTCAGCATACTTCTCAACATGCTACAAACCTGTAATTTGGCATGTGGGTACGTTCTACGGTGCAGACAATATAAATATATATTTCTCAGATTTTGTTAATTTTTGTAAGCATTTTATAAGCAGTCTGAAATGCTTAGATAAGTGTATGTGTGTTTGCTCGAAATTTTTAGAATGCTTCATCACATGCTACACACTTGAAATTTGGCATGTGGGCAGGTTACATGGTTTAGACAATGTAAATTGTATATAATTTAGATTTTTAAAGCAGTCTGCAATGCTTCGATAAGTGTGTTTGTCTTTTCAAAATGTTCAGAATGCTTCCCCACATGCCAGAGACCCGATATTTGGCATGTGGGCAGGTTCCATGGTTTAGACTATGTAAATAGTATATAATAAAAAAAATTCAAATTTCTATTTTTTTTAAGCAGGCTACATTGCTTGGATATTTGTGTTTTTCTGTTTTAAATGTTCAGCATACTTCCCAACATGCTACAACCCTGACATTTGGCATGTGAGTGTGTCAAATCGGTAACAAATTGCACTTACCTGGGCAGACTGCGACCCGGAATGGAGACAACTGGCGGATGTTGTGGAAATGGATGAATCCCCCGTGGGAGTCCTGCTTCCCAGCTCCTTCAATGATAAACCAGTTAGGAGGAGAGCAGGATCCCCAGGGAAACCCTCCTGGAGGGAAAAACCCTGAGCCGCTGCAACTCTTCGGAACGGGAGGTGGAAATGTGGACGGATCCTCTGTGCGCGCTGGACAACGAAGAGGGTCGGAGACCTTTCCAAGGAAACAAGATAGAACAGGTAAGTTCCAGGAAGTCTGGTAGCGAGAAATAAGTGAGAGTGGGAAGTGTGAAACTACGTACAAGGGATTAAGGAGGGTGTCCTCCAAGGAAAGAGACTGCTCTTGGAAGTGTCCGAGGGCTTGAGAAGCCGGTCCTGTTCTGGGGATGTGGTGGCGCTAGCAAACAGAGAATAGAAAGTAAGCTTTAGAATGCCGGGGAGAGAAATCTACTGAAGGGACATGAGTCTGATTGTACTCACTAACACGGGCGGCCAACCCGCCAGAAAACCCACGAATCCCACCAAATACGGCCAGCAGCTGAGTCTAAGCAAGGGAATAGAAATCAGAACAGAAGTAAGGACTAAGGAGAAACTCTGAGTCAGCAGAGGAAAGGAGTGTGAGTCCTAGAAGCAAACTTACGGAGCGTCCACAAAGGCAGTAACGGCGCGTATACAGACAGCACTTCCTTCCTTATCAGGAGTCACGTGACCTGGCGCGAGTGCGTCAGATGTACGTGAAACAACTAGACCGTTGTTGTCTCTAGGAAAAGTCGCCGTTATGGGAGCCTGCATTATCATGTTATGCGCCGTTCTCCCTATTCTACGGCTTTGCCACCATGACCAACATTGATAATGTGTAACAGAGTGAGCTGTATTGTGCACACTAAGTGAACATTATAAAGTATGCATTTTTCTAAGTATGTATTTTGAAGCTTTTTTTAAGCAGTCTTCAATGCTTGTATGTGTGTGTGTTTCTGTTCAAAGTGTTCAGCATACTTTCCAACATGCTAGAAACCTGAAATGTGTCATGTGGGTAGGTTGCATGGTGTAGACAGTGGGAGACATATAAAATATGAATTATTCTAATTTTGTGAATTTTTGTAAGGGTTTCTTAAACAGTCTGCAATGTTTGTATAAGTGTGTGTCTGTTCAAAATGCTCAGAATGCTTTCCCACATGCTAGAGACCTGAAATTTGTCAGGTGGGGAGGTTCCGTGGTTTAGACAATGTAAACAGTATGTAATATACATTTTACTAACTATGTTTTGTTTAAGTATTTTCTTAAGCAGTCTGCAATGCGTGCATATGTGTGTGTTTCTGTTTGAAATGTTCAGCATTCTTCCCAACATGCTACAAACCTGTAATTTGGCATGTGGGTATGTTCTATGGTGCAGACAATATAAATATATATTTATCTTTTTTTGTTAATGTTTGTAAGCATTTTATAAGCAGTCTGCAATGCTTAGATAAGTGTATGTGTGTGTGCTCGAAATTTTTAGAATGCTTCATCACATGCTACACACTTGAAATTTGGCATGTGGGCAGGTTAAATGGTTTAGACAATGTAAATTGTACATAATTTACATTTTTAAAGCAGTCTGCAATGCTTCGATAAGTGTGTTTGTCTGTTCAAAATGTTCAGAATGCTTCGCCACATGCTAGAGACCCGATATTTGGCATGAGGGCAGGTTCCATGGTTTAGACTATGTAAATAGTATATAATAAAAAAAAATCAAATTTCTATTTTTTATAAGAGGGCTGCATTGATTGGATATTTGTGTTTTTCTGTTCGGAATGTTCAGCATACTTCCCAACATGCTACAAACCTGACATTTGGCCTGTGGGTGAGCTGCATGGTGCTCACTATGTATACATTATAACGTTTGTATTTTTCTAACTATGTGTGTTTAAGCTTTTTTAAAGCAGTCTTCAATGCTTGGATATGTGTGTGTTTCTGTTCAAAATGTCCAGCAGACTTCCCAACATGCTAGAAACCTGAAATTTGGCATGTGAGTAGTTTGCATGGTGTGGACAGTGGTAAACATAAAAAATATGATTTTTTCTAATTTAATGAATTTTTGTAAGGGTTTCTTAAACAGTCTGCAATGTTTTTGTAATTGTGTGCGTCTGTTCAAAATGTTCAGAATGCTTTCCCACATGTTAGAGACCCTCTGATTTGGCACGTGTACAGGGTCCGTGATTTAGACAATGTAAACAGTATATAATATATATTTTACTAACTATGCTTTGTTTAAGTATTTTCTTAAGCAGTCTGAAATGGTTGCATATGTGTGTGTTTCTGTTTGAAATGTTCAGCATACTTCTCAACATGCCACAACCCTGTAATTTGGCATATGGGTACGTTCTACGGTGCAGACAATATAAATATACATTTCTCTGATTTTGTAAATTTTTGTAAGCATTTGATAAGCAGTCTGCAATGCTTTAGATAAGTGTATGTGTGTTTGCTCAAAATGTTTAGAATGCTTCATCACATGGTACACACTTGAAATTTAGCATGTGGGCAGGTTACATGGTTTAGACTATGTAAATAGTATATAATATGCATTTTGAAAATTTCTATTTTTCTTAAGTGGGCTGCATTGCTTGGATATTTGTGTTTTTCTGTTCAAAATGTTCAGCATACTTTCCAACATGCTACAAACCTGACATTTGGCCTGTGGGTGAGCTGTATGATGCTCATTATGTGAACATTATAAAGTATGCATTTTTCTAACTATGTATGTTTCATCTTTTGTAAAGCAGTCATCAAAGCTTGGGTATGTGTGTGTTTCTGTTCAAAATGTTCAGCATACTTCCCAACATGCTAGAAACCTGAAATTTGGCATGTGGGTAGGTTGCATGGTGTAGACAGTGGGAAACATATAAAATATGTATTTTTCTAATTTTGTGAATTTTTGTAAGGGTTTCTAAAACAGTCTGCAATGTTTGTGTAAGTGTGTGTGTCTGTTCAAAATGTTCAGAATGCTTCCCACATGTTAGAGACCTGAGATTTGGCACGTGTACAGGTTCCGTGATTTAGACAATGTAAACAGTATATAATATATATTTAATTAACTATGCTTTGTTTAAGTATTTTCTTAAGCAGTCTGAAATGGTTGCATATGTGTGTGTTTCTGTTTGAAATGTTCAGCATACTTCTCAACATGCCACAACCCTGTAATTTGGCATGTGGGTACGTTCTACGGTGCAGACAATATAAATATACATTTCTCTGATTTTGTAAATTTTTGTAAGCATTTGATAAGCAGTCTGCAATGCTTAGATAAGTGTATGTGTGTTTGCTCAACATTTTTAGAATGCTTCATCACATGCTACACACTTGAAATTTAGCATGTGGGCAGGTTACATGGTTTAGACTATGTAAATAGTATATAATATACATTTTTCAAATTTCAATTTTTTTTAAGTGGGCTGCATTGCTTGGATATTGGTGTTTTTCTGTTAGAAATGTTCAGCATACTTCCCAACTTCCTACAAACCTGACATTTGGCCTGTGAGTGAGCTGCATGGTGCTCACTATGTGTACATTATAAAGTATGAATTTTTCTAACTATGTATTTTTATGCTTTTTTTAAGCAGTCTTCAATGCTTGGATATGTGTGTGTTGCTGTTCAAAATGTTCAGCATGCTTCCCAACATGCTAGTACCTGAAATCAGGCATGTGGGTAGGTTGCATGGTGTAGACAGTGGTAAACATATAAAATATGATTTTTTCTAATTTAATGAATTTTTGTAAGGGTTTCTTAAACAGTCTGCAATGTTTTTGTAATTGTGTGCGGCTGTTCAAAATGTTCAGAATGCTTTCCCACATGTTAGAGACCTGAGATTTGGCACGTGTACAGGGTCCGTGATTTAGACAATGTAAACAGTATATAATATATATTTTACTAACTATGCTTTGTTTAAGTATTTTCTTAAGCAGTTTGCAATGCTTGCATATGTGTGTGTTTCTGTTTGAAACGTTCAGCATACTTCTCAACATGCTACAAACCTGTAATTTGGCATGTGGGTACGTTCTACGGTGCAGACAATATAAATATATATTTCTCAGATTTTGTTAATTTTTGTAAGCATTTTATAAGCAGTCTGAAATGCTTAGATAAGTGTATGTGTGTTTGCTCGAAATTTTTAGAATGCTTCATCACATGCTACACACTTGAAATTTGGCATGTGGGCAGGTTACATGGTTTAGACAATGTAAATTGTATATAATTTAGATTTTTAAAGCAGTCTGCAATGCTTCGATAAGTGTGTTTGTCTTTTCAAAATGTTCAGAATGCTTCCCCACATGCCAGAGACCCGATATTTGGCATGTGGGCAGGTTCCATGGTTTAGACTATGTAAATAGTATATAATAAAAAAAATTCAAATTTCTATTTTTTTTAAGCAGGCTACATTGCTTGGATATTTGTGTTTTTCTGTTTTAAATGTTCAGCATACTTCCCAACATGCTACAACCCTGACATTTGGCATGTGAGTGTGTCAAATCGGTAACAAATTGCACTTACCTGGGCAGACTGCGACCCGGAATGGAGACAACTGGCGGATGTTGTGGAAATGGATGAATCCCCCGTGGGAGTCCTGCTTCCCAGCTCCTTCAATGATAAACCAGTTAGGAGGAGAGCAGGATCCCCAGGGAAACCCTCCTGGAGGGAAAAACCCTGAGCCGCTGCAACTCTTCGGAACGGGAGGTGGAAATGTGGACGGATCCTCTGTGCGCGCTGGACAACGAAGAGGGTCGGAGACCTTTCCAAGGAAACAAGATAGAACAGGTAAGTTCCAGGAAGTCTGGTAGCGAGAAATAAGTGAGAGTGGGAAGTGTGAAACTACGTACAAGGGATTAAGGAGGGTGTCCTCCAAGGAAAGAGACTGCTCTTGGAAGTGTCCGAGGGCTTGAGAAGCCGGTCCTGTTCTGGGGATGTGGTGGCGCTAGCAAACAGAGAATAGAAAGTAAGCTTTAGAATGCCGGGGAGAGAAATCTACTGAAGGGACATGAGTCTGATTGTACTCACTAACACGGGCGGCCAACCCGCCAGAAAACCCACGAATCCCACCAAATACGGCCAGCAGCTGAGTCTAAGCAAGGGAATAGAAATCAGAACAGAAGTAAGGACTAAGGAGAAACTCTGAGTCAGCAGAGGAAAGGAGTGTGAGTCCTAGAAGCAAACTTACGGAGCGTCCACAAAGGCAGTAACGGCGCGTATACAGACAGCACTTCCTTCCTTATCAGGAGTCACGTGACCTGGCGCGAGTGCGTCAGATGTACGTGAAACAACTAGACCGTTGTTGTCTCTAGGAAAAGTCGCCGTTATGGGAGCCTGCATTATCATGTTATGCGCCGTTCTCCCTATTCTACGGCTTTGCCACCATGACCAACATTGATAATGTGTAACAGAGTGAGCTGTATTGTGCACACTAAGTGAACATTATAAAGTATGCATTTTTCTAAGTATGTATTTTGAAGCTTTTTTTAAGCAGTCTTCAATGCTTGTATGTGTGTGTGTTTCTGTTCAAAGTGTTCAGCATACTTCCCAACATGCTAGAAACCTGAAATGTGTCATGTGGGTAGGTTGCATGGTGTAGACAGTGGGAGACATATAAAATATGAATTATTCTAATTTTGTGAATTTTTGTAAGGGTTTCTTAAACAGTCTGCAATGTTTGTATAAGTGTGTGTCTGTTCAAAATGCTCAGAATGCTTTCCCACATGCTAGAGACCTGAAATTTGTCAGGTGGGGAGGTTCCGTGGTTTAGACAATGTAAACAGTATGTAATATACATTTTACTAACTATGTTTTGTTTAAGTATTTTCTTAAGCAGTCTGCAATGCGTGCATATGTGTGTGTTTCTGTTTGAAATGTTCAGCATTCTTCCCAACATGCTACAAACCTGTAATTTGGCATGTGGGTATGTTCTATGGTGCAGACAATATAAATATATATTTATCTTTTTTTGTTAATGTTTGTAAGCATTTTATAAGCTGTCTGCAATGCTTAGATAAGTGTATGTGTGTGTGCTCGAAATTTTTAGAATGCTTCATCACATGCTACACACTTGAAATTTGGCATGTGGGCAGGTTAAATGGTTTAGACAATGTAAATTGTACATAATTTACATTTTTAAAGCAGTCTGCAATGCTTCGATAAGTGTGTTTGTCTGTTCAAAATGTTCAGAATGCTTCGCCACATGCTAGAGACCCGATATTTGGCATGAGGGCAGGTTCCATGGTTTAGACTATGTAAATAGTATATAATAAAAAAAAATCAAATTTCTATTTTTTATAAGAGGGCTGCATTGATTGGATATTTGTGTTTTTCTGTTCGGAATGTTCAGCATACTTCCCAACATGCTACAAACCTGACATTTGGCCTGTGGGTGAGCTGCATGGTGCTCACTATGTATACATTATAACGTTTGTATTTTTCTAACTATGTGTGTTTAAGCTTTTTTAAAGCAGTCTTCAATGCTTGGATATGTGTGTGTTTCTGTTCAAAATGTCCAGCAGACTTCCCAACATGCTAGAAACCTGAAATTTGGCATGTGAGTAGTTTGCATGGTGTGGACAGTGGTAAACATAAAAAATATGATTTTTTCTAATTTAATGAATTTTTGTAAGGGTTTCTTAAACAGTCTGCAATGTTTTTGTAATTGTGTGCGTCTGTTCAAAATGTTCAGAATGCTTTCCCACATGTTAGAGACCCTCTGATTTGGCACGTGTACAGGGTCCGTGATTTAGACAATGTAAACAGTATATAATATATATTTTACTAACTATGCTTTGTTTAAGTATTTTCTTAAGCAGTCTGAAATGGTTGCATATGTGTGTGTTTCTGTTTGAAATGTTCAGCATACTTCTCAACATGCCACAACCCTGTAATTTGGCATATGGGTACGTTCTACGGTGCAGACAATATAAATATACATTTCTCTGATTTTGTAAATTTTTGTAAGCATTTGATAAGCAGTCTGCAATGCTTTAGATAAGTGTATGTGTGTTTGCTCAAAATGTTTAGAATGCTTCATCACATGGTACACACTTGAAATTTAGCATGTGGGCAGGTTACATGGTTTAGACTATGTAAATAGTATATAATATGCATTTTGAAAATTTCTATTTTTCTTAAGTGGGCTGCATTGCTTGGATATTTGTGTTTTTCTGTTCAAAATGTTCAGCATACTTTCCAACATGCTACAAACCTGACATTTGGCCTGTGGGTGAGCTGTATGATGCTCATTATGTGAACATTATAAAGTATGCATTTTTCTAACTATGTATGTTTCATCTTTTGTAAAGCAGTCTTCAAAGCTTGGGTATGTGTGTGTTTCTGTTCAAAATGTTCAGCATACTTCCCAACATGCTAGAAACCTGAAATTTGGCATGTGGGTAGGTTGCATGGTGTAGACAGTGGGAAACATATAAAATATGTATTTTTCTAATTTTGTGAATTTTTGTAAGGGTTTCTAAAACAGTCTGCAATGTTTGTGTAAGTGTGTGTGTCTGTTCAAAATGTTCAGAATGCTTCCCACATGTTAGAGACCTGAGATTTGGCACGTGTACAGGTTCCGTGATTTAGACAATGTAAACAGTATATAATATATATTTAACTAACTATGCTTTGTTTAAGTATTTTCTTAAGCAGTCTGAAATGGTTGCATATGTGTGTGTTTCTGTTTGAAATGTTCAGCATACTTCTCAACATGCCACAACCCTGTAATTTGGCATGTGGGTACGTTCTACGGTGCAGACAATATAAATATACATTTCTCTGATTTTGTAAATTTTTGTAAGCATTTGATAAGCAGTCTGCAATGCTTAGATAAGTGTTTGTGTGTTTGCTCAACATTTTTAGAATGCTTCATCACATGCTACACACTTGAAATTTAGCATGTGGGCAGGTTACATGGTTTAGGCTATGTAAATAGTATATAATATACATTTTTCAAATTTCAATTTTTTTTAAGTGGGCTGCATTGCTTGGATATTGGTGTTTTTCTGTTAGAAATGTTCAGCATACTTCCCAACTTCCTACAAACCTGACATTTGGCCTGTGAGTGAGCTGCATGGTGCTCACTATGTGTACATTATAAAGTATGAATTTTTCTAACTATGTATTGTTATGCTTTTTTTAAGCAGTCTTCAATGCTTGGATATGTGTGTGTTGCTGTTCAAAATGTTCAGCATGCTTCCCAACATGCTAGTACCTGAAATCAGGCATGTGGGTAGGTTGCATGGTGTAGACAGTGGTAAACATATAAAATATGATTTTTTCTAATTTAATGAATTTTTGTAAGGGTTTCTTAAACAGTCTGCAATGTTTTTGTAATTGTGTGCGTCTGTTCAAAATGTTCAGAATGCTTTCCCACATGTTAGAGACCTGAGATTTGGCACGTGTACAGGGTCCGTGATTTAGACAATGTAAACAGTATATAATATATATTTTACTAACTATGCTTTGTTTAAGTATTTTCTTAAGCAGTTTGCAATGCTTGCATATGTGTGTGTTTCTGTTTGAAACGTTCAGCATACTTCTCAACATGCTACAAACCTGTAATTTGGCATGTGGGTACGTTCTACGGTGCAGACAATATAAATATATATTTCTCAGATTTTGTTAATTTTTGTAAGCATTTTATAAGCAGTCTGAAATGCTTAGATAAGTGTATGTGTGTTTGCTCGAAATTTTTAGAATGCTTCATCACATGCTACACACCTGAAATTTGGCATGTGGGCAGGTTACATGGTTTAGACAATGTAAATTGTATATAATTTACATTTTTAAAGCAGTCTGCAATGCTTCGATAAGTGTGTTTGTCTTTTCAAAATGTTCAGAATGCTTCCCCACATGCCAGAGACCCGATATTTGGCATGTGGGCAGGTTCCATGGTTTAGACTATGTAAATAGTATATAATAAAAAAAATTCAAATTTCTATTTTTTTTAAGCAGGCTACATTGCTTGGATATTTGTGTTTTTCTGTTTTAAATGTTCAGCATACTTCCCAACATGCTACAACCCTGACATTTGGCATGTGAGTGTGTCAAATCGGTAACAAATTGCACTTACCTGGGCAGACTGCGACCCGGAATGGAGACAACTGGCGGATGTTATGGAAATGGATGAATCCCCCGTGGGAGTCCTGCTTCCCAGCTCCTTGAATGATAAACCAGCTAGGAGGAGAGCAGGATCCCCAGGGAAACCCTCCTGGAGGGAAAAACCCTGAGCCGCTGCAACTCTTTCGGAACGGGAGGTGGAAATGTGGACGGATCCTCTGTGCGCGCTGGACAACGAAGAGGGTCGGAGACCTTTCCAAGGAAACAAGATAGAACAGGTAAGTTCCAGGAAGTCTGGTAGCGAGAAATAAGTGAGAGTGGGAAGTGTGAAACTACGTACAAGGGATTAAGGAGGGTGTCCTCCAAGGAAAGAGACTGCTCTTGGAAGTGTCCGAGGGCTTGAGAAGCCGGTCCTGTTCCGGGGGTGTGGTGGCGCTAGCAAACAGAGAATAGAAAGTAAGCTTTAGAATGCCGGGGAGAGAAATCTACTGAAGGGACATGAGTCTAATTGTACTCACTAACACGGGCGGCCAACCCGCCAGAAAACCCACGAATCCCACCAAATACGGCCAGCAGCTGAGTCTAAGCAAGGGAATAGAAATCAGAACAGAAGTAAGGACTAAGGAGAAACTCTGAGTCAGTAGAGGAAAGGAGTGTGAGTCCTAGAAGCAAACTTACGGAGCGTCCACAAAGGCAGTAACGGCGCGTATACAGACAGCACTTCCTTCCTTATCAGGAGTCACGTGACCTGGCGCGAGTGTGTCAGATGTACGTGAAACAACTAGACCGTTGTTGTCTCTAGGAAAAGTCGCCGTTATGGGAGCCTGCCTTATCACGTTATGCGCCGTTCTCCCTATTCTACGGCTTTGCCACCATGACCAACATTGATAATGTTTAACAGAGTGAGCTGTATTGTGCACACTAAGTGAACATTATAAAGTATGCATTTTTCTAAGTATGTATTTTGAAGCTTTTTTTAAGCAGTCTTCAATGCTTGTATGTGTGTGTGTTTCTGTTCAAAGTGTTCAGCATACTTCCCAGCATGCTAGAAACCTGAAATATGTCATGTGGGTAGGTTGCATGGTGTAGACAGTGGGAGACATATAACATATGAATTATTCTAATTTTGTGAATTTTTGTAAGGGTTTCTTAAACAGTCTGCAATGTTTGTATAAGTGTGTGTCTTTTCAAAATGCTCAGAATGCTTTCCCACATGCTAGAGACCTGAAATTTGTCAGGTGGGGAGGTTCCGTGGTTTAGACAATGTAAACAGTATGTAATATACATTTTACTAACTATGTTTTGTTTAAGTATTTTCTTAAGCAGTCTGCAATGCGTGCATATGTGTGTGTTTCTGTTTGAAATGTTCAGCATTCTTCCCAACATGCTACAAACCTGTAATTTGGCATGTGGGTATGTTCTATGGTGCAGACAATATAAATATATATTTATCTTTTTTTGTTAATGTTTGTAAGCATTTTATAAGCAGTCTGAAATGCTTAGATAAGTGTATGTGTGTTTGCTCGAAATTTTTAGAATGCTTCATCACATGCTACACACTTGAAATTTGGCATGTGGGCAGGTTACATGGTTTAGACAATGTAAATTGTATATAATTTACATTTTTAAAGCAGTCTGCAATGCTTCGATAAGTGTGTTTGTCTTTTCAAAATGTTCAGAATGCTTCCCCACATGCCAGAGACCCGATATTTGGCATGTGGGCAGGTTCCATGGTTTAGACTATGTAAATAGTATATAATAAAAAAAATTCAAATTTCTATTTTTTATAAGAGGGCTGCATTGATTGGATATTTGTGTTTTTCTGTTCGGAATGTTCAGCATACTTCCCAACATGCTACAAACCTGACATTTGGCCTGTGGGTGAGCTGCATGGTGCTCACTATGTATACATTATAACGTTTGTATTTTTCTAACTATGTGTGTTTAAGCTTTTTTAAAGCAGTCTTCAATGCTTGAATATGTGTGTGTTTCTGTTCAAAATGTCCAGCAGACTTCCCAACATGCTAGAAACCTGAAATTTGGCATGTGAGTAGTTTGCATGGTGTAGACAGTGGTAAACATATAAAATATGATTTTTTCTAATTTAATGAATTTTTGTAAGGGTTTCTTAAACAGTCTGCAATGTTTTTGTAATTGTGTGCGTCTGTTCAAAATGTTCAGAATGCTTTCCCACATGTTAGAGACCCTCTGATTTGGCACGTGTACAGGGTCCGTGATTTAGACAATGTAAACAGTATATAATATATATTTTACTAACTATGCTTTGTTTAAGTATTTTCTTAAGCAGTCTGAAATGGTTGCATATGTGTGTGTTTCTGTTTGAAATGTTCAGCATACTTCTCAACATGCCACAACCCTGTAATTTGGCATATGGGTACGTTCTACGGTGCAGACAATATAAATATACATTTCTCTGATTTTGTAAATTTTTGTAAGCATTTGATAAGCAGTCTGCAATGCTTAGTTAAGTGTATGTGTGTTTGCTCAAAATGTTTAGAATGCTTCATCACATGGTACACACTTGAAATTTAGCATGTGGGCAGGTTACATTGTTTAGACTATGTAAATAGTATATAATATGCATTTTTAAAATTTCTATTTTTCTTAAGTGGGCTGCATTGCTTGGATATTTGTGTTTTTCTGT
This sequence comes from Ambystoma mexicanum, assembly GCF_040938575.1. Classification (NCBI taxonomy): domain Eukaryota; kingdom Metazoa; phylum Chordata; class Amphibia; order Caudata; family Ambystomatidae; genus Ambystoma; species Ambystoma mexicanum. The sequence goes on from NC_090922.1 coordinate 292,646,597, forward strand.
TCAAAATGTTCAGCATACTTTCCAACATGCTACAAACCTGACATTTGGCCTTTGGGTGAGCTGTATGATGCTCACTATGTGAACATTATAAAGTATGCATTTTTCTAACTATGTATGTTTCATCTTTTTTAAAGCAGTCTTCAAAGCTTGGGTATGTGTGTGTTTCTGTTCAAAATGTTCAGCATACTTCCCAACATGCTAGAAACCTGAACTTTGGCATGTGGGTAGGTTGCATGGTGTAGACAGTGGCAAACATATAAAATATGTATTTTTCTAATTTTGTGAATTTTTGTAAGGGTTTCTAAAACAGTCTGCAATGTTTGTGTAAGTGTGTGTGTCTGTTCAAAATGTTCAGAATGCTTCCCACATGTTAGAGACCTGAGATTTGGCACGTGTACAGGTTCCGTGATTTAGACAATGTAAACAGTATATAATATATATTTAACTAACTATGCTTTGTTTAAGTATTTTCTTAAGCAGTCTGAAATGGTTGCATATGTGTGTGTTTCTGTTTGAAATGTTCAGCATACTTCTCAACATGCCACAACCCTGTAATTTGGCATGTGGGTACGTTCTACGGTGCAGACAATATAAATATACATTTCTCTGATTTTGTAAATTTTTGTAAGCATTTGATAAGCAGTCTGCAATGCTTAGATAAGTGTATGTGTGTTTGCTCAACATTTTTAGAATGCTTCATCACATGCTACACACTTGAAATTTAGCATGTGGGCAGGTTACATGGTTTAGACTATGTAAATAGTATATAATATACATTTTTCAAATTTCAATTTTTTTTAAGTGGGCTGCATTGCTTGGATATTGGTGTTTTTCTGTTAGCAATGTTCAGCATACTTCCCAACTTCCTACAAACCTGACATTTGGCCTGTGAGTGAGCTGCATGGTGCTCACTATGTGTACATTATAAAGTATGAAATTTTCTAACTATGTATTTTTATGCTTTTTTTAAGCAGTCTTCAATGCTTGTATATGTGTGTGTTGCTGTTCAAAATGTTCAGCATGCTTCCCAACATGCTAGTACCTGAAATCAGGCATGTGGGTAGGTTGCATGGTGTAGACAGTGGTAAACATTTAAAATATGATTTTTTCTAATTTAATGAATTTTTGTAAGGGTTTCTTAAACAGTCTGCAATGTTTTTGTAATTGTGTGCGTCTGTTCAAAATGTTCAGAATGCTTTCCCACATGTTAGAGACCTGAGATTTGGCACGTGTACAGGGTCCGTGATTTAGACAATGTAAACAGTATATAATATATATTTTACTAACTATGCTTTGTTTAAGTATTTTCTTAAGCAGTCTGAAATGGTTGCATATGTGTGTGTTTCTGTTTGAAATGTTCAGCATACTTCTCAACATGCCACAACCCTGTAATTTGGCATATGGGTACGTTCTACGGTGCAGACAATATAAATATACATTTCTCTGATTTTGTAAATTTTTGTAAGCATTTGATAAGCAGTCTGCAATGCTTAGATAAGTGTATGTGTGTTTGCTCAAAATGTTTAGAATGCTTCATCACATGGTACACACTTGAAATCTAGCATGTGGGCAGGTTACATGGTTTAGACTATGTAAATAGTATATAATATGCATTTTTAAAATTTCTATTTTTCTTAAGTGGGCTGCATTGCTTGGATATTTGTGTTTTTCTGTTCAAAATGTTCAGCATACTTTCCAACATGCTACAAACCTGACATTTGGCCTGTGGGTGAGCTGTATGATGCTCATTATGTGAACATTATAAAGTATGCATTTTTCTAACTATGTATGTTTCATCTTTTTTAAAGCAGTCTGAAATGGTTGCATATGTGTGTGTTTCTGTTTGAAATGTTCAGCATACTTCTCAACATGCCACAACCCTGTAATTTGGCATGTGGGTACGTTCTACGGTGCAGACAATATAAATATACATTTCTCTGATTTTGTAAATTTTTGTAAGCATTTGATAAGCAGTCTGCAATGCTTAGATAAGTGTATGTGTGTTTGCTCAAAATTTTTAGAATGCTTCATCACATGCTACACACTTGAAATTTAGCATGTGGGCAGGTTACATGGTTTAGACTATGTAAATAGTATATAATATACATTTTTCAAATTTCATTTTTTTTTAAGCGGGCTGCATTGCTTGGATATTGGTGTTTTTCTGTTAGAAATGTTCAGCATACTTCCCAACTTCCTACAAACCTGACATTTGGCCTGTGGGTGAGCTGCATGGTGCTCACTATGTGTACATTATAAAGTATGAATTTTTCTAACTATGTATTTTTATGCTTTTTTTAAGCAGTCTTCAATGCTTGGATATGTGTGTGTTGCTGTTCAAAATGTTCAGCATGCTTCCCAACATGATGGTACCTGAAATCAGGCATGTGGGTAGGTTGCATGGTGTAGACAGTGGTAAACATATAAAATATGAATTTTTCTAATTTTGAGAATTTGTGTAAGAGTGTCTTAAACAGTCTGCAATGTTTGTGTAAGTGTGTGTGTCTGTTCAAAATGTTCAGAATGCTTTCCCACATGCTAGAGACCTGAAATTTGGCACGTGGGCAGGTTCCGTGGTTAGACAATATAAACTGTATATAATATACATTTTGCTTACTATGTTTTGTTTAAGTATTTTCTTAAGCAGTCTGCAATGCTTGCATATGTGTGTGTTTCTGTTTGAAATGTTCAGCATACTTCACAAAATGCTACAAACCTCTTATTTGGCATGTGGGTACGTTCTATGGTGCAGATAATATAAATATATATTTTTCTTATTTTGTTAATTTTTGTAAGCGTTTTATAAGCAGCCTGCAATGCTTAGATAAGTGTATGTGTGTTTGCTCGAAATATTTAGAATACTTCATCACATGCTACACACTTGAAATTTGGCATGTGGGCAGGTAACATGGTTTAGACTATGTAGATTTTACATAATTTACATTTTTAAAGCAATCTGCAATGCTTCGATAAGTGTGTTTGTCTGTTCAGAATGTTCAGAATGCTTCCCCACATGCTAGAGACCCGATATTTGGCATGTGGGCAGGTTCCATGGTTTAGACTATGTAAATAGTATATAATATACATTTTTCAAATTTCTATTTTTTACAAGTGGGCTGCATTGCTTGGATATTTGTCTTTTTCTGTTCGAAATGTTCAGCATACTTTCCAACATGCTACAAACCTGACATTTGGCCTGTGGGTGAGCTGTATGATGCTCATTATGTGTACATTATAAAATTTGCATTTTTCTAACTATGTATTTTTTAAACTTTTTTAAGCAGTCCTCAATACTTTGATATGTGTGTGTTTCTGTTCAAAATGTTCAGCATACTACCCAACATGCTAGAAACCTGAAATTCGGCATGTGGGTAGGTTGCATGGTGTAGATAGTGGTAAACATATAAAATATGAATTTTTCTAATTTTGTGAATTTGTGTAAGGGTTTCCTAAACAGTCTGCAATGTTTGTGTAAGTGTGTGTGTCTGTTCAAAATGTTCAGAATGCTTTCCCACATGCTAGAGACCTGATATTTGGCACATGGGGAGGTTCTGTGGTTTAGAAAATGCAAACAGTATATAATATACATTTTACTATGTTTTGTTTAAGAATTTTCTGAAGCAGTCTGCAATGCTTGCATATGTGTGTGTTTCTGTTTGAAATGTTCAGCATTCTTCCCAACATGCTACAAACCTGTAATTTGGCTTGTGGGTACGTTCTTTGCTGCAGACAATTTAAATATATATTTCTCTTTTTTTGTTAATTTTTGTAAGCATTTTATAAGCAGTCTGCCATGCTTAGATAAGAGTACGTGTGTTTGCTCGACATTTTTTGGAATGCTTCATCACATGAAATGTGGCATGTGGGCAGGTTACATGGTTTAGACAATGTAAATTGTATATAATTTACATTTTTAAAGCAGTCTGCAAAGCTTTGATAAGTGTGTTTGTCTGTTCAAAATGTTCAGAATGCTTCCCCAAGTGCTAGCGACCTGAAATTTGGCATGTGGGTAGGTTGCATAGTGTAGACAATGGGAAACATATAAAATATACATTTTACTAACTATGTTTTGTTTAAGTATTTTCTTAATCAGTCTGCAATGCTTGCATTTGTGTGTGTTTCTGTTTGAAATGTTCAGCATACTTCCCAACATGCTAGAAATCTGAAATTTGGCATGCGGGTAGGTTGCATGGTGTAGACAGTGGGAAACATATACAATATTATTTTTTCTTATTTTGTGAATTTTTTAAGGGTTTCTTAAACAGTCTGCAATGTTTGTGTAAGTGTGTGTGTCTGTTCAAAATGTTCAGAATGCTTTGCCACATGTTAGAGACCTGAAATTTGGCACGTGTACAGGTTCCGTGGTTTAGACAATGTAAACAGTATATAATATACATTTTACTAACTATGTTTTGTTTAAGTATTTTCATAAGCAGTCTGAAATAGTTGCATATGTGTGTGTTTCTGTTTGAAATGTTCAGCATACTTCGCAACATGCTACAAACTGTAATTTGGCATATGGGTACGTTCTATGGTGCAGACAATATAAATATAAATTTAGCTGATTTCGTTAATTTTTGTAAGCATTTGATAAGCAGTCTGCAATGCTTAGATAAGTGTATGTCTGTTTGCTCGAAATTTTTAGAATGCTTCATTACATGCTACACACTTGAAATTTGGCATGTGGGCAGGTTACATGGTTTAGACAATGTATATTGTATATAATTAACATTTTTAAAGCAGTTTGCAATGCTTCAATAGTGTGTTTGTCTGTTCAAAATGTTCAGAAAGCTTCCCCACATGCCAGAGACCCGATATTTGGCATGTGGGCAGGTTCCATGGTTTTGACGATGTAAATAGTATAAAATATAGATTTTTCAAATTTCTATTTCTTTTGAAGCGGGCTGCATTGCTTGCATATTTGTGTTTTTCGGTTCGAAATGTTCAGCATACTTCCCAACATGCTACAAACCTTACATTTGTCCTGTGGGTGAGCTGCATGGTGCTCACTATATGTACATTATAAAGTTTGCATTTTTCTAACTATGTATGTTTAAGCTTTTTTAAAGCAGTATCAATGCTTGGATATGTTTGTATTTCTGTTCAAAATGTTCTGCATACTTCCCAACATGCTAGAAACCTGACATTCGGCATGTGGGTAGGTTGCATGGCGTAGACAGTGGTAAACATATAAAATATGAATTTTTCAAATTTTGTGAATTTTTGTAAGGGTTTCTTAAACAGTCTGCAATGTTTGTATAGGTGTGTGTGTCTGCTCAAAATGTTTAAAATGCTTACCCACATGCTAGCGACCTGAAATTTGGCATGTGGGTAGGTTCCGTGGTTAGACAATGTAAACAGTATATAATATACATTTTATTAACTATGTTTTGTTTAAGTATTTTCTTAAGCAGTCTGAAATGGTTGCATATGTGTGTGTTTCTGTTTGAAATGTTCAGCATTCTTCCCAACATGCTACAAACCTGTAATTTGGCATGTGGGTACGTTCTATGGTGCAGACAATTAAAATATATATTTCTCTTTTTTTGTTAATTTTTGTAAGCGTTTTATAAGCTGTCTGCAATGCTTAGATAAGTGTATGTGTGTTTGCTCGAAATGTTTACAATACTTCATCACATGCTACACATTTCAAATTTGGCATGTGGGCAGGTTACACGGTTTAGACAATGTAAATTGTACATAATTTACTTTTTTAAAGCAATCTGCAATGCTTCGATAAGTGTATTTGTCTGTTCAGAATGTTCAGAATGCTTCCCCACATTCAAGAGACCCGATATTTGGCATGTGGGCAGGTTCCATGGTTTAGGCTATGTAAATAGTATATAATATACATTTTTCAAATTTCTATTTTTTATAAGCGGGCTGCATTGCGTGGATATTTGTGTTTTTCTGTTCGAAATGTTCAGCATACTTCCCAACATGCTACAAACCTGACATTTGGCCTTTGGGTGCGCTGCATGGTCCACACTATGTGAAGATTATAAAGAATGCATGTTTCTAACTATGTATTTTTAAGCTTTTTTAAGCAGTCTTCAATGCTTGGATATGTGTGTGTTTCTGTTCAAAATGTTCAGCATACTTCCCAACATGCTAGAAACCTGATATTAGGCACCTGGGTAGGTTGCATGGTGTAGACAGTGGGAAACATATATAATGTGAATTTTTCTAATTTTGTGAATTTTTGTAAGGGTTTCTTATACAGTTTGCAATGTTTGTATAAGTGTGTGTGTCTGTTCAAAATGTTCAGAATGCTTTCCCACATGTTAGAGACCTGAAATTTGGCACGTGTACAGGTTCCGTGGTTTAGACAATGTAAACAGTATATAATATACATTTTACTAACTATGTTTTGTTTAAGTATTTTCTTAAGCAGTCTGAAATAGTTGCATATATGTGTGTTTCTGTTCAAAATCTTCAGCACACTACCCAACATGCTAGAAACCTGAAATTCGGCATGTGGGTTGGTTGATTGGTGTGGACAGTGGTAAACATATAAAATATGAATTTTTCTAATTTTGAGAATTTGTGTAAGGGTTTCCTAAACAGTCTGCAATGTTTGTGTAAGTGTGTGTGTCTGTTCAAAATGTTCAGAATGCTTTCCCACATGCTAGAGACCTGATATTTGGCACGTGGGGAGGTTCCGTGGTTTCGAAAATGTAAACAGTATATAATATACATTTTACTAACTATGTTTTATTTAAGTATTTTCTTAAGCAGTCTGCAATGCTTGCATATGTGTGTGTTTCTGTTTGAAATGTTCAGCATTCTTCCCAACATGCTACAAACCTGTAATTTGGCTTGTGAGTACGTTCTATGGTGCAGACAATTGAAATATATATTTCTTTTTTTTGTTAATTTTTGTAAGCATTTTATAAGCAGTCTGCAACGCTTAGATAAGAGCATGTGTGTTTGCTCGAAATTTTTAGAATGCTTCATCACATGCTACACACTTGACATTTGGCAAGTGGGCAGGTAACATGATTTAGAAAATGTAAACAGTATATAATATACATTTTACTAACTATGTTTTGTTTAAGTATTTTCTTAAGCAGTCTGAAATGGTTGCATATGTGTGTGTTTCTGTTTGAAATGTTCAGCATACTTCCCAACATGCTACAAACTGTAATTTGGCTTATGGGTACGTTCTACGGTGCAGACAATATAAATATAAATTTAGCTGATTTTGTTAATTTTTGTAAGCATTTGATAAGCAGAATGCAATGCTTAGATAAGTGTATGTGTGTTTGCTCGAAATTTTTAGAATGCTTCATGACATGAAACACATTTCAAATTTGGTATGTGTTCAGGTTCCATGGTTTAGACTATGTAAATAGTATATAATATACATTTTTCAAATTTCTATTTTTTATAAGCGGGCTGCATTGCGTGGATATTTGTGTTTTTCTGTTCAAAATGTTCAGCATACTTCCCAACATGCTACAAACCTGACATTTGGCCTTTGGGTGCGCTGCATGGTGCACACTATGTGAAGATTATAAAGAATGCATGTTTCTAACTATGTATTTTTAAGCTTTTTTAAGCAGTCTTCAATGCTTGGATATGTGTGTGTTTCTGTTCAAAATGTTCAGCATACTTCCCAACATGCTAGAAACCTGATATTAGGCACCTGGGTAGGTTGCATGGTGTAGACAGTGGGAAACATATATAATGTGAATTTTTCTAATTTTGTTAATTTTTGTAAGGGTTTCTTATACAGTTTGCAATGTTTGTATAAGTGTGTGTGTCTGTTCAAAATGTTCAGAATGCTTTCCCACATGTTAGAGACCTGAAATTTGGCACGTGTACAGGTTCCGTGGTTTAGACAATGTAAACAGTATATAATATACATTTTACTAACTATGTTTTATTTAAGTATTTTCTTAAGCAGTCTGCAATGCTTGCATATGTGTGTGTTTCTGTTTGAAATGTTCAGCATTCTTCCCAACATGCTACAAACCTGTAATTTGGCTTGTGAGTACGTTCTATGGTGCAGACAATTGAAATATATATTTCTTTTTTTTGTTAATTTTTGTAAGCATTTTATAAGCAGTCTGCAACGCTTAGATAAGAGCATGTGTGTTTGCTCGAAATTTTTAGAATGCTTCATCACATGCTACACACTTGAAATTTGGCAAGTGGGCAGGTAACATGATTTAGAAAATGTAAACAGTATATAATATACATTTTACTAACTATGTTTTGTTTAAGTATTTTCTTAAGCAGTCTGAAATGGTTGCATATGTGTGTGTTTCTGTTTGAAATGTTCAGCATACTTCCCAACATGCTACAAACTGTAATTTGGCATATGGGTACGTTCTACGGTGCAGACAATATAAATATAAATTTAGCTGATTTTGTTAATTTTTGTAAGCATTTGATAAGCAGAATGCAATGCTTAGATATGTGTATGTGTGTTTGCTCGAAAATTTTAGAATGCTTCATGACATGAAACACATTTCAAATTTGGTATGTGTTCAGGTTCCATGGTTTAGACTATGTAAATAGTATATAATATACATTTTTCAAATTTCTATTTTTTATAAGCGGGCTGCATTGCGTGGATATTTGTCTTTTTCTGTTTGAAATGTTCAGCATACTTTCCAACATGCTACAAACCTGACATTTGGCCTGTGGGTGAGCTGTATGGTGCTCACTATGTGTACATTATAAAATTTGCATTTTTCTAACTATGTATTTTTTAAACTTTTTTAAGCAGTCTTCAATGCTTTGATATGTGTGTGTTTCTGTTCAAAATGTTCAGCATGCTACCCAACATGCTAGAAACCTGAAATTCGGCATGTGGGTAGGTTGCATGGTGTAGGCAGTGGTAAACATATAAAATATGAATTTTTCTAATTTTGAGAATTTGTGTAAGGGTTTCCTAAACAGTCTGCAATGTTTGTGTAAGTGTGTGTGTGTCTGTTCAAAATGTTCAGAATGCTTTCCCTCATGCTAGAGACCTGATATTTGGCACATGGGAGGTTCCGTGGTTTAGAAAATGCAAACAGTATATAATATACATTTTTCTAACTATGTTTTGTTGAAGTATTTTCTTAAGCAGTCTGCAATGCTTGCATATGTGTGCGTTTCTGTTTGAAATGTTCAGCATTCTTCCCAACATGCTACAAACCTGTAATTTGGCTTGTGGGTACGTTCTATGCTGCAGACAATTTAAATATATATTTCTCTTTTTTTGTTAATTTTTGTAAGCATTTTATAAGCAGTCTGCCATGCTTAGATAAGAGTATGTGTGTTTCCTCGACATTTTTTAGAATGCTTCATCACATGCTACACACTTGAAATTTGGCATGTGGGCAGGTTACATGGTTTAGACATTGTATATTGTATATAATTTACATTCTTAAAGCAGTTTGCAAGACTTTGATAAGTGTGTTGTCTGTTCAAAATGTTCAGAATGCTTCCCCACATACGAGAGACCTGATATTTGGCATGTGGGCAGCTTCCATGGTTTAGACTATGTAAATAGTATATAATATACATTTTTAAAATTTCTATTTTTTTAAGTGGGCTGCACTGCTTGGATATTTGTGTTTTTCTGTTCAAAATGTTCACCATTCTTTCCAATATGCAACAAACTTGACATTTGGCCTGTGGGTGAGCTGCATGCTGCACACTATGTGAACATTATAAAGTATGCATTTTTCTAACTATGTATTTTTAAAACTTTTTTAAGCAGTCTTCAATGCTTTGATATGTGTGTGCTCCTGTTCAAAATGTTCAGCATACTACCCAACATGCTAGAAATCTGAAATTCGGCATGTGGGTAGTTTGCATGGTGTAGAAAGTGGTAAACATATAAAATATGATTTTTTCCCATTTTGAGAATTTATGTAAGGGTTTCTTAAACAGTCTGCAAAATGTGTGTAAGTGTGTGTCTGTTCAAAATGTTCAGAATGCTTCCCCACATGATAGCGACCTGAAATTTGGCATGTGGGTAGGTTGCATGGTGCAGACAATGGGAAACATATAAAATATACATTTTACTAACTATATTTTGTTTAAGTATTTTCTTAAGAAGTCGGCAATGCTTGTATATGTTTGTGTTTGAAATGTTCAGCATACTTCCCAACATGCTACAAACCTGTAATTTGGCATGTGGGTACGTTCTATGGGGCAGACAATTTAAATATATATTTCTGTGATTTTGTTAATTTTTGTAAGCATTTTATAAGCAGTCTGCAATGCTTAGATAAGTGTATGTGTGCTTGCTCGAAATTTTTAGAATGATTCATCACATGCTACACACTTCAAATTTGGCATGTGGACAGGTTACACGGTTTAGACAATGTAAATTGGACATAATTTACATTTTTAAAGCAATCTGCAATGCTTCGATAAGTGTGTTTGTCTGTTCAGAATGTTCAGAATGCTTCCCCACATTCAAGAGACCCGATATTTGGCATGTGGGCAGGTTCCATGGTTTAGGCTATGTAAATAGTATATAATATACATTTTTCAAATTTCTATTTTTTATAAGCGGGCTGCATTGCGTGGATATTTGTGTTTTTCTGTTCGAAATGTTCAGCATACTTCCCAACATGCTACAAACCTGACATTTGGCCTTTGGGTGCGCTGCATGGTGCACACTATGTGAAGATTATAAAGAATGCATGTTTCTAACTATGTATTTTTAAGCTTTTTTAAGCAGTCTTCAATGCTTGGATATGTGTGTGTTTCTGTTCAAAATGTTCAGCATACTTCCCAACATGCTAGAAACCTGATATTAGGCACCTGGGTAGGTTGCATGGTGTAGACAGTGGGAAACATATATAATGTGAATTTTTCTAATTTTGTGAATTTTTGTAAGGGTTTCTTATACAGTTTGCAATGTTTGTATAAGTGTGTGTGTCTGTTCAAAATGTTCAGAATGCTTTCCCACGTGTTAGAGACCTGAAATTTGGCACGTGTACAGGTTCCGTGGTTTAGACAATGTAAACAGTATATAATATACATTTTACTAACTATGTTTTGTTTAAGTATTTTCTTAAGCAGTCTGAAATAGTTGCATATATGTGTGTTTCTGTTCAAAATCTTCAGCACACTACCCAACATGCTAGAAACCTGAAATTCGGCATGTGGGTTGGTTGATTGGTGTGGACAGTGGTAAACATATACAATATGAATTTTTCTAATTTTTAGAATTTGTGTAAGGGTTTCCTAAACAGTCTGCAATGTTTGTGTAAGTGTGTGTGTCTGTTCAAAATGTTCAGAATGCTTTCCCACATGCTAGAGACCTGATATTTGGCACGTGGGGAGGTTCCGTGGTTTCGAAAATGTAAACAGTATATAATATACATTTTACTAACTATGTTTTATTTAAGTATTTTCTTAAGCAGTCTGCAATGCTTGCATATGTGTGTGTTTCTGTTTGAAATGTTCAGCATTCTTCCCAACATGCTACAAACCTGTAATTTGGCTTGTGAGTACGTTCTATGGTGCAGACAATTGAAATATATATTTCTTTTTTTTGTTAATTTTTGTAAGCATTTTATAAGCAGTCTGCAACGCTTAGATAAGAGCATGTGTGTTTGCTCGAAATTTTTAGAATGCTTCATCACATGCTACACACTTGAAATTTGACAAGTGGGCAGGTAACATGATTTAGAAAATGTAAACAGTATATAATATACATTTTACTAACTATGTTTTGTTTAAGTATTTTCTTAAGCAGTCTGAAATGGTTGCATATGTGTGTGTTTCTGTTTGAAATGTTCAGCATACTTCCCAACATGCTACAAACTGTAATTTGGCATATGGGTACGTTCTACGGTGCAGACAATATAAATATAAATTTAGCTGATTTTGTTAATTTTTGTAAGCATTTGATAAGCAGAATGCAATGCTTAGATAAGTGTATGTGTGTTTGCTCGAAATTTTTAGAATGCTTCATGACATGAAACACATTTCAAATTTGGTATGTGTTCAGGTTCCATGGTTTAGACTATGTAAATAGTATATAATATACATTTTTCAAATTTCTATTTTTTATAAGCGGGCTGCATTGCGTGGATATTTGTGTTTTTCTGTTCAAAATGTTCAGCATACTTCCCAACATGCTACAAACCTGACATTTGGCCTTTGGGTGCGCTGCATGGTGCACACTATGTGAAGATTATAAAGAATGCATGTTTCTAACTATGTATTTTTAAGCTTTTTTAAGCAGTCTTCAATGCTTGGATATGTGTGTGTTTCTGTTCAAAATGTTCAGCATACTTCCCAACATGCTAGAAACCTGATATTAGGCACCTGGGTAGGTTGCATGGTGTAGACAGTGGGAAACATATATAATGTGAATTTTTCTAATTTTGTGAATTTTTGTAAGGGTTTCTTATACAGTTTGCAATGTTTGTATAAGTGTGTGTGTCTGTTCAAAATGTTCAGAATGCTTTCCCACATGTTAGAGACCTGAAATTTGGCACGTGTACAGGTTCCGTGGTTTAGACAATGTAAACAGTATATAATATACATTTTACTAACTATGTTTTGTTTAAGTATTTTCTTAAGCAGTCTGAAATAGTTGCATATATGTGTGTTTCTGTTCAAAATCTTCAGCACACTACCCAACATGCTAGAAACCTGAAATTCGGCATGTGGGTTGGTTGATTGGTGTGGACAGTGGTAAACATATAAAATATGAATTTTTCTAATTTTTAGAATTTGTGTAAGGGTTTCCTAAACAGTCTGCAATGTTTGTGTAAGTGTGTGTGTCTGTTCAAAATGTTCAGAATGCTTTCCCACATGCTAGAGACCTGATATTTGGCACGTGGGGAGGTTCCGTGGTTTCGAAAATGTAAACAGTATATAATATACATTTTACTAACTATGTTTTATTTAAGTATTTTCTTAAGCAGTCTGCAATGCTTGCATATGTGTGTGTTTCTGTTTGAAATGTTCAGCATTCTTCCCAACATGCTACAAACCTGTAATTTGGCTTGTGAGTACGTTCTATGGTGCAGACAATTGAAATATATATTTCTTTTTTTTGTTAATTTTTGTAAGCATTTTATAAGCAGTCTGCAACGCTTAGATAAGAGCATGTGTGTTTGCTCGAAATTTTTAGAATGCTTCATCACATGCTACACACTTGAAATTTGGCAAGTGGGCAGGTAACATGATTTAGAAAATGTAAACAGTATATAATATACATTTTACTAACTATGTTTTGTTTAAGTATTTTCTTAAGCAGTCTGAAATGGTTGCATATGTGTGTGTTTCTGTTTGAAATGTTCAGCATACTTCCCAACATGCTACAAACTGTAATTTGGCATATGGGTACGTTCTACGGTGCAGACAATATAAATATAAATTTAGCTGATTTTGTTAATTTTTGTAAGCATTTGATAAGCAGAATGCAATGCTTAGATATGTGTATGTGTGTTTGCTCGAAAATTTTAGAATGCTTCATGACATGAAACACATTTCAAATTTGGTATGTGTTCAGGTTCCATGGTTTAGACTATGTAAATAGTATATAATATACATTTTTCAAATTTCTATTTTTTATAAGCGGGCTGCATTGCGTGGATATTTGTCTTTTTCTGTTTGAAATGTTCAGCATACTTTCCAACATGCTACAAACCTGACATTTGGCCTGTGGGTGAGCTGTATGGTGCTCACTATGTGTACATTATAAAATTTGCATTTTTCTAACTATGTATTTTTTAAACTTTTTTAAGCAGTCTTCAATGCTTTGATATGTGTGTGTTTCTGTTCAAAATGTTCAGCATGCTACCCAACATGCTAGAAACCTGAAATTCGGCATGTGGGTAGGTTGCATGGTGTAGGCAGTGGTAAACATATAAAATATGAATTTTTCTAATTTTGAGAATTTGTGTAAGGGTTTCCTAAACAGTCTGCAATGTTTGTGTAAGTGTGTGTGTGTCTGTTCAAAATGTTCAGAATGCTTTCCCTCATGCTAGAGACCTGATATTTGGCACATGGGAGGTTCCGTGGTTTAGAAAATGCAAACAGTATATAATATACATTTTTCTAACTATGTTTTGTTGAAGTATTTTCTTAAGCAGTCTGCAATGCTTGCATATGTGTGCGTTTCTGTTTGAAATGTTCAGCATTCTTCCCAACATGCTACAAACCTGTAATTTGGCTTGTGGGTACGTTCTATGCTGCAGACAATTTAAATATATATTTCTCTTTTTTTGTTAATTTTTGTAAGCATTTTATAAGCAGTCTGCCATGCTTAGATAAGAGTATGTGTGTTTCCTCGACATTTTTTAGAATGCTTCATCACATGCTACACACTTGAAATTTGGCATGTGGGCAGGTTACATGGTTTAGACATTGTATATTGTATATAATTTACATTCTTAAAGCAGTTTGCAAGACTTTGATAAGTGTGTTGTCTGTTCAAAATGTTCAGAATGCTTCCCCACATACGAGAGACCTGATATTTGGCATGTGGGCAGCTTCCATGGTTTAGACTATGTAAATAGTATATAATATACATTTTTAAAATTTCTATTTTTTTAAGTGGGCTGCACTGCTTGGATATTTGTGTTTTTCTGTTCAAAATGTTCACCATTCTTTCCAATATGCAACAAACTTGACATTTGGCCTGTGGGTGAGCTGCATGCTGCACACTATGTGAACATTATAAAGTATGCATTTTTCTAACTATGTATTTTTAAAACTTTTTTAAGCAGTCTTCAATGCTTTGATATGTGTGTGCTCCTGTTCAAAATGTTCAGCATACTACCCAACATGCTAGAAATCTGAAATTCGGCATGTGGGTAGTTTGCATGGTGTAGAAAGTGGTAAACATATAAAATATGATTTTTTCCCATTTTGAGAATTTATGTAAGGGTTTCTTAAACAGTCTGCAAAATGTGTGTAAGTGTGTGTCTGTTCAAAATGTTCAGAATGCTTCCCCACATGATAGCGACCTGAAATTTGGCATGTGGGTAGGTTGCATGGTGCAGACAATGGGAAACATATAAAATATACATTTTACTAACTATATTTTGTTTAAGTATTTTCTTAAGAAGTCGGCAATGCTTGTATATGTTTGTGTTTGAAATGTTCAGCATACTTCCCAACATGCTACAAACCTGTAATTTGGCATGTGGGTACGTTCTATGGGGCAGACAATTTAAATATATATTTCTGTGATTTTGTTAATTTTTGTAAGCATTTTATAAGCAGTCTGCAATGCTTAGATAAGTGTATGTGTGCTTGCTCGAAATTTTTAGAATGATTCATCACATGCTACACACTTCAAATTTGGCATGTGGACAGGTTACACGGTTTAGACAATGTAAATTGGACATAATTTACATTTTTAAAGCAATCTGCAATGCTTCGATAAGTGTGTTTGTCTGTTCAGAATGTTCAGAATGCTTCCCCACATTCAAGAGACCCGATATTTGGCATGTGGGCAGGTTCCATGGTTTAGGCTATGTAAATAGTATATAATATACATTTTTCAAATTTCTATTTTTTATAAGCGGGCTGCATTGCGTGGATATTTGTGTTTTTCTGTTCGAAATGTTCAGCATACTTCCCAACATGCTACAAACCTGACATTTGGCCTTTGGGTGCGCTGCATGGTGCACACTATGTGAAGATTATAAAGAATGCATGTTTCTAACTATGTATTTTTAAGCTTTTTTAAGCAGTCTTCAATGCTTGGATATGTGTGTGTTTCTGTTCAAAATGTTCAGCATACTTCCCAACATGCTAGAAACCTGATATTAGGCACCTGGGTAGGTTGCATGGTGTAGACAGTGGGAAACATATATAATGTGAATTTTTCTAATTTTGTGAATTTTTGTAAGGGTTTCTTATACAGTTTGCAATGTTTGTATAAGTGTGTGTGTCTGTTCAAAATGTTCAGAATGCTTTCCCACGTGTTAGAGACCTGAAATTTGGCACGTGTACAGGTTCCGTGGTTTAGACAATGTAAACAGTATATAATATACATTTTACTAACTATGTTTTGTTTAAGTATTTTCTTAAGCAGTCTGAAATAGTTGCATATATGTGTGTTTCTGTTCAAAATCTTCAGCACACTACCCAACATGCTAGAAACCTGAAATTCGGCATGTGGGTTGGTTGATTGGTGTGGACAGTGGTAAACATATACAATATGAATTTTTCTAATTTTTAGAATTTGTGTAAGGGTTTCCTAAACAGTCTGCAATGTTTGTGTAAGTGTGTGTGTCTGTTCAAAATGTTCAGAATGCTTTCCCACATGCTAGAGACCTGATATTTGGCACGTGGGGAGGTTCCGTGGTTTCGAAAATGTAAACAGTATATAATATACATTTTACTAACTATGTTTTATTTAAGTATTTTCTTAAGCAGTCTGCAATGCTTGCATATGTGTGTGTTTCTGTTTGAAATGTTCAGCATTCTTCCCAACATGCTACAAACCTGTAATTTGGCTTGTGAGTACGTTCTATGGTGCAGACAATTGAAATATATATTTCTTTTTTTTGTTAATTTTTGTAAGCATTTTATAAGCAGTCTGCAACGCTTAGATAAGAGCATGTGTGTTTGCTCGAAATTTTTAGAATGCTTCATCACATGCTACACACTTGAAATTTGACAAGTGGGCAGGTAACATGATTTAGAAAATGTAAACAGTATATAATATACATTTTACTAACTATGTTTTGTTTAAGTATTTTCTTAAGCAGTCTGAAATGGTTGCATATGTGTGTGTTTCTGTTTGAAATGTTCAGCATACTTCCCAACATGCTACAAACTGTAATTTGGCATATGGGTACGTTCTACGGTGCAGACAATATAAATATAAATTTAGCTGATTTTGTTAATTTTTGTAAGCATTTGATAAGCAGAATGCAATGCTTAGATAAGTGTATGTGTGTTTGCTCGAAATTTTTAGAATGCTTCATGACATGAAACACATTTCAAATTTGGTATGTGTTCAGGTTCCATGGTTTAGACTATGTAAATAGTATATAATATACATTTTTCAAATTTCTATTTTTTATAAGCGGGCTGCATTGCGTGGATATTTGTGTTTTTCTGTTCAAAATGTTCAGCATACTTCCCAACATGCTACAAACCTGACATTTGGCCTTTGGGTGCGCTGCATGGTGCACACTATGTGAAGATTATAAAGAATGCATGTTTCTAACTATGTATTTTTAAGCTTTTTTAAGCAGTCTTCAATGCTTGGATATGTGTGTGTTTCTGTTCAAAATGTTCAGCATACTTCCCAACATGCTAGAAACCTGATATTAGGCACCTGGGTAGGTTGCATGGTGTAGACAGTGGGAAACATATATAATGTGAATTTTTCTAATTTTGTGAATTTTTGTAAGGGTTTCTTATACAGTTTGCAATGTTTGTATAAGTGTGTGTGTCTGTTCAAAATGTTCAGAATGCTTTCCCACATGTTAGAGACCTGAAATTTGGCACGTGTACAGGTTCCGTGGTTTAGACAATGTAAACAGTATATAATATACATTTTACTAACTATGTTTTGTTTAAGTATTTTCTTAAGCAGTCTGAAATAGTTGCATATATGTGTGTTTCTGTTCAAAATCTTCAGCACACTACCCAACATGCTAGAAACCTGAAATTCGGCATGTGGGTTGGTTGATTGGTGTGGACAGTGGTAAACATATAAAATATGAATTTTTCTAATTTTTAGAATTTGTGTAAGGGTTTCCTAAACAGTCTGCAATGTTTGTGTAAGTGTGTGTGTCTGTTCAAAATGTTCAGAATGCTTTCCCACATGCTAGAGACCTGATATTTGGCACGTGGGGAGGTTCCGTGGTTTCGAAAATGTAAACAGTATATAATATACATTTTACTAACTATGTTTTATTTAAGTATTTTCTTAAGCAGTCTGCAATGCTTGCATATGTGTGTGTTTCTGTTTGAAATGTTCAGCATTCTTCCCAACATGCTACAAACCTGTAATTTGGCTTGTGAGTACGTTCTATGGTGCAGACAATTGAAATATATATTTCTTTTTTTTGTTAATTTTTGTAAGCATTTTATAAGCAGTCTGCAACGCTTAGATAAGAGCATGTGTGTTTGCTCGAAATTTTTAGAATGCTTCATCACATGCTACACACTTGAAATTTGGCAAGTGGGCAGGTAACATGATTTAGAAAATGTAAACAGTATATAATATACATTTTACTAACTATGTTTTGTTTAAGTATTTTCTTAAGCAGTCTGAAATGGTTGCATATGTGTGTGTTTCTGTTTGAAATGTTCAGCATACTTCCCAACATGCTACAAACTGTAATTTGGCATATGGGTACGTTCTACGGTGCAGACAATATAAATATAAATTTAGCTGATTTTGTTAATTTTTGTAAGCATTTGATAAGCAGAATGCAATGCTTAGATATGTGTATGTGTGTTTGCTCGAAAATTTTAGAATGCTTCATGACATGAAACACATTTCAAATTTGGTATGTGTTCAGGTTCCATGGTTTAGACTATGTAAATAGTATATAATATACATTTTTCAAATTTCTATTTTTTATAAGCGGGCTGCATTGCGTGGATATTTGTGTTTTTCTGTTCAAAATGTTCAGCATACTTCCCAACATGCTACAAACCTGACATTTGGCCTTTGGGTGCGCTGCATGGTGCACACTATGTGAAGATTATAAAGAATGCATGTTTCTAACTATGTATTTTTAAGCTTTTTTAAGCAGTCTTCAATGCTTGGATATGTGTGTGTTTCTGTTCAAAATGTTCAGCATACTTCCCAACATGCTAGAAACCTGATATTAGGCACCTGGGTAGGTTGCATGGTGTAGACAGTGGGAAACATATATAATGTGAATTTTTCTAATTTTGTGAATTTTTGTAAGGGTTTCTTATACAGTTTGCAATGTTTGTATAAGTGTGTGTGTCTGTTCAAAATGTTCAGAATGCTTTCCCACATGTTAGAGACCTGAAATTTGGCACGTGTACAGGTTCCGTGGTTTAGACAATGTAAACAGTATATAATATACATTTTACTAACTATGTTTTGTTTAAGTATTTTCTTAAGCAGTCTGAAATAGTTGCATATATGTGTGTTTCTGTTCAAAATCTTCAGCACACTACCCAACATGCTAGAAACCTGAAATTCGGCATGTGGGTTGGTTGATTGGTGTGGACAGTGGTAAACATATAAAATATGAATTTTTCTAATTTTTAGAATTTGTGTAAGGGTTTCCTAAACAGTCTGCAATGTTTGTGTAAGTGTGTGTGTCTGTTCAAAATGTTCAGAATGCTTTCCCACATGCTAGAGACCTGATATTTGGCACGTGGGGAGGTTCCGTGGTTTCGAAAATGTAAACAGTATATAATATACATTTTACTAACTATGTTTTATTTAAGTATTTTCTTAAGCAGTCTGCAATGCTTGCATATGTGTGTGTTTCTGTTTGAAATGTTCAGCATTCTTCCCAACATGCTACAAACCTGTAATTTGGCTTGTGAGTACGTTCTATGGTGCAGACAATTGAAATATATATTTCTTTTTTTTGTTAATTTTTGTAAGCATTTTATAAGCAGTCTGCAACGCTTAGATAAGAGCATGTGTGTTTGCTCGAAATTTTTAGAATGCTTCATCACATGCTACACACTTGAAATTTGACAAGTGGGCAGGTAACATGATTTAGAAAATGTAAACAGTATATAATATACATTTTACTAACTATGTTTTGTTTAAGTATTTTCTTAAGCAGTCTGAAATGGTTGCATATGTGTGTGTTTCTGTTTGAAATGTTCAGCATACTTCCCAACATGCTACAAACTGTAATTTGGCATATGGGTACGTTCTACGGTGCAGACAATATAAATATAAATTTAGCTGATTTTGTTAATTTTTGTAAGCATTTGATAAGCAGAATGCAATGCTTAGATAAGTGTATGTGTGTTTGCTCGAAATTTTTAGAATGCTTCATGACATGAAACACATTTCAAATTTGGTATGTGTTCAGGTTCCATGGTTTAGACTATGTAAATAGTATATAATATACATTTTTCAAATTTCTATTTTTTATAAGCGGGCTGCATTGCGTGGATATTTGTGTTTTTCTGTTCAAAATGTTCAGCATACTTCCCAACATGCTACAAACCTGACATTTGGCCTTTGGGTGCGCTGCATGGTGCACACTATGTGAAGATTATAAAGAATGCATGTTTCTAACTATGTATTTTTAAGCTTTTTTAAGCAGTCTTCAATGCTTGGATATGTGTGTGTTTCTGTTCAAAATGTTCAGCATACTTCCCAACATGCTAGAAACCTGATATTAGGCACCTGGGTAGGTTGCATGGTGTAGACAGTGGGAAACATATATAATGTGAATTTTTCTAATTTTGTGAATTTTTGTAAGGGTTTCTTATACAGTTTGCAATGTTTGTATAAGTGTGTGTGTCTGTTCAAAATGTTCAGAATGCTTTCCCACATGTTAGAGACCTGAAATTTGGCACGTGTACAGGTTCCGTGGTTTAGACAATGTAAACAGTATATAATATACATTTTACTAACTATGTTTTGTTTAAGTATTTTCTTAAGCAGTCTGAAATAGTTGCATATATGTGTGTTTCTGTTCAAAATCTTCAGCACACTACCCAACATGCTAGAAACCTGAAATTCGGCATGTGGGTTGGTTGATTGGTGTGGACAGTGGTAAACATATAAAATATGAATTTTTCTAATTTTTAGAATTTGTGTAAGGGTTTCCTAAACAGTCTGCAATGTTTGTGTAAGTGTGTGTGTCTGTTCAAAATGTTCAGAATGCTTTCCCACATGCTAGAGACCTGATATTTGGCACGTGGGGAGGTTCCGTGGTTTCGAAAATGTAAACAGTATATAATATACATTTTACTAACTATGTTTTATTTAAGTATTTTCTTAAGCAGTCTGCAATGCTTGCATATGTGTGTGTTTCTGTTTGAAATGTTCAGCATTCTTCCCAACATGCTACAAACCTGTAATTTGGCTTGTGAGTACGTTCTATGGTGCAGACAATTGAAATATATATTTCTTTTTTTTGTTAATTTTTGTAAGCATTTTATAAGCAGTCTGCAACGCTTAGATAAGAGCATGTGTGTTTGCTCGAAATTTTTAGAATGCTTCATCACATGCTACACACTTGAAATTTGGCAAGTGGGCAGGTAACATGATTTAGAAAATGTAAACAGTATATAATATACATTTTACTAACTATGTT
This sequence comes from Ambystoma mexicanum, assembly GCF_040938575.1. Lineage (NCBI taxonomy): Eukaryota > Metazoa > Chordata > Amphibia > Caudata > Ambystomatidae > Ambystoma > Ambystoma mexicanum. Next base: position 292,667,815 of record NC_090922.1, read on the forward strand.
TTGTTTAAGTATTTTCTTAAGCAGTCTGAAATGGTTGCATATGTGTGTGTTTCTGTTTGAAATGTTCAGCATACTTCCCAACATGCTACAAACTGTAATTTGGCATATGGGTACGTTCTACGGTGCAGACAATATAAATATAAATTTAGCTGATTTTGTTAATTTTTGTAAGCATTTGATAAGCAGAATGCAATGCTTAGATATGTGTATGTGTGTTTGCTCGAAAATTTTAGAATGCTTCATGACATGAAACACATTTCAAATTTGGTATGTGTTCAGGTTCCATGGTTTAGACTATGTAAATAGTATATAATATACATTTTTCAAATTTCTATTTTTTATAAGCGGGCTGCATTGCGTGGATATTTGTGTTTTTCTGTTCAAAATGTTCAGCATACTTCCCAACATGCTACAAACCTGACATTTGGCCTTTGGGTGCGCTGCATGGTGCACACTATGTGAAGATTATAAAGAATGCATGTTTCTAACTATGTATTTTTAAGCTTTTTTAAGCAGTCTTCAATGCTTGGATATGTGTGTGTTTCTGTTCAAAATGTTCAGCATACTTCCCAACATGCTAGAAACCTGATATTAGGCACCTGGGTAGGTTGCATGGTGTAGACAGTGGGAAACATATATAATGTGAATTTTTCTAATTTTGTGAATTTTTGTAAGGGTTTCTTATACAGTTTGCAATGTTTGTATAAGTGTGTGTGTCTGTTCAAAATGTTCAGAATGCTTTCCCACATGTTAGAGACCTGAAATTTGGCACGTGTACAGGTTCCGTGGTTTAGACAATGTAAACAGTATATAATATACATTTTACTAACTATGTTTTGTTTAAGTATTTTCTTAAGCAGTCTGAAATAGTTGCATATATGTGTGTTTCTGTTCAAAATCTTCAGCACACTACCCAACATGCTAGAAACCTGAAATTCGGCATGTGGGTTGGTTGATTGGTGTGGACAGTGGTAAACATATAAAATATGAATTTTTCTAATTTTGAGAATTTGTGTAAGGGTTTCCTAAACAGTCTGCAATGTTTGTGTAAGTGTGTGTGTCTGTTCAAAATGTTCAGAATGCTTTCCCACATGATAGAGACCTGATATTTGGCACGTGGGGAGGTTCCGTGGTTTCGAAAATGTAAACAGTATATAATATACATTTTACTAACTATGTTTTATTTAAGTATTTTCTTAAGCAGTCTGCAATGCTTGCATATGTGTGTGTTTCTGTTTGAAATGTTCAGCATTCTTCCCAACATGCTACAAACCTGTAATTTGGCTTGTGAGTACGTTCTATGGTGCAGACAATTGAAATATATATTTCTTTTTTTTTGTTAATTTTTGTAAGCATTTTATAAGCAGTCTGCAACGCTTAGATAAGAGCATGTGTGTTTGCTCGAAATTTTTAGAATGCTTCATCACATGCTACACACTTGAAATTTGGCAAGTGGGCAGGTAACATGATTTAGAAAATGTAAACAGTATATAATATACATTTTACTAACTATGTTTTGTTTAAGTATTTTCTTAAGCAGTCTGCAATGCTTGCATATGTGTGTGTTTCTGTTTGAAATGTTCAGCATACTTCCCAACATGCTACAAACTGTAATTTGGCATATGGGTACGTTCTACGGTGCAGACAATATAAATATAAATTTAGCTGATTTTGTTAATTTTTGTAAGCATTTGATAAGCAGAATGCAATGCTTAGATAAGTGTATGTGTGTTTGCTCGAAATTTTTAGAATGCTTCATGACATGAAACACATTTCAAATTTGGTATGTGTTCAGGTTCCATGGTTTAGACTATGTAAATAGTATATAATATACATTTTTCAAATTTCTATTTTTTATAAGCGGGCTGCATTGCTTGGATATTTGTCTTTTTCTGTTTGAAATGTTCAGCATACTTTCCAACATGCTACAAACCTGACATTTGGCCTGTGGGTGAGCTGTATGGTGCTCACTATGTGTACATTATAAAATTTGCATTTTTCTAACTATGTATTTTTTAAACTTTTTTAAGCAGTCTTCAATGCTTTGATATGTGTGTGTTTCTGTTCAAAATGTTCAGCATGCTACCCAACATGCTAGAAACCTGAAATTCGGCATGTGGGTAGGTTGCATGGTGTAGGCAGTGGTAAACATATAAAATATGAATTTTTCTAATTTTGAGAATTTGTGTAAGGGTTTCCTAAACAGTCTGCAATGTTTGTGTAAGTGTGTGTGTGTCTGTTCAAAATGTTCAGAATGCTTTCCCTCATGCTAGAGACCTGATATTTGGCACATGGGAGGTTCCGTGGTTTAGAAAATGCAAACAGTATATAATATACATTTTTCTAACTATGTTTTGTTGAAGTATTTTCTTAAGCAGTCTGCAATGCTTGCATATGTGTGCGTTTCTGTTTGAAATGTTCAGCATTCTTCCCAACATGCTACAAACCTGTAATTTGGCTTGTGGGTACGTTCTATGCTGCAGACAATTTAAATATATATTTCTCTTTTTTTGTTAATTTTTGTAAGCATTTTATAAGCAGTCTGCCATGCTTAGATAAGAGTATGTGTGTTTCCTCGACATTTTTTAGAATGCTTCATCACATGCTACACACTTGAAATTTGGCATGTGGGCAGGTTACATGGTTTAGACATTGTATATTGTATATAATTTACATTCTTAAAGCAGTTTGCAAGACTTTGATAAGTGTGTTGTCTGTTCAAAATGTTCAGAATGCTTCCCCACATACGAGAGACCTGATATTTGGCATGTGGGCAGCTTCCATGGTTTAGACTATGTAAATAGTATATAATATACATTTTTAAAATTTCTATTTTTTTAAGTGGGCTGCACTGCTTGGATATTTGTGTTTTTCTGTTCAAAATGTTCACCATTCTTTCCAATATGCAACAAACTTGACATTTGGCCTGTGGGTGAGCTGCATGCTGCACACTATGTGAACATTATAAAGTATGCATTTTTCTAACTATGTATTTTTAAAACTTTTTTAAGCAGTCTTCAATGCTTTGATATGTGTGTGCTCCTGTTCAAAATGTTCAGCATACTACCCAACATGCTAGAAATCTGAAATTCGGCATGTGGGTAGTTTGCATGGTGTAGACAGTGGTAAACATATAAAATATGATTTTTTCCCATTTTGAGAATTTATGTAAGGGTTTCTTAAACAGTCTGCAAAATGTGTGTAAGTGTGTGTCTGTTCAAAATGTTCAGAATGCTTCCCCACATGATAGCGACCTGAAATTTGGCATGTGGGTAGGTTGCATGGTGCAGACAATGGGAAACATATAAAATATACATTTTACTAACTATATTTTGTTTAAGTATTTTCTTAAGAAGTCGGCAATGCTTGTATATGTTTGTGTTTGAAATGTTCAGCATACTTCCCAACATGCTACAAACCTGTAATTTGGCATGTGGGTACGTTCTATGGGGCAGACAATTTAAATATATATTTCTGTGATTTTGTTAATTTTTGTAAGCATTTTATAAGCAGTCTGCAATGCTTAGATAAGTGTATGTGTGCTTGCTCGAAATTTTTAGAATGATTCATCACATGCTACACACTTCAAATTTGGCATGTGGACAGGTTACACGGTTTAGACAATGTAAATTGGACATAATTTACATTTTTAAAGCAATCTGCAATGCTTCGATAAGTGTGTTTGTCTGTTCAGAATGTTCAGAATGCTTCCCCACATTCAAGAGACCCGATATTTGGCATGTGGGCAGGTTCCATGGTTTAGGCTATGTAAATAGTATATAATATACATTTTTCAAATTTCTATTTTTTATAAGCGGGCTGCATTGCGTGGATATTTGTGTTTTTCTGTTCGAAATGTTCAGCATACTTCCCAACATGCTACAAACCTGACATTTGGCCTTTGGGTGCGCTGCATGGTGCACACTATGTGAAGATTATAAAGAATGCATGTTTCTAACTATGTATTTTTAAGCTTTTTTAAGCAGTCTTCAATGCTTGGATATGTGTGTGTTTCTGTTCAAAATGTTCAGCATACTTCCCAACATGCTAGAAACCTGATATTAGGCACCTGGGTAGGTTGCATGGTGTAGACAGTGGGAAACATATATAATGTGAATTTTTCTAATTTTGTGAATTTTTGTAAGGGTTTCTTATACAGTTTGCAATGTTTGTATAAGTGTGTGTGTCTGTTCAAAATGTTCAGAATGCTTTCCCACATGTTAGAGACCTGAAATTTGGCACGTGTACAGGTTCCGTGGTTTAGACAATGTAAACAGTATATAATATACATTTTACTAACTATGTTTTGTTTAAGTATTTTCTTAAGCAGTCTGAAATAGTTGCATATATGTGTGTTTCTGTTCAAAATCTTCAGCACACTACCCAACATGCTAGAAACCTGAAATTCGGCATGTGGGTTGGTTGATTGGTGTGGACAGTGGTAAACATATAAAATATGAATTTTTCTAATTTTGAGAATTTGTGTAAGGGTTTCCTAAACAGTCTGCAATGTTTGTGTAAGTGTGTGTGTCTGTTCAAAATGTTCAGAATGCTTTCCCACATGCTAGAGACCTGATATTTGGCACGTGGGGAGGTTCCGTGGTTTCGAAAATGTAAACAGTATATAATATACATTTTACTAACTATGTTTTATTTAAGTATTTTCTTAAGCAGTCTGCAATGCTTGCATATGTGTGTGTTTCTGTTTGAAATGTTCAGCATTCTTCCCAACATGCTACAAACCTGTAATTTGGCTTGTGAGTACGTTCTATGGTGCAGACAATTGAAATATATATTTCTTTTTTTTGTTAATTTTTGTAAGCATTTTATAAGCAGTCTGCAACGCTTAGATAAGAGCATGTGTGTTTGCTTGAAATTTTTAGAATGCTTCATCACATGCTACACACTTGACATTTGGCAAGTGGGCAGGTAACATGATTTAGAAAATGTAAACAGTATATAATATACATTTTACTAACTATGTTTTGTTTAAGTATTTTCTTAAGCAGTCTGAAATGGTTGCATATGTGTGTGTTTCTGTTTGAAATGTTCAGCATACTTCCCAACATGCTACAAACTGTAATTTGGCTTATGGGTACGTTCTACGGTGCAGACAATATAAATATAAATTTAGCTGATTTTGTTAATTTTTGTAAGCATTTGATAAGCAGAATGCAATGCTTAGATAAGTGTATGTGTGTTTGCTCGAAATTTTTAGAATGCTTCATGACATGAAACACATTTCAAATTTGGTATGTGTTCAGGTTCCATGGTTTAGACTATGTAAATAGTATATAATATACATTTTTCAAATTTCTATTTTTTATAAGCGGGCTGCATTGCGTGGATATTTGTGTTTTTCTGTTCAAAATGTTCAGCATACTTCCCAACATGCTACAAACCTGACATTTGGCCTTTGGGTGCGCTGCATGGTGCACACTATGTGAAGATTATAAAGAATGCATGTTTCTAACTATGTATTTTTAAGCTTTTTTAAGCAGTCTTCAATGCTTGGATATGTGTGTGTTTCTGTTCAAAATGTTCAGCATACTTCCCAACATGCTAGAAACCTGATATTAGGCACCTGGGTAGGTTGCATGGTGTAGACAGTGGGAAACATATATAATGTGAATTTTTCTAATTTTGTGAATTTTTGTAAGGGTTTCTTATACAGTTTGCAATGTTTGTATAAGTGTGTGTGTCTGTTCAAAATGTTCAGAATGCTTTCCCACGTGTTAGAGACCTGAAATTTGGCACGTGTACAGGTTCCGTGGTTTAGACAATGTAAACAGTATATAATATACATTTTACTAACTATGTTTTGTTTAAGTATTTTCTTAAGCAGTCTGAAATAGTTGCATATATGTGTGTTTCTGTTCAAAATCTTCAGCACACTACCCAACATGCTAGAAACCTGAAATTCGGCATGTGGGTTGGTTGATTGGTGTGGACAGTGGTAAACATATACAATATGAATTTTTCTAATTTTTAGAATTTGTGTAAGGGTTTCCTAAACAGTCTGCAATGTTTGTGTAAGTGTGTGTGTCTGTTCAAAATGTTCAGAATGCTTTCCCACATGCTAGAGACCTGATATTTGGCACGTGGGGAGGTTCCGTGGTTTCGAAAATGTAAACAGTATATAATATACATTTTACTAACTATGTTTTATTTAAGTATTTTCTTAAGCAGTCTGCAATGCTTGCATATGTGTGTGTTTCTGTTTGAAATGTTCAGCATTCTTCCCAACATGCTACAAACCTGTAATTTGGCTTGTGAGTACGTTCTATGGTGCAGACAATTGAAATATATATTTCTTTTTTTTGTTAATTTTTGTAAGCATTTTATAAGCAGTCTGCAACGCTTAGATAAGAGCATGTGTGTTTGCTCGAAATTTTTAGAATGCTTCATCACATGCTACACACTTGAAATTTGACAAGTGGGCAGGTAACATGATTTAGAAAATGTAAACAGTATATAATATACATTTTACTAACTATGTTTTGTTTAAGTATTTTCTTAAGCAGTCTGAAATGGTTGCATATGTGTGTGTTTCTGTTTGAAATGTTCAGCATACTTCCCAACATGCTACAAACTGTAATTTGGCATATGGGTACGTTCTACGGTGCAGACAATATAAATATAAATTTAGCTGATTTTGTTAATTTTTGTAAGCATTTGATAAGCAGAATGCAATGCTTAGATAAGTGTATGTGTGTTTGCTCGAAATTTTTAGAATGCTTCATGACATGAAACACATTTCAAATTTGGTATGTGTTCAGGTTCCATGGTTTAGACTATGTAAATAGTATATAATATACATTTTTCAAATTTCTATTTTTTATAAGCGGGCTGCATTGCGTGGATATTTGTGTTTTTCTGTTCAAAATGTTCAGCATACTTCCCAACATGCTACAAACCTGACATTTGGCCTTTGGGTGCGCTGCATGGTGCACACTATGTGAAGATTATAAAGAATGCATGTTTCTAACTATGTATTTTAAGCTTTTTTAAGCAGTCTTCAATGCTTGGATATGTGTGTGTTTCTGTTCAAAATGTTCAGCATACTTCCCAACATGCTAGAAACCTGATATTAGGCACCTGGGTAGGTTGCATGGTGTAGACAGTGGGAAACATATATAATGTGAATTTTTCTAATTTTGTGAATTTTTGTAAGGGTTTCTTATACAGTTTGCAATGTTTGTATAAGTGTGTGTGTCTGTTCAAAATGTTCAGAATGCTTTCCCACATGTTAGAGACCTGAAATTTGGCACGTGTACAGGTTCCGTGGTTTAGACAATGTAAACAGTATATAATATACATTTTACTAACTATGTTTTGTTTAAGTATTTTCTTAAGCAGTCTGAAATAGTTGCATATATGTGTGTTTCTGTTCAAAATCTTCAGCACACTACCCAACATGCTAGAAACCTGAAATTCGGCATGTGGGTTGGTTGATTGGTGTGGACAGTGGTAAACATATAAAATATGAATTTTTCTAATTTTTAGAATTTGTGTAAGGGTTTCCTAAACAGTCTGCAATGTTTGTGTAAGTGTGTGTGTCTGTTCAAAATGTTCAGAATGCTTTCCCACATGCTAGAGACCTGATATTTGGCACGTGGGGAGGTTCCGTGGTTTCGAAAATGTAAACAGTATATAATATACATTTTACTAACTATGTTTTATTTAAGTATTTTCTTAAGCAGTCTGCAATTCTTGCATATGTGTGTGTTTCTGTTTGAAATGTTCAGCATTCTTCCCAACATGCTACAAACCTGTAATTTGGCTTGTGAGTACGTTCTATGGTGCAGACAATTGAAATATATATTTCTTTTTTTTGTTAATTTTTGTAAGCATTTTATAAGCAGTCTGCAACGCTTAGATAAGAGCATGTGTGTTTGCTCGAAATTTTTAGAATGCTTCATCACATGCTACACACTTGAAATTTGGCAAGTGGGCAGGTAACATGATTTAGAAAATGTAAACAGTATATAATATACATTTTACTAACTATGTTTTGTTTAAGTATTTTCTTAAGCAGTCTGAAATGGTTGCATATGTGTGTGTTTCTGTTTGAAATGTTCAGCATACTTCCCAACATGCTACAAACTGTAATTTGGCATATGGGTACGTTCTACGGTGCAGACAATATAAATATAAATTTAGCTGATTTTGTTAATTTTTGTAAGCATTTGATAAGCAGAATGCAATGCTTAGATATGTGTATGTGTGTTTGCTCGAAAATTTTAGAATGCTTCATGACATGAAACACATTTCAAATTTGGTATGTGTTCAGGTTCCATGGTTTAGACTATGTAAATAGTATATAATATACATTTTTCAAATTTCTATTTTTTATAAGCGGGCTGCATTGCGTGGATATTTGTGTTTTTCTGTTCAAAATGTTCAGCATACTTCCCAACATGCTACAAACCTGACATTTGGCCTTTGGGTGCGCTGCATGGTGCACACTATGTGAAGATTATAAAGAATGCATGTTTCTAACTATGTATTTTTAAGCTTTTTTAAGCAGTCTTCAATGCTTGGATATGTGTGTGTTTCTGTTCAAAATGTTCAGCATACTTCCCAACATGCTAGAAACCTGATATTAGGCACCTGGGTAGGTTGCATGGTGTAGACAGTGGGAAACATATATAATGTGAATTTTTCTAATTTTGTGAATTTTTGTAAGGGTTTCTTATACAGTTTGCAATGTTTGTATAAGTGTGTGTGTCTGTTCAAAATGTTCAGAATGCTTTCCCACATGTTAGAGACCTGAAATTTGGCACGTGTACAGGTTCCGTGGTTTAGACAATGTAAACAGTATATAATATACATTTTACTAACTATGTTTTGTTTAAGTATTTTCTTAAGCAGTCTGAAATAGTTGCATATATGTGTGTTTCTGTTCAAAATCTTCAGCACACTACCCAACATGCTAGAAACCTGAAATTCGGCATGTGGGTTGGTTGATTGGTGTGGACAGTGGTAAACATATAAAATATGAATTTTTCTAATTTTGAGAATTTGTGTAAGGGTTTCCTAAACAGTCTGCAATGTTTGTGTAAGTGTGTGTGTCTGTTCAAAATGTTCAGAATGCTTTCCCACATGCTAGAGACCTGATATTTGGCACGTGGGGAGGTTCCGTGGTTTCGAAAATGTAAACAGTATATAATATACATTTTACTAACTATGTTTTATTTAAGTATTTTCTTAAGCAGTCTGCAATGCTTGCATATGTGTGTGTTTCTGTTTGAAATGTTCAGCATTCTTCCCAACATGCTACAAACCTGTAATTTGGCTTGTGAGTACGTTCTATGGTGCAGACAATTGAAATATATATTTCTTTTTTTTGTTAATTTTTGTAAGCATTTTATAAGCAGTCTGCAACGCTTAGATAAGAGCATGTGTGTTTGCTTGAAATTTTTAGAATGCTTCAATGCTTCATCACATGCTACACACTTGACATTTGGCAAGTGGGCAGGTAACATGATTTAGAAAATGTAAACAGTATATAATATACATTTTACTAACTATGTTTTGTTTAAGTATTTTCTTAAGCAGTCTGAAATGGTTGCATATGTGTGTGTTTCTGTTTGAAATGTTCAGCATACTTCCCAACATGCTACAAACTGTAATTTGGCTTATGGGTACGTTCTACGGTGCAGACAATATAAATATAAATTTAGCTGATTTTGTTAATTTTTGTAAGCATTTGATAAGCAGAATGCAATGCTTAGATAAGTGTATGTGTGTTTGCTCGAAATTTTTAGAATGCTTCATGACATGAAACACATTTCAAATTTGGTATGTGTTCAGGTTCCATGGTTTAGACTATGTAAATAGTATATAATATACATTTTTCAAATTTCTATTTTTTATAAGCGGGCTGCATTGCGTGGATATTTGTGTTTTTCTGTTCAAAATGTTCAGCATACTTCCCAACATGCTACAAACCTGACATTTGGCCTTTGGGTGCGCTGCATGGTGCACACTATGTGAAGATTATAAAGAATGCATGTTTCTAACTATGTATTTTTAAGCTTTTTTAAGCAGTCTTCAATGCTTGGATATGTGTGTGTTTCTGTTCAAAATGTTCAGCATACTTCCCAACATGCTAGAAACCTGATATTAGGCACCTGGGTAGGTTGCATGGTGTAGACAGTGGGAAACATATATAATGTGAATTTTTCTAATTTTGTGAATTTTTGTAAGGGTTTCTTATACAGTTTGCAATGTTTGTATAAGTGTGTGTGTCTGTTCAAAATGTTCAGAATGCTTTCCCACGTGTTAGAGACCTGAAATTTGGCACGTGTACAGGTTCCGTGGTTTAGACAATGTAAACAGTATATAATATACATTTTACTAACTATGTTTTGTTTAAGTATTTTCTTAAGCAGTCTGAAATAGTTGCATATATGTGTGTTTCTGTTCAAAATCTTCAGCACACTACCCAACATGCTAGAAACCTGAAATTCGGCATGTGGGTTGGTTGATTGGTGTGGACAGTGGTAAACATATACAATATGAATTTTTCTAATTTTTAGAATTTGTGTAAGGGTTTCCTAAACAGTCTGCAATGTTTGTGTAAGTGTGTGTGTCTGTTCAAAATGTTCAGAATGCTTTCCCACATGCTAGAGACCTGATATTTGGCACGTGGGGAGGTTCCGTGGTTTCGAAAATGTAAACAGTATATAATATACATTTTACTAACTATGTTTTATTTAAGTATTTTCTTAAGCAGTCTGCAATGCTTGCATATGTGTGTGTTTCTGTTTGAAATGTTCAGCATTCTTCCCAACATGCTACAAACCTGTAATTTGGCTTGTGAGTACGTTCTATGGTGCAGACAATTGAAATATATATTTCTTTTTTTTGTTAATTTTTGTAAGCATTTTATAAGCAGTCTGCAACGCTTAGATAAGAGCATGTGTGTTTGCTCGAAATTTTTAGAATGCTTCATCACATGCTACACACTTGAAATTTGACAAGTGGGCAGGTAACATGATTTAGAAAATGTAAACAGTATATAATATACATTTTACTAACTATGTTTTGTTTAAGTATTTTCTTAAGCAGTCTGAAATGGTTGCATATGTGTGTGTTTCTGTTTGAAATGTTCAGCATACTTCCCAACATGCTACAAACTGTAATTTGGCATATGGGTACGTTCTACGGTGCAGACAATATAAATATAAATTTAGCTGATTTTGTTAATTTTTGTAAGCATTTGATAAGCAGAATGCAATGCTTAGATAAGTGTATGTGTGTTTGCTCGAAATTTTTAGAATGCTTCATGACATGAAACACATTTCAAATTTGGTATGTGTTCAGGTTCCATGGTTTAGACTATGTAAATAGTATATAATATACATTTTTCAAATTTCTATTTTTTATAAGCGGGCTGCATTGCGTGGATATTTGTGTTTTTCTGTTCAAAATGTTCAGCATACTTCCCAACATGCTACAAACCTGACATTTGGCCTTTGGGTGCGCTGCATGGTGCACACTATGTGAAGATTATAAAGAATGCATGTTTCTAACTATGTATTTTAAGCTTTTTTAAGCAGTCTTCAATGCTTGGATATGTGTGTGTTTCTGTTCAAAATGTTCAGCATACTTCCCAACATGCTAGAAACCTGATATTAGGCACCTGGGTAGGTTGCATGGTGTAGACAGTGGGAAACATATATAATGTGAATTTTTCTAATTTTGTGAATTTTTGTAAGGGTTTCTTATACAGTTTGCAATGTTTGTATAAGTGTGTGTGTCTGTTCAAAATGTTCAGAATGCTTTCCCACATGTTAGAGACCTGAAATTTGGCACGTGTACAGGTTCCGTGGTTTAGACAATGTAAACAGTATATAATATACATTTTACTAACTATGTTTTGTTTAAGTATTTTCTTAAGCAGTCTGAAATAGTTGCATATATGTGTGTTTCTGTTCAAAATCTTCAGCACACTACCCAACATGCTAGAAACCTGAAATTCGGCATGTGGGTTGGTTGATTGGTGTGGACAGTGGTAAACATATAAAATATGAATTTTTCTAATTTTTAGAATTTGTGTAAGGGTTTCCTAAACAGTCTGCAATGTTTGTGTAAGTGTGTGTGTCTGTTCAAAATGTTCAGAATGCTTTCCCACATGCTAGAGACCTGATATTTGGCACGTGGGGAGGTTCCGTGGTTTCGAAAATGTAAACAGTATATAATATACATTTTACTAACTATGTTTTATTTAAGTATTTTCTTAAGCAGTCTGCAATGCTTGCATATGTGTGTGTTTCTGTTTGAAATGTTCAGCATTCTTCCCAACATGCTACAAACCTGTAATTTGGCTTGTGAGTACGTTCTATGGTGCAGACAATTGAAATATATATTTCTTTTTTTTGTTAATTTTTGTAAGCATTTTATAAGCAGTCTGCAACGCTTAGATAAGAGCATGTGTGTTTGCTCGAAATTTTTAGAATGCTTCATCACATGCTACACACTTGAAATTTGGCAAGTGGGCAGGTAACATGATTTAGAAAATGTAAACAGTATATAATATACATTTTACTAACTATGTTTTGTTTAAGTATTTTCTTAAGCAGTCTGAAATGGTTGCATATGTGTGTGTTTCTGTTTGAAATGTTCAGCATACTTCCCAACATGCTACAAACTGTAATTTGGCATATGGGTACGTTCTACGGTGCAGACAATATAAATATAAATTTAGCTGATTTTGTTAATTTTTGTAAGCATTTGATAAGCAGAATGCAATGCTTAGATATGTGTATGTGTGTTTGCTCGAAAATTTTAGAATGCTTCATGACATGAAACACATTTCAAATTTGGTATGTGTTCAGGTTCCATGGTTTAGACTATGTAAATAGTATATAATATACATTTTTCAAATTTCTATTTTTTATAAGCGGGCTGCATTGCGTGGATATTTGTGTTTTTCTGTTCAAAATGTTCAGCATACTTCCCAACATGCTACAAACCTGACATTTGGCCTTTGGGTGCGCTGCATGGTGCACACTATGTGAAGATTATAAAGAATGCATGTTTCTAACTATGTATTTTTAAGCTTTTTTAAGCAGTCTTCAATGCTTGGATATGTGTGTGTTTCTGTTCAAAATGTTCAGCATACTTCCCAACATGCTAGAAACCTGATATTAGGCACCTGGGTAGGTTGCATGGTGTAGACAGTGGGAAACATATATAATGTGAATTTTTCTAATTTTGTGAATTTTTGTAAGGGTTTCTTATACAGTTTGCAATGTTTGTATAAGTGTGTGTGTCTGTTCAAAATGTTCAGAATGCTTTCCCACATGTTAGAGACCTGAAATTTGGCACGTGTACAGGTTCCGTGGTTAAGACAATGTAAACAGTATATAATATACATTTTACTAACTATGTTTTGTTTAAGTATTTTCTTAAGCAGTCTGAAATAGTTGCATATATGTGTGTTTCTGTTCAAAATCTTCAGCACACTACCCAACATGCTAGAAACCTGAAATTCGGCATGTGGGTTGGTTGATTGGTGTGGACAGTGGTAAACATATAAAATATGAATTTTTCTAATTTTGAGAATTTGTGTAAGGGTTTCCTAAACAGTCTGCAATGTTTGTGTAAGTGTGTGTGTCTGTTCAAAATGTTCAGAATGCTTTCCCACATGATAGAGACCTGATATTTGGCACGTGGGGAGGTTCCGTGGTTTCGAAAATGTAAACAGTATATAATATACATTTTACTAACTATGTTTTATTTAAGTATTTTCTTAAGCAGTCTGCAATGCTTGCATATGTGTGTGTTTCTGTTTGAAATGTTCAGCATTCTTCCCAACATGCTACAAACCTGTAATTTGGCTTGTGAGTACGTTCTATGGTGCAGACAATTGAAATATATATTTCTTTTTTTTTGTTAATTTTTGTAAGCATTTTATAAGCAGTCTGCAACGCTTAGATAAGAGCATGTGTGTTTGCTCGAAATTTTTAGAATGCTTCATCACATGCTACACACTTGAAATTTGGCAAGTGGGCAGGTAACATGATTTAGAAAATGTAAACAGTATATAATATACATTTTACTAACTATGTTTTGTTTAAGTATTTTCTTAAGCAGTCTGCAATGCTTGCATATGTGTGTGTTTCTGTTTGAAATGTTCAGCATACTTCCCAACATGCTACAAACTGTAATTTGGCATATGGGTACGTTCTACGGTGCAGACAATATAAATATAAATTTAGCTGATTTTGTTAATTTTTGTAAGCATTTGATAAGCAGAATGCAATGCTTAGATAAGTGTATGTGTGTTTGCTCGAAATTTTTAGAATGCTTCATGACATGAAACACATTTCAAATTTGGTATGTGTTCAGGTTCCATGGTTTAGACTATGTAAATAGTATATAATATACATTTTTCAAATTTCTATTTTTTATAAGCGGGCTGCATTGCTTGGATATTTGTCTTTTTCTGTTTGAAATGTTCAGCATACTTTCCAACATGCTACAAACCTGACATTTGGCCTGTGGGTGAGCTGTATGGTGCTCACTATGTGTACATTATAAAATTTGCATTTTTCTAACTATGTATTTTTTAAACTTTTTTAAGCAGTCTTCAATGCTTTGATATGTGTGTGTTTCTGTTCAAAATGTTCAGCATGCTACCCAACATGCTAGAAACCTGAAATTCGGCATGTGGGTAGGTTGCATGGTGTAGGCAGTGGTAAACATATAAAATATGAATTTTTCTAATTTTGAGAATTTGTGTAAGGGTTTCCTAAACAGTCTGCAATGTTTGTGTAAGTGTGTGTGTGTCTGTTCAAAATGTTCAGAATGCTTTCCCTCATGCTAGAGACCTGATATTTGGCACATGGGAGGTTCCGTGGTTTAGAAAATGCAAACAGTATATAATATACATTTTTCTAACTATGTTTTGTTGAAGTATTTTCTTAAGCAGTCTGCAATGCTTGCATATGTGTGCGTTTCTGTTTGAAATGTTCAGCATTCTTCCCAACATGCTACAAACCTGTAATTTGGCTTGTGGGTACGTTCTATGCTGCAGACAATTTAAATATATATTTCTCTTTTTTTGTTAATTTTTGTAAGCATTTTATAAGCAGTCTGCCATGCTTAGATAAGAGTATGTGTGTTTCCTCGACATTTTTTAGAATGCTTCATCACATGCTACACACTTGAAATTTGGCATGTGGGCAGGTTACATGGTTTAGACATTGTATATTGTATATAATTTACATTTTTAAAGCAGTTTGCAAGACTTTGATAAGTGTGTTGTCTGTTCAAAATGTTCAGAATGCTTCCCCACATACGAGAGACCTGATATTTGGCATGTGGGCAGCTTCCATGGTTTAGACTATGTAAATAGTATATAATATACATTTTTAAAATTTCTATTTTTTTAAGTGGGCTGCACTGCTTGGATATTTGTGTTTTTCTGTTCAAAATGTTCACCATTCTTTCCAATATGCAACAAACTTGACATTTGGCCTGTGGGTGAGCTGCATGCTGCACACTATGTGAACATTATAAAGTATGCATTTTTCTAACTATGTATTTTTAAAACTTTTTTAAGCAGTCTTCAATGCTTTGATATGTGTGTGCTCCTGTTCAAAATGTTCAGCATACTACCCAACATGCTAGAAATCTGAAATTCGGCATGTGGGTAGTTTGCATGGTGTAGACAGTGGTAAACATATAAAATATGATTTTTTCCCATTTTGAGAATTTATGTAAGGGTTTCTTAAAGAGTCTGCAAAATGTGTGTAAGTGTGTGTCTGTTCAAAATGTTCAGAATGCTTCCCCACATGATAGCGACCTGAAATTTGGCATGTGGGTAGGTTGCATGGTGCAGACAATGGGAAACATATAAAATATACATTTTACTAACTATATTTTGTTTAAGTATTTTCTTAAGAAGTCGGCAATGCTTGTATATGTTTGTGTTTGAAATGTTCAGCATACTTCCCAACATGCTACAAACCTGTAATTTGGCATGTGGGTACGTTCTATGGGGCAGACAATTTAAATATATATTTCTGTGATTTTGTTAATTTTTGTAAGCATTTTATAAGCAGTCTGCAATGCTTAGATAAGTGTATGTGTGCTTGCTCGAAATTTTTAGAATGATTCATCACATGCTACACACTTCAAATTTGGCATGTGGACAGGTTACACGGTTTAGACAATGTAAATTGGACATAATTTACATTTTTAAAGCAATCTGCAATGCTTCGATAAGTGTGTTTGTCTGTTCAGAATGTTCAGAATGCTTCCCCACATTCAAGAGACCCGATATTTGGCATGTGGGCAGGTTCCATGGTTTAGGCTATGTAAATAGTATATAATATACATTTTTCAAATTTCTATTTTTTATAAGCGGGCTGCATTGCGTGGATATTTGTGTTTTTCTGTTCGAAATGTTCAGCATACTTCCCAACATGCTACAAACCTGACATTTGGCCTTTGGGTGCGCTGCATGGTGCACACTATGTGAAGATTATAAAGAATGCATGTTTCTAACTATGTATTTTTAAGCTTTTTTAAGCAGTCTTCAATGCTTGGATATGTGTGTGTTTCTGTTCAAAATGTTCAGCATACTTCCCAACATGCTAGAAACCTGATATTAGGCACCTGGGTAGGTTGCATGGTGTAGACAGTGGGAAACATATATAATGTGAATTTTTCTAATTTTGTGAATTTTTGTAAGGGTTTCTTATACAGTTTGCAATGTTTGTATAAGTGTGTGTGTCTGTTCAAAATGTTCAGAATGCTTTCCCACATGTTAGAGACCTGAAATTTGGCACGTGTACAGGTTCCGTGGTTTAGACAATGTAAACAGTATATAATATACATTTTACTAACTATGTTTTGTTTAAGTATTTTCTTAAGCAGTCTGAAATAGTTGCATATATGTGTGTTTCTGTTCAAAATCTTCAGCACACTACCCAACATGCTAGAAACCTGAAATTCGGCATGTGGGTTGGTTGATTGGTGTGGACAGTGGTAAACATATAAAATATGAATTTTTCTAATTTTTAGAATTTGTGTAAGGGTTTCCTAAACAGTCTGCAATGTTTGTGTAAGTGTGTGTGTCTGTTCAAAATGTTCAGAATGCTTTCCCACATGCTAGAGACCTGATATTTGGCACGTGGGGAGGTTCCGTGGTTTCGAAAATGTAAACAGTATATATATATACATTTTACTAACTATGTTTTATTTAAGTATTTTCTTAAGCAGTCTGCAATGCTTGCATATGTGTGTGTTTCTGTTTGAAAT
Source organism: Ambystoma mexicanum (assembly GCF_040938575.1). Taxonomy (NCBI): domain Eukaryota; kingdom Metazoa; phylum Chordata; class Amphibia; order Caudata; family Ambystomatidae; genus Ambystoma; species Ambystoma mexicanum. The sequence goes on from NC_090922.1 coordinate 292,685,095, forward strand.
GTTCAGCATTCTTCCCAACATGCTACAAACCTGTAATTTGGCTTGTGAGTACGTTCTATGGTGCAGACAATTGAAATATATATTTCTTTTTTTTGTTAATTTTTGTAAGCATTTTATAAGCAGTCTGCAACGCTTAGATAAGAGCATGTGTGTTTGCTCGAAATTTTTAGAATGCTTCATCACATGCTACACACTTGAAATTTGACAAGTGGGCAGGTAACATGATTTAGAAAATGTAAACAGTATCTAATATACATTTTACTAACTATGTTTTGTTTAAGTATTTTCTTAAGCAGTCTGAAATGGTTGCATATGTGTGTGTTTCTGTTTGAAATGTTCAGCATACTTCCCAACATGCTACAAACTGTAATTTGGCATATGGGTACGTTCTACGGTGCAGACAATATAAATATAAATTTAGCTGATTTTGTTAATTTTTGTAAGCATTTGATAAGCAGAATGCAATGCTTAGATAAGTGTATGTGTGTTTGCTCGAAATTTTTAGAATGCTTCATGACATGAAACACATTTCAAATTTGGTATGTGTTCAGGTTCCATGGTTTAGACTATGTAAATAGTATATAATATACATTTTTCAAATTTCTATTTTTTATAAGCGGGCTGCATTGCGTGGATATTTGTGTTTTTCTGTTCAAAATGTTCAGCATACTTCCCAACATGCTACAAACCTGACATTTGGCCTTTGGGTGCGCTGCATGGTGCACACTATGTGAAGATTATAAAGAATGCATGTTTCTAACTATGTATTTTTAAGCTTTTTTAAGCAGTCTTCAATGCTTGGATATGTGTGTGTTTCTGTTCAAAATGTTCAGCATGCTACCCAACATGCTAGAAACCTGAAATTCGGCATGTGGGTAGGTTGCATGGTGTAGGCAGTGGTAAACATATAAAATATGAATTTTTCTAATTTTGAGAATTTGTGTAAGGGTTTCCTAAACAGTCTGCAATGTTTGTGTAAGTGTGTGTGTGTCTGTTCAAAATGTTCAGAATGCTTTCCCTCATGCTAGAGACCTGATATTTGGCACATGGGAGGTTCCGTGGTTTAGAAAATGCAAACAGTATATAATATACATTTTTCTAACTATGTTTTGTTGAAGTATTTTCTTAAGCAGTCTGCAATGCTTGCATATGTGTGCGTTTCTGTTTGAAATGTTCAGCATTCTTCCCAACATGCTACAAACCTGTAATTTGGCTTGTGGGTACGTTCTATGCTGCAGACAATTTAAATATATATTTCTCTTTTTTTGTTAATTTTTGTAAGCATTTTATAAGCAGTCTGCCATGCTTAGATAAGAGTATGTGTGTTTCCTCGACATTTTTTAGAATGCTTCATCACATGCTACACACTTGAAATTTGGCATGTGGGCAGGTTACATGGTTTAGACATTGTATATTGTATATAATTTACATTTTTAAAGCAGTTTGCAAGACTTTGATAAGTGTGTTGTCTGTTCAAAATGTTCAGAATGCTTCCCCACATACGAGAGACCTGATATTTGGCATGTGGGCAGCTTCCATGGTTTAGACTATGTAAATAGTATATAATATACATTTTTAAAATTTCTATTTTTTTAAGTGGGCTGCACTGCTTGGATATTTGTGTTTTTCTGTTCAAAATGTTCACCATTCTTTCCAATATGCAACAAACTTGACATTTGGCCTGTGGGTGAGCTGCATGCTGCACACTATGTGAACATTATAAAGTATGCATTTTTCTAACTATGTATTTTTAAAACTTTTTTAAGCAGTCTTCAATGCTTTGATATGTGTGTGCTCCTGTTCAAAATGTTCAGCATACTACCCAACATGCTAGAAATCTGAAATTCGGCATGTGGGTAGTTTGCATGGTGTAGACAGTGGTAAACATATAAAATATGATTTTTTCCCATTTTGAGAATTTATGTAAGGGTTTCTTAAACAGTCTGCAAAATGTGTGTAAGTGTGTGTCTGTTCAAAATGTTCAGAATGCTTCCCCACATGATAGCGACCTGAAATTTGGCATGTGGGTAGGTTGCATGGTGCAGACAATGGGAAACATATAAAATATACATTTTACTAACTATATTTTGTTTAAGTATTTTCTTAAGAAGTCGGCAATGCTTGTATATGTTTGTGTTTGAAATGTTCAGCATACTTCCCAACATGCTACAAACCTGTAATTTGGCATGTGGGTACGTTCTATGGGGCAGACAATTTAAATATATATTTCTGTGATTTTGTTAATTTTTGTAAGCATTTTATAAGCAGTCTGCAATGCTTAGATAAGTGTATGTGTGCTTGCTCGAAATTTTTAGAATGATTCATCACATGCTACACACTTCAAATTTGGCATGTGGACAGGTTACACGGTTTAGACAATGTAAATTGGACATAATTTACATTTTTAAAGCAATCTGCAATGCTTCGATAAGTGTGTTTGTCTGTTCAGAATGTTCAGAATGCTTCCCCACATTCAAGAGACCCGATATTTGGCATGTGGGCAGGTTCCATGGTTTAGGCTATGTAAATAGTATATAATATACATTTTTCAAATTTCTATTTTTTATAAGCGGGCTGCATTGCGTGGATATTTGTGTTTTTCTGTTCGAAATGTTCAGCATACTTCCCAACATGCTACAAACCTGACATTTGGCCTTTGGGTGCGCTGCATGGTGCACACTATGTGAAGATTATAAAGAATGCATGTTTCTAACTATGTATTTTTAAGCTTTTTTAAGCAGTCTTCAATGCTTGGATATGTGTGTGTTTCTGTTCAAAATGTTCAGCATACTTCCCAACATGCTAGAAACCTGATATTAGGCACCTGGGTAGGTTGCATGGTGTAGACAGTGGGAAACATATATAATGTGAATTTTTCTAATTTTGTGAATTTTTGTAAGGGTTTCTTATACAGTTTGCAATGTTTGTATAAGTGTGTGTGTCTGTTCAAAATGTTCAGAATGCTTTCCCACATGTTAGAGACCTGAAATTTGGCACGTGTACAGGTTCCGTGGTTTAGACAATGTAAACAGTATATAATATACATTTTACTAACTATGTTTTGTTTAAGTATTTTCTTAAGCAGTCTGAAATAGTTGCATATATGTGTGTTTCTGTTCAAAATCTTCAGCACACTACCCAACATGCTAGAAACCTGAAATTCGGCATGTGGGTTGGTTGATTGGTGTGGACAGTGGTAAACATATAAAATATGAATTTTTCTAATTTTTAGAATTTGTGTAAGGGTTTCCTAAACAGTCTGCAATGTTTGTGTAAGTGTGTGTGTCTGTTCAAAATGTTCAGAATGCTTTCCCACATGCTAGAGACCTGATATTTGGCACGTGGGGAGGTTCCGTGGTTTCGAAAATGTAAACAGTATATAATATACATTTTACTAACTATGTTTTATTTAAGTATTTTCTTAAGCAGTCTGCAATGCTTGCATATGTGTGTGTTTCTGTTTGAAATGTTCAGCATTCTTCCCAACATGCTACAAACCTGTAATTTGGCTTGTGAGTACGTTCTATGGTGCAGACAATTGAAATATATATTTCTTTTTTTTGTTAATTTTTGTAAGCATTTTATAAGCAGTCTGCAACGCTTAGATAAGAGCATGTGTGTTTGCTCGAAATTTTTAGAATGCTTCATCACATGCTACACACTTGAAATTTGACAAGTGGGCAGGTAACATGATTTAGAAAATGTAAACAGTATATAATATACATTTTACTAACTATGTTTTGTTTAAGTATTTTCTTAAGCAGTCTGAAATGGTTGCATATGTGTGTGTTTCTGTTTGAAATGTTCAGCATACTTCCCAACATGCTACAAACTGTAATTTGGCATATGGGTACGTTCTACGGTGCAGACAATATAAATATAAATTTAGCTGATTTTGTTAATTTTTGTAAGCATTTGATAAGCAGAATGCAATGCTTAGATAAGTGTATGTGTGTTTGCTCGAAATTTTTAGAATGCTTCATGACATGAAACACATTTCAAATTTGGTATGTGTTCAGGTTCCATGGTTTAGACTATGTAAATAGTATATAATATACATTTTTCAAATTTCTATTTTTTATAAGCGGGCTGCATTGCGTGGATATTTGTGTTTTTCTGTTCAAAATGTTCAGCATACTTCCCAACATGCTACAAACCTGACATTTGGCCTTTGGGTGCGCTGCATGGTGCACACTATGTGAAGATTATAAAGAATGCATGTTTCTAACTATGTATTTTTAAGCTTTTTTAAGCAGTCTTCAATGCTTGGATATGTGTGTGTTTCTGTTCAAAATGTTCAGCATACTTCCCAACATGCTAGAAACCTGATATTAGGCACCTGGGTAGGTTGCATGGTGTAGACAGTGGGAAACATATATAATGTGAATTTTTCTAATTTTGTGAATTTTTGTAAGGGTTTCTTATACAGTTTGCAATGTTTGTATAAGTGTGTGTGTCTGTTCAAAATGTTCAGAATGCTTTCCCACATGTTAGAGACCTGAAATTTGGCACGTGTACAGGTTCCGTGGTTTAGACAATGTAAACAGTATATAATATACATTTTACTAACTATGTTTTGTTTAAGTATTTTCTTAAGCAGTCTGAAATAGTTGCATATATGTGTGTTTCTGTTCAAAATCTTCAGCACACTACCCAACATGCTAGAAACCTGAAATTCGGCATGTGGGTTGGTTGATTGGTGAGGACAGTGGTAAACATATAAAATATGAATTTTTCTAATTTTGAGAATTTGTGTAAGGGTTTCCTAAACAGTCTGCAATGTTTGTGTAAGTGTGTGTGTCTGTTCAAAATGTTCAGAATGCTTTCCCACATGATAGAGACCTGATATTTGGCACGTGGGGAGGTTCCGTGGTTTCGAAAATGTAAACAGTATATAATATACATTTTACTAACTATGTTTTATTTAAGTATTTTCTTAAGCAGTCTGCAATGCTTGCATATGTGTGTGTTTCTGTTTGAAATGTTCAGCATTCTTCCCAACATGCTACAAACCTGTAATTTGGCTTGTGAGTACGTTCTATGGTGCAGACAATTGAAATATATATTTCTTTTTTTTGTTAATTTTTGTAAGCATTTTATAAGCAGTCTGCAACGCTTAGATAAGAGCATGTGTGTTTGCTCGAAATTTTTAGAATGCTTCATCACATGCTACACACTTGAAATTTGGCAAGTGGGCAGGTAACATGATTTAGAAAATGTAAACAGTATATAATATACATTTTACTAACTATGTTTTGTTTAAGTATTTTCTTAAGCAGTCTGAAATGGTTGCATATGTGTGTGTTTCTGTTTGAAATGTTCAGCATACTTCCCAACATGCTACAAACTGTAATTTGGCATATGGGTACGTTCTACGGTGCAGACAATATAAATATAAATTTAGCTGATTTTGTTAATTTTTGTAAGCATTTGATAAGCAGAATGCAATGCTTAGATAAGTGTATGTGTGTTTGCTCGAAATTTTTAGAATGCTTCATGACATGAAACACATTTCAAATTTGGTATGTGTTCAGGTTCCATGGTTTAGACTATGTAAATAGTATATAATATACATTTTTCAAATTTCTATTTTTTATAAGCGGGCTGCATTGCTTGGATATTTGTCTTTTTCTGTTTGAAATGTTCAGCATACTTTCCAACATGCTACAAACCTGACATTTGGCCTGTGGGTGAGCTGTATGGTGCTCACTATGTGTACATTATAAAATTTGCATTTTTCTAACTATGTATTTTTTAAACTTTTTTAAGCAGTCTTCAATGCTTTGATATGTGTGTGTTTCTGTTCAAAATGTTCAGCATGCTACCCAACATGCTAGAAACCTGAAATTCGGCATGTGGGTAGGTTGCATGGTGTAGGCAGTGGTAAACATATAAAATATAAATTTTTCTAATTTTGAGAATTTGTGTAAGGGTTTCCTAAACAGTCTGCAATGTTTGTGTAAGTGTGTGTGTGTCTGTTCAAAATGTTCAGAATGCTTTCCCTCATGCTAGAGACCTGATATTTGGCACATGGGAGGTTCCGTGGTTTAGAAAATGCAAACAGTATATAATATACATTTTTCTAACTATGTTTTGTTGAAGTATTTTCTTAAGCAGTCTGCAATGCTTGCATATGTGTGCGTTTCTGTTTGAAATGTTCAGCATTCTTCCCAACATGCTACAAACCTGTAATTTGGCTTGTGGGTACGTTCTATGCTGCAGACAATTTAAATATATATTTCTCTTTTTTTGTTAATTTTTGTAAGCATTTTATAAGCAGTCTGCCATGCTTAGATAAGAGTATGTGTGTTTCCTCGACATTTTTTAGAATGCTTCATCACATGCTACACACTTGAAATTTGGCATGTGGGCAGGTTACATGGTTTAGACATTGTATATTGTATATAATTTACATTTTTAAAGCAGTTTGCAAGACTTTGATAAGTGTGTTGTCTGTTCAAAATGTTCAGAATGCTTCCCCACATACGAGAGACCTGATATTTGGCATGTGGGCAGCTTCCATGGTTTAGACTATGTAAATAGTATATAATATACATTTTTAAAATTTCTATTTTTTTAAGTGGGCTGCACTGCTTGGATATTTGTGTTTTTCTGTTCAAAATGTTCACCATTCTTTCCAATATGCAACAAACTTGACATTTGGCCTGTGGGTGAGCTGCATGCTGCACACTATGTGAACATTATAAAGTATGCATTTTTCTAACTATGTATTTTTAAAACTTTTTTAAGCAGTCTTCAATGCTTTGATATGTGTGTGCTCCTGTTCAAAATGTTCAGCATACTACCCAACATGCTAGAAATCTGAAATTCGGCATGTGGGTAGTTTGCATGGTGTAGACAGTGGTAAACATATAAAATATGATTTTTTCCCATTTTGAGAATTTATGTAAGGGTTTCTTAAAGAGTCTGCAAAATGTGTGTAAGTGTGTGTCTGTTCAAAATGTTCAGAATGCTTCCCCACATGATAGCGACCTGAAATTTGGCATGTGGGTAGGTTGCATGGTGCAGACAATGGGAAACATATAAAATATACATTTTACTAACTATATTTTGTTTAAGTATTTTCTTAAGAAGTCGGCAATGCTTGTATATGTTTGTGTTTGAAATGTTCAGCATACTTCCCAACATGCTACAAACCTGTAATTTGGCATGTGGGTACGTTCTATGGGGCAGACAATTTAAATATATATTTCTGTGATTTTGTTAATTTTTGTAAGCATTTTATAAGCAGTCTGCAATGCTTAGATAAGTGTATGTGTGCTTGCTCGAAATTTTTAGAATGATTCATCACATGCTACACACTTCAAATTTGGCATGTGGACAGGTTACACGGTTTAGACAATGTAAATTGGACATAATTTACATTTTTAAAGCAATCTGCAATGCTTCGATAAGTGTGTTTGTCTGTTCAGAATGTTCAGAATGCTTCCCCACATTCAAGAGACCCGATATTTGGCATGTGGGCAGGTTCCATGGTTTAGGCTATGTAAATAGTATATAATATACATTTTTCAAATTTCTATTTTTTATAAGCGGGCTGCATTGCGTGGATATTTGTGTTTTTCTGTTCGAAATGTTCAGCATACTTCCCAACATGCTACAAACCTGACATTTGGCCTTTGGGTGCGCTGCATGGTGCACACTATGTGAAGATTATAAAGAATGCATGTTTCTAACTATGTATTTTTAAGCTTTTTTAAGCAGTCTTCAATGCTTGGATATGTGTGTGTTTCTGTTCAAAATGTTCAGCATACTTCCCAACATGCTAGAAACCTGATATTAGGCACCTGGGTAGGTTGCATGGTGTAGACAGTGGGAAACATATATAATGTGAATTTTTCTAATTTTGTGAATTTTTGTAAGGGTTTCTTATACAGTTTGCAATGTTTGTATAAGTGTGTGTGTCTGTTCAAAATGTTCAGAATGCTTTCCCACATGTTAGAGACCTGAAATTTGGCACGTGTACAGGTTCCGTGGTTTAGACAATGTAAACAGTATATAATATACATTTTACTAACTATGTTTTGTTTAAGTATTTTCTTAAGCAGTCTGAAATAGTTGCATATATGTGTGTTTCTGTTCAAAATCTTCAGCACACTACCCAACATGCTAGAAACCTGAAATTCGGCATGTGGGTTGGTTGATTGGTGTGGACAGTGGTAAACATATAAAATATGAATTTTTCTAATTTTTAGAATTTGTGTAAGGGTTTCCTAAACAGTCTGCAATGTTTGTGTAAGTGTGTGTGTCTGTTCAAAATGTTCAGAATGCTTTCCCACATGCTAGAGACCTGATATTTGGCACGTGGGGAGGTTCCGTGGTTTCGAAAATGTAAACAGTATATATATATACATTTTACTAACTATGTTTTATTTAAGTATTTTCTTAAGCAGTCTGCAATGCTTGCATATGTGTGTGTTTCTGTTTGAAATGTTCAGCATTCTTCCCAACATGCTACAAACCTGTAATTTGGCTTGTGAGTACGTTCTATGGTGCAGACAATTGAAATATATATTTCTTTTTTTTGTTAATTTTTGTAAGCATTTTATAAGCAGTCTGCAACGCTTAGATAAGAGCATGTGTGTTTGCTCGAAATTTTTAGAATGCTTCATCACATGCTACACACTTGAAATTTGACAAGTGGGCAGGTAACATGATTTAGAAAATGTAAACAGTATCTAATATACATTTTACTAACTATGTTTTGTTTAAGTATTTTCTTAAGCAGTCTGAAATGGTTGCATATGTGTGTGTTTCTGTTTGAAATGTTCAGCATACTTCCCAACATGCTACAAACTGTAATTTGGCATATGGGTACGTTCTACGGTGCAGACAATATAAATATAAATTTAGCTGATTTTGTTAATTTTTGTAAGCATTTGATAAGCAGAATGCAATGCTTAGATAAGTGTATGTGTGTTTGCTCGAAATTTTTAGAATGCTTCATGACATGAAACACATTTCAAATTTGGTATGTGTTCAGGTTCCATGGTTTAGACTATGTAAATAGTATATAATATACATTTTTCAAATTTCTATTTTTTATAAGCGGGCTGCATTGCGTGGATATTTGTGTTTTTCTGTTCAAAATGTTCAGCATACTTCCCAACATGCTACAAACCTGACATTTGGCCTTTGGGTGCGCTGCATGGTGCACACTATGTGAAGATTATAAAGAATGCATGTTTCTAACTATGTATTTTTAAGCTTTTTTAAGCAGTCTTCAATGCTTGGATATGTGTGTGTTTCTGTTCAAAATGTTCAGCATGCTACCCAACATGCTAGAAACCTGAAATTCGGCATGTGGGTAGGTTGCATGGTGTAGGCAGTGGTAAACATATAAAATATGAATTTTTCTAATTTTGAGAATTTGTGTAAGGGTTTCCTAAACAGTCTGCAATGTTTGTGTAAGTGTGTGTGTGTCTGTTCAAAATGTTCAGAATGCTTTCCCTCATGCTAGAGACCTGATATTTGGCACATGGGAGGTTCCGTGGTTTAGAAAATGCAAACAGTATATAATATACATTTTTCTAACTATGTTTTGTTGAAGTATTTTCTTAAGCAGTCTGCAATGCTTGCATATGTGTGCGTTTCTGTTTGAAATGTTCAGCATTCTTCCCAACATGCTACAAACCTGTAATTTGGCTTGTGGGTACGTTCTATGCTGCAGACAATTTAAATATATATTTCTCTTTTTTTGTTAATTTTTGTAAGCATTTTATAAGCAGTCTGCCATGCTTAGATAAGAGTATGTGTGTTTCCTCGACATTTTTTAGAATGCTTCATCACATGCTACACACTTGAAATTTGGCATGTGGGCAGGTTACATGGTTTAGACATTGTATATTGTATATAATTTACATTTTTAAAGCAGTTTGCAAGACTTTGATAAGTGTGTTGTCTGTTCAAAATGTTCAGAATGCTTCCCCACATACGAGAGACCTGATATTTGGCATGTGGGCAGCTTCCATGGTTTAGACTATGTAAATAGTATATAATATACATTTTTAAAATTTCTATTTTTTTAAGTGGGCTGCACTGCTTGGATATTTGTGTTTTTCTGTTCAAAATGTTCACCATTCTTTCCAATATGCAACAAACTTGACATTTGGCCTGTGGGTGAGCTGCATGCTGCACACTATGTGAACATTATAAAGTATGCATTTTTCTAACTATGTATTTTTAAAACTTTTTTAAGCAGTCTTCAATGCTTTGATATGTGTGTGCTCCTGTTCAAAATGTTCAGCATACTACCCAACATGCTAGAAATCTGAAATTCGGCATGTGGGTAGTTTGCATGGTGTAGACAGTGGTAAACATATAAAATATGATTTTTTCCCATTTTGAGAATTTATGTAAGGGTTTCTTAAACAGTCTGCAAAATGTGTGTAAGTGTGTGTCTGTTCAAAATGTTCAGAATGCTTCCCCACATGATAGCGACCTGAAATTTGGCATGTGGGTAGGTTGCATGGTGCAGACAATGGGAAACATATAAAATATACATTTTACTAACTATATTTTGTTTAAGTATTTTCTTAAGAAGTCGGCAATGCTTGTATATGTTTGTGTTTGAAATGTTCAGCATACTTCCCAACATGCTACAAACCTGTAATTTGGCATGTGGGTACGTTCTATGGGGCAGACAATTTAAATATATATTTCTGTGATTTTGTTAATTTTTGTAAGCATTTTATAAGCAGTCTGCAATGCTTAGATAAGTGTATGTGTGCTTGCTCGAAATTTTTAGAATGATTCATCACATGCTACACACTTCAAATTTGGCATGTGGACAGGTTACACGGTTTAGACAATGTAAATTGGACATAATTTACATTTTTAAAGCAATCTGCAATGCTTCGATAAGTGTGTTTGTCTGTTCAGAATGTTCAGAATGCTTCCCCACATTCAAGAGACCCGATATTTGGCATGTGGGCAGGTTCCATGGTTTAGGCTATGTAAATAGTATATAATATACATTTTTCAAATTTCTATTTTTTATAAGCGGGCTGCATTGCGTGGATATTTGTGTTTTTCTGTTCGAAATGTTCAGCATACTTCCCAACATGCTACAAACCTGACATTTGGCCTTTGGGTGCGCTGCATGGTGCACACTATGTGAAGATTATAAAGAATGCATGTTTCTAACTATGTATTTTTAAGCTTTTTTAAGCAGTCTTCAATGCTTGGATATGTGTGTGTTTCTGTTCAAAATGTTCAGCATACTTCCCAACATGCTAGAAACCTGATATTAGGCACCTGGGTAGGTTGCATGGTGTAGACAGTGGGAAACATATATAATGTGAATTTTTCTAATTTTGTGAATTTTTGTAAGGGTTTCTTATACAGTTTGCAATGTTTGTATAAGTGTGTGTGTCTGTTCAAAATGTTCAGAATGCTTTCCCACATGTCAGAGACCTGAAATTTGGCACGTGTACAGGTTCCGTGGTTTAGACAATGTAAACAGTATATAATATACATTTTACTAACTATGTTTTGTTTAAGTATTTTCTTAAGCAGTCTGAAATAGCTGCATATATGTGTGTTTCTGTTCAAAATCTTCAGCACACTACCCAACATGCTAGAAACCTGAAATTCGGCATGTGGGTTGGTTGATTGGTGTGGACAGTGGTAAACATATAAAATATGAATTTTTCTAATTTTGAGAATTTGTGTAAGGGTTTCCTAAACAGTCTGCAATGTTTGTGTAAGTGTGTGTGTCTGTTCAAAATGTTCAGAATGCTTTCCCACATGATAGAGACCTGATATTTGGCACGTGGGGAGGTTCCGTGGTTTCGAAAATGTAAACAGTATATAATATACATTTTACTAACTATGTTTTATTTAAGTATTTTCTTAAGCAGTCTGCAATGCTTGCATATGTGTGTGTTTCTGTTTGAAATGTTCAGCATTCTTCCCAACATGCTACAAACCTGTAATTTGGCTTGTGAGTACGTTCTATGGTGCAGACAATTGAAATATATATTTCTTTTTTTTGTTAATTTTTGTAAGCATTTTATAAGCAGTCTGCAACGCTTAGATAAGAGCATGTGTGTTTGCTCGAAATTTTTAGAATGCTTCATCACATGCTACACACTTGAAATTTGACAAGTGGGCAGGTAACATGATTTAGAAAATGTAAACAGTATATAATATACATTTTACTAACTATGTTTTGTTTAAGTATTTTCTTAAGCAGTCTGAAATGGTTGCATATGTGTGTGTTTCTGTTTGAAATGTTCAGCATACTTCCCAACATGCTACAAACTGTAATTTGGCATATGGGTACGTTCTACGGTGCAGACAATATAAATATAAATTTAGCTGATTTTGTTAATTTTTGTAAGCATTTGATAAGCAGAATGCAATGCTTAGATAAGTGTATGTGTGTTTGCTCGAAATTTTTAGAATGCTTCATGACATGAAACACATTTCAAATTTGGTATGTGTTCAGGTTCCATGGTTTAGACTATGTAAATAGTATATAATATACATTTTTCAAATTTCTATTTTTTATAAGCGGGCTGCATTGCGTGGATATTTGTGTTTTTCTGTTCAAAATGTTCAGCATACTTCCCAACATGCTACAAACCTGACATTTGGCCTTTGGGTGCGCTGCATGGTGCACACTATGTGAAGATTATAAAGAATGCATGTTTCTAACTATGTATTTTTAAGCTTTTTTAAGCAGTCTTCAATGCTTGGATATGTGTGTGTTTCTGTTCAAAATGTTCAGCATACTTCCCAACATGCTAGAAACCTGATATTAGGCACCTGGGTAGGTTGCATGGTGTAGACAGTGGGAAACATATATAATGTGAATTTTTCTAATTTTGTGAATTTTTGTAAGGGTTTCTTATACAGTTTGCAATGTTTGTATAAGTGTGTGTGTCTGTTCAAAATGTTCAGAATGCTTTCCCACATGTTAGAGACCTGAAATTTGGCACGTGTACAGGTTCCGTGGTTTAGACAATGTAAACAGTATATAATATACATTTTACTAACTATGTTTTGTTTAAGTATTTTCTTAAGCAGTCTGAAATAGTTGCATATATGTGTGTTTCTGTTCAAAATCTTCAGCACACTACCCAACATGCTAGAAACCTGAAATTCGGCATGTGGGTTGGTTGATTGGTGAGGACAGTGGTAAACATATAAAATATGAATTTTTCTAATTTTGAGAATTTGTGTAAGGGTTTCCTAAACAGTCTGCAATGTTTGTGTAAGTGTGTGTGTCTGTTCAAAATGTTCAGAATGCTTTCCCACATGATAGAGACCTGATATTTGGCACGTGGGGAGGTTCCGTGGTTTCGAAAATGTAAACAGTATATAATATACATTTTACTAACTATGTTTTATTTAAGTATTTTCTTAAGCAGTCTGCAATGCTTGCATATGTGTGTGTTTCTGTTTGAAATGTTCAGCATTCTTCCCAACATGCTACAAACCTGTAATTTGGCTTGTGAGTACGTTCTATGGTGCAGACAATTGAAATATATATTTCTTTTTTTTGTTAATTTTTGTAAGCATTTTATAAGCAGTCTGCAACGCTTAGATAAGAGCATGTGTGTTTGCTCGAAATTTTTAGAATGCTTCATCACATGCTACACACTTGAAATTTGGCAAGTGGGCAGGTAACATGATTTAGAAAATGTAAACAGTATATAATATACATTTTACTAACTATGTTTTGTTTAAGTATTTTCTTAAGCAGTCTGAAATGGTTGCATATGTGTGTGTTTCTGTTTGAAATGTTCAGCATACTTCCCAACATGCTACAAACTGTAATTTGGCATATGGGTACGTTCTACGGTGCAGACAATATAAATATAAATTTAGCTGATTTTGTTAATTTTTGTAAGCATTTGATAAGCAGAATGCAATGCTTAGATAAGTGTATGTGTGTTTGCTCGAAATTTTTAGAATGCTTCATGACATGAAACACATTTCAAATTTGGTATGTGTTCAGGTTCCATGGTTTAGACTATGTAAATAGTATATAATATACATTTTTCAAATTTCTATTTTTTATAAGCGGGCTGCATTGCTTGGATATTTGTCTTTTTCTGTTTGAAATGTTCAGCATACTTTCCAACATGCTACAAACCTGACATTTGGCCTGTGGGTGAGCTGTATGGTGCTCACTATGTGTACATTATAAAATTTGCATTTTTCTAACTATGTATTTTTTAAACTTTTTTAAGCAGTCTTCAATGCTTTGATATGTGTGTGTTTCTGTTCAAAATGTTCAGCATGCTACCCAACATGCTAGAAACCTGAAATTCGGCATGTGGGTAGGTTGCATGGTGTAGGCAGTGGTAAACATATAAAATATAAATTTTTCTAATTTTGAGAATTTGTGTAAGGGTTTCCTAAACAGTCTGCAATGTTTGTGTAAGTGTGTGTGTGTCTGTTCAAAATGTTCAGAATGCTTTCCCTCATGCTAGAGACCTGATATTTGGCACATGGGAGGTTCCGTGGTTTAGAAAATGCAAACAGTATATAATATACATTTTTCTAACTATGTTTTGTTGAAGTATTTTCTTAAGCAGTCTGCAATGCTTGCATATGTGTGCGTTTCTGTTTGAAATGTTCAGCATTCTTCCCAACATGCTACAAACCTGTAATTTGGCTTGTGGGTACGTTCTATGCTGCAGACAATTTAAATATATATTTCTCTTTTTTTGTTAATTTTTGTAAGCATTTTATAAGCAGTCTGCCATGCTTAGATAAGAGTATGTGTGTTTCCTCGACATTTTTTAGAATGCTTCATCACATGCTACACACTTGAAATTTGGCATGTGGGCAGGTTACATGGTTTAGACATTGTATATTGTATATAATTTACATTTTTAAAGCAGTTTGCAAGACTTTGATAAGTGTGTTGTCTGTTCAAAATGTTCAGAATGCTTCCCCACATACGAGAGACCTGATATTTGGCATGTGGGCAGCTTCCATGGTTTAGACTATGTAAATAGTATATAATATACATTTTTAAAATTTCTATTTTTTTAAGTGGGCTGCACTGCTTGGATATTTGTGTTTTTCTGTTCAAAATGTTCACCATTCTTTCCAATATGCAACAAACTTGACATTTGGCCTGTGGGTGAGCTGCATGCTGCACACTATGTGAACATTATAAAGTATGCATTTTTCTAACTATGTATTTTTAAAACTTTTTTAAGCAGTCTTCAATGCTTTGATATGTGTGTGCTCCTGTTCAAAATGTTCAGCATACTACCCAACATGCTAGAAATCTGAAATTCGGCATGTGGGTAGTTTGCATGGTGTAGACAGTGGTAAACATATAAAATATGATTTTTTCCCATTTTGAGAATTTATGTAAGGGTTTCTTAAACAGTCTGCAAAATGTGTGTAAGTGTGTGTCTGTTCAAAATGTTCAGAATGCTTCCCCACATGATAGCGACCTGAAATTTGGCATGTGGGTAGGTTGCATGGTGCAGACAATGGGAAACATATAAAATATACATTTTACTAACTATATTTTGTTTAAGTATTTTCTTAAGAAGTCGGCAATGCTTGTATATGTTTGTGTTTGAAATGTTCAGCATACTTCCCAACATGCTACAAACCTGTAATTTGGCATGTGGGTACGTTCTATGGGGCAGACAATTTAAATATATATTTCTGTGATTTTGTTAATTTTTGTAAGCATTTTATAAGCAGTCTGCAATGCTTAGATAAGTGTATGTGTGCTTGCTCGAAATTTTTAGAATGATTCATCACATGCTACACACTTCAAATTTGGCATGTGGACAGGTTACACGGTTTAGACAATGTAAATTGGACATAATTTACATTTTTAAAGCAATCTGCAATGCTTCGATAAGTGTGTTTGTCTGTTCAGAATGTTCAGAATGCTTCCCCACATTCAAGAGACCCGATATTTGGCATGTGGGCAGGTTCCATGGTTTAGGCTATGTAAATAGTATATAATATACATTTTTCAAATTTCTATTTTTTATAAGCGGGCTGCATTGCGTGGATATTTGTGTTTTTCTGTTCGAAATGTTCAGCATACTTCCCAACATGCTACAAACCTGACATTTGGCCTTTGGGTGCGCTGCATGGTGCACACTATGTGAAGATTATAAAGAATGCATGTTTCTAACTATGTATTTTTAAGCTTTTTTAAGCAGTCTTCAATGCTTGGATATGTGTGTGTTTCTGTTCAAAATGTTCAGCATACTTCCCAACATGCTAGAAACCTGATATTAGGCACCTGGGTAGGTTGCATGGTGTAGACAGTGGGAAACATATATAATGTGAATTTTTCTAATTTTGTGAATTTTTGTAAGGGTTTCTTATACAGTTTGCAATGTTTGTATAAGTGTGTGTGTCTGTTCAAAATGTTCAGAATGCTTTCCCACATGTTAGAGACCTGAAATTTGGCACGTGTACAGGTTCCGTGGTTTAGACAATGTAAACAGTATATAATATACATTTTACTAACTATGTTTTGTTTAAGTATTTTCTTAAGCAGTCTGAAATAGTTGCATACATGTGTGTTTCTGTTCAAAATCTTCAGCACACTACCCAACATGCTAGAAACCTGAAATTCGGCATGTGGGTTGGTTGATTGGTGTGGACAGTGGTAAACATATAAAATATGAATTTTTTCTAATTTTTAGAATTTGTGTAAGGGTTTCCTAAACAGTCTGCAATGTTTGTGTAAGTGTGTGTGTCTGTTCAAAATGTTCAGAATGCTTTCCCACATGCTAGAGACCTGATATTTGGCAGGTGGGGAGGTTCCGTGGTTTCGAAAATGTAAACAGTATATATATATACATTTTACTAACTATGTTTTATTTAAGTATTTTCTTAAGCAGTCTGCAATGCTTGCATATGTGTGTGTTTCTGTTTGAAATGTTCAGCATTCTTCCCAACATGCTACGAACCTGTAATTTGGCTTGTGAGTACGTTCTATGGTGCAGACAATTGAAATATATATTTCTTTTTTTTGTTAATTTTTGTAAGCATTTTATAAGCAGTCTGCAACGCTTAGATAAGAGCATGTGTGTTTGCTCGAAATTTTTAGAATGCTTCATCACATGCTACACACTTGAAATTTGACAAGTGGGCAGGTAACATGATTTAGAAAATGTAAACAGTATATAATATACATTTTACTAACTATGTTTTGTTTAAGTATTTTCTTAAGCAGTCTGAAATGGTTGCATATGTGTGTGTTTCTGTTTGAAATGTTCAGCATACTTCCCAACATGCTACAAACTGTAATTTGGCATATGGGTACGTTCTACGGTGCAGACAATATAAATATAAATTTAGCTGATTTTGTTAATTTTTGTAAGCATTTGATAAGCAGAATGCAATGCTTAGATAAGTGTATGTGTGTTTGCTCGAAATTTTTAGAATGCTTCATGACATGAAACACATTTCAAATTTGGTATGTGTTCAGGTTCCATGGTTTAGACTATGTAAATAGTATATAATATACATTTTTCAAATTTCTATTTTTTATAAGCGGGCTGCATTGCGTGGATATTTGTGTTTTTCTGTTCAAAAAGGGGTTGCTGGTGGTACTCTCGTTCAGATTGGAATTGCCATTTTATTTCGGTGCTGGACTGCCCCTGGGCAGGACAAAGACTGATATGCAAATGGATATTTCCCATCTGTGAAAGGCACAGTGAGTAAAAGCAGTGGCTGCGAACTCTCAAGTGGTTAATAACCACTGAACAGGTTATCATGTCTGTTCTTGCGAGAGAGGGGCGCCCGCTACCTTTGTAAAACTATTTTTTAAGGAACCTGGGATTGGTAACCCTAGGTCTCCTGGGGGCAACCAGACGTGGTCTCCCTCTCACTGTGCTTAGAGAGGCATCAGCTTCACCTCACTGATGATCCCCAACAAGGGTGAAACACGTGTATGGGGTTGCTGGTGGTACTCTCGTTCAGATTGGAATTGCCATTTTATTTCGGTGCTGGACTGCCCCTGGGCAGGACAAAGACTGATATGCAAATGGATATTTCCCATCTGTGAAAGGCACAGTGAGTAAAAGCAGTGGCTGCGAACTCTCAAGTGGTTAATAACCACTGAACAGGTTATCATGTCTGTTCTTGCGAGAGAGGGGCGCCCGCTACCTTTGTAAAACTATTTTTTAAGGAACCTGGGATTGGTAACCCTAGGTCTCCTGGGGGCAACCAGACGTGGTCTCCCTCTCACTGTGCTTAGAGAGGCATCAGCTTCACCTCACTGATGATCCCCAACAAGGGTGAAACACGTGTATGGGGTTGCTGGTGGTACTCTCGTTCAGATTGGAATTGCCATTTTATTTCGGTGCTGGACTGCCCCTGGGCAGGACAAAGACTGATATGCAAATGGATATTTCCCATCTGTGAAAGGCACAGTGAGTAAAAGCAGTGGCTGCGAACTCTCAAGTGGTTAATAACCACTGAACAGGTTATCATGTCTGTTCTTGCGAGAGAGGGGCGCCCGCTACCTTTGTAAAACTATTTTTTAAGGAACCTGGGATTGGTAACCCTAGGTCTCCTGGGGGCAACCAGACGTGGTCTCCCTCTCACTGTGCTTAGAGAGGCATCAGCTTCACCTCACTGATGATCCCCAACAAGGGTGAAACACGTGTATGGGGTTGCTGGTGGTACTCTCGTTCAGATTGGAATTGCCATTTTATTTCGGTGCTGGACTGCCCCTGGGCAGGACAAAGACTGATATGCAAATGGATATTTCCCATCTGTGAAAGGCACAGTGAGTAAAAGCAGTGGCTGCGAACTCTCAAGTGGTTAATAACCACTGAACAGGTTATCATGTCTGTTCTTGCGAGAGAGGGGCGCCCGCTACCTTTGTAAAACTATTTTTTAAAGAACCTGGGATTGGTAACCCTAGGTCTCCTGGGGGCAACCAGACGTGGTCTCCCTCTCACTGTGCTTAGAGAGGCATCAGCTTCACCTCACTGATGATCCCCAACAAGGGTGAAACACGTGTATGGGGTTGCTGGTGGTACTCTCGTTCAGATTGGAATTGCCATTTTATTTCGGTGCTGGACTGCCCCTGGGCAGGACAAAGACTGATATGCAAATGGATATTTCCCATCTGTGAAAGGCACAGTGAGTAAAAGCAGTGGCTGCGAACTCTCAAGTGGTTAATAACCACTGAACAGGTTATCATGTCTGTTCTTGCGAGAGAGGGGCGCCCGCTACCTTTGTAAAACTATTTTTTAAGGAACCTGGGATTGGTAACCCTAGGTCTCCTGGGGGCAACCAGACGTGGTCTCCCTCTCACTGTGCTTAGAGAGGCATCAGCTTCACCTCACTGATGATCCCCAACAAGGGTGAAACACGTGTATGGGGTTGCTGGTGGTACTCTCGTTCAGATTGGAATTGCCATTTTATTTCGGTGCTGGACTGCCCCTGGGCAGAACAAAGACTGATATGCAAATGGATATTTCCCATCTGTGAAAGGCACAGTGAGTAAAAGCAGTGGCTGCGAACTCTCAAGTGGTTAATAACCACTGAACAGGTTATCATGTCTGTTCTTGCGAGAGAGGGGCGCCCGCTACCTTTGTAAAACTATTTTTTAAGGAACCTGGGATTGGTAACCCTAGGTCTCCTGGGGGCAACCAGACGTGGTCTCCCTCTCACTGTGCTTAGAGAGGCATCAGCTTCACCTCACTGATGATCCCCAACAAGGGTGAAACACGTGTATGGGGTTGCTGGTGGTACTCTCGTTCAGATTGGAATTGCCATTTTATTTCGGTGCTGGACTGCCCCTGGGCAGGACAAAGACTGATATGCAAATGGATATTTCCCATCTGTGAAAGGCACAGTGAGTAAAAGCAGTGGCTGCGAACTCTCAAGTGGTTAATAACCACTGAACAGGTTATCATGTCTGTTCTTGCGAGAGAGGGGCGCCCGCTACCTTTGTAAAACTATTTTTTAAGGAACCTGGGATTGGTAACCCTAGGTCTCCTGGGGGCAACCAGACGTGGTCTCCCTCTCACTGTGCTTAGAGAGGCATCAGCTTCACCTCACTGATGATCCCCAACAAGGGTGAAACACGTGTATGGGGTTGCTGGTGGTACTCTCGTTCAGATTGGAATTGCCATTTTATTTCGGTGCTGGACTGCCCCTGGGCAGGACAAAGACTGATATGCAAATGGATATTTCCCATCTGTGAAAGGCACAGTGAGTAAAAGCAGTGGCTGCGAACTCTCAAGTGGTTAATAACCACTGAACAGGTTATCATGTCTGTTCTTGCGAGAGAGGGGCGCCCGCTACCTTTGTAAAAGTATATAATATACATTTTACTAACTATGTTTTGTTTAAGTATTTTCTTAAGCAGTCTGCAATGCTTGCATATGTGTGTGTTTCTGTTTGAAATGTTCAGCATACTTCCCAACATGCTACAAACTGTAATTTGGCATATGGGTACGTTCTACGGTGCAGACAATATAAATATAAATTTAGCTGATTTTGTTAATTTTTGTAAGCATTTGATAAGCAGAATGCAATGCTTAGATAAGTGTATGTGTGTTTGCTCGAAATTTTTAGAATGCTTCATGACGTGAAACACATTTCAAATTTGGTATGTGTTCAGGTTCCATGGTTTAGACTATGTAAATAGTATATAATATACATTTTTCAAATTTCTATTTTTTATAAGCGGGCTGCATTGCTTGGATATTTGTCTTTTTCTGTTTGAAATGTTCAGCATACTTTCCAACATGCTACAAACCTGACATTTGGCCTGTGGGTGAGCTGTATGGTGCTCACTATGTGTACATTATAAAATTTGCATTTTTCTAACTATGTATTTTTTAAACTTTTTTAAGCAGTCTTCAATGCTTTGATATGTGTGTGTTTCTGTTCAAAATGTTCAGCATGCTACCCAACATGCTAGAAACCTGAAATTCGGCATGTGGGTAGGTTGCATGGTGTAGGCAGTGGTAAACATATAAAATATGAATTTTTCTAATTTTGAGAATTTGTGTAAGGGTTTCCTAAACAGTCTGCAATGTTTGTGTAAGTGTGTCTGTTCAAAATGTTCAGAATGCTTTCCCTCATGCTAGAGACCTGATATTTGGCACATGGGAGGTTCCGTGGTTTAGAAAATGCAAACAGTATATAATATACATTTTTCTAACTATGTTTTGTTGAAGTATTTTCTTAAGCAGTCTGCAATGCTTGCATATGTGTGCGTTTCTGTTTGAAATGTTCAGCATTCTTCCCAACATGCTACAAACCTGTAATTTGGCTTGTGGGTAAGTTCTATGCTGCAGACAATTTAAATATATATTTCTCTTTTTTTGTTAATTTTTGTAAGCATTTTATAAGCAGTCTGCCATGCTTAGATAAGAGTATGTGTGTTTCCTCGACATTTTTTAGAATGCTTCATCACATGCTACACACTTGAAATTTGGCATGTGGGCAGGTTACATGGTTTAGACATTGTATATTGTATATAATTTACATTTTTAAAGCAGTTTGCAAGACTTTGATAAGTGTGTTGTCTGTTCAAAATGTTCAGAATGCTTCCCCACATACGAGAGACCTGATATTTGGCATGTGGGCAGCTTCCATGGTTTAGACTATGTAAATAGTATATAATATACATTTTTAAAATTTCTATTTTTTTAAGTGGGCTGCACTGCTTGGATATTTGTGTTTTTCTGTTCAAAATGTTCACCATTCTTTCCAATATGCAACAAACTTGACATTTGGCCTGTGGGTGAGCTGCATGCTGCACACTATGTGAACATTATAAAGTATGCATTTTTCTAACTATGTATTTTTTAAACTTTTTTAAGCAGTCTTCAATGCTTTGATATGTGTGTGCTCCTGTTCAAAATGTTCAGCATACTACCCAACATGCTAGAAATCTGAAATTCGGCATGTGGGTAGTTTGCATGGTGTAGACAGTGGTAAACATATAAAATATGATTTTTTCCCATTTTGAGAATTTATGTAAGGGTTTCTTAAACAGTCTGCAAAATGTGTGTAAGTGTGTGTCTGTTCAAAATGTTCAGAATGCTTCCCCACATGATAGCGACCTGAAATTTGGCATGTGGGTAGGTTGCATGGTGCAGACAATGGGAAACATATAAAATATACATTTTACTAACTATATTTTGTTTAAGTATTTTCTTAAGAAGTCGGCAATGCTTGTATATGTTTGTGTTTGAAATGTTCAGCATACTTCCCAACATGCTACAAACCTGTAATTTGGCATGTGGGTACGTTCTATGGGGCAGACAATTTAAATATATATTTCTGTGATTTTGTTAATTTTTGTAAGCATTTTATAAGCAGACTGCAATGCTTAGATAAGTGTATGTGTGCTTGCTCGAAATTTTTAGAATGATTCATCACATGCTACACACTTCAAATTTGGCATGTGGACAGGTTACACGGTTTAGACAATGTAAATTGGACATAATTTACATTTTTAAAGCAATCTGCAATGCTTCGATAAGTGTGTTTGTCTGTTCAGAATGTTCAGAATGCTTCCCCACATTCAAGAGACCCGATATTTGGCATGTGGGCAGGTTCCATGGTTTAGGCTATGTAAATAGTATATAATATACATTTTTCAAATTTCTATTTTTTATAAGCGGGCTGCATTGCGTGGATATTTGTGTTTTTCTGTTCGAAATGTTCAGCATACTTCCCAACATGCTACAAACCTGACATTTGGCCTTTGGGTGCGCTGCATGGTGCACACTATGTGAAGATTATAAAGAATGCATGTTTCTAACTATGTATTTTTAAGCTTTTTTAAGCAGTCTTCAATGCTTGGATATGTGTGTGTTTCTGTTCAAAATGTTCAGCATACTTCCCAACATGCTAGAAACCTGATATTAGGCACCTGGGTAGGTTGCATGGTGTAGACAGTGGGAAACATATATAATGTGAATTTTTCTAATTTTGTGAATTTTTGTAAGGGTTTCTTATACAGTTTGCAATGTTTGTATAAGTGTGTGTGTCTGTTCAAAATGTTCAGAATGCTTTCCCACATGTTAGAGACCTGAAATTTGGCACGTGTACAGGTTCCGTGGTTTAGACAATGTAAACAGTATATAATATACATTTTACTAACTATGTTTTGTTTAAGTATTTTCTTAAGCAGTCTGAAATAGTTGCATATATGTGTGTTTCTGTTCAAAATCTTCAGCACACTACCCAACATGCTAGAAACCTGAAATTCGGCATGTGGGTTGGTTGATTGGTGTGGACAGTGGTAAACGTATAAAATATGAATTTTTCTAATTTTTAGAATTTGTGTAAGGGTTTCCTAAACAGTCTGCAATGTTTGTGTAAGTGTGTGTGTCTGTTCAAAATGTTCAGAATGCTTTCCCACATGCTAGAGACCTGATATTTGGCACGTGGGGAGGTTCCGTGGTTTCGAAAATGTAAACAGTATATAATATACATTTTACTAACTATGTTTTATTTAAGTATTTTCTTAAGCAGTCTGCAATGCTTGCATATGTGTGTGTTTCTGTTTGAAATGTTCAGCATTCTTCCCAACGTGCGACAAACCTGTAATTTGGCTTGTGAGTACGTTCTATGGTGCAGACAATTGAAATATATATTTCTTTTTTTTGTTAATTTTTGTAAGCATTTTATAAGCAGTCTGCAACGCTTAGATAAGAGCATGTGTGTTTGCTCGAAATTTTTAGAATGCTTCATCACATGCTACACACTTGAAATTTGGCAAGTGGGCAGGTAACATGATTTAGAAAATGTAAACAGTATATAATATACATTTTACTAACTATGTTTTGTTTAAGTATTTTCTTAAGCAGTCTGAAATGGTTGCATATGTGTATGTTTCTGTTTGAAATGTTCAGCATACTTCCCAACATGCTACAAACTGTAATTTGGCATATGGGTACGTTCTACGGTGCAGACAATATAAATATAAATTTAGCTGATTTTGTTAATTTTTGTAAGCATTTGATAAGCAGAATGCAATGCTTAGATAAGTGTATGTGTGTTTGCTCGAAATTTTTAGAATGCTTCATGACATGAAACACATTTCAAATTTGGTATGTGTTCAGGTTCCATGGTTTAGACTATGTAAATAGTATATAATATACATTTTTCAAATTTCTATTTTTTATAAGCGGGCTGCATTGCGTGGATATTTGTGTTTTTCTGTTCAAAATGTTCAGCATACTTCCCAACATGCTACAAACCTGACATTTGGCCTTTGGGTGCGCTGCATGGTGCACACTATGTGAAGATTATAAAGAATGCATGTTTCTAACTATGTATTTTTAAGCTTTTTTAAGCAGTCTTCAATGCTTGGATATGTGTGTGTTTCTGTTCAAAATGTTCAGCATACTTCCCAACATGCTAGAAACCTGATATTAGGCACCTGGGTAGGTTGCATGGTGTAGACAGTGGGAAACATATATAATGTGAATTTTTCTAATTTTGTGAATTTTTGTAAGGGTTTCTTATACAGTTTGCAATGTTTGTATAAGTGTGTGTGTCTGTTCAAAATGTTCAGAATGCTTTCCCACATGTTAGAGACCTGAAATTTGGCACGTGTACAGGTTCCGTGGTTTAGACAATGTAAACAGTATATAATATACATTTTACTAGCTATGTTTTGTTTAAGTATTTTCTTAAGCAGTCTGAAATAGCTGCATATATGTGTGTTTCTGTTCAAAATCTTCAGCACACTACCCAACATGCTAGAAACCTGAAATTCGGCATGTGGGTTGGTTGATTGGTGTGGACAGTGGTAAACATATAAAATATGAATTTTTCTAATTTTGAGAATTTGTGTAAGGGTTTCCTAAACAGTCTGCAATGTTTGTGTAAGTGTGTGTGTCTGTTCAAAATGTTCAGAATGCTTTCCCACATGATAGAGACCTGATATTTGGCACGTGGGGAGGTTCCGTGGTTTCGAAAATGTAAACAGTATATAATATACATTTTACTAACTATGTTTTATTTAAGTATTTTCTTAAGCAGTCTGCAATGCTTGCATATGTGTGTGTTTCTGTTTGAAATGTTCAGCATTCTTCCCAACATGCTACAAACCTGTAATTTGGCTTGTGAGTACGTTCTATGGTGCAGACAATTGAAATATATATTTCTTTTTTTTGTTAATTTTTGTAAGCATTTTATAAGCAGTCTGCAACGCTTAGATAAGAGCATGTGTGTTTGCTCGAAATTTTTAGAATGCTTCATCACATGCTACACACTTGAAATTTGGCAAGTGGGCAGGTAACATGATTTAGAAAATGTAAACAGTATATAATATACATTTTACTAACTATGTTTTGTTTAAGTATTTTCTTAAGCAGTCTGAAATGGTTGCATATGTGTGTGTTTCTGTTTGAAATGTTCAGCATACTTCCCAACATGCTACAAACTGTAATTTGGCATATGGGTACGTTCTACGGTGCAGACAATATAAATATAAATTTAGCTGATTTTGTTAATTTTTGTAAGCATTTGATAAGCAGAATGCAATGCTTAGATAAGTGTATGTGTGTTTGCTCGAAATTTTTAGAATGCTTCATGACATGAAACACATTTCAAATTTGGTATGTGTTCAGGTTCCATGGTTTAGACTATGTAAATAGTATATAATATACATTTTTCAAATTTCTATTTTTTATAAGCGGGCTGCATTGCTTGGATATTTGTCTTTTTCTGTTTGAAATGTTCAGCATACTTTCCAACATGCTACAAACCTGACATTTGGCCTGTGGGTGAGCTGTATGGTGCTCACTATGTGTACATTATAAAATTTGCATTTTTCTAACTATGTATTTTTTAAACTTTTTTAAGCAGTCTTCAATGCTTTGATATGTGTGTGTTTCTGTTCAAAATGTTCAGCATGCTACCCAACATGCTAGAAACCTGAAATTCGGCATGTGGGTAGGTTGCATGGTGTAGGCAGTGGTAAACATATAAAATATGAATTTTTCTAATTTTGAGAATTTGTGTAAGGGTTTCCTAAACAGTCTGCAATGTTTGTGTAAGTGTGTGTGTGTCTGTTCAAAATGTTCAGAATGCTTTCCCTCATGCTAGAGACCTGATATTTGGCACATGGGAGGTTCCGTGGTTTAGAAAATGCAAACAGTATATAATATACATTTTTCTAACTATGTTTTGTTGAAGTATTTTCTTAAGCAGTCTGCAATGCTTGCATATGTGTGTGTTTCTGTTTGAAATGTTCAGCATTCTTCCCAACATGCTACAAACCTGTATTTTGGCTTGTGGGTACCTTCTATGCTGCAGACAATTTAAATATATATTTCTCTTTTTTTGTTAATTTTTGTAAGCATTTTATAAGCAGTCTGCCATGCTTAGATAAGAGTATGTGTGTTTCCTCGACATTTTTTAGAATGCTTCATCACATGCTACACACTTGAAATTTGGCATGTGGGCAGGTTACATGGTTTAGACATTGTATATTGTATATAATTTACATTTTTAAAGCAGTTTGCAAGACTTTGATAAGTGTGTTGTCTGTTCAAAATGTTCAGAATGCTTCCCCACATACGAGAGACCTGATATTTGGCATGTGGGCAGCTTCCATGGTTTAGACTATGTAAATAGTATATAATATACATTTTTAAAATTTCTATTTTTTTAAGTGGGCTGCACTGCTTGGATATTTGTGTTTTTCTGTTCAAAATGTTCACCATTCTTTCCAATATGCAACAAACTTGACATTTGGCCTGTGGGTGAGCTGCATGCTGCACACTATGTGAACATTATAAAGTATGCATTTTTCTAACTATGTATTTTTTAAACTTTTTTAAGCAGTCTTCAATGCTTTGATATGTGTGTGCTCCTGTTCAAAATGTTCAGCATACTACCCAACATGCTAGAAATCTGAAATTCGGCATGTGGGTAGTTTGCATGGTGTAGACAGTGGTAAACATATAAAATATGATTTTTTCCCATTTTGAGAATTTATGTAAGGGTTTCTTAAACAGTCTGCAAAATGTGTGTAAGTGTGTGTCTGTTCAAAATGTTCAGAATGCTTCCCCACATGATAGCGACCTGAAATTTGGCATGTGGGTAGGTTGCATGGTGCAGACAATGGGAAACATATAAAATATACATTTTACTAACTATATTTTGTTTAAGTATTTTCTTAAGAAGTCGGCAATGCTTGTATATGTTTGTGTTTGAAATGTTCAGCATACTTCCCAACATGCTACAAACCTGTAATTTGGCATGTGGGTACGTTCTATGGGGCAGACAATTTAAATATATATTTCTGTGATTTTGTTAATTTTTGTAAGCATTTTATAAGCAGTCTGCAATGCTTAGATAAGTGTATGTGTGCTTGCTCGAAATTTTTAGAATGATTCATCACATGCTACACACTTCAAATTTGGCATGTGGACAGGTTACACGGTTTAGACAATGTAAATTGGACATAATTTACATTTTTAAAGCAATCTGCAATGCTTCGATAAGTGTGTTTGTCTGTTCAGAATGTTCAGAATGCTTCCCCACATTCAAGAGACCCGATATTTGGCATGTGGGCAGGTTCCATGGTTTAGGCTATGTAAATAGTATATAATATACATTTTTCAAATTTCTATTTTTTATAAGCGGGCTGCATTGCGTGGATATTTGTGTTTTTCTGTTCGAAATGTTCAGCATACTTCCCAACATGCTACAAACCTGACATTTGGCCTTTGGGTGCGCTGCATGGTGCACACTATGTGAAGATTATAAAGAATGCATGTTTCTAACTATGTATTTTTAAGCTTTTTTAAGCAGTCTTCAATGCTTGGATATGTGTGTGTTTCTGTTCAAAATGTTCAGCATACTTCCCAACATGCTAGAAACCTGATATTAGGCACCTGGGTAGGTTGCATGGTGTAGACAGTGGGAAACATATATAATGTGAATTTTTCTAATTTTGTGAATTTTTGTAAGGGTTTCTTATACAGTTTGCAATGTTTGTATAAGTGTGTGTGTCTGTTCAAAATGTTCAGAATGCTTTCCCACATGTTAGAGACCTGATATTTGGCACGTGTACAGGTTCCGTGGTTTAGACAATGTAAACAGTATATAATATACATTTTACTAACTATGTTTTGTTTAAGTATTTTCTTAAGCAGTCTGAAATAGTTGCATATATGTGTGTTTCTGTTCAAAATCTTCAGCACACTACCCAACATGCTAGAAACCTGAAATTCGGCATGTGGGTTGGTTGATTGGTGTGGACAGTGGTAAACGTATAAAATATGAATTTTTCTAATTTTTAGAATTTGTGTAAGGGTTTCCTAAACAGTCTGCAATGTTTGTGTAAGTGTGTGTGTCTGTTCAAAATGTTCAGAATGCTTTCCCACATGCTAGAGACCTGATATTTGGCACGTGGGGAGGTTCCGTGGTTTCGAAAATGTAAACAGTATATAATATACATTTTACTAACTATGTTTTATTTAAGTATTTTCTTAAGCAGTCTGCAATGCTTGCATATGTGTGTGTTTCTGTTTGAAATGTTCAGCATTCTTCCCAACGTGCGACAAACCTGTAATTTGGCTTGTGAGTACGTTCTATGGTGCAGACAATTGAAATATATATTTCTTTTTTTTGTTAATTTTTGTAAGCATTTTATAAGCAGCCTGCAACGCTTAGATAAGAGCATGTGTGTTTGCTCGAAATTTTTAGAATGCTTCATCACATGCTACACACTTGAAATTTGGCAAGTGGGCAGGTAACATGATTTAGAAAATGTAAACAGTATATAATATACATTTTACTAACTATGTTTTGTTTAAGTATTTTCTTAAGCAGTCTGAAATGGTTGCATATGTGTATGTTTCTGTTTGAAATGTTCAGCATACTTCCCAACATGCTACAAACTGTAATTTGGCATATGGGTACGTTCTACGGTGCAGACAATATAAATATAAATTTAGCTGATTTTGTTAATTTTTGTAAGCATTTGATAAGCAGAATGCAATGCTTAGATAAGTGTATGTGTGTTTGCTCGAAAATTTTAGAATGCTTCATGACATGAAACACATTTCAAATTTGGTATGTGTTCAGGTTCCATGGTTTAGACTATGTAAATAGTATATAATATACATTTTTCAAATTTCTATTTTTTATAAGCGGGCTGCATTGCGTGGATATTTGTGTTTTTCTGTTCAAAATGTTCAGCATACTTCCCAACATGCTAGAAACCTGATATTAGGCACCTGGGTAGGTTGCATGGTGTAGACAGTGGGAAACATATATAATGTGAATTTTTCTAATTTTGTGAATTTTTGTAAGGGTTTCTTATACAGTTTGCAATGTTTGTATAAGTGTGTGTGTCTGTTCAAAATGTTCAGAATGCTTTCCCACATGTCAGAGACCTGAAATTTGGCACGTGTACAGGTTCCGTGGTTTAGACAATGTAAACAGTATATAATATACATTTTACTAACTATGTTTTGTTTAAGTATTTTCTTAAGCAGTCTGAAATAGCTGCATATATGTGTGTTTCTGTTCAAAATCTTCAGCACACTACCCAACATGCTAGAAACCTGAAATTCGGCATGTGGGTTGGTTGATTGGTGTGGACAGTGGTAAACATATAAAATATGAATTTTTCTAATTTTGAGAATTTGTGTAAGGGTTTCCTAAACAGTCTGCAATGTTTGTGTAAGTGTGTGTGTCTGTTCAAAATGTTCAGAATGCTTTCCCACATGATAGAGACCTGATATTTGGCACGTGGGGAGGTTCCGTGGTTTCGAAAATGTAAACAGTATATAATATACATTTTACTAACTATGTTTTATTTAAGTATTTTCTTAAGCAGTCTGCAATGCTTGCATATGTGTGTGTTTCTGTTTGAAATGTTCAGCATTCTTCCCAACATGCTACAAACCTGTAATTTGGCTTGTGAGTACGTTCTATGGTGCAGACAATTGAAATATATATTTCTTTTTTTTGTTAATTTTTGTAAGCATTTTATAAGCAGTCTGCAACGCTTAGATAAGAGCATGTGTGTTTGCTCGAAATTTTTAGAATGCTTCATCACATGCTACACACTTGAAATTTGACAAGTGGGCAGGTAACATGATTTAGAAAATGTAAACAGTATATAATATACATTTTACTAACTATGTTTTGTTTAAGTATTTTCTTAAGCAGTCTGAAATGGTTGCATATGTGTGTGTTTCTGTTTGAAATGTTCAGCATACTTCCCAACATGCTACAAACTGTAATTTGGCATATGGGTACGTTCTACGGTGCAGACAATATAAATATAAATTTAGCTGATTTTGTTAATTTTTGTAAGCATTTGATAAGCAGAATGCAATGCTTAGATAAGTGTATGTGTGTTTGCTCGAAATTTTTAGAATGCTTCATGACATGAAACACATTTCAAATTTGGTATGTGTTCAGGTTCCATGGTTTAGACTATGTAAATAGTATATAATATACATTTTTCAAATTTCTATTTTTTATAAGCGGGCTGCATTGCGTGGATATTTGTGTTTTTCTGTTCAAAATGTTCAGCATACTTCCCAACATGCTACAAACCTGACATTTGGCCTTTGGGTGCGCTGCATGGTGCACACTATGTGAAGATTATAAAGAATGCATGTTTCTAACTATGTATTTTTAAGCTTTTTTAAGCAGTCTTCAATGCTTGGATATGTGTGTGTTTCTGTTCAAAATGTTCAGCATACTTCCCAACATGCTAGAAACCTGATATTAGGCACCTGGGTAGGTTGCATGGTGTAGACAGTGGGAAACATATATAATGTGAATTTTTCTAATTTTGTGAATTTTTGTAAGGGTTTCTTATACAGTTTGCAATGTTTGTATAAGTGTGTGTGTCTGTTCAAAATGTTCAGAATGCTTTCCCACATGTTAGAGACCTGAAATTTGGCACGTGTACAGGTTCCGTGGTTTAGACAATGTAAACAGTATATAATATACATTTTACTAACTATGTTTTGTTTAAGTATTTTCTTAAGCAGTCTGAAATAGTTGCATATATGTGTGTCTCTGTTCAAAATCTTCAGCACACTACCCAACATGCTAGAAACCTGAAATTCGGCATGTGGGTTGGTTGATTGGTGAGGACAGTGGTAAACATATAAAATATGAATTTTTCTAATTTTGAGAATTTGTGTAAGGGTTTCCTAAACAGTCTGCAATGTTTGTGTAAGTGTGTGTGTCTGTTCAAAATGTTCAGAATGCTTTCCCACATGATAGAGACCTGATATTTGGCACGTGGGGAGGTTCCGTGGTTTCGAAAATGTAAACAGTATATAATATACATTTTACTAACTATGTTTTATTTAAGTATTTTCTTAAGCAGTCTGCAATGCTTGCATATGTGTGTGTTTCTGTTTGAAATGTTCAGCATTCTTCCCAACATGCTACAAACCTGTAATTTGGCTTGTGAGTACGTTCTATGGTGCAGACAATTGAAATATATATTTCTTTTTTTTGTTAATTTTTGTAAGCATTTTATAAGCAGTCTGCAACGCTTAGATAAGAGCATGTGTGTTTGCTCGAAATTTTTAGAATGCTTCATCACATGCTACACACTTGAAATTTGACAAGTGGGCAGGTAACATGATTTAGAAAATGTAAACAGTATATAATATACATTTTACTAACTATGTTTTGTTTAAGTATTTTCTTAAGCAGTCTGAAATGGTTGCATATGTGTGTGTTTCTGTTTGAAATGTTCAGCATACTTCCCAACATGCTACAAACTGTAATTTGGCATATGGGTACGTTCTACGGTGCAGACAATATAAATATAAATTTAGCTGATTTTGTTAATTTTTGTAAGCATTTGATAAGCAGAATGCAATGCTTAGATAAGTGTATGTGTGTTTGCTCGAAATTTTTAGAATGCTTCATGACATGAAACACATTTCAAATTTGGTATGTGTTCAGGTTCCATGGTTTAGACTATGTAAATAGTATATAATATACATTTTTCAAATTTCTATTTTTTATAAGCGGACTGCATTGCTTGGATATTTGTCTTTTTCTGTTTGAAATGTTCAGCATACTTTCCAACATGCTACAAACCTGACATTTGGCCTGTGGGTGAGCTGTATGGTGCTCACTATGTGTACATTATAAAATTTGCATTTTTCTAACTATGTATTTTTTAAACTTTTTTAAGCAGTCTTCAATGCTTTGATATGTGTGTGTTTCTGTTCAAAATGTTCAGCATGCTACCCAACATGCTAGAAACCTGAAATTCGGCATGTGGGTAGGTTGCATGGTGTAGGCAGTGGTAAACATATAAAATATAAATTTTTCTAATTTTGAGAATTTGTGTAAGGGTTTCCTAAACAGTCTGCAATGTTTGTGTAAGTGTGTGTGTGTCTGTTCAAAATGTTCAGAATGCTTTCCCTCATGCTAGAGACCTGATATTTGGCACATGGGAGGTTCCGTGGTTTAGAAAATGCAAACAGTATATAATATACATTTTTCTAACTATGTTTTGTTGAAGTATTTTCTTAAGCAGTCTGCAATGCTTGCATATGTGTGCGTTTCTGTTTGAAATGTTCAGCATTCTTCCCAACATGCTACAAACCTGTAATTTGGCTTGTGGGTACGTTCTATGCTGCAGACAATTTAAATATATATTTCTCTTTTTTTGTTAATTTTTGTAAGCATTTTATAAGCAGTCTGCCATGCTTAGATAAGAGTATGTGTGTTTCCTCGACATTTTTTAGAATGCTTCATCACATGCTACACACTTGAAATTTGGCATGTGGGCAGGTTACATGGTTTAGACATTGTATATTGTATATAATTTACATTTTTAAAGCAGTTTGCAAGACTTTGATAAGTGTGTTGTCTGTTCAAAATGTTCAGAATGCTTCCCCACATACGAGAGACCTGATATTTGGCATGTGGGCAGCTTCCATGGTTTAGACTATGTAAATAGTATATAATATACATTTTTAAAATTTCTATTTTTTTAAGTGGGCTGCACTGCTTGGATATTTGTGTTTTTCTGTTCAAAATGTTCACCATTCTTTCCAATATGCAACAAACTTGACATTTGGCCTGTGGGTGAGCTGCATGCTGCACACTATGTGAACATTATAAAGTATGCATTTTTCTAACTATGTATTTTTAAAACTTTTTTAAGCAGTCTTCAATGCTTTGATATGTGTGTGCTCCTGTTCAAAATGTTCAGCATACTACCCAACATGCTAGAAATCTGAAATTCGGCATGTGGGTAGTTTGCATGGTGTAGACAGTGGTAAACATATAAAATATGATTTTTTCCCATTTTGAGAATTTATGTAAGGGTTTCTTAAACAGTCTGCAAAATGTGTGTAAGTGTGTGTCTGTTCAAAATGTTCAGAATGCTTCCCCACATGATAGCGACCTGAAATTTGGCATGTGGGTAGGTTGCATGGTGCAGACAATGGGAAACATATAAAATATACATTTTACTAACTATATTTTGTTTAAGTATTTTCTTAAGAAGTCGGCAATGCTTGTATATGTTTGTGTTTGAAATGTTCAGCATACTTCCCAACATGCTACAAACCTGTAATTTGGCATGTGGGTACGTTCTATGGGGCAGACAATTTAAATATATATTTCTGTGATTTTGTTAATTTTTGTAAGCATTTTATAAGCAGTCTGCAATGCTTAGATAAGTGTATGTGTGCTTGCTCGAAATTTTTAGAATGATTCATCACATGCTACACACTTCAAATTTGGCATGTGGACAGGTTACACGGTTTAGACAATGTAAATTGGACATAATTTACATTTTTAAAGCAATCTGCAATGCTTCGATAAGTGTGTTTGTCTGTTCAGAATGTTCAGAATGCTTCCCCACATTCAAGAGACCCGATATTTGGCATGTGGGCAGGTTCCATGGTTTAGGCTATGTAAATAGTATATAATATACATTTTTCAAATTTCTATTTTTTATAAGCGGGCTGCATTGCGTGGATATTTGTGTTTTTCTGTTCGAAATGTTCAGCATACTTCCCAACATGCTACAAACCTGACATTTGGCCTTTGGGTGCGCTGCATGGTGCACACTATGTGAAGATTATAAAGAATGCATGTTTCTAACTATGTATTTTTAAGCTTTTTTAAGCAGTCTTCAATGCTTGGATATGTGTGTGTTTCTGTTCAAAATGTTCAGCATACTTCCCAACATGCTAGAAACCTGATATTAGGCACCTGGGTAGGTTGCATGGTGTAGACAGTGGGAAACATATATAATGTGAATTTTTCTAATTTTGTGAATTTTTGTAAGGGTTTCTTATACAGTTTGCAATGTTTGTATAAGTGTGTGTGTCTGTTCAAAATGTTCAGAATGCTTTCCCACATGCTAGAGACCTGATATTTGGCACGTGGGGAGGTTCCGTGGTTTCGAAAATGTAAACAGTATATAATATACATTTTACTAACTATGTTTTATTTAAGTATTTTCTTAAGCAGTCTGCAATGCTTGCATATGTGTGTGTTTCTGTTTGAAATGTTCAGCATTCTTCCCAACGTGCGACAAACCTGTAATTTGGCTTGTGAGTACGTTCTATGGTGCAGACAATTGAAATATATATTTCTTTTTTTTGTTAATTTTTGTAAGCATTTTATAAGCAGTCTGCAACGCTTAGATAAGAGCATGTGTGTTTGCTCGAAATTTTTAGAATGCTTCATCACATGCTACACACTTGAAATTTGGCAAGTGGGCAGGTAACATGATTTAGAAAATGTAAACAGTATATAATATACATTTTACTAACTATGTTTTGTTTAAGTATTTTCTTAAGCAGTCTGAAATGGTTGCATATGTGTATGTTTCTGTTTGAAATGTTCAGCATACTTCCCAACATGCTACAAACTGTAATTTGGCATATGGGTACGTTCTACGGTGCAGACAATATAAATATAAATTTAGCTGATTTTGTTAATTTTTGTAAGCATTTGATAAGCAGAATGCAATGCTTAGATAAGTGTATGTGTGTTTGCTCGAAAATTTTAGAATGCTTCATGACATGAAACACATTTCAAATTTGGTATGTGTTCAGGTTCCATGGTTTAGACTATGTAAATAGTATATAATATACATTTTTCAAATTTCTATTTTTTATAAGCGGGCTGCATTGCGTGGATATTTGTGTTTTTCTGTTCAAAATGTTCAGCATACTTCCCAACATGCTAGAAACCTGATATTAGGCACCTGGGTAGGTTGCATGGTGTAGACAGTGGGAAACATATATAATGTGA
The DNA here is from genome assembly GCF_040938575.1 of Ambystoma mexicanum. Taxonomy (NCBI): domain Eukaryota; kingdom Metazoa; phylum Chordata; class Amphibia; order Caudata; family Ambystomatidae; genus Ambystoma; species Ambystoma mexicanum. The sequence goes on from NC_090922.1 coordinate 292,720,339, forward strand.
ATTTTTCTAATTTTGTGAATTTTTGTAAGGGTTTCTTATACAGTTTGCAATGTTTGTATAAGTGTGTGTGTCTGTTCAAAATGTTCAGAATGCTTTCCCACATGTCAGAGACCTGAAATTTGGCACGTGTACAGGTTCCGTGGTTTAGACAATGTAAACAGTATATAATATACATTTTACTAACTATGTTTTGTTTAAGTATTTTCTTAAGCAGTCTGAAATAGCTGCATATATGTGTGTTTCTGTTCAAAATCTTCAGCACACTACCCAACATGCTAGAAACCTGAAATTCGGCATGTGGGTTGGTTGATTGGTGTGGACAGTGGTAAACATATAAAATATGAATTTTTCTAATTTTGAGAATTTGTGTAAGGGTTTCCTAAACAGTCTGCAATGTTTGTGTAAGTGTGTGTGTCTGTTCAAAATGTTCAGAATGCTTTCCCACATGATAGAGACCTGATATTTGGCACGTGGGGAGGTTCCGTGGTTTCGAAAATGTAAACAGTATATAATATACATTTTACTAACTATGTTTTATTTAAGTATTTTCTTAAGCAGTCTGCAATGCTTGCATATGTGTGTGTTTCTGTTTGAAATGTTCAGCATTCTTCCCAACATGCTACAAACCTGTAATTTGGCTTGTGAGTACGTTCTATGGTGCAGACAATTGAAATATATATTTCTTTTTTTTGTTAATTTTTGTAAGCATTTTATAAGCAGTCTGCAACGCTTAGATAAGAGCATGTGTGTTTGCTCGAAATTTTTAGAATGCTTCATCACATGCTACACACTTGAAATTTGACAAGTGGGCAGGTAACATGATTTAGAAAATGTAAACAGTATATAATATACATTTTACTAACTATGTTTTGTTTAAGTATTTTCTTAAGCAGTCTGAAATGGTTGCATATGTGTGTGTTTCTGTTTGAAATGTTCAGCATACTTCCCAACATGCTACAAACTGTAATTTGGCATATGGGTACGTTCTACGGTGCAGACAATATAAATATAAATTTAGCTGATTTTGTTAATTTTTGTAAGCATTTGATAAGCAGAATGCAATGCTTAGATAAGTGTATGTGTGTTTGCTCGAAATTTTTAGAATGCTTCATGACATGAAACACATTTCAAATTTGGTATGTGTTCAGGTTCCATGGTTTAGACTATGTAAATAGTATATAATATACATTTTTCAAATTTCTATTTTTTATAAGCGGGCTGCATTGCGTGGATATTTGTGTTTTTCTGTTCAAAAAGGGGTTGCTGGTGGTACTCTCGTTCAGATTGGAATTGCCATTTTATTTCGGTGCTGGACTGCCCCTGGGCAGGACAAAGACTGATATGCAAATGGATATTTCCCATCTGTGAAAGGCACAGTGAGTAAAAGCAGTGGCTGCGAACTCTCAAGTGGTTAATAACCACTGAACAGGTTATCATGTCTGTTCTTGCGAGAGAGGGGCGCCCGCTACCTTTGTAAAACTATTTTTTAAGGAACCTGGGATTGGTAACCCTAGGTCTCCTGGGGGCAACCAGACGTGGTCTCCCTCTCACTGTGCTTAGAGAGGCATCAGCTTCACCTCACTGATGATCCCCAACAAGGGTGAAACACGTGTATGGGGTTGCTGGTGGTACTCTCGTTCAGATTGGAATTGCCATTTTATTTCGGTGCTGGACTGCCCCTGGGCAGGACAAAGACTGATATGCAAATGGATATTTCCCATCTGTGAAAGGCACAGTGAGTAAAAGCAGTGGCTGCGAACTCTCAAGTGGTTAATAACCACTGAACAGGTTATCATGTCTGTTCTTGCGAGAGAGGGGCGCCCGCTACCTTTGTAAAACTATTTTTTAAGGAACCTGGGATTGGTAACCCTAGGTCTCCTGGGGGCAACCAGACGTGGTCTCCCTCTCACTGTGCTTAGAGAGGCATCAGCTTCACCTCACTGATGATCCCCAACAAGGGTGAAACACGTGTATGGGGTTGCTGGTGGTACTCTCGTTCAGATTGGAATTGCCATTTTATTTCGGTGCTGGACTGCCCCTGGGCAGGACAAAGACTGATATGCAAATGGATATTTCCCATCTGTGAAAGGCACAGTGAGTAAAAGCAGTGGCTGCGAACTCTCAAGTGGTTAATAACCACTGAACAGGTTATCATGTCTGTTCTTGCGAGAGAGGGGCGCCCGCTACCTTTGTAAAACTATTTTTTAAGGAACCTGGGATTGGTAACCCTAGGTCTCCTGGGGGCAACCAGACGTGGTCTCCCTCTCACTGTGCTTAGAGAGGCATCAGCTTCACCTCACTGATGATCCCCAACAAGGGTGAAACACGTGTATGGGGTTGCTGGTGGTACTCTCGTTCAGATTGGAATTGCCATTTTATTTCGGTGCTGGACTGCCCCTGGGCAGGACAAAGACTGATATGCAAATGGATATTTCCCATCTGTGAAAGGCACAGTGAGTAAAAGCAGTGGCTGCGAACTCTCAAGTGGTTAATAACCACTGAACAGGTTATCATGTCTGTTCTTGCGAGAGAGGGGCGCCCGCTACCTTTGTAAAACTATTTTTTAAAGAACCTGGGATTGGTAACCCTAGGTCTCCTGGGGGCAACCAGACGTGGTCTCCCTCTCACTGTGCTTAGAGAGGCATCAGCTTCACCTCACTGATGATCCCCAACAAGGGTGAAACACGTGTATGGGGTTGCTGGTGGTACTCTCGTTCAGATTGGAATTGCCATTTTATTTCGGTGCTGGACTGCCCCTGGGCAGGACAAAGACTGATATGCAAATGGATATTTCCCATCTGTGAAAGGCACAGTGAGTAAAAGCAGTGGCTGCGAACTCTCAAGTGGTTAATAACCACTGAACAGGTTATCATGTCTGTTCTTGCGAGAGAGGGGCGCCCGCTACCTTTGTAAAACTATTTTTTAAGGAACCTGGGATTGGTAACCCTAGGTCTCCTGGGGGCAACCAGACGTGGTCTCCCTCTCACTGTGCTTAGAGAGGCATCAGCTTCACCTCACTGATGATCCCCAACAAGGGTGAAACACGTGTATGGGGTTGCTGGTGGTACTCTCGTTCAGATTGGAATTGCCATTTTATTTCGGTGCTGGACTGCCCCTGGGCAGAACAAAGACTGATATGCAAATGGATATTTCCCATCTGTGAAAGGCACAGTGAGTAAAAGCAGTGGCTGCGAACTCTCAAGTGGTTAATAACCACTGAACAGGTTATCATGTCTGTTCTTGCGAGAGAGGGGCGCCCGCTACCTTTGTAAAACTATTTTTTAAGGAACCTGGGATTGGTAACCCTAGGTCTCCTGGGGGCAACCAGACGTGGTCTCCCTCTCACTGTGCTTAGAGAGGCATCAGCTTCACCTCACTGATGATCCCCAACAAGGGTGAAACACGTGTATGGGGTTGCTGGTGGTACTCTCGTTCAGATTGGAATTGCCATTTTATTTCGGTGCTGGACTGCCCCTGGGCAGGACAAAGACTGATATGCAAATGGATATTTCCCATCTGTGAAAGGCACAGTGAGTAAAAGCAGTGGCTGCGAACTCTCAAGTGGTTAATAACCACTGAACAGGTTATCATGTCTGTTCTTGCGAGAGAGGGGCGCCCGCTACCTTTGTAAAACTATTTTTTAAGGAACCTGGGATTGGTAACCCTAGGTCTCCTGGGGGCAACCAGACGTGGTCTCCCTCTCACTGTGCTTAGAGAGGCATCAGCTTCACCTCACTGATGATCCCCAACAAGGGTGAAACACGTGTATGGGGTTGCTGGTGGTACTCTCGTTCAGATTGGAATTGCCATTTTATTTCGGTGCTGGACTGCCCCTGGGCAGGACAAAGACTGATATGCAAATGGATATTTCCCATCTGTGAAAGGCACAGTGAGTAAAAGCAGTGGCTGCGAACTCTCAAGTGGTTAATAACCACTGAACAGGTTATCATGTCTGTTCTTGCGAGAGAGGGGCGCCCGCTACCTTTGTAAAAGTATATAATATACATTTTACTAACTATGTTTTGTTTAAGTATTTTCTTAAGCAGTCTGCAATGCTTGCATATGTGTGTGTTTCTGTTTGAAATGTTCAGCATACTTCCCAACATGCTACAAACTGTAATTTGGCATATGGGTACGTTCTACGGTGCAGACAATATAAATATAAATTTAGCTGATTTTGTTAATTTTTGTAAGCATTTGATAAGCAGAATGCAATGCTTAGATAAGTGTATGTGTGTTTGCTCGAAATTTTTAGAATGCTTCATGACATGAAACACATTTCAAATTTGGTATGTGTTCAGGTTCCATGGTTTAGACTATGTAAATAGTATATAATATACATTTTTCAAATTTCTATTTTTTATAAGCGGGCTGCATTGCTTGGATATTTGTCTTTTTCTGTTTGAAATGTTCAGCATACTTTCCAACATGCTACAAACCTGACATTTGGCCTGTGGGTGAGCTGTATGGTGCTCACTATGTGTACATTATAAAATTTGCATTTTTCTAACTATGTATTTTTTAAACTTTTTTAAGCAGTCTTCAATGCTTTGATATGTGTGTGTTTCTGTTCAAAATGTTCAGCATGCTACCCAACATGCTAGAAACCTGAAATTCGGCATGTGGGTAGGTTGCATGGTGTAGGCAGTGGTAAACATATAAAATATGAATTTTTCTAATTTTGAGAATTTGTGTAAGGGTTTCCTAAACAGTCTGCAATGTTTGTGTAAGTGTGTGTGTGTCTGTTCAAAATGTTCAGAATGCTTTCCCTCATGCTAGAGACCTGATATTTGGCACATGGGAGGTTCCGTGGTTTAGAAAATGCAAACAGTATATAATATACATTTTTCTAACTATGTTTTGTTGAAGTATTTTCTTAAGCAGTCTGCAATGCTTGCATATGTGTGCGTTTCTGTTTGAAATGTTCAGCATTCTTCCCAACATGCTACAAACCTGTAATTTGGCTTGTGGGTAAGTTCTATGCTGCAGACAATTTAAATATATATTTCTCTTTTTTTGTTAATTTTTGTAAGCATTTTATAAGCAGTCTGCCATGCTTAGATAAGAGTATGTGTGTTTCCTCGACATTTTTTAGAATGCTTCATCACATGCTACACACTTGAAATTTGGCATGTGGGCAGGTTACATGGTTTAGACATTGTATATTGTATATAATTTACATTTTTAAAGCAGTTTGCAAGACTTTGATAAGTGTGTTGTCTGTTCAAAATGTTCAGAATGCTTCCCCACATACGAGAGACCTGATATTTGGCATGTGGGCAGCTTCCATGGTTTAGACTATGTAAATAGTATATAATATACATTTTTAAAATTTCTATTTTTTTAAGTGGGCTGCACTGCTTGGATATTTGTGTTTTTCTGTTCAAAATGTTCACCATTCTTTCCAATATGCAACAAACTTGACATTTGGCCTGTGGGTGAGCTGCATGCTGCACACTATGTGAACATTATAAAGTATGCATTTTTCTAACTATGTATTTTTTAAACTTTTTTAAGCAGTCTTCAATGCTTTGATATGTGTGTGCTCCTGTTCAAAATGTTCAGCATACTACCCAACATGCTAGAAATCTGAAATTCGGCATGTGGGTAGTTTGCATGGTGTAGACAGTGGTAAACATATAAAATATGATTTTTTCCCATTTTGAGAATTTATGTAAGGGTTTCTTAAACAGTCTGCAAAATGTGTGTAAGTGTGTGTCTGTTCAAAATGTTCAGAATGCTTCCCCACATGATAGCGACCTGAAATTTGGCATGTGGGTAGGTTGCATGGTGCAGACAATGGGAAACATATAAAATATACATTTTACTAACTATATTTTGTTTAAGTATTTTCTTAAGAAGTCGGCAATGCTTGTATATGTTTGTGTTTGAAATGTTCAGCATACTTCCCAACATGCTACAAACCTGTAATTTGGCATGTGGGTACGTTCTATGGGGCAGACAATTTAAATATATATTTCTGTGATTTTGTTAATTTTTGTAAGCATTTTATAAGCAGTCTGCAATGCTTAGATAAGTGTATGTGTGCTTGCTCGAAATTTTTAGAATGATTCATCACATGCTACACACTTCAAATTTGGCATGTGGACAGGTTACACGGTTTAGACAATGTAAATTGGACATAATTTACATTTTTAAAGCAATCTGCAATGCTTCGATAAGTGTGTTTGTCTGTTCAGAATGTTCAGAATGCTTCCCCACATTCAAGAGACCCGATATTTGGCATGTGGGCAGGTTCCATGGTTTAGGCTATGTAAATAGTATATAATATACATTTTTCAAATTTCTATTTTTTATAAGCGGGCTGCATTGCGTGGATATTTGTGTTTTTCTGTTCGAAATGTTCAGCATACTTCCCAACATGCTACAAACCTGACATTTGGCCTTTGGGTGCGCTGCATGGTGCACACTATGTGAAGATTATAAAGAATGCATGTTTCTAACTATGTATTTTTAAGCTTTTTTAAGCAGTCTTCAATGCTTGGATATGTGTGTGTTTCTGTTCAAAATGTTCAGCATACTTCCCAACATGCTAGAAACCTGATATTAGGCACCTGGGTAGGTTGCATGGTGTAGACAGTGGGAAACATATATAATGTGAATTTTTCTAATTTTGTGAATTTTTGTAAGGGTTTCTTATACAGTTTGCAATGTTTGTATAAGTGTGTGTGTCTGTTCAAAATGTTCAGAATGCTTTCCCACATGTTAGAGACCTGAAATTTGGCACGTGTACAGGTTCCGTGGTTTAGACAATGTAAACAGTATATAATATACATTTTACTAACTATGTTTTGTTTAAGTATTTTCTTAAGCAGTCTGAAATAGTTGCATATATGTGTGTTTCTGTTCAAAATCTTCAGCACACTACCCAACATGCTAGAAACCTGAAATTCGGCATGTGGGTTGGTTGATTGGTGTGGACAGTGGTAAACGTATAAAATATGAATTTTTCTAATTTTTAGAATTTGTGTAAGGGTTTCCTAAACAGTCTGCAATGTTTGTGTAAGTGTGTGTGTCTGTTCAAAATGTTCAGAATGCTTTCCCACATGCTAGAGACCTGATATTTGGCACGTGGGGAGGTTCCGTGGTTTCGAAAATGTAAACAGTATATAATATACATTTTACTAACTATGTTTTATTTAAGTATTTTCTTAAGCAGTCTGCAATGCTTGCATATGTGTGTGTTTCTGTTTGAAATGTTCAGCATTCTTCCCAACGTGCGACAAACCTGTAATTTGGCTTGTGAGTACGTTCTATGGTGCAGACAATTGAAATATATATTTCTTTTTTTTGTTAATTTTTGTAAGCATTTTATAAGCAGTCTGCAACGCTTAGATAAGAGCATGTGTGTTTGCTCGAAATTTTTAGAATGCTTCATCACATGCTACACACTTGAAATTTGGCAAGTGGGCAGGTAACATGATTTAGAAAATGTAAACAGTATATAATATACATTTTACTAACTATGTTTTGTTTAAGTATTTTCTTAAGCAGTCTGAAATGGTTGCATATGTGTATGTTTCTGTTTGAAATGTTCAGCATACTTCCCAACATGCTACAAACTGTAATTTGGCATATGGGTACGTTCTACGGTGCAGACAATATAAATATAAATTTAGCTGATTTTGTTAATTTTTGTAAGCATTTGATAAGCAGAATGCAATGCTTAGATAAGTGTATGTGTGTTTGCTCGAAATTTTTAGAATGCTTCATGACATGAAACACATTTCAAATTTGGTATGTGTTCAGGTTCCATGGTTTAGACTATGTAAATAGTATATAATATACATTTTTCAAATTTCTATTTTTTATAAGCGGGCTGCATTGCGTGGATATTTGTGTTTTTCTGTTCAAAATGTTCAGCATACTTCCCAACATGCTACAAACCTGACATTTGGCCTTTGGGTGCGCTGCATGGTGCACACTATGTGAAGATTATAAAGAATGCATGTTTCTAACTATGTATTTTTAAGCTTTTTTAAGCAGTCTTCAATGCTTGGATATGTGTGTGTTTCTGTTCAAAATGTTCAGCATACTTCCCAACATGCTAGAAACCTGATATTAGGCACCTGGGTAGGTTGCATGGTGTAGACAGTGGGAAACATATATAATGTGAATTTTTCTAATTTTGTGAATTTTTGTAAGGGTTTCTTATACAGTTTGCAATGTTTGTATAAGTGTGTGTGTCTGTTCAAAATGTTCAGAATGCTTTCCCACATGTTAGAGACCTGAAATTTGGCACGTGTACAGGTTCCGTGGTTTAGACAATGTAAACAGTATATAATATACATTTTACTAGCTATGTTTTGTTTAAGTATTTTCTTAAGCAGTCTGAAATAGCTGCATATATGTGTGTTTCTGTTCAAAATCTTCAGCACACTACCCAACATGCTAGAAACCTGAAATTCGGCATGTGGGTTGGTTGATTGGTGTGGACAGTGGTAAACATATAAAATATGAATTTTTCTAATTTTGAGAATTTGTGTAAGGGTTTCCTAAACAGTCTGCAATGTTTGTGTAAGTGTGTGTGTCTGTTCAAAATGTTCAGAATGCTTTCCCACATGATAGAGACCTGATATTTGGCACGTGGGGAGGTTCCGTGGTTTCGAAAATGTAAACAGTATATAATATACATTTTACTAACTATGTTTTATTTAAGTATTTTCTTAAGCAGTCTGCAATGCTTGCATATGTGTGTGTTTCTGTTTGAAATGTTCAGCATTCTTCCCAACATGCTACAAACCTGTAATTTGGCTTGTGAGTACGTTCTATGGTGCAGACAATTGAAATATATATTTCTTTTTTTTGTTAATTTTTGTAAGCATTTTATAAGCAGTCTGCAACGCTTAGATAAGAGCATGTGTGTTTGCTCGAAATTTTTAGAATGCTTCATCACATGCTACACACTTGAAATTTGGCAAGTGGGCAGGTAACATGATTTAGAAAATGTAAACAGTATATAATATACATTTTACTAACTACGTTTTGTTTAAGTATTTTCTTAAGCAGTCTGAAATGGTTGCATATGTGTGTGTTTCTGTTTGAAATGTTCAGCATACTTCCCAACATGCTACAAACTGTAATTTGGCATATGGGTACGTTCTACGGTGCAGACAATATAAATATAAATTTAGCTGATTTTGTTAATTTTTGTAAGCATTTGATAAGCAGAATGCAATGCTTAGATAAGTGTATGTGTGTTTGCTCGAAATTTTTAGAATGCTTCATGACATGAAACACATTTCAAATTTGGTATGTGTTCAGGTTCCATGGTTTAGACTATGTAAATAGTATATAATATACATTTTTCAAATTTCTATTTTTTATAAGCGGGCTGCATTGCTTGGATATTTGTCTTTTTCTGTTTGAAATGTTCAGCATACTTTCCAACATGCTACAAACCTGACATTTGGCCTGTGGGTGAGCTGTATGGTGCTCACTATGTGTACATTATAAAATTTGCATTTTTCTAACTATGTATTTTTTAAACTTTTTTAAGCAGTCTTCAATGCTTTGATATGTGTGTGTTTCTGTTCAAAATGTTCAGCATGCTACCCAACATGCTAGAAACCTTAAATTCGGCATGTGGGTAGGTTGCATGGTGTAGGCAGTGGTAAACATATAAAATATGAATTTTTCTAATTTTGAGAATTTGTGTAAGGGTTTCCTAAACAGTCTGCAATGTTTGTGTAAGTGTGTGTGTGTCTGTTCAAAATGTTCAGAATGCTTTCCCTCATGCTAGAGACCTGATATTTGGCACATGGGAGGTTCCGTGGTTTAGAAAATGCAAACAGTATATAATATAAATTTTTCTAACTATGTTTTGTTGAAGTATTTTCTTAAGCAGTCTGCAATGCTTGCATATGTGTGCGTTTCTGTTTGAAATGTTCAGCATTCTTCCCAACATGCTACAAACCTGTATTTTGGCTTGTGGGTACCTTCTATGCTGCAGACAATTTAAATATATATTTCTCTTTTTTTGTTAATTTTTGTAAGCATTTTATAAGCAGTCTGCCATGCTTAGATAAGAGTATGTGTGTTTCCTCGACATTTTTTAGAATGCTTCATCACATGCTACACACTTGAAATTTGGCATGTGGGCAGGTTACATGGTTTAGACATTGTATATTGTATATAATTTACATTTTTAAAGCAGTTTGCAAGACTTTGATAAGTGTGTTGTCTGTTCAAAATGTTCAGAATGCTTCCCCACATACGAGAGACCTGATATTTGGCATGTGGGCAGCTTCCATGGTTTAGACTATGTAAATAGTATATAATATACATTTTTAAAATTTCTATTTTTTTAAGTGGGCTGCACTGCTTGGATATTTGTGTTTTTCTGTTCAAAATGTTCACCATTCTTTCCAATATGCAACAAACTTGACATTTGGCCTGTGGGTGAGCTGCATGCTGCACACTATGTGAACATTATAAAGTATGCATTTTTCTAACTATGTATTTTTTAAACTTTTTTAAGCAGTCTTCAATGCTTTGATATGTGTGTGCTCCTGTTCAAAATGTTCAGCATACTACCCAACATGCTAGAAATCTGAAATTCGGCATGTGGGTAGTTTGCATGGTGTAGACAGTGGTAAACATATAAAATATGATTTTTTCCCATTTTGAGAATTTATGTAAGGGTTTCTTAAACAGTCTGCAAAATGTGTGTAAGTGTGTGTCTGTTCAAAATGTTCAGAATGCTTCCCCACATGATAGCGACCTGAAATTTGGCATGTGGGTAGGTTGCATGGTGCAGACAATGGGAAACATATAAAATATACATTTTACTAACTATATTTTGTTTAAGTATTTTCTTAAGAAGTCGGCAATGCTTGTATATGTTTGTGTTTGAAATGTTCAGCATACTTCCCAACATGCTACAAACCTGTAATTTGGCATGTGGGTACGTTCTATGGGGCAGACAATTTAAATATATATTTCTGTGATTTTGTTAATTTTTGTAAGCATTTTATAAGCAGTCTGCAATGCTTAGATAAGTGTATGTGTGCTTGCTCGAAATTTTTAGAATGATTCATCACATGCTACACACTTCAAATTTGGCATGTGGACAGGTTACACGGTTTAGACAATGTAAATTGGACATAATTTACATTTTTAAAGCAATCTGCAATGCTTCGATAAGTGTGTTTGTCTGTTCAGAATGTTCAGAATGCTTCCCCACATTCAAGAGACCCGATATTTGGCATGTGGGCAGGTTCCATGGTTTAGGCTATGTAAATAGTATATAATATACATTTTTCAAATTTCTATTTTTTATAAGCGGGCTGCATTGCGTGGATATTTGTGTTTTTCTGTTCGAAATGTTCAGCATACTTCCCAACATGCTACAAACCTGACATTTGGCCTTTGGGTGCGCTGCATGGTGCACACTATGTGAAGATTATAAAGAATGCATGTTTCTAACTATGTATTTTTAAGCTTTTTTAAGCAGTCTTCAATGCTTGGATATGTGTGTGTTTCTGTTCAAAATGTTCAGCATACTTCCCAACATGCTAGAAACCTGATATTAGGCACCTGGGTAGGTTGCATGGTGTAGACAGTGGGAAACATATATAATGTGAATTTTTCTAATTTTGTGAATTTTTGTAAGGGTTTCTTATACAGTTTGCAATGTTTGTATAAGTGTGTGTGTCTGTTCAAAATGTTCAGAATGCTTTCCCACATGTTAGAGACCTGAAATTTGGCACGTGTACAGGTTCCGTGGTTTAGACAATGTAAACAGTATATAATATACATTTTACTAACTATGTTTTGTTTAAGTATTTTCTTAAGCAGTCTGAAATAGTTGCATATATGTGTGTTTCTGTTCAAAATCTTCAGCACACTACCCAACATGCTAGAAACCTGAAATTCGGCATGTGGGTTGGTTGATTGGTGTGGACAGTGGTAAACGTATAAAATATGAATTTTTCTAATTTTTAGAATTTGTGTAAGGGTTTCCGAAACAGTCTGCAATGTTTGTGTAAGTGTGTGTGTCTGTTCAAAATGTTCAGAATGCTTTCCCACATGCTAGAGACCTGATATTTGGCACGTGGGGAGGTTCCGTGGTTTCGAAAATGTAAACAGTATATAATATACATTTTACTAAATATGTTTTATTTAAGTATTTTCTTAAGCAGTCTGCAATGCTTGCATATGTGTGTGTTTCTGTTTGAAATGTTCAGCATTCTTCCCAACGTGCGACAAACCTGTAATTTGGCTTGTGAGTACGTTCTATGGTGCAGACAATTGAAATATATATTTCTTTTTTTTGTTAATTTTTGTAAGCATTTTATAAGCAGTCTGCAACGCTAAGATAAGAGCATGTGTGTTTGCTCGAAATTTTTAGAATGCTTCATCACATGCTACACACTTGAAATTTGGCAAGTGGGCAGGTAACATGATTTAGAAAATGTAAACAGTATATAATATACATTTTACTAACTATGTTTTGTTTAAGTATTTTCTTAAGCAGTCTGAAATGGTTGCATATGTGTATGTTTCTGTTTGAAATGTTCAGCATACTTCCCAACATGCTACAAACTGTAATTTGGCATATGGGTACGTTCTACGGTGCAGACAATATAAATATAAATTTAGCTGATTTTGTTAATTTTTGTAAGCATTTGATAAGCAGAATGCAATGCTTAGATAAGTGTATGTGTGTTTGCTCGAAAATTTTAGAATGCTTCATGACATGAAACACATTTCAAATTTGGTATGTGTTCAGGTTCCATGGTTTAGACTATGTAAATAGTATATAATATACATTTTTCAAATTTCTATTTTTTATAAGCGGGCTGCATTGCGTGGATATTTGTGTTTTTCTGTTCAAAATGTTCAGCATACTTCCCAACATGCTAGAAACCTGATATTAGGCACCTGGGTAGGTTGCATGGTGTAGACAGTGGGAAACATATATAATGTGAATTTTTCTAATTTTGTGAATTTTTGTAAGGGTTTCTTATACAGTTTGCAATGTTTGTATAAGTGTGTGTGTCTGTTCAAAATGTTCAGAATGCTTTCCCACATGTCAGAGACCTGAAATTTGGCACGTGTACAGGTTCCGTGGTTTAGACAATGTAAACAGTATATAATATACATTTTACTAACTATGTTTTGTTTAAGTATTTTCTTAAGCAGTCTGAAATAGCTGCATATATGTGTGTTTCTGTTCAAAATCTTCAGCACACTACCCAACATGCTAGAAACCTGAAATTCGGCATGTGGGTTGGTTGATTGGTGTGGACAGTGGTAAACATATAAAATATGAATTTTTCTAATTTTTAGAATTTGTGTAAGGGTTTCCTAAACAGTCTGCAATGTTTGTGTAAGTGTGTGTGTCTGTTCAAAATGTTCAGAATGCTTTCCCACATGCTAGAGACCTGATATTTGGCACGTGGGGAGGTTCCGTGGTTTCGAAAATGTAAACAGTATATAATATACATTTTACTAACTATGTTTTATTTAAGTATTTTCTTAAGCAGTCTGCAATGCTTGCATATGTGTGTGTTTCTGTTTGAAATGTTCAGCATTCTTCCCAACATGCTACAAACCTGTAATTTGGCTTGTGAGTACGTTCTATGGTGCAGACAATTGAAATATATATTTCTTTTTTTTGTTAATTTTTGTAAGCATTTTATAAGCAGTCTGCAACGCTTAGATAAGAGCATGTGTGTTTGCTCGAAATTTTTAGAATGCTTCATCACATGCTACACACTTGAAATTTGACAAGTGGGCAGGTAACATGATTTAGAAAATGTAAACAGTATATAATATACATTTTACTAACTATGTTTTGTTTAAGTATTTTCTTAAGCAGTCTGAAATGGTTGCATATGTGTGTGTTTCTGTTTGAAATGTTCAGCATACTTCCCAACATGCTACAAACTGTAATTTGGCATATGGGTACGTTCTACGGTGCAGACAATATAAATATAAATTTAGCTGATTTTGTTAATTTTTGTAAGCATTTGATAAGCAGAATGCAATGCTTAGATAAGTGTATGTGTGTTTGCTCGAAATATTTAGAATGCTTCATGACATGAAACACATTTCAAATTTGGTATGTGTTCAGGTTCCATGGTTTAGACTATGTAAATAGTATATAATATACATTTTTCAAATTTCTATTTTTTATAAGCGGGCTGCATTGCGTGGATATTTGTGTTTTTCTGTTCAAAATGTTCAGCATACTTCCCAACATGCTACAAACCTGACATTTGGCCTTTGGGTGCGCTGCATGGTGCACACTATGTGAAGATTATAAAGAATGCATGTTTCTAACTATGTATTTTTAAGCTTTTTTAAGCAGTCTTCAATGCTTGGATATGTGTGTGTTTCTGTTCAAAATGTTCAGCATACTTCCCAACATGCTAGAAACCTGATATTAGGCACCTGGGTAGGTTGCATGGTGTAGACAGTGGGAAACATATATAATGTGAATTTTTCTAATTTTGTGAATTTTTGTAAGGGTTTCTTATACAGTTTGCAATGTTTGTATAAGTGTGTGTGTCTGTTCAAAATGTTCAGAATGCTTTCCCACATGTTAGAGACCTGAAATTTGGCACGTGTACAGGTTCCGTGGTTTAGACAATGTAAACAGTATATAATATACATTTTACTAACTATGTTTTGTTTAAGTATTTTCTTAAGCAGTCTGAAATAGCTGCATATATGTGTGTTTCTGTTCAAAATCTTCAGCACACTACCCAACATGCTAGAAACCTGAAATTCGGCATGTGGGTTAGTTGATTGGTGTGGACAGTGGTAAACATATAAAATATGAATTTTTCTAATTTTGAGAATTTGTGTAAGGGTTTCCTAAACAGTCTGCAATGTTTGTGTAAGTGTGTGTGTCTGTTCAAAATGTTCAGAATGCTTTCCCACATGATAGAGACCTGATATTTGGCACGTGGGGAGGTTCTGTGGTTTCGAAAATGTAAACAGTATATAATATACATTTTACTAACTATGTTTTATTTAAGTATTTTTTTAAGCAGTCTGCAATGCTTGCATATGTGTGTGTTTCTGTTTGAAATGTTCAGCATTCTTCCCAACATGCTACAAACCTGTAATTTGGCTTGTGAGTACGTTCTATGGTGCAGACAATTGAAATATATATTTCTTTTTTTTTGTTAATTTTTGTAAGCATTTTATAAGCAGTCTGCAACGCTTAGATAAGAGCATGTGTGTTTGCTCGAAATTTTTAGAATGCTTCATCACATGCTACACACTTGAAATTTGGCAAGTGGGCAGGTAACATGATTTAGAAAATGTAAACAGTATATAATATACATTTTACTAACTATGTTTTGTTTAAGTATTTTCTTAAGCAGTCTGCAATGCTTGCATATGTGTGTGTTTCTGTTTGAAATGTTCAGCATACTTCCCAACATGCTACAAACTGTAATTTGGCATATGGGTACGTTCTACGGTGCAGACAATATAAATATAAATTTAGCTGATTTTGTTAATTTTTGTAAGCATTTGATAAGCAGAATGCAATGCTTAGATAAGTGTATGTGTGTTTGCTCGAAATTTTTAGAATGCTTCATGACATGAAACACATTTCAAATTTGGTATGTGTTCAGGTTCCATGGTTTAGACTATGTAAATAGTATATAATATACATTTTTCAAATTTCTATTTTTTATAAGTGGGCTGCATTGCTTGGATATTTGTCTTTTTCTGTTTGAAATGTTCAGCATACTTTCCAACATGCTACAAACCTGACATTTGGCCTGTGGGTGAGCTGTATGGTGCTCACTATGTGTACATTATAAAATTTGCATTTTTCTAACTATGTATTTTTTAAACTTTTTTAAGCAGTCTTCAATGCTTTGATATGTGTGTGTTTCTGTTCAAAATGTTCAGCATGCTACCCAACATGCTAGAAACCTGAAATTCGGCATGTGGGTAGGTTGCATGGTGTAGGCAGTGGTAAACATATAAAATATGAATTTTTCTAATTTTGAGAATTTGTGTAAGGGTTTCCTAAACAGTCTGCAATGTTTGTGTAAGTGTGTGTGTGTCTGTTCAAAATGTTCAGAATGCTTTCCCTCATGCTAGAGACCTGATATTTGGCACATGGGAGGTTCCGTGGTTTAGAAAATGCAAACAGTATATAATATACATTTTTCTAACTATGTTTTGTTGAAGTATTTTCTTAAGCAGCCTGCAATGCTTGCATATGTGTGCGTTTCTGTTTGAAATGTTCAGCATTCTTCCCAACATGCTACAAACCTGTAATTTGGCTTGTGGGTACGTTCTATGCTGCAGACAATTTAAATATATATTTCTCTTTTTTTGTTAATTTTTGTAAGCATTTTATAAGCAGTCTGCCATGCTTAGATAAGAGTATGTGTGTTTCCTCGACATTTTTTAGAATGCTTCATCACATGCTACACACTTGAAATTTGGCATGTGGGCAGGTTACATGGTTTAGACATTGTATATTGTATATAATTTACATTTTTAAAGCAGTTTGCAAGACTTTGATAAGTGTGTTGTCTGTTCAAAATGTTCAGAATGCTTCCCCACATACGAGAGACCTGATATTTGGCATGTGGGCAGCTTCCATGGTTTAGACTATGTAAATAGTATATAATATACATTTTGAAAATTTCTATTTTTTTAAGTGGGCTGCACTGCTTGGATATTTGTGTTTTTCTGTTCAAAATGTTCACCATTCTTTCCAATATGCAACAAACTTGACATTTGGCCTGTGGGTGAGCTGCATGCTGCACACTATGTGAACATTATAAAGTATGCATTTTTCTAACTATGTATTTTTTAAACTTTTTTAAGCAGTCTTCAATGCTTTGATATGTGTGTGCTCCTGTTCAAAATGTTCAGCATACTACCCAACATGCTAGAAATCTGAAATTCGGCATGTGGGTAGTTTGCATGGTGTAGACAGTGGTAAACATATAAAATATGATTTTTTCCCATTTTGAGAATTTATGTAAGGGTTTCTTAAACAGTCTGCAAAATGTGTGTAAGTGTGTGTCTGTTCAAAATGTTCAGAATGCTTCCCCACATGATAGCGACCTGAAATTTGGCATGTGGGTAGGTTGCATGGTGCAGACAATGGGAAACATATAAAATATACATTTTACTAACTATATTTTGTTTAAGTATTTTCTTAAGAAGTCGGCAATGCTTGTATATGTTTGTGTTTGAAATGTTCAGCATACTTCCCAACATGCTACAAACCTGTAATTTGGCATGTGGGTACGTTCTATGGGGCAGACAATTTAAATATATATTTCTGTGATTTTGTTAATTTTTGTAAGCATTTTATAAGCAGTCTGCAATGCTTAGATAAGTGTATGTGTGCTTGCTCGAAATTTTTAGAATGATTCATCACATGCTACACACTTCAAATTTGGCATGTGGACAGGTTACACGGTTTAGACAATGTAAATTGGACATAATTTACATTTTTAAAGCAATCTGCAATGCTTCGATAAGTGTGTTTGTCTGTTCAGAATGTTCAGAATGCTTCCCCACATTCAAGAGACCCGATATTTGGCATGTGGGCAGGTTCCATGGTTTAGGCTATGTAAATAGTATATAATATACATTTTTCAAATTTCTATTTTTTATAAGCGGGCTGCATTGCGTGGATATTTGTGTTTTTCTGTTCGAAATGTTCAGCATACTTCCCAACATGCTACAAACCTGACATTTGGCCTTTGGGTGCGCTGCATGGTGCACACTATGTGAAGATTATAAAGAATGCATGTTTCTAACTATGTATTTTTAAGCTTTTTTAAGCAGTCTTCAATGCTTGGATATGTGTGTGTTTCTGTTCAAAATGTTCAGCATACTTCCCAACATGCTAGAAACCTGATATTAGGCACCTGGGTAGGTTGCATGGTGTAGACAGTGGGAAACATATATAATGTGAATTTTTCTAATTTTGTGAATTTTTGTAAGGGTTTCTTATACAGTTTGCAATGTTTGTATAAGTGTGTGTGTCTGTTCAAAATGTTCAGAATGCTTTCCCACATGTTAGAGACCTGAAATTTGGCACGTGTACAGGTTCCGTGGTTTAGACAATGTAAACAGTATATAATATACATTTTACTAACTATGTTTTGTTTAAGTATTTTCTTAAGCAGTCTGAAATAGTTGCATATATGTGTGTTTCTGTTCAAAATCTTCAGCACACTACCCAACATGCTAGAAACCTGAAATTCGGCATGTGGGTTGGTTGATTGGTGTGGACAGTGGTAAACATATAAAATATGAATTTTTCTAATTTTTAGAATTTGTGTAAGGGTTTCCTAAACAGTCTGCAATGTTTGTGTAAGTGTGTGTGTCTGTTCAAAATGTTCAGAATGCTTTCCCACATGCTAGAGACCTGATATTTGGCACGTGGGGAGGTTCCGTGGTTTCGAAAATGTAAACAGTATATATATATACATTTTACTAACTATGTTTTATTTAAGTATTTTCTTAAGCAGTCTGCAATGCTTGCATATGTGTGTGTTTCTGTTTGAAATGTTCAGCATTCTTCCCAACATGCTACAAACCTGTAATTTGGCTTGTGAGTACGTTCTATGGTGCAGACAATTGAAATATATATTTCTTTTTTTTGTTAATTTTTGTAAGCATTTTATAAGCAGTCTGCAACGCTTAGATAAGAGCATGTGTGTTTGCTCGAAATTTTTAGAATGCTTCATCACATGCTACACACTTGAAATTTGACAAGTGGGCAGGTAACATGATTTAGAAAATGTAAACAGTATATAATATACATTTTACTAACTATGTTTTGTTTAAGTATTTTCTTAAGCAGTCTGAAATGGTTGCATATGTGTGTGTTTCTGTTTGAAATGTTCAGCATACTTCCCAACATGCTACAAACTGTAATTTGGCATATGGGTACGTTCTACGGTGCAGACAATATAAATATAAATTTAGCTGATTTTGTTAATTTTTGTAAGCATTTGATAAGCAGAATGCAATGCTTAGATAAGTGTATGTGTGTTTGCTCGAAATTTTTAGAATGCTTCATGACATGAAACACATTTCAAATTTGGTATGTGTTCAGGTTCCATGGTTTAGACTATGTAAATAGTATATAATATACATTTTTCAAATTTCTATTTTTTATAAGCGGGCTGCATTGCGTGGATATTTGTGTTTTTCTGTTCAAAATGTTCAGCATACTTCCCAACATGCTACAAACCTGACATTTGGCCTTTGGGTGCGCTGCATGGTGCACACTATGTGAAGATTATAAAGAAGGGATGTTTCTAACTATGTATTTTTAAGCTTTTTTAAGCAGTCTTCAATGCTTGGATATGTGTGTGTTTCTGTTCAAAATGTTCAGCATACTTCCCAACATGCTAGAAACCTGATATTAGGCACCTGGGTAGGTTGCATGGTGTAGACAGTGGGAAACATATATAATGTGAATTTTTCTAATTTTGTGAATTTTTGTAAGGGTTTCTTATACAGTTTGTAATGTTTGTATAAGTGTGTGTGTCTGTTCAAAATGTTCAGAATGCTTTCCCACATGTTAGAGACCTGAAATTTGGCACGTGTACAGGTTCCGTGGTTTAGACAATGTAAACAGTATATAATATACATTTTACTAACTATGTTTTGTTTAAGTATTTTCTTAAGCAGTCTGAAATAGTTGCATATATGTGTGTTTCTGTTCAAAATCTTCAGCACACTACCCAACATGCTAGAAACCTGAAATTCGGCATGTGGGTTGGTTGATTGGTGTGGACAGTGGTAAACATATAAAATATGAATTTTTCTAATTTTTAGAATTTGTGTAAGGGTTTCCTAAACAGTCTGCAATGTTTGTGTAAGTGTGTGTGTCTGTTCAAAATGTTCAGAATGCTTTCCCACATGCTAGAGACCTGATATTTGGCACGTGGGGAGGTTCCGTGGTTTCGAAAATGTAAACAG
Organism: Ambystoma mexicanum; assembly: GCF_040938575.1. Classification (NCBI taxonomy): domain Eukaryota; kingdom Metazoa; phylum Chordata; class Amphibia; order Caudata; family Ambystomatidae; genus Ambystoma; species Ambystoma mexicanum. Next base: position 292,740,298 of record NC_090922.1, read on the forward strand.
TATATAATATACATTTTACTAACTATGTTTTATTTAAGTATTTTCTTAAGCAGTCTGCAATGCTTGCATATGTGTGTGTTTCTGTTTGAAATGTTCAGCATTCTTCCCAACGTGCGACAAACCTGTAATTTGGCTTGTGAGTACGTTCTATGGTGCAGACAATTGAAATATATATTTCTTTTTTTTGTTAATTTTTGTAAGCATTTTATAAGCAGTCTGCAACGCTTAGATAAGAGCATGTGTGTTTGCTCGAAATTTTTAGAATGCTTCATCACATGCTACACACTTGAAATTTGGCAAGTGGGCAGGTAACATGATTTAGAAAATGTAAACAGTATATAATATACATTTTACTAACTATGTTTTGTTTAAGTATTTTCTTAAGCAGTCTGAAATGGTTGCATATGTGTATGTTTCTGTTTGAAATGTTCAGCATACTTCCCAACATGCTACAAACTGTAATTTGGCAAATGGGTACGTTCTACGGTGCAGACAATATAAATATAAATTTAGCTGATTTTGTTAATTTTTGTAAGCATTTGATAAGCAGAATGCAATGCTTAGATAAGTGTATGTGTGTTTGCTCGAAATTTTTAGAATGCTTCATGACATGAAACACATTTCAAATTTGGTATGTGTTCAGGTTCCATGGTTTAGACTATGTAAATAGTATATAATATACATTTTTCAAATTTCTATTTTTTATAAGCGGGCTGCATTGCGTGGATATTTGTGTTTTTCTGTTCAAAATGTTCAGCATACTTCCCAACATGCTACAAACCTGACATTTGGCCTTTGGGTGCGCTGCATGGTGCACACTATGTGAAGATTATAAAGAATGCATGTTTCTAACTATGTATTTTTAAGCTTTTTTAAGCAGTCTTCAATGCTTGGATATGTGTGTGTTTCTGTTCAAAATGTTCAGCATACTTCCCAACATGCTAGAAACCTGATATTAGGCACCTGGGTAGGTTGCATGGTGTAGACAGTGGGAAACATATATAATGTGAATTTTTCTAATTTTGTGAATTTTTGTAAGGGTTTCTTATACAGTTTGCAATGTTTGTATAAGTGTGTGTGTCTGTTCAAAATGTTCAGAATGCTTTCCCACATGTTAGAGACCTGAAATTTGGCACGTGTACAGGTTCCGTGGTTTAGACAATGTAAACAGTATATAATATACATTTTACTAACTATGTTTTGTTTAAGTATTTTCTTAAGCAGTCTGAAATAGCTGCATATATGTGTGTTTCTGTTCAAAATCTTCAGCACACTACCCAACATGCTAGAAACCTGAAATTCGGCATGTGGGTTAGTTGATTGGTGTGGACAGTGGTAAACATATAAAATATGAATTTTTCTAATTTTGAGAATTTGTGTAAGGGTTTCCTAAACAGTCTGCAATGTTTGTGTAAGTGTGTGTGTCTGTTCAAAATGTTCAGAATGCTTTCCCACATGATAGAGACCTGATATTTGGCACGTGGGGAGGTTCCGTGGTTTCGAAAATGTAAACAGTATATAATATACATTTTACTAACTATGTTTTATTTAAGTATTTTTTTAAGCAGTCTGCAATGCTTGCATATGTGTGTGTTTCTGTTTGAAATGTTCAGCATTCTTCCCAACATGCTACAAACCTGTAATTTGGCTTGTGAGTACGTTCTATGGTGCAGACAATTGAAATATATATTTCTTTTTTTTTGTTAATTTTTGTAAGCATTTTATAAGCAGTCTGCAACGCTTAGATAAGAGCATGTGTGTTTGCTCGAAATTTTTAGAATGCTTCATCACATGCTACACACTTGAAATTTGGCAAGTGGGCAGGTAACATGATTTAGAAAATGTAAACAGTATATAATATACATTTTACTAACTATGTTTTGTTTAAGTATTTTCTTAAGCAGTCTGCAATGCTTGCATATGTGTGTGTTTCTGTTTGAAATGTTCAGCATACTTCCCAACATGCTACAAACTGTAATTTGGCATATGGGTACGTTCTACGGTGCAGACAATATAAATATAAATTTAGCTGATTTTGTTAATTTTTGTAAGCATTTGATAAGCAGAATGCAATGCTTAGATAAGTGTATGTGTGTTTGCTCGAAATTTTTAGAATGCTTCATGACATGAAACACATTTCAAATTTGGTATGTGTTCAGGTTCCATGGTTTAGACTATGTAAATAGTATATAATATACATTTTTCAAATTTCTATTTTTTATAAGCGGGCTGCATTGCTTGGATATTTGTCTTTTTCTGTTTGAAATGTTCAGCATACTTTCCAACATGCTACAAACCTGACATTTGGCCTGTGGGTGAGCTGTATGGTGCTCACTATGTGTACATTATAAAATTTGCATTTTTCTAACTATGTATTTTTTAAACTTTTTTAAGCAGTCTTCAATGCTTTGATATGTGTGTGTTTCTGTTCAAAATGTTCAGCATGCTACCCAACATGCTAGAAACCTGAAATTCGGCATGTGGGTAGGTTGCATGGTGTAGGCAGTGGTAAACATATAAAATATGAATTTTTCTAATTTTGAGAATTTGTGTAAGGGTTTCCTAAACAGTCTGCAATGTTTGTGTAAGTGTGTGTGTGTCTGTTCAAAATGTTCAGAATGCTTTCCCTCATGCTAGAGACCTGATATTTGGCACATGGGAGGTTCCGTGGTTTAGAAAATGCAAACAGTATATAATATACATTTTTCTAACTATGTTTTGTTGAAGTATTTTCTTAAGCAGCCTGCAATGCTTGCATATGTGTGCGTTTCTGTTTGAAATGTTCAGCATTCTTCCCAACATGCTACAAACCTGTAATTTGGCTTGTGGGTACGTTCTATGCTGCAGACAATTTAAATATATATTTCTCTTTTTTTGTTAATTTTTGTAAGCATTTTATAAGCAGTCTGCCATGCTTAGATAAGAGTATGTGTGTTTCCTCGACATTTTTTAGAATGCTTCATCACATGCTACACACTTGAAATTTGGCATGTGGGCAGGTTACATGGTTTAGACATTGTATATTGTATATAATTTACATTTTTAAAGCAGTTTGCAAGACTTTGATAAGTGTGTTGTCTGTTCAAAATGTTCAGAATGCTTCCCCACATACGAGAGACCTGATATTTGGCATGTGGGCAGCTTCCATGGTTTAGACTATGTAAATAGTATATAATATACATTTTGAAAATTTCTATTTTTTTAAGTGGGCTGCACTGCTTGGATATTTGTGTTTTTCTGTTCAAAATGTTCACCATTCTTTCCAATATGCAACAAACTTGACATTTGGCCTGTGGGTGAGCTGCATGCTGCACACTATGTGAACATTATAAAGTATGCATTTTTCTAACTATGTATTTTTTAAACTTTTTTAAGCAGTCTTCAATGCTTTGATATGTGTGTGCTCCTGTTCAAAATGTTCAGCATACTACCCAACATGCTAGAAATCTGAAATTCGGCATGTGGGTAGTTTGCATGGTGTAGACAGTGGTAAACATATAAAATATGATTTTTTCCCATTTTGAGAATTTATGTAAGGGTTTCTTAAACAGTCTGCAAAATGTGTGTAAGTGTGTGTCTGTTCAAAATGTTCAGAATGCTTCCCCACATGATAGCGACCTGAAATTTGGCATGTGGGTAGGTTGCATGGTGCAGACAATGGGAAACATATAAAATATACATTTTACTAACTATATTTTGTTTAAGTATTTTCTTAAGAAGTCGGCAATGCTTGTATATGTTTGTGTTTGAAATGTTCAGCATACTTCCCAACATGCTACAAACCTGTAATTTGGCATGTGGGTACATTCTATGGGGCAGACAATTTAAATATATATTTCTGTGATTTTGTTAATTTTTGTAAGCATTTTATAAGCAGTCTGCAATGCTTAGATAAGTGTATGTGTGCTTGCTCGAAATTTTTAGAATGATTCATCACATGCTACACACTTCAAATTTGGCATGTGGACAGGTTACACGGTTTAGACAATGTAAATTGGACATAATTTACATTTTTAAAGCAATCTGCAATGCTTCGATAAGTGTGTTTGTCTGTTCAGAATGTTCAGAATGCTTCCCCACATTCAAGAGACCCGATATTTGGCATGTGGGCAGGTTCCATGGTTTAGGCTATGTAAATAGTATATAATATACATTTTTCAAATTTCTATTTTTTATAAGCGGGCTGCATTGCGTGGATATTTGTGTTTTTCTGTTCGAAATGTTCAGCATACTTCCCAACATGCTACAAACCTGACATTTGGCCTTTGGGTGCGCTGCATGGTGCACACTATGTGAAGATTATAAAGAATGCATGTTTCTAACTATGTATTTTTAAGCTTTTTTAAGCAGTCTTCAATGCTTGGATATGTGTGTGTTTCTGTTCAAAATGTTCAGCATACTTCCCAACATGCTAGAAACCTGATATTAGGCACCTCGGTAGGTTGCATGGTGTAGACAGTGGGAAACATATATAATGTGAATTTTTCTAATTTTGTGAATTTTTGTAAGGGTTTCTTATACAGTTTGCAATGTTTGTATAAGTGTGTGTGTCTGTTCAAAATGTTCAGAATGCTTTCCCACATGTTAGAGACCTGAAATTTGGCACGTGTACAGGTTCCGTGGTTTAGACAATGTAAACAGTATATAATATACATTTTACTAACTATGTTTTGTTTAAGTATTTTCTTAAGCAGTCTGAAATAGTTGCATATATGTGTGTTTCTGTTCAAAATCTTCAGCACACTACCCAACATGCTAGAAACCTGAAATTCGGCATGTGGGTTGGTTGATTGGTGTGGACAGTGGTAAACATATAAAATATGAATTTTTCTAATTTTTAGAATTTGTGTAAGGGTTTCCTAAACAGTCTGCAATGTTTGTGTAAGTGTGTGTGTCTGTTCAAAATGTTCAGAATGCTTTCCCACATGCTAGAGACCTGATATTTGGCACGTGGGGAGGTTCCGTGGTTTCGAAAATGTAAACAGTATATAATATAATTTTACTAACTATGTTTTATTTAAGTATTTTCTTAAGCAGTCTGCAATGCTTGCATATGTGTGTGTTTCTGTTTGAAATGTTCAGCATTCTTCCCAACATGCTACAAACCTGTAATTTGGCTTGTGAGTACGTTCTATGGTGCAGACAATTGAAATATATATTTCTTTTTTTTGTTAATTTTTGTAAGCATTTTATAAGCAGTCTGCAACGCTTAGATAAGAGCATGTGTGTTTGCTCGAAATTTTTAGAATGCTTCATCACATGCTACACACTTGAAATTTGGCAAGTGGGCATGTAACATGATTTAGAAAATGTAAACAGTATATAATATACATTTTACTAACTATGTTTTGTTTAAGTATTTTCTTAAGCAGTCTGAAATGGTTGCATATGTGTATGTTTCTGTTTGAAATGTTCAGCATACTTCCCAACATGCTACAAACTGTAATTTGGCAAATGGGTATGTTCTACGGTGCAGACAATATAAATATAAATTTAGCTGATTTTGTTAATTTTTGTAAGCATTTGATAAGCAGAATGCAATGCTTAGATAAGTGTATGTGTGTTTGCTCGAAATTTTTAGAATGCTTCATGACATGAAACACATTTCAAATTTGGTATGTGTTCAGGTTCCATGGTTTAGACTATGTAAATAGTATATAATATACATTTTTCAAATTTCTATTTTTTATAAGCGGGCTGCATTGCGTGGATATTTGTGTTTTTCTGTTCAAAATGTTCAGCATACTTCCCAACATGCTACAAACCTGACATTTGGCCTTTGGGTGCGCTGCATGGTGCACACTATGTGAAGATTATAAAGAATGCATGTTTCTAACTATGTATTTTTAAGCTTTTTTAAGCAGTCTTCAATGCTTGGATATGTGTGTGTTTCTGTTCAAAATGTTCAGCATACTTCCCAACATGCTAGAAACCTGATATTAGGCACCTGGGTAGGTTGCATGGTGTAGACAGTGGGAAACATATATAATGTGAATTTTTCTAATTTTGTGAATTTTTGTAAGGGTTTCTTATACAGTTTGCAATGTTTGTATAAGTGTGTGTGTCTGTTCAAAATGTTCAGAATGCTTTCCCACATGTTAGAGACCTGAAATTTGGCACGTGTACAGGTTCCGTGGTTTAGACAATGTAAACAGTATATAATATACATTTTACTAACTATGTTTTGTTTAAGTATTTTCTTAAGCAGTCTGAAATAGCTGCATATATGTGTGTTTCTGTTCAAAATCTTCAGCACACTACCCAACATGCTAGAAACCTGAAATTCGGCATGTGGGTTAGTTGATTGGTGTGGACAGTGGTAAACATATAAAATATGAATTTTTCTAATTTTGAGAATTTGTGTAAGGGTTTCCTAAACAGTCTGCAATGTTTGTGTAAGTGTGTGTGTCTGTTCAAAATGTTCAGAATGCTTTCCCACATGATAGAGACCTGATATTTGGCACGTGGGGAGGTTCTGTGGTTTCGAAAATGTAAACAGTATATAATATACATTTTACTAACTATGTTTTATTTAAGTATTTTTTTAAGCAGTCTGCAATGCTTGCATATGTGTGTGTTTCTGTTTGAAATGTTCAGCATTCTTCCCAACATGCTACAAACCTGTAATTTGGCTTGTGAGTACGTTCTATGGTGCAGACAATTGAAATATATATTTCTTTTTTTTTGTTAATTTTTGTAAGCATTTTATAAGCAGTCTGCAACGCTTAGATAAGAGCATGTGTGTTTGCTCGAAATTTTTAGAATGCTTCATCACATGCTACACACTTGAAATTTGGCAAGTGGGCAGGTAACATGATTTAGAAAATGTAAACAGTATATAATATACATTTTACTAACTATGTTTTGTTTAAGTATTTTCTTAAGCAGTCTGCAATGCTTGCATATGTGTGTGTTTCTGTTTGAAATGTTCAGCATACTTCCCAACATGCTACAAACTGTAATTTGGCATATGGGTACGTTCTACGGTGCAGACAATATAAATATAAATTTAGCTGATTTTGTTAATTTTTGTAAGCATTTGATAAGCAGAATGCAATGCTTAGATAAGTGTATGTGTGTTTGCTCGAAATTTTTAGAATGCTTCATGACATGAAACACATTTCAAATTTGGTATGTGTTCAGGTTCCATGGTTTAGACTATGTAAATAGTATATAATATACATTTTTCAAATTTCTATTTTTTATAAGTGGGCTGCATTGCTTGGATATTTGTCTTTTTCTGTTTGAAATGTTCAGCATACTTTCCAACATGCTACAAACCTGACATTTGGCCTGTGGGTGAGCTGTATGGTGCTCACTATGTGTACATTATAAAATTTGCATTTTTCTAACTATGTATTTTTTAAACTTTTTTAAGCAGTCTTCAATGCTTTGATATGTGTGTGTTTCTGTTCAAAATGTTCAGCATGCTACCCAACATGCTAGAAACCTGAAATTCGGCATGTGGGTAGGTTGCATGGTGTAGGCAGTGGTAAACATATAAAATATGAATTTTTCTAATTTTGAGAATTTGTGTAAGGGTTTCCTAAACAGTCTGCAATGTTTGTGTAAGTGTGTGTGTGTCTGTTCAAAATGTTCAGAATGCTTTCCCTCATGCTAGAGACCTGATATTTGGCACATGGGAGGTTCCGTGGTTTAGAAAATGAAACAGTATATAATATACATTTTTCTAACTATGTTTTGTTGAAGTATTTTCTTAAGCAGCCTGCAATGCTTGCATATGTGTGCGTTTCTGTTTGAAATGTTCAGCATTCTTCCCAACATGCTACAAACCTGTAATTTGGCTTGTGGGTACGTTCTATGCTGCAGACAATTTAAATATATATTTCTCTTTTTTTGTTAATTTTTGTAAGCATTTTATAAGCAGTCTGCCATGCTTAGATAAGAGTATGTGTGTTTCCTCGACATTTTTTAGAATGCTTCATCACATGCTACACACTTGAAATTTGGCATGTGGGCAGGTTACATGGTTTAGACATTGTATATTGTATATAATTTACATTTTTAAAGCAGTTTGCAAGACTTTGATAAGTGTGTTGTCTGTTCAAAATGTTCAGAATGCTTCCCCACATACGAGAGACCTGATATTTGGCATGTGGGCAGCTTCCATGGTTTAGACTATGTAAATAGTATATAATATACATTTTGAAAATTTCTATTTTTTTAAGTGGGCTGCACTGCTTGGATATTTGTGTTTTTCTGTTCAAAATGTTCACCATTCTTTCCAATATGCAACAAACTTGACATTTGGCCTGTGGGTGAGCTGCATGCTGCACACTATGTGAACATTATAAAGTATGCATTTTTCTAACTATGTATTTTTTAAACTTTTTTAAGCAGTCTTCAATGCTTTGATATGTGTGTGCTCCTGTTCAAAATGTTCAGCATACTACCCAACATGCTAGAAATCTGAAATTCGGCATGTGGGTAGTTTGCATGGTGTAGACAGTGGTAAACATATAAAATATGATTTTTTCCCATTTTGAGAATTTATGTAAGGGTTTCTTAAACAGTCTGCAAAATGTGTGTAAGTGTGTGTCTGTTCAAAATGTTCAGAATGCTTCCCCACATGATAGCGACCTGAAATTTGGCATGTGGGTAGGTTGCATGGTGCAGACAATGGGAAACATATAAAATATACATTTTACTAACTATATTTTGTTTAAGTATTTTCTTAAGAAGTCGGCAATGCTTGTATATGTTTGTGTTTGAAATGTTCAGCATACTTCCCAACATGCTACAAACCTGTAATTTGGCATGTGGGTACGTTCTATGGGGCAGACAATTTAAATATATATTTCTGTGATTTTGTTAATTTTTGTAAGCATTTTATAAGCAGTCTGCAATGCTTAGATAAGTGTATGTGTGCTTGCTCGAAATTTTTAGAATGATTCATCACATGCTACACACTTCAAATTTGGCATGTGGACAGGTTACACGGTTTAGACAATGTAAATTGGACATAATTTACATTTTTAAAGCAATCTGCAATGCTTCGATAAGTGTGTTTGTCTGTTCAGAATGTTCAGAATGCTTCCCCACATTCAAGAGACCCGATATTTGGCATGTGGGCAGGTTCCATGGTTTAGGCTATGTAAATAGTATATAATATACATTTTTGAAATTTCTATTTTTTATAAGCGGGCTGCATTGCGTGGATATTTGTGTTTTTCTGTTCGAAATGTTCAGCATACTTCCCAACATGCTACAAACCTGACATTTGGCCTTTGGGTGCGCTGCATGGTGCACACTATGTGAAGATTATAAAGAATGCATGTTTCTAACTATGTATTTTTAAGCTTTTTTAAGCAGTCTTCAATGCTTGGATATGTGTGTGTTTCTGTTCAAAATTTTCAGCATACTTCCCAACATGCTAGAAACCTGATATTAGGCACCTGGGTAGGTTGCATGGTGTAGACAGTGGGAAACATATATAATGTGAATTTTTCTAATTTTGTGAATTTTTGTAAGGGTTTCTTATACAGTTTGCAATGTTTGTATAAGTGTGTGTGTCTGTTCAAAATGTTCAGAATGCTTTCCCACATGTTAGAGACCTGAAATTTGGCACGTGTACAGGTTCCGTGGTTTAGACAATGTAAACAGTATATAATATACATTTTACTAACTATGTTTTGTTTAAGTATTTTCTTAAGCAGTCTGAAATAGTTGCATATATGTGTGTTTCTGTTCAAAATCTTCAGCACACTACCCAACATGCTAGAAACCTGAAATTCGGCATGTGGGTTGGTTGATTGGTGTGGACAGTGGTAAACATATAAAATATGAATTTTTCTAATTTTTAGAATTTGTGTAAGGGTTTCTAAACAGTCTGCAATGTTTGTGTAAGTGTGTGTGTCTGTTCAAAATGTTCAGAATGCTTTCCCACATGCTAGAGACCTGATATTTGGCACGTGGGGAGGTTCCGTGGTTTCGAAAATGTAAACAGTATATAATATACATTTTACTAACTATGTTTTATTTAAGTATTTTCTTAAGCAGTCTGCAATGCTTGCATATGTGTGTGTTTCTGTTTGAAATGTTCAGCATTCTTCCCAACATGCTACAAACCTGTAATTTGGCTTGTGAGTACGTTCTATGGTGCAGACAATTGAAATATATATTTCTTTTTTTTGTTAATTTTTGTAAGCATTTTATAAGCAGTCTGCAACGCTTAGATAAGAGCATGTGTGTTTGCTCGAAATTTTTAGAATGCTTCATCACATGCTACACACTTGAAATTTGACAAGTGGGCAGGTAACATGATTTAGAAAATGTAAACAGTATATAATATACATTTTACTAACTATGTTTTGTTTAAGTATTTTCTTAAGCAGTCTGAAATGGTTGCATATGTGTGTGTTTCTGTTTGAAATGTTCAGCATACTTCCCAACATGCTACAAACTGTAATTTGGCATATGGGTACGTTCTACGGTGCAGACAATATAAATATAAATTTAGCTGATTTTGTTAATTTTTGTAAGCATTTGATAAGCAGAATGCAATGCTTAGATAAGTGTATGTGTGTTTGCTCGAAATATTTAGAATGCTTCATGACATGAAACACATTTCAAATTTGGTATGTGTTCAGGTTCCATGGTTTAGACTATGTAAATAGTATATAATATACATTTTTCAAATTTCTATTTTTTATAAGCGGGCTGCATTGCGTGGATATTTGTGTTTTTCTGTTCAAAATGTTCAGCATACTTCCCAACATGCTACAAACCTGACATTTGGCCTTTGGGTGCGCTGCATGGTGCACACTATGTGAAGATTATAAAGAATGCATGTTTCTAACTATGTATTTTTAAGCTTTTTTAAGCAGTCTTCAATGCTTGGATATGTGTGTGTTTCTGTTCAAAATGTTCAGCATACTTCCCAACATGCTAGAAACCTGATATTAGGCACCTGGGTAGGTTGCATGGTGTAGACAGTGGGAAACATATATAATGTGAATTTTTCTAATTTTGTGAATTTTTGTAAGGGTTTCTTATACAGTTTGCAATGTTTGTATAAGTGTGTGTGTCTGTTCAAAATGTTCAGAATGCTTTCCCACATGTTAGAGACCTGAAATTTGGCACGTGTACAGGTTCCGTGGTTTAGACAATGTAAACAGTATATAATATACATTTTACTAACTATGTTTTGTTTAAGTATTTTCTTAAGCAGTCTGAAATAGTTGCATATATGTGTGTTTCTGTTCAAAATCTTCAGCACACTACCCAACATGCTAGAAACCTGAAATTCGGCATGTGGGTTGGTTGATTGGTGAGGACAGTGGTAAACATATAAAATATGAATTTTTCTAATTTTTAGAATTTGTGTAAGGGTTTCCTAAACAGTCTGCAATGTTTGTGTAAGTGTGTGTGTCTGTTCAAAATGTTCAGAATGCTTTCCCACATGATAGAGACCTGATATTTGGCACGTGGGGAGGTTCTGTGGTTTCGAAAATGTAAACAGTATATAATATACATTTTACTAACTATGTTTTATTTAAGTATTTTCTTAAGCAGTCTGCAATGCTTGCATATGTGTGTGTTTCTGTTTGAAATGTTCAGCATTCTTCCCAACATGCTACAAACCTGTAATTTGGCTTGTGAGTACGTTCTATGGTGCAGACAATTGAAATATATATTTCTTTTTTTTGTTAATTTTTGTAAGCATTTTATAAGCAGTCTGCAACGCTTAGATAAGAGCATGTGTGTTTGCTCGAAATTTTTAGAATGCTTCATCACATGCTACACACTTGAAATTTGGCAAGTGGGCAGGTAACATGATTTAGAAAATGTAAACAGTATATAATATACATTTTACTAACTATGTTTTGTTTAAGTATTTTCTTAAGCAGTCTGAAATGGTTGCATATGTGTGTGTTTCTGTTTGAAATGTTCAGCATACTTCCCAACATGCTACAAACTGTAATTTGGCATATGGGTACGTTCTACGGTGCAGACAATATAAATATAAATTTAGCTGATTTTGTTAATTTTTGTAAGCATTTGATAAGCAGAATGCAATGCTTAGATAAGTGTATGTGTGCTTGCTCGAAATTTTTAGAATGCTTCATGACATGAAACACATTTCAAATTTGGTATGTGTTCAGGTTCCATGGTTTAGACTAAGTAAATAGTATATAATATACATTTTTCAAATTTCTATTTTTTATAAGCGGGCTGCATTGCTTGGATATTTGTCTTTTTCTGTTTGAAATGTTCAGCATACTTTCCAACATGCTACAAACCTGACATTTGGCCTGTGGGTGAGCTGTATGGTGCTCACTATGTGTACATTATAAAATTTGCATTTTTCTAACTATGTATTTTTTAAACTTTTTTAAGCAGTCTTCAATGCTTTGATATGTGTGTGTTTCTGTTCAAAATGTTCAGCATGCTACCCAACATGCTAGAAACCTGAAATTCGGCATGTGGGTAGGTTGCATGGTGTAGGCAGTGGTAAACATATAAAATATAAATTTTTCTAATTTTGAGAATTTGTGTAAGGGTTTCCTAAACAGTCTGCAATGTTTGTGTAAGTGTGTGTGTGTCTGTTCAAAATGTTCAGAATGCTTTCCCTCATGCTAGAGACCTGATATTTGGCATATGGGAGGTTCCGTGGTTTAGAAAATGCAAACAGTATATAATATACATTTTTCTAACTATGTTTTGTTGAAGTATTTTCTTAAGCAGTCTGCAATGCTTGCATATGTGTGCGTTTCTGTTTGAAATGTTCAGCATTCTTCCCAACATGCTACAAACCTGTAATTTGGCTTGTGGGTACGTTCTATGCTGCAGACAATTTAAATATATATTTCTCTTTTTTTGTTAATTTTTGTAAGCATTTTATAAGCAGTCTGCCATGCTTATATAAGAGTATGTGTGTTTCCTCAACATTTTTTAGAATGCTTCATCACATGCTACACACTTGAAATTTGGCATGTGGGCAGGTTACATGGTTTAGACATTGTATATTGTATATAATTTACATTTTTAAAGCAGTTTGCAAGACTTTGATAAGTGTGTTGTCTGTTCAAAATGTTCAGAATGCTTCCCCACATACGAGAGACCTGATATTTGGCATGTGGGCAGCTTCCATGGTTTAGACTATGTAAATAGTATATAATATACATTTTGAAAATTTCTATTTTTTTAAGTGGGCTGCACTGCTTGGATATTTGTGTTTTTCTGTTCAAAATGTTCACCATTCTTTCCAATATGCAACAAACTTGACATTTGGCCTGTGGGTGAGCTGCATGCTGCACACTATGTGAACATTATAAAGTATGCATTTTTCTAACTATGTATTTTTTAAACTTTTTTAAGCAGTCTTCAATGCTTTGATATGTGTGTGCTCCTGTTCAAAATGTTCAGCATACTACCCAACATGCTAGAAATCTGAAATTCGGCATGTGGGTAGTTTGCATGGTGTAGACAGTGGTAAACATATAAAATATAATTTTTTCCCATTTTGAGAATTTATGTAAGGGTTTCTTAAACAGTCTGCAAAATGTGTGTAAGTGTGTGTCTGTTCAAAATGTTCAGAATGCTTTCCCACATGATAGCGACCTGAAATTTGGCATGTGGGTAGGTTGCATGGTGCAGACAATGGGAAACATATAAAATATACATTTTACTAACTATATTTTGTTTAAGTATTTTCTTAAGAAGTCGGCAATGCTTGTATATGTTTGTGTTTGAAATGTTCAGCATACTTCCCAACATGCTACAAACCTGTAATTTGGCATGTGGGTACGTTCTATGGGGCAGACAATTTAAATATATATTTCTGTGATTTTGTTAATGTTTGTAAGCATTTTATAAGCAGTCTGCAATGCTTAGATAAGTGTATGTGTGCTTGCTCGAAATTTTTAGAATGATTCATCACATGCTACACACTTCAAATTTGGCATGTGGACAGGTTACACGGTTTAGACAATGTAAATTGGACATAATTTACATTTTTAAAGCAATCTGCAATGCTTCGATAAGTGTGTTTGTCTGTTCAGAATGTTCAGAATGCTTCCCCACATTCAAGAGACCCGATATTTGGCATGTGGGCAGGTTCCATGGTTTAGGCTATGTAAATAGTATATAATATACATTTTTCAAATTTCTATTTTTTATAAGCGGGCTGCATTGCGTGGATATTTGTGTTTTTCTGTTCGAAATGTTCAGCATACTTCCCAACATGCTACAAACCTGACATTTGGCCTTTGGGTGCGCTGCATGGTGCACACTATGTGAAGATTATAAAGAATGCATGTTTCTAACTATGTATTTTTAAGCTTTTTTAAGCAGTCTTCAATGCTTGGATATGTGTGTGTTTCTGTTCAAAATGTTCAGCATACTTCCCAACATGCTAGAAACCTGATATTAGGCACCTGGGTAGGTTGCATGGTGTAGACAGTGGGAAACATATATAATGTGAATTTTTCTAATTTTGTGAATTTTTGTAAGGGTTTCTTATACAGTTTGCAATGTTTGTATAAGTGTGTGTGTCTGTTCAAAATGTTCAGAATGCTTTCCCACATGTTAGAGACCTGAAATTTGGCACGTGTACAGGTTCCGTGGTTTAGACAATGTAAACAGTATATAATATACATTTTACTAACTATGTTTTGTTTAAGTATTTTCTTAAGCAGTCTGAAATAGTTGCATATATGTGTGTTTCTGTTCAAAATTTTCAGCACACTACCCAACATGCTAGAAACCTGAAATTCGGCATGTGGGTTGGTTGATTGGTGTGGACAGTGGTAAACATATAAAATATGAATTTTTCTAATTTTTAGAATTTGTGTAAGGGTTTCCTAAACAGTCTGCAATGTTTGTGTAAGTGTGTGTGTCTGTTCAAAATGTTCAGAATGCTTTCCCACATGCTAGAGACCTGATATTTGGCACGTGGGGAGGTTCCGTGGTTTCGAAAATGTAAACAGTATATAATATACATTTTACTAACTATGTTTTATTTAAGTATTTTCTTAAGCAGTCTGCAATGCTTGCATATGTGTGTGTTTCTGTTTGAAATGTTCAGCATTCTTCCCAACATGCTACAAACCTGTAATTTGGCTTGTGAGTACGTTCTATGGTGCAGACAATTGAAATATATATTTCTTTTTTTTGTTAATTTTTGTAAGCATTTTATAAGCAGTCTGCAACGCTTAGATAAGAGCATGTGTGTTTGCTCGAAATTTTTAGAATGCTTCATCACATGCTACACACTTGAAATTTGACAAGTGGGCAGGTAACATGATTTAGAAAATGTAAACAGTATATAATATACATTTTACTAACTATGTTTTGTTTAAGTATTTTCTTAAGCAGTCTGAAATGGTTGCATATGTGTGTGTTTCTGTTTGAAATGTTCAGCATACTTCCCAACATGCTACAAACTGTAATTTGGCATATGGGTACGTTCTACGGTGCAGACAATATAAATATAAATTTAGCTGATTTTGTTAATTTTTGTAAGCATTTGATAAGCAGAATGCAATGCTTAGATAAGTGTATGTGTGTTTGCTCGAAATTTTTAGAATGCTTCATGACATGAAACACATTTCAAATTTGGTATGTGTTCAGGTTCCATGGTTTAGACTATGTAAATAGTATATAATATACATTTTTCAAATTTCTATTTTTTATAAGCGGGCTGCATTGCGTGGATATTTGTGTTTTTCTGTTCAAAATGTTCAGCATACTTCCCAACATGCTACAAACCTGACATTTGGCCTTTGGGTGCGCTGCATGGTGCACACTATGTGAAGATTATAAAGAATGCATGTTTCTAACTATGTATTTTTAAGCTTTTTTAAGCAGTCTTCAATGCTTGGATATGTGTGTGTTTCTGTTCAAAATGTTCAGCATACTTCCCAACATGCTAGAAACCTGATATTAGGCACCTGGGTAGGTTGCATGGTGTAGACAGTGGGAAACATATATAATGTGAATTTTTCTAATTTTGTGAATTTTTGTAAGGGTTTCTTATACAGTTTGCAATGTTTGTATAAGTGTGTGTGTCTGTTCAAAATGTTCAGAATGCTTTCCCACATGTTAGAGACCTGAAATTTGGCACGTGTACAGGTTCCGTGGTTTAGACAATGTAAACAGTATATAATATACATTTTACTAACTATGTTTTGTTTAAGTATTTTCTTAAGCAGTCTGAAATAGTTGCATATATGTGTGTTTCTGTTCAAAATCTTCAGCACACTACCCAACATGCTAGAAACCTGAAATTCGGCATGTGGGTTGGTTGATTGGTGTGGACAGTGGTAAACATATAAAATATGAATTTTTCTAATTTTTAGAATTTGTGTAAGGGTTTCCTAAACAGTCTGCAATGTTTGTGTAAGTGTGTGTGTCTGTTCAAAATGTTCAGAATGCTTTCCCACATGCTAGAGACCTGATATTTGGCACGTGGGGAGGTTCCGTGGTTTCGAAAATGTAAACAGTATATAATATACATTTTACTAACTATGTTTTATTTAAGTATTTTCTTAAGCAGTCTGCAATGCTTGCATATGTGTGTGTTTCTGTTTGAAATGTTCAGCATTCTTCCCAACATGCTACAAACCTGTAATTTGGCTTGTGAGTACGTTCTATGGTGCAGAAAATTGAAATATATATTTCTTTTTTTTGTTAATTTTTGTAAGCATTTTATAAGCAGTCTGCAACGCTTAGATAAGAGCATGTGTGTTTGCTCGAAATTTTTAGAATGCTTCATCACATGCTACACACTTGAAATTTGGCAAGTGGGCAGGTAACATGATTTAGAAAATGTAAACAGTATATAATATACATTTTACTAACTATGTTTTGTTTAAGTATTTTCTTAAGCAGTCTGAAATGGTTGCATATGTGTGTGTTTCTGTTTGAAATGTTCAGCATACTTCCCAACATGCTACAAACTGTAATTTGGCATATGGGTACGTTCTACGGTGCAGACAATATAAATATAAATTTAGCTGATTTTGTTAATTTTTGTAAGCATTTGATAAGCAGAATGCAATGCTTAGATAAGTGTATGTGTGTTTGCTCGAAATTTTTAGAATGCTTCATGACATGAAACACATTTCAAATTTGGTATGTGTTCAGGTTCCATGGTTTAGACTATGTAAATAGTATATAATATACATTTTTCAAATTTCTATTTTTTATAAGCGGGCTGCATTGCGTGGATATTTGTGTTTTTCTGTTCAAAATGTTCAGCATACTTCCCAACATGCTACAAACCTGACATTTGGCCTTTGGGTGCGTTGCATGGTGCACACTATGTGAAGATTATAAAGAATGCATGTTTCTAACTATGTATTTTTAAGCTTTTTTAAGCAGTCTTCAATGCTTGGATATGTGTGTGTTTCTGTTCAAAATGTTCAGCATACTTCCCAACATGCTAGAAACCTGATATTAGGCACCTGGGTAGGTTGCATGGTGTAGACAGTGGGAAACATATATAATGTGAATTTTTCTAATTTTGTGAATTTTTGTAAGGGTTTCTTATACAGTTTGCAATGTTTGTATAAGTGTGTGTGTCTGTTCAAAATGTTCAGAATGCTTTCCCACATGTTAGAGACCTGAAATTTGGCACGTGTACAGGTTCCGTGGTTTAGACAATGTAAACAGTATATAATATACATTTTACTAACTATGTTTTATTTAAGTATTTTCTTAAGCAGTCTGAAATAGTTGCATATATGTGTGTTTCTGTTCAAAATCTTCAGCACACTACCCAACATGCTAGAAACCTGAAATTCGGCATGTGGGTTGGTTGATTGGTGTGGACAGTGGTAAACATATAAAATATGAATTTTTCTAATTTTGAGAATTTGTGTAAGGGTTTCCTAAACAGTCTGCAATGTTTGTGTAAGTGTGTGTGTCTGTTCAAAATGTTCAGAATGCTTTCCCACATGATAGAGACCTGATATTTGGCACGTGGGGAGGTTCCGTGGTTTCGAAAATGTAAACAGTATATAATATACATTTTACTAACTATGTTTTATTTAAGTATTTTCTTAAGCAGTCTGCAATGCTTGCATATGTGTGTGTTTCTGTTTGAAATGTTCAGCATTCTTCCCAACATGCTACAAACCTGTAATTTGGCTTGTGAGTACGTTCTATGGTGCAGACAATTGAAATATATATTTCTTTTTTTTTGTTAATTTTTGTAAGCATTTTATAAGCAGTCTGCAACGCTTAGATAAGAGCATGTGTGTTTGCTCGAAATTTTTAGAATGCTTCATCACATGCTACACACTTGAAATTTGGCAAGTGGGCAGGTAACATGATTTAGAAAATGTAAACAGTATATAATATACATTTTACTAACTATGTTTTGTTTAAGTATTTTCTTAAGCAGTCTGCAATGCTTGCATATGTGTGTGTTTCTGTTTGAAATGTTCAGCATACTTCCCAACATGCTACAAACTGTAATTTGGCATATGGGTACGTTCTACGGTGCAGACAATATAAATATAAATTTAGCTGATTTTGTTAATTTTTGTAAGCATTTGATAAGCAGAATGCAATGCTTAGATAAGTGTATGTGTGTTTGCTCGAAATTTTTAGAATGCTTCATGACATGAAACACATTTCAAATTTGGTATGTGTTCAGGTTCCATGGTTTAGACTATGTAAATAGTATATAATATACATTTTTCAAATTTCTATTTTTTATAAGCGGGCTGCATTGCTTGGATATTTGTCTTTTTCTGTTTGAAATGTTCAGCATACTTTCCAACATGCTACAAACCTGACATTTGGCCTGTGGGTGAGCTGTATGGTGCTCACTATGTGTACATTATAAAATTTGCATTTTTCTAACTATGTATTTTTTAAACTTTTTTAAGCAGTCTTCAATGCTTTGATATGTGTGTGTTTCTGTTCAAAATGTTCAGCATGCTACCCAACATGCTAGAAACCTGAAATTCGGCATGTGGGTAGGTTGCATGGTGTAGGCAGTGGTAAACATATAAAATATGAATTTTTCTAATTTTGAGAATTTCTGTAAGGGTTTTCTTAAACAGTCTGCAATGTTTGTGTAAGTGTGTGTGTGTCTGTTCAAAATGTTCAGAATGCTTTCCCTCATGCTAGAGACCTGATATTTGGCACATGGGAGGTTCCGTGGTTTAGAAAATGCAAACAGTATATAATATACATTTTTCTAACTATGTTTTGTTGAAGTATTTTCTTAAGCAGTCTGCAATGCTTGCATATGTGTGCGTTTCTGTTTGAAATGTTCAGCATTCTTCCCAACATGCTACAAACCTGTAATTTGGCTTGTGGGTACGTTCTATGCTGCAGACAATTTAAATATATATTTCTCTTTTTTTGTTAATTTTTGTAAGCATTTTATAAGCAGTCTTCCATGCTTAGATAAGAGTATGTGTGTTTCCTCGACATTTTTTAGAATGCTTCATCACATGCTACACACTTGAAATTTGGCATGTGGGCAGGTTACATGGTTTAGACATTGTATATTGTATATAATTTACATTTTTAAAGCAGTTTGCAAGACTTTGATAAGTGTGTTGTCTGTTCAAAATGTTCAGAATGCTTCCCCACATACGAGAGACCTGATATTTGGCATGTGGGCAGCTTCCATGGTTTAGACTATGTAAATAGTATATAATATACATTTTTTAAATTTCTATTTTTTTAAGTGGGCTGCACTGCTTGGATATTTGTGTTTTTCTGTTCAAAATGTTCACCATTCTTTCCAATATGCAACAAACTTGACATTTGGCCTGTGGGTGAGCTGCATGCTGCACACTATGTGAACATTATAAAGTATGCATTTTTCTAACTATGTATTTTTTAAACTTTTTTAAGCAGTCTTCAATGCTTTGATATGTGTGTGCTCCTGTTCAAAATGTTCAGCATACTACCCAACATGCTAGAAATCTGAAATTCGGCATGTGGGTAGTTTGCATGGTGTAGACAGTGGTAAACATATAAAATATGATTTTTTCCCATTTTGAGAATTTATGTAAGGGTTTCTTAAACAGTCTGCAAAATGTGTGTAAGTGTGTGTCTGTTCAAAATGTTCAGAATGCTTCCCCACATGATAGCGACCTGAAATTTGGCATGTGGGTAGGTTGCATGGTGCAGACAATGGGAAACATATAAAATATACATTTTACTAACTATATTTTGTTTAAGTATTTTCTTAAGAAGTCGGCAATGCTTGTATATGTTTGTGTTTGAAATGTTCAGCATACTTCCCAACATGCTACAAACCTGTAATTTGGCATGTGGGTACGTTCTATGGGGCAGACAATTTAAATATATATTTCTGTGATTTTGTTAATTTTTGTAAGCATTTTATAAGCAGTCTGCAATGCTTAGATAAGTGTATGTGTGCTTGCTCGAAATTTTTAGAATGATTCATCACATGCTACACACTTCAAATTTGGCATGTGGACAGGTTACACGGTTTAGACAATGTAAATTGGACATAATTTACATTTTTAAAGCAATCTGCAATGCTTCGATAAGTGTGTTTGTCTGTTCAGAATGTTCAGAATGCTTCCCCACATTCAAGAGACCCGATATTTGGCATGTGGGCAGGTTCCATGGTTTAGGCTATGTAAATAGTATATAATATACATTTTTCAAATTTCTATTTTTTATAAGCGGGCTGCATTGCGTGGATATTTGTGTTTTTCTGTTCGAAATGTTCAGCATACTTCCCAACATGCTACAAACCTGACATTTGGCCTTTGGGTGCGCTGCATGGTGCACACTATGTGAAGATTATAAAGAATGCATGTTTCTAACTATGTATTTTTAAGCTTTTTTAAGCAGTCTTCAATGCTTGGATATGTGTGTGTTTCTGTTCAAAATGTTCAGCATACTTCCCAACATGCTAGAAACCTGATATTAGGCACCTGGGTAGGTTGCATGGTGTAGACAGTGGGAAACATATATAATGTGAATTTTTCTAATTTTGTGAATTTTTGTAAGGGTTTCTTATACAGTTTGCAATGTTTGTATAAGTGTGTGTGTCTGTTCAAAATGTTCAGAATGCTTTCCCACATGTTAGAGACCTGAAATTTGGCACGTGTACAGGTTCCGTGGTTTAGACAATGTAAACAGTATTTAATATACATTTTACTAACTATGTTTTGTTTAAGTATTTTCTTAAGCAGTCTGAAATAGTTGCATATATGTGTGTTTCTGTTCAAAATCTTCAGCACACTACCCAACATGCTAGAAACCTGAAATTCGGCATGTGGGTTGGTTGATTGGTGTGGACAGTGGTAAACATATAAAATATGAATTCTTCTAATTTTGAGAATTTGTGTAAGGGTTTCCTGAACAGTCTGCAATGTTTGTGTAAGTGTGTGTGTCTGTTCAAAATGTTCAGAATGCTTTCCCACATGCTAGAGACCTGATATTTGGCACGTGAGGAGGTTCCGTGGTTTCGAAAATGTAAACAGTATATAATATACATTTTACTAACTATGTTTTATTTAAGTATTTTCTTAAGCAGTCTGCAATGCTTGCATATGTGTGTGTTTCTGTTTGAAATGTTCAGCATTCTTCCCAACATGCTACAAACCTGTAATTTGGCTTGTGAGTACGTTCTATGGTGCAGACAATTGAAATATATATTTCTTTTTTTTGTTAATGTTTGTAAGCATTTTATAAGCAGTCTGCAATGCTTAGATAAGAGTATGTGTGTTTGCTCGACATTTTTACAATGCTTCATCACATGCTACACACTTGAAATTTGTCATGTGGGCAGGTTACATGGTTTAGACAATGTAATTTGTATATAATCTACATTTTTAAAGTAGTCTGCAATGCTTCGATAAGTGTGTTTGTCTGTTCAAAATGTTTAGAATGCTTCCCCACGTGCTAGCACCCTGAAATTTGGCATGTGCGTAGGTTGCATGGTGTAGACAATGGGAAACATGTAAAATATACATTTTACTAACTATGTTTTGTTTAAGTATTTTCTTAAGCAGTCTGCAATGCTTGCATATGTGTGTGTTTCTGTTTGAAATGTTTAGCATTCTTCCGAACATGCTACAAACCTGTTTTTTGGTTTATGGGTACGTTCTATGGTGCAGACAATTTAAATATATATTTCTCTTTTTTTGTTAATTTTTGTAAGCATTTTCTAAGCAGTCTGCAATGCTTAGATTAGAGTATGTGTGTTTGCTCGAAATTTTTACAATGCTTCATCACATGCTACACACTTGAAATGTGGCATGTGGGCAGGTTACATGGTTCAGACAATGTATATTGTATATAATTTACATTTTTAAAGCTGTTTGCAAGACTTCGATAAGTGTGTTTGTCTGTTCAAAATGTTCAGAAAGCTTCCCCACATGCGAGAGACCTGATATTTGGCATGTGGGCAGCTTCCATGGTTTAGACTATGTAAATAGTATATAATATACATTTTTCAAATTTCTATTTTTTTAAGCGGGCTGCATTGCTTGGATATTTGTGTTTTTCTGTTCAAAATGTTTAGCATACTTCTCAACATGCAATAAACTTGACATTTGGCCTGTGGGTGAGCTGCATGGTGCACACGATGTGAACATTATAAAGCATGCATTTTTCTAACTATGTGTGTTTAAGCTTTTTTAAAGCAGTCTTCAATGCTTGGATATGTGTGTGTTTCTGTTCAAAATGTCCAGCATACTACCCAACATGCTAGAAACCTGAAATTCGGCATGTTGGTAGGTTGCATGGTGTAGACAGTGGTAAACATATAAAATATGCATTTTTCTAATTTTGAGAATTTGTGTAAGGGTTTCTTAAACAGTCTGCAATATTTGTATAAGTGTGTGTCTGTTCAAAATGTTCAGAATGCTTCCCCACATGCTAGCGACCTGAAATTTGGCATGTGGGTAGGTTGCATGGTGCAGACAATGGGAAACATATAAAATATACATTTTACTAACTATATTTTGTTTAAGTATTTTCTTAAGAAGTCGGCAATGCTTGTATATGTTTGTGTTTGAAATGTTCAGCATACTTCCCAACATGCTACAAACCTGTAATTTGGCATGTGGGTACGTTCTATGGTGCAGACAATTTAAAAATATATTTCTGTGATTTTGTTAATTTTTGTAAGCATTTTATAAGCAGTCTGCAATGCTTAGATAAGTGTATGTGTGCTTGCTCGAAATTTTTAGAATGATTCATCACATGCTACACACTTCAAATGTGGCATGTGGGCAGGTTACACGGTTTAGACAATGTAAATTGTACATAATTTACATTTTTAAAGCAATCTGCAATGCTTCGATAAGTGTGTTTGTCTATTCAGAATGTTCAGAATGCTTCCCCACATTCAAGAGACCCGATATTTGGCATGTGGGCAGGTTCCATGGTTTAGGCTACGTAAATAGTATATAATATACATTTTTCAAATTTCTATTTTTTATAAGCGGGCTGCATTGCGTGGATATTTGTGTTTTTCTGTTCGAAATGTTCAGTATACTTCCCAACATGCTACAAACCTGACATTTGGCCTGTGGGTGCGCTGCATGGTGCACACTATGTGAAGATTATAAAGAATGCATTTTTCTAACTATGTATTTTTAAGCTTTTTTAAGCAGTCTTCAATGCTTGGATATGTGTGTGTTTCTGTTCAAAATGTTCAGCATACTTCCCAACATGCTAGAAACCTGATATTAGGCACCTGGGTAGGTTGCATGGTGTAGACAGTGGGAAACATATATAATGTGAATTTTTCTAATTTTGTGAATTTTTGTAAGGGTTTCTTATACAGTTTGCAATGTTTGTATAAGTGTGTGTGTCTGTTCAAAATGTTCAGAATGCTTTCCCACATGTTAGAGACCTGAAATTTGGCACGTGTACAGGTTCCTTGGTTTAGACAATGTAAACAGTATATAATATACATTTTACTAACTATGTTTTGTTTAAGTATTTTCTTAAGCAGTCTGAAATAGTTGCATATATGTGTGTTTCTGTTCAAAATCTTCAGCACACTACCCAACATGCTAGAAACCTGAAATTCGGCATGTGGGTTGGTTGATTGGTGTGGACAGTGGTAAACATATAAAATATGAATTTTTCTAATTTTGAGAATTTGTGTAAGGGTTTCCTGAACAGTCTGCAATGTTTGTGTAAGTGTGTGTGTCTGTTCAAAATGTTCAGAATGCTTTCCCACATGCTAGAGACCTGATATTTGGCACGTGGGGAGGTTCCGAAAATGTAAACAGTATATAATATACATTTTACTAACTATGTTTTATTTAAGTATTTTCTTAAGCAGTCTGCAATTCTTGCATATGTGTGTGTTTCTGTTTGAAATGTTCAGCATTCTTCCCAACATGCTACAAACCTGTAATTTGGCTTGTGAGTACGTTCTATGGTGCAGACAATTGAAATATATATTTCTTTTTTTTTGTTAATGTTTGTAAGCATTTTATAAGCAGTCTGCAATGCTTAGATAAGAGTATGCATGTTTGCTCGACATTTTTACAATGCTTCATGACATGCTACACACTTGAAATTTGGCATGTGGGCAGGTTACATAGTTTAGACAATGTAATTTGTATATAATCTACATTTTTAAAGTAGTCTGCAATGCTTCGATAAGTGTGTTTGTCTGTTCAAAATGTTTAGAATGCTTCCCCAAGTGCTAGCGACCTGAAATTTGGCATGTGGGTAGGTTGCATAGTGTAGACAATGGGAAACATATATAATATACATTTTACTAACTATGTTTTGTTTAAGTATTTTCTTAAGCAGTCTGAAATAGTTGCATATATGTGTGTTTCTGTTTGAAATGTTTTGCATACTTCCCAACATGCTACAAACTGTAATTTGGCATGTGGGTACGTTCTACGGTGCAGACAATATAAATATAAATCTCTCTGATTTTGTTAATTTTTGTAAGCATTTGATAAGCAGTCTGCAATGCTTAGATAAGTGTATGTGTGTTTGCTCGAAATTTTTAGAATGCTTCATCACATGCTATACACTTGAAATTTGGCATGTGGGCAGGTTACATGGTTTAGACTATGTATATTGTACATAATTTACATTTTTAAAGCAGTTCGCAATGCTTCAATAAGTGTGTTTGTCTGTTCAAAATGTTCAGAATTCTTCCCCAAGTGCTAGCGACCTGAAATTTGGCATGTGGGTAGGTTGATTAGTGTAGACAATGGGAAACATATATAATATACATTTTTCAAATTTCAATTTTTTTTAAGCGTGCTGCATTGCTTGGATATTTGTGTTTTTCTGTCCGAAATGTTCAGCATACTTCCCAACATGTTACAAACCTGACATTTGGCCTGTGGGTGAGCTGCATGGTTCTAACTATGTGTACATTATAAAGTATGCATTTTTATAACTATGTATTTTTATGCTTTTTTTAAGCAGTCTTCAATGCTTGGATATGTGTGTGTTTCTGTTCAAAATGTTCAGCATACTTCCCAACATGCTAGAAACCTGAAATCTGGCATGTGGGTAGGTTGCATGGTGTAGACAGTGGTAAACATATAAAATATGAATTTTTCTAATTTTGAGAATTTGTGTAAGAGTTTCTTAAACATTCTACAATGTTTGTGTAAGTGTGTGTGTCTGTTCAAAATGTTCAGAATGCTTTCCCACATGCTAGAGACCTGAAATTTGGCACGTGGGCAGGTTCCGTGGTTAGACAATATAAAAAGTATAGAATATACATTTTACTTGCATATGTGTGTGTTTCTGTTTGAAATGTTCAGCATACTTCACAACATGCTACAAACCTCTTATTTGGCAAATGGGTATGTTCTATGGTGCAGATAATATAAATATATATCTTTCTGATTTTGTTAATTTTTGTAAGCGTTTTATAAGCTGTCTCCAATGCTTAGATAAGTGTATGTGTGTTTGCTCGAAATGTTTAGAATACTTCATCACATGCTACACACTTGAAATTTGGCATGTGGGCAGGTTACATGGTTTAGACAATGTAAATTGTATATAATTTACATTTTTAAAGCAGTGTGCAATGCTTCGATAAGTGTGTTTGTCTGTTCAAAATGTTCAGAATGCTTCCCCAAGTGCTAGCGACCTGAAATTTGGCATGTGGGTAGGTTGCATAGTGTAGACAATGGGAAACATATAAAATATACATTTTACTAACTATGTTTTGTTTAAGTATTTTCTTAATCAGTCTGCAATGCTTGCATATGTGTGTTTCTGTTTGAAATGTTCAGCATACTACCCAACATGCTAGAAATCTGAAATTTGGCATGCGGGTAGGTTGCATGGTGTAGACAGTGGAAAACATATACAATATGATTTTTTCTTATTTTGTGAATTTTTGTAAGGGTTTCTTAAACAGTCTGCAATGTTTGTGTACGTGTGTGTGTCTGTTCAAAATGTTCAGAATGCTTTCCCACATGTTAGAGACCTATAATTTGGCACGTGCAGAGGTTCCGTGGTTTAGACAACGTAAGCAGTATATAATATACATTTGACTAAGTATGTTTTGTTTAAGTATTTTCTTAAGCAGTCTGAAATTGTTGCATATGTGTGTGTTTCTGTTTGAAATGTTCAGCATACTTCCCAACATGCTACAAACTGTAATTTGGCATATGGGTACGTTCTACGATGCAGACAATATATATATAAATTTCGCTGATTTTGTTAATTTTTGTAAGCATTTGACAAGCAGTCTGCAATGCTTAGATAAGTGTATGTGTGTTTGCTCAAAATTTTTAGAATGCTTCATGACATGCTACACACTTGAAATGTGGCATGTGGGCAGGGTACATGGTTTAGAAAATGTATATTGTATATAATTAACATTTTTAAAGCAGTTTGCAATGCTTCGATAGTGTGTTTGTCTGTTAAAAATGTTCAGAATGCTTCCCCACATGCTAGAGACCCTATATTTGGCATGTGGACAGGTTCCATGGTTTAGACTATGTAAATAGTATATAATAAACATTTTTCAAATTTCTATTTTTTTTAAGCGGGCTGCATTGCTTGGATATTTGTGTTTTTCTGTTCAAAATGTTCAGCATACTTCCCAACATGCTACAAACCTTACATTTGGCCTGTGGGTGAGCTGCATGGTGCTCACTATGTGTACATTATAATGTTTGCATTTTTCTAACTATGTATGTTTAAGCTTTTTTAAAGCAGTATTCAATGCTTGGATATGTTTGTGTTTCTGTTCAAAGTGTTCTGCATTCTTCCCAACATGGTAGAAACCTGAAATTCGGCATATGGGTAGGTTGCCTGGTGTAGACAGTGGTAAACATATAAAATATGAATTTTTCTGATTTTGAGAATTTGTGTAAGGGTTTCCTAAACAGTCTGCAATGTTTGTGTAAGTGTGTGTGTCTGTTCAAAATGTTCAGAATGCTTTCCCACATGCTAGAGACCTGATATTTGGAACGTGAGGAGTTTCAATGGTTTAGAAAATGTAAACAGTAAATAATTTACATTTTACTAACTATGTTTTGTTTAAGTATTTTCTTAAGCAGTCTGCAATGCTTGCATATGTGTGTGTTTCTGTTTGAAATGTTTAGCATTCTTCCCAACATGCTACAAACCTGTAATTTGGTTTATGGGTACGTTCTATGGTGCAGACAATTTAAATATATATTTCTCTTTTTTTGTTAATTTTTGTAAGCGTTTTATAAGCTGTCTGGAATGCTTAGATAAGTGTATGTGTGTTTGCTCGAAATGTTTAGAATACTTCATCACATGCTACACACTTGAAATTTGGTATGTGGGCAGGTTACATGGTTTAGACAATGTAAATTGTATATAATTTACATTTTTAAAGCAGTGTGCAATGCTTCGATAAGTGTGTTTGTCTGTTCAAAATGTTCAGAATGCTTCCCCAAGTGCTAGCGACCTGAAATTTGGCATGTGGATAGGTTGCATAGTGTAGACAGTGGAAAACATATAAAATATGACTTTTTCTAATTTTGTGAATTTTTGTAAGGGTTTCTTAAACAGTCTGCAATGTTTGTGTAAGTGTGTGTCTGTTCAAAATGTTCAGAATGCTTTCCCACATGTTAGAGACCTGAAATTTGGCACGTGTACAGGTTCCGTGGTTTAGACAATGTAAACAGTATATAATATACATTTTACTAACTATGTTTTGTTTAAGTATTTTCTTAAGCAGTCTGAGATAGTTGCATATATGTGTGTTTCTGTTTGAAATGTTCAGCATACTTCCCAACATGCTACAAACTGTAATTTGGCATGTGGGTACGTTCTACGGTGCAGACAATATAAATATGAATTTCTCTGATTTTGTTAATTTTTGTAAGCATTTGATAAGCAGTCTGCAATGCTTAGATAAGTGAATGTGTGTTTGCTCAAATTTTTTAGAATGCTTCATCACATGCTACACACTTGAAATGTGACACTTGGGCAGGTTACATGGTTTAGACAATGTAAATTGTATATAATTTACATTTTTAAAGCAGTCTGCAATGCTTCGATAAGACTGTTTGTCTGTTCAAAATGTTCAGAATGCTTCCCCACATGCTAGAGACCCAATATTTGGCATGTGGGCAGGTTCCATGGTTTAGACTATGTAAATAGTATGTAATATACATTTTTCAAATTTCTATTTTTTATAAGCGGTCTGCATTGCTTGGATATTTGTGTTTCTCTGTTCGAAATGTTCACCATACTTCCCAACATGCTACAGACCTGACATTTGGCCTGTGGGTGAGCTTCATGGTGCACACTATGTGAACATTACAAAGTATGCATTTTTCTAACTATGTATTTTTATGCTTTTTTTAAGCAGTCTTCAATGCTTGGATATGTGTGTGTTTCTGTTCAAAATGTTCAGCATACTTGCCAACATGCTAGAAACCTGAAA
Source organism: Ambystoma mexicanum (assembly GCF_040938575.1). Lineage (NCBI taxonomy): Eukaryota > Metazoa > Chordata > Amphibia > Caudata > Ambystomatidae > Ambystoma > Ambystoma mexicanum. Next base: position 292,769,144 of record NC_090922.1, read on the forward strand.
TCCGGCATGTGGGTAGTTTGCATGGTGTAGACAGTGGTAAACGTATAAAATATGAATTTTTCTAATTTTGAGAATTTGTTTAAGAGTTTCTTAAACAGTCTGCAATGTTTGTGTAAGTGTGTGTGTCTGTTCAAAATGTTCAGAATGCTTTCCCACATGCTAGAGACCTGAAATTTGGCACGTGGGCAGGTTCCGTGGTTAGACAATATAAACAATATATAATATACATTTTACTTACTATGTTTTCTTTAAGTATTTTCTTAAGCAGTCTGCAATGCTTGCATATGTGTGTGTTTCTGTTTGAAATGTTCAGCATACTTCCCAACATGCTCCAAACCTGACATTTGGCCTGTGGGTGAGCTGCATCGTGCTCACTATGTGTACATTATAAAATCTGCATTTTTCTACACTTTTTTAAGCAGTCCTCAATGCTTTGATATGTAAGTGTTTCTGTTCAAAATGTTTAGCATACTACCCAACATGCTAGAAACCTGAAAATCTGCATGTGGGTAGGTTGCATGGTGTAGACAGTGGTAAACATATAAAATATGATTTTTTCTAATTTTGAGAATTTGTGTAAGGGTTTCCTAAACAGTCTGCAATGTTTTTGTAAGTGTGTGTGTCTGTTCAAAATGTTCAGAATGCTTTCCCACATGCTAGAGACCTGATATTTGACACGTGCGGCGGTTCCGTGGTTTAGAAATTGCAAACAGTATATAATATACATTTTCCTAACTATGTTTTGTTTAAGTATTTTCTTAAGCAGTCTGCAATGTTTGCATATGTGTGTGTTTCTGTATGAAATGTTCAGCATTCTTCCCAACATGCTACAAACCTGTAATTTGGCAGTGGGTACGTTCTATGGTGCAGACAATATAAATATATTTTTCTCTGATTTTGTTAATTTTTGTAAGCATTTGATAAGCAGTCTGCAATGCTTAGATAAGTGTATGTGTGTTTGCTCAAAATTTTTAGAATGCTTCATGACATGCTACACACTTGAAATGTGGCATGTGGGCAGGGTACATGGTTTAGAAAATGTATATTGTATATAATTAACATTTTTAAAGCAGTTTGCAATGCTTCGATAGTGTGTTTGTCTGTTAAAAATGTTCAGAATGCTTCCCCACATGCTATAGACCCTATATTAGGCATGTGGGCAGGTTCCATGGTTTAGACTATGTAAATAGTATATAATAAACATTTTTCAAATTTCTATTTTTTTTAAGCGGGCTGCATTGCTTGGATATTTGTGTTTTTCTGTTCAAAATGTTCAGCATACTTCCCAACATGCTACAAACCTTACATTTGGCCTGTGGGTGAGCTGCATGGTGCTCACTATGTGTACATTATAAAGTTTGCATTTTTCTAACTATGTATGTTTAAGCTTTTTTAAAGCAGTATTCAATGCTTGGATATGTTTGTGTTTCTGTTCAAAGTGTTCTGCATTCTTCCCAACATGGTAGAAACCTGAAATTCGGCATATGGGTAGGTTGCCTGGTGTAGACAGTGGTAAACATATAAAATATGAATTTTTCTGATTTTGAGAATTTGTGTAAGGGTTTCCTAAACAGTCTGCAATGTTTGTGTAAGTGTGTGTGTCTGTTCAAAATGTTCAGAATGCTTTCCCACATGCTAGAGACCTGATATTTGGCACGTGAGGAGTTTCAATGGTTTAGAAAATGTAAACAGTAAATAATTTACATTTTACTAACTATGTTTTGTTTAAGTATTTTCTTAAGCAGTCTGCAATGCTTGCATATGTGTGTGTTTCTGTTTGAAATGTTTAGCATTCTTCCCAACATGCTACAAACCTGTAATTTGGTTTATGGGTACGTTCTATGGTGCAGACAATTTAAATATATATTTCTCTTTTTTTGTTAATTTTTGTAAGCGTTTTATAAGCTGTCTGGAATGCTTAGATAAGTGTATGTGTGTTTGCTCGAAATGTTTAGAATACTTCATCACATGCTACACACTTGAAATTGGCATGTGGGCAGGTTACATGGTTTAGACAATGTAAATTGTACATAATTTACATTTTTAAAGCAGTCTGCAATGCTTCGATAAGTGTGTTTGTCTGTTCAAAATGTTCAGAATGCTTCCCCACATGCTAGAGACCCGAAATTTGGTATGTGGGCAGGTTCCATGGTTTAGACTATGTACATAGTATATATTATACATTTTTCAAATTTCTATTTTTCATAAGCGGGCTGCATTGCTTGGATATTTCTTTTTTTCTATTCGAAATGTTCAGCATACTTGCCAACATGCTACAAACCTGACATTTGGCCTGTGGGTGAGCTGCATGGTGCACACTATGTGAAAATTATAAAGTATGTATTTTCCTAACTTTGGATTTTTAAGCTTTTTTTAAGCAGTCTTCAATGCTTGGATATGTGTGTGTTTCTGTTCAAAATGTTCAGCATACTTCCCTACATGCTAGAAACCTGAAATTTGGCATGTGGGTAGGTTGCATTGTGTAGACAGTGGGAAACATATACAATATGATTTTTTTCTAATTATGAGAATTTTTGTAAGGGTTTCATAAACAGTCTGCAATGTTTGTATAAGTGTGTGTGTCTGTTCAAAATGTTCAGAATGCTTCCCCACGTGCTAGCAACCTGAAATTTGGCACGTGGGTAGGTTGCATGGTGTAGACAATGGGAAACATATAAAATATACATTTTACTAACTATGTTTTGTTTAAGTATTTTCTTAAGCAGTCTGCAATGCTTGAATATGTGTGGGTTTCTGTTTGAAATGTTCAGCATACTTCCCAACATGCTACAAACCTCTAATTTGGCATGTGCGTACGTTCTATGGTGCAGATAATATAAATATATATTTCTCTGGCTTTGTTAATTTTTGTAAGCATTTTATAAGCAGTGTGCAATTCTTAGATAAGTGTATGTGTGTTTGCTCAAAATTTTTAGAATGCTTCATCACAGCTACACACTTGAAATTTGGAATGTGAGCAGGTTACATGGTTTAGACAATGTAAATTGTACATAATTTACATTTTTAAAGCAATCTGCAATGCTTCGATAAGTGTGTTTATCTGTTCAGAATGTTCACATGCTTCCCCACATGCTAGAGACCTGATATTTGGCTTCTGGGCAGTTTCCATAGTTTAGACTATGTAAACAGTATATAATATACATTTTTCAAATTTCTATTTTTCATAAGCGGGCTGCATTGCTTGGATATTTGTGTTTTTCTGTTCAAAATGTTCAGCATACTTCCCAACATGCAACAAACCTGACATTTGGCCTGTGGGTGAGCTGCATGGTGCTCAATATGTGTACATTATAAAGTATGCATTTTTCTAACTATGTATGTTTAAGCTTTTTTAAAGCATTCTTCAAAGCATGGATATGTGTGTGTTTCTGTTCAAAATGTTCAGCATTCTTTCCAACATGCTAGAAAGCTTATATTAGGCATCTGGGTAGGTTGCATGGTGTAGACAGTGGGAAACATATAAAATATGATTTTTTCTAAGTTTGGGAATTTTTGTAAGGGTTTCTTAAACAGTCTGCAATGTTTGTATACGTGTGTGTGTCTGTTCAAAACGCTCAGAATGCTTCCCCACATGCTAGCAACCTGAAATTTGGCATGTGGGTAGGTTGCATGGTGTAAACAATGGGAAACATATAAAATATACATTTTACTAACTATATTTTGTTTAGGTATTTTCCTAAGCAGTATGCAATGCTTGCATATGTGTGTTTCTGTTTGAAATGTTCAGCATCCTTCCCAACATGCTACAAATCTGTAATTTGGCATGTGGGTACTTTCTATGCAGACAATATAAATATATTTTTCTCTGATTTGTTAATTTTTGTAAGCAGTTTATAAGCAGACTGCAATGCTTAGGTAAGTGTATGTGTGTGTGCTCAAAATTTTTAGAATGCTTCATCACATGCTACACACTTGCAAATTTGGCATGTGGGCAGGTTACATGGTTTAGACAATGTAAATTGTACATAATTTACATTTTTAAAGCAGTCTGCAATGCTTCGATAAGTGTGTTTGTCTGTTCAAAATGTTCAGAATGCTTCCCCACATGCTAGAGACCAGAAATTTGGCATTTGGGCAGGTTCCATGGTTTAGACTATGTACATAGTATATATTATACATTTTTCAAATTTCTATTTTTCATAAGCGGGCTGCATTGCTTGGATATTTCTGTTTTTCTGTTCGAAATGTTCAGCATACTTGCCAACATGCTACAAACCTGACATTTGGCCTATGGGTGAGCTGCATGGTGCACACTATGTGAAAATTATAAAGTATGTATTTTCCTAACTATGTATTTTTAAGCTTTTTTTTTAAGCAGTCTTCAATGCTTGGATATGTGTGTGTTTCTGTTCAAAATGTTCAGCATACTTCCCTACATGCTAGAAACCTGAAATTTGGCATGTGGGTAGGTTGCGTGGTGTAGACAGTGGGAAACATATAAAATATGATTTTTTTCTAATTTTGAGAATTTTTGTAAGGGTTTCATAAACAGTCTGCAATGTTTGTAAAAGTGTGTGTGTCTGTTCAAAATGTTCAGAATGCTTCCCCACGTGCTAGCAACCTGAAATTTGGCATGTGGGTAGGTTGCATGGTGTGGACAGTGGGAAACATATAAAATATACATTTTACTAACTATATTTTGTTTAAGTATTTGCTTAAGCAGTCTGCAATGCTTGAATATGTGTGGGTTTCTGTTTGAAATGTTCAGCATACTTCCCAACATGCTACAAACCTCTAATTTGGCATGTGCGTACGTTCTATGGTGCAGACAATATACATATATATTTCTCTGGCTTTGTTAATTTTTGTAAGCATTTTATAAGCAGTCTGCAATTCTTACATAAGTATATGTGTGTTTGCTCGACATTTTTAGAATGCTTCATCACATGCTACACACTTGAAATTTGGAATGTGAGCAGGTTACATGGTTTAGTCAATGTAAATTGTACATAATTTACATTTTTAAAGCAATCTGCAATGCTTCGATAAGTGTGTTTGTCTGTTCAGAATGTTCAGATGCTTCCCCACATGCTAGAGACCTGATATTTGGCATCTGGGCAGGTTCCATAGTTTAGACTATGTAAATAGTATATAATATACATTTTTCAAATTTCTATTTTTTATAAGCGGGTTGCATTGCTTGTATATTTGTGTTTTTCTGTTCGAAATGTTCAGCATACTTCCCAACATGCTACAAACCTGACATTTGGCCTGTGGGTGAGCTGCATGGTGCACACTATCAGGATAATTCATAGAATTTTGCACAAAAGTGGCGCACGGGGCTGGCGCACAGTGTCCCCGTGCGATACTCTGCACCAGCCGCGTGCGATAAAATCCATTTCATCGCAAAGCGTATTCATGGATTTTAGCCACCAAAACCAGCCATGGCGCAGAGTGGCGCAGCGACCCTGCAGCAGCGCCAGTTACGCCGCCAAGAACGCCCTCGCGCAAGGAAAAGCCATCAAAATCCCCAAATCATCGCAAATGTCTGCGCTAACCCTGGACCAGTTCACAGGGCTGCCAAACAGCAAACGCGAAGCGGGGAACGTGTATTTCAGGGGTGCGCAGGACGTTTCACACGCAAATTCAGCAGTGTACGTGTATTTCAGGGGTGCACGGGAAGTTTCACATGCAAATTCAGCAGGGTACGTGTATTTCAGGGGTGCGCGGGAAGTTTCACTAGCGATTCAATCAGGGTACTTGTATTTCAGGGGTGCGCGGGAAGTTCCACACGCAAATGTCCTGGGTATGTGTATTTCGGGGTGTGCGGGAAGTTTCACATGCAAATTCAGTAGGGTACGTGTATTTCAGGGGTGCGCAGGAAGTTTCACACGCGATTCCATCAGGGTACTTGTATTTCAGGGGTGCGCGGGACGTTCCACACGCGAATGTCCTGTGTACATGTATTTCAGGGTGCGCAGGAAGTTTCACACGCGAATTCAGCAGGGTACGTGTATTTCAGGGGTGCGCGGGAAGTTCCACACGCGATTCCATCAGGGTACGTGTATTTCAGGGGTACGCAGGAAGTTCCACACGCGATTGTCCTGGGTACGTGTATTCCTGGGGTGTGCAGGAAGTTTCACACGCAAATTCAGCAGGGTACGTGTATTTCAGGGGTGCACGGGAAGTTCCACACGCAATTGTCCTGGGTACGTGTATTCCTGGGGTGTGCGGGAAGTTTCACACACGAATTCAGCAGAGTACGTGTATTTCAGGGGTGCGTGTGAAGTTTCACACGCAAATTCAGCAGGGTACGTGTATTTCAGGGGTGCGCGGGAAGTTCCACACGCGATCCCATCAGGGTGCGTGTATTTCAGGGGTGCGCGGGAAGTTCCACACGCGAATGTCCTGTGTACGTGTATTTCGGGGTGTGCCGGAAGTTTCACACGCAAATTCAGCAGGGTACATGTATTTCAGGGGTGCGCGGGAAGTTCCACACGCGATTCCATCACGGTACATGTGTTTCAGGGGTGCGCAGGAAGTTCCACACGCGATTGTCCTGGGTACATGTATTCCTGGGGTGTGCGGGAAGTTTCACATGCAAATTCAGCAGGGTACGTGTATTTCAGGGGTGCGCGGGAAGTTCCACACGCGATTGTCATGGGTACGTGCATTCCTGGGGTGTACGGGAAGTTTCACACGCGAATTCAGCAGGGTACGTGTATTTCAGGGATGCGCGTGAAGTTTCACATGCGAATTCAGCAGGGTGTGTGTATTTCAGGGGTGCGGGGGAAGTTCCACACGCAATTCCATCAGGGTACATGTATTTCAGGGGTGGCGGGAAGTTCCACATGTGAAAGTCCTGTGTACGTGTATTTCAGGGTGCGCGGGAAGTTTCACACGCAAATTCAGCAGGGTACGTGTATTTCAGGGGTGCACGGGAAGTTCCACACGCGATTCCATCAGGGTACGTGTATTTCAGGGGTGCGCAGGAAGTTCCACACGCGATTGTCCTGGGTACGTGTATTCCTGGGGTGTGTGGGAAGTTTCACACGGGAATTCAGCAGGGTACGTGTATTTCAGGGGTGCGTGGGAAGTTCCACACGCGAATGTCCTGGTACGTGTATCTTGGGGTGCGCGGGAAGTCTCACACGCGATTTCAGCAGGGTACGTGTATTTCAGGGGTTCCGGGGAGTACTACACATGAATTGGCCGTGTGGGTCCTCCTAGGTGTTCGCTCTACAACCTCCACGGCCCCTGCAGGCAGCCCACACCACGGGGGACTACCCTGCACCCCTGCTCATGTCCCGCAGGCAGCCCATCCACCATGGGCATGCCCCCCAGCCAAGCCACATGTCACCTTGCACTACTGATCAACAACGCATGTCTCCCAGCACCCCCACCCCCCAGCAGTGCAGGGCACCCTCCACCATGCCCCCACACATGTCTCCCAGCACCCCCACCCCCCAGCATCCAGGGGCACCCTCCACCAGGCCCCCACCCATGTCCAACTCATGTTCCCCTGCACCCCCACCCCCCAGCAGTCATGGGCACCCTCCACCAGGCCCACACTCATGTCTGCCAGCACCCCCACCCCCCAGCATCCAGGGGCACCCTCCACCAGGCCCACACTCATGTCTCCCAGCACCCCCACCCCCCAGCAGTGCAGGGCACCCTCCACCAGGCCCCCACACATGTCTCCCAGCACCCCACCCCCCAGCAGTGCAGGGCACCCTCCACCAGGCCCCCACTCCTGTCTCCCTGCACCCCCACCCCCACCAGTCAGGGGCACCCTCCACCAGGCCCCCACACATGTCTCCCAGCACCCCCACCCCCCACCAGTCAGGGACACCCTCCACCAGGCCCCCACACATTTCTCCCAGCACCCCCACCCCCCAGCAGTGCAGGGCATCCTCCACCAGGCCCCCACACATGTCTCCCAGCACCCCCACCCCACAGCAGTGCAGGGCACCCTCCACCAGGCCCCCACTCCTGTCTCCCTGCACCCCCACCCCCCACCAGTCAGGGCACCCTCCACCAGGCCCCCACTCATGTCTAACTCATGTCCCCCTGCACCCCCACCCCACAGCACTGTGGAGCACCTGCCAGCAGGCCCCCACTCATGTCCCACTCATGTCCCCCTGCACCCCCACCCCCCAGCAGTCATGGGCACCCTCCACCATGCCCCCACACATATCTCCCAGCACCCCCACCCCCCAGCATCCAGGGGCACCCTCCACCAGGCCCACACTCATGTCTCCCAGCACCCCCACCCCCCAGCAGTGCAGGGCACCCTCCACCAGGACCCACACATGTCTCCCAGCACCCCCACCCCCCACCAGTCAGGGGCACCCTCCACCAGACCCCCACACATGTCTCCCAGCACCCCCCACCCCCCAGCATCTAGGGGCACCCTCCACTAGGCCCACACTCATGTCTCCCAGCACCCCCACCCCCCAGCAGTGCAGGGCACCCTCCACCAGGCCCCCACACATGTCTCCCAGCACCCCCAGCAGTGCAGGACACCCTCCACCAGGCCCCCACACATGTCCAACTCATGTCCCCCTGCACCCCCACCCCCCAGCAGTCAGGGCCACCTGCCAGCAGGCCCCCACACATGTCCCCCAGCCAACATGTCATCACAATCTAGATCCCTGGGCCTAATGGGCAGCCTCCAAATGCCAAACACCCACCCGAGTATTGCATCCACCCACTTAGAAATGGCAATTACATGATACAACCCCAATGGCAAGTTAGTAAATGAACACATGTCCCTCACAAACACACAATGGGTGTCAGTGAATGTCAAAACCCATATCATGATATGCATGAAACCAATGAGATGATACTACACATTGAAGTTTGAAGAAAAAATATGTATTAAAAGCAACATAAATTGAATCAAAAATAAACAAACGAAAATGGGAATTAAAAAAAAGAAAGCAGCATGTCCGTAAAATAATGTAAAACCACAAATCACAATCCAAAGGAAAGGTGTCCAAAGTCACAGTTCACAAAAGTAAATCCAATGGAAAATTAAAATCGAAAACCATTGCTCCATGGGTAAATCATTAAAGAAAAATAGAAAATCCAACAGTCAACTATATACAGATAAACAATCCAGGGTCCATGATCCCAACAGAAGAAATGAAACCTATCTAATAACACTACCTAATAAAAGAAACTATATACAAAAATGTGGCCCATTGTCCAAAAGGTCCAAAAAAATGCAAAACCAAAGGAAACCTAACACTAACTACAGAACTATTTACAAGGGCAGCGGGCCAGTCCGATGGCTCACTTCGGGATGTTTCGGGCCAGGGCATCATCGAACTCCTGCTCAATGTCCCGGAGGCGGTCCTCCTCCATGGCCCCTAGGGTCCGCAGGGCCGTCGACATGTTCACCTCCAACTCCCTGCGGATTGCCTCGAGGCACTCGGCCCGCCTCAGGGCCCTCCGCATGGAGTTCTCTGCCCTGACCATCGTGAGCCGTGCCTCTTCCGCCCGCTGCCGCTCCGCATCTATGGCGTGGCCCAACTGCTGCCACACGGAAGACACTTCCCGTCCTGGGTCCTTCTGCCCTCCGGCTGATGCCTGCCCCTCCGATGTCAAAGGCCCCGAGCCATCATGGCTCCCACCTCGTTGCTGCTGCTGCTGTGCCTCTGCCCGTGCCCTGGCTCTTGCTGCCTGCACATCCTCCACCGGCTGGGGTGCAGTCGTTGATGTGGCGACCCCTGCTGGACGTCCGACTCCCGACTGTGGCAGGGATGCCTCCTCCACCAGACTGGCCGCACCGTCAGAGGCAGCTCCACAGGGCACCCAGGTGACTAATGGGTGGGAAGATGGCACAGAGTACGACTGGCGCATAGGGGGTTCAGTTGCAGAGGGGGTCTGAGCAAGCCCCATCAAACGGAGGAATCTGGCCTGGGTGACCTGTCCCAGTAGGCCGATGCGGTCAACGAGCCATTCGAGATGACGTGCAGTATCCTCATGAAAAGACTGCAGGTCACCTCGCATGGCCCGTTGACGCAACGCCACACCAGTCAGGACAGGCTCAACCCGGACCCGGATAGCCACGTCTGCAGGCAGAGGAAGGCCAGTTGTTGTGAGCTCATCCCCTGCCTGAAAACGGGTCTGGACGTAGGCATCCCTGCTGGTGCAAGATAATGCAGTGACAGGATCAGGGACAGGATTGCACACAGGCACCTCTGCGGCAGCCTTTTCTGCCTCCTGTCCCTGGTCCTGCACTGCACCACTAGCACCAGTGGAATCCCCACCTCCAGACCCTGTCTCTGTTGCTTGCACGGCCTCCTCCTCTACCAAACCCCCCACCAACCTGGATGACTCTGTGCCATATTCCCCCGTTGGGCCCTGTGGGGTCCCAGCTGCCCCTTCTGCTGCCGAGGAGTCCAACTCTGACCTCCGCCTCTTGGACCTCCCCCCGGCAGCTGCGGCCTGGGATGCGGCACCGGACTCCTCACTCCCCGACGAGATCACAACCTGGGAGGGGAGCCGGGCCTTGCGTCTCCGGCTGGCGGTGCGATCCCCGCCACTGTGCGCCACAGCACCTTCTCCGCCCTCTTCATCAGTTGATGCTGCAGACAGGGAGAAATGAAACACAGGCATCAGGGCACTGTACAATGGACACATACACGCATGACAGTTGTACATGAGTGGCATTGGCAAACCTCAGACATGGCATCACAATCGCCAACACACATATCATTTCAACTTGCACACATGAGCCATACCACAGCCGTATTGCAACTGCCAGCACCATCCATACACATAAACAGCATGAGCAAGCAAAGGTGAGCCAGACATCACATGCAACACAGGGAGTGCACTACACATGCACACACACCACCACACTTGCATGCATGTGTACACCTCTGCCAACTGTCGCAGTGTTCAGATGGGCATCCATGTCACATCTGCCAATCAGGCTTCCACATCCCGCTGTCACATGCATCCATGTTGCATCACTGTTGCACCCTTGTCAAATACACACACATGCACATGTACACAGTGCTGATACATGCAGCTGAAAACAGCATCCATGTGTGACATCACGAACATGCCTACTTACATACACATTCATCCAAACATGTGTGCCCACACAACTGCATTTGGCATGCAAGCCTACACACACAAGCACCATCCATGTCTCACACATGACAGCCCTCGCATGTGTTAGCCTCACGGCCCTGTACACCCCCACCCATACTCGGCCCCATACAAACACATGTGCAACCTGCACACTACTGGCACATCACCACACGCACAGCTTACAATCATGATACATGTACACTTACCGCTCGACTCCAGACGGGTCTGCCTCTCAAGGACCTGGACGTGGAGCGCTGGGGATATGCGTTCCAGGACCCTCATCTGATCGTCCGACAAGTGGCCCCGGCGCCCCTTAGCATCCGCTGCCTTCAAGAGGTGCCGGGCCTTGTTGAGGGTCCTGGACCTGAAGTCCTCCCAGCGCTTCTTGACATGTTGGAAGTCGCGGACTGCCACCCCCTCCGCGTTGATGGCAGTCACGATGTCCGTCCAGATCCGAGTCCATCCTTCCTTGTCGGCGCGCAAACTTCTGAAGAGGGCATCATACTGCCCCAGGACTTGCTCCACCAGGACACCAACTTCAGTGGCAGTGAAGCTGATGCCCCTCTGCCTCTCTGGCCGGGGGTTGTCAGTGGTGGCAGATGTTGCAGTGCCCGACATGACAACCCCAGAGGCAGGAGTGGGTGGGCAACTGGGTCCTGGGGCTGGGCTGTGGAGCGATGGAATCCCAGTCGGGAGTCTTCGGTTCCAGCAGGGGTGGTCACAGCAACAGCACCCCTGGCTGATGTGCAGGCAGCAAATGGCAGGGCACGTGGGCAGCAGGCAATCAGGCAGCAGCAGATGGCAGGTGGGAGCGTACTCGGGGCTCTGGGGGGCAGAAATTTGGCCTTCTGGGCAGGAGCATGGTCTTCCGTGTGCTTACACGTGGCCAGCTTGATACGGAGTGATTTGGCACGTGAAAATCCAGCACGTCTGCGTGTAATTCGAGGAAAGGGCCTTAGCGCATAAGCGCGTCAGCACACATACGCGTATTCATTGGCCCAAAGGCCAACAGCGCGTATGCGCGTCTTTGACGTGCGTGCGCAGGCGTTTCCCTGTACACGGGTGCATGTTACACGTCCAATGACTGCACGTCAGAGTGTCAGTGCGTGTAATTGGAGGATGGGGCGTTAGCGCGTACACGCGGAAGTGACGCTGGACGTGTGGGCATGTTTAAAAGGTACGTGTAGAAAGCCATTTCCTTGTACGTGCTTTTCGTGGAGAGCGAGTGGGTGAAATCTGTACTTCTTGTCGGTTCACACGCGATTTACTTCACGGCGTTCCAAGTTCGTACTCCCTGTTACCTCAGACAGCTTTTTCTCTTCTTGTCTTTTTCCTGGGCATGTTTCTTCAAACAGTGTTCACTTCTCCTGTTGTCCTGTCTCCTCAGACAGTGTACAATTCTTCTTTTGGCGGGGGTGTTTCCAACGCGCACACGCGCATATTTTACACACAATTTTTCCTGGCAGACGGTGAGTCGCGCACGTATTTGACATCTGTGCTTGCCCCGTGTGTTGCCTACCCCTTCAGAGGTCAGTCTAGGCTGTGTGTGACACGCATACGTTCATTTTTGTGTTTCTGGGTGCCACAGCGTAGTGCAGGTTGCTTTTTCCACGCGCATGGTCTAGGAGGGGTTGCGTGCACATTATCTCCTTTTTTCGGGGTGCCTGTGCGTTGCATGACCCGTTATCTTCCCCCAGGGGTCAGATACAGCCTTGCTAGAGCACTAGGGGACAAATTCCATCTAGTACCCTACCCCATTGACCCCCAATTGCCCAGGACAATAGTTTACTGCAACTCCCATACGCACAACTACATCAGTACCATGGTTAGCAGGCGAGCAAGCGGTAAGGGTGGCAAAGGTGGGCGAGCCACAAGAGGTGGCCGTGGTGGATACTGTAGGGGACGTGGCCAGGACTTGCAGGGTGCCCCTAGCCCCCCATGTGTGGGTGAACAGTCAGGGACACCCATGCCCCCCCGGTTGAGGGTAACGTGGCTGACACCATCCCTGCTCAGCCCTTGTTGGACCAGCCCATTGTGGCACCAGACCTGGCACTGGGTGACTCCATGGCTGACTTCCAGGTCAGCAGGTCTAGGCCACGTGTGGCGGTGCACGTTGGTGTCACCAGCCCACATGGATCAGGGGCAGCTATGTCATCTGCTGCCCCGAGTAGGCAGGGTGGGGAGGCTGCAGGGGCAGCTGCGGCTCCATCCACCCCAGCTCTGAATGTCCCAGCCAGGACAGTGTCGGTCCTAGTCCATCCTGCCGACGTTCCCCCTGACTACATCACACTTCAGCTAAGTCCCATGGTGAGTGTTCATTCCCACACTCCTAGTCCACAGTCCACTGGGGCTCCTGCCCCTAGTGTCTAAAGCGGCGTAGGACACTCAGTATCACTCACCACCTTCCAAGCGGAAGAGGAAGAGTGCTCGTCCAGTACAGGCTGATGCCCCAGACACGGCTACACAGTCCGGCCCACCAAGGAAGCCCAGCTTCAATCAGGTCGAACTTGATGCACTTGTGGAGTATGTGTCCGCACATGACAGCGAAATGGTGATTACTGCAGGAAGCAAGACCACACCTGCACAACGTCAGGCACACTGGCAGACCATTGCGGAACTCATAAGTGCCCTTGGATTCGTGAGGCGCAGAGCTCATGATTGCTACAAGCGCTGGAATGACCTTAAGCGCAGGGCAAAGAAAAAGCTGGCCTCAAGTCATGCCGCAACTCTAGTGACTGGAGGTGGGTCTCCGGCAGAGGACATAGAACTCACTCCACATGAGTATGTTGCTGGGACCTACGTCACGGAGGAACAGATCCAAGGCGTGGGTGACCTGCCATATTACGAGGCATTGTCCGGTGAGTGCACATGCATGTGTGTGTCATCCATGTGCATGGTGTGTGTGCGAGTGCTTCTGATTGAGTGCCAGGTGAGGGGGTGTGTGCCTGAGTGGTTTTGGTCACCCATGTGCTTCATCCAATACATTCTGCGCACCAGGATTTGGGTGTTGCAGTATCCCTTCTGGCAACAGTAGACATTCAGCCCAACCTCATGCCAGTTGCCCTTGAAATGTCATCTTCCACAACATAGTTGCATGTTATTCTGTGTTCATTCAGGCTGATTGTCTGCATTCCACCACTTTCACTAGGCATTTCTCAGTCCTATTGTCACATGTGTGACATGGCTAGGGTACATGCCATCTGTGTGATGGCATGTGTCATGTATGTGTATTGGACATGCCAATCACAGGCCAATGTGTGATGGCAGTGCTAGGCAGCATGCAGCAAATTTGTTGGTCTTCTATCTTGGTGTCATCAATGTGTGCCATTTGCCTCCCCTTCATAAGCAGTGACAGTGCATGCATGCGAGGATTATAGTCATGTGGTACATGTGTCAATGAAGTACTGTTTCTGTTGCTTCTCAGCCCTAATTGTGTTCCATGTTGCTAGTGCCTGTTCCCATTTCTTTTCTTTCATGTCTTTGCAGGGGATGACGCACCTGATACTGCTGGGGTTGTGGAGATGGTGCAGACCCAGGAGGGGTCTCAGGCCCGACCGGGCACCAGTGAGGGACGTGGTGTGGTGGTGGGTGAGAACCCACACTTGCTGCAGGCTGTCATCGCAAGCGGTGTCTCTGGGTGCACCTCCCCCGAGCTCTATTCAGGTGTCGATTCGGATGATGAGACCTATGTTGCGTCACAGGAAAGTGTTTCTGGGAGGGATTCTGTACTGTCCAACCCACCTGCACCAGGGGTAGAACCCTCAATGGTGATGTCAATGTTGGTAGGTCCGCCTTTGGTGGTTACAGATGCAGGGTCACACTCCGCTACATCTGATCCTGTTCCTGGGCCAGCAGATCAGAGGGGGAATGCAGTCCTGCAGCCTCAGGCAGTGCCGGCACAGCAAGGTGCAGTTCGCCTTCCCCCAGACAGGTGTGGTGCCCACCGACGTGGTGGCCGTACGCCACTGGCAATACCGCATGGGAGCAATCCATATACGGTATGGCAAACCAACAGGCAGCCTCAACTGAGATGATGGCTCAGGCCATGGATAGGGTGGCCACTTCCATTGTCCCCCAAGAAAGGCTAATTGAACAACTACAGCAGGCAACAGACTCCATTAGCCAGTCACACAGGGAGGACATGTTGGCGTCCAACAGGGACAGGCGGGCGGCACTGGAGACTCTGCGGGAAGCCATTTCCATTGAGTCCCAGAGCCACAGGGAAGCCCTGAGGGTGGAACTCCGTCAGCTCAGGGCAACTCTGGTTGAGCTTGAGGCTTCAGCTAACACGAGGACAGAACAGCAGCTGGAGCGGCTCACACGTACGCTCTCAGCTGAGATGCAGGAAACTAGGGTGGAGGTCCGGGCATCCCGTGAGTTGTTTCATGGGGACCTACGCACAATTGTCCTCCAGAACCAGACCTTCCACACCCGCATGCTTGCTGCCATGGAGGACCAGACTAGGGCTTTGCGTGGGCTGCCTCCCATAGTGCCACCACCTCCTGATGCAGCTGCAGAGGGTGAGGAGAGGGACAGCAGCGATTCTCCCACAATAGGGTAGCCGTGCAGGCCATGAGCCCATGGAGGTGTTTTTTTTCCGCAAGATCCACACAGGTGGGTTTTGCTGTGCACCATGTCCTCAGACCTCCTGGGTGGCCTCCCCCACACCCCCGGGCCCATTCATGGCCATTTTTGATATTTTTTTTAATTTTTTATTTTTTATTTTTTGGACAGTGTGTTGCCTTGTGTGGCTCCCGTGGGCATACGCTGTATTGTGGCTGGGCACATGCAGGCTTGTCCTGAATTTGGGTCAGATGCTTGGGTTTGTGTGACACACACCCCTCCTGCTTCCCGTTTCCATGGGCTTGCAAAGGGTGTGCCCAAGTGACATTGACTTACACAGTGACGTTGGACTCCCATTTGATGTGTGGGCAGTCTGTACTCAATACTGTGTATACATTCCTAGTGCATATTGTTGTTGTATTGTACACTGCATGGTGTATTGATATGTGGCTCTGCATCCATCTCATCCTCCTAATTTGCAGGTTCATCTCTCATGTCTTCACAAGGCGGTCTACTTTGGGACTGGAGTCCATGTTGTAAGCAGTGCACCTACACTCTTGCGTGGCGCTAACACTGTATAACTGGAAGTGTTCGAAGTGCTGCCATTATCAGGTAGTGAGGCTACCAATTTTTTAAGTCCGTACTGTCATGTTTATGGTAGGTTGGAGGTTGTGTAGGTGATTGGTATTCTTGGTAAGTATTTGGTAATGTGTGTTGTTGGTCCTGCATTACTGTGAGCATTTCATGTGTGGCCATTTTCCATTAGGGACACTGTAGTTGGTGACACTTGGGGCATGTTGTGGGGATTAATTTGTTTGCTCTCACATTGCATGACATGCCATGGTGTGTTGTGTGGCCGTGCCGGGGAGGGGTTGGGTGACATGTCACTGTTCTCATGTTGTATTTTGCAAGTGGGTATTCATTTTTGCTGCATAGAAGTGTGTCTTTCGATGACACTGCTTTGGTGGTGTTTGTGTAGGTAGGGATGTACATATTGTGACACTTCCAGATGAACAATCTCAGGCTGCTATGGTTCTGAGAGTTGACTGTCCCTTTGTTCATCATAATTGTCAGATTGAGTCATCATTGATTGTCAGATGGTATGTGCCAGGGCTGTGTGCACTCCACAGGGGTGTGCTTTCTATGTGAAGTAATTAGCCACCAGCTGCGTACGGGCTGCCTCACCCTATACCCTTTCCCCTCCCATGCGCAGTGGGCGTGCATGTGGTTGGGGATGTGGGGGCACCACCATGTCCACAGCCATGCCCCGGCGTGTTGCAACATTGTGCAGGACACATGCTGCACTATGAAACTGCACACTATTGGTGGAGCGTATAACAGATGCCCGCCAGAACGGTCAAGGGAGTGAAAGCGTGACTTGAGCACTCCGAATGTGCGCTTCACTATGCCCCGGATTGCAATATGTGCTGTGTTGTATCTTACTTCGGGAGGCGTGATGGGGTTCCGAATTGGCGTCATCATGTGTGTGCTCAGAGGGTAGGCACTGTCCCCTGGGGAGGTGGTGATGGGGATCATTAGTGGGGTATTGGCATTACTCTGTATCTGTCATGCATGCGTGTGCTGTGGCATTTCTACTCACCAAGCAGCCATGCATCGCCATGCCGCCCAGCTTCCATGTCCCGGTTTAGGGTTGACATCCTGTAAATGAAGCTGTCGTGGGTGGACCCTGGATAGTTGGCATATACTGAGGTGATGATTCCCTTGGCATCACATACTACCTGGACGTTGATGGAATGCCAGTGCTTGCGGTTTCTATAGATGTGCTCAGATGCCCTGGGGGGACGAGGAGCCACATGGGTGCAATCAATGGCACCTAGCACTTTGGGGAATTGTGCCACCCTGTAGAAATCCTGGCTGACAGCCTGCCTTTCTGCAGGTGTTCTGGGCAGGTATATGTGCCTGCGGACAGATGGGCGTGCAGTGTTGATGGCCAACACCTGGTGTAGGCACCATGACTGCGTGGCCTGTGACACCCCCCCACTATGGCACTTTTCTGCTGAAATTATCCGGTAGCCAAGAAATGAGGGCCTTCTCCAGGGGGCTGAGTGCTTGGGAGCACAGGGTGGGTGATGTGAGGTCATCCTCCCACTCACTGACCAGGTCGAGTATTATGTGTGGTGGAAACCTGTACCTCCCATACACCTGGTCATCAGGCATACCAAATAGGCTGGTTCTGGGTGTGAAGATTCTGGCCCTGACTATCCTTCTCCACTTCCTGCGGTATCCCATGGCCACTGCTACTAGGAACGGTATATTCATCCTGGCGTCTGAGGTTGTTTGTTGTTTGCGCACTCTTTTATGCTGCGCGGGATGTGCGCCTGCTTCATGCTGGCGTACGTGTTTCAGGATTGGACCATTTATTTTTTGGCGCGTTGTAGGCGACCGTGTGAATCTTCCCGCCCACCCCAGGAATACACGTAACACGCTCTCCCAGGCCCAGTCGCGAGTAAATATTCCCGCCCACCCCTGGAATACATGTACCCCACTCTCACAGGCCCAGTCGCATGTGGAACTTCACGCGCACACCGAAATACACGTACCCTGCAAATTTGCGTGTGAAACTTCACGCGCACCCCGAAACACACGTACCCAGGGCAATCACGTGTGGAACTTCCCGCAAACCCCGTAATACACGTAGCCTGCTGGTATCGCGTGTGGAAGTTCACGCGGACCCATGATACACGTACCCTGATGGTATCGCGTGTGAGACTACCCGCGCACGCCTGGAGTACACGTACCCAGGCAAATCGCACGGCTGGGGGGTGGGGGTGCTGGGAGAGATGTGTGGGGGCCTGGTGGAGGGTGCCCTGCACTGCTGGGGGGTGGGGGTGCAGGGAGACAGGAGTGGGGGCCTGCTGGAAGGTGCCCCTGACTGGTGGGGGTGGGGGTGCAGGGAGACAGGAGTGGGGGCCTGGTGGAGGGTGCCCTGCACTGCTGGGGGGTGGGGGTGCAGGGAGACAGGAATGGGGGCCTGCAGGCAGGTGCCCCTGACTGGTGGGGGTGCAGGGAGACAGGAGTGGGGGCCTGCTGGCAGGTGCCTCTGACTGGTGGGGGGTGGGGGTACAGGGAGACAGGAGTGGGGGACTGGTGGAGGGTGCCCTGCACTGCTGGGGGGTGGGGGTGCAGGGAGACAGGAGTGGGGGCCTGCTGGCAGGTGCCCCTGACTGGTGGGGTGCAGGGAGACAGGAGTGGGGGCCTGCTGGCAGGTGCCCCAGACTGGTGGGGGGTGGGGGTGCAGGGAGACAGGAGTGGGGGCCTGGTGGAGGGTGCCCTGCACTGCTGGGGGGTGGGGGTGCAGGGAGACAGGAGTGGGGGCCTGCTGGCAGGTGCCCCTGACTGGTGGGGGGTGGGGGTGCAGGGAGACAGGAGTGGGGGCCTGGTGGAGGGTGCCCTGCACTGCTGGGGGGTGGGGGTGCAGGGGGACATGAGTTGGACATGAGTGGGGGCCTGGTGGAGGGTTCCCCTGGATGCAGGGGGATGGGGGTGCAGGGTGGACAGGAGTGGGGCCCTGTTGGAGGGTGCCCTACAGTGCTGGGGGGTGGGGGTGCTGGGAGACATGAGTTGGACATGAGTGGGGTCCTGGTGGAGGGTGCCCCTGGATGCAGCGGGGTGGGGGTGCTGGGAGACATGTGTGGGGGCCTGGTGGAGGGTGCCCTGCACTGCTGGGGGGTGGGGCTGCAGGGAGACAGGAGTGGGGGCCTGCTGGCAGGTGCCCCTAACTGGTGGGGGGTGGGGGTGCAGGGGGACAGGAGTGGGGGCCTGGTGCAATGTGCCCTGCACTGCTGGGGGGTGGGGGTGCAGGGAGACAGGAGGGGGGCCTGCTGGCAGGTGCCCCTGACTGGTGGGGGGTGGGGGTGCAGGGAGACAGGAGTAGGGGCCTGGTGGAGGGTGCCCTGCACTGCTCGGGGGTGGGGGTGCAGGGAGACAGGAGTGGGGGCCTGCTGGCAGGTGCCCCTGACTGGTGGGGGGTGAGGGTGCAGGGAGACAGGTGTGGGGGCCTGGTGGAGGGTGCCGTGCCCTGCTGGGGGGTGGGGGTTCAGGGAGACAGGAGTGGGGGCCTGCTGGCAGGTGCCGCTGACTGGTGGGGGGTGGGGGTGCAGGGAGACAGGAGTGGGGGCCTGGTGGAGGGTACCCCTGGATGCAGGGGGGTGTGGGTGCAGGGGGACAAGAGTGGGGCCTGGTGGAGGGTGCCCCTGACTGCAGGGGGTGCAGGGGGACAGGAGTGGGGGCCTGGTGGAGGGAGCCCCTGGATGCAGGGGGTGGGGGTGCAGGGGGACATTCCCCTTCACTGCTGGGGGGTGGGGGTGCAGGGAGACAGGAGTGGGGGCCTGCTGGCAGGTGCCCCTGACTGGTGGGGGGTGGGGGTGCTGGGAGACAGGAGTGGGGGCCTGCTGGCAGGTGCCCCTGACTGGTGGGGTGTGGGGGTGCAGGGAGACAGGAGTGGGGGCCTGCTGGAGGGTGCCCTGTACTGCTGGAGGGTGGGGGTGTAGGGAGACAGGAGTAGGGGCCTGCTGGCAGGTGCCGCTGACTGGTGGGGGGTGGGGGTGCAGGGAGACAGGAGTGGGGGCCTGGTAGAGGGTACCCCTGGATGCAGGGGGGTGTGGGTGCAGGGGGACAAGAGTGGGGCCTGGTGGAGGGTGCCCCTGACTGGAGGGGGTGCAGGGGGACAGGAGTGGGGGCCTGGTGGAGGGTGCCCCTGGATGCAGGGGGGTGGGGGTGCAGGGGGACAGGAGTGGGGGCCTGGTGGAGGGTGCCCCTGGATGCAGGGGGTGGGGGTGCAGGGGGACATTCCCCTTCACTGCTGGGGGGTGGGGGTGCAGGGAGACAGGAGTGGGGGCCTGGTGGAGGGTGCCCTGCACTGCTGGGGGGTGAGGGTTCAGGGGGATAGGAGTGGGGGCCTGCTGGCAGGTGCCGCTGACTGGTGGGGGGTGGGGGTGCAGGGAGACAGGAGTGGGGGCCTGGTGGAGGGTACCCCTGACTGCTGGGGGGTGGTGGTGCAGGGAGACAGGAGTGGGGGCCTGCTGGCAGGTGCCCCTGACTGGTGGGATGTGGGGGTGCAGGGAGACAGGAGTGGGGGCCTGGTGGAGGGTGCCCTGCACTGCTGGGGGGGAGCAGGGAGACAGGAGTGGGGGCCTGCTGGCAGGTGCCCCTGACTGGTGGGGGGTGGGGTGCAGGGAGACAGGAGTTGGACATGAGTGGGGCCTGGTGGAGGGTGCCCTGCACTGCTGGGGGGTGGGGTGCAGGGAGACAGGAGTGGGGGCCTGCTGGCAGGTGCCCCTGACTGGTGGGGGGTGGGGGTGCAGGGAGACAGGAGTGGGGGCCTGGTGGAGGGAGCCCTGCACTGCTGGGGCGTGGGGGTGCAGGGAGACAGGAGTGAGGGCCTGCTGGCAGGTGCCCCTGACTGGTGGGGGTGGGAGTGCAGGGAGACAGGAGTGGGGGCCTGGTGGAGGGTGCCCTGCACTGCTGGGGGGTGGGGGTTCAGGGGGACAGGAGTGGGGGCCTGCTGGCAGGTGCCGCTGACTGGTGGGGGGTGGGGGTGCAGGGAGACAGGAGTGGGGGCCTGGTGGAGGGTACCCCTGGATGCAGGGGGGTGTGGGTGCAGGGGGACAGGTTTGGGGCCTGGTGGAGGGTGCCCCTGACTGGAGGGAGTGCAGGGGGACTGGAGTGGGGGCCTGGTGGAGGGTGCCCCTGGATGCAGGGGGGTGGGGGTGCAGGGGGACAGGAGTGGGGGCCTGGTGGAGGGTACCCCTGGATGCAGGGGGTGGGGGTGCAGGGGGACATTCCCCTTCACTGCTGGGGGGTGGGGGTGCAGGGAGACAGGAGTGGGGGCCTGCTGGCAGGTGCCCCTGACTGGTGGGGGTGGGGGTGCAGGGAGACAGGAGTGGGGGCCTGCTGGCAGGTGCCCCTGACTGGTGGGGTGTGGGGGTGCAGGGAGACAGGAGTGGGGGCCTGCTGGAGGGTGCCCTGCACTGCTGGAGGGTGGGGGTGTAGCGAGACAGAAGTGGGGGCCTGCTGGCAGGTGCCCCTGACTGGTGGGGGGTGGGGGTGCAGGGAGACAGGAGTGGGGGCCTGCTGGCAGGTGCCCCTGACTGCTGGGGGGTGGTGGTGCAGGGAGACAGGAGTGGGGGCCTGCTGGCAGGTGCCCCTGACTGGTGGGATGTGGGGGTGCAGGGAGACAGGAGTGGGGGCCTGGTGGAGGGTGCCCTGCACTGCTGGGGGGGAGCAGGGAGACAGGAGTGGGGGCCTGCTGGCAGGTGCCCCTGACTTGTGGGGGGTGGGGTGCAGGGAGACAGGAGTTGGACATGAGTGGGGACTGGTGGAGGGTGCCCTGCACTGCTGGGGGGTGGGGTGCAGGGAGACAGGAGTGGGGGCCTGCTGGCAGGTGCCCCTGACTGGTGGGGGGTGGGGGTGCAGGGAGACAGGAGTGGGGGCCTGGTGGAGGGTGCCCTGCACTGCTGGGGGGTGGGGGTGCAGGGAGACAGGAGTGAGGGCCTGCTGGCAGGTGCCCCTAACTGGTGGGGGGTGGAAGTGCAGGGAGACAGGAGTGGGGGCCTGGTGGAGGGTGCCCTGCACTGCTGGGGGGTGGGGGTTCAGGGAGACAGGAGTGGGGGCCTGCTGGCAGGTGCCGCTGACTGGTGGGGGTGCAGGGAGACAGGAGTGGGGGCCTGGTGGAGGGTACCCCTGGATGCAGGGGGGTGTGGGTGCAGGGGGACAGGAGTGGGGCCTGGTGGAGGGTGCCCCTGACTGGAGGGGGTACAGGGGGACAGGAGTGGGGGCCTGGTGGAGGGTGCCCCTGGATGCAGGGGGGTGAGGGTGCAGGGGGACAGGAGTGGGGGCCTGGTGGAGGGTGCCCCTGGATGCAGGGGGTGGGGGTGCAGGGGGACATTCCCCTTCACTGCTGGGGGGTGGGGGTGCAGGGAGACAGGAGTGGGGGCCTGCTGGCAGGTGCCCCTGACTGGTGGGGGGTGGGGGTGCAGGGAGACATGAGTGGGGGCCTGGTGGAGGGTGCCCTGCACTGCTGGGGGGTGGTGGTGCAGGGAGACAGGAATGGGGGCTTGCTGGCAGGTGCCCCTGACTGGTGGGATGTGGGGGTGCAGGGAGACAGGAGTGGGGGCCTGGTGGAGGGTGCCCTGCACTGCTGGGGGGTGGGGGTGCATGGAGACACGAGTGGGGGCCTGCTGGCAGGTGCCCCTGACTGGTGGGAGGTGGGGTGCAGGGAGATAGGAGTTGGACATGAGTGGGGCCTGGTGGAGGGTGCCCTGCACTGCTGGGGGTGGGGGTGCAGGGAGACAGGAGTGGGGGCCTGCTGGCAGGTGCCCCTGACTGGTGGGTGGTGGGGGTGCAGGGAGACAGGAGTGGGGGCCTGGTGGAGGGTGCCCTGCACTGCTGGGGGTGGGGGTGCAGGGAGACAGGAGTGAGGGCCTGCTGGCAGGTGCCCCTGACTGGTGGGGGGTGGGAGTGCAGGGAAACAGGAGTGGGGGCCTGGTGGAGGGTGCCCTGCACTGCTGGGGTGTGGGGGTGCAGGGAGACAGGAGTGGGGGCCTGCTGGCAGGTGCCCCTGACTGGTGGGGGGTGGGGGTGCAGGGAGACAGGAGTGGGGGCCTGGTGCAATGTGCCCTGCACTGCTGGGGGGTGGGGGTGCAGGGAGACAGGAGGGGGGCCTGCTGGCAGGTGCCCCTGACTGGTGGGGGGTGGGGGTGCAGGGAGACAGGAGTAGGGGCCTGGTGGAGGGTGCCCTGCACTGCTCGGGGGTGGGGGTGCAGGGAGACAGGAGTGGGGGCCTGCTGGCAGGTGCCCCTGACTGGTGGGGGGTGAGGGTGCAGGGAGACAGGTGTGGGGGCCTGGTGGAGGGTGCCGTGCACTGCTGGGGGGTGGGGGTTCAGGGAGACAGGAGTGGGGGCCTGCTGGCAGGTGCCGCTGACTGGTGGGGGGTGGGGGTGCAGGGAGACAGGAGTGGGGGCCTGGTGGAGGGTACCCCTGGATGCAGGGGGGTGTGGGTGCAGGGGGACAAGAGTGGGGCCTGGTGGAGGGTGCCCCTGACTGGAGGGGGTGCAGGGGGACAGGAGTGGGGGCCTGGTGGAGGGAGCCCCTGGATGCAGGGGGTGGGGGTGCAGGGGGACATTCCCCTTCACTGCTGGGGGGTGGGGGTGCAGGGAGACAGGAGTGGGGGCCTGCTGGCAGGTGCCCCTGACTGGTGGGGGGTGGGGGTGCTGGGAGACAGGAGTGGGGGCCTGCTGGCAGGTGCCCCTGACTGGTGGGGTGTGGGGGTGCAGGGAGACAGGAGTGGGGGCCTGCTGGAGGGTGCCCTGTTCTGCTGGAGGGTGGGGGTGTAGGGAGACAGGAGTGGGGGCCTGCTGGCAGGTGCCGCTGACTGGTGGGGGGTGGGGGTGCAGGGAGACAGGAGTGGGGGCCTGGTGGAGGGTACCCCTGGATGCAGGGGGGTGTGGGTGCAGGGGGACAAGAGTGGGGCCTGGTGGAGGGTGCCCCTGACTGGAGGGGGTGCAGGGGGACAGGAGTGGGGGCCTGGTGGAGGGTACCCCTGGATGCAGGGGGGTGGGGGTGCAGGGGGACAGGAGTGGGGGCCTGGTGGAGGGTGCCCCTGGATGCAGGGGGTGGGGGTGCAGGGTGACATTCCCCTTCACTGCTGGGGGGTGGGGGTGCAGGGAGACAGGAGTGGGGGCCTGGTGGAGGGTGCCCTGCACTGCTGGGGGGTGAGGGTTCAGGGGGATAGGAGTGGGGGCCTGCTGGCAGGTGCCGCTGACTGGTGGGGGTTGGGGGTGCAGGGAGACAGGAGTGGGGGCCTGGTGGAGGGTACCCCTGACTGCTGGGGGGTGGTGGTGCAGGGAGACAGGAGTGGGGGCCTGCTGGCAGGTGCCCCTGACTGGTGGGATGTGGGGGTGCAGGGAGACAGGAGTGGGGGCCTGGTGGAGGGTGCCCTGCACTGCTGGGGGGGAGCAGGGAGACAGGAGTGGGGGCCTGCTGGCAGGTGCCCCTGACTGGTGGGGGGTGGGGTGCAGGGAGACAGGAGTTGGACATGAGTGGGGCCTGGTGGAGGGTGCCCTGCACTGCTGGGGGGTGGGGTGCAGGGAGACAGGAGTGGGGGCCTGCTGGCAGGTGCCCCTGACTGGTGGGGGGTGGGGGTGCAGGGAGACAGGAGTGGGGGCCTGGTGGAGGGAGCCCTGCACTGCTGGGGCGTGGGGGTGCAGGGAGACAGGAGTGAGGGCCTGCTGGCAGGTGCCCCTGACTGGTGGGGGTGGGAGTGCAGGGAGACAGGAGTGGGGGCCTGGTGGAGGGTGCCCTGCACTGCTGGGGGGTGGGGGTTCAGGGGGACAGGAGTGGGGGCCTGCTGGCAGGTGCCGCTGACTGGTGGGGGGTGGGGGTGCAGGGAGACAGGAGTGGGGGCCTGGTGGAGGGTACCCCTGGATGCAGGGGGGTGTGGGTGCAGGGGGACAGGTTTGGGGCCTGGTGGAGGGTGCCCCTGACTGGAGGGAGTGCAGGGGGACTGGAGTGGGGGCCTGGTGGAGGGTGCCCCTGGATGCAGGGGGGTGGGGGTGCTGGGGGACAGGAGTGGGGGCCTGGTGGAGGGTACCCCTGGATGCAGGGGGTGGGGGTGCAGGGGGACATTCCCCTTCACTGCTGGGGGGTGGGGGTGCAGGGAGACAGGAGTGGGGGCCTGCTGGCAGGTGCCCCTGACTGGTGGGGGTGGGGGTGCAGGGAGACAGGAGTGGGGGCCTGCTGGCAGGTGCCCCTGACTGGTGGGGTGTGGGGGTGCAGGGAGACAGGAGTGGGGGCCTGCTGGAGGGTGCCCTGCACTGCTGGAGGGTGGGGGTGTAGCGAGACAGAAGTGGGGGCCTGCTGGCAGGTGCCCCTGACTGGTGGGGGGTGGGGGTGCAGGGAGACAGGAGTGGGGGCCTGCTGGCAGGTGCCCCTGACTGCTGGGGGGTGGTGGTGCAGGGAGACAGGAGTGGGGGCCTGCTGGCAGGTGCCCCTGACTGGTGGGATGTGGGGGTGCAGGGAGACAGGAGTGGGGGCCTGGTGGAGGGTGCCCTGCACTGCTGGGGGGGAGCAGGGAGACAGGAGTGGGGGCCTGCTGGCAGGTGCCCCTGACTTGTGGGGGGTGGGGTGCAGGGAGACAGGAGTTGGACATGAGTGGGGACTGGTGGAGGGTGCCCTGCACTGCTGGGGGGTGGGGTGCAGGGAGACAGGAGTGGGGGCCTGCTGGCAGGTGCCCCTGACTGGTGGGGGGTGGGGGTGCAGGGAGACAGGAGTGGGGGCCTGGTGGAGGGTGCCCTGCACTGCTGGGGGGTGGGGGTGCAGGGAGACAGGAGTGAGGGCCTGCTGGCAGGTGCCCCTAACTGGTGGGGGGTGGAAGTGCAGGGAGACAGGAGTGGGGGCCTGGTGGAGGGTGCCCTGCACTGCTGGGGGGTGGGGGTTCAGGGAGACAGGAGTGGGGGCCTGCTGGCAGGTGCCGCTGACTGGTGGGGGTGCAGGGAGACAGGAGTGGGGGCCTGGTGGAGGGTACCCCTGGATGCAGGGGGGTGTGGGTGCAGGGGGACAGGAGTGGGGCCTGGTGGAGGGTGCCCCTGACTGGAGGGGGTGCAGGGGGACAGGAGTGGGGGCCTGGTGGCAGGTGCCCCTGACTGGTGGGATGTGGGGGTGCAGGGAGACAGGAGTGGGGGCCTGGTGGAGGGTGCCCTGCACTGCTGGGGGGGAGCAGGGAGACAGGAGTGGGGGCCTGCTGGCAGGTGCCCCTGACTTGTGGGGGGTGGGGTGCAGGGAGACAGGAGTTGGACATGAGTGGGGACTGGTGGAGGGTGCCCTGCACTGCTGGGGGGTGGGGTGCAGGGAGACAGGAGTGGGGGCCTGCTGGCAGGTGCCCCTGACTGGTGGGGGGTGGGGGTGCAGGGAGACAGGAGTGGGGGCCTGGTGGAGGGTGCCCTGCACTGCTGGGGGGTGGGGGTGCAGGGAGACAGGAGTGAGGGCCTGCTGGCAGGTGCCCCTAACTGGTGGGGGGTGGAAGTGCAGGGAGACAGGAGTGGGGGCCTGGTGGAGGGTGCCCTGCACTGCTGGGGGGTGGGGGTTCAGGGAGACAGGAGTGGGGGCCTGCTGGCAGGTGCCGCTGACTGGTGGGGGTGCAGGGAGACAGGAGTGGGGGCCTGGTGGAG
Organism: Ambystoma mexicanum; assembly: GCF_040938575.1. Taxonomy (NCBI): domain Eukaryota; kingdom Metazoa; phylum Chordata; class Amphibia; order Caudata; family Ambystomatidae; genus Ambystoma; species Ambystoma mexicanum. The sequence continues at coordinate 292,795,963 of NC_090922.1, forward strand.
GGTACCCCTGGATGCAGGGGGGTGTGGGTGCAGGGGGACAGGAGTGGGGCCTGGTGGAGGGTGCCCCTGACTGGAGGGGGTGCAGGGGGACAGGAGTGGGGGCCTGGTGGAGGGTGCCCCTGGATGCAGGGGGGTGAGGTTGCAGGGGGACAGGAGTGGGGGCCTGGTGGAGGGTGCCCCTGGATGCAGGGGGTGGGGGTGCAGGGGGACATACCCCTTCACTGCTGGGGGGTGGGGGTGCAGGGAGACAGGAGTGGGGGCCTGCTGGCAGGTGCCCCTGACTGGTGGGGGGTGGGGGTGCAGGGAGACATGAGTGGGGGCCTGGTGGAGGGTGCCCTGCACTGCTGGGGGGTGGTGGTGCAGGGAGACAGGAATGGGGGCTTGCTGGCAGGTGCCCCTGACTGGTGGGATGTGGGGGTGCAGGGAGACAGGAGTGGGGGCCTGGTGGAGGGTGCCCTGCACTGCTGGGGGGTGGGGGTGCATGGAGACAGGAGTGGGGGCCTGCTGGCAGGTGCCCCTGACTGGTGGGAGGTGGGGTGCAGGGAGATAGGAGTTGGACATGAGTGGGGCCTGGTGGAGGGTGCCCTGCACTGCTGGGGGTGGGGGTGCAGGGAGACAGGAGTGGGGGCATGCTGGCAGGTGCCCCTGACTGGTGGGTGGTGGGGGTGCAGGGAGACAGGAGTGGGGGCCTGGTGGAGGGTGCCCTGCACTGCTGGGGGTGGGGGTGCAGGGAGACAGGAGTGAGGGCCTGCTGGCAGGTGCCCCTGACTGGTGGGGGGTGGGAGTGCAGGGAAACAGGAGTGGGGGCCTGGTGGAGGGTGCCCTGCACTGCTGGGGTGTGGGGGTGCAGGGAGACAGGAGTGGGGGCCTGCTGGCAGGTGCCCTGACTGGTGGGGGGTGGGGGTGCAGGGAGACAGGAGTGGGGGCCTGCTGGCAGGTGCCCCTGACTGGTGGGGTGTGGGGGTGCAGGGAGACAGGAGTGGGGGCCTGGTGGAGGGTACCCTGCACTGCTGTGGGGTGGGGGTGCAGGGAGACAGGAGTGGGGGCCTGCTGCCAGGTGCCCCTGACTGGTGGGGGTGCAGAGAGACAGGAGTGGGGGCCTGCTGGCAGGTGCCCCTGACTGTTGGGGGGTGGGGGTGCAAGGAGACAGGAGTGGGGGCCTGGTGGAGGGTGCCCTGCACTGCTGGGGGGTGGGGGTGCAGGGAGACAGGAGTGGGGGCCTGCTGGCAGGTGCCCCTGACTGGTGGGGGGTGGGGGTGCAGGGAGACAGGAGTGGGGGCCTGCTGGAGGGTGCCCTGCACTGCTGGGGGTAGGGGTGCAGGGGGACATGAGTTGGACATGAGTGGGGGCCTGGTGGAGGGTGCCCCTGGTTGCAGGGGGGTGGGGGTGCAGGGAGACATGAGTTGGACATGAGTGGGGGCATGGTGGAGGGGGCCCCTGGATGCAGGGGGGTGGGGGTGCTGGGAGACATGTGTGGGGGCCTGGTGGAGGGTGCCCTGCACTGCTGGGGGGTGGGGCTGCAGGGTGACAGGAGTGGGGGCCTGCTGGCAGGTGCCCCTGACTGCTGGAGGGTGCAGGGAGACAGGAGGGGGGGCCTGCTGGAAGGTGTCCCTGACTGCTGGGGGGTGGGGGTGCAGGGAGTCAGGAGTGGGGGCCTGTTGGAGGGTGCCCTGCACTGCTGGGCGGTGGGGGTGCAGGGAGACAGGAGTGGGGGCCTGCTGGCAGGGGCCCCTGACTGGTGGGGGGTGGGGGTGCAGGGAGACAGGAGTGGGGGCCTGGTGGAGGGTGCCTTGCACTGCTGGGGGGTGGGGGTGCAGGGAGACAGGAGTGGGGGCCTGCTGGAAGGTGCCCCTGACTGGTGGGGGATGGGGGTGCAGGGAGACAGGAGTGGGGGCCTGGTGGAGGGGGCTCCTGGATGCAGGGGGGTGGGGGTGCAGGGGGATAGGAGTGGGGGCCTGGTGGAGGGTGCCCCTGACTGGTGGGGGGTGGGGGTGCAGGGGGACAGGAGTGGAGGCCTGGTGGAGGGTGCCCCTGGATGCAGGGGGGTGGGGGTGCAGGGAGACAGGAGTGGGGGCCTGGTGGAGGGTACCCCTGGATGCAGGGGGGTGGGAGTGCAGGGGGACAGGAGTGGGGGCCTGGTGGAGGGTGCCCTGCACTGCTGGGGGGTGGGGTGCAGGGAGACAGGAGTGGGGGCCTGGTGGAGGGTGCCCTGCACTGCTGGGGGGTGGGGCTGCAGGGTGACAGGAGTGGGGGCCTGCTGGCAGGTGTCCCTAACTGCTGGGGGGTGGGGGTGCAGGGAGTCAGGAGTGGGGGCCTGTTGGAGGGTGCCCTGCACTGCTGGGTGGTGGGGGTGCAGGGAGACAGGAGTGGGGGCCTGCTGGCAGGGGCCCCTGACTGGTGGGGGGTGGGGGTGCAGGGAGACAGGAGTGGGGGCCTGGTGGAGGGTGCCTTGCACTGCTGGGGGGTGGGGGTGCAGGGAGACAGGAGTGGGGGCCTGCTGGAAGGTGCCCCTGACTGGTGGGGGATGGGGGTGCAGGGAGACAGGAGTGGGGGCCTGGTGGAGGGGGCTCCTGGATGCAGGGGGGTGGGGGTGCAGGGGGATAGGAGTGGGGGCCTGGTGGAGGGTGCCCCTGACTGGTGGGGGGTGGGGGTGCAGGGAGACAGGAGTGGGGGCCTGCTGGCAGGTGCCCCTGACTGGTGGGGTGTGGGGGTGCAGGGAGACAGGAGTGGGGGCCTGGTGGAGGGTACCCTGCACTGCTGTGGGGTGGGGGTGCAGGGAGACAGGAGTGGGGGCCTGCTGCCAGGTGCCCCTGACTGGTGGGGGTGCAGAGAGACAAGAGTGGGGGCCTGCTGGCAGGTGCCCCTGACTGTTGGGGGGTGGGGGTGCAAGGAGACAGGAGTGGGGGCCTGGTGGAGGGTGCCCTGCACTGCTGGGGGGTGGGGGTGCAGGGGGACATGAGTTGGACATGAGTGGGGGCCTGGTGGAGGGTGCCCCTGGTTGCAGGGAGGTGGGGGTGCAGGGAGACATGAGTTGGACATGAGTGGGGGCATGGTGGAGGGGGCCCCTGGATGCAGGGGGGTGGGGGTGCTGGGAGACATGTGTGGGGGCCTGGTGGAGGGTGCCCTGCACTGCTGGGGGGTGGGGGTGCAGGGAGACAGGAGTGGGGGCCTGCTGGCAGGTGCCCCTGACTGCTGGGGGGTGCAGGGAGACAGGAGTGGGGGCCTGCTGGCAGGTGTCCCTGACTGCTGGGGGGTGGGGGTGCAGGGAGTCAGGAGTGGGGGCCTGTTGGAGGGTGCCCTGCACTGCTGGGCGGTGGGGGTGCAGGGAGACAGGAGTGGGGGCCTGCTGGCAGGGGCCCCTGACTGGTGGGGGGTGGGGGTGCAGGGAGACAGGAGTGGGGGCCTGGTGGAGGGTGCCTTGCACTGCTGGGGGGTGGGGGTGCAGGGAGACAGGAGTGGGGGCCTGCTGGAAGGTGCCCCTGACTGGTGGGGGATGGGGGTGCAGGGAGACAGGAGTGGGGGCCTGGTGGAGGGGGCTCCTGGATGCAGGGGGGTGGGGGTGCAGGGGGATAGGAGTGGGGGCCTGGTGGAGGGTGCCCCTGACTGGTGGGGGGTGGGGGTGCAGGGGGACAGGAGTGGAGGCCTGGTGGAGGGTGCCCCTGGATGCAGGGGGGTGGGGGTGCAGGGAGACAGGAGTGGGGGCCTGGTGGAGGGTGGCCCTGGATGCAGGGGGGTGGGAGTGCAGGGGGACAGGAGTGGGGGCCTGGTGGAGGGTGCCCTGCACTGCTGGGGGGTGGGGTGCAGGGAGACAGGAGTGGGGGCCTGCTGGAAGGTGCCCGTGACTGGTGGGGGGTGGGGGTGCAGGGAGACAGGAGTGGGGGCCTGGTGGAGGGTGCCTTGCACTGCTGGGGGGTGGGGGTGCAGGGAGACTGGAGTGGGGGCCTGCTGGAAGGTGCCCCTGACTGGTGGGGGATGGGGGTGCAGGGAGACGGGAGTGGGGGCCTGGTGGAGGGGGCTCCTGGATGCAGGGGGGGTGCAGGGGGATAGGAGTGGGGGCCTGGTGGAGGGTGCCCCTGACTGGTGGGGGGTGGGGGTGCAGGGGGACAGGAGTGAGGGCCTGGTGGAGGGTGCGCAGGGGGACAGGAGTGGGGGCCTAGTGGAGGGTGCCCCTGGATGCAGGGGGTGGGGGTGCAGGGGGACAGGAGTGGGGGCCTGGTGGAGGGTGCCCTGCACTGCTGGGGGGTGGGGGTGCAGAGAGGCAGGAGTGGGGGCCTGCTGGCAGGTGCCCCTGACTGGTGGGGGGTAGGGGTGCAGGGAGACAGGAGTGGGGGCCTGCTGGCAGGTGCCCCTGACTGGTGGGGGGTGGGGGTGAAGGGAGACAGGAGTGGGGGCCTGGTGGATGGTGCCCTGCACTGCTGGGGGTGGGGGTGCAGGGAGACAGGAGTGAGGGCCTGCTGGCAGGTGCCCCTGACTGGTGGAGGGTGGGAGTGCAGGGAAACAGGAGTGGGGGCCTGGTGGAGGGTGCCCTGCACTGCTGGGGTGTGGGGGTGTAGGGAGACCGGAGTGGGGGCCTGCTGGCAGGTGCCCCTGACTGGTGGGGGGTGGGGGTGCAGGGAGACAGGAGTGGGGGCCTGCTGGCAGGTGCCCCTGACTGGTGGGGTGTGGGGGTGTAGGGAGACAGGAGTGGGGGCCTGGTGGAGGGTACCCTGCACTGCTGTGGGGTGGGGGTGCAGGGAGACAGGAGTGGGGGCCTGCTGCCAGGTGCCCCTGACTGGTGGGGGTGCAGAGAGACAGGAGTGGGGGCCTGCTGGCAGGTGCCCCTGACTGTTGGGGGGTGGGGTGCAAGGAGACAGGAGTGGGGGCCTGGTGGAGGGTGCCCTGCACTGCTGGGGGGTGGGGGTGCAGGGAGACAGGAGTGGGGGCCTGCTGGCAGGTGCCCCTGACTGGTGGGGGTTGGGGGTGCAGGGAGACAGGAGTGGGGGCCTGCTGGAGGGTGCCCTGCACTGCTGGGGGGTAGGGGTGCAGGGGGACATGAGTTGGACATGAGTGGGGGCCTGGTGGAGGGTGCCCCTGGTTGCAGGGAGGTGGGGGTGCAGGGAGACATGAGTTGGACATGAGTGGGGGCATGGTGGAGGTGGCCCCTGGATGCAGGGGGGTGGGGGTGCTGGGAGACATGTGTGGGGGCCTGGTGGAGGGTGCCCTGCACTGCTGGGGGGTGGGGGTGCAGGGAGACAGGAGTGGGGGCCTGCTGGCAGGTGCCCCTGACTGCTGGGGGGTGCAGGGAGACAGGAGTGGGGGCCTGCTGGCAGGTGCCCCTGACTGCTGGGGGGTGGGGGTGCAGGGAGTCAGGAGTGGGGGCCTGTTGGAGGGTGCCCTGCACTGCTGGGGGGTGGGGGTGCAGGGAGACAGGAGTGGGGGCCTGCTGGCAGGGGCCCCTGACTGGTGGGGGGTGGGGGTGCAGGGAGACAGGAGTGGGGGCCTGGTGGAGGGTGCCTTGCACTGCTGGGGGTGGGGGTGCAGGGAGACAGGAGTGGGGGCCTGCTGGAAGGTGCCCCTGACTGGTGGGGGATGGGGGTGCAGGGAGACAGGAGTGGGGGCCTGGTGGAGGGGGCTCCTGGATGCAGGGGGGTGGGGGTGCAGGGGGATAGGAGTGGGGGCCTGGTGGAGGGTGCCCCTGACTGGTGGGGGTGCAGGGGGACAGGAGTGGAGGCCTGGTGGAGGGTGCCCCTGGATGCAGGGGGGTGGGGGTGCAGGGGGACAGGAGTGGGGGCCTGGTGGAGGGTGCCCCTGGATGCAGGGGGGTGGGAGTGCAGGGGGACAGGAGTGGGGGCCTGGTGGAGGGTGCCCTGCACTGCTGGGGGGTGGGGTGCAGGGAGACAGGAGTGGGGGCCTGCTGGAAGGTGCCCCTGACTGGTGGGGGGTGGGGGTGCAGGGAGACAGGAGTGGGGGCCTGGTGGAGGGTGCCTTGGACTGCTGGGGGGCGGGGGTGCAGGGAGACTGGAGTGGGGGCCTGCTGGAAGGTGCCCCTGACTGGTGGGGGATGGGGGTGCAGGGAGACGGGAGTGGGGGCCTGGTGGAGGGGGCTCCTGGATGCAGGGAGGGTGCAGGGGGATAGGAGTGGGGGCCTGGTGGAGGGTGCCCCTGACTGGTGGGGGGTGGGGGTGCAGGGGGACAGGAGTGAGGGCCTGGTGGAGGGTGCGCAGGGGGACAGGAGTGGGGGCCTGGTGGAGGGTGCCCCTGGATGCAGGCGGTGGGGGTGCAGGGGGACAGGAGTGGGGGCCTGGTGGAGGGTGCCCTGCACTGCTGGGGGGTGGGGGTGCAGGGAGACAGGAGTGGGGGCCTGCTGGCAGGTGCCCCTGACTGGTGGGGGGTAAGGGTGCAGGGAGACAGGAGTGGGGGCCTGCTGGCAGGTGCCCCTGACTGGTGGGGGTGGGTGTGAAGGGAGACAGGAGTGGGGGCCTGGTGGAGGGTGCCCTGCACTGCTGGGGGTGGGGGTGCAGGGAGACAGGAGTGGGGGCCTGCTGGCAGGTGCCCCTGACTGGTGGGATGTGGGGGTGCAGGGAGACAGGATTGGGGGCCTGGTGGAGGGTGCCCTGCACTGCTGGGGGGTGGGGGTGCAGGGAGGCAGGAGTGGGGGCCTGCTGGCAGGTGCCCCTGACTGGTGGGGGGTGGGAGTGCAGGGAGACAGGAGATGGACATGAGTGGGGTCTGGTGGAGGGTGTCCTGCACTGCTGGGGGGTGGGGGTACAGGGAGACAGGAGTGGGGGACTGCTGGCAGGTGCCCCTGACTGGTGGGGGGTGGGGGTGCAGGGAGACAGGAGTGAGGGCCTGGTGGAGGGTGCCCTGCACTGCTGGGGGGTGGGGGTGCAGGGAGACAGGAGTGGGGACCTGCTGGCAGGTGCCCCTGACTGATGGGGGTGGGGTGCAGGGAGACAGGAGTGGGGGCCTGGTGGAGGGTGCCTTGCACTGCCGGGGGGTGGGGGTGCAGGGAGACAGGAGTGGGGGCCTGCTGGAAGGTGCCCCTGACTGGTGGGGGATGGGGGTGCAGGGAGACAGGAGTGGGGGCCTGCTGGCAGGTGCCCCTGACTGGTGGGGGGTGGGGGTGCAGGGAGACAGGAGTGGGGGCCTGGTGGAGGGTGCCCTGCACTGCTGGGGGGTGGGAGTGCAGGGGGACATGAGTTGGACATGAGTGGGGGCCTGGTGGAGGGTGCCCCTGGATGCAGGGGGTGGGGGTGCAGGGGGACAGGAGTGGGGGCCTGGTGGAGGGTGCCCTGCAGTGCTGGGGGGTGGGGGTGCAGGGAGACAGGAGTGGGGGCCTGCTGGCAGGTGCCCATGACTTGTGGGGGTGCAGGGAGACAGGAGTGGGGGCCTGGTGGAGGGTGCCCTGCACTGCTGTGGGTGGGGGTGCAGGGAGACAGGAGTGGGGGCCTGCTGGCAGGTGCCCCTGACTGGTGGGGGGTGGAGGTGCAGCGAGACAGGAGTGGGGGCCTGGTGGAGGTTTCCCCTGGATGCAGGGGGATGGGGGTGCAGGGGGACAGGAGTGGGGGCCTGGTGGAGGGTGCCCCTGACTGGTGGGGGGTGGAGGTGCAGGGGGACAGGAGTGGGGGCCTGGTGGAGGGTGCCCCTGGATGCAGGGGGGTGGGTGTGCAGGGGGACAGGAGTGGGGGCCTGTTGGAGGGTGCCCCTGGATGCAGGGGAGTGGGGGTGCAGGGGGACAGGAGTGGGGGCCTGGTGGAGGGTGTGCCTGGATGCTGGGGGGTGGGGGTGCTCGGAGACATGCGTTGGTGGGCAGTAGTGCAAGGTGACATGTGGGTTGGCTGCGGGGCATGGCCATGGTGGATGGGTTTCTTAAACAGTCTGCAATATTTGTATAAGTGTGTGTCTGTTCAAAATGTTCAAAATGTTCAGAATGCTTCCCCATGTGCTAGCGACCTGAAATTTGGCATGTGTGTAGGTTGCATGGTGTAGACAATGGGAAACGTATAATACATACATTTTACTAATTATCTTTTATTTTAGTATTTTCTTTAGCAGTCTGCAATGCTTGCATATGTATGTGTTTCTGTTTGAAATGTTCAGCATACTTCCCAACATGCTACAAACCTGTAATTTGAAATATATATTTCTCTGATTTTGTTAATTTTTTTAAGCAGTTTATAAGCAGTCTGCAATGCTTAGGTAGGTGTATGTGTGTGTGCTCGCAATGTTTCATTACATGCTACACACTCGAAATTTGGCACGTGGGCAGGTTACATGGTTTAGACAATGTAAATTGTACATTATTTACATTTTTAAAGCAGTTTGCAATTCTTCGATAAGTGTATTTGTCTGTTCAAAATGTTCAGAATGCTTCCCCACATGCTAGAGAACCGATATTTGACATGTGGGCAGGTTCCATGGTTTAGACTATGTAGATAGTATATAATCTACATTTTTCAAATTTCTATTTTTCATAAGCGGCTGCATTGCTTGGATATTTCTGTTCGAAATGTTCAGCATACTTGCCAACATGCTACAAACCTGACATTAGGCCAGTGGGTGAGCTGCATGGTGCACACTACGTGAACATTATAAAGTTTGCATTTTTCTAACTATGTATGTTTAAGCTTTTTTAATCAGTTTTCAATGCTTGGATATGTGTGTGTTTCTGTTCAAAATTTTCAGCATACTTCCCAACATGCTAGACACCTGAACTTTGACATGTCGGTAGGTTGCATGGTATAGACAGTGGTAAACATATAAAATATGAATTTGTATAATTTTGTGAATTTTTGTAAGGGTTTCTTAATCAGTTGGCAATGTTTGTATAAGTGTGTGTGTCTGTTCAAAATGTTCAGAATGCTTCCCCACGTGCTAGCGACCTGAAATTTGGCATGTGGGTAGGTTGCATGGTGTAGACAATGGGAAAATATAACATATACATTTTACTAACTATGTTTTGTTTAAGTATTTTCTTAAGCAGTCTGCAATGCTTGCATATGTGTGTGTTTCTGTTTGAAATGTTCAGCATAATTCCCAACAAACCTGTAATTTGGCATTTGGGTACGTTCTATGGTGCAGACAATATAAATATATTTTCCTCTGATTTTGTTAATTTTTGTAAGCAGTTTACAAGCAGTCTGCAATGCTTAGGTAGGTAAATGTGTGTGTGCTCGAAATGTTTAGAATGCTTCATCACATGCTACACACTTGAAATTTAGCATGTGCGCGGGTTACATGGTTTAGACAATGTACATAATTTATATTTTTAAAGTAGTCTGCAATGCTTCGATAAGTGTGTTTGTCTGCTCAAAATGTTCAGAATGCTTCCCCACATGCTAGAGACCCGATATTTGGCATGTGGGCAGGTTCCATATGTAAATATTATATAATATACATTTTTCAAATTTCTATTTTTTATTAGCAAGCTGCATTGCTTGGAAATTTGTGTTTTTCTGTTTGAAATGTTCAGCATACTTCCCAAAATGCTAAAACCCTGACATTTGGCCTGTGCGTGAGCTTTATGGTGCACACTATGTGAACATTATAAAATATGCATTTTTCTAACTATGTATTTTAAGCTTTTTTTAAGCGGTCTTCAATGCTTGGATATGTGCGTGTTTCTGTTCAAAATGTTCAGCATACTTCCCAACATGCTAGAAACCTGAGATTTGGCACCTGTGTAGGTTGAATGGTCTAGACAGTGGGAAACATAAAATATGAATTTGTCTAATTTTGTGAATTTTTGTAAGGGTTTCCTAAACAGTCTGCAATATTTGTATAAGTGTCTGTCTGTTCAAAATATTCAGAATGCTTTCCCACATGCTAGCGACCTGAAATTTGGCATGTGGGTAGGTTGCATTGTGTAGACAAAGGGAAACATATACAATATACATTTTACGAACTATGTTTTGTTTAAGTATTTTCTTAAGCAGTCTGCAATGCTTGCATATTTGTGTGTTTCTGTTTGAAATGTTCAGCATACTTCCCAACATGCTACAAACCTGACATTTGGCCTGTGGGTGAGCTGCATGGTGCACACTATGTGAACATTATAAAGTTTGCATTTTTCTAACTATGTATTTTTAAGCTTTTTTTAAGCAGTCTTCGATGCTTGGATATGTGCGTGTTTCTGTTCAAAATGTTCAGCATACTTCCCGACATGCTAGAAACCTGACATTAGGCATCTGGGTAGGTTGCATGGTGTAGACAGTGGGAAATATATAAAATATGCATTCTTCAAATTTTGTGAATATTTGAAAGGGTTTCTTAAACAGTCTGCAATGTTTGTATAAGTGTGTGTGTCTGTTCAAAATGTTCAGAATGCTTCCCCACGTGCTAGCAATCTGAAATGTGGCATGTGGGTAGGTTGCATGGTGTAGACAATGGGAAACATATAAAATATGCATTTTTCAAATTTTGTGAATTTTTGAAAGGGTTTCTTAAACAGTCTGTAATATTTGTATAAGTGTGTGGCTGTTCAAAATGTTCCGAATGCTTCCCCACGTGCTAGCCACCTGAAATTTGGCATGTGGGTAGGTTGCATGGTGTAGACAATGGGAAACGTATAATATATACATTTTACTAACTATCTTTTGTTTCAGTATTTTCTTAAGCAGTCTGCAATGCTTGGATATGTGTGTGTTTCTGTTTGAACTGTTCAGCATACTTCCCAACATGCTACAAACCTGTAATTTGGCATGTGGGTACGTTTTATGGTGCAGACAATATAAATATATATTTCTCTGATTTTGTTAATTTTTTAAAGCAGTTTATAAGCAGTCTGCAATGCTTAGGTAGGTGTATGTGTGTGTGCTCGAAATATTTAGAATGCTTGATTACATGCTACACACTTGAAATTTGGCACGTGGGCAGGTTACATGGTTTAGACAATGTAAATTGTATATTATTTACATTTTTAAAGCAGTTTGCAATTCTTCGATAAGTGCGTTTGCCTGTTCAAAATGTTCAGAATGCTTCCCCACATGCTAGAGAACCGATATTTGAGAACCTTCAGTTAGAGATGCAAAAAGGGGCCTGCGAGCCCCACGAATTCCGAGAGTCTGGACAGACGCATACGATCCTAGACCCATCCCTGCCGTTGTTTAATAAACAGCAGAACCACCTTGCTTCTTGTGTGTGTCTCATACTCATTTTTGGGATACGCGGGAGGAGTTGGGGCCTCCCAGCCCGGAGGTCCGCGGAAGGCCCAGCCGACCCCGGGAGAAACTCCCCGACAAGTTGGAGGCACTGCTGAGATCTGGTTACGATCTACCTTTTATTTTATTTTTCCGAGTACTCTCGTTGCGAGGAGGCCCGGCGGCGCGGCCCCCTCTGCCGCTGCCCCCTTTTTGAGGACTACAGGACCATCGCGGAACTGCGAGAAGACCGGACAGCGCAATCCGGATATTGGCCCTCAGGAGCTGGTTGAGAAGTATCCCGCCCGCGGTTGGCGAGTGTCCAGACGTGGTCCAGACGAGGAGAGGTGGCGAGCCGCTTGGAGGGGTGCACGCAGTTGAGCGGCCCCGCATCAAGAGAACTTGGTGAGTATGCCACACCCAACAAGCAATGTGAAATTGTGAGGGGGGGAGGAATGGAATAAGGGAGGTGAGAGGTGTTACCAAGGAGTGCGGCGAAGATTTGATAAATTAGTGTTGATGGTGAAGTGATTGGTAGCTGGACAAGTGCAAGGAGCAGTCCGCTACGCTACGAAGAAGAGTGGGCGGAGCACGAAAACATCACGTGCGACCACTCGTAGACACTGATTGGCCTAGGTCACGACCACCTGTAAGGGTGTTTGGGTGTGTGTATGTGTGCGGTTTCCTACGAATTGGTGATTATTGTTCAATGAGTAGATGAGGATCCCTATTGATCGAGCAACAAAACTCGATAGATAGATGACGTTTTCCTGTAGGCGGTAGCTAACTGGTTGCCTAAATACGGAAGATAATTGGCTGGTTAAGCCCTCCTGTTGAGGGGTGTATCACACGCGAGGCGACGCAGCATGCGCAGTCTGATTATATTATTGGTTACCTTGTTCCAGGCGTGACAAGAGGACAGCTGTGGGGTTAACAGGGATAAATACAAACATTTATTTCGAGCAATCAGAAGTATGAAAAGAATTTACCAGTAGTTTCGAAAGAGGTCGGTGACGTCACCCGTAGGGCTTTCATAGGATAACTCGACCACACAGCGTTGTTGAAGAGTGGTGTGGAAGCGAATAGTGGTAAGGGGGAGAGCACGGAGGTCAACGGTAACGATTAAATAGGGGCCAGGTGGAGAGGGGGACGTGACCGCGCACGGAGAACGCCGGCCACGACGAAGTGAGGAAGGAGGAGGAGGGGTGAAGAAAAGTGGGACGGCTGTATAAGCACGTCACAATGGGCACGCAGCCGCAGGGGGCTATGTGTGCCTCGGCCGCAGGGGGCCGTAACGGTTTTAGGTGAGAGAAACAAAGACAGAGAAAAGAATACATACTTGCAATCATTATATTTGACTGCTTTCTTTTTAGCGGATGATCGCAAGTCCCCAAAACTACGGGGCCAGGTAAAACATCTGAAATTGTATAGAGTTTATTATTAGCCAGGTAACGACTACCATATCGAGGGGAGCTAACAACACAGTGCTACCATGTCATACGGGATAGGATCGGGAGGGTGGGGGAACACCCTCACTACCCCGCTACAGCATATATGTAAAACACTGTCACCCCATAGGGAGAAACTGATTAAATACAGCATAGAATGGAGACAGGGGAGAGACAACAAAATGACGACAGCCTGGCCGCCTAACGGCAGGTTTGACCCATATGTCCAGCACTCACTACTGACCCATCTACATAACACATACAAGGGGAAGAAGTTGACGCACCATGTAGAGGTGTTTAATTTATGGAGGATGTTCCAGGGGTCCCGACCAGGACCGACCGGAATGTTCACTGTGGGGGAAACAAAGGAGGAGAAGAAGGTTAAGGAAGAAGAAGAGAATGGGGAAAAAGAGAGTGAAAGCACACATTGCACGGGAAAAGGGCGAGAGGGAGGAGAAAAGCCTAGCAACGTAAATGAAACAGAAATAAAAAAAGGAGCAGGCCGATGACATGCCCTTAGCGAAAGTAGTGAAAAAGGAGGAAGGGGGGTTATATCCTATAACGGAACTACGAGAAATGGTAAGGCAACAATTAAGGGTGGCTGAGGGGTATTCGAACCCAGCATACAGCCCACCACCATATACAGCTACAGGTGGTTACACGCGGGGGGAGGCGACCAGTGCGGTAGGGCCAACTTATACGAAGATGCTCGCAAGGGAAGGGAAGACTAGTGAAGAACAAATTGCATCCATTGGACACGACGAGTGGGTAGCTGCGCAGGTGTTATTAAAATTGCGAGGGACATTAACAGGAGAAGAGAAGGAGGTAGTAAGAAAAATGAACGAGGACGATGCGAGTAAGAGCGAGATAAAAGGGGAAGGGGGGAAAAGGAAGGAAGGGGAGCAGTTACGGGAAGAGGAGGAGATTTTGGAGGAACGATTGGCAGAGTTAAGGAATGAGCAAAACGCCCTGATCAAACAGCTTGAGAGGGAGGAAAGAGAGAGAAGGAGAGAAAGGAAAGAAAGTAAGAATGAGTTAGAAAAAATGAGGGAACGAACTGAAGAACGAAAGAGGGAAGCTGAAAGGGTGAAGGCGGCAGCAGAAAGGGTATCTCGAGCAGAACAGCGCGACAAGAAAAGGGAGGAAGAAGAGAAAGAAAAGGAAATGGAAATATGGAAGAGGAAAATACTATCAGAAACCACAAAGAAATACGAGGAAGGGAGGGTAATAGAAAGCATATTAGAACGGGAAAGAGAGAGATGGGAAAGAAAGGAGGAGAGAGGAAGAAAGGATATTAGACAAGATGAGTAGTGAAGTAATGGAGGAATTAAAAAAGAAAAGAGAGGAAATAGGTGGAGAAATAGTAGAGAAAAAAGAAGGGGAAAGAGGAGATAGGAGAGGGGAGAGTCAGATAAGGAAATATGTACGCAGGGACACAGAAGTAGCAACAACATCAGCACAAAGGGGAGCAATTGGTAAAGAAGAAGTGGGAGGAACTGATTTAATAGATTTAAAAACAGTGACGATTCGGGGGAAAAAGACAGATTGGGGGTTGTCGCTCCTGGATGATTTTTGCAGCGAGGAAGAAGAAGGAATGGAGAGAGAAGGAAAAAACGGGGAAAGGGCAAGCTTAGATAAATTGTACAATACCCGAACCAACAGGGAATCACCATGGGCTTGCAGAAGGAAGGAAGAACTGGGGGAAAGTGAGGAAGGAGAGCAAGGAATGGCGGGAAGGCAAACACGTGCAGCTACACCCTCATCATCATCCCGTCCAACATGTCCACCTACGCCCGCACCCGCCCCTCACGAACACACACCCTACGCCGGCAGGCTTAGAGCTCTCCCTGGACGCAGGCAGGAAGAATGAACACACACGCCCACATCAAATAAAGGAAATAATAAACAAAGGGGAAGAGATGAAGGGGAAACAACTATGAGCGGGGGAAATATGGACATAACAGACGACGTAGACGACACAGAAGAAGAGGAGGGGTATACGGACTCAACACCGCGACACCCGGGGGGTCAGATAGGACACAACCTAATGCCACTCTTGGAGAGAGGAGGCGTTAGACCACAATACGTCCCTTGGAAGCATGCAGACAAGGAAAATATAAAGTGTAGGCTCCCATCACTAAGCGGAGGAGCGGGGAAATGGATATATGAGATGGAAAAACACACTGCAGGACAGAAACTGGCAGTAGGAGACGTGAAGGGCCTACTAATATCAATATTAGGGGATGCAGCAGATGACATCTGGAAGAGAGCGGGCTTCCCCGGGGTCACAATAACGAACACATCATACGACGGGGCGCCATTTGCAAACTGCAGACATGCATTATGGCAAGCACTAAGGGTACAATACCCAGACACCTCAGACATAGGAGCAATTACATCACGCAAGATGCGAGAGAACGAAGATCCTGTTGATTATATCCAGGAAATTCAAGATAAGTGGCGTATGGCAACTAGACAGCAGTGGGACAAGACACCAGCAATATTTTATCATATACTAATACAAGGGCTCCCGGAGGCAGTGCAGAAACAATTGAAGATAGTAGTGGGGATGGAAGCAAAGGCTTGGCCGGAAATACAACTGACGATAGTACATCATTGTAGGACGCGGCAAGAAAAGATGAAACAAAAGGAAGAAGACAGAAAAGCGGAAGAGGCTAAATTAGTGCAGAAAAAACTAACGATGGAAGGTGCACTAATAACTACACCTACAACAATGACACCAAACCTCACGCAAGTAGTGGCCGCACAAGATCCCTCCCAAATACACTCACCACAAATTATAACACAACAGCTGCCACCACCCCCACCATACACGGCTAACATGGGAGGAGGATACTTGACATCAGGAACTGGATATTATAATAACAACAGGGGAAGGGGAGGAATGATGAGGGTGAGGGGATATGGCTATAATGCACAACAGCAAGGGGGAGGATTCAGAAGCTTCTACTCCACTGGGCAACCAGTATAGCAGGATAATTCAGGAAGTTCCCCATGGCAGACCAGGGAACCACCTGTATGTTGGATTTGTGGAATGTTAGGACACATGTCACGCACATGTAGAATGAGACCCTCCACACCAGCGTGGGGGGAACAAGGACAACAAGGGCCTACAAGGGAACAGCAGGGTTACCAGCACGCAGCAACAGTTAGTAACACAACAACAGCCACAGACATACTCACTACCGCAACAACAGGTAGCGATATCACAACAACACCAAGTGCAGCAAGTACAGCAGCCCACTCAAATACAGGACCATAAGGTAACCTCCACCAATACACAGATACAGCAAACACAACTGGGAAGGGTGACTGTCCTGGGACACAACCCTTACACAGGAAGTGGTCAATCATTATACCCACAATAGGACACCCCACAGACGTCCTTGGTGTGTCCCATCCTGTCGGTAACACCTAATAGTGCGGAGGAACCACGCATTGAGGTAACGATAGGTGACAAAAAATTATCATTCCTTGTTGATACTGGGGCAACCCGGTCTTGCATAAGGGAAGGTAAATTTAAGATGTCAGGTGAGGCCATGAACACCCAAGGATTCTCTGGTGCTAGGGGGTTGGTTCCCTTTACTGATAACATCTCCTTATCAATAGGGGATTATGACATGTCCGTCCCGATCCTGTATTCAAGGGAGTCGCCAGTAAACATACTTGGGAGAGACATAATGAGCAGGCTAAATATGACAATCTCCTTCACGGAGGACGGCATAATTTGTTCCACTCCAGGAATAAACATGCTCACTGCACGGCAAATTATGCAAGCATACTGTGGGCAGACAGTGACTCGGGCTGAACCAGTAGATGGCAAACTGTTCCAGTACGGAACAGGCATGGCATTTGCATGGATGTCAGGAATAGAAGGGAAGATCTGGAGGAGGCCAGCAGCCTATTTGTTCAGACCTGAGACACCAGCCAATGAACCGGAAGGGAAGGTGATTTCAGTGAGCATCGAGAGCACTATAGCGACTGCTGATTATATCGCAGTACATGCCCAAGACCGGGAAGGAAGAGCATGGAGGTCAGTGATAGCGCTGGCTGAGGGATGCAGGCTCACCCAGGTGTCCGATGAGGAGCTCTTTTCAGAAGACAAGGAAGAGGGCGAAATGGTATTTATGATGAGTGTAGATATATGGCTAAGAGTGACATACAAGCAAGTGGCACAGAAAATTGCCATGGCACTTGAAGCACCCGCATCTACCCCAGTTCCCTTTTACGAGGAAGATATGGCAAAAGTTCCAACATCACTGTGGACCACTAGTCCCTATGACATGGGCTGCATAAAGAGTATCGGGGGAATAAGAATAAAACTGAAAAAGGGTGCAATACTCCCTAGAGTGAAGCAATACCCACTATCAAAAGAAGCAGATGAGGGCATATACGAAACAATAACGGCCCTAATAAATAACGGCATACTGGTATCATCAGAATCACCATGTAACACGGCCGTGTACCCAGTGCACAAAGCTAAAGGAGGGTCTTGGCGTTTTATCCAGGACCTCAGGCCCTTGAACAACATTGTGGAAGCAGAATACCCCATAGCAGCAAACCCGGCCACAATATTATGTGGAATTCCAGCAGAGGCCTCACGGTTCACAGTGATTAACCACAAAAATGCCTTTTTCTCAATACCCCTGCATCCAGATTCACAAGACTTGACAAGCTTCACGTACAGAAATACAAAGTGGAAACACACCAGGTTACCACAAGGGTACTGCGAGTCACCCTCAATTTTCAACAGAGTAATACAGATGGACTTGGGAAACGTTGAATTGGAAAGTACGGTGCTGCAATATGTTGACGACATAATAATTTGCAGCACAAGCGAGAAAAGGTGCAGGAAGGACTCATTGAAAATGCTGACGATATTGGCTGAAAAAGGTTACAAGGTAGACAAAGAAAAGTTACAGTACTGTCAGGAACAGGTATTATACATTGGTCAACTAATATCCCAACACGGAAGGAAGATTGCACCACAAAGAGCACAGGCTATATCAAACACGCCATTGCCACAAACAGTGAGGGAGCTGCAGCAGTTCCTGGGACTGTGCAACTACTGTAGAGCATGGGTTTTTGATTACAGCTCATACATAGGACCCCTACTTAAAGCATTGAGAGAAGCAAACAAAGGGAAGAAAAAATTGGGGTGGACAAGGGAAATGAAGGAAGCATTTGACGAGTTAAAAAACGTGATATCAACTGCTCCGGTACTGGCCACCGCAGATTATGAACGACAGTTCCTTATCTTTTCACATTGCGACTCAGCAGTAATGAAAGCAGTATTGGCTCAGAAAACAAGAATGGGATACAAGCTAATAGCGTTCTACAGCGGTCACTTGGACCCTGTTATGTTAGGTCATTTCCCTTGTGAACAAGGTCTTGCCGCAGCTGCCTTCGCGGTAGAGAAATCATCATCTATTACAATGGGGTGCCCAACCACACTATTCGTGGAGCATGCACTATTTGCAATATTGAACAAGCCTAAGTCCACACTGACCACGCAGAGGGCGTCAGGTTATGAGATCATCTTATCTAGACCAGAACTATCTATTGTTAGATGCAGTACAGTTAACCCTGCAAGGTTTATAGCAGAAGTTATTGAGGAAGGTGATTATGCTCACGACTGTACGCAGACTACCGAAATGTACTCATGTACTAGAAAAGTTGAAGAGGATGCGCTCAATGGAGGAGAGCTCTTGTTCATTGATGGGTCATCAACAATAGACCAGAGTGATGGAATAAGGAGAACTGGGGCAGCAGTTGTAAAAATGACAGAAGATTTGGTGTGTGTCCCGGTGAAATGTGTACAGTTACCACAGCATTATTCGGCTCAAGCAGCAGAATTGGTTGCACTGATCTTGGCGTTGAAGGAAAGCTTTGACAAAAGAGTTACGATATATTCTGATAGCGCATGTGTCACGTCAACTGTCCACTCGGGGTTGATAAAATGGCAGAGAAGGGGGTTTAGGAGAGCTGACGGCACCCCAGTGCAACATGCTCTCCTGTTAGCTGAATTAATTGAAGTAATCAATAATCCCCAAGAAATAGCTTTGGTCAAATGTCCCACACACACTAATGGAGAAGATCATATCTCAAAAGGGAATGAAACAGCAGACGCACATGCCAAACATGCAGCGTATTTTGGTGAAATATGGAACCCCCCAGAGTCAGAGGGAGTGAGAGGGAGGGGGATAGCTAAACAGATGTTGATGAAAGAAGGGTACACCCATCTCCCAGCCACACAGATAATGGAATTACAGGCGGCCGCACCAATGGCAGAAAAGGAACTATGGGTAAAAAGAGGATGTACAATGTCGCCAACTGACGCCCTATGGCGTCAGGGTAACACTGGAAAGATGGTCATGCCGTTGGCACTATTGAACACCGCCCTGGCCCAGCTCCATCACCCAGCTCATACAGGGAAGGAAGTTATTGCAGCACGAATTAGGGAAGACTGGTTCTGCCCCGAGTTAAATTCTCATGTAACAAATTTTATCAGCAATTGCCTTACATGCCAACAGTTTACGGCCGGTCACACGCTGCAAGAAATAAAAGGTACTATACTGTTGGGGAGAAGCTGGACCCCCACCAGGGCAGTGGGGGGCCAGCAGCCATACCCTCACCATCTATGGGAGACCCCAACACCTCCCATATGGCCCCCATAAATGCAACAGAGACCCCAGCAGGCAGCCACATGTTCCAAACTGCGTTTATTCCTGGGCAGCAAAAAAGAAAAAAAACACGCAGAGCATCGTGCACATCGAGAGTTCTGGCGCCGTCTCCCTGGGGGATGGCTTGCAAGCCAGCTTTGTAATTACACTGCAGGCTGACCTCACAGAATTGGATCAGCTCCCAGAAACCTATCTCCTCCTGCTATTGGCTGCTGAGTAATAGGTTACCTACGTAGCCCTTATAGAGAGCATGATAATTTGACATTTGAGTTTTGCGTCAGTGGGTTGGTTTAGCTGTGCCAGCCCCCATTACCTAATTCTAACTTGTTGCATTATGACTTTGTTCCCATAACTTTTTAGCTGAAGCAAGCATTTTGCACCTGAGCTCTGAGCGCTCATTGGCTGAGCTGAGCCATTCTTGTTACAATTATGTTTCAAATGTTGTGCGAGTCTTTGCGAAAATGTCTTTCTTTCCCAGAAAGAAAAGAAAAAAACACACTGGGTTGCCGTGGCTTACTCGCATTTGTGGAGAATTAAAAATGTTTGTCTGCAGAAAGCAATCTTATCTTGAATGCGCGACCTTGGCTGTTCGTGGGTTTTGCGAGGAGCATTGCTGAAGGCTTCTGCAGCTAGTGTTCAGTGAGAGAAATTAATTTGGCTGTAATTTTCCTGAAACATGGCTTTACACTGTGCAATTAGACCATGTTAATTCATATAGGCATTTGCAAGCCTTTAAACAGGGATTTTTGTGTTTGTACATTCTGATATTGCTGCATTGGTTCTAATGTAGCATGGAAGTTGCATTGTTGGTGAAGTGGGTGTCTTTCAGCATATTTGTCACCCATGGGTGCGCTGGGGCCTGGTTCAAATGATAAGTGCGCTCCTTGTTCTTCCTGCTGTTCTTCTGTATATATGCGCCTGGGGTGAGGGGGCATGGGTTTGATCTCGATTTTCCCTCTTCAGTCCCCCCTCTGGTCGACTTTGTCGACCACGCCACCAAGCAACATTCACCTCCTTCCGGTCTGCATATCTTTGTCAATTCCTTGACGTGTCCATAATTGTTTGCATTGTTGTTGATGAACAGTACATATAGGAGTGTTCTCCTTCTGTGTTCCACCACACTCACTTCCCTTCGTACTTCCTCTGATCACAGGGAGTGGCCACCTTTATTACTGCTGGAACCATGTCGCACACCGCTATCTTCTCCCTTAGTCCGGCTCTTCCTTTCACCATATCTCTTATTTGCATTCCGATGTCTTCTTCTGTTCTCTCACATCTTGCAACGTATCTTGATCTTGCACAATGATGCTGCGCTCTGTAGTAGTGCTTCCGTTACCACCTTCAATCGACCAGCCAGTCATGATGTCATCCATAACCATGCAAGCACTAACCAGTTCTTGTCTTTCTCTGTTCAGATGCATTTTTCATCTCCTCTGTCTGTTTCTCTTCTTCCGTTGTTTTCCATCTTGGTGAATGTGTCATTCTTCACATCTTCCTTTGACATCACCAACAAGGGCATACTGATGCGCACCAACTAACAGTCTCCTCCCCAATTCGGTGGTAGTTTTTCTTGATCTTTAGATGCATCTGCTCAATAGTAGTCCATAAGCAGTGATGTTCCTGCTTTCATCTCGCAACTTCTCTCAACCTTTTTGCATCCAGCATGATTGTCCACTTCTTGTCACTGTTGTGCTGGTAACATAAGGCTGGTACCTTAACAGTATACGCCCTTCTTCATTCTCCACCCAAGTGACTATCTTCGCTCTTTTGCCTCACTCCGTTAGGCACTTATCATATTTTTGTCTCTTTTATTGTATTTTTTCTTCTCTCTTTTTGTTTTTCTTTCTTCTTTTATTATTTATGTATTTATTTTTTCTTTTGTTTTTTTTTCTCTTGCAGCTTGCTCATTGGTGCATTTGCTCGTTGTTTCTTCTCTCTCTGGTCACTTTCCACATACAGTTGTTCTCCAATTAGCTGCTTTATGTAATCATCTTCCACAGGGGATTACCCCCCTTTTTTTTTTAAATGTATTATTATTATTTTTTTTTTATCAATCTCAATGTTGCTGTCTTCCCTTGCAATCTTCTTCGCACCTTGGGATACATGGGCGTCATGCTCTGCTGTAGTAATTTCTGTTGCAATCAATTCTCTTCCGGCATATGTTAAAGAACAGTCAGGACAGCTCTCTCCAGTGGTGTCCCTACCAATTTTGTACATGTCTGCATGTTGTTGGTCACTTCTGCTATGTGTGTTATGTGTATGTTTTACTCCCTTTGTGTCTGCCCTTAACTCTCCTTACTTTAGCAGCATCTTTTCCTCACCCACTGACGCCGTAACTCTTCCTGCTTAGGTTAGGGAATGTTAGCAGGGGACACAGCGGTAATGCTCACTATTACAAATAATTTTCCAATTACCACCCCCATTATTTCGTTCATCATTAATAGTCCCATCGTGAAGGTAAAAGTCCTTATTTGCTTGCCCATAACCACTTACGCTGCTGGGTCCTTGCAGCTGATGAGATGATAAAGTTGCCCGCCTGAAAATCGCAAGAAAGGCGTTAATACGTTAGTACTTGTTGGTAACCTCAAGCTCTGCGAACTAAACAATCACTAAGGGCAAAAATCAAACCTCCCCCTGGACATTTCGTGTTTTCAAAGTTTCTGAATATGGGTAGGAAAATCTTAGGCTGTTTATTCAATCGAAGCAAGGAAATATACTTCAGGGAAACATGCTCTAAGGGGTCTGAGGTTCCTGATAGGGTGGGAAATTGAGTGGGGAATGCTTCACGATGTTTTACTGAGTAGGCCTCAGAGTTACTAATGGAAGATAACATTAAGGACATTTCCTACACATTTCTAACAGCATACATACGCAACAACCTGCATGTGCGGGAAAAAGAGAAGGAACAAAACACTGTTACAGCTGTAGGTGCACAAAATGTAATATGAAACTCAATTAAACTTTGGACATGCGTGTGTCAGTCCCTATTCTAGTTGCTAGTGTTCGTTGGACGATAGGATGGCCATGTTTCCCTAACTCGGGATTGTTCGTGCAATTTTGCAGTTCATGAAAATCTCTTGCGTTGGCCCTGTTGATCGTTGCTCCCTCGTTGCCAGGGTGGCCACCGCTTTGTAGGGCTTGACTCCTCACACATCTAACAAAGTCTGTTAGGAGGGGAAAATGTCCCACTGTAGTCCATAGCCATTGGGTGTTAGTTGTCCGTTGTCTTCAGGCCTGCCCTGGGTCCTTTATGTCTGGCGAGTGTTGAAATGGAAGCGCTTGAGACCTGAGAATTTACATATTCTTCAATTTCTTGACCTAACCTCTCTGCACTACTCTCACAGTATTCAGTGTCCTAGTGGGAGGAGCCAATGGTACACCTATGCACCATCCTGTCACCACCTGGTGGCGTTCAATGGCGGTCTGACTGTAAATTGTTACACAATTCGAAATGTACCCGGAAAATGGGTAGGCACTTAATTTATGTGAAGGTACTCATTACACACTTGGATCATATATACGCAATTTAGGTGCTAGTGTACAAATGGGCATTTGGATCTTTATATTTACTGTGCTTTTGTTGTAAGCTATTTATAGTGCGTGCCTTTGTTCCGTGGGGCACCATGCACTGACAAGCTAAATAGGGAAACATCAGGGTGGTAAATGTGTCATATAGGGTGGCTGTGTTTCTAAATTAAGTGGACCTGTTACTTAGTTAAGATAATCGCAGGGTTTTTAAATCTTTTTTTCTGTGGCTCCTCTCTCAACTTCTCAGGGCGTGTCTCACAGTGAACTGCAAGCACTTTCAGCTGGTGCTAATGAAATTCACTACCAATTATTCGCTACCTGTCCCTCCCCCTCTTTGTATTTTATTTATTTATTTATTTACTTCCTCTTTTCTTTCAAACCCAACCATCACAATTTACTCCCATTCTCTCTATCCCACCCCATGTCCACTTTTTAAACCGTACTTACTCTGTTAATTACTCATTTAGTCTAGTATTTTATTACTCTACTACTGTAATTACTGTTACATTTAAACAATATATTTATCCCCCCATTATCTGCTCTCACATTTTAATACAACCATCATTCTCCAGTTCGTGCAGCAATGACCTCTTTCCCTATGTGTGTTGGCTAATGCATTTGTGACAGTGCTGTGTTCAAAAGCGCTAGTGGCATTACTACTTGCACTGTGTTATTTTGTCGCCAAACGGTGTCTGTTGGGAACATGGATCATCCACCCTTTACCTCTATTTCTCTCCTCCCGTGGTGAACCGTCAATGAAATGTAGGCCTCCCCCCTCAAGTGCACCTTCTTCCACCTTGTGTGTCTCATTTAATTGTTCTGTGTTATTTGTGTATTCATGAGCCCAGTCTCCTCGCTGAAAGATGTGTGCTCAAAGTGTAGCTAAATGTACTCTCTTGTGATGCGCTATCATTATGCACCCCCCCTCTGTACCGTGCACCCCCATTATGCTTAAACAATCTTCCTTACTTTCAACATGGGTATGCCTGGTGTTTAACAAGTTATGGATTTCTCTGTTAATAAGGTGGTCATATCCACATCGCTCATGAGGTCACAAATGTCTCTTCCCTAATGCATGGCCTAGTCGCCCCACTGTCACCCAGAAAAGAAAATGTTTTGATACCTATCACCACCCCTATGCAATTGTCCTCTGCATTATTGAGTGTGCGTGAGTGTGTGTGTCGGCATGCGTCTCACCCGCTCTGTTGGGGAGGTGGAGCATGAGTGTGTGTGGCAGAGTAAGTCAAATCAAGTTTGTCTTGGGCTGTCCTATTAGGGGTATAATGTCAATCTATGTCCTTTGAAAGGTTTGTTCCCCATCAGGAAGACCCCTCCCAGTCATGTAACCGGTACCGTTGCTATTGTGTCAGTGTTCTGTATGGGTGCTTACTGCTGTGCAGTGCCCCTGGGTTGTTATTCTTGTCAGTCCTGGTGTAGTGGTGCTGTCATTTGTTGTGTCTCTATATGTAGTGGTGACAGTGCCTGCGTTGGTGCTTGTGGTGTCTGCTGAAATGATCCCGTCCTGCCCCATGTATCCTCCCCACATGAGTGGTGCATATTGTGGTGGTTGTTGACACTGCTATTGTGATGCTTGTGCGTGTGTGTTGAGGCTGTTTTTAACTGCCCCTCCTATTGCATACTTTAACAATTTATTTTGTGCCTGCTTGTCCTCATCTGCCTTTCTCTGCCTCTGCTGTTCTCTTGCCACAATCTACAATGCACACAGTCAATGTCTAGCGCGCTATCCTTCCTTCCTCCCTTCCATAACCCCATGCATGCTGCACCACCCCTTACTGATCTTCTATCATGTTTGGCTGTGCTGTTTCGTTCAGTCCTTCTCTCCTCCTCCAATCCCTTTCTTCCCTTTCCAGTTCCCCCTCTCTGTTGCTATTGTTATTCCTTGCACCTCCCCCGTTATCTTCCCTTTAAATTTAATTCCTCTGTACCTGTGCCTTCAAATCTGCTTCCATGCACTGCAGCCCTCCCTTGCTCGGTCCTGTGCTGCTAGTGGGTTGTACTGCACCTTCCTGTTTGTTCACTTTAGTGTATTGTGATTGTGTGTGTGTGTGTGTGTGTGTGTGGTGTTTAAATGTCCTTCTGCTGTTTTCAGTTCTCTCATGCAATGCATTCCTTGCTTACCATCTGTGTCATCAAATATTCCACTCCCGGAGGTTCAGAAGGGTGAGTCCCCTCTTCCCTCTGCTCGTGCTGGTTCAGCATCAGCTGACCCTTCGCATCTTCCCTTTCCTTCGTGAGCACAGTTCAACTGTAGCCATGTACTTTTAAAGCTATTCCCGTGTAAGTGCTGTGTATGTGTGTCCTTAGCAATTGCTGCACGCTTCTGGAGAAGCCGCCTATGAGCAGCCATGGTCTTTTTTAATTTACCTTCAGTACTTTTGAATCTTTGCACACTATGTTTTACTGACTTATTTCGGCATGGAAGCTGTGTGTTACACAACAGGTGAAGGGGAGTCATTTCTGTATTGTGTGATACATTTTACCTCTATTTAATTTGAAAATTTCGATAGTTCGCTGTTCAGGGAGCAAAAGTTAGAAGATAATTGAACATTTTTCAACTTCTGTGAGCCTTCTTGGCTCCGCACCTTAGCCAGTGCACTCCACGTGCAGCCCATCTTCACCAAACCATTGCCTTCTCCGGCACACCCCCACAATCTTGCGCATGTGTCTTCCACACACCGCCTCTGGGTCACCTATTCTCCAAATCCAAAACCACACCACTATCTCCTCACCATCAAAACTCTGTGTCCTATGCATCAATCTGAAGGTGACGTCACCAAATTAAAAACACAGTGCAAATGAACAGACAAATGTGCATACACAGAACAATAACCCATTTCTCCCAACCCCACAAAAATCCCAAAATAAAACCCCGCAATCCCCACAGCTGTCTTCCTGTCTCAACTGGAACAAGGTAAACCACAATAAAAACTCTTATAATTGGACTGCGCACGCTGCGTCGCCTCTCGTGTGACACGCCCCTCACCAGGGGAGCTTAACTAGTCAATTATCTTCCGCACTCGGGAACAATCTAGCTACCTCCTGCGGGGAAACATCATCCACTCACTGAACTAAAACGCTCAATTAGCAGGGAACCTCATCTACTCATTGATCTATAACGTCAATTCATAGGAAATCCAGAACCCCATACATGAAATCGCCATCCGGACCAACCAGCGTGGCACTCCTTTCTATATGTGGGGAGTCACTACCCCACCCAATATCCTCATAAACACAAGAAGGGACCACTGCCAGCGCTCCAGTCACAACTACAATTTTCGTGCCGATCACCACCAATGCGCCAAATTTTGCGACAATGTACAACCTCCCACCACCCAATTTACAATGCCTCCCCCTAGTTTCTACCCAAACAAAAGAATTTAACATTTCTGCAACATACTGATCAACAATACATTATAATACTTGAAACATTTCCCCCCCTCAAAGCCCATGTTGCTGGTTGACTTACATTTCCTATGCTGCACTGGCACTTGCTCTGCTACTGGACACCCCCTCAAGGCGCTTCACCGGACCCCTTCTCCTGCAGGGCTCTCACCTGCCCTCAAGCGGGGTATTTCCAAGTGGCCCCCAATGCCTTTAGCTGGTTACGTGTTTTCCGGTGGTCTTCAGGTGCAGGCGAGGGTCCCACAGCTTCCTTGAGTCGGCGGCAGGGAGTGCAGTTCAACGCAGGGCTTGCGCATGCAGTGCTCATTCACCCATGTTAAAATGAGCAATGAGCCTCACAGAGGGCACAAACTTGTTGGGGAGAAGCTGGACCCCGACCAGGGCAGTGGGGGGCCAGCAGCCATACCCTCACCATCTATGGGAGACCACAACACCTCCCATATGGTCCCCAGAAATGCAACAGAGACCCCAGCAGGCAGCCACATGTTCCAAACTGCGTTTATTCCTGGGCAGCAAAAAAGAAAAAAAACACGCAGAGCATCGTGCACATCGAGAGTTCTGGCGCCGTCTCCCTGGGGGCTGGCTTGCAAGCCAGCTTTGTAATCACACTGCAGGCTGACCTCACAGAATTGGATCAGCTCCCAGAAACCTATCTCCTCCTGCTATTGGCTGCTGAGTAATAGGTTACCTATGTAGCCCTTATAGAGAGCATGATAATTGGACATTTGAGTTTTGCGTCAGTGGGTTGGTTTAGCTGTGCCAGCCCCCATTACCTAATTCTAACTTGTTGCATTATGACTTTGTTCCCATAACTTTTTAGCTGAAGCAAGCATTTCGCACCTGAGCTCTGAGCGCTCATTGGCTGGGCTGAGCCATTCTTGTTACAATTATGTTTCAAATGTTGTGCAAGTCTTTGCGAAAATGTCTTTCTTTCCCAGAAAGAAAAGAAAAAAAACACACTGGGTTGCCGTGGCTTACTCGCATTTGTGGAGAATTAAAAATGTTTGTCTGCAGAAAGCAATCTTATCTTGAATGCGCGACCTTGGCTGTTCGTGGGTTTTGCCAGGAGCATTGCTGAAGGCTTCTGCAGCTAGTGTTCAGTGAGAGAAATGAATTTGGCTGTAATTTTCCTGAAACATGGCTTTACACTGTGAAATTAGACCGTGTTAATTCATATAGGCATTTGCAAGCCTTTAAACAGGGAGTTTTATGTTTGTACATTCTGATATTGCTGCATTGGTTCTAATGTAGCATGGAAGTTGCACTGTTGGTGAAGTGGGTGTCTTTCAGCATATTTGTCACCCATGGGTGCGCTGGGGCCTGGTTCAAATGATAAGTGCGCTCCTTGTTCTTCCTGCTGTTCTTCTGTATATGCACCTGGGGTGAGGGGGCATGGGTTTGATCTCAATTTTCCCTCTTCAATACGCCGGCCAGAGGGACCCTTCCTGCACATTCATATTGATTACGTTGATATGATCAATGTATGTCAAGGAAATAGGTATATGATTGTAGTGGTATGCCCATTCTCCAGGTGGATTGAGGCAGGACCCTGCTCACATGCAGATGCATTCAGAGCAGCTACATTTCTAGTGAGGGAGGTTTTCCCAAGGTGGGGAGTGTGTGAAGTACTGTGGTCAGATAACGGCCCACACTTCGCTAATGAAATGTTTCCGCACATCACGTCTGGGCATTAAGCATAAATTTGCGTGTGCATATCACCCGCAGGCCAACGGTATATGCGAACGCCTGATCGGCCTATTGAAAGAAGAAATAGCAAAGATACAGCAAACAACAAAGAAGAGCTGGTTGTATTGTCTTCCGCTGGCTCTATTTGAGCTAAGGAATAGGTCAGGGTCTGACCACCACCTCACTCTCACGAGGTGGTGACAGGACGTCAAATGCGCCTTCCTTTAACGCCCACATCAAGAGCATTCACAGATTATGAAAACACTGCAACTGTTCTTGGTGATGAAATGTACCAATATGTGTCTTCTTTGATTACTAGTGTAGCGTTTGTATCTCAACTGCTCGAGTGCACTCGGGGCGGGTCTAAGAGTTATCAACAAGAAGACGCCGACAAAGAATAGGAAAAGGAAGGACTCAGTAAAATTGCTAAAGGTGACCACGTGCTACTCCGCAACTTCAATAGAAAGTGGAACAGCCCACGCTTTACTAGTCCTCATTTGGTAGAGGAGGTATCTACGAGAGCGGTGAAGTTGCAGGATAAGCGTGCTTGGAATCACCTACACGACGTGAAGATCTACAAACTCCAGACCCGCCCTAGCGTTACCGACAGGGCTATTGGAAGAACGACGACAGCATCGCCTACAGAGAAGGAGACGTCGACCACAGCTGACGACATAAGTGTTACTACACCCGATCACCCCCCAGAGTCCCCAGAGACCAGTACTGAAATAGACACTGGACACTTGCCCACAGCCCATCCCATGGTCACGAGATCGAAAAGTAAACATACTTCCGCCAATTGAGCCCCAAACCCCCTGCCCGCTAAGGTCACCCCCAATTGAAGGACATTGTTTTGTGCACACACACATGTAAACACTTGTATATTTTCTCTTTTTCTTCTCTCGCACATGCAGGTACCGTGTGTAATTGTATTGTGAAGAAAATAAGTAACTAACAGCGTACATTGCCCAGGAGTAGATGCTACCCGCAGCGATAACTACCCTGAAGCCCTATCACACCAATTTGTATATCATATAAGAAGGCCAAAGTACCTAAAAAGAAGAAGGGTATGCGTCTATTACACCGCATTTGTTTTGGCCATAGAACAATCCTTTCCCCATCTTCACCAGCACTTACCTGCTCTAAGAGATAGATCACTTAGGTTGGCGTGGGAACAGCTCTTCACCTGGGCACTGAATGACTACTTGATAGGGAGGGCTTGATAACAAGAACTAACCATAATAACAAGCGTATTGAGAATTTTCAGGCGGGCAACTTTAACGTTGCAAGAATAAGCTGCCGGACTGCAGCAAGGTAAGAGTAAATGCCGGTGAGACTAGCTTTTGTAATAAAAATGATAGGAGTGTTGGTCATCACTGGTCTATTGGCTGCCTCTGTATGGCAGAAAAGTTATGCTATCAATATTATGGCTGCACCAAAACCTAACGTACACCCTCCCACGGCTGCAACAGGTGTTACGTCAGGTGGTACTAGCAACCCTCCACATAAGGGAAGTAGAGTTAAACGCAGCACATACTCAGATAATAAGGGTATTGATAATTACATAACAGATTCAGCACACGTCTGGAACAACATGTGGTACCAGCACATGACCCAAATAGGTAAGCAGACAACAGAAGTCAGCTGTTATGTTTGCTCATTGATCCCATTCGCCATGAGCGCTTCTCGAACATTCGTCGCCACAGAAATAGAAGAGAAGATGGCACGATGTATAGTATATCTGGCACTATTCTAAACGAGAGGGCGATTTCAAGGAACGGTGATGAGAATGGAGTGGAAAACGCGAGACACATATCCGTACGAAAACAATTTCCTCAAGTCATATTTGAGTTACCACAAGAGCAGTTTGCATGCTGAAGCGTTCAGATACATGACAAGTGGCCCTGAAAAGGGAGAAACGAAGAAAGTAACACTACAATACCTACCATGTGATTGGTACGCCACTGAAGTTCCTGGTACACAAGGCTGTTGGGAAAGGCCACTGGTAACAATAACAGGGAAGGTATACATGAACAATGAATGGGACATAGGAGTGGTCGGTAGCAACATGGTAACAAGAGAAAATATTACCACCATAAAGGAACACAATGACAGATGTTGGATGATATGGGGCAAGTACGTACCCATGCTGACATCGACGGAGAAGGATGAAGACCCAATGAGCATACTACCGCTGACCGCGCCCAAGTTATGCTACCAACACAGAGGAGATGTGGAGGTGGGATACAACACCAACTGTGCAAGCGTGTTAGAGTTACCAGAGGGGGGTGCAGGAACAGCAGTGTTAATGGATCACTACTGGGCCTGCGGAAATAAGGCATATCACACCCTGCCCCCGTTGTGGAATGGTATATGCACAATGGTACACATCAATGTACCATCACTAGTGGTGCCCCAAAAACAAGTGAACATGGCCAACTTCCCCAAAATGGATGAAGGGAACAAGAGGAAGAAGAGATCGGTACAATCACAGAGGGGTTCGGACAACAACAACAACAACAACAATAATGTCCTGAACAGGAAAAAAAGACAAGGAGAACCTCTGACTGGAAACTACCTGTGGGGAAGGTCGGAAACAGCACTCACTTCTATCCCACCAGAACACAGATTATTTAGCAGAGCCGCAATGTTCTTCTCGTCAATAATACACCCTGGACTACCAGCTTATGCAAACGCTAAATGGCTCCAGATAACGCGATGGGAACTGATGATGACCATTAATTCAACAGTAAACGGATTCAACGCAATAAAAGAGGAACTACGAGCGGTGAGGATGGTAGCACTACAGAACAGATATGTATTGGATCTCCTCACAGCGATGGAGGGTGGAGTTTGCGCAAAGATAGGATAATCATGCTGCACATTTATTCCTGCTAACAATGCCGACAATGGTACACTCACCGAAGCAGTATCACAACTGGCTCAGATGCACTCCAAAATGATGGAAGAAAGTAAAGGAGTGAAGAAGGATGATAGCTGGTTTTCATTGTTATGGTCATGGATGCCATCATGGCTGTCGGACGGGCTGAAGATTATAGTTGGATGCATAATACTGGCTGGGGCTGCATTGATTATAATAAGGTTTTGTAAGGCCAGGAAGGTACGCACTACAGACAAAATGATCGAAATGGTTGGTATGGACCCCTTGATGCCAACTGATGATGACCAGCACACAGACACCATAATAAAGGAAAGAGAGAAACTGCGCAGACAGATCATCACCAACCACCTGGACCCACCATCCGTAAAACTCGAAACCCAAGAAACCCGAGGAGCTACATCGGAAGATGGGTATACTGCAAACCGGGAGGAAGTTGTGTATATATGTAATGGTCATTTGAGGACCATGTCAACCACTATGGACACCTGGGAGGAGTAACTAAAATATGGAGAGTAAGAGGAGATAGAGAAAAGGATATGTTTGTGGTCGACAAGTCGACCAGAGGGGGGACTGAAGTGGGAGAATGGGAGAAAAAACTCCCCCCAATCTCCTCGCGCCCCTGGCCTAGAGGATCGCGGCCCAGACACCCGCCACGAGATGAATTTGTCTATCTACCAGACGACCAAATACCTTGGTACAAGAACATACGGATGTGCCCACCAGCCTGCCCGCCAGCCTGCCCTACTCAAGCCGACACCTGCGGCATGGATTAACTCGACTAAGCCCTGCAACAACAAGGACATACATCGTTAGAGATGCCATGACGACCTAGCCAACTGTCAGAACACCAGTACAACCATGCACTCTGGACACCCCCACACCAATCCACACGAAGAACATACTCAGTGCTATGACGTAGGTGACGGACACACCCACTGATGCGCATCTTTATTATTTTTCACATAGGTTCTTCGAAATGCAGAAACGCAAGACGCACAAAGCACTCATTTACATGCTTGCTGACGCTTCTACCGACCCTTGCATCGTGATGAAAATACAACAAAGACATGATACTGTCTATGAAGTAATGTGACACCGCAACTTAAGTGGCGTGCATTACACATCCCCACCTATGAACCAGGCCCAAGTAGGCCGCGAGCAAGAGCCTCCATGAACACTGGGCGAGCAGGAGTACAATTGCTGACCCTGCAGAACGAGCCCAGCGAGAACTGACAGCCAAGGGACCGATGTTGCAACTCGTATACTACCAGCCGATGCCAAGGTCACACCTGTAAGCAAAACCAGGCACGCAGAGGCAAATACAACTTTAAATGTGCAGAATTCTGTCTCAACCACGGTCTCTCCTCACGTGACCAAGCCAAACCTTACAGGGTGCCAGACCCACGAGGGAGAAGGCGCCTGGGTCCCACGTTTGGGACACATGCTGCAACAAAGAAATGACCCAATGGACACCTACAGCGATGGGAATGGTCTGCTCTCAGGCATATGAGCAAATCCACGCATTGTCTGCACGAACACATAGTTACATATTGTTGCAAATGACAGGTACACGCGAGCTGGGAACAACAATGGTCCCAGGCTGGGGGGCTTGCGAGTGGACCAATCAGAACATGGAGCACTCATCACTGACGCCACTAACATTAGCCAATCATTAGGGGTCTTTGTGTAACAATTTTCAAGTATCTAATAGAAGGGACAACCCAAGTATACCACCTGACTGACCCTTAACCACTAACAACATTCCCTATACGTATGTTATACTAACCCTACCACTCGAGGAACCAATCCAGAGTGGCGATAGGTTTTTTGCTAACTTTCCCAGGTGACGCAAGTAGCGCGTCATACTGAGGCAAAAAGGGGCCTGCGAGCCCCACGAATTCCGAGAGTCTGGACAGACGCGTACGATCCTAGACCCATCCCTGCCGTTGTTTAATAAACAGCAGAACCACCTTGCTTCTTGTGTGTGTCTCATACTCATTTTTGGGAAACGCGGGAGGAGTTGGGGCCTCCCAGCCCGGAGGTCCGCGGAAGGCCCAGCCGACCCCGGGAGAAACTCCCCGACAAGTTGGAGGCACTGCTGAGATCTGGTTATGATCTACCTTTTATTTTATTTTTCCGAGTACTCTCGTTGCGAGGAGGCCCGGCGGCGCGGCCCCCTCTGCCGCTGCCCCCTTTTTGAGGACTACAGGACCATTGCGGAACTGCGAGAAGACCGGACAGCGCAATCCGGATATTGGCCCTCAGGAGCTGGTTGAGAAGTATCCCGCCCGCGGTTGGCGAGTGTCCAGACGTGGTCCAGATAAGGGGAGGTGGCGAGCTGCTTGGAAGGGTGCACGCAGTCGAGCGGCCCCGCATCAAGAGAACTTGGTGAGTATGCCACACCCAACAAGCAATGTGAAATTGTGAGGGAGGGGGGAGGAATGGAATAAGGGAGGTGAGAGGTGTTACCAAGGTGTGCGGCGAAGATTTGATAAATTAGTATTGATGGTGAAGTGATTGGTAGCTGGACAAGTGTAAGGAGCAGTCCGCTACGCTACGAAGAAGAGTGGGCGGAGCACGAAAACATCACGTGCGACCACTCGTAGACACTGATTGGCCTAGGTCGCGACCACCTGTAAGGGTGTGTGGGTGTGTGTGCCACGGAAGGCCCAGCCGGCCCCGGGAGAAACTCCCCGACAACAATATAAGTATACATTTCTCTGATTTTGTTAATTTTTTTAAGCATTTTATAAGCGGTCTGCAATGCTTAGATAAGTGTATGTGTGTTTGCTCGACATATTTAGAATACTATCAAATGCTACACACTTCAAATTTGGCATGTGGGCAGGTTACACGGTTTAGACAATGTAAATTGTACATAATTTACATTTTTAAAGCAGTCTGCAATGCTTCCATAAGTGTGTTTGTCTGTTGAAAATGTTCAGAATGCTTCCCCACATGCTAGAGACCCGATATTTGGCATGTGGGCAGGTTCCATGGTTTAGACTATGTAAATAGTATATAATACACATTTTTACAAATTTCTATTTTTTACAAGTGGGCTGCATTGATTGGATATTTGTGTTTTTCTGTTGGAAATGTTCAGCATAGTTCCCAACATGCTACAAACCTGGAATTTGGCCTGTGGGTGAGCTGCATGGTGCACACTATGTGACCATTATAAAGTATGCATTTTTCTAACTATGTATTTTTAAGCTTTTTTTTAAGCAGTCTTCAATGCTTGGATATGTGTGTGTTTCTGTTCAAAATGTTCAGCATACTTCCCAATATGCTAGAAAGCTGAAATTAGGCATTTGGGTAGGTTGCATGGTGTAGACAGTGGGGACCATATAAAATATGATTTTTTCTAATTTTGTGAATTTTTTTAAGGGTTTCTTAAACAGTCTGCAATGTTTGTATACGTGTGAGTGTCTGCTCAAAATGTTCAGAATGCTTCCCCATGTGCTAGCAACCTGAAATTTGGCATGTGGGTAAGTTGCATGGTGTAGACAATGGGAAACATATACAATATACATTTTACTAACTATGTTTTGTTTAAGTATTTTCTTAAGCAGTCGGCAATGCTTGTATATGTGTGTGTTTCTGTTTGAAATGTTCAGCATACTTCCCAACATGCTACAAACCTGACATTTGGCCTCTGGGTGAGCTGCATAGCGCTCAAAATGATTACATTATAAAGTTTGCATTTTCCTAACTATGTATGTTTAAGCTTTTTTAAAGCACTCTTCAATGCTTGGATATGTGTGTGTTTCTGTTCAAAATGTTCAGCATACTTCCCAACATGCTAGAAACCTGAAATTTGGCATGCGGGTAGGTTGCATGGTGTAGACAGTGGGAAACATATAAAATATGAACTTTTCTAATTTTGTGAATTTTTTTAAGGGTTTCCTCAACAGTCTGCAATGTTTGTGTAAGTGTGTGTGTCTGTTCAAAATGTTCAAAATGCTTTCCCACATATTAGAGACCTGAAATTTGGCACGTGTACAGGTTCCGTGGTTTAGACAATGTAAATAGTATATAATATACATTTTACTAACTATGTTTTGTTTAAGTATTTTCTAAAGCAGTCTGAAATAGTTGCATATGTGTGTGTTCCTGTTTGAAATGTTCAGCACACTTCCCAACATGCTACAAACGTGTAATTTGGCATGTGGGTACGTTCTACGGTGTAGACAATATAAATATACATGTCTCAGATTTTGTTAATTTTTGTAAGCATTTTATAAGCAGTCTGCAATGCTTAGGTAAGTGTATGTGTGTGTGCTCGAAATTTTTAGAATGCTTCATCACATGCTACACACTTGCAATTTGGCATGTGGGTAGGTTACATGGTTTAGACAATGTAAATTGTACATCATTTACATTTTTGAAGCAGTCTGCAATGCTTCGATAAGTGTGTTTGTCAGTTCAAAATGTTCAGAATGCTTCCCCACATTCTAGAAACCCGATATTTGGCATTTAGGCAGGTTCCGTGGTTTAGGCTATGTAAATAGTATATAATATACATTTTTACAAATTTCTATTTTTTATAAGCGGGCTTCATTGCTTGGATATTTGTGTTTTTCTGTTCGAAATGTTCAGCATACTTCCCGAAATGCTGCAAACCTGACATTTGGCCTGTGGGTGAGCTGCATGGTGCACACTATGTGAACATTATAAAGCATGCATTTTTCTAACTATGTATTTTTAAGCTTTTTTTAAGCAGTCTTCAATGCTTGGATATGTGCGTGTTTCTGTTCAAAATGTTCAGCATACTTCCCAACATGCTAGAAACCTGAAATTTGGCACCTGTGTAGGTTGCATGGTCTAGACAGTAGGAAACATATAGAATATGAATTTATCTAATTTTGTGAATTTTTGTAAGGGTTTCTTAAACAGTCTGCAATATTTGTATAAGTCTGTGTCTGTTCAAAATGTTCAGAATGCTTCCCCACGTGCTAGCGACCTGAAATTTGTCATGTTGGTAGGTTGCATGGTGTAGACAATGGAAAACAAATACAATATACATTTTACGAACTATGTTTTGTTTAAGTATTCTCTTAAGCAGTCTGCAATGCTTGCATATGAGTGTTTTTCTGTTCGAAATGTTCAGCATACTTCCCAACATGCTACAAGCCTGACATTTGGCCTGTGGGTGAGCTGCATGGTGCACACTATGTGAACATTATAAAGTTTGCATTTTTCTAGTATGTATTTTTATGCTTTTTTTAAGCAGTCTTCAATGCTTGGATATGTGCGTGTTTCTGTTCAAAATGTTCAGCATACTTCCCAACAAGCTAGCAATCTGAAATTTGGCATGTGGGTAGCTTGCATGGTGTAGACAATGGGAAACATATAAAATATAAATTTTACTATGTTTTGTTTAAGTATTTTCTTAAGCAGTTGGCAATGCTTGCATATGTGTGCGTTTCTGTTTAAAATGTTCAGCATACTTCCCAACATGCGACAAACGTGCAATTTGGCATGTGGGTACGTTCTATGGTGCAGACAATATAAGTATACGTTTCTCTGATTTTGTTAATTTATTAAAGCATTTTATAAGCAGTCTTATAGCAGTCAATGCTTAGGTAAGTGTATGTGTGTTTGCTCGACATTTTTAGAATACTTCATCAAATGCTACACACTTGAAATTTGGCATGTGGGCAGGTTACATGGTTTAGACAATGTAAATTGTACATAATTTACATTTTTAAAGCACTCTGCAATGCTTCGATAAGTGTGTTTGTCTGTTCAAAATGTTCAGAATGCTTGCCCACATGCTAGAGTCCCGATATTTGGCATGTGGGCAGGTTCCATGGTTTAGACTATGTAAATAGTATATAATACACATTTTTACAAATTTCTATTTTTTACAAGCGGGCTGCATTGCTTGGATATTTGTGTTTTTCTGTTGGAAATGTTCAGCATACTTCCCAACATTCTACAAACCTGGAATTTGGGTGAGCTGCATGGTGCAAACTATGTGAACATTATAAAGTATGCATTTTTCTAACTATGTATTTTTAAGCTTTTTTTAAGCAGTCTTCAATGCTTGGATATGTGTGTGTTTCTGTTCAAAATGTTCAGCATACTTCCCAATATGCTAGAAACCTGAAATTAGGCATCTGGGTAGGTTGCATGGTGTAGACAGTGGGGAACATATACAATATACATTTTACTAACTATGTTTTGTTTAAGTATTTTCTTAAGCAGTCGGCAATGCTTGCATATGTGTGTGTTTCTGTTTGAAATGTTCAGCATACTTCCCAACATGCTACAAACCTGACATTTGGCCTGTGGGTGAGCTGCATGGTGCTCAAAATGATTACATTAGAAAGTTTGCATTTTTCTAACTATGTATGTTTAAGCTTTTTTTAAAAGCACTCTTCAATGCTTGGATATGTGTGTGTTTCTGTTCAAAATGTTCAGCATACTTCCCAACATGCTAGAAACCTGAAATTCGGCATGCCGGTAGATTGCATGGTGTAGACAGTGGGAAACAGATAAAATATGAACTTTTCTAATTTTGTGAATTTTTGTAAGGGTTTCTTAAACAGATTTCAATGTTTGTATAAGTGTGTGTGACTGCTCAAAATGTTCAGAATGCTTCCCCACGTGCTAGCAACCTGAAATTTGGCATGTGGGTAGGTTGCATGATATAGACAATGGGAAACATATACAATATACATTTTACTAAATATGTTTTGTTTAAGTATTTTCTTAAGCAGTCAGCAATGCTTGGATATGTGTGTGTTTCTGTTCAAAATGTTCAGCATACTTCCCAACATGCTAGAACCCTGAAATGTGGCATGCGGGTTGGTTGCATGGTGTAGACAGAGCGACACATATAAAATATGATTTTTTCTAATTTTGTGAATTTTTGTAAGGGTTTCCTAAACAGTCTGCAATGTTTGTGTAAGTGTGTGTGTCTGTTCAAAATGTTAAAAATGCTTTCCCACATGTTAGAGTCCTGAAATTTGGCACGTGTACAGGTTCCGTGGTTTAGACAATGTAAACAGTATATAATATACATTTTACTAACTATGTTTTGTTTAAGTATTTTCTAAAGCAGTCTGAAATAGTTGCATATGTGTGTGTTCCTGTTTGAAATGTTCAGCATACTTCAAAACATGCTACAAACCTGTAATTTGGCATGTGGGTACGTTCTACGGTGTAGACAATATAAATATACATGTCTCAGATTTTGTTAATTTTTGTAAGCAGTTTAATAGAAGTCTGCAATGCTTAGGTAATTGTATGTGTGTGTGCTCGAAATTTTTAGAATGCTTCATCACATGCTACACACTTGCAATTTGGCATGTGGGCAGGTTACATGGTATAGACAATGTAAATGGTACATAATTTACATTTTTGAAGCAGTCTGCAATGCTTCGATAAGTGTGTTTATCTGTTCAAAATGTTCAGAATGCTTCTCCACATGTAGAGACACGATATTTGGCATGTGGGCAGGTTCCATGGTTTAGACTATGTAAATAGTATATAATACACATTTTTACAAATTTCTATTTTTTACAAGCGGGCTGCATTGCGTGGATATTTGTGTTTTTCTGTTTGCAATGTTCTGCATACTTCCCAACATGCTACAAACCTGGAATTTGGCCTGTGGGTGAGCTGCATGGTGCACACTATGTGAACATTTTAAAGTATGCATTTTTCTAACTATGTATTTTTAAGCTTTTTTTAAGTAGTCTTCAATGCTTAGATATGTGTGTGTTTCTGTTCAAAATGTTCAGCATACTTCCCAATATACTAGAAAGCTGAAATTAGGCATCTGGGTAGGTTGCATGGTGTAGACAGTGGGGAACATATAGAATATGATTTTTTCTAATTTTGTGAATTTTTGTAAGGGTTTTTTAAACAGTCTGCAATGTTTGTATAAGTGTGTGTGTCTGCTTAAAATGTTCAGAATGCTTCCCCATGTGCTAGCAACCTGAAATTTGGCATGTGGGTAAGTTGCATGGTCTAGACAATGGGACACACATACAATATACATTTTACTAACTATGTTTTGTTTAAGTATTTCCTTAAGCAGTCGGCAATGCTTGCATATGTGTGTGTTTCTGTTTGGAATGTTCAGCATACTTCCCAACATGCTACAAACCTGACATTTGGCCTGTGGGTGAGCTGCATGGTGCACACTATGTGAACATTATAAAGCATGCATTTTTCTAACTATGTATTTTTAAGCTTTTTTTAAGCAGTCTTCAATGCTTGGATATGTGCGTGTTTCTGTTCAAAATGTTCAGCATACTTCCCAACATGCTAGAAACCTGAAATTTGGCACCTGTGTAGGTTGCATGGTCTAGACAGTGGGAAACATATAGAATACAAATTTGTCTAATTTTGTGAATTTTTGTAAGGGTTTCTTAAACAGTCTGCAATATTTGTATAAGTCTGTGTCTGTTCAAAATGTTCAGAATGCTTCCCCACGTGCTAGTGACCTGAAATTTGTCATGTCGGTAGGTTGCATGGTGTAGACAATGGAAAACATATACAATATACATTTTACGAACTATGTTTTGTTTAAGTATTTTCTTAAGCAGTCTGCAATGTGTGTGTTTCTGTTTGAAATGTTCAGCATACTTCCCAACATGCTACAAACCTGACATTTGGCCTGTGGGTGAGCTGCATGGTGCACACTATGTGAACATTATAAAGTTTGCATTTTTCTAACTATGTATTTTTAAGCTTTTTTTAAGCAGTCTTCAATGCTTGGATATGTGTGTGTTTCTGTTCAAAATGTTCAGCATACTTCCCAACATGCTGGAAACCTGAAATTTTGCATTGGGTAGGTTGCATGGTGTAGACAATGGGAAACATATACAATATACATTTTACTAACTATGTTTTGTTTAAGTATTTTCTTAAGCAGTCTGCAATGCTTGGATGTGTGTTTCTATTTGAAATGTTCAGCATACTTCCCACATGCTACACACCTGCAATTTGGCATGTGGGTACGTAAGTGCAGACAATGTAAATATATATTTCCTCTAATTTTGTTTTTTAAGCATTTTTTAAGCAGTCTGCAATGCTTAGATACGTGTGAGTGTGTTTGTTCGAAATTTTCAGAATGCTTCCTCACATGCTACACACCTGAAATTTGGCATGTGGACAGGTTACATGGTTTAGACAATGTCAAAAGTATATAATATCAATTTTTCTTTTAATTTTAAGCTTTCTGCATTGCTTAGATATGTGTGTGCGTCTGTTCGAAATGTTCAGCATACTTCCCAACATGCTACAAACCGAAACGTTGGCATGTGGGTAGGTTCCATGGTGTAGACAATGCAAATATTTAAGTTGCATAGTGTACACAATGTGAACATTATAAAGTATTCATTTTTCTAACTATGTATTTTTAAGCATTTTGTAAGCAGTATTCAATGCTTGGATATGTGTGTGTTTCTGTTTGAAATGTTCAGCATATTTCTGAGCATGCTACAAACCTGACGTTTGGCCTGTTCGATGGTTTAGACAATGTAAATAGTATATAATATACATTTTTCAAATTACATTTTTCTTTAAGCGTTCCGCATTGCTTTGGTATGTGTGTGTTTCTGTTCAAAAATGTTCAGCATACTTCCCAACATGCTACAAACCTGAAGTTTGGCTTGTGGGGAAGCTGCATGGCGCATACAATGAGAAAATGATAAAGTATGCGTTTTTTCTAACTATGGATTGTTTAAGCATTTTTTAAGCAGTCTGCAATGCTTGGATATGTGTGTGTTTCTGTTCAAAATGTTAAGCATACTTCCCAACATGGTACAAACCTGAAATATGGCATGATGGTAGGTTCCATGGTGTACACAATGCAAAAAGTAAAACATCTAAATATACGTTTGTCTTATTTATTTGGGTGTGGGGGAATTTGTGGATATGGGTGTGTGTCCGTACATAATATTCAGCATACTTACCAACATGCTACAAACCTGAAATGTCGCATGTGGGGAGGTTGCATGGCATAAACAATGAAAAAAGTACAAAATATAAAAGTATCTTTGTTTTTTTTTTGGGGAGGGAAATTTGTGGATATCTGTAGGTGTCTGCTCAAAATATTCAGTATAACATGTATATTTTTCTAATGTTGTTATCTTTTGTTAAGTGTTTTTTAAGCGGTCTGCAATGCTTGGATATGTGTGTCTGTGTGTCTTTTCAAAATGTTCAGCATAATTTCCACGATGCTGCAAACCTGGAATTTGGCATGGCGTCAGGTTCCATGGTAAAGACAATGTCAAAAGTATAACATGTACATTTTTCTAATTTCTTTTTTTTAAGTGGTCTGCATTGCATGGACCGGTGTGTGAAATGTTCATGATACTTCCCAACATGCTACAAACCTGAACTTTGGCACATGAGTAGGTTGCATGGTATAGAGACAATGGGAAAAGTATAAAATATACATTTTTCTAACTATGCTTTGTTTAAGCATTTTCTTAAGCAGTCTGCAGTACTTGTATATATGCGTGTTTCTTTTCAAAATGTTCTCAATACTTTCCAAACATGCTACACACCTGAAATGTGGCATGTGGTTAAGTTCCATGGTCTAGACAATGTAAAAAGTATAAAATACCTAATCTATCTAACATCTAATTTTGATAATTTTTGTATGTTTTTCTAAGCAGTCTGCAATGCTTGGATAAGTGTGTGTGTCTGTTCAAGATGTTCATAATGATTCCCCACATGCTATGCACATGAAATTTGGATTGTGGGCAGGTTCCATGATTTCAACAATGCAAAAAGTATATAATATACATTTTTCAAATGTTTATTTTTTTTAAGTGGTCTGTATTGCTTGGATATGTGTTTGTTTCTGTTAAAAATGTTCAGCATGCTCCCAACATGGTACAATCCTGAAATGTGGCATGATGGTAGGTTCCATGGTGTACACAATGCAAAAAGTAAAACATCTAAATATACATTTTTCTTATTTATTTGGGGGATCACTTGTGGATATGGGTGTGTGTGTGGGTGTTTGTAATGTTCAGCATACTTCCGAATATGCCACAAATCAGAAATATGGCATGTGGGGCGGTCGCATGGCGTAGACAATGAAAAAAGTACAAAATATAAAAGTACCTTTGTGTATATTTGTGGGGGTTGAAATTTGTGGAAATGAGCAGGTGATTGTTCGAAATGTGTAGCATGTTTCTCAACATGCTACAAACCTGAACTTTGGCATGTGGGTAGGTTCCATGGTGTAGACAATGTCAAAAGTATAAAATTTAAATTTTTCTAATGTTGTTATCTTTTGTTAAGTGTTTTTTAAGCGGTCTGCATTGTTTGGATATGTGTGTGTTTCTGTTCGAAAATGTACAGCATACTTCCCAACATGCTACAAACCTGACGTTTGGCCTGTGGGTAAGCTGCATGGTGCACACAAAGAGAAAATTATAAGGTATGCATTTTTTCTAACTGTGGATTGTTTAAGCATTTTGTAACAGTCTGCAATGCTTGGATATGTGTGTGTTTCTGTTCAAAATGTTAAGCATACTTCCCAACATTGTACAAACCTGAAATGTGGCATGATGGTAAGTTCCATGGTGTACACAATGTAAAAATGAAAACATCTAAATATACATTTGTCTAATTTATTTGGGGGGGAATTTGTGGATATGGGTGTGTTTCAGTCCATAATATTCAGCATACTTACCAACATGCTACAAACCTGAAATGTCGCATGTGGGGAGGTTGCATGACATAGACAATGAAAAAAGTACAAAATATAAAAGTATCTTTTTTTTTTGGGGAGGGAAATTTGTGGATATGTGTAGGTGTCTGTTCAAAATATTCAGTATAACATGTATATTTTTCTAATGTTGTTATCTTTTGTTAAGTGTTTTTTAAGCGGTCTGCAATGCTTGGATATGTGTGTGTGTGTGTGTGTGTGTGTGTCTGTTCAAAATGTTCAGCATACTTTCCAACATGCTGCAAACCTGGAATGTGGCATGTCGGCAGGTTCCATGGTATAGACAATGTCAAAAGTATAACATGTACATTTTTCAAATTTCTCTTTTTTTAAGCGGTCAGCATTG
Organism: Ambystoma mexicanum; assembly: GCF_040938575.1. Lineage (NCBI taxonomy): Eukaryota > Metazoa > Chordata > Amphibia > Caudata > Ambystomatidae > Ambystoma > Ambystoma mexicanum. The sequence continues at coordinate 292,838,824 of NC_090922.1, forward strand.
CATGGACCGTTGTGTGTGAAATGTTCAGGATACTTCCCAACATGCTACAAACCCGAACTTTGGCACATGGGTAGGTTGCATGGTATAGATACAATGGGAAAAGTATAAAATATACATTTTTCTAACTATGTTTTGTTTAAGCATTTTCTTAAGCAGTCTGCAGTGCTTGTATATATGTGTGTTTCTTTTCAAAATGTTCACCATACTTTCCAAACATGCTACAAACCTGAAATGCGGCATGTGTTTAAGTTCCATGGTCTAGACAATGTAAAAAGTATAAAATACCTAATCTATCTACCATCTAATTTTGGTAATATTTGTATGTGTTTCTAAGCAGTCTGCAATGCTTAGATAAGTGTGTGTGTCTGTTTAAAATGTTCATAATGCTTCCCCACATGCTACGCACCTTAGATTTGGATTGTGGGCAGGTTCCACGGTTTCGACAATGCAAAAAGTATATAATGTGCATTTTTCAAATGTTTATTTTTTTGAAGTGGTCTGCATTGCTTGGATATTTGTTTGTGTCTGTTCAAAATGTTCAGCATGCTTCCCAACATGGTACAAACCTGAAATGTGGCATGATGGTAGGTTCCATGGTGTACACAATGCAAAAAGTAAAACATCTAAATATACATTTGTCTAATTTACTTTGGGGGGACACTTGTGGATATGGGTGTGTGTGTGTGTTCGTAATGTTCAGCATACTTCCCAACATGCCACAAATCTGAAATTTGGCATGTGGGGCGGTTGCATAACGTAGACAATGAAAAAGTACAAAATATAAAAGTACCTTTGTGTATACTTTTGGGGAGTGAAATTTGTGTATATGAGCAGGTGTTTGTTCAAAAAGTGCAGCATGTTTCCCAACATGCTACAAACCTGAACTTTGGCATGTGGGTAGGTTCCATGGTGTAGACAATGTCAAAAGTATAAAATGTAAATTTTTCTAATGTTGTTATCTTTTGTTAAGTGTTTTTTAAGCGGTCTGCAATGCTTGGATATGTGTGTGCGTGTCTGTTTAAAATGTTCATCATACTTTCCAACATGTTGCAAACCGGAAATTTGGCATGTCGGTAGGTTACATGATATAGACAATGTAAAAAGTATAAAAATGTAAATTTTTCAAATTTTTTTTGTAACCGGTCTGCATTGCATGGATCCGTGTGTGTGTGAAATGTTCAGGATACTTCCCAATGTGCTACAAACCTGAACTTTGGCATGTGGGTAGGTTGCACGGTGTAGAGACAATTGGAAAAGTATGAAACATACATTTTCTAACTATGTTTTGTTTAAGCATTTTCTTAAGTAGTCTGTATTTATTTGTATGTTGTATTTTGTTTATTTCTATAGCACACCTGGCCCCAAGACATCTGGACGCATATCTTAGGTTACATTGGTTACATAGGACAAAGGTAAGCATATTGACAAGAGCATAAATTACAGACATATACAAGAATGAAGAGCAGTGAAAGTATACACAACATATCACAATATATATATACAGGTTAAGTAAATTTACAGTTAATTTACAGAGTATTTTTAATCCGACGCGAATCCAAGAGTAGAAGCCGTGCAAACGGTGTGGTGACTAGTAGGCTGGTTAGGGCCTAGATGAAATTGGGGGGGCGTCTTGGGATGACAGCCACGCCTTAGCCTTGCTCTTAAGGGCGTGGAATGAAGGCTCAGCTCTAAGAGGGTGGGCAATGAGTTGCACAGTTTCGAAGCGAGGACTGGGAAGCTCGCCCCACCTGATTTCTGTAGTGCTTGGATATGTGCATGTTTCTTTTCGAAATGTTCAGCATACTTCCCAAAATGCTACACAGCTGAAATGTGGCATGTGGGTAATTTCCATGGTCTAGACAATGTAAAAAGTATAAAATATCTAATCTATCTGACAGCACATTTTGGTAATTTTTGTATGTGTTTTTAAGCAATCTGCAATGTTTGGCTAAGTGTGTGTGTCTATTATAAATGTTCATAATGCTTCCACACATGCTACGCACCTGAGATTTGGAATGTGGGCAGGTTCCATGGTTTAGACAATGCAAAAAGTATATAATGTACATATTTCAAGTTTTTATTTTTTTTAAGCGGTCTGCATTGCTGGGATATGTGTTTGTGTGTCTGTACGAGATGTTCAGCATACTTCCCAGCATGCTACAAACCTGAAATTTGGCATGTGGATAGGTTCCATGGTATAGACAATGTCAAAAGTACCAAATATACATGTGCCTTTGTCTAATGTTTTGTGGGGGAGGTAAATTTGTGGATTTGTTTGTGTGTCTTTTAGAAATGTTAAGCATACTTCCCAACATGCTACAAACCTGAAATTTGACATGTCGGTAGGTTCCATGGTGCAGACACTGAAAAAAGTATTACATGTACATTTTTCTAATTTCTTTTCTTTTTTAGCAGTCTGCGTTGCTTGGATACATTTGTGTATCTGTTCAAAAGGTTCAGCATACAGGCTACAAACCTGAAATTTGGCATGTGGGAAGGTGGCATGGTGTGGACAATGTAAAAAGTATAAAATATACAGTTTTCTGACAATGTTGTGTTTAAGCATTTGCATTTTCTGAAGCAGTCTGCAATGCTTGGATATGTGTGTGTTACTGTTCAAAATGTTCAGCATACTTCCCAACATGCTACAAACATGAAATTTGGCATGTGGGTAGGTTCCATGGTGTAGACAATGTAAGAACTATGCAATATACATATCTCCAGTTTTGTGAATCATTTTAAGCATTTTCTAAGCAGTCTGCATGCTTAGATAAGAGTGTGTATCTGTTCGAAAATGTTCAGAATGCTTCCCCACATACTAGACACCTGAAATTTGGTATGTGGGCAGGTTCCATGGTTAGACAATGTAAAAAGTATTTAATGTACATTTGTCAAATGTGTATTTTTTTATGCAGTCTGCATTGCTTGTATATGTGTATGTTTCTATTCAAAATGTTCAGCGAACTTCCAAACATGCTACAAACCTGAAATGTGGCCTGTGGGTAAGTTGCATGGTGTACACAATGTGAAAATTATAAGGTATACATTTTTCTAACTATTTATTTTATAAGCATTTTTGAAGCAGTCTGCCATGCTTGGCTAGGTGTGTGTGTGTCTGTTCGAAATTTGTAGATACTTTTCAAGATGCTACAAACTGAAATGTGGCATGTGGTTAGGTTCCATGATGTAGACAATGTTAGAAGTATAAAATATACATTTTTCTAGTTTTGTTATCTTTATGAAGCATTTTTAAGCAGTCTGCCATGCTTGGATAAGTGTGTGTCCATTCAAAATGTTCAGCATACTTCTCAACATGCTACAAACCTGAAATGTGGCATGTTGGTAGGTTTCATGGTATACACAATGCAAAAAGTAATACATCTAAATATACCTTTGTCTAATTTATTTTGGGTGGATTTGTGGATATGGAAGTGTGTCCATGCATATTTGTAATGTTTTGACACTAACCTGTCTCGTGCAGCAATTTACGAGGCAATTGGGGAGTCCCCTGAAGCCCCTAACACCTCCCTCCTCCCTAAAAGGGAACAGAAGGGGTGTGCAAGGGATCCCAGGGAAACCCTCCTGGGGGAAAAAACCCTGCTGGAATGGATGAGAAGCTGGATCGGTCGCGTCTCTGCAGGCTGCAGCTCCTCAAGATTTACAGGATTCACTGGATCTGGTCACTGTACCTCGGCGAAGTCCTGATTTAAAATAAGTAAGCGAGAGATGAGAGAAGGAACTAGGTACGAGAGGAATCAATATAATGATTGGATAAGTACCTAATTTGTCTGGAAGGGGGGACTATCTGTGGACTGCGGAACGGGAAGGCTAGGCAGGATGGTAAGGCTGTAGGAAAGAGTAGAAAAGAAAAGATAAGCATAGGTATGAGGGATAGAATAGCAAACCTCCTAGTTGCGAACTCACGTAGCGACTGTAGAGAGTAGCGACGCTCTGGGCTTCGGCTCTGCTGGACCATATCCGGAATCCGTGAGAGAACGAGATGACGTCAGAGGACATCTGACTTGTGAACGTGAAAACACTGCACCGTAACCCAGAGGATGAGAAGCCATCTTGGAAGAGGGGAAAACGGCGAGTGCACGCAATCTCCAGCGTCGCCACAGGGAACGCCGGTGCCAGCTAGTCGTGACAGTATGCCTCCTTCCGAGGGTAACACCTCCCGGTTTGCCCGGATGACACCTGTGGAAACGGCGAACCAGTAAGGGGGCGTGAACTGCTGAAGCCGGTTCCCACGTACGGTCAGCCACCGAGTAACCCTTCCAGTGGATCAAATACTGCAGTCGACCGCGATGATAACGGGAATCACAAATGCCCGAGACTTCGAACTCCGGACCTTCCGTAGTAGCCACTGGAGGCGGGTAGGCCCTTATAGATCGACCAAAACGATCCGATTTGTGAAGTTTGAGTTGCGAAACATGAAAAACTGGGTAGATCCTGGACCAAGAAGGTGGGAGCTGTAACTCAAAAGCCAAAGAACCTTTTGCTCTCAATACTGTAAAAGGACCAAAATATTTCGGAGACAATTTAGAGGGAACCAGATGTCTGGGCAGAAACTTTGCTGAGAGCCAGACCAAATCCCCCGGGACAATCACTGGAGTCGATGAACGATGCAAGTCAGCATAGCGTTTAGAATGCTCTTGAGCTTCCAGTAGTGCGGTTCTGGCCAAAAGATGTCCCTGTTGAATGTCGCCCATTAGGGCGTCCACATCCGGAAAGGCTGAAGCTCTGAGAAGAGATGAGGAATAGCAGGAATGATCGTACCCATAGGTACAATGAAAGGGACCAGTTTTGATAGAAGCATGAGGAGCATTATTGTAGGCAAACTCTGCCAAGGGTAAAAAATCCTTCCAATTGTCCTGTGCCGCTGATACAAAACAGCGCAGATACGTTTCCAGAGTCTGATTTAAACGTTCAGTCTGCCCATTAGTTTGAGGATGGTATCCCGAACTCAAGGCTCTCTTTATGCCTAAAGCAGAGCAGACTTGTTGCCAATATCGAGAAATATATTGGGAACCTCAATCTGATACTATGCTGTCAGGAAGACCATGTCGGGAAAAGATGGAGTCTATGAACTGTCTTGCCATCTGTGGAGCTGTCGGTACTGAGGGTAGAGCCTGGAAATGAGCCAATTTGGTGAAATAATCCACTGTTACCATAATGGTTGTATGATCTTTAGACACAGGCAAGTCAACGATAAAATCTGTGGAAATCAATTGCCAAGGACGAGTAGGTATTTGGGCGAGAGCCAGCTTTCCCAATGGTTTACTGCGAGGAACCTTGACTTGCAAACAGATTACACAGGAAGAGACGTAATCAGTCACGTCCCTTCTTAAGGTTTCCCACCAGAAATGTCTCAGTATGAGTTCTTGGGTACTGGCTATTCCACGATGTCCAGCAACCATAGAATCGTGACACATGTGCATGACTTCCGTTCGGAGCAGGAGTGAGGGAATGTACACTTGATGACCCCGGTAGAAACATCCGTCTTCGAGACTTAGTCCCCATTTGTCTGCCTGACCTCTAATGGAGTCCATTAAGACTAGAGTTTGGGCTGCTACAGAGTGGAGGAAGTCCTGGACCATAGATATGAACGTAGCATGAGGAAACAATCTCTCGGTCTGAAAACCAGATTTGCAATCAGGATCTCTACGAGATAGAGTGTCAGCTTGAAGATTGGTTTTACCTGGAATGATAGTGAAAGTGATATTGTAGGGAGAGAAAAAATGGGCCCATCCTGCTTGTCGGCTGTTACGAGTCTCAGCGTATTGTAAACTCTTGAGATTCTGATGGTTGGTGCGGACCTCAATGGGATGTTGGGAACCCAACAGGAGATGTCTCCATTCCTGAAAGGCCCGTTTTATAGCCTGCAACTCTTTCTCTAACACCGTGTAATTGATCTCAGAGGAAGAAAAAGTCTTGGACAGAAAGGCCACAGGGTGTTCTGGTCCTTGAGCAAAGGCTTGTTTAAGCACCGCACCCAACGCAAAATGGGAGGCATCAGTTTCAACTATAAACGGTAAGCTTTGATCTGGGATTCATAAGAGAGGAGCAGAAGTAAAGAGAGTCTTCAAAGAATCAAAGGCTGACTGGGCGTCTTCTGTCCAATAAAAAGGCTTTCCCTTCTTGAGTAGTCTTGTAAGGGGCAGAACGATTGATGAAAATCCGGCTATAAATTTCCTATAGAAATTCGAAAACCCCAGAAATCTCTGTAGTTCCTTGACAGAACTAGGAGAGGACCATTCCAGAATAGCGGTCACCTTGCGAGGATCCATGGAAATTCCAGTAGGGGACAAAACGAACCCCAGGTACGTGACTGTAGTCTGATGGAATATACACTTTTCAGGCTTGCAATAGAGGTGGTTACTTCGTAATCGGTGTAATACCTGACTTGCGTGTCGGTGATGTTCTTTAGGATTCTTGGAAAATACCAATATGTCGTCAAGATACACCACTACCGTATGAAGAAGGAGGTCTGAGAATATATGGTCAATGAACATTTGAAAAACTGCCGGGGCATTCACGAGTCCGAAGGGCATTACTCGGTATTCAAAATGTCCAAAAGGGGTACGAAACGCGGTCTTCCACTCATCCCCTTCCTTGATTCTAATGAGGTGATATGCCCCTCTGAGGTCCAACTTTGTGAAAATAGTTGCCCCTTTTACTGCTTCTAGGATGTCCAGTATTAAGGGCATTGGGTATCGATCGGGAATCGTGATCTTATTAAGACCCCTATAATCAATGCAGGGAAGTAATTCGTCCGTGTCCTTCTTAGCTATGAAGAATAATGATGCGCCTGCAGGGGAAGTCGATTCCGGAATCAAACCGTTTCTGAGGTGGGTATCCAAATACTGCCGTAGGACTAATTTTTCCTTCTCGGAAAGGATGTACATCTTTCCAAAGGGGAGTGGCTGAGAGGAGTCTAAACGGATGCAACAATCATCTCTCCGATGAGGCGGAAGTTCAGAAAATTGGGAAGAGGAGAAAATGTCCTGAAACTCTTCGTACTCAGGAGGAACAAGACTAATCAAGTCTACTATCCTTTGAGAGGCCACAGGGTTCGATGAAGGAGCACAAAATCCAACTGATCCGTCAGTAAAACAGTGTTGGGTACAATATTCAGTGACCAAAAAAATGGAACCGGCTGCCCAATTTATGTATGGGTTATGTAGTTTTAACCAGGGCAAGCCCAGAATGACAGGGTAGTGAGCTGCTTTTATTATATCAAATCCGGCTTCCTCCCTATGTGAACCAATGAGCATTGACAAAGTGTGAGTCTGTTCTCGGATAGGTCCCGATATTAGTGGGGTTCCGTCTACGCCTTCAACTGGTATCGCGATAGCTTTGGGAGATCGGGGAATATTCAGTTTTCTCGGCCAAAAATCGTCCATGAACAAACCAGCTGCTCCACAGTCTACCAAGGCTGGGACAGAAACAATGTTTTCATCTGGCAAAGAAAAAGTGACGCGCAAGACTACCATGTCCAGCGAGGGAGACAACCTTGTAGGAGATTGGGAACCTGTATCAGTTACCCCGACCGTAGGTCCCTTTACGGTTGAGGTCTGGCGTTTCCCGAACGAAATGGTTTTCTGAGAGGAGCGACTGGGCACTCGTGCACGGTATGATCAGAAGAGCCACAATACATGCATAGTCCCTGGTTTCTTCTACGGGCGCGTTCCTCTTGAGTCAGAGGACCCCGTGTAGTGCCTAACTGCATAGGTTTGTCTGCAGTAGCTGTTTTAGAGAAGGATACTAATTCTGGCGCAGAGCGATGACTTCTCCTCTGCGTGCCTTTCTTGCAGTCGATAGTCCAGCTGCATGGAGGGATTAGTTCAGCTAAGGTGTTTGGTCTCGGAACTCGAGCCAATTCATCCTTCAACTCCTCATTAACCCCTCTCCTAAACAATGTAATAAGTGCATCATCGGCCCAGGATGTGCCTAAGGCCATTTGTTTAAAGCGGGTAATAAATTCTAAGATTCCTAAAGAACCTTGCTTGAAATCTAGGAGTTTTTCTTGAGAGGAGACATTGTATTCTCTCCGAGAAAACATAGCTTTTAGACTCGCCGTAAAAGCAGGCACAGAATCCAATATGGCATTATTGGAAGTGACAATAGGCATGGCCCAGGCTAGCGCGGGGCCCGTGAGATGAGTAATCATATATCCCACTCTATCTCTGTCTGAGGGAAAGAATGATGTCTTAAAAGCAAATTGCACCGTACAAGCATCCAAAAATTCCCTTAAAGAATGCGGGTTTCCGTCATATTTCCCGCCTGGTAGAGGGCCAGGAGGAATTTCTGAACTAGTGGGGGCCTTATTTAACATTTGCTGTTTAAGGATTGCATTTTCATGCTTTAAGGCTTGTACCTCGTGGGACAATCCTTGTACTGCGGTCGTCAATTGCTGCACTTGATCTAAGGCTGCCTGCAAACTAGTCATGATGTGTATCTAAGCCTTCTTCTTCTTATTTTAGGCGTCGCTAGCTGTAATGTTTTGACACTAACCTGTCTCGTGCAGCAATTTACGAGGCAATTGGGGAGTCCCCTGAAGCCCCTAACACCTCCCTCCTCCCTAAAAGGGAACAGAAGGGGTGTGCAAGGGATCCCAGGGAAACCCTCCTGGGGGAAAAAACCCTGCTGGAACGGATGAGAAGCTGGATCGGTCGCGTCTCCGCAGGCTGCAGCTCCTCAAGATTTACAGGATTCACTGGATCTGGTCACTGTACCTCGGCGAAGTCCTGACTTAAAATAAGTAAGCGAGAGATGAGAGAAGGAACTAGGTACGAGAGGAATCAATATAATGATTGGGTAAGTACCTAATTTGTCTGGAAGGGGGGACTATCTGTGGACTCCGGAACGGGAAGGCTAGGCAGGATGGTAAGGCTGTAGGAAAGAGTAGAAAAGAAAAGATAAGCATAGGTATGAGGGATAGAATAGCAAACCTCCTAGTTGCGAACTCACATAGCGTCTGTAGAGAGTAGCGACGCTCTGGGCTTCGGCTCTGCTGGACCATATCCGGAATCCGTGAGAGAACGAGATGATGTCAGAGGACATCTGACTTGTGAACGTGAAAACACTGCACCGTAACCCAGAGGATGAGAAGCCATCTTGGAAGAGGGGAAAACGGCGAGTGCACGCAATCTCCAGCGTCGCCACAGGGAACGCCGGTGCCAGCTAGTCGTGACAATAATGTTCAGCATAAATCCCAACATGCTACAAACCAGAAATTTGGCACGTGGTTCGTTTCATGGCATAGCCAATTTAAAAAGCACTTAATATAAATGTACATTTGTCTATTTTTTTGGAGGGAAATTTCTGGATATGAGTAGGTGACTGTTCGATATGTTCAGCGTGCTTCCCAAAATGCTGCAAACCTGAAACTTGGCATGCGGGTAGTTTCTATGGTATGGACAATTTTAAAAGTATAAACATTTTAATTTTTCAAATTTTATTTTATTAAGCTTTTTTTAAGTGGTCTGCAATGCTTGGCTATATGAGTCTGTGTCTGTTCAAAATAGTTCAACATACTTCCCAGCATGCTGCAAACCTGAAATTTGGCATGTCGGTAGGTTCCATGTGTGGAATATAATATATACATTTTTCTAATTATGTGTTTTTTAAAGCATATAAATGTGAGATCCATTTTAACAATAATTCTGCAATTCTTGATTACCTCTGAAATTAGATCCTTTTGGGAAAGAAGTAATAATCATTCAGGGACAGCTAACCCTCATATCTGCGAATTTCTGGGTGCAATTCTGTACTAACAAATTCAGAAGGCCAGCTCATCTTGTGCTACAGATAGATCCTTTACAGACTCCATGGGTGGCCTCTGCATGTCCCTGGGATAGGGAGGATGTGTTGTGGGCTATTAGTAAACTTAAACCCTCGAGAGCCCCAGGTCCGGTGATAACATCCCATGTTTACAAGGTCCAGTTTGACTTAATATTTAGATCTGGTGAAATTCCCCTCTCATGGTCCCTGTCTACCATCATTCCTATCTATAGAAAAGGTGATCCCTCAGATCGGAGCAATTATAAATCTATTGCATTGATCGATGTGGGAAGTAATATTAAGAGACCTCAATAGACACCTGAGGGACAACTCGATGCTCTCTCCCTTTCAAGTCAGTTTTAGATCCAACATGGTCACCCCTCTTAATGCCATCATTTTGGCACACTTATTCCACACGGTCAAACACAAGAAGGGAGAAAACATCTTTATGGCCTTGATAGACCTTTCTTCAGCGTTTGACTGCGTGCACCGTCCTGTCAGAACTCTGTAGGATTCCTGGTTGGAGTTCTGCTGCGGCAGTTGAACCCGTCGTGTAGTCGACAAGTTCTTTCTGCCAATGTACCCCTCAGGGATGCAAACACAATCACCTGAGGAGTTAATTGACCCAAAGATGGATGGACGCCACAGGATACCGCTGACCTGCAAAGGAAGGTCAAGATTAATACCAACGTATGCACATGAACAACTGACAGACCAAAATCAAGGAAAAGTACCTTTAGGTACCAGGTAATGTTCCAGTATTAAGATCTATGTTCCTGAGATAAGTAACAGGCGTATCCTATGAAATGGATAACAGGATAATAATTGGGTTGAATTAACCGGGGAAATTAGCAGTGCGACAAAACAAGACAAGCAAGACAACACCTTACCATATGTCCAAGAGTGGGTACTGCAGGGTGAAGTAGACCTGGGATAAATGGAGAGGGAAGAACCTATCCTCTGTTACACAGTCCTTGTACCAATGAGGTGAAGAATACTCCTCCTAACACCCGCCGGCACGAGGACGCCTAGCAGAGTTCCCAGAAGCAGTCCAAGTTCCAGCGAAGAAATGATCCTCCTAACACCCACCGGCACGAGGATGCCTAGCAGAGTTCCCAGGAAGCAGTCCAAGTTCCAGCGAAGAAATTATCTTCCTAACACCCGCCGGCATGAGGACGCCTAATAGTTGCCTGAAAGCAGTCCAGGCACACGCGGTGGAAAGAGTCACAAGGTAAGTTTGTGCGGGGACGGTAATAGGTGAGTGCAGGAACCGCATGCTGAGCAAGTAGAATGGTCAAGATTACCGGGTCGATGTCCGTGCAGGCAGAGAGAGTTACAGAATCAGCAGGCGTAGCGGGTCAAAAAGCGTTCCAAGGTCGTAAACTGGATATTGCGAACAGACAGACAAGGAGCAGGACAAGACGAATCCGTGGAGCTTAGCCGAGTAGGTAATCAAGAAAGTAGTTCCAAACAAGGTAGCGATGGCTGTAGAAAACAAATTCAGAAGCAGGGATTGAAGGAGGGACGGGGCATAAATAGGAAACATTAGTCACGTGACAGGGTGAACCAAGGCTTAACGTGAAAAGACACGTGACTGAATGAGCGCGGAAGGACCGCGTCTCTATGGTAACTTCCAACGTCGTTTACCTGCTAAACGGCGGATTCTCATGGAGTGAGATATACGTGGCGCAATAGACTGAGAATGTAAACGAGAGGGGAAACCATGGATAGGGAACCTAGCCTGTAAATGAGCCTTAATATTGCCTGAGTGTCGGGTCCGAGACGGTTTCCTGACACGTCCCTTACTGTGGAGTAAATTATTGGACTGCGGTACCCCCAAGTAACTGGTCCAGTTAATAGCCCTTTTGCATAGGAATTCCAAAGTGAGGATCAGAGTTAATCAAGAGGGGATAGTTACGAGTTGGATTCCTGCAGAAGTGGGTCTGAGACAGGGTTGCATCCTTGCTCCAACCCTTTTCAATGTCTACCTTCATGATATTAGTCTACTTTGGAACAATGGTGATACTCTCCCGGCTCGTCTTGGACATCTGAGACTCCACTTTGTGGATGATATTATCCTCTTTCTCAGAACACTGGCTGGCCTGCAATGTAAATTGAATGTCTTCAATGAACATACCAATATCAACAACTTTCAGGCCACCAGTGTGAAATCAAAGGTGGTAATTATTTCTGCCCCAACTAAACGAAAGCAGTTGTTTTGGTCTCTGGGGGATCAATGTTTGGAAGTGGTCCCCAACATGCAATACTTGGGTTATAATCTTTCAAATTTGGCATCATTAGCAATGTGCATGACATCAATTAAGGTGAGATTGTCTCTTTTCTTATCCCACCTGAAAATAATCTATGCCAAGCCCTTTAAATTGTCCATTGTACCAATCTTGAAGTATTACTTACAGAACATAGAACCTACTCGCCTTTTTGGCCTCGATATGTGTTTATTAGATCTGTGGCCCTATTTGGACACAGTGCAGGGTACATTATGGAAAAAAGTGCTGGGCCTGGTGTTGGTGATTCTTAATGATATAATTTGCCACAAATTGGATCTAATTTCTTTGAAGGCCAAGTTCCATTGGCGAATTTGATCTAAATATGCCAAATGTTTAAGGGATTTGCCTAATTCCCTCTATCGGGACTTGGGAGAATAATTAAGGACACGTCTGTGGGTTCAGTGAATTGATTAGGGATAGTTTGTCTATCCTACTGCAGTCTGTGAATGCTTCTGTGAAAGTACTCATCACTTTTCCCAACTAGTCAAGAGGAAGATTTTTCGTCAGGACCAGTGTGCAACTGTGAATGCACTTGCATCTTTTAAAACCTATCAGGAGTATGCAATGTTCCCGAACAAAAGGGGCAGGTTAGCAAAATACCTCAAAATGTTCCCTTGCAACAAATTATGGATCATCTATTTACGCTTCAGACTGAATCAGTATCATTCTAAAGAAAGAACTAGGAATTGGGCTACCACACGGATGTCAGATAACTGCCTCAAGTGTCGTTTCTGTATTAAATCGGAAGATGTTGAAACTCTTAAATGCTGGTTTATTGACTGCAGAGCACTAGATAATTTGAGGTAAAAAGCCTTCCCTAGAGAGGCTTAATCCTTCAATTATGACTCAATGGCTCTGTTTTGGTCTCATCTAATGAGAGGGGAGCATCTGTCTTTGTTAATTGCTTTGTGTAGATTTGTAAATGAGATTCTTGTTTTGATGGGAAAGGCTTTTATGTGATATACTTGTCTCATGTCAGATGCGTTCTCCTCCTAGATGTATACTTTGTGATAACTCTTTTATGATAATTTATTTTGTCTATGTGTATAAGGTTTTTCTGAAAACCAATTAAAAATAAAAACAAAACATGTGTGTGTTTCTGTTTGAAATCGTCAGCATACGTCACAACATGCTACAAACCTGAAATGTGGCGTGTGTGTAGGTTGCACGGTGTAGACAATGTGAAACATACATATTATACATTTTTCTAAGTATGTTTTTTAAAGAGTTTTATTAAGCTATCTACAATGCTTGTGTATGTGTGTGTTTCTGTTCAAAATGTTCAGCATACTTCCCAACTTGGGCAAGTGGGTAGGTTCATGGTGTACACATTGTAAAATTATAACATGTAAATATCCCTTTAACTCATTTCATTGGGGGGGAAATCTGTGGATATGTGTGTATGTCTGTTCGAAATGTTCAGCATACTTCCCAACATTCTACAAACCTAATATTTGGCATGTAGGTAGGTTCCATGGTGTAGACAATGTAAAGAGTTCAAAATATAAATGTATCTTTGCCTAATATTTATTTGGGGGGAAATGTGTGGCTATGGGTGTGTCTGTATGATATGTTCAGCATTCTTCCCAACATTCTAAACACCTGAAATTTGGCATGTGGGCAGGTTCATGGTTTAGACAACGTAAAAAGTATATAATGTACATTTTTCTAATTTTTCTGTTTTTAATCGGTCTGCATTGCTTGGATATGTGTGTGTGTCTAACGAAATGTTCAGCATACTTCCCAACATGCTACAAACCTTTAAATTGGCAGTTGGTTAAGTTGTACACAATGTGAAAATTATAAAATATGCATTTTTTTAACTAGGTATTTTTAAATCGTTTTTAAGCAGTCTGCAATGCATGTATATGTGTATGTTTCTGTTTGAAATGTTCAGCATGCTTCCCAACATGGTACAAACCTGAAATGTGGCATGATGGTAGGTTCCATGGTGTACACAATACAAAAGGTAAAACATCTAAATATACCTTTGTCTATTTTATTTGGGGGGAAATTTGTGGATATAGGTGTGTGCCCGTTCGTATCGTGTTTTGAATATGTGTTTGTTTCTGTTCAAATATTCAGCATACTTCCCAACATGCTACAAACCCAATATTTGGCATGTGGGTAGGTTACATGGTTTAGAGACAATGGGAAAAATATAAAATAGTTATTTTTCTAACTATGTTTTGTTTAAGCATTTTCTTAAGCAGTCTGCAGTGCCTGGATATGTGTGTGTTTCTTTTTGAAATGTTCAGCATACTTCCCAACATGCTACAAACCTGAAAAGTGGCATGTTGGTAGGTTCCATAAAGTAGACAATGTAAAATGTATAAAATATAAATGTATCTAATTTTATTAACTTTTGTATGTGTTTTTAAGCAGTCCACAATGCTTGGATATGTGTGTGTGTGTGTATCTGTTCAAAATGTTCAGAATGTTTCCTCACATGCAACAAACCTGAAATTTGGCATGTGGTAGGTTGAATGGTGTGGACAATGTGAAAAGTATAACATTTATATTTTTCTCATTTATATTTTTTTAACTTGTCTGCATTGCTTGGATTTGTGTGTGTGTCTGTTCGAAATGTTCAGTATACCTCCCAACCTGCTACAAAAAACTTGGTATGTGAGTAGGTTCCATGGTGTAGACGATGAAAACCATATAATATATATATATATATTCTATTTTTTGTGGTCTACAATGCTTGGATATATGTGAGTATCTTTTTGAAATGTTCAGCATACTTCCCAACATGATAAAAACCTCCATGTGGTTAGGTTGCTGTAGACAATGTAAACAGTATCAAATATGTGAAATATGTATACCTTTGTCTAATTTCTTGGGAGGGGGAATATGTAGATATGCGTGTGTCTGTTTGAAATGTTCAGCATACTTCCCAACATGCTACAACCATGAAATGTTGCATGTGGGTAGGTTGCATGATGTAGACAATGGGAAATGTATAAAACATACATTTTTTCTAACTATGTTTTGTTTAAGCATTTTCTTAAGCAGTCTGCAATGCTTCTTTATGTGTGTTTCTGTTCGAAATGTTCAGCATATTTCCCAACATGCTACAAACCCGAAATCTGGCACATGGGTAGGTTCCATGGCATAGAGACAATGTAAAAAGTATAAAATATAAATGTTTACAATTTTTTAAGTGTTTTAAGCAGTCTACAATGCTTCGAAAAGTGTGTTTGTGTGTTCGTAATGTTCCGAATGTTTCCCCACATGCTACACACCTGAAATGTGGCATGTGGGTAAGTTCCATGGTTTAGACAATGTAAAAAGTACATAATGTACATTTTTCTAATTTTTCCTTTTTTAAGCTTTCTGCAATGCTTGGATATGTGTGTGATTCTGTTCGAAATGCTCAGCATGCTTCCCAGCATGTTACAACCCTGAAATGTGGCATGCAGGTAGGTTCCATGGTGTAGACAATGTTAGAAGTATAAAATGTAAATTTTTCAGATTTTGTTATCTTTTTTTAAAGCATTTTTTAAAGAGTCTTCAATGCCTGGATATGTGTGAATTTCTGTTCGAAATGTTCAGCATACTTCCCAACATGCTACAAATGTGAAATTTCGCCTGTGGGTAAATTGCATGTGAAAATAATAAAGTATACATTTTTCTAACAATGTATTTTGTAACCGTTTTTGAAGCTGCCTGCAATGCTTGGATGTGTGTTTATTTCTGTTCAAAATGTTCAGCATGCTTCCCAACATGGTACAAACCTGAAATATGGAATTTGGGTAGGTTCCATGGTATAGACAATGAAAAAAGTATAACATATAAATGTTATACTTTTTGTGTTTTGCAATGCTTGGGTATGAGTGTGTTTCCTTTCAAAATGTTCAGCATACTTCTCAACATGCTACACATCTGAAATGTGGCATGTGGGTAAGCTCCATGGAACACACAATGCAAAAAGTATAACATCTACATATACCTTTGTCAAATTTATTTTGGGGGGGAGGGAATTATGGATATGTGTGTGTGTGTGTGTGTGTGCCTGTTCTAATTGTTTAGCTTACTTTCCAACATGCTGCAAACCTGATATGTGGCATCTGGATAGGTTCCATGGTGTATACAATGTAAAAGGTATAAAATGTAAATTGTTCTAATTTACTTTTTTTAAGTGGTCTTCATTGCTTGGCTTGGTGTGTTGTCTGTTCGAAATGTTCAGGATACTTCCCAACATGCTACAAACCTAAAGTTTGACATGCAGGTAGGTATGATGGTGTATACAATGTAAAAGGTATAAAATGTAAATTGTTCTAATTTACTTTTTTTAAGTGGTCTTCATTGCTTGGCTTGGTGTGTTGTCTGTTCGAAATGTTCAGGATACTTCCCAACATGCTACAAACCTAAAGTTTGACATGCAGGTAGGTATGATGGTGTAGACAATGTTAGCAGTATAACATGTACATTTTTTCAAATTATGTTATCTTTTTTGAACATTTATTGTCACAGTCTTCAATGCTTGGATATGTGTGTATCTCTGTTCAAAATGATCTGCATACCTCCCAACATGTTACAAACCTGAAATGTTGCATGTGGGTTGGTACCATGGTGTAGACAATGTAAAAAGTATAAAATGTACATTTTACTTTTTTTTTATTAAGCGGTCTGCATTGCTTTGATAGGTGTGTGTTTCTGTGCGAAATGTTTAGCATACTTCACAACATCCTACAGACCTGACATTTTGCATGTGTGCAGGTACCCTGGTGTAGACAATGAAAAAAGTGTAAACTATACATGTTCTACGTTTTGCGGTCTGAAATGCTTGGATATGTGTGTGTGTCTGTTCAAAGCAGAGTATATTCCTAAGAAAATGATCATGTCTTGCTAAAGAATGATGTACTGCCTATAATATGTAATGGTGACTTTTTTGGTGATTCTAGCTTGAGGTAGAATCCCACCAACCATAAATGCACATAAAAGCCCATATGTTTTTGCCAACTTGGTTGAAACATTCTACATCTGTTTGACTAAAACAGCCTTTCCAGGTGAAAGCAAAAGCAAAACCTGATGCATTGGTTTTTGGTTGGGGGAAGAAAAAGGAGGAAAGGGATATGGAGTGGCATATCCTGCCAGCATGTGCTGTACAAGCCAACCATACAGCAGCTCTGCTGAGATGTGTCAGAACTGTCCATTAAAGGGAATGACTATATTGAGTAGAAATATCCAACAATCCCTTTAAAGTTATAGAGGTTCTGCAAAAATGTGTTGCACAATAAAATATACCAGCCCCACTGAGAAGTGTAAGCTCTAGCACATTAGAGGCATCCTAGTTCTTTTGAAAAGACAACAGCTTACACATCTCAGCTGGGATATAGACACATGAACTGCATTTTAAGTAAATATTTCTGCAGCAGCCACATTAACCGATAAAGCTATCTCATGAAGATAGGAACTCTAATGTTAAATCTAGAATGCTGCTGCAGCTGCATTAACTGACTGAAGCAAATTTCACATATGGCTGGCACCACTGGCATATCCACAAAAGTACCAATGCCCTACCTTGTGACTGGCTCTTTCTCAGCACAATTCACTAATTAAATGTCTGTTCTTAATGCAAATTAGAAGTTTTCAAAATAGGCTGGTACCTTCCAAAACCTGGTATGTTTTGGGATGTATTAGTCACTTGTCAGTTAAGTGGGATTGAGACTCTATGAAAGGTACCAGAATAAGACCTCTATGCCAGGATGTCGACTACAGCAACAAAAGTATGTCACACTGTTACCCAGTGTCCATCATACTTTCCCATGAAGAGGGAGGAGTTCAAATATTGTTCCCATTCTGTCCTTTGGCTCTCTGGTGAAACTGAACATCCAAAACCTGAAGTTAATGCAGTTCTGAAAAAAAGTGAACGTACAGTATGATGGTATTGCAGTGTAAAGCCATTACTCTACTCAGTGTTCTAAATATGCAAACCGGTTCAAATGGCCAATATGACAATATTGTTCACAGTAGAAATAGTAGTTTGTACCAATGCAATTGGTCCAATGTGCTTTAAAAGGATCCATTTGCCACATTTTCCAAAAATGCTTATGCATGGGCTATGTCATTTTGGTGTACAGGACTATTTTTTGTACCAATCAAACTCTGATTACAAAACTTGCAGGTTGACTACCTTCATTAATGGAGACAAGAACAAAATAAATTGGGACCTGAAATGTAACCCCAGTCATTTTTACAAAACAATAACAAAGATTCACACATTAGATTCAATAAGAACACACATACTATTAAATGTTCTATGAAGTATTTAAAAAGTTAGCAACAAGTGCTGCTCTAGAAATGAACAGAAAGGTAGTATTTGGCGGGAGAATCGAGACAGCTGATAAAAATGTCCAAGTCAGTTGTCTGTAATTTCCTCTTTTTCTGGTGCTGTGGAGGTTAACAAATCACAGACTCTACCACATACCCCACCTGCTTCTGTTAAGGAACCTGTGCTTCTGACTCTTTTACAGATTTAAATAATGTGTGTACCCTTGCCCTGCACCTTTTCCAGGCCGTGCTGTCAGCAGTCAACATCTTTGATGATTTATGGGGCGCTGCAACTCCTCCAGCACCCCCACTTCCAGCGCCACTGCTTCCCACGGCATGCTTCCTCTCAGCGTTCTGACCAGTGTCAGCACAGGTCACTGCACAGCTCAGCCTTTGATGCTCTCCCCCCTGTCTGTTAGCTGTGGCAGATTTAAGTTTCCCAGCATGATTGAATAACGTCCAAAAACTAGACCGCTGTGTTGGTTTCCCGGTCTTAGTCATCTTCATTGCTCAGTCCCCCTTTCTTGTCTCAGTTGTTACCATGCTGTTCTTTGTTTGATGTTGGGGAAGTTAATGTTGGAACTTATTGGGAGTGATCATCACTACCCCTTGCATCTTCTTCATCTATTGTTGACATACTGTCCCTTGCATGACATTGGAAATACTTGAAGTAGACCTGGCAAGTGGTTGAGGGAGAGTGTTACAATATGCCATCAAAGCATTAGGAATGGAGGGAACATCCATAAAAGGGAATGGGGTATGTGACTTTCTACAATGATATGGTTGCAATCCCCTGAGGGTTGCCTCCCCCATGTGGTCCTCCCTCATATAGCCCCCAGGATCAGGATGAGGTAGCGGCTGCCATCCCCTGGCCACATGGGGAAAGGCTATCCCTGTTAAAGTAGTGATGACATCATCATATTCATCACAGTACCAACCTTAATGGTTTCTTACTTTCTATTTTGCAGAATTATGTAAACAGGTTCATCCCCTTTTTTGTAGCTTTCATTGACCTGACCTCTGCATTAGATCAGGTCAATAGAGAAAATTGGTGGGCAATATTGTTGTACTGGAAGTGTCTGCTTCATTTAATTTGCATTTTGAGAGACATACATTTGGATTCCAATATGCAAGTGCGTTTAAGTTCTGACGTCAGCCTGTCCTGTCCTATTCGTACCTAGAGAGGGCTGCGTTTTGGCACCTTTGCTGTTTAATATTACACAGCTGACCTTGCGCAAGCCCTGTCCCTGTCCAATGCTTTTCCCACACGTCTAGCAGATGTCAACATTCAATGTCTTGCCTATGCAGACGACTTATTTAACATAGATCAAATCCTGATTGGTTTATCGCGTTGTCTGAATTCCATCAAGTTTTACATGAAATGAAATGATCTTGATATAAATACCAACAAGTGTAAGGTTTTTATCATGCAATCTCGCAGGAGGCATCATTCCTTTCAATGGTCCCTGAAAGCGGTCAATACTGGAAAAGTAGACCACTGGAAATATCTGGGTTATACCATCAATGGGTATTAATTCAAAAGACAACACAGGCAAGATTGGTCTTTATGCAGTCTCTCTAGCTGTGCAGATAAAAAAAACATTATGGAAAATGTGGTCACTTCTCGCTTATTCCTACTTTAAGATTTTATAACCAACAAGTGATTCCTAAAATAACATACGGCACAGAAGTGCATCCTACTAAACTTGAAATTGATTGGTTAAAAATAGAAGCACTGTTCTGGAAAAGAGTACTACATTTGTCTAATAATGTTCCCATTGCTTCCCACAGACATGCACGTGGTCGGTCTACTATCCATCTAAGCTATCATCGGTTGGAAGAAACTGTCCTTAATAATGGCCAATTTAGATCCTCCTCCTAATTCTCTGTCTATTGATTTGCATAATTATTTGCTCTCAAACTATTGATACTTTGTAGGGGTCTACAACCTGTTGCTCTTGTGAGGCAGGCATGGTATCAAGAAAAACACAAGCTCAAAAGGGTTTCTTTGAAAACCTTTATTTACTAAGGTTCCCGGGTTGGTGTAATGCTTGACTGGTCCTAACTCTAAAGGGGTAATTCCCTTAACTGATTTTTCTAATGGCCGTCATTGTCCAATAGTCCAAAATAAAAGCATGTCTGTCTCTAAACCTATGCTTGCCCTCACTCTGTACAAAAATGTGATTGGAAGTCTCTTAAAAGGAAAATGGTTCAACAAAAAGTGGGAAAGCAAAGTTGGTTTTGCGTGGTCTTCTCACCAGGTGCTGTTTGGTCAATGTCACAAAAAGGAGTTCAATCAACATGGCTGTTCCTAACCCCTTCTCCACAGGGCCCTTGTAGTGATTCCATCTACCTTCAGTGTCTTGGAGTTCCTTGGGGTTGCCTTCCCCAAGCTTCTGCTTATTCAAGTTTCAAACACCATGAAAGAAATGTAACACATTTCCTTTTGTAAGCTTTTCCAGGTTCCTGTCCCTATGCTTCTGTCTTTTCAACACTATAAAGAAAAAAAAACAATTCCCCAACTTGGTTGGGCCTCTTAGAGTTCCCTTCCCCAAGCTCAGGCCCCTTCCAACTTTCAAACATAAAGTCAATGCTATCGGTATGCTTTCTTTGGTAGGCCTCTCAGGGTTCCCTTCCCCGAGCTTAGCTATTTTCTAGCTTTCAAACACAAAACACAATATATCACAGTTTCTTCTTGATTTCACAGGGTGCTATTCCCCAGGTTTCGGCCCTTCTAATTCAAAACACAAATTCAGCTTGTAGGGATGTACCTTTTCCTTATCTACCGTCCTTCTTATATACCATCCTTTCATGGGGTAGAATCAGAGGCTTTCAAAAATGCCAGACTCTTTGCTTTTCCTAAGCGCGACCACTCTGCTCCTTTGCCCCACTCTTTGTTTTCTTACTCTTCCTTTTCGTTGTACCTTTTTCTTCAGATACTTTCCATTCCCCTTTATTTCTTCTTTCTTTTCTGTGTACACTTGCACTGTTCACTCTCACTTTTCTTATCATGCCCCTGGCACTTTTCCTTTACTCTTCTTTTGCTACCTTGAACCCTCTTTTCTGTGTTCCTTTTTATCGTGCCCCTCTCTTTACTGTTACGGGTCACTTGCAACCTTGTGCTTTTCTTTACTTCCACTCACTTTCTGCTCCGATCAGTCTTTTGTTCGCTTTCCGCTCCGATCTGCTTTCGCTTTACTTTCTGCTGCATTCTGTCAATTTTAGACGTTCTGCTTCGTTCTTATGTTCAGCTGCACTTTCAGCTTTTACACTCTCTGATTCACTCTTGTTTTCAGCTTTTACACTGTCTGCTTCGTTCTTACTTTCAGCTGCACCTTCAGCTTTTCCATACTTTCTTTCCTTGCAATTCCGTGCCGCTTTTACTGTCCATGCCATTCTCCTGCTCCGCTCTCATCCAACCGCATGCTCCTGGGTTTCTCTCACATTCTCATGAAACTCACCGGGCTGCGTCGCATTGAGAGGCGGTTGCTTCAGGAAATGTGGGGTTGAGGTCAGGGGCTCACCACCTGCCCCTCAGGCACCCTTTGGGTCGGCAGAGGCCCCAAGGGAACGAACACTCTCCTGAACCTGGCCGGCAGAATGCAGACTGCGTTTCACCGGCTCCCAGGAGGCACAGCTCCCTCGCCACACTGCAGCCCTTAATACACACCAGGCCAGCGTCTCTGTATGCTGTCTCCAGCATGCAACTCCTGCTTCTCTCTTCTCCTTTGCTCCTCTGGTCCAGACTGCATCCCAGCTCTGTCCTTCCTTTGTGCAAGACCACACCTTTTATAGTGAACAAACCAGTCAAGTGGAGTCAGGTGTGAGTGGTTCCTATTTAATGCCTGACCCTGCCTGACTCTCTTAGTGGGACAACCTGAGTTATTTCTAGGGTAGGTTGCCCTCATTGTCCCCATGTTGTTCCTACAAGTAATCTTTACTGATCTTAGTTGCCCTCTCCTCATCTCAGTATTTCTTGGAAATGGGGAGTAGGATATGGGGTGAGATTGTAAAAGTCCTCTTGAGGTTAATGGAAAGAGATTAGCAGTATAACAAGATTACGATTGAGTTCTGATCATTTTATCATTGTATTGACAGGGGGTATAAGAAGAACTCTTAGTTCGTTCTTCCGCT
This sequence comes from Ambystoma mexicanum, assembly GCF_040938575.1. NCBI lineage: Eukaryota > Metazoa > Chordata > Amphibia > Caudata > Ambystomatidae > Ambystoma > Ambystoma mexicanum. The sequence goes on from NC_090922.1 coordinate 292,861,311, forward strand.
AAGGAGGAAGTTGCCCCTTTTTTATGTCTTGTGATGGATTATGTGTAAAGGGTTCTAGGTGGTATTTTCTATTATTTGTATAGGATGAATAGATCTTATTCTCAGTTCCCTCATTTTGTGTTACTTTCGCCTTCCACTTTCTCCCCTTGGGTAATCAACTATTTCCCTTCTCACTCTGGGGTCATGACAGATAGAATGAGATTTAGGGATTTCCCTACCTGGATTTGGGTCATGGGAATCATTATATCCCAAGAAGGCCTCCAGGACTTTTTCCTCCACCAGTGTCCCGTTAGAATACTGCGTCTCTCCTAAGGTATTTTGCTGAGGGCAAACCTGGGCCTCGCCTACCCAAGTAATCCTCCCTCGCTTATCCATCCCCAGGGTTGGGATCCAAACACAATGGCCCTCCCAGGCCACCTGAATTGAGGATTCTCAGAGTCTACATGGGCGAATACCCCCAGGTTTCTCACACTCTCCAGATGTTTTGGACTACAAATCCCATGATCCCTTACCATTGACTGCGGACTCGGACTGATGGGAATTGCAGGCAACAACATCTTTAGAGCCAAGGGTTGCAGACCCCTGCCTTTAGAGCATTTGTTCATGGATTGCACTGTTTTGCACTTAGTTCATATATGAGTTTTTAATTGTTTTGTCCACAATGTAGCAACACTTGAATCAAATGAGTTATGGGTAATTATTTTAAATGGTAATAAAAAATGCAATAATAATTGCAGCAATCAACTATTTGCACACATTTCTGGATGTAAAATTTTAAATGAAGGTTTTTAGCTTATTCTTCTAATCTTGTACTTTTTTTCTCTCTTCATCCTTTTTCTTCTTTTTTCCGTTCTTTCTCTTCCTCTTTTGTAAAATGTGTATAACAATGTTATACTGTTTACTATCTTTTAATGTATTGTGTTGGAATTAATTGCTTGTGAAAGGTTTGCAATTGACAAAACACGATAAAAGAAACAAAAACAAATACACCTTTTTTTGATTCCGGAATGTTGGCTGAGCAGGTAGCAGCTTGAACTCAGAGCTCCTGTCTCCCTGATCCTTGATATTAAAAGAATACAATGAATACCAAAAAAAAGATTGATGTCCAGGAGAATCCTGCCCCCAAAAAAACCAAAGCTGATATGGAGGAGACACCCAGTGCCCAGGACATTTATTCTCTGCTTCTGAAGGTGGCCGACGGATGTAGGTGAGATGAAATCCACTTATGCAGATTTGAAAGTGAAAGTCTCCAATCTGGAGGGTAGAATTGGCCAGATAGAAAATGATTCAGCAGGCCTCTCAACAGAGATCAACGGAAGTTACAGAGCTTATCATGAGTTAAGGAGAGATCTAGAAGATAAGAAAATGAAGAATGTGCCGTTGAATTTGAAATCAGGATCACACAATCTTAGACTCATGGGGCTACCAGAGAACATAACTAAAAATGGGCATCTAGAGGATATTTTACTTCAAGTGCTAACTGAAATATATGGGCAGGATGCAAATTTCCCAGATCTAGATTATGCTTTTCCGTTGGAAAGCCTGATAGTAATGTATACCCCCACATGCAGTGCGGGAGTTTCATAGTAATTTATGGAGGGTAGCTTACAGTCCTTACATTAGTCCTGTTCTGTTTCTGCAGGTTTTCTTTTCTTCTTAAATGCTGGGGCACCTGGTACGGCCCACCCGTAGGGGGAATGGGAGCGTGGATGAGGTGGTTCTAGCAAAAATCCTGTCACTGTCTCCCAGCCCTGGGTGGACAGGACCATGATTGTATATAGTGACAGCCCAGCACGGGCTGAGGAGAGAGAGAGAGAGTGAGAGGCATCTTGACAACCACGCAAGGTGTCCCGGCCCTCCATGCTTAAGAGGTCCACTGAGGGCAGCACCATGCCGGCTTGCACTCTCCCCTCTATCAGGGTCGAGGAAGTGAGCCCCTAAGTACGGTGTGCAGCCCAGCTTGGGCTGATAGCGCCCGTGGGTTCGAGCAGTCAATGGGTCACTTGGTAGCGACGTGAGTTTTCACTTCCCCTCTCAGCAACAGGAAGTAGGAGCGGAAAGGTATATGGAGCCGGCAGTATAGTGCCGCCCGCTGGAACTATAAAAGCATTGATTTCTTTCCTGGTTGCTTTCAGCCTTGGCAGATTATGTAAATTTATTGATACTTCCTAAATGAAGAGAACGTCAGAGAGTGTAACAGGGATCTGGATAAGCCGGGTATTGTGGAGACTTCATTCCGCGACAGGCTCTCTGTTAGGAAGAGCTAGAGAGCGGGGGTAAATTAGAGTAGACCTGTAGGTTAGGGGCGCATGTATAGGCCTCTCTACATCTTACTGCTGTACATTGGAAGCAAAATTAGGCTGGCAGCTCAGCTAAGAGCTTGCATACAGACATTCCGCCTGACTTGGCGCCTCAGATCCCATTACAGTGGTCTCCCAAGCCGGGAGTTTCGTTCATCGCGGGTTTTCAGGGGGTATCCGGGAAATGGCCCATATTGGCCTGAACCCAAGGGGCTCTAATGGGGGATGTTCGCACCACATTAGGGGGCCTAGATGTTCGCTGGCATATGAGGGGAAGTGTTAAAACAATCAAAGAATGTTAGATTATCAAATGTGACAAAATCTCCCTCACATATGCCACTCATGAAGCAAAGAATGTTTATTTATCAAATGTGACAGATCTCACTCGCATATGCAGCTCATGAAGTAAAAAGTGGTTAGTTAGCAAATGTAACAAATCTCACTCACATATGCCGCTCATGAAGTAAAAAGTGGTTATTTAGCTAAAGTGACCAAATCTCACTTGCATATGCCGCTCATGAAGTAAAAAGTGGTTATTTAGCTAATGACACCAAATCTCACTTGCATATGCCGCTCATGAAGTAAAAAGTGGTTATTTAGCTAATGTGACCAAATCTCACTTGCATATGCCGCTCATGAAGTAAAAAGTGTTTATTTAGCAAGTGAGACCAAATCTCACTCGCATGTGCTGCTCATGAAGTAAAAAGAATGTTTATTTATCAAATGTGAAAAACCTCACTCTCAAAGGTTCCACCTACCTGTGAAACAGTTGGTTACTTACCATATGTAAAGGATGGTTGGTGCTCTAAGGTACTCACACCAAAGGGTAGATAGTATGTAGTGTTAGGGGAAGGACCCCTTGGTCTGGCATTGTACCTGTCTGTATATATCGCAACCTCATTGTGCCTACATGTAACCAATCGGCACCTGCACATAAATGTATTTTACATGTTGTAACCATGTAACCAAGCTTTGAGTATCCTTATGCCTTGCGCCTGAATACCCTCGGGCCTGGAGCGCATTACAAATAATAAACTAAATTAAACTGGGATCCACAGGTGCGAGTCCATGGAAGGCCTAACTCCTTCCTGTTGCCCAATCAAAAACATCAGGTCCACACAAGAGGTAAGGAATTACTGCAGTTTATTATTATAAATGCACCACGGCATCTCATACATGGAAGAACCTCCACGCATCTCTCAGCAGACCTTGGCTCGCAGGATAGTTTTGTGGTTATCTGACATCACAATTTGTGCCATCCTCAGGAACCATCTCAAAAACCTATCCTAACTCGGGATAGGCTGTTGAGTAGTAGGTCCCATATGGAAACGTATAGAGGTACTATGTTATTGGCCCATGTAGTGTCAGGTGGTACGTTTAGCCATTCCCAAAAAGTTGTTACTTCAAAGTTGTTGCAGTGAGTAAACCCTGTCATTGGTAGGTGACCCCCACTGTCCACCCGAGGGTCCTTGGCTATGATTGGATGAGCCAGGAGCCCCAGATCCTGGCACTAACTCTGTACCCAGCCATGGAACACCTGTCAATAGTGCCTTGTGTAATTATGTATCTGCAAGGTGCAACTATGTTTCAGCATCATGACGGTGTGTAGCCATAGCGGTAATGAGCGCGCTCCGGTTCCCAACGCAGTGCTGTAACATGACTGTAACAACTTTGTTGCAGTTATTGTCTGGACGGCGGAACAGGTTGCTCTTCTCAGGCCCCAATCTTGGCAGCCCCTCAGCTCGGCCAGATCACGTGCTTGGAGACCATGCCTTTGAGCTCAGCATCTCCGAATTGTTCTGTATTTTGTCAGAGAGCTCACCTATGCAGTAGCCCATGTTCAGAGTGAGGAATGTCATTTGCAATAATGTGACCTTGGTGGTGGCTTTGCTTCTGCCATAGTAGCTCTGCTTGTGCATAATTCTGTGAGGCTTGGGGTCCCATTTCTAAGCCGATCGCTGCCCGCTAGATTTCTTAAGCCATGGTCCGGCTTCTACTATACATGTCTTCTAATAGTCTATATGTTAGTGCGTTATGGCTGTCAGGTCCCTTGAGTGCTCTTGCCACACCATGGGGTTATTTGCATATGAGCGTCTGCAAGCATGTACACAAACTCTTCTTGCTTCTTGCATTACCGCGGTGCTCTGGCAGGCCTAATGGCAAAATAATAAACATGCAGACAGTATGTATGTATCACTGTCCTCTAGCTATAGAGCTGTATACCTGTGTTCTTCGTGTAGTTGAGTATGTATGAGTGTCCAGGGTGTGCGGATAGCACGTGGGCTTACTGTCTAATGTAGCTCTGTCATCATGGTGTCTTTACCGACAAGTGGCTTGGTTTCTTGGAGCTTAATCAAGTCTGTTCATGTAGCCGTCTCCAGCTCCGTCTTGTGTGTCCTCGCTCACTCTGGGTATGATTTGCACTACTGCTGGATTGTAGGGTCTGCTGGGATGGTATATCTCGTGATAATTATCCATCGTGGGAGCAGTGGGAATGGGTCAAGTTCAGATGAACGCTGGCCATATTGTCACAGATTCTTCTTCCTGTTGAAGGGTCTTCCGGGAACAGGGGCACGTCTGATTCTTCAGTAGTTATCCAATGAGATTGATCTAAGTCATAAGTGTTCCCCTTTTTATATCTGTTTATTGGTTTATACACATTGACTGGTCTTGCCCCACAGCATCCACATTGGTGTTAAAGAGAACTAGAACTATTGTAATAAATGATAGAATGAATTCTAAATGTCTGTGTATCAACTGAACTAGAGGACATGCCAAATTACTAGGGCATACAAACGAGCAGATATGTTGGTCTATTACTGTTATATAAATAAGGAGTCTTACTCTATTCAAATCACCTGAGGGTGTGTCTGTTTATTGAACCTGGTGCAATCAAAGGATCGCTGTCCACTAGACGTGGGCTGTCCATAGGGACAAGCCTAAACCATCCCCCCCTGGGTTCACATTTGCACATGTGTGTTGTAAGGTGTAGTATCCCTGGCTCAGGACTCCTACAGGTTGCTGCTCTTTTCCTTCACCCATAGGGAGAACCACCTTCCACTTTTGGAGGCACTGCTGAAATCCCGGGGGGAGGGGTGTTTACAGTGAACTCTGGTGTGTTCTCTCCGGTTTAACAACCTGGAGAGCTGTGTAAAATATCAGTGGTTAATTACCTAAAACCAAAAACAGAAGAGAAAAAAAAAGAGAAAAACAACAGAGAAAACAAGAGAATGGCGCATGAATATGTGTTGCACTGGGTAAAAGCTGAGGGGCTTAGCCCAGAGGCCTGTTTTATAGTAGGTGAGGTCCTGTTGCATATTACAATCGATGAAATCTTAGCCATGACTGGTGCCTTGGAAGCCATCACGGGTAAAGTCAAAAGTATAGGCCGCATACCTGGGCAAGATAATAAATGTTATATGCTATGCTATGGTGCAAGTTCTCTTACAGGTAAAACTTTGCCCACAGAGATCCAAGGCGAGCGAGGATAGCTCAGGGGGCAACGTGCTCACCTTGGAAGATAACACAGATTAACACAAGTTGGATTCCCAGGTCCGCGCTTAGAAACCTCTGGGTATTAAGCACGTTATAAATAACCTATAATATCATATCATATCAAGGCAGGGAACCTTTAATCACCTGTCCTATCTGGAGGTTAGACTCACTGCCCGGAATTCCTCAGCGACCAGAAGCTTCCTCCTCCACTAACAAAGCTAGAGTCATTGCTGCGGCAGTGGCGGAAGCTGTTAAATTAACTATGGAGCGACATTCTCTGTCACCTGTGCTCACTGAACATGGAGACTACACCCGCCTACAACCCTTTTCCGGCGAACAACATATGCCTAAAGGAGAAGAAAGTTATGACGTATGCGCTGACCTCACTCAACTTGTGCTCCATGACTGGAAAGTGTCAGACCAAGAAAAAAGGAGGAGGGTGGTAGAGGCCTTACGAGGACCTGCATTACAGACGGTACATTCCCTTTGCACACTAAGTCCTGACCCTACATCAATGCAAGTGATGGATGCACTGGAAGGAGCGTTTGGCACCACCAAACCAGGGTAGGACTTACTGATGAAGTTCCATGCCACTTCACTGAAGCAGGGGGAGACGTTATCTGATTTTCTAATGAGGATAGAACAGATATTGTGCTTGGCCCACCAGAGGAGAGGAGTAGAGACTTCCCAACTGAACCGTTGACGTTTGAAGCAGTTACTTCGAGGGGTCAAAGTGGCTGCCATACCCATTTTGCAGATCAGACTACGTGAGAAACTGGACGCCTTCCTATGATGACTTGCTAAGATCAATAAAAGCACTGGAAGAAGAAACAGGCGATGTTAATGTACAGAGCCATCTTGTTCAAGGTGTGAATCGAGTGCCCAACCCTGCCTTTGCCCAACAGAGACGGATTGAAGAATTGCAATGACTATTGAAGGACTTGCAGATTCACCTGCTGATAAGTGACAGTTTGAATGCTCAACTGCTGGGAGGCCGAAAGGCTTTTCCACCATCACGTGAAGGAGAACACCAGACATTTCGCAGAGCGCAAGAGCCTCAAGAGCATATTTCCTCCTCATCTACTCTTTTGCCTGCTTGGACATTCTGCCATAGATGTGGAGATGACACCCACTCCACCCGTATGTGTGACCTAGCCCAGAACTATGCCAGAGTAGCAGCCTGTTCTAACGCACTAAAAGCGACTCCAGCCCGAACATTGTCAGGAAACGCCCTGGAGGTTGTAGCGGAGGAGCAGCTAGAACCTCGACCACAGGAGTGAACTCCATGGCCAACCAGCCCCACAGCTTTATCCAGACACAGCATTCGGAACTGCCTACCACCAGGTACCACACCAAGGCTCAGGGCAGTCCCATAGCGGACTATATCCGCCTAGTCCAGGAGCTCTGCAATGCTAAGAAAGGGACACTAGTGAGAGACATAAACACCATCAACCATAGTCAACTGGACTACCAAAGATTGGTGATTGAGGCACTAGAAGGAGAAGAACTGGCAGGAGGTCTGATGGTCCAGCGCACCTTAGTTAGTGATAGTTAGTGATACTGGAAAGGGGGTGATGCACATTCGAGTCCCTATCACTAATATCACTGACAAAACTGTACACCCTCCAGGCGGGCTGACAATCGCCCAGCTTCACATTGCTGACTCAGTGGCAAAGGCGGCCGGAACCAGGGGCCTATACTCCCCTTTGGATACAGGAGCAATAAACTTTGGAGACGCCCCGTTGTCTGAATGAGAAAAAGATCATGTACAAGACCAACTGACCCTGCGGGCCGATGTCTTTTCCACCTGTGACTGGTGTTTGGGGGAAGCCAAGGGAGTGAAACACCACATACGATTGAACAATATCACCCCCTTTCAAGAAAGGTCATGAAGACTAGCTTCAACTGATGTGGAGGACGTGCAGCGTCATCTTGAAGAGCTACTACAGGCCGGGGACATCCAGGAGTTGAGAAGCCCGTATGCATCGCCCATTGTGGTGGCCAGAAAAAGGAACAACGATGTGCATCTGTGCATTGTGTACCGGCGACTGAACAGCAGGACAGTGCCCGATCAATACACTACCCCCAGAGTGGATGAGGCCCTTGACTGTTTGGTTGGAAGCAAGTGGTTCTCGTTCTTGGACCTAAAGAGTGGATATTACCAGATTCCTATGTTACCTGAGGATAAGGAGAAGACTGCCTTCATCTGTCCCTTGGGGTTTTGCCAGTTCACTCGTATGCCTCAAGGTATATCAGGAGTGCCCGCCACGTTTTAATGCCTGATGGAGATTACAGTTGAGAATATGAAAGTACTGGTCTACCTAAACAATGTCATTGTTTTTGGGAGGACACTAGAAGAGCATCACCAACGGCTACTGAAAGTTTTAGACCTTCTACAACAGCATGGGCTGAATGTCTCATTAGAAAAATGTCAGTTCTGTCGCACCAGTGTGAAGTACAATGGCCATGTGGTCTCCGCTGAAGGTGTGAGAGTGGATGCTGCTAAAATGGAAGCCCTTGAGACTTGGCCCCGTCAGCAGAATCTGCGAGAACTGAGAAGCTTCTTGGAGTTTTGTAAGTACTACTGCAGGTTTGTGCCTGGATTCACCAACATAGCCTGACCACTCACAGAACTGACAAAGGGTTATCCGGCCCCACGGAAGACAGAGGCTAAGTGTGGGAGTCAGTCCACGACCAATACCATCCAAAGGACAGCTTTGGCCTGCACTGGAGTGAGAAGTGTGAGCAAGGCTTTGCTCGGCTGAAAAAGACTCTCCTAGAGGCGCACATCCTGGCATATGCTGATCCACAACTGCCTTATATTTTACATGTCGATGCCAGCGTGGATGTGTTTGGGCGCTGCACTCTATCAAGAACAGCAAGGTACCACTTGGCCCGTGGCTTTTGCCAGACGATGACTGAGCTCATCCGAAATCAACTACCCTGCCCACAAGCTGGAGTTCTTAGCCCTGAAGTGTGCAGTATCCAAATAATTGTATGACTATCCGTATGGAGCTACTTTCACAGTGAGGATGGACAACAATCCTCTGACCTACGTCCTCAAATCTGCCAAACTAGATGCTACTGGCCATCGATGGTTGGCCACCCTGTCTACGTACAACTTCCAGTTAGAATATCACCCTGGAGTCAGTAACGTGGACGCAGATTCTTTGTCCCGGAGACCCTACACCGAACACAGCTACGAATCCATTCCTTTTGAGATGGCCTCAGTGGCCACGGTGAAGGCGATTTGCCAGAGGGGAATGTGCCAGACAGCCGAGTCAGACCACTTATCGATTGTCTAGGGGAGACAGAACAGGGGGTCCCCGGGAGTTACTGTGACGCAAATCCTGGCAGCTCCTGAACTGCTGCACATGAACTTGACAGAGCTGAGACATAGACAATTGCAAGATCCGCAGATACGTGAAGTGCTTCAGAGCAAAGAGGCCAGAGTGACAGGGCCTCCAGACAGAAAAAACCTGCCAAATCATCATATATACCGCAAGTAGTGGAAGTCGATAGTGCTGAAGGGTGGAGTGCTATATAAGGAGAGCCAAATCCAGGGTCGACTCCTACATCGACTTATGCTACCCCACTCTACCTACCCTGACCCTTCGCGCCCTCCATGACCAACATTTGGGAAGTGAACGAACACTAGAACGGGTTGATTTTACTGGCCATGCTTAGGTCCTGAAGTAGAGGAGTATTGCCACACCTGTGCACGATGCATCGCTCGGAAAACCTTAAGCCACCCAGCTGCTGCACTACAACATTTACAGAGCTCTGGACCCATGGACTTAGTTTGTGTGGACTTCCTGAGCCTTGAAATTGACAACATGGGGATTCAGAACATTTTTAGCGGTGATCGACCAGTTTACCAGATATGCCCAGGCCTATCCCACAAGGAATCAGAAAGCAACAGTACTCTGGGACAAATTCTTTTTGCATTATGGCTGGCCTGCTCAGCTACACTCCGACCAAGGACGAGCCTTTGAATCTAAACTAATCAAAGAACTCATGCAGTTGATAGGGGTGTAGAAAACGAGAACATCCACCTACCATCCACAAGGGGATGTGCAAGCTGAAAGATTCAATCATACTTTGTTAAGTATGTTGGAGACACTAAGTGCCAAAGAAAAGCTAAAGTGGAGCCAACATGTGTCCACACTAGTCCACACCTATAACTGCACCAGAAATGATAGCACTGGCTTCACCCCGTATCAGCTGATGTTTGGAAGGGATTGTGACAGTGCGCGCATCTTCTCCGCAAGAGGAGTCAAAGAGTCGGTCCAGCCCCGTGGATGTTCCCCTTCATTGGTCCTAGGAGAGCGCTGCACACATTCATTTTCCGGCATCCACCCGCCTCTGAAGCCTTTCACATGCTCGAGTCCCCAGACGACTGCAGTGCCCGACTCCATTTTGGACAGGCTATGTTCTGAACCCTATCGTTTCAGAATTACTTCCTCCAACGCCAGAAGGCTCATACTCTAGCAAATGCGCTTTTAAGGGAGACCTTGCCCTTGCCCTAGAAGTAGGCTTCTTCGTTTTAAGCCGAAACGTCACTGCACGCCACACATTCGGTACCCTGATTGTTCACCACTATCACTTCTATCTTTGATTGACTATCTTGACGTCGACCTAGCAATAGGTCACCCTTCTGCCTGGCATTGGTAGACCTTTTTAAGGGTTACACTAAGGAATGTTACAGCACATATACCTCCTGGGACTATAAATCTGAATGCAACTGTGCGGCACCTACAGGGCTCTACCTTGTCCTTAAGCCTTGTGCCTGTCTCCATGTTTACAATACGGTGTTAGCTTGGTACAATGAAGCGTATGTTAAACTATGAAATTAATTGTCATATATGCATATAACGGTTGTACCTAGCAAAGCCACTTAACATTGCTTACCCAAAAAGTCAAGTGATGAAGATTGTTCTGTATTTACATTGTGTTTGTCATATTTGTTGATTCACTTTAGGACCTCTATAGGTCCCTCTCTGTTTTACTTTATGTGTACAAAAACGTTCGCACAGGGAAACTGTTAGGCAGAATTATATGCAGTACCCTTTGGGAACACTACACACAATTAAGACTACAAGTGACAGTACAATTTCACCTTTGGTACAAGCCTGTACTACACAGTTATACTGGTAGCAGTAGCAGTAGTGGAGCAGCCAGACTTATCTCAAGAGTAAGTGAGCAGTACAAATAGTTACACAAAGGACAGCAATTACTATGATTCAGGCAAACACTGACTCAAGGTTTCTAAGTAAAAGAATATATATTTATTTACTCAACATTTGTATAACATTTCACTATTCTAAGCAAGTAAAAAATCACAATCATAAATACACCGCACCACTTCCCTTAAATTCCAGACAAGTTAGGCTCACAAAATGAAGTGGGAGCAAAATGGCACTCCAGCAATTTAAAAGGGAGGGAAAGACAAAGTTATTAGAAATTAGGCAAAACCAACAGGTTAGTAAGTAGGGCAACTGAACAAGAGAGACTACAAGGTTAAAATCAGATAGAAAAGGCATTCGGCCCAAAGTCAATGGTTCAAATGTCTTTTGCTCAGGATAATAGGTTCAATGTAGTTCGCTGTAAAGTTCGTGGCACAGATTCCGGACGAGGTTGGTTGGTAGAGAAGTTAGTTCAAAGAGAAGAGAAGGACAAGCCCTCGGATTGGAGAAAGATTTCAAACACTTTCACCGCGGCTGAGCGAAAAGCACAACTGGATTTGCACAGTACCTTAAAATGAAGAGGGAGCTGTAGCTGAGGCGGACGTTCCTGGTGGTTTCTGCAGGCTCACGGTTCCTGAAGCGACAGTCGGACGGACACAAAGTAGGAAGACTGGAGGGTCCTGCGCCACCCAGGGAAGAAACCAGCAGCAGAGCAAAACAACGAATAAAAGGTGCGCTCCTTAAAACCCAAGCAGGGTCCGTCCTTCCTGGCTATCCGGCCCACTGTAGCTCTGTACAGCAAATTCGACCAGAGGAGGGGTCCTAGCTTGTAGTTTGGGCAAACTGGTTGGTCCCACCAGCTCAAGGGAAGAAGTTTCCTGGAGGATCTTCTCTGTCGTCGAATTTAGAGATTCGGACCTGCAGCAGGGCTTCACCGGGTGGTTCAGTTGTGGTAGGGGTCCTCTTCTTCCAGTTCCTCGTTGGTTCTTTCATTCCAGTGGTGACACTGCTCTTCCAGTCCCAGAGACCTGCTTTTTATGCAGTTTTCCCCCATTCATACAGCCTGGCTGTCAATCACACAGCAGGGTGGCTGGCCTGGCAAGGCCAGTCCCCTTAGCCAATCAGACAAGAGTGCGACTTGGGTTACTAAGGCAACCCATGGCCGGGGTCGGAAGATCCCTCCCTCACATCCTGCCTACCTAGACTATCAGGCGCCTTAAGGAGGGCTTCTGTGCAGAAGCCTGCGAAAAGACAGTGAACAAAGGAATCATCTCCGGTTTGGCGCGCAGAGAAAAACACGAGAAAGACTTTAACACAAAGAAATGGCGAATAAACCCAGCCGGAACCAAAATAAAATGTATTGGGTCAAGCGGGTTTATGTTCGAGGCTACTATAATAGCCTGGAACAATACCGCGTTTATATAATATAATCGCGGTAGGAAAGTTAGGGTAGATACCACTGCCACCAGCCAAGTCTTAATGTTAAGGGAGCAAAATAAGGCTCCAAGAGGCACAGACAAAAAGGGATACGAGTTAACCCTTTCCAGTACTCCATGTAAGATGGGGTGTACTGGGTCTGCAATTTAAAGTGACTACATAAAGTTAATGGCAACTTTACCTGTTTCTGGTGGACAGTAGTCAGCCCCAGAAAAATGGAGTCAGTGGGACGTCTCAAAGACAACCCTGTGTCACTGCACTGAAGGTGCTGTGTAACACACACAAAAAGTGGTGCACAAGGAGTAGGTGAGGCTCCAGTGCCCACGATCACACAAACAGTGAAAATACACAAAGCAAAACACATGTAAGAGTGGGGAAAAAGGTGAAAAAATAAAACCTAGAAATCCAGCAAAGCTGCTGGGGACTCTTTAGGTAAGGGAAATCAGCCATTTATGAGAATTCTCCCTAAAAGCAACAGTGAATTGTTAACTGCTGTCCACACTCAGGAAAGTTACTAATAATGTAAACTAAAAGTAATTAGTTAAGCAGCTGAATAATAAAAGCTGTACCAACACTACTTAGGTTTAGTGTTTGTCTGAATATTTTGCTTTGTTTTGATATGGTTAGTAGTGAGGCAATGAGGTTTCTTGTCTTGGCGACACTTCACAGAGATGAATAGGCTTGCATAAAATAGTTGCAATCTCTTTACTTCAATGGCAGGACGCCCCCACTGTTAAAAAAAAAAAAACAGATGTTTGGAAGGGATGCCAGGCTACCCATAGACTTGAGTTTTGGGACCTCCCCTGAAGGGACCGGCGCTGAAAATTACTGCAAGTATGTGAGAGACCTTCAGGATCAATTGTCAAAAGCTTTTCAGCTAGCAGAAGCCCCTGCCGAAACAAATGCACAGCAAAACAAGAGAAGGTATGATGATAGGGTCAGGTTCCACTACCTGCAACCCGGCGACAGAGTGCTCATCAATAGTATAGGGAAGAGAGGGCAAAACAAGTTGGGAGACTGATGGGAATCAACCATACAGGGTCGAGAGGCAGTTGACCAGGTTGCTGGTGCTCCGACTGAGAAAGGAAGGCACACTGATGGATGTGAAGACCCCTCACAGAAATCACCTATTGCCCATAGGGGATGATGTGGAAATGGATCCGGCTGCTGGTGAAGCCCCTCTTTCCCCCAGTAAAATGATCACCCACACTTCAGAACAGGACACCGTCCATGGGGAAGCCCTTCACCCCTCTAGACTAAATACTGTACCATCTGTGGACTCCAATGCAAAAGAGGAGAAAATTGTGGAGGATAAAGGGCCTCAACGTCCTGAGGTAGCACAAAGGTCCTCCGACCCTCAGTCCAGGCTACTAGAAGAGGAAGAAGATGAAAATTCTGAAGGATTAGAGATGGCCTATTGGATTGGGCACGAGGTTTCAACTCCAAATCCCTCCAGACAAACTGAGAACCAGAGAGAGATATCCGCTGGTGGAGACATGGACATCTTCCCCATGCCATCAGAGGATCAATTGCCAAGGTCCAACTCTGTGACTGAGGGTGGCCCGCCTGAGTCAATAGAACTTCCTGAGACTGCCTTTGAAAATCATTCAGAGGGGCTTTGCGAACTGCGGTGATCTCAACGAGAAGTCATGCCGGTTAGAATACTGAGTTACGATGTCCTGGCAGACCTATCGGAAGCCCCATCAGAAGAGGATTTCATTTGCCAGCTAGTACTTCTACAGTGTTATCATTTAATCCAATGTGTTATGCTCAACAATGGTGGAATGTACTGATGTTATGGAATGAGAAATGTCAAATGCTATTGTATGTATCTTGGGAGAAGGTAATACCCTTAAGGATAAGGGTTTTGAAGGACCATGGCGTGAGTGTAAACCCACACATGCAGTGTGGGAGTTTCATTGCAATGTATAGAGGGTAGTTTACGGTCCTTAAATTAGTCCTGTTTTTATTTCTGTCTGTATTCTTTTCTTCTTAGATCCCGGTGGACTTGGTACAGCCTGCCTGTAGGGGGAATTGGAGCGTGGATGAGGCGATTCTAGCAAAAATCCTGTCACTGTCTCTCCGCCCTGGCGAACAGGTGGACAGGATCATGATTGTATATAGCGGCAGCCCAGCGCGGGCTGAGGAGAGAGAGAGAGGCGTCTTGACAACCATGCAGGGCGTTCCGGCCCTGCATGCTTAAGAGGTTCACTGAGGGCAGCACTGTGCCAGCTCACACTCTCCCCTCTAACAGGGTTGAGGAAGGGAGCCCCTAAGTGCGGTATGCAGCACCGCTCGGGCTGCTAGCGCCCATGGGTGCGAGCAGTCTGTAGTGGCCATGAGCATGCCCTTCCCCTCTCAGCGACAAGAGGTAGGAGCGGAAAAGTATACAGAGCCCGCAGTATATTTTGCTGCCCGCCTTGGCGGATTATGTCAATTTCTTGTTACTTCCTAAATGAAGAGAACGTCAGAGAGTGTAACAGGGATATGGATTAGCAGGGTATTGTGGAGACTTCAGTCCGCGACAGGCACTCTGTTAGGCCGAGCTAGAGAGCGGGGGTAAATTAGAGTAGAACTGTAGGTTAGGAGCGCCTATATAGGCCTCTCTTACTGTTGTAAATTGGAAGCAAAATTAGGCTGGCATCTCTTGTCAGCTAAGAGCTCGCGTCCAGGCATTCCGCCTGACTTGGTGCCTCAGATCCCACTGCACTGGGCTCCCAAGCCGAGAGTTTTGTTCATCGCAGGGTTTCAGGGGGTATCCGGAAAATGTCCCATATTGGCCCAGACCCAGTAGGGGCTCTAATGAGGGATGTTCGCAGCACATGAGGGGGCCTAGATGTTCGCCGGCATATGAGGGGAAGTGTTAAAACAATGAAAGAATGTTAGATTATCAAATGTGACCAAATCTCACTTGCATATGCCACTCATGAAGAAACAAGTGTTAGTTAGCAAATGTGACAAATCTTACTCGCATATGCCACTCATGAAGTAAAGAATGTTTATTTATCAAATGTGACAGATCTCACTCGCATATGCCGCTCATGAAGTAAAAAGTGGTTAGTTAGCAAATGTGACCAAATATCACTTGCATATGCCGCTCATGAAGTAAAAAGTGGTTATTTAGCTAATGACACCAAATCTCACTTGCATATGCCGCTCATGAAGTAAAAAGTGGTTATTTAGCTAATGACACCAAATCTCACTTGCATATGCCGCTCATGAAGTAAAAAGTGGTTATTTAGCTAATGTGACCAAATCTCACTCGCATATGCCGCTCATGAAGTAAAAAGTGTTTATTTAGCAAATGAGACCAAATCTCACTCGCATGTGCTGCTCATGAAGTAAAGAATATTTATCAAATGTGACAAATCTCACTCGCATATGCCGCTCATGAAGTAAAAAGTGTTTAGTTAGCAAATGTGACCAATCTCACTCACATATGCCGCTCATGAAGTAAAAAGTGTCTATTTAGCTAATGTGACCAGATCTCACTCACATATGCCGCTCATGAAGTGAAAAGTGTATATTTAGCAAATGAGACCAAATCTCACTCGCATATGCCGCTCATTGAGTAAAGCATGTTTATTTATCAAATGTGAATAACCTCACTCTCCAAGGTTCCACCTACCTGTGAAACAGGTTACTTACCAAATGTAAAGGATGGTGCTCTTAGGTACTCCCATCAAAGGGAAGATGGTATGTAGTTATCCAATGAGACTGATCTAAGTCATAAGTGTTCCCGTTTTTATATCTGTTTAATGGTTTATACACATTGACTGGTCTTGCCCCCACAGCATCCACCAACAAGCAGATATCTTGGTTTATTACTGTTATATAAATGAGGAGTCTTACTCTCTTCAAATCACTTGAGGCTGTGACTTTTATTGCACCTGGTGTGCCCAAAGGACGGCTGGCCACTAGGGCTGGTCTGGCCATAGGGACAAGCCTAAACCCTCCCTCTCTGGGTTCACATTTGCACATGTGTGCGGTAAGGTGTAGTATCCCTGGCTCAGGACTCCTAGAGGTTGCTGCTTTTTTCCTTCACCCATAGGGAGAACCACCTTACAGTAATAAACCCAGACAAATATCATACTTGTCACCCATTCCAAGCTGTAGGTCCTTATCCATTCCTGTTTTTTTCTTTGCATTCTGGGACTTGTAGTTCCACTTTAACATTATAAAACTCGAACTACACGTCCCAGAATGCAAAGAGAAAAACAGGACTGGATAAGCACCTACAGATTGGAACAGGTCATGTTGGCAAGTATGAAATATTAATGGTGTTTATAAAAATAAACGCTGAAGAAAGAATGCTAAGAGCAGCTCAGGAGAAGGGTCAGGTTTTCTATCAAAGTGTGTAAATTGCATTGTTTCCAGATTTCCCAAAAGAGCTGGTGAAAAAAAGGAAGCTTTGCAAGGGAAAAGGATTTAAAGACCACGCTAGTAAAACCTGCAATCCTTAAAATCTATTTTCCAAACAGAGTTAAATCCACAGAAGATCCTGGGGAAGCAAAAAGGTGGATTAATGAGTATAAAACACTTATAAAAAAAGATTTAGAACGGTTATCTGTTGCTTGAATGAGTATGTCTGTGGATGGTTGGAGTATATTTTGAATTTGGTTAGATGGCAAAACGGTTACCCAACATACACTCCACGGTCTAGATGTTTATGAGTATTTACACAAAATATGTTTCTATGTTTTAAAGTGCTTTGAAACATGGTTTGTATTGAATTAAAGTGTCAAAATGACACCAATTAAAAGGAGCAGTTTAGCATGTTCCCGTTTAAAGTCTAATCCTGTGCTCTCCGTGATACGCGTCTTGCGAGGTAGTAGTTTATATGGAGGCAATGCACGCATCACGTTTTCGTAAGGTGCTTTTTTTCAATCCGGATATGGCCTGGTAGTTTTCATCAGGCGCATTGTGGAGGAATTGGAGAGGGATCTGAGTGGATTGCAGGTAGCGGAAAATATTCTGTTGTCTCGGAATAGGGACGTTGAATTACCCTGTGCGCTCACAGTTTCGCAACATCAAATACAAACGCAACGGATTTATATTTAGGAATGCTATTCGAAGTGACTCTGCCAATCCGTGTGAGGATCGACTTTGCCAGATGATCTTATAAAAGGTGCTGGCTGGTCATGAGTGGCGTCCAAAGTGCACGGGGACTCTCGCAATAGGCCCCGTATGTTACGTTGATTTTGTATACATGTGCTCGCTTTCAAACACAGTGAGCAGCTTTTGTGGTGATAAAGGCTTAGAAGGGTTTAAAGACTCCGAATGGAACGTGTTAAATCTGAAAGGCGAGAAGTGTTATGAGGCGGCTCTAGCAGAATTTGAGTCTGTAGCCACTGTATTGCAAAATTTAGCGTCCTTTTAACAGCAGTTCGTTTAAAGTTGGTTAAAGGACTCGTTGTACACGTGGTTAAGGTGCCGTGCAGGAGAGTTGCAACGTTCTTGTAATTTTGCATTCCTCTTGAATCTTCTACGCATTGTATTTAAGAAAAAAAAAAGTTATGCCAAAATCCACGGACATTAATAGAGGTTACGGTTTGTGCACACAATGCAAGCATGAAGCCCAATTCGGTTGTTTAATATATGATATGTGCAGGAATGGGTCCAGGTGAGATAATGGCATGCATTGTAGTTATTACCTAATGGTTTGAAGAAAATGTAGGTGTAGAGGGGATTTTTAGGAGTTCCACTCTAAGTGGATCGGGAGTGCACAAACGTAATGAGTTTAACGGTGAGTACTTTGGCAGTCGTGCTGTGTTCCGGGTAGAGTTTAGCATAACACTGATCAATAAGCCTGCACTGGGAAACGTGTGGGGGTGGTTCAGTATGCCGTAGAAAGTCATAAATATTCTGTATATAGGTATTCCTATGCATAGCTCTCAACTCACACGCTTTTGGCGGGTGTCACCCGCCTTGTAAAAGGCTGACTCACCCGCCAAGCCTCCAGCACTGCCATTCATTTCAATGGGCGTCTCACCCGCCAAAAACAAAATCGGGTGATTTCACCCGCCTTTGCAACACAAATGGTTGAGAGCTATGCCTATGTTTGATAATATGGTTGAATGCATTGGGAGGAAGTATGGCAGGGTTTATGTGTATTGCAAACCATGTGCAATCACGTCTGAGGCTAGAAACTCCCAGGGCAGCTGCAACTTGTATTGAATTATGTTTGTTTAAATGTGGAACTATGTGATTTTGTCACAACCTACCACAAAAGACACCAGGAAAAGTGTGTACTACAATTTTGAGCTGATGGTAGATAAATGAATCGAACCAATGGGAATTGGGCAAGATTGGATTTCTTTTGTATAGGTTTGACCAATCATGTGCGGGGGGATGATTTATACCATCTGGGAGTGTTAACTGCTGCAAAATGTATATAAGGGGAAGAGTCTGTGTGGTTCTGGGAGACTTGGGTTTGTTTAACTCTATAACGTCATCTACCCCCCCACCCCCCGGCTGATTGTACAATAAACTTGGTTTATGTGCACTTGCTTCCTAAGTGGTGGGCCTGCTTTGGGTTAAGGGGATTAGAGTCCCATCCACGCACTTCTTATGATTTCCTCGTACACCATTATCCACGTTGACTGTAGTTCCTGGGTTTGTTTCTGCAAATACACTCTCCTTCCACACCAACTGGCCTTCAGAAGCATCACCCCCGTTCTCTGGTGCGTACTCTGCTCCAAACAAGCCTTCAATATTGGTGGTAGAGTTGCAACCCCGCTGTGTCCATTGTATCACTGGCCTACCTGGTGTTGGGAGGAACAGCAGGGCTATTTTCGCATCTCGTGATTGTGCTCGTTGAATGTTGGCGATGAGGCGAGGGCAAACATTCAGTTATGTAGTGGTGCACTTAAATTTTCATCAGCCAATGAAGCAATAACGCACTATTCCGGTATGGTGAACATCTGGTTTAGTCAAATAACATGTAAATCATAGTCTCTTGCCTCGAGGAGTGTAGCGGGGAGCGCCTGATCTGTAGCTCGTTTGAGCCAAATGTCCATCACCCTAGGCGCATGCACATTACTGACCTCGAATCTTCAGGTCTCACGGCCTCACCGAGACCCTGGAGCAGGACCCTGGAACACATGTCTCCCAAGATGTTTTCGACTACAACTTCACTCGGCCCTAGACATCACAGCCAATGGTAAGTAATCATGGTAGTTGTAGTGCAACACATCAAGGTTACAGACCTCTGCCCTCAAGGCTTTCGCAAGACTTGCCATCCAAAGGAATCCACTTTATTCATCATTTTGCTCTCTGCACTCTCCTCTTGGGCTTAGCATAGTGTCTACCAAGAGATTCGTAGACTAGCACGAGATCTCAGTTGCTCACTGATGGAGAGTAACTCCACTAGAGTCCTGTACTACCTGCATCCTCCAATTAGAGGCGGGGCTTGGCCGGAGGGCAAATATCACAGGACAGGAGCACCTTCCGCAATGTTCACACCAAATGCTGCGTGCTGTGATCAGAAGCTGTACTGTGCTTTCTGACCTCAAAAGGAACAGTTGCTGAGATCTTGGTATGAAGTCACTGCTGCTAGGTTAAAGCAGACACCCAGAGGGATGAGTGGGTAGCACTCTGGACAGATTACCTGCCTGGCTTTCTTTTCTGCACTCAGTTGGGCCGAGTTGCATGACTAGCAACTGTGGCCCCTTGCGTTGGGGCATACAGCACAAAGATACTATACTTTATTTGATACCAGATAAGCTTGTTTACATTTTTGATGGCTGCATACTATTTGGGCTTTGCTAAATGATTTCAGGGGAACCTTTTGTTGTGAAAAGGTGCACTGTTACTAAGTTGCACGATAACTGCTTTTTATTGGACATCTGTTTCCAAAGTTATATTTGGAGAATGGGTGCATTCTGGGAGTTGTCCTCTTGGTCCAACACATTGTATAATCAGGCTCCGACTGTCCTATAGGACAATAGGCCCATGTGCGAACCAACAACTTAAAATGCTGGTGTGGGCCATTTATTGATGTGTCTAAGTGGGCCACTTTTTTGGCCAATGTGGGCCAGTTTGATGAGCTACTTCAATGTGTGGCGAATAGATTTGACCAGTGTTGCTGAATAAATATTCTTTAAAATGCGCAATTTGCATCACAATCAAAAAACTCCCCCGGGGATACGATAAAAACAGTGTCACAAAAGAAATGAATTGCCATTTACAACTGTGGGCCACCTTTTCATTGGTGCCCGAGACAATTTTATGGCCCAGTCCGACTTTGTATAATGATGGTCTAGAACTTGACTGCAGCTCCAGGTGACAAGTAATGTGGTCCTATTTTGAAAAAAACAAAAAAACATTCTTGCTCACCCAACGCTTCTCTTCGTTTGCACAGAAAACAAATAGTCCTATTTTTGCTTTAACTTATGACCAATAGCACTAAAGTCTCTATGAATTATGATTAAATGCAGTGGGGTGCTATGTCGTAACTTTGTTTGCAATGTTGTTGGCCCAAGAACTTCTTTACTGGCGCTTTTAAGTTGGATCGCTATGCGTAGTTTTTTATTGAAATAGAACTGTATAAAAACTGACCATTATGTCCTTACATTGCCCTGTCTCTAAATTACAATTGGGAATTTTGAAAATAATGAGTGAGGTGCAAAGAGTGATGACTCTTGCCAGGCTCCCTAAAAGTACATGGGAGCTATTCTGCAAAGAAAGCTCCCAGCAGTATCTCCTAGTTATCTTTTGTTGTAACAATGACTTACACTTCTCTTCCTCCAGGAAAGAGAGGCGTAATAGTTATCTTCGTAACTTGTTTGCAGTGAATGCTGTAGCTACATTATTAAGTCAAGCCCTCTGTTACATCTGCTCAGGATTTTGTTTAAATAAAATCACTTTCAAGTCTGGTTTTGAAAACCTCTTAAAAAAAAATCTTTTTTTATTTTCAAAAACCCAAAGGGCCTAATTCACAGAAGCATTTTATAATTTGAAAACGATCTGTGAATAAGGGCCAGTCTTTTGGCAAAAGAAGTATGGAGCCCTTGAAGGTGGAGTTCGTGTCTTGGTGTGCATCACTGTCTTGGTGACCACAGCCATAAATCGGCTGGCAAAACCAGAACCTATTTTGCTTGCATTTCTTCTATCATTATTACTCGGTTGAATTTCCTTTGAAAACTCGCATCTCCGTTTTGGGTAACCTTTTTAAAAGGCTGGCTGCTTGGAAGGCACATACTCTTGCTTCTTTAGTAAATGTGATGTTTATGAAATCTCCATTGTCTTGCCTCAACCTGTAAAATAGCTCAATGAACGAAGCACTTGCCTTGCCTTCTATATCCGTGCATGTTTTGCAGTTTCATGTTCAACTGAGTAGCCCTCTGTGATTTGTGCCTCTTGTTTTAAGTGTTGGGCACCTTTGGACATATATTGCAACAATTGTTTTAAAAAACGACTTGGCCACGCCCCCTTTTCCCGCAGGAAGCAGTACAAAACAAACGGCCGCATGCACCCTGGAGTGGACCTCGAGTGCTGTTGGTGCTGGAGAGACTCGGAAGGAAGGTGGAGCCCTCTGTGATTTTTGCCCTGTGTTTAAAGGTACTTTGAGGGAACACTGATCACACCAGGATCATCATAACTAAGTGGACGGACTATATTTTTAACTAACACTGATTTATCTTGTTTTAGCTTAGTGTTGGGCACCTTTTGAACATTTTAAAAAGCGACTTGTCCACGCCCCCTTTTTTCCCAGCAAGCAGTACAAAACTAACAGCCACGCACACCACCTAGGAGTGCACCTCGAGTGCTGTTAGGCTGGCCTGATGGTCAGTTGGAGTGGTAGTAAGATCAAAAATGTGACTTTGGTAAAAGCTTAATGACAAGCCCTATGGCCAAATAATTTTGTATGAACTGCTTGCTACAAAATAGCCTGATTTTGTAAACCTTTGCACTGTCTATTATCGATGGGAAGTGTTGAACAATGGTTTGTTGGGTGTGGGGAGGACCTAACCGGTACAGCAATAGAAGTGTGCGTAATTATGAAAAAATACCAGTTTAGGAGTAACGCAAGACTGGCTTGCAAAGACATATAGGTGTGGCGAGTGATAGTGATAGTTTTTTTTTCCTATTAATAGCTCTACTATTAATGCGGGGAACAATTACAACATCAGTAAGTTAAATGAAGATGCGGTTTCACTTGAAGTGATTGCGGTGGTATGGGAAAAACGGGGTGATCCACCTATGGCGCAAGATAAAATAACCACATATTTAAAACCTAAAAGTACACGGACTATGCAACCAGACTCGGTGGAGGTGGAGCTACAGCAGGTAAGGATAATGAGGAGGGGAGTTGGGTAGAAATGAAACCCATTGACAACAATTCACTGTTAAATATACTTATCAAATTAAAAAATGTTACAAATGGGGTGCCGGAACAAACGATAAATACACCACATAATCCATCTTTTTTTCATGGAGGGAACTGCAACAAATCTGGAAGTTACCCCTGACCTGAACGAAATTGCAAATAAGGCATGTACATCTTCACCTAAAGGGGATGACTCCTTTCCCTCGACTGTCGCCTCAGCGGATGAATTGAAGAGTGAACCCGAACTACTACTTAAAATTGCAAAAGCTTTATTCACTATTTGTAGCTCTATTTTTAAGGAACAACATATACTGAAAGAAGGCTTCACTAAATATATCAAAACGCCAACCTATAATGGTTGAGGACCTGTTTAACATACCAAATGACTCTCAGGTGAACACAGATTGCGCAAATGGCTTTAGTTTAAACGTGGAGGATTCTATACTGACAATCCATGATGAGATGTTTCCACAAATATGGACAATTGAGGCACGTTATAATGCCCCTAATTCACCCAATATGTAGCCAATAAATAATAATATGGCCAAAAAAGGAGCCAGACGTACACTAGAAAAAGAAAGGGAAATAATACTGTGAATAGAGCGGCAGAATTAACTCAGAATAATGTGTATAGAATCAAATGACAACTTTTGAATTGGTGAAAGATGTAACAATATAGGAAAGCCCTATCAAAATAAAGGTAAAAAGTGGAAAGTACACGGGGGACAATAGAAACATGGTTCTGGAATGAGGAGCCAAAGCAGACTCAGGCGAACAAGGCTAGATTTTCTGATTTTGGGCGGAGGGGCAGTGAGGATGAAGAACCTACCATAGATGAGATGGTCTATGAAATTGATGATATTGAGGACTGCGTGACTCACATAGACCTATATACCTTTATCCCCCCCCCTGAGTATGGAGGCACAGGAAAAGATTGCCATTAAGACCCCAGGCTTAAAAGACATTCTAAGTTCCACTTGGAGTAGGACAAAAAAAGATGAAAATTTGTTATGTATGCCTCATCGCATAGTCCATTCTTAAACCGAACAAATGACCTGGAACTGTTCCACCAATTAGAACCCTGGTCGGGTGAATAACTCTTTCCCATTGGTCAACTGCGGCTATTAGAACCGGTATAGCTTGCGGTTTCGTTATAACCCGCATAAAAGCCAGCAAATTTGCCCTTTGCTTTCTTCAGCTTGAAAGTTGTGCCTTAACAGTGATTCGCCCCCCAGTAGTGGCCAAAGTGAAAATTACAAAAAAAAATATTATAATTTTACAAATTATATTTTCAAATTAACTTTTTTTTTCTCTTTGGTCATAGCTTCTAAATGTTTTTTTAAACTTACATATTCCATTGGGAATATTGAAGGCCCCCAAAAACAATGTAGTAAAAAAATGTATATTTTTAAATTAATTTCTTTCTCTTTGCCCATGGGTTTTAATAGCTTTATTGACCTTGCCAGTGTGCCGTACTGTTGTTATGCGCCCTCATACCTCGTTAAAGGCCTCGTAAATACTGTGCTCGGGCCTTTAACTCTGTCTTGAGGGCCCATAACACCCAGTACGGCCCTCGGGTGAGGTCTATAAAGCTATAGTATTTGACCTGAAAGTCATTACCTCACAAGAGATGACACTTGTGGAAATTCCTAAACCAGCAGGTGAACTGAATTGGGATATATTACAGCTGATGTCCCCCATAGTGGGAATGCATAATGGCTTATGCTAGACAACTTGGAGATGGGATACGAGCTGTTAAGAATCGATGAAAAAATGAATAGTGTGCATGTTGCAAAACTGAAACGACCCAAAGAGACAAAAGCGAACATGAGGATGGTTGTTTATATACATCCCCATCATGAACAATACCCCCAACATCAACAATGAGCTATCAACTATTGGAGAGTGTTAGGATGTTGATTGACAGAAGGATGTATATAAGGATGATTTAAGCTTTATAATGTGGAATTCTAGGGGTTATCACTCTTGAGCCACAAAAATGGAGGCTATGGCAGTCCTACTGGGCGCAGACGTTTTTGCTATTTAAGAGACTTGCTTATGTTATGATTTCATGTTGGACGAGTAAAAAAAAAAACAACAAATACCTCGGGAATGGAAGGCTGACTTACGGCCTTATAATCGGAGCGAAGAATCGTCTAAATTTAACAGAATATAACCAGCCTGTTCCTCGCCCATGTATATTCGTGGCCACCCTCGATAATAAGATCAATGAGGTGATATAAAAAATACTTATGATCAATGTATATAACCCACCCAATGACATCACTACAGGGTCAGTCATAGAAGAATTGGGTAACAACATTGATGAATGGACCAACAAAGATATTGGGGCACTATACATAATTATGAGAGACTTTAATTATACAAGATTCACAAGCCCTAGGAGAGAAATTCTTGAGAACCTATTTGTAACTGTGAATCATTGGGGAGCCACCATTATACAAGAGAGATTAATGTTGAACCAAATGATGTTTGGGAATCGTTTATATATGCCAATGGTTTGTGCCAACTGTATATATAGTGGAGGCAAAAAAGTGCTCATACAATGGTCCGCTAGAGGCATATATTATGGATAGATTACGTGTTTTTGTCCAACTCACTGTACGATCTGCAACAATAAAAAAAGGTGGATGCATAGTTAAACAAGGTGGCAATAGAGTTACCTGGTCAACTAAGAACATGGAGAGATGCATGTCCTTTATTTTGGATGAATCATTGAAAGTACATCACCTGGAAGATAATATTGGGCCACATATGTTTAGTTCAATCATGAATAGTGCTAAGCAATTTATACACAACCTAGAAACTAGATATCGGGACAAAACTATAGTAAAGAGGACATCATATGGTGTAGTGATTGCAAAGGAGGGGAAAGATGCATAAGAAAGAAGAGTGCAATGAGGAGGGTCTGCACAGATTTGGAAAGGAATAAAATAATTAATGTAAAAACGAAATATAAAAAAATAGTTAAATGACACACAGCCTCAGAGGCGTCATTTAGGTGGTTTCAGTTGCAAAGCTTACTGAAAAATACTGATGGACACAGATTTTGAATTTATACCAGTCCCATTGTAATATTTAAAATGGGGGGGGGGGGAGATAAATCCAATGCCAGAGCGGAATTGGGTAATGCATATCCACCAGTTATATTATAGAGCGGATAACATCGCTATTCTAAAGGAAACTGACCTAGACGCAGATATAACTCTGGATCTCTCAAAGGAAAATATTGAGAAATTCATAATCAAATGGAAACTATCTAGAGCAGCAGGTCCCAATGGGATCCCAAATCTGATATATCGGCATAGACCTCAATACTGGTCCAGCATAATACTGGTCCAGCATTCTCTCACAATTGTTCACTATAATTGCAATCATGGGAATAATACCAATGAGCTGGAAAGCATCTATTTTGATACCAATCTTTAAAAAGGGGGCAAGAGATAACCCCAATAACTATAGATTGCTAGTCGTGTCAGATGCTTGTTCTAAAATGTCTGCACAAAATCTATTATCGGAACTAAATCTATGAATTAATAAGACTAATATACTATCTAGAGAGCAAACGGGGTTCAGACATTGGATGGGGATGCCGTCCATTATTTGGACACTTATGTACTTATTACGCCAGAGCATAAATGAGAGGGACACATCTTTGTACATTTGTTTCATAAGCTATAAAGGAGCATTTTATACGGTGGCTAGGCACATTTTATGGGCAAAGGTGAGAGAAAGAAAGAGTACTATCCACAAATTGTACTGTGATAATGTACATATTTGACTCATTCTGGAGGGGCACCTGAGTGAGATAATGACTCCAAACACTGGATTAAAGCAAGGTTGTCCTCTTGTGCCCACATTGTACAATATACATGTTTCAGATATGAATGACAACCTCAGCCGAGCCCATAACTTTCCACCCAAAGTGGTTTATTCCCTCATAAACTGGGTAGTCTATGCGGACAATACCATTCTGGTAGATCAAACTCCGATTGGGTTACAGCGAAGCATGAACAAACTTTGCGAATTTTCCAAAAACAACAAACTAAGCATCAACTATAACAAAAAACAGAATTATGAGGGTCTGCTCCCACAAAAAAAGGCCCAAAAATATAATTGGAAGATGGATAATGTGAATATTGAGGTGGTATGCAGTTATATATATTTGGGAATGTTTATTTCAGACAGAATGAATGATACTATTGGAGAAATTTATATGCCAGAATATTGAAAAAGGGTTCTGGGCAATTACGAATTTTAACCAACATAAAAATAATATATCTATTGAAGGTTTGGTGAAACCGTATAAATCATGCTTAATACCATGGCTAGCATATGGATTGGAGGTATTCATTGTAAAGGAAATAAGGTGGGTCAATAAAGTGGAGGGGAAAGTATGGTGCAGAGTGCTGGGACTTCAAAATGCCCCAGTGGAGGAGATAGACTGCAAATTAGTCGTTGGCTACACAAATGAAAATAAGGATGGGCATTTTCTATACCTGCATGATGCTTAAGACGGACGACAAGGAATCTTTGTTTTCGGTCTTCGGCGGCATGCTGGAGGAGACTGACCAGGGAGGTAGTTTGAAAGAATGGATAAATGATGTCCTGGTGTTATTTGAAGAGATTGGTTTTAAGCTTGAGAAAGAAACCCTGGTAATGGGTAAAAATCTGGCAATAGTCTGGGATCGTGATACAAATATCACAAAACTGGGTAAAATGAAAAAATATGGTTCTTTCAGAGCTTCCTGGTTGATCCCAAACCACTATGACATAAAAGTTAGGACTTGTATGATGTTCAGATTGGAGCTACTCCCAACCTATTAAAGGACTGGGGCATGGAATGGCATCCCATTTGCAAAAAGGCTGTGTCAATTTTCTAACATAGAAATTGAGACCGCGACATGTATACAAACAGTGACTAGCTGAGAGATGGACATAAAAAGGGTTATTTTAACCTGAGATATGGACTGGCTAATATACCTCAGAACTAGAATGCAGTGGTTTTGAATTTCACAGTATACCATATGTGGCAAAAAATACAAGCACTATTGGAAACTGCTAAAATAAAATAAAATGGTTTTTAAAGGTTAGGATGAATTGTATACAAGAGCACACTAGCTCTTGTTCAGGATTATAATTATATTAATATGCATCAGAGTTGTATGGAAAGTATTTTATATTGATCATAGAGATGGAATTGAAGAAAATTGATTTTTTTATAATTGTTTTTTTAATGAAATGTCATTCAATGAATGTATTTTATATAGTTTTCTGTAATGTTTTAAAAGGTTTATTTAACCAATAAAATAACACCAAAAAACCTGAACCCTTCATGTGTAAGGTCATCTGGTTCTCGTTCAGCTTAAAAATACATATGTTTCTATATGTTTACAAAAGCCAGCATTCCCAGCACAAGTGGTTCTGCAGTGCACGTTCCATACGGCCATGATGCTCACAATCACCAGAGATTAAATTGTTCAGTTTTGGTTAATCATGCCAATTGTTTTCAGATGGACAATCTACTCTGTGTGAATCCTCCCCATTAATAAAGCATTATGCGATTGTTTACGAAAGAGCGCCTGGTTAACCACTGTCCCAGCTCAATCGCCCTGTTCCAGTTGGTATGAACTAATAATGCCATGTATCGCCTATTGGAGGTCACATTGAAAGTCTGAGTCCTTGATGGACACCGGTCGTTGGAGCAACAATTGCATTTCTAGGATGAATGCATTGGTTTTTCCTTCAGGGCACAGGTGCATGGTTCAGAGACTCCTGGATATAGTACTAGAGGAATCTGGCTTGCAAAGTAACTTTCAATTCCATTATCTTTTAACGTGGGGATGTTGGATCCACACGCTTGACTGACAGCTTAGTTTGATGAAATGCACCCAAAAAACGCCTACCCTTTTGTGTGTCCCAGAACAGTTGAGAGATCTATCACTGGGCACTCTTTTTGGTAAGTAGCATTATAAATCTGTTTTTTATTTTTTTTAAATCTTCAACCATGCAAGATTATTTCAGTGGTGCATGTTTCAAAAGTTTGACTTGGAATTAAAAGTTAAAAGGAATTCTCAGTATAGCATAAGGTCTAAGTCCCTTCTATGATGCAGTAAAGATTACCATATTAATGTAATGAGGCTACAATTCTTGCCCTCCTCCTTAATGCATCAAGCCTCTTTCCTATTCAGACCCCGTTCCAGTACAGCAGACTTTACTGTAAAAGTGTACCAGACCCCTAAATCTTTGTGTACAAACCCTAGCGTGTTATCAACATACCTGAATCATTCTTTGATCCCTGCTGTGTTGGTTGCAGGAACCCTTGTTACCAATAGGTACTCTGATCCCAGAACTCTGTCCAATTTGCACACCTCCACTGGTGTAGGAGCTGCTATTGTACTATTGAATGAGGATTCCCTAAACCTTGCCAAACATGCTCTGGTGCAGAAATATCATGCACCTCTAGTGTAGCAATTACTGAAGCCTGGTTGTAATGATCAAGCCTCTTTGTGTTGACTTTATTGTATCGTCATGCTTGACCTTACCCCTCGAGGCTTGCCGTCCCTTATGGACTGGTTGAAAGCCTATATAAACTTGCTGGCAGTGAACATAACAAAAACCAGGGTCATGAGTTTTCACCTATTTTGGAAAAAAAAAGAAAAGTAATTTGGCACATGGGCGCGGAGGCACTCGAAGTGGTCTCGGAGTATAAATACTTAGGCATTCATCTGGACTCCAAACTGAGGGGCACGATGCACTTGGAGAAACTGATCATCCATACTGCCCAGATTACTGCAGCATAAACTCATCTGCAATAAGGGCAGGGGCTGTTGTGTGGGAGTTGATTCAACTTTATCAAGCTAAAATCCTCCCCACAATATTGTATGCTGCCGTGAACTGGGCCTTTGAAAACTTGTTAGGGATGACTAACCTAGAGCGTGATATTCTAAAGCGACTTGCGTGTCCTTCTCCCTGCACAGTCTCTGAATTGGTACACCTAGACTATCCATTGATCCGATCTATGTTTTCTGCACCTCCTTGCCTAAACACGTATTGGAAGTAAAAAGACATTTCTAGTATTAACTTGTTTGGGCTTATGTTGCATTGTTCAAAACTGGTTTTATGCCTGCAAATTCCATCGTGAAAATTAAGTAAATATTTGAAAAATGGCTTGCACTGGCCCTGGAGAATGTTATTAGCCAGCCATTCAAAAATTATTAAAATAAATCATGAAGGCTGTATTATATGTGAATAGTCGTGGACAACTTATTGTTGACCTGGCCATTAAGAGTAACTCTGCTGCATACTTTGACCACTTCCTGGAGTTGGAAGTCCCTCCATCCGCCCCCCCTGGTTACATTGACCATTTTTATGCTGGTATGGGACTGTATCAAAATGAAATGCAATGTTCTCAAGTCCCTTGAGCTAACTGGAGCTTGATTGAACATACCTAGAGAAAACAGACTGTCGGCTCTGTGGTGTTGCATCATTCGAAACCGTATAGCATCTGCTGACCGAATGTCTTTCACTAGTGAATCTCTGGAAGAGTGTTTTAAGGTCTGTGGTAATCGCAGACACAGTATTGAGGGAGGAACTTCTACATTCATGAGTGGAAGCCACAAGGTGCACATTATCTATTTAAAATGTTTGGGAGAAAGGTAGTGGCGAATCTGGCTGTATGATAGTCTGTTTTAATTTATTTTAAATATTTAGTGTGCATTTAGTCAATATTTTGACGTTTAACACAAGAGAAAAACACATCATTCAGATTAAAACACCTAACACATTGACATAACAAATAATAATACATCCATCCAAACAAACGGAACATAAACTTTGCCAATATTCAGAATTTAAATATTTAAAACAAAAAGAGAAATAAGTTCATTTCATCTTAGACCATGTTTCCACATGTCTTCTACAAATCCAAATTTAACTAAGTCTGGTTACCAAGTAGCTTGTTATTTTTAATAAGACTGTCACTTACGAAGTAAGGAAAGTTTCGTGCCCCTGACTCAGCCTCTGCCAGAACCGCTTTGCGTTTAGCATTCTAGGATCATGCACAAATCTTTGTAGCCTCTTCTGTCTAATACAACATGTCCCTGAGCATTCTGATAACAAATGAGCCGCTATTTGTTTTACCCCCTCTTCACATATATTACATATATTAGATGGAAAAGTAATCAGATCTCTAATGTGTTGGATTTCCAAGGTTAATACCATATTTAGCCGAAATCTAACTCTATTCTGGCCCTTGGATTTGTACCTTTCTGTAAAAGCTGGAATAGTTGTTCTAGGCTTATCATCCGAACAAGAGGGAGATTTTTTTGCCTCTCTCTCCTTTGTTATTGTTCTAATCCAATCCATTCGTTCAGCTAATTCTTTAGCTTTTAATGGCTTTTGAATAAAAATTTCGGTTGAACTTTCAGATAGCTCTAATATTTTATTGCATTTGACTGACAAAATCTTTAGAAACAGGTTATTTTTCAGTTGTTGGGCTACGTCTTCATATAAAGACTTCTTTGGCGGCTCCAGAATAAGCCTATATTGACTTAGCCACTAACACTCCAAAATCGACAGCAAAGAACCAAGGCCCAGTTTGGACACATGCAATAGGAATCGAGGTTGGCAAAACCAAAACATCCTTCCAGAGCTTTCTTTCCAGTCCATCCTAAATAGCATTAAAAGCCTGTAGATTAGTTTCCAGAACGTACGTGGCAGATGGAACCACCTTCCCCACATAATAATTTATTAGGGGCAGCGCTGGGGATCGACAGTGTTTAGAATAGATTATCTTCATTTGAGCTCCCAGCTTTCTCAGCCTAGACTCAATGATAGAAAATAAGTCTGAGTAGAATAAGCCACAATCTGGGAGCCCAAATAAGTCAGTTTGTTAACAATTGGGATAGTCGAATTATTTAAAGACCATACATAGGATTTAATTAATGTGGATGTTTAAAGATCACAATATTCGACTTGTCAGGATTAATTTGGGTCATTCAGGGCTGCATATTCAGCTAATGCACTTAGTAGTCTCTGTAAGCCGACTTGAGAGTGGTCCATGACCACAATGTCATTGGCATATGCCAGCCAATTAACATTTCCAATTCCAAGTTTCGGCGCCACCAAACCCTTGCCTGCCAGCCATTCCCCTAGATTTGCCATGAACAAAATAAAGAGAAAAGGGGCCAACAGGCAGCCTTGACAAACTCCCCTCTCGGTAACAATTGGCCTAGAGAGCAGCCCCGATTTTGCCAGCCTTACTCTTAACACTGAGTCTTGATGTAGATGAATCAGAATATTCAGTAAACAGTCTGGTAAACACCACTTTTTAAAATTTGCAGCATAATTTGGTCCCGTTTATGTTGTCAAAGGCCCGAGATAGATCCACCCATGCACAAAAGAGCGGAGAACCAGCCTTTACCCAAGCGGTTGAAGTAATACAGCCCAAGGTCAGTATATTTAGTATCGTAGATATACCTTTTCTGAAGCCCGTCTGTTCCTTCGGGAGAATACCCTTCAAGGTTGCACATCCGCATATAGGAGTGAAATAGGCAGTAGTTATCCGCCAATCGGCAGTCTCCCTTTTTATATATCGGGGTGATGATTGCATTCCTCCATGAGTCGGGGATCGTTTGTGACTCTAGTATATTATCAAAGAGGATCTTAAACACAGCCCAGATTGTAGTGTTTTTTTCAGAATGGAATTAGATAGGTTGGCCCCGGGGGCTCTTGAGCTAGAGGATTTCCTTATTAGTTGTATAATGTCATCTATCTTAAACTCCATCAACCACTTGGTGCCAAAGTATACAAATCTGAGGAATTCGACCGGGCATAGATCTTAGAGAAGTGTTCCACCCGGACTTTTTCTTTAATACACAATATTTGCATAGGATCGGGCAAAACTTGTGCTGAGTTAACGATAGTCCAAACATTCCTTGAGTTTTGCATAGACTGCTTTTAGCATTTCTTCCCCGTCTATGAGAAAGCATGAACCTATTCGATCTAACCCAGTTTTTATAGGAATTATTTATCTGCTTTAGCTTGACAATGCATTTCTTGTTATCCTTTGTAGTTTTTTTGGGTCTATATTTCTCAGCTCTCACAAATTTCTTTTTTTCATAAATGTAATTGTCATTTTTTTTTTTAATGATTCTTAGGGGGTTATCTTTCCCCATTATGGGGGCATTCAGACCCCACAGAAATTTGATATAATTACCTGGTTGACAGTATCCCGTCAATTGATCATTAGGAAGGTTCTTGTTTGCCCTTTCCAGATTGTGAATAAGAGTTTGTCCCCCATGTTTAAACTTAACCACTCTATCGCCCGCGGTGTTAACCCCTATCATTTGGGTATATCGGGGACTGCGTATAACATTTTTCATATATATGACAAAATCCAACATTATATGATCACTGTCTTTGTTTTGTAGTAAATTCAGTTTTAAACATTTGTCAAAGAGATTACTTGAGGCAAAGACGTAATCAATTGTTGACAACACAGGCCCTCTCCGCCATGTGGGGGCACCTGGAATATCCTTCTTCACATTGTCATTTAGCATTGTCATATTCCATTCCATCATAAAGTCAACCCACATATGACTGTTTTTTCGTAATCTCCTTTGCCGGAAACGGTGGCAAGTTTATGGTAATACAATGCATTAAAATCACCCAATATTGACAATTCATCAGATGGAAATTTGAATGCAATTATCAGTAATAAGTCGGATAGAGATTGAAGAAAGACAGTAGTCAACGGGTTCCAGTACAATGTTACCACATGTGTAATGGTTCTTTGTTCTCTAATCTGCATTCTAACTGCAAACAGACCTTGAATTGTATTTGATATCTGGGGACAGTCACAGAAAACTATCTTTCCTGCAAGCCAAGAACAGACCGCCACTTGGACGTCCACGCCCTCTGTAATTGGCAAGTTGCTGAAATATAGAAAGTCCATACCCAATATGTCAGTTAGCCAGGTTTCCTGAAATTAGATCGGATCCAAATTTTGAAAGATAAATTATCTTTGGACATCCATATAAAGAGTTGTATTCCCTCGTATTCCAGGAGAGACCTCTTATCTCCCACTCAGCTAGAGCTTCTGTTCTGAGAGACTTATTTTCTGTATCACTTTTGCTATAATTTCGGGAACTATTTCCCATATATTCAGCGACCCTCCCCAATTAGCAGCTCCGTTTATCGGCTTTTGTTGTTGCACCCCTGGTACCATGCTTACAGTTTTTACTGCATTGATTGGTGAAGTTCTTGATATTATATATCCTCTCTTCTGCCATTCTTCATTCGAATCTAGCATGGTTTCCAGGGCTAGTCTAGATTTCATCTGCAATTTAGTAATAGTATTATTTGGAAAGGCCGAAAAACTGACAAGGTCAATATTTCCTGTAGACAAGAATCTTAACGGATTCATTGATTTCATTTCATTAAGAATAGTAGGCCAATTTTATAGGGTTACATTGCTTACTAATATTAGTTTTATTTAAGAAAATGTTTAGACTTGTAGTACTACTGAGAGCCTTTTTGCTAACCGGAGACGATACAGCAGGTGTTGTTAACCGGGACAGAGACTTCTGATTATTTAACCTGTGAATCTCACTCCCATTTTTAGCAGTGGAACCTTAATTTACAGGCCTGCTATTTGTTCCAGATTCATCCTGTAAGCTTTCGGTATCATATTCGACAATCGAAATCCTACCTTTTTGCAATCCTACCTTTTTGTATCAATCGAGCCTCCTTTTTTTCAGAAAAATCGGAACAATTTTCAAGGAGGTAGAGTTAAGTTTAGGTTGTTGCTTCCTGCATAGACAAATTGGGGCAATTTTCTTCAGATCAGCCACAGAATCAGTTTGGCTACTCAGTTAATTTCAAAATGACCAGGGAGGGCTCCTCCATGATCTTCTTTACACCCCTCTCTAGAGAGTTAGTTTTCTGAACTTTGGTTAAGCCCTTCTTGGGGTCTTTCAGGTTAACTTTTTCTGCATGTTGAGGTTAATATTTTTCAGCTTTCTTAGACATTGCTTAATAGAAACTTGTCTGTGATTTGAATCCTTTTTCCTCCCCATCAACTTAAGATTCAGTCCAAATTTTTGTTCTTCCTCTTTCCTCTTTCTCTTTTTTTTGTTTTGTTTTTACCATTAGTTTTCTTGTTGGTTGGAATTTCCTTTTGATGAAGCCTTATCAGCCAAAGATTCAATATTCGGGACTTGAGTGGTTTCATCCTCTGCTAGTTGTGCGAGACACATACGTTCTTCCATAACAGACGTTGAAAGCGGCGTATCGTCCCACATACTGTCCTCTCGCATACCGCTTATTGGGATATATTTGTCCCCTGATGAATGATACCATGGTCCAGTTTTTCATTTATCCTAGACATTTCATTCTTTAGCTCAGTTTCTAGAGTAATCAGAATATCAAATTTTTCTGATTGCTACTTTTGGATAGATTGTAAAGCGGCCATAGATTTTTTTTTGTTTTTTTTGTTTTGTTTTCCTCATTGATGGCTGATTTTAAAGCCACTAAGTTTGAGTACACTGAATCCATCTCTTTTGTTAACTCTTAACAGAATTCCCGAATGTTGATCAGCTTCCCTTTTTTAATATTTTCCAATACGTTTACCAAAGAGCCTAATATGAAGTTCAGGGCCACTATTTTAGGAGGCCCCAAGTTATTTCCAAATGGCCAGCTTTCGCCCCAACCAATCCCCCTCCCCCCTCCCCGGAAGGTGTACCGTTGTGGAGCCTTCCTCTGAAGGGGGCCACACCACCGGACCGGGTTCAGTTCAAAAGACAAATCTATGTGGGAAACCTCAATGACCTCTTCATCGTTTACAGATTGATTTTTGCAAACGTTTACGCAAGTTTTCTTCCATCGGTGAAAGGTTAGTATCCTTTGTAGAGACTGTTCACTGAATTGGGAAATTATCTTTTTAATAGTATTTTTAATAGTACTTGCTGTAACAGTAAAAATTAAGCGCAACATTAGTCGATCTTTTACAGTCAAGTTCCTCGTTGTAGAATGGGATCCCCTAATAACATAATTTATCATTGATGTACTAACTCCTGAGCTAGTTGGAATTAGGGAATCCAGGGGGAAAGTACTTTTTGCTGGAAGAAACCTACCCCCGCCCCTCTTTTGCAAATCCTGGAAGAAGTTTCTTAAGGTCGGTCCAAACCAGACAGATTATGGGGCAAGTCCATCCATCCCATTTTGTCCCCTAGTGGTCCACTTGCAAGTTGTATGATTTAGTCATCCTCTCCCACTCTTCACACCCGAAATAGAATACCAACGGGCAGGAAATGCAGATGTTTAGTTGAATAAAAAGACCCATAGACACTGAATCGAGTCAAAGGTAAAACCTGCAGTCCTCGATCGGTGTTGGGGCCTATCAATGGTGAGCAGAGTATATAATGGGACGAACCTACTGCAAAAGGGTCCAGCCTCCTGGTCGAACACTGCCAAACACTTGGCACTTTCACTGCACTTTGCTCCGCTTCCGCCAGCAGCGGATGTTTTGTAGCGCAAGCAGGTGCGTGTGGTTCAGGCGTCGCAGGCATAGCTGAGATTAAAAGGAGCCGCTTCCCATTCAAGCTCCCTCAGTGAAAAACATAGACACTACTTTACAGTATCTCGAAACCTTCAGCAGAATTAATTTCAGATGATTTTCAAGTGGTAGTCAGTAAATAACTGTGATGAATCTGGTAAAAGCAGACAACGCCAAACACTTTGCACTTTCACCACACTTCCCTTCTGTTCTATTTTTAATTCGGTGTTTTACGTGGTTACTGTTTTTTATACCTTATTGTTTTATTTGACTTTTTCTATTGGTGATAGACCGAGGATGTATTAAAAATTTACTTGGGTTAACTGTTTAATGACCATTAAAAAAAATAGATGGTGGATGTAGTATAGTTTTAAATGGTGAAAGTGAAAATACAGACTTGAGCAACATCAATCTACCCACTTTGTGTTGAGAAAGATTGCCAAATCAGAGTGCCTCCCACCTCGTGAAATTGTGCTTTTTGTTAATAACAGATTTTTACTTGTAATCGCTTGACTCTGTATTTACTTTAGTGATGACATCTGAGCCTAGGTCAGGCTAAAGTCGCCAATGAAGTTTGTTCGTTGTGAGGTTCAAGTGTCTTGTAATAAGACAACCCAGTAGTGTTTTCTGTGCAGCTTTTTGTCAGAATGCATTCAGAATAAAATTAAATAGATTTACCATGTGAGGGGCCTTCAGAGTCTGTGTACTTCTGACTCACAACTCTCCCTAATCTATGGGTGATCCCTACCTACTTTTAGTAACTAAGAATCTAGTCTGCCCATCGTGAATGTTGAAAGAAACAAGTCTTCTGTCCAAAACTACCCTCACTGACCCTACTATTAAGAGAAACTAACATAAAGCAGGACAATGACTCCCTTCTCCTGGGGTACAACAGTACCAGTCTTTAATATCTGATCCATAATTAGTCTCTTGTGACTTCTCATATCAACCTCTTCAACTCCACGTGGGTATGCTGAACGTCCCCTCTTTATCTTGTATTTTCTTTGGCTCTCCCTTTTCGAAATTAATGTTTGTTATCAGACTTCTGTTTATAAGGTCAGGATTGTATCCTTTTTTCTCTTTATCACTATAATGTTCTTGTACAGGATGACACTTTATCTTACCCGTTACCAGGGTATTCCTTGAGATTGATTCTCTTAATTTCCAATTTCTTTGTACTTTACTCTTTGTACATGTAATTTATGTCTATTTGTTTTACAAGTTAACTGTCTGTTACTACTTTCATCGTAACCAGTTAACTGTGCCTGTAGAGGCTTCTGTTCCACAATCCTGGCATTTCTCAGGTTTAAAAGTTGCCTCTATTTCATATTTACTGCTTTGACGAGTTAACTATTATTCTCTTTTTTCACACTTATTATAATCTCTCAATTTTGAAGCTAACTCTTGTTCACAGTGCTCCAGATAAGATTTTGAGGTGGGAGTATTTTACGCAAGATTTTGGAAATTGGAGAGTAAATGCAATTTCAAGAGAGTAAAAATTAGTTTTCTCCGCTGCAAGAGAGTAAAACGTATCTAACATATACACCCAATGCATACGTAAAATCAGACCCCTAGACAAAAAAAGTTGTAGCTCAAAGTTGTCTGGCTTGCCTTTAACCATTTTATTACACTTGCAGAAAATATTCTGCCATAAAATAACTTGTAAGTACAAGTGCACACATCCAGGGGTGCACCTAGACTACAATTTATATGGGGCTAACCCTTCAAATGTTGGCAGAAGCACTAACTTCAGAGACAGTGGAGGGGTGGCAAACTTACTTGTGTATGGGCATTTAACTTTGTTACATGTAATGAGACTATTCTAGTGCAGCTTCAATGTTCCTATCAGTTAACTCTCGCTTGTAAGTCTGAAACACCCATTTCTTGAGGATCCTGAAGGTCCTAGAAAGTGTCGAAATGGCAGATGGTTAGCAATGAAAGACTCAATATCATAGCATAACATGACATTGCAGAGTGTGGGTCAGTACTCTGGATGGCCCAAACCACTTCAGTGGCTGGGAGCAACAGGGGAGAAAATGTAATGTTGGTTCTACCACAGTCGGCTATACTAGAATTCCTGGTGCACTGACTGGCTGGTGAAACTGTCTTCCTGTCAAATCCAGTGTTACGAGAGTTTTGAGTGTCGAGACCTACAAAAATACTGTCCTATAGAGTTTATTTGCAAAATACCCAAATTGCATAGTAAAGCATCATGTAAATCCTTATAGCAGCAGTTGGGGCAAAATAATATCACTGTATGGTTTTATTTTCCACATCCTGCATGGAAAACAATAAGATGCAAAAGAAAAATATCCTGATTTTAGCCACTTTATTTTCAGCGCTTTAAAAACAGACAAAAAAATAGGTTGTGTGCATGACACATGGCAAACGGGGGAATGGGGGCACAGAGACAGTCACTGGGATGTGGGAGGGGGAGGCATGACACAGTAACGAGGGGCATTGGGGCACAGATGGGGGGGGGGAGGGTGGGGAGGCATAACACGAGTAATGGGGGGCAAGGGGGCAACACAGTCACAGGGTGCAGGGGGAGGGAGGGGAGGCATGACACGGTAATGGGGCAAAAGGCAGTCATGGGGGCAGGGAGAGGGAGGGAAGGCATGAGACAGTAACAGTGGGTAAGGGGGCACAGCCAGTCACGGGGGCGGGGGATGGAGGGGAGGCATGACACGGTAATGGGGGCATGGGGCAACAGACAGTCACGGGCGGGGGAGGGAGGGGAGGCATGACATGGTAACGGGGTGCATGGGGGTCACGGGGAAGGGAAAGAAGGCATGCATGACACAACGGTAATGGGGGCAGGGGGGCACAGACCGTCATGGGGTATGGGGGAGGGAGGGGAGACATGACACGGTAACAGGGGCATGGGGCAACAGACAGTTGTGGGGAGGGGGGAGGCATGACACAGTAATGCGCATGGGGCAACAGTCACGGGGCGGGGGCAGGACGGGGAGGCATGACACGGTAACGGGTATGGGGGGCACAGACAGTCACGAGGGAGGGCAGGCATAAAACGGTAACGGGGGCATGGGGGCAACAGTCACAGGGGCGGGGGGAGGGAGGGGAGGCATGACACGGTAACTGGGGCAAGGGGGCACAGACAGTCATGGGGGCGGGGGGAGGACATAGGGAGGGGGGATGCTTGACACGGTAACAGGGGGCATGGGGCAACAGAGACAGTCACAGGAGGCGGGTGGACAGGCTATGCTGCTGATGACAAAGGAAACGTGTTTCCCAGAGTCACAGCCCCCCCACCCCCCCGAGAGACACAGGTTGCGTTGACAACAATGTGTTGTGGAGTTCATCAGGGACCCAGTCTGTCTCGTCACAAACCTCCAGCCTGTTATGTATGGTTTACAAAATTCAACTAAGGACATCTAAGCAAACTTACTTTTTAGCATATCAAGCTATTAAACGTTCAAAGGGTGCTTTATTGTGTTGCTCCGAGCAACACAATGAAGCTAGCACCCTTTCAAGGATTAATAGCTTGATACGGTCATAGATTTCTAAGGGGACTCGTGGACTTCAGTTGGCTCTTCACCATCATGCATACGACGGGTTATGCTTCTGATGACCAAGCAAACGTGTTTCCCAGAGACACAGCCCCCCCTGAGACACGCATGCTGTGTGGACAACACTGCGTTGTGGAGTTGATCAGGGACACAGCCTGTGTCTCAGGGGGACTGTGACTCTGGGAAACTGGCAGCCTGGACCATGCGAGATTAGATCAGATAGCGGTCCGGGCTGTCTGAGAGAAAATAAAAATGCAATTGAAAAGAGCCAGCAGCAGAAGGGTGGGATGCTTACCTCGCTGGTGTCTCTGGTGTCACCGCGTTCGTGGCCTCCTCTCTCAGCTTACTCTGCAAATGAAAAAATGCAGCAGAAGGACACGTGTGTTTCTGAAGGTCTTCCAGGGCCGAGGGGTTGGGTTGAGCCCTGGATTAGGATACATGTCTCAGAGACTGGCAAGGTAAAGGTCTGCCTGCCTCATGGCAGGAGCTTAGTTGCTACAGTGCCATCTAGTGGTGGAAAGTATTTTTGTTTAAATTAATAAACGCAGCGTACATGGTACGCAGTAGAAACAAAAATCATCCGTATTTCCTATAATTACATGCGTAAATAGGCACGATACACACCTTATCTAGAGGGCTGCTTGTTCATATTTAGTTTGTTCATATTTAGTTTGTTCATATTTAGTTTGTTCATATTTAGTTTGTTCATATTTATATTTAGTTTGTTCATATTTTTTTGTTCATATTTAGTATTGTGATGAGCTAGCTCAGTATAACGATTCCCTTTTTTTGTTCCTGCACCTCCTGGTCACCTTCCCTCTTCAATGAGGATGTTTTCAGAAGGTCTCCGTCCCAGCATTCAGCTCACTCTTCGCGGTTCTGGCACACCGTCTTTCTTCTGACATTCGCATATTTATTCTTGTGTCTCTTACTGGTGTCAGAATGGCTGCGTGGACACACTTGTTCTCTGTACCCTTGGTGGTAACCGCAACGTTTGTCGAACCCTTGGTCCACCACAGCCTCCTTCCTGTGGTCTTGCCACTATTTTTGCTTGGGTGTCTGCTTTTAGCCATCCGGTTTCTCGGGCCATGGGTTTGCTGTGCCTTTGGCATCCCAAGTGCACTTTACAGGTGAGTTTGAAACTCCCAGTCTCCAAGTGTCTCATTCTCCTATCATTACGCTGCTTGGGACCTCCCACAGCCTGTCTTGGCCGTTGTCTCACTGTCTCACTGTCTCTCCTAATAGACTAGTCCCAGTGCATGGGACACTTTCATTTAAAGGGACATTATCTTGACTTGCAGGATAACAATATCTCTTTGTAGTGTCTTTGTCCCAGTCCTGATGGTCCACATTCACATGTTTTTAAAGCATCCCATGTCATGTCTGG
This sequence comes from Ambystoma mexicanum, assembly GCF_040938575.1. Classification (NCBI taxonomy): domain Eukaryota; kingdom Metazoa; phylum Chordata; class Amphibia; order Caudata; family Ambystomatidae; genus Ambystoma; species Ambystoma mexicanum. Next base: position 292,902,555 of record NC_090922.1, read on the forward strand.
CCTGAGGGAGTTCCTGCTTGCCTTTACTCCTATGGAGATGTTAGTGCTGCCTCGCCTCACGGAAAGAAGGGACAAATTACCTCAATTCGTACATATGACAGTTAAGTTTCCAATTCTCCAAATGATTGTGTTGTTAACTGGGCACAGAGTTGGCCATGCTAAAGAATTAAATGAACATTCATCATGCATTAATTCGATGCAAGTTGAACATCACCATTAATCTCATTGAAATGGTGAAACCAGTTGACCACTCAGATTTGAGCACTTTCTCTAAACCAACGTTCAACAAACTCTCAATCTGTAAATTTGAGGACATGTGGAAAATGTTTATATCCTGGTATGAGCACTTTGGATGGAGTAGAGCAGTCTAATTTGCATGTGAAAATCTCAACCAGCGCCCAGTTTCACTTAAGTTGAGCAGTAGTTAAAAGCTCCTGGCTGAGTGCTCTATTGCTTTTTGTTTTGTTTTTTGGTAGTGGTACATATAATTAAAACCACACTGCTAACATAAACACTCAGTTATTTTGCTTTTAAACAGATTTTTTGGAGTGCCTGTAGTGTGGTGTTACTTTCTAATGGATAAACCCATTTGTTTGGTTATTTGGTGCAGGTGACCACCCAGGAACTTGGTGGTACAGCAAATAATTGACAGTCTGGAGTACTCCAGTGTGAATGTTGTCTTCATAGATTGCGTCTCATTAATTAAATAACCAGTTGAATCCATGTCACCCGTCCCTATTGTGGACAAAAGAATTAAAAAGAATGGGTTTGCATACTGACCACTATACCACCAAAGACGGGGTCCTTTTTCTGAGTATGTATGCTGCTTGCGTCACCATAACAGAAGATATGCGTATCTAAATGCATAGAAGTTAGATTTGTTTGCCTTGCAATGGAGGAAAGTATTACGAGAATGTGCCATTTGGGAAACGTTATTGGTTATTTAACGAATTCAAGAGGCAATCTCTTAAGTGTGTTCCCCTCTGTAGCCACTGATCCATCCAGTGTGTCTGCTAATTAATTGTTTTTATCAAGCAACTTCTAGTTACCTCAAATGTGCTCTTCTCGCTGACTTAAATGTATTAACAAGAGTTTGCGTGTGCAACTTTCCCGCTTGCTTTTAAGGATTTAACATCTGGTTCATCAGCTTTGTTGTCCTTTTCTCTTCCTTATTTATTTTTTTTCTGTATTTTTAGAACGACGATGCGCCCTTATTATTTATTGGATATTTTATTGCACTGTTGGCCAAATGGGTCGCAAGTGACTTTAATTGGTGGGTCCGGCCATTTGATGCTTTTATGAAAATACATACGCATGTCCCGATGTGCCCATTTAATGGCCGGCTGATTAACGAGGTTCATTGGAAAGTTCAGGTTGGAATAACATTTCAATGTCGCAGGCCATGTGTCTCCCAAGTCTGTTCCCCAAAAAACACACACACAAGGTTTTCAGGATAATTATAACTGTTATGTTCCTTCTCTCTCCCGATACCTTGCTGACCTCGCTCTCGCTCTATCCCCATCTCCCTCCTTTTTCCACACAGCATGCCGACTGGCCACCGGGAGTACCTCAGAGTCTCACAGGTTCTCAGCACCCTTGCCTGCCACTCGGTTCTTGCCACGGGGCCTGCACTTGCCTCATTGCCACTGCACTCGTTCAATTACCCGTTAAGAATGGCATCTTCTCTGCACTTACCCAGTTTCTGACCAACTGGGCAATTCTGGATTCCCCCATGCACTTGTCCTCCTCCCCTTCTCCTCATCGTCTGCGCACTTGCACGATCTGAACGTCCCATGCCTTGAACGTTTATCTTTTCCTCCCTGTCTCCCTTCCTGCATCGCGACGCCCATATGCTCTTGGAAATACTGCAGAATCTGCAGAATCGTCAGACCTATTTGTTGTTATCTACACTGTTAATTGTATTATATGCACTTACACTGACTGGGCAGACTGGTTACTGTTCAGAAACCCAAGGGGTCTGAATGACTGTTATTTGTCTCCCCTGTTCCCTCCCTCCTTGAGTGCCCTTCTGTGTGTATAGGCGCTTTACAAATAAACATTACCATTAAATGATTCCTGTTTACATTACCTAAGTTCAAATGTGTGTGGATTGCTTTCAGCTGCTGTATTTGACTTTGGACTTGCTGACTCCATTGTGATCATTATTACGTTTCTGAAAGGTTAAGAGCTATGTACATGGATGATAACCACACATAATTTAGTGGTACTACCAAGCCACTAAGATCTCAAATATGGGGATCATGTAGAAATGGATGATCACGGTGGGAGTAGTCTGCTGACTCGGCATTTTGTGGAGGGTGGGCAAGTAGTGTGGCTGGTGCTGCATAGTTTTATATTGTGAGTGATGTTGCTTTGCTTTTGGTCTGGAGTCAGGAGAGGGATGGCAGTCTATGAAATGAGCAGAGTTTGGATTCGTTTTAGAGCTAGAATACTGGAAAGGAAAGAGATTTAGCAGGATTGGTTGCTGTATATTATGTGGGAGAAGCCAGTGAGGTGTAGCTCGAGGACTCTAAAAGACAGTCTTGCAAAGTAGTTGTTCCTGTGGATGGAGACTGATTGGATCAATGATGTTGGTATTTCTGTATGGTTCTTACTGGGGTGGGATTATCTTTCTTCATAAAATGCAGTGCTTTGTAGTGACTGTGGGTGAAGGAACCTTTGAGCCCCTTGCAATTTGTGTCTTTGAGATGCATTTTTGAGACTGCTTTAAATAATTTGGTTCGGACTGATCAGCGCTGGATACTAGATAGCGGTATATTTTTATATTGTATTCGCTTGGGATAAAAACCAGTGTGATTTTTAGCATGGCAGGTAGATCAACCTCTAATATGAAGAACAAGAAACCCTATTGAGAGGTTCTTACACGTGGCAAAGCCCAGTTTAGTGACTGATCCAAGTGTGGTGGTATTGGCAGATATACATACTCGCACGTTAGTAGAGGCGAAAAAGATCGGGGACTACTATAGACTAACGAAAGGGACACATTCAGCACAGCGGGCGGGCATATGCTAATATGGTTCCATGGTCTTTCATTGCCTGCAATTTAATCCCCTGGTATTTCAACGTGTACTTTCTAACGAAGAAGTTAATCAAATAGTTTTTTTTTCCTTTGGGGGGGTGGTCACCCTGCCAACCCCTTCCCCAATCTATTTTTAGCTATTCCCCCCCACCTAAAAAATGTGTTGAACCTTTTTCGTTGTAATATACACGTTGAAATGCTAGGGGATGAAATTGCAGACAATGAAAGGACGTTGTACCGCTAATATAGATACTGAATGTCTGAATCTGACTATGGCCATATTGACAACAACTCGCTGCTGGGTTTATGCTTTACTTTACAAAGTGCTTTGGAAAATAACATGGGGTGGCAGAGAAAACTGCTGAAAAGGCCAGTTGAGGCGCTATTCATGTGACCCCGCCACCTATTGTCCATCCTGCTGTAATAACTAGTCCATTGATATCAAATCCTCGTCTTTTCGTTCTCCAAATGTGGTGCCTACTACTCCATCGGAAGCTAATAATGAAAGCTCATCACGAGTTAGTGAGGTATAGAGCAGCAGGACTACAATGCTGTGTATAGTGATGCAGTGCAATTCTCCATTAAGATTCTCTTAAAACATTGCTGCGTAACCTTAAATGAAGTGCAAATGATTTGCACTTCTGTCATGGATACAAGATTTGCAGTAATGGCTTCCTCGCTGAACACTATAACCAACCATTTGGGTGACCAACCGCTATAACGGAGCCTTATGAACCCCAAGGAGCAAGGGCCTTCTGAAGGCCTACTCCTTGTCCCTAATAGATTGGAAACCAGTCAACTGGACCTTACCATCTATATGACAAGGAAGGAAAGATGTCTTGCTAAACGAGCGAAGGCACACCAGAAAGTGGTAACCATAGCAACTCTAACGGCGCTGAATAAATGCCAGATTGTGGCTCCTTTTTGAATTTGACTATTCTTCCCCTCACACAAGGCTTAAATGAAAGGGCCAGAAAGAAGGCTGCGAAGAAATAGAAGCAAAAATCAGCAGGCACACTTACTAGCTGGTTGATTGGCAATGTAGTACAATCACAACTGCAAATAGTAGACATTTTAGATGAAGAAATAACGTCCGCTCCCACAGCTCTCCTAGCCTGTCTATCTCAATCTACTATCCCTGTGCAGGAAGTGGTCGTTCAAATGCGCTCAAGCATAGCACTGCTGATGACGCCTTTTACAACGCTAGGTGTAAATCAACCTACACCTCAAGAGGTGGGTCTAAGCAATGATGGCCTAGACCCCAAAGTGTTTTTGAGGACAAACTACTAATAGATCTGATGTGGTATTGGTCTGTAAAAAAGTCTTGGCTCTATGAGTACTTTCCTCAGCCGAGTTTAGTTTTATTCAACCTGTGAAAACACGCAGAGGCAACTACGTCCGGGTACACTGCACCACACTGGAAGTCTCAGCACCAGTACGAGCTCACAGGGAGGAAATAGAAAATGCAGGATACCTGCTGGGCTGTGTCGCACATACCAGCCTTAAACAACAAGAAAATGAGCTGGCAGCAATCCAATTGGCAAGTAGGACTCAAATGTCAGTACCTACTGCAGTACTGGGCATTGGGAATTCCCAACCAACCGCTACCCGAGGACGTTATTGGCTTTGAATGATTTAGGCCATGCCTCCTGTTGAGGCATTTAGCCCAGCCAAATTGATTGCTGAAGGTGGCAACTTGGAACACTCGTGGGCATAATCATTTGGTGAGCCCCAATGGTTATATGTCTCTTTTGCAGGAACTTGATGTTTTTCTCTTACAAGAGACATGGTTGACTAAGAGAATCCAGTTAGAGGGCTTTTCGTTGTTCCAATCATTGGGTACTAAGGGGGCCTTGGGACGACCATCGGGGGGCCTTAATTTTGGGGCCACTGCAAGTGATGCAAAATATAGCTAATGTTTTAGCAATTGAACTGAGTCTGGATAAAGGTGATAGGATGACCCTGATTGCGCTATTGATTAATGTATATGCACCCCCCAACTTGAGTAACCTGTATGACCTATATGAAACTATTGCTAATGTGTGTACCAACTGGCTGATGACTGAGACCCATGAATGTCTACTGCTGAGAGGTGGTTTAAATGCTTGCTGCATCGATACACAACTAGGAGCCGAGTATGGGTCAGTTCCAACTAGTGTCATGATGGACAGGAGTAAGGGTTCCAAATGGATCTCACTACTTCGTGAATTGGACCTTATGTTCAAAGGACGTACCCCGAGGCATATAACAGGCCAATATACCTGGCAAATGGCAAAGAGGCACTCCACATGGGATTACTTTTTTGGGAGTAATTTATGTGTGGAGAAGGTGGTTTCGCTGAACAGCCAATGCCACAGTTTATAGTGATCACCATATTTGGTTGGTGCTGCAGGAGTCGGGGGGGGGGGGGCGTTGGAGGAAGAGTTGGTTAATCAGGCTTTGTATAGGCTGTGCTGCATACCCCAAAAAATTGACAGGGCATCCAAGGCTGCATATAGGTTGATTTAAAATTTGAAGCTTGTGAGATGGAAGATATGGATGAGAATGAAATGGCTGCCCGCCTACATACCCGGTCTGATAGCACTACGAGTAGAGTGCTCGCTTTGACATCTTTGCATATCCTGCTGACGCAGGTTCGAATCCCGGCAGGGTCAAACTCGGCCTTTTATCCTTCCAAGGTTGATAAATGAGCACCACACACTGTGGGTAATAAGCAGCGCTCGGATACCTGAGGGTTCGTAGCGCTATGTAAATGCTAAATTATTAATAATAATAATATTATAGCGTTGCATTGGAAGCCGGGTCAATGGCTGATAAGTCCAGTAGCTTACAACATACCCAACACAAACATGCATTTGGCATAGACATCAGAGACATTGAATTGCAAATGCGTCAGCAAGTTAGAAAAGTTAAACAAATGGGTGGGATAAAACTGGAGGTTGAAGTCAGGATGTTCAAGATCAAAGTTAGCTAATATGAACCGGGGGTGGCAAAAAATGTTTTCGACCTTGTGCGATAACAACACCAGGCTAACATTTCAGCTTTCAGCAGGAGCAAAAGGGGATACAAAACGCCAGATGGTTAACCCCATCTCTGTGTGTAATTGGTCCTGCATCCTCAAAACTAAATTTATATGGGTATCCGATGGGGAAGAAAACGAAGTTGGGGGAGAGCCCCTTCCCTTTGGGAATTGGCACTGATGCAATACTTAAGGTAATCCTTAAGTTAAGTAGCTCCCAAGCGGCTGGCCCCAATGGTCTATCGAATGCTTCCCTAAAAGGAAACCAGGTTATGAGGGCTAAGATCTTGGAGGCATTTTTTGGAAAGGTGTCTAATGAGGGAGTTGTTCCCGATCTTTGGCAGCAGGCAATTTTGCTTCCCATATATAAATAAAAAAGGCGACCGAGAAAGACCTGAAAAATATAGACTGCTTTCTTAATTGATGTAACTGGGAAGGTGTTTTGCTTTTTTTTTTCCAGCAGCCCTGCAAAACCGGGCCACACGCAATAACATCTTGCTTTTTACCCGGACAGGTGTTAGACCAGGATCAAGTACCACACATAACGTCATGGTACTAGATCAAATTATCGAAGAAGCAGCCGCAAGAGGAAATCCAACCACCTACCCCAACCACCTACCTGATATTCATTGATTTCACTGCAGCCTTCGATTTTGGGCTGCCCAGACTGGTTTGTGAATATTCTTATCCTGTTGCATACTGATACAGGAGTATACGTACGTCTGTATGATGCCGGAAATCTATCTCCTTGGGTTGCAATAAATATGGGGGTTAAACAGAGGTGTTCACTTGCACCCCTGTTGTTTAATCTATAATCGGCTGACCTTCTGCTGACTCTGGTGTCTAATTGTGGTTGCTCTGTTAAAATAGGCGATACCCAGAATTTTATATGCAGACGATCTCTTAGTCCTAGATCGGACTATAGCGGGGGTGAACGCAAAATTCAAAATACTGGCTGAATATACTAAGAAAAATCAGTTGACAATTAACATGGGCAAAACACAAATTATTGTAGTTTCAGGGGGTAAGGTACAAAGGGTTCGATTAGAAACTGAACTGGGCCCTATTGATAGGCTGACTCTTTATTTAGGTGTAGGTGTGGAACTATTGGCTAGAGGTAGTTGGCACAACCTTATCGAATCAAAGAAATGTAAGGCCCGTCAAATTACATATGCCATAAGATACTTCTCTAAGTCTATGTGCCGCAATTATATAATCGGTGCCAGCTATATTATACGGACTTGCGGTGGCCATGCCTGACCTGAGATGGCTTGATGTATTAGAGGGTAACTTTTGGAGGAAAATTCTGTCATTGGCGCAATCTACATCAATGGCCTATCTTCGATTAGAATTGGGCCTGATTTTGATGAGAGGGCAGTGTATGTTATGCCGTGGGCTGTTATACATAAAATCACGGTGTAACCCTAATTGCCCGCTATTGAAAATATTGGGGAGCGCAACAAAATGGCACAATAATAACTAAAACTCCTGATCTCTCGGGCCTTAATGTGGACTGTTTCCATGAGATCAATTGGGTACCCGATTTTAGTTATGGTACAGAGCTCTCAAGATTACAAAAAACATTTACGAGGAAGATTGAACGTCACGATTGGTTGAAAACCTATGCTCACCTTGAAGAACTACGTAATCATGCATATACGATAGGGGTCTCCTATAGTTATCTTAAGACACAGCATTATTTGCTTAAGTGTCCAAATCCAAAGGTGGGGAGTGTCATTCTACTGCTTAGAACCAACCAACTTCCATTACTCGTGACACAGGGTGCCTTTTATAAAAATGGCTAGCGAACTGCAAATCTTTCGTATTTGTAAAAGCCAGGACAAACTTGAAAGCCCCCGACATGTTCTAACCCAATGTTCAATGTTGGGTTCAAACTATATGTGCACATTGGGACAGTTCGTTGGAGAGTATGATGCCATTAAGTCTGATGACTTGGCTTTATTTTTTAAATACAGATTCTGCCTCAGTTAATTTCATTATATAATCTATGGCTACAAATAATTGGTTTACTTACTGTATGATAATTCCAATCGACACTATAATCTGGTAACCATATATGTATTTCCATTTCTCTCTTTCGAACGCTCTCCTGCCCACTCCCACCACCCTCCACCTTCTCTCTGCCCCTGTAAAAACAATGGTTTGGTAGGGAAGGTTTGGTTGAGTAGGCTTATAGAAATGAAAAGGGTGGATTGGGGTCGGGTTGGGATTGCCAATTGTGAGTAAGAATGAATGCTTATGAATCACTATGAACGTTAAAGAACAATAAGAGTGATAAGAATGTTTTGAGTTGTGTGAGAATTTTTATTCACCCATTTACTTAGTCATTTATCAATGCATTCAATGATGTCATTAACAATTATGTATTTGTATATATTTATATTTGTATTGGTAATAGTTATATATTTTATAGTGATTTATTTATTTTGTATATTATGATATGTAATTTTGTAAAAGTTCATCTGAACTGAAACTTATTATTATTATGCTGTGAATTTCGATAGAAATAACAAATCCATGAAGTTAATTGGCAGTCAATTTTGCATAGTAACAAACTCTTACTGCCTGTGATAAGCTGCAAGCTGATGGTAGTGGTTTTAACTAGTGAAGTAGTGATTAGGCTTAGAATTTCCAAGGTCAAAGCCCAACAAGTGTAAGTGGTTGAAATGGGAGTATACAAGAATGTGTCTTATTTTTGTGGAGATGAGGGTCTTCAGTTTGCTCCAAAATGTGAGCATGATGAAGCTGGGCCCATCCATAAATGGATAAGAACTAGGAAAGTATGAAGCTGCAAATAAGATCCCTAGAAACTAGCTTTAGATGCAATTTTAGGCTGTGTGAGAAGTATACCTAATTTTGGAAGGGCTTTCATTGCTCTTGATGCTAAGCAATACAAGCACTGTGCTGGTATAGTTGACACAGCCCCTTTTTAGGGGGCTATTTTTTTAAGGAACAGTTTGCAGAGGGATAGTTGGATGAATTGTACTTTATAAGTTTTGGTTCCAGTTAACATCTTCACCTTTTTGTTCTTCAACCGAAGGGGACAACTTGCCTCTTCCCCCTGAATCTTCCAGAGCACCCGGGGAGGGTGGTGGGTTAAGGGAAAACTTGTGAAATGCATAAAATAGACTATCCAGAGGCCACAGGAATGACCGAGCATCGCAACTCGAGGCCCCTTGGCACAGATGCTGGGAGACAAATCTCAAAACGGTCATCCGCTTCTGTTGCAAATAAGTCCACACAAGAAGTGCAGAACCAGTTGCATAAATGGTGGAAGAGGGTGGGCATGAGGTAGTGCCGAGTGGGGTTTGTGAACAAGCTACTTGGTTGATCTGCTCCAATATTCTCCTTCCCTGGAAGGAAGATGGCTATGTGGTAAAGGAGAATGGCCCCTGCCCACAACCGCATTGCCTGCCAGAGCCTGGGACCTGGTTTCTCTTTGGTGACTGATGCAGGCCCAAGCCACCAAATTCTCCCGTATGACAGTAACTGCATGATTTGTGATTTTGGGGAGAAAATACCAAATTGACTGGCTACAGTTGAGTGGCAAGCATCCGACTGAGACCATCTCTTCTGAAATGTGGGGTTGTCAAATGTGACACCTGCACTGCTATGCTCTTATTCCAAATTGGTTCCATATGGGGAGGAATATCCCAAGGGAATATCTTTTGGATAGATTCCCAGGCAACAACCACCATTGGCGCTGAGATGGGGGGGGGGGGGGAATAGAGATTATGTCCTCACTGTTCTTGGAAGCTGGGACCCAATGACTGGGTGGAATGACTGGGTGGTGAATGAGAGGTTTCAGATGTAGGAGAACCCACAGAACCACCCAAATGCAGGTTATCATTTTACCCCGGGTTTTGGAGCCATTCCCTGGCTGATGATTTGCAAAGGAGGAGCAACAATATTTGCTACAACTTAAAAATTCTTCCCTATCAGTGGGCGCTGATAAATGCAAGTTTATATTTGCTGGAACTAGGTAACAACATTTCAAATTTAGCAGGAATCTATGCTGCTGCAGGAACCCAATGATCAAAGTGGCGTCTGTGTGTTCCTTTAAAAAGAAAAGCTTGCTGAATTGCCAGTTTTGGGTAGTGGGGAGAGTCGAATCCACACCCCAAGAAGCACAACTACCAACCATGAGTTTGGTGAATACTGGCATTAAGGAAATGCTGCAAACTGGGAATGCTGTCCACTGAAGCACAATTGGAGGCACCTCTGATATGCTGGTGGTATAGGGATGTGTAGGCAGGCATCCTTGAAATCTATTGCAGCTGGAAAGTCTCCTGCTGGATGAGCAGGATTATTGCCTAGAGAGACGCTGTGGCACGAACATCCTATTTTACTGCCCCCTCTCCTGACCTATGGACTCCCCACAAGGTCTCTATCCTCTCCTCTTTTTCTTCCTCGCCCATTAATTCATTCCAAACTGGCATTATAATGGCCCAGGGCTCTCAGCCTAACCTCTTCCCTTGAAAGGTCTCTTCTGTTTGTCATTAATTTCCTCCCTTCTCCTGCCACCCCTCCTTCTGCCACCCCTCTGGCCTCCTTGCCCTCACCGACAGGTGTACCTGCCCCTGTTCCCTGCCTTAGACCGTTTTAGAAGTTGCAACCAGCATTACTTGTCTACCCTCAATTCTTGCTCTGCTGTCACTCCTCTGACATCTGTCACCTCCTTGAAGATTTTGACCTTGACGACCACTCTCACTGAGATGTGGTTCGATGCCAGGTCGATCACCGCTTTTGACACACTCCTTCCTGAGCGCTAGAAGATCCTTTCCAAGCCCAGATCTACCCGGTCTGGAGGCGGAGTGACCCTTGTCTTCCTGAATGTGTCCCCCCTTCCATCGTACCTACTCAATCCTATTCTTCCTTGGAATGTCCCCTGTCATCTCACTCACTCTTGCAACCATTTACAGAAGCCCAGGAACATTCTCCTTTTTCCTTTCAAAGTGGGCTGACCTCGACTCTTCTCTTCTGGATGCTAGCCGCCTGAAAGCTGATCTGCGTCCTTGAGACTTGTTTTAGTTTTAGGCTTTGTGAATCGGTATAAGGGAGCCAGTTGCAAATCTGAGCTGCTCACTCACATCTCACAATTTGCTACAGTACACATCTTTGTGATTTGGGTGGCCCCTTCAGTTTAGTGCGTGTATGGTGGGAGAGTAAGGCTCCACTAAGAATTCATTGTACGATTCGGGAACTCTGTGACCTCATTGAGGTCTCATCATTTACTAGTCTGATGTGGGATATTTGCTGTTCAGATGGGTTTTGGCAGCAAATCCACACTTTACTGCACACGTTGCCCTGACAAACACTTTCCCATACACTGGGTCTTGTCAATATTACCAAGAAATGTCGCCATATCCTCTGCCATATTACATGTCACATAGTGATCCTCTCACTTTGAAATGTTCATTAGGCACAATTTATTTTCTTCCAATACCGGGTCTGCTCATGTTGCCTAACTGCAGTGTTTTCCCAAAACATCTATCGATGATACCTCGCAATGTACAATTTCTGGAAATGTTGAAGTTGTGGAAAGTTTGCAGAAAAACAAAACTCATACCATATTGTACTTCTTTTGGAGACGCCCTTTACAGTTGTAAATTACATTTTCTACTTAAGAACATATATAATATATATTCAGACCTTAGTTGCTGGGACGTTAAGGTGAGAACTTAATGCAACAAAACCCCTAAAATAAAGCCAAAGCCATCTTAACTTCACCCCCGTTGCGCAGCCTGTGACCACAATGATGACATCACTAATTACATGTTGTAGGAGAACACGTATGGCATTACAAATCGCATCACTGGTGACCACACAATTGCTTTGTACATAACAGATTACATAAACATTGGAATTAGACATAATATTTATAAGTTAGCTCATGAAATCTTTGATTACCTTAATAACAATTTATGATGTGGACTTGGCCATGACAAAGGCTGGGGTATCTGGCCATTGAAAGCTGTAGTCAGTGGCCATGGCTAAAGGCCATAGCTATTGCCCATTAAAATGTTAGAATTTACAGTCAGCCCAGCCACAGGCCTGTGGCCACTGGCTAGTACTGTGTTGAAGACCATGGCATGGCAGACTAATGGCTGGTTAGTGTTGTGTAATACACAGTGGGCACGGCCAAAGGCCATTGCTTATTGCATTTTATTATTTTTAAATCTACAGTGGACATGGCCAAAATATGTATAAACTGCTCAAGGTCAAAGGCCATGGCTAGCTGGCCATTTATATGTTAGAATGTGGTTTATAGTCACTATTTAGAATAACATTTGGTCGAAATAATGTTGGAAAAAAAAATTGTCAAATGTCTTTTTTATTTTTTTTTGTTCGAAATGGGGGGGGTTCCCCCCTCTCCACTTTTTTAAATGTTTTTTCTGTTTTAACCCTTTTTTTTTTTTTTTTACTTGTGGAACCAAAAAAAAAAAAGCATTCGACGTTTTTCTTTCGACATTTTTGTCATTCGACCAAATGTTTTCGACATTTTGACTGGACACCTTAGAATGTATAGTGGCCACAGCCAAAGATTGTGGCCACTGGCCTGTATTTTGATGAAGTCCATGTCTAGTGCCTGATTAGTGTATACAATATACAGTGTACATGGTTGAAAGCTGTATCCACTGGTAAAGGCCAAAATCTGCATGTTGGTGTTTTAAAATATTCAGTTCACATGGATGAAGACTCTGACCAGTGTCCGTGACTGAAGGACATGATTAGTACCCATTAATATTTAAAATATATTTGGCCGTTTACGCTGAAGGTCATCCTTAATGCCGGTTACTGTTGTAATGTAATTAGTGATGTCATCAGTGATGTGATCTGTGATGTCGTCATTGTGGTAATAGGCTGCGCAACAGGGGACTCGAAGTTGATGTACTGTTAATTAATAGAAAGTTATGGAAGTATTACAGTATCCTAAAATAAATCTTTACAAGACTACTGCCCACATATATCGGTACATATTTGTTTTAAAAATGTTTTATAGCTGCGGCTAAATGCAGCAATGACTGGGGTGTTTTACCAGTGGCTTCCACAGGAGATAACCGTGGCTATTATGAAACACATAAGGATATTTAGTTTTTTAAAGACACACTGGATTCAAAAAGGATCCATTAAGGGTTATTGATCCATATATACAGTGTGTGTGTTTTTATTGTCTATTTTTATAACTGAGAAGTTGGTCTTGAAAAGGACCATTTTGGGGATAAGGAAAAAAGAGGTAGGAACTGGGAACGGACAAACACTAGGATTCATACATAAAACAAAAGGTTAAAAAAACATGTTTCTGTCACATTCTATATTTTTTGTAGATTTTTCTTTGTTTTTTTTCTTCTAAAAAATGGGATAAGAAAATGACACTCAAAAATATACCTAGCGTTGGCAATTGACCTTGTGCTCTGAAAGAGCCTTGCCCCAAGCATCTAGGGTGCCACCTCGATCAAGCTGTGACAGGCTTTGCACATCAGAAAGATCGGGTGCAGGCAGGATGGACTGAGAATTGGGTGTGTTGGTGGAAAATAGCTGGTAATTGTAGCCAAATTCTGGGGCACAGATGACAAATACTGCTGTGCTGTTCTTGATCCATATGCTTTGATCTTTTCACATGAGCCTTCCTAGAGGATTCATCTACTTCTTGCCATTTAACACGGACAAGATGTTGAATTCATGTGGATGTCCCCAAGCTTTGCGATGGCTTGTGTGAAGGTCCCCTCTGCAAAACTTACACAACCTGCTCGATCTCCTTTTCGCTGTCTTGTTCCTTAACACAGAAATGTTGCCAACTGTTGGCTATGGTTTTTTGTGCATATTGCTTCTTCTATAGCAGTAAAGCTGAAGCCACCCACACCACCTCATCATCACTGCCGGTCGTAGTCATTTTGAAATGCAGGACTGTGGAGGAGAAATAAAAAACTGTCAAAATACACAGCACAAAAAGAACTCTGCCACTTAATATCAAAAAACATTAAAAAAAATATAACAAGCTAAAATAACAAGGTACAGGTATAGGAAGAAGAAAGGTCAAAAAGTAATGGATAAATACAGGCAAAAGTTCCTGAAGTTAACTCACCAAGAGACAAAAAGCAATGACAAAAAATATGAAAAAGGTGTTTGGGAGAGGGTTGTAACCGCGGGTATGCGAAATAGCCAACCAGAATGTGTGTTCTTTACGTGCAGGTACACCCAAGCGTGATGTGTTTGTGCCTAAATTGTCGTGCACTGGACGTGGCAGTAGCTGCATCAGTAGAAGACCCAATCACTTCAGAAAGCTACTTTGATGCATCTTTCTGCCTGTTTTTAACAGCCAATTGGATTATGGGCTGCGGTACCCTTCTGCTGCCTCAACAAATGAGCCAGTGACACACTGCAGTGCATTGACACAACTAGGCTCATGCCGTTTGATGAAATCTGCATATGCGAATGTCAAGCTCCTTCAACCTGGCTATGTATTTTCACACCTGATGCGCCAGCCAATCAAATCGCTGCTTTGGCTGCGCATCTACACGTGACTCCTATCCGCATCAATGAACGCCCGAAATCACACATTGAGATGTATTAACGTGGCTATGCCCACGCTGTATGAGGAAATCTGCGCTTGTAAAGTGTCCAATCGGGTGCGTGGCAGTGCGTAGCTGCGAATAGTCACACCACCCAAAAAGCAAAGTTTATATTGATAATTGCTATCAGTGCTTGTTAGTGACAGGTTATCCAAGTAACTGCAAGAATGTTTGGCACGTTAAGCCTTTAATGCTTCTTTCTTTTTACCCACTTTTAACCTAATCCTCTTGTGATTTGTTCAGTTTGTCAATTGTATTTAATTTATTTATTTTTGTTTTTTTTGTACTTTTTCTTTCTTTTTTAAAAACTTCATTTTTTGTGGCATTGTCTTTTTAGTGTTGTCATTTTTGTTTTACATTTTCCCCAATCCGTCGCTACCCAGGAAGAAAGCAACTGCAATGAAGACCACTGCAATATTTCAAGGTGAAAGAACACTGTTCAAAAAAGAGGCAGATGATGTACTATGCGCATTGTGAAGAGATTTACCTTTGTTCTATCACCAAAGCTAGGAACATCAGTCATGATAAATCATCTGGTGCGAGTCGAATGGGATGATGTGGAGGATGCTTATCGGAAATCGAGCACCACAAAATAAAAATGCATGGGGCTCATGCATTACGTGCACACAGATCAGCACCACCTCCAGCACCTGCATCCACCAGTGGGACATCACTGACACTGAATGAACCCTCAACTTCTGCAGCAGTGTCAACTGTACATGTTTTAATTTTACCGGCTCCCAATATTTCAGTTATGAGAATCATGTGTGAGGTGCCACAAGTAAGGAATGGGAGAAGTTAATATCTCAACACCAAATTAACTTATTTTTTTAAGTGGCAATTCCTGCTCCCTTTTTCATAAAAAAATAAAAACACTCCCCAAAATATATTCTTTATTTTGTATGTTCATCTGTTTTCCTGCCTGTTCCCCTAAAACAGCGTTTTTAAGAGCCACCCGTTAAGTCACAAAAGTAGATGAAATTGAACATAGAATTCAATCTATTGTAATTTATTTTGAGTTTTTAAAATCCACCAAAACTGCGGTTACAATGTTAAGAGGGGCATGTAGTCGCGGATAGAATCCCTCCAGTCGTTGCTCACTTTAGCTGCGCCTGCATATACACGCATTTAATTTGCATGTGCTGTAGCCTTGGCTATAAATATTAAAAAATATACAAGTCTGTGTTTTTACATATGCGCATATATATATTTATGAAATGTCTTACCTGATAACTTTTGTCATCTTCTTTCTTGAATATTAGTAACCCTGAAATAGAATGAAATGTATTTCAAAATGAAATAAAAACAAGAATATTGATTTTCTTTTTTTCTCCATAATTGTACTGAATGTATTCCCTAGTACAAAACCAATACAAGTTTGTATTCATCAATCATGCCACAGGAAAAAAACCTCAAGTTGGAGAGAATTAAAATTTAACAATATATCTACTAGGGGGGCTCTGCTCCCTGGCACCTTTGGCACGTAACCCTCCGAGGGGCTCATGCCACATGCCCCCCCCCACCCCTGGCGACTGCTGCGCATTGGACTTGGCAGCTTGGGCGCTTGTATAGATATCCCACCAAGGGCTTGCTTTGTTCACATGCCCCCCCCCTTTGGGGAATCCAAAAGTTGGACAGTATACCAGCAAAGCTGGAGGAATGTTGGATGGAATTACAGCAGACCCATATCTTAAAGGCATACAATGGCCTCAAGTCAAAGCGTCACAATACCGTCACTTACACAAGTTCAACACACAACGTAATCCGTCAATATCAGTTAAGACACCTAGATGCCTTAGGATTGTAGATTTGGACTCCATACCATCAAAGTTGGGTGCAGGTGGGTGGAAATGACACCACACTCACATGAAACGTTACACAAAATCACCACTTATACGTAACTTCATACACAGCTTCCTCAGTGAATGAACTCCAGTGAATGGACTTCAAACGCCTCAGGAAGTACAGTTTGGTGAGTATAACAACAAAGTGGGCAAAATGTGGAACCGGATGACTAGACCCATGTCTGTAGGATGTACAATGACCCCAAGAGAAAGTGTTACAAAAAGGTTACACAACATTGTCACTCGTACACAACCTCCGCAGTGAATGCACTATAAACGACCTACGAATTGCAAATTTGGAAAGTATACCATTGAAGTGGGCTAAATGTGGAACGAAATTACACCAATCCCATGTCTGTAAGGTATACGTTGACCCCAATTTAATTTTACACAAAACTGTCACTTTTATATTATGCGGTAGATGCAAATTATATACTATCTCACTTTCTGCAAGTATAGGCATATGGACGGTTAAATAAAAATAACAGTTGTATAAAACCTTAAAAGAATAACACTTTCAAAGAGAAGGGTTATCTACAGTTTAGTATAGAAAAATGAAATGGTGTATGATTACCTCAACTACGCTAACCATTGAGATAACTACGAACTTGGTTTTGCATCAGCAAATTCTAAATAAAATTACCCACGATGCGAATTGTTTGCATCTATACAGGCTTTTCCCTCCAATGAAGATAAGTTTCTACTGTACAAACATTATT
Source organism: Ambystoma mexicanum (assembly GCF_040938575.1). Classification (NCBI taxonomy): domain Eukaryota; kingdom Metazoa; phylum Chordata; class Amphibia; order Caudata; family Ambystomatidae; genus Ambystoma; species Ambystoma mexicanum. Next base: position 292,919,771 of record NC_090922.1, read on the forward strand.
TAATAAATGATGACAACATTTGCAGATTAATTTATGCAACCTTAACCAGGAGACATATAACCTAACCATGTGTTCAGTTTTACAAATAATTGTATGAAGACTTGCCAACATTGTAACATTATTTTGAGTATAAATCTTTTTAAAGTATATTCCTACCAGTATTTCAAATAATAGGTAAACAATAAACGTGTTTGTGTGTAAACCTATTAACACTTATCAAAAGCTACGCTAATAACCTATAAAATGCCATACTTCATGTAAAATCTGTCTGCATCCTTTGTTTGGCCATGTGCACACATGAGAATTTAAACTTCTATTTGCACAGATACTTGTGTGCATTGTGGAATACTTTTTTTATGAAACCAAACTTCATTTTAAAAATTATTATCCCTATATTGCCATTGCAATACTGTTTTTTTTTAATTTGGTGTGCATACTTCTTTTGGCCACCTACACAGAAGAAAATATAGTATTATCTACTCCTTCCCTAAAACTCTTATTAGTAGTTAGTTGTCATTTATTTTGCAAACATTGTACTTTATTATTTGTCTCTCTACATCCTACTGTTTACTTGTTTCATATGTAAACAGTCACGACCTTCTACACTCCCTAACACTCAGAATAATGTACATGTAAACTAGCACTTATATGGAACTCTTGTACAGATTAAAATATACACTGTTTTACAAAATAAAACTGAAGTAGAAGAACTCTAATTTAAGCAATCTTCAGAATATTCTCCACATTTCTTTCATACTGATTTTAATGTATCCTAGTAACAATCAGTCTTCTAGTTTACATAAAACACTTATTACCCTATTCTTCAATTTCAAACTTTTATTTTGCATGTTTATATTCACCAAGAATAGAAAACCTATTATTTTAAAACTTTGGTTCTAACAACATTAATCATTCTTTAAACCCTTTGGCGATCTACTTCTGTATGCACCCATGTTGTAAAATGTCCACAGTGAATGGATGCCACCTCATGAAAAATAATTACACACATCTAAAAGTTTTCTTACTAATAGGAAACTGACTATTTTCAAAATGCATTACTGATGTGTTAATTTTCCTACCATCCTTCATATCCTTCATATCCATCTACGCTAACAGTTTCCTGCACTAATAAATCGAACATAGTCTTTAAACATTCTTGACTATCTTCCTGTGTATTTTGAGAACATTGTTGATTTCCACTTGCAACAGCTGCAGTGTTGGATTGACATTTCTGATTTGTACTGTGTGGTTTTTCATCTACAGATAGAACAACATACACAAAGCTGCATGAGAATAGCATTCAACTTCTGTTCATTACTAAATCTGCAATGCAAGTATAGTTGAACAAATCTCCTGTAGGAGATTGTTTTTTTATTTTTGTTTAGTCTTAAGACGAATGATTTTAATTTGAATGTAGTTTCACTGAATTCTTATATTTCCTGGTTAAGTAAGAGCATATAGTACACGTAACCTATTATATTCTTCAATGCAAGGAATATCCGCTGACATTTTTCTTTCATCAAAGTTTATTAAAAAGTAAACCTTCAATATTTTTCACACGTTACCGAGCTACATATGACATTCCTTCTGTAAACCCTGTATGAGCAATGTCAATAAGTGCTGCTTCTAAAGTCAACCATTGTGATTTATGAATACTAATTGCATATACAGAGCACATAGAATCCTTAAAAAGTATGAAATGTGCAGAGGTTGGAGAAATCAAATAAGTTTCCTCTATACAATCAAACTTTACTTCAACATGTTCAATATTTGTACTGTGAGAAAGTGTGAAATGCAATCATTCTTCCCATCATTGCATTGACTAGACCAGTTCCTACATTCAAGTTCCACTTTAACATTACTGATGCACAGTTTTAAACTGCTTCGAGACCTGCTGTTTTAGAAATTGAATTCTCTAGTCGAACTAATCAAGCGTTTGCTCTCTTATCCAACTATAATGGCATAACATGACCATCTAAAACATCACACGATTTTATATGAAGAATGTTGCTTCTCTGACAGCCTTGTAAGTTAAACTTGTTACACTCTGCCAGTGTGCACATCAAAACAACACAAGAAATCTTTCTTTCCTGAAGTCAACATGACCTCAGACAGACTGCAATCTGCATGAAACCTATTCAAAATCAATATTCCCTTTTAAGACTGCTTTCACATTCTCCTCAAGAACACCTATACAAATCTTATTATGCATTTTTTGCATACTCTTAAGTCTGCATATTGCCTCATATGGTAAGTTCCTGAAAATCAAAACCATTCCAAAGGTTAAAATTACTAATACTTCCTATACTTTTTTGAATATCCTTAGATTGAAGCATTTTGAAAACTGGTTGACCTTTCACAGGAGTTAATTGTCGCCGAAACAAGTACATGTTTACCTCCAAACAAAATGTTGTAGTCTTGTCTTCAAAACCTCTTGCATTTGCAAGTGAATGAAAACTAGCATGAAGTTGGACACCATTCTTACTTCATCTGCAATCAAGGTTTTTCAATGTTCCAAGAAACTTTCCTACTTCTTGTGCTGCATTTGATACAAGTTTGATAATCTAGTTTGTTGTCATGCTCCACTGGTAGCATCAACAGTCGATGTAAAGTGACACATCCTACATTGAATGCTGCTAGACCTTCTGGAAGAGTTACGATGCATGACTAAGAGTAATTAGTTACGTTTTGGATCATAACTCTTAGTACATGAATTAAAAAAGATGTACCTGTTCCTTCTTGTCCACAAAATACAATGCATACAAGAACATTCTTGTTTGTCATGCTGTAAACCATGTAAGATCCCATCTTTGATTTGATATTAAACGTCTTTTTACTCTATATTAAGGTTACTAACTATTTCATCATCATTTGCATCTGCAACTTTTAGCTTGTTGCATTGCACGTTCTACTTCATGGCAAGCTCAACATCAGTTTGAATAATTGGCTCACCAAGCACATTTTCATTCTGTTGCAGAATAATGACTTCTGTCAGGAGTCTCTCTTGCCAGTTCAGCTGCCAAAAGTTCTTCTTGATGTAGTTCTTTCTCCAGTAACTCCAAGTACTGCTAACATTTTGGATATGTAATGAAGCGCTTTTTTAAAAAAAATGTACAACTTCCAAGCAAATCACTCTCTGCATGTCATGGGAAGAATAACTGCAAAAGACAAACGTGAAATAATTCCTTTTTCTCTGCAGTTTGGCAGGACAGTTTCATGTGCTTGAGACTTGCCTTCCCAAGTCTCACTAGACCACCAGTACATCCATGTATTTTAAAAAGTCCTCTGTCACAGTTTGCTTCAATATTTCACTATGAGTAGGGTTTTGCTACTTCATATAAACAAAGATCCTCCAACTCTACAGATCGATTTGGATAATATCAATCAATCAAGTTGGTTTTAAGAATCTCTTTACTGTCAGGTACAGTTTGAGCTAACTGCTGAATTTCAGGCTTCTAGTATTTCCGATTTCTAGTACTAGCTGGTCCAAGACTTAACCAAATTACATTAATGCTACGTACATACAGAGGCAAACTAGTTGGCCCATCTGCGGCTTCGTAGCTACAAGACTCTCGATGTGAGAGCATCTTCAGACCAAAGCTTAGAAGTTTCTGACAGACTTTTATCTGCTGATAAATCTCCCCATACCTCAGCTGCATTGCTCTTTTCAGCTTTTGTCATGTATGCTGTAACATCAGCAATATACTGTACTTAGGTATTTGCATTTCAAAGCAGAGCAATGATAGGATTGTAATAATGAATTGCCATTCCTTATCTCTTGTTGAATGATAGTTATTTCTTGGTGACTTACCAGTAACAGGGTGTCGAACAGATGACATCAAACTATTCACTCGGCCAACTGATGTCACAGGCCTTGGAAAGCAAAATCTGCACTGATTGTAGTACTCGTCTTTTTTGCTTTTGAATTTTCTCTGACCGTACTTTCCACAAGAGTGCATTTGAATCTTTCCACCTTATTCCATAGGCCAGCATTCAAATGCTGAGCAGGAATGGAACAAGTAACATATTTTTCTATGAATTCCATCATACAGCCACCACTTTCGTTCCCAAACTGAGGAGCATCTTAAATCCACAACAGCATATGTATATGTGGAGCCCCACATGCCTGGCACTCTTTCCTCCACAAGAAATGTTCCACATTGCCTAAAGGACATTTTATTTATTACATATAAAGTGCGAAATGCCTACAAACCTGTGATGAAAGAACAGATACTTACAGGGCCCATGGAACACAATTCTCCTGGTGTCATGTGTTCTATGTTTTCTTTCTGTGGATTTTACAAATCCACTCTGCAAGATCATTCCAACTATACTCCGCGCAACCTAAAGTCACAAACCAAGTTGGAGACCCCAAGTTTCTGACATGCATATAACCTCGTATCTCCTATACCAATATTCCTTGGTTCCTCTCATTGTAGCAAGACTTTTGGTATGTTACCTCTAAAACGTCATTTGTTTTCTTCCACCTGTTGCAGCATCTCACATGCAGAAAGATTTTGAAGTGTAGTTCCGGTCTGAAGTGTATGAGCAACAGCACAACATAATGCTAAAAATTCACTTTCATACAATAAGTGAAAAATATATTCAACATTGGTGCGGAATCGGGAATCTTCAGAATACATTTTTGCACAACGATATTCTGAAGAAGAGATTGGAACCTTTTGATAATCCAATCTGCCTCCTGTTCCAGTAGGAAAATAATGAGCTTCTAACATATTTTGCCAGGCACTGATTGGTGCACCCTTCGTTGCTTTCATTTGATACAGTTCTAAACGTCCATGACTTCATGCAAGTGTACAGGATGAATAGTGTGATGTTCATACAAACGATTCCCTTCTGCAACAGATAGATGTTGGAAATAACCTTCACTGTTTTTGTTTGTTGACTCAACATCAAGCATAGACAAGTCTGGTACACAGCAATGCATTTTTCACCTTTCCCATATCTATAAGCTGTTGCCAAATGTTCTCATCTTTAGTGGCAAAACCGTTTACTACTACAAACAAATAATATGCATGCTTCACTGCTGCTAGAGTGCTGACATTCTTTCAAATTGAGAGGTAAATACACAACTTTACCTCTCACAGCTTGCACTAATGATTATTTAGGCAAGTTTGCCATCTTTGTTTGCAGTCTAACAAGTCTAACAATACCTTGAAAAGGATGAAGTTTGTAATGCAATCACTTCAAACATGTTATATTTCTGAAGCACAACAGGGATGTCGGGCACTACCATGTCATTCAAGACACTTCTTGTTTCATTATAAAACCCAACACAGTCTCTACAAACAAAAGTGCCTCACTTGTGTCAAATCATTCTTCTACAAACAAAATTCTTCCCCAACATCTTCTATACTCTGTTTAATTTTCTGCTCAATGTACACTAGTTGCACTTGAGACATAAGTGTGTCGACATGATACACAATGTCCGGTCTTTCAGTAGAAGACAACTCAAACATTGCAATGATTTTTTATACTGATGAAATATCGGATGCTTTGAAAGCATAGGATCACAATTGCCACTCCTATAAGTGTTTCATCTACATACACATACTCTTTTTAAATGTATTATATTGAACATTTGCAGTGTATACACTAAACCTTCTACAGTTCAGCCAAACGTGTTTGATTTAAAAGTGCAAGAGACATACTTGGTGTTTTGCACTAATATGGTTTAACTATAAAGTATCTCATTTTAGTATGATGGGCAGCCAGCATCTTCATATGATGAAACTGACTCTTGCATCTACATTTATCAAGACAAGCTCAAGACAAGCTAGGAAGTGACCCATACGTCCTGTTTTCTCACAAACGTCAGAGTAACCTATTCTCTATAGCATCTTGATCTGTCTTATTATTGTGCAAAACTTGCAAATATCTCTTTAAGACTTAAGGAAACTTATCAGTATTGCACAAAAAAGTGCACGTCCATACCTTGCTTTGCTTTTTAGGTTTTATTCTAGACTGACCTAAACTTTCATTTTCTATATTATTAGACCTTAGCATTCCTTCTTTTTTAGAAATCACACCGTTTTGGACTTCGTAGCTCTGCCCACTCTCATCAATATCAAGAGGCACATTCTTTCCTAGAATGTAACTCTCCTCATTAAAAGATATTTCTCTATCAGAAGTGTTATTTCATAAGTTTATTAAATTCTGTTTTTTTTGCTCACTACTAAGGAATTTGATACATATTCTTTTATTTTCAATAAAAACATTCTGGGTTCCATTCATTTGTTCAGTTGGCACATCTCCTATTTGAAATTGCAGATTTTCAAAAGTATTATTGATAACATGTTTTGTTGTATGATCTACAGCATGTGTATTTACAGATTTGTGAACACTACTTTTAAGAATATTATATTGTAAAACTTTACTTCCCTGCACACAATTCTTACTTCTGGCATGTTGTTGTTGCTTGCTTTATGGTATCTTAGAAAAAAGCTGTAAAGAAAAAATGTGGGATGGTGAAGTTCAGTGATTGTTTTTTTTTTTATACATACGACAAATTGTTTATATAAAATGTATTCAGTATATTTAGGTTTGTAATTTAGTACAGTTTATAGTTAAAGTATGGTTTTCCATATTGTATTCCTGTGTTTTCTGAAGAGTGGTCAAGCAGTATTACAAGTTATGCTATGGTTATGTGTGAAAAAATATATTCAATGTCCTTGCTGCTTTCTCTATAGGTATGACCTGACAAATCCATAGTTGGTGCATATCTTTCACTTCATATGTGCATCCCTTATCATGAATTCTAAGGCTGTAACACAAATGGTCACTGATCTATACATCTTGAAAATGTACTGTACCAACCACAAACACATCACAAACTGAGAAATTCAGTTACCATCCTTTCAAACGCTACTTTGTGCCTCTTATTTACACTCCATGCAATCCTTCGCACACTTTCTCCAATCAAATGAGGAAAACCTACAAGATGTATGTCAGCCTATTAGACAAAAGACATTCCTCCACCACAAATTTGAAAGACGGGCACATGGTCCTCTCTCTCTACATACATTGATCACTATAAACTGAAGGTGCAAAGTGGGCATTTTAGTTCTGAGCGCAGTAAACATGGCATACATTGGCATAACTTGTTAATTCACATTCATAAAGGTGTTGCAAGATAATCTTGTTATAACTCTTTGGTTTGATGTGCCAACCTACCATTCATGCATCTCTGGTGTGTCCTAAATTTGTGAGGAAGGTGATGAGGGAGGAGAGGTGCAAGGTAATGCACTGCCACTCAGTAGCTAAACCTAGCTCCAGTTTTCAAGCCTCTACTTAAGGATTGTAGGTCAGCTCCAGGCAGAAGGCATTGAGTAGACTGTTTGTCACGCGACTGACACTGCCACACCCTTGCTCCTCCGACCACCCATTTAATCAGTCCTCCTTGGGTGTCCTCATCCAAGGATGTGCAAAGACAAGCACCTCACCTGTTTGTACCTGTTCAGGCATCATATGGCCAATGGCCTGACCTGCTATCCTGCATTTCACCTACAAACTAATAACTACTACTGCTACCCAACAAAATAGATCACCATGCATATCCTCACTCCACTGCCCATCTCCACTGTCACTAGGCTTTGAATCGCCAAGTGCCCTGGGCAGCCCCAGAAATCTACCCTAGTGAACCTCAGAAATAATGCCCTTACCCCATCCCATACTGTAACCATAACTTCAGACTACAACTCTCAAACCACTTGTTCACTGGAAACCTACCAGTTGAAATTTGCTTGCCCTGTAGAATGGCAGAATCCATGAATTAACACAAATAAGGAAAATAACATTTGCCAACAACAACACCAGGTTAGCATTGATCAGCCTCACTCCATCATAAGACTTGTCATATTATAATGACACATTCAAAAACTTCCACAAATCTGGCACAAAAGGAGTCCCACATATGGGTTCATAGGGAAGAGCTTGATATCCAACTTTGAAGCACAAACACAGCTGCAATATCTTTCAAGGGAAGAGGTATGCTGCTTGTCTAACAATATAAATTACTGTGCACCCCATTCAATTTACATCTCCCTTTGTCTGCGCATTGTGTAACAACATATGCGATTAGATAGCATGAACCCCAAATAGGTTCCTGTCCTTCCAAAGCACACCATTTCCAAGAAAATTGTGAAATTGCCAGATATGTTTGCTTGCTGATGCTTGATACATTACTACCAACATTTTGTTTTGTTTACCACACGGGTTAGACTTGTGCATGCATTGGTGCTGAACAATATAGTACCCATACTTTTCTACATGGAATGCATTGATGGAATCTACTTTCAAATCTGCAACCAACGTATTCTACTCAATTTCACAAATATTGATTGTGAGGAAACTGCACTCAGCTGAGCTAAATAATGCTACAGATAGATGAGTGGAAATCCTGCAGTATAAAATAAATGCCCCATGTAGACCTATGCTCTAAGTTTGTGAGTAATGTGGGATTGTATTGAGCAGCTAATATAGCATAAATAAGATTAACAAAGTAGAGTTTCACTAGGTGGCCACTGAGTTTGTCAGGTTCTGATATATCTGTGGTTCGCACAGTACATTATTTGGATGATGAGCTTAAATGAAAGGTGAGCTTATTGTACCACAGCAACCATTTCTTTCATAACCTAACCGCTCATGATAGAACATGCACATATTAAGTGAAAGATATGCATAACCATGTGATTTGCAAGGTCATACCTATATAACGCATTTGATGCATTACTGCAGAAAAGCTGACATGCAAGCTATGAGGCCTTAACCACTTAGCCACAATGAATTCCCTTTCTTCACTTTGTTTCATCATTTCTCGGAAACCTTTTACCTGGTGTATTTTTCCTGAAACACCAAAAGACTTTAGTAATGCCTGGCATACTCAAGCCATAACTTCAGAGTACAATTCCCAAACCAATTCTCAAGAGAAGAAATGCTCACTGCAAACTTACCAGTTGAATTTAACCTTCCCAGTAAGCTGGCAGAATCCAGAAATCTCTACAACCAAGCAAATGAACATTGGCAAACATCCTAACCATGTTAGCATTCATCAGGTGCACTGCCTCATAAGAATCCTCAAATTTTAAAGCCACATTCAAAAATGATTATGCTCCTGAAAACACTGATGTAAAATATGAAATTAGTGGCATTGCAAAGGGCTCTACATCGGCTTTCAACTGACGTATGAATGGACTCAGTGTGACTTATTGTTTCAGAGAAAATGAAAAATTATGATATCCCATTCAAACTAATGGAATATTTCAAACATGTCATACAAATCCAAACCCCCACTTCTCTGGTTTCATTTCTCTGAAGACACGTGGTCCAGAGCCTCTTTGGCCTCATAGTTGGTTCAGCCTGCAATAAACCCATAATCCTTTCTTCTCTTGAGGGTTGATGGGGTGAGTCGATTATCATCATGCTGCAGATGGTCTCTGACATCAGGAGGCCTTGCTGGCATTTCCTGTGTTGTCCTGTAATCATACGTTGACCATACTTGTGATCTAAGACTTTGTATTTTCAAGCCTTTTCACCCACCTGACCGGGTCTAAGTTTAGCTGGTCTGTCCTAAATACTTGGTGTCCCCCAGCTTCACAGAGATTTCCCTTCCAGATAAGGAGCCAGGCAGGCACTTGAGAATCTGCCCAACATCAAGCAGCATTTGTCTGAAACCAAGTCACCTTTTCAAATGTGGCCTTCTTTTCTCAGTGCCATATCTTAGTTATTTAAGCAGTTTGAATCTTTCTGTTATGGTGAAATGCATTTTTGAATCAAAGTATTTTCTTTGTGTTGCACTTCCAGCATTTCTTTTTTCTTACTGTAACTAACTGAAATTGAATGGCTGATGTCAGTTTGGTCACTCACAAAGAACTTTTTTGTTTACATAATGCTTGTTATGAAAAATTGCTGTTTGTCTCTCAGCCACACAGTAATGTGGCTTTCCCATCTTTACATACTACTGTGTCATTTGCAGAAATACCAGGATTTATATTGGCTGGGCACAATTTGCAATATTGAAGTTAGGCTTTTCATTCACAAGCGGGCTTGGCCATAGGAATAATGTCTTGCAGTAAGGCCTAACCTGGCCTTTCAGTTATATTTGTTAGGGCTGTGATTAAACCCCACACAGGGAATGTCTCAGACCAAAGTGGATACCACATCTTTTTGGGGGTCATATGATGTGACACTATGCACTGGACAGGAATGAATCTGCATCCCTCTCACCACTAGTAGTTCATCACAAAGTCACCCCCAGTACCTACTTTCACCATAGAAAATATTGCTACAGTTGTGCTTTTGTCACTGACTGCAGTGATGCTGACTGGCAAGTTATATGGCAGTAACATTTCTGCTACCACTTTTCCATTCCTAAGTCCTGCTTCTGCTATTTTATAACTGCTATTTTATAACTGAATATACAGAGCCACACTCCCAACAATAATACTGCTGATCATTTTCATAGTACTCCCTGTGAAACCAGAGCTGCAAAATGAGATTCTCTTTGCCTACTTCAATCCTGCTAGTCGTGAGCACTGCAACTGGAAACCTGTGGCCCATGTTTCAACAGTTACAAATAGCACCACATGTATTCTTGGGCTTTCCCAGAATTGCAGACATTTAAGCACCTGCTTTCAAGAACACACCATCAGCCATAGGCAGTTGATGACACAGAGATTGCAAGTTTCTAGAACTAATAAAGGATTTTCAATCAGTCTTTCTAGCCTGTGTCAGGTCACTGTTGCATATGCTAGGAAAGCAGGATCTGAATGGCTTAAAAACAACAAAAAAAAGCAAGCCATTTTTATTGAACTGATCTTATGGTAGCTTCCAAGTGTATGCACACATGTGACCACCTTTGATAGTCCATCTACAATGCATTTACTGCACTGCTTTCTGTGCATTACTCTTTCTGTGTGCTGAGATTTTGTTTTTCTGAGTGCGGCTTGTTAATATTATTAATGGAACAGCTAGTGGCTGAAGCCATGAAGTTGAAACTGGGACCTGGATACCTTGAACTTAGCATGCCTGATAGAGAGCCCTACCTAGACATAATCACCCCACCATTTGAAAAGTCCTTGTACATGCGAGTGTGACTAGGGACTGTCCCTGTGACGGCCTTCACGCAATCATGGAATGAATTGAAACTGGGTAAATGCCCAATGTGTGAGAGGGCAAGAGAGTCTATGTTGCATTTCATGTTGATCTGTGTAAAAATGAAGCACCTTCCGTGTATGTATTTGAACCAATACTGTAGGAGACCGGGATAATGGATACTCTATCAGCTATTATATTTGTGTGGCAGAGCCTATAACCCCACATAATTTGCAACTGCCCGATACGCCCACAGGTTGTGGCTACTAAGAAAGAAACTATTCAATCTTACTATCAATTGAGCCTAGGGATCCTTTATTAATTGTTCGAGGCTGCGACCAGGGCTCTCCTCAATTTGAAAAGCATATAGATTATTTATGAATTAAAAAAATTACAAAGTTATGTAACTCATGTACTGACTTGAAGCTTCTATATCGAATATATTTGTTGACTGATTATTCATGGCTTATGACTTGAAAGCACCATGCAGTATAGTGTCAATCTGTTTTGTGGCACAAGTTATGTGATTGGTCTACTGTTTGTCTAAATATCTGTGATTAGACATAAGAATAAAATGCTATAATTGTATTAACATAGTGTTTTATTCTTCAGCAGTGAGCATTCAGAAATATCAAATTGTAAATGTCTTAAATCGCAAGACCTGGAATAATGTGCTCTCCTACCACATGTTTGACAATGCATCATATGAAAAGGAAGATGTCAGGAAGCTTTGCTCATGAAAAAACATTGTGAACCAAACATGTCCTCAATGAGCAATAATTTGAATTTTGCTTTATATGTGAACATTGGGTCACGGGAAAAAAAGGCAAGAGTTACTCATTTAAACAGTGTACATTTGGTAAATGGTTCCTGTATATAAATACACAATGTTTTTTCTTACATCCTTCACAAACTGTACATTCACCATAATTATGATTGCTTTCTTGATTAACTGTAAACACACAAACTATGGTTAACATTCTACCAACAATATAATACAAGACCAGGACTGGCTGGCGGTTGTCATGAAACATGATTGGGCCTGACTGCAGACTATACAGCAATCTGCTGAGTGAACCCAGTTTCTTGCTGAGTAAACCCAGTTTCTGCATTTCCTAATGAGTAAACACCACAAAATGAGGCAGAGCTGGAAGGCATACATGAACCACATAGCCATACCCCTAACTGGCTTTCGTAAGGGACAGGCAGCTTTTTGAACGTGCTTAGCAAAGCAGAGTAGATTTGGTTGTGGGTGTGAAATTGGCATGTTGCCAATTTTAAAATGTTTGCCTGCTTCTGTTTTTTGTGGGCTGAAACATTTGAACCAATTTCTTCCACATGTTTTTTCTTTTCATGATTCTGCATCAAGACTGGAGATCATGATGTTTTTTTGATTGCTTCCAAATATTGTATGATTCTTGGGTACTGATTTTTGATTAGAGTGTAATGCCTTGCACATTCTTAAAAATCCCACTAGACCTGCAATTCACGATGCACAGTGAACCCTTTTATTTGCCATTTACTGCATACAACGTTTCTTTTCAGTAATTGTAAAAAAACAAAAAAATAGAAAAAATAGTTTATTTCCCATACTCGCAGGCAAGGTTGAGTACCCTGCAAATGGTATTCGCCCTTCAAATATCCTCACCAATGATAGTGGTCTAGTAGAATTTACAGGCCCTGCATATGGATATGCAAAGTGCATATAAAAGCCTCTTCTCCTATGTGAAGTTCTCCGTAATAAGTGGACGGATTTTGAAATCCATGTACTTTTTTGTTTGCAGTTTCCATTGAATGGGTTTATAGTGCTTGGTATAACATCACCTGTCTGCAGGCTTGCCAGTCCCCACTGCACAAATGTGGTAACGTTTTACTGGGCTATATTTTGGATGGGTATGCATACTGTGGATTGGTTGTAGACTTTAGATTGATAAGTGTACAGGAGAAGTGTAGGTTGATGGGACCGTATATAACTATTTTCTTGCTAATACTGGACTGCACAGTTTGACTATACTACTTGTTTTGATATCAATTATACTTTTCCTTTTAAATTGGTTAAAAAATCAAATCACCCTCCATGTCCGCAACAGCATAAATACTAATGTTCTTTATTGGTATAGCGATCCTGTACCGTCCCTTGCACTTGCAGAACAGGAAACTGAAGATTCCAAACTTAAATCACTTAAGTTCATGTGGTCCACTTTCAGGCTTTTGTGGATGAAATATCCTCTCGTGTTCCATACTGGTATTCAGAGCTTCTTGACATTCAGTTAAGGTGAGCACTTTCCCTGTACCCTATCTTCTGGTAATGTCCCTTTTCACTTTTACAAGGGTCATGGCATAAGACTGTATATTTGCCCATGTGATGGACACCTCCCCCTACTATACTATTTGAATGTCTGATAATCTCTACAAGACAATACCTTTGCATAAGTGCTAACCAAGTGTGAAATTGATACTTGTGTTTCCATTGGGATTATAAAGATGCTCTGTATGCTAAGTGTTTATGCTTGTTTTGTTGATAACACTTGCAGGGAAGTCCTTGATAACATTGTTATTCTCACAAGGGTAATACTAATTGGTTCCCAGATGCTACAGGGGTAGACCCGCAACAGTTTTACTGTCCAGTAGTAAATCTGTCGGGTGTTTTTGGGGGGCGGGGTGGAGTAGTTTCTCCTGTTCTAAGCACGGAGAAACTTCCTCCAGAGTATTGTGTTGGGTACATGACAATTATCTGCTGCAAAAACGACCGCATTTTTTGGTTTATACCTTATTCAGCATATGTAGTAATTGTTGTAATAACTTTATTTCGGCTGCAGCTGTAAGTGTGTTGTTGACGCATACAAAACAACAATTAAAAACACCACTTGCATTTCAATCCTAAAAATCAGTGATCATGCTAAACGTCCCTAATTCATCAATACATAAAGTGACTGTTTATTGTTCGATTAACAAACTATATATGCACTAGAATCTTGTTAAACCAAGAATTAGTCAAATACCAAGTGTCGCAAGTGGGTATACTATACCTTGATTTTCCCCAGTGGAACGAATTCGCCCCTGCAAAGCTAGAACAATGTAATAAAAGATAGAACAATATAATATTCTGAACAAACTAAAGGGTGGCTTGCTGTTTTTTTGCCACATCGTCCTTTCTTACATAGACAACAGATCAAAAGATACACATGGCCCATTCCTATTTGGCACACTGTGTGCCTGCTATAGGTGAAAAATGCAAAGTAATACAGTAAGAATAGGTGGAGCATGGTTCATTGGATTTCTGACATCTAAGGATTTTATAGCAATGTACCGTTAAGTATGGAAACCCCAACCTTGTGGGCCGACATGTGGTCCATCCATTTAATTTGATCCTAATCTGATTAGACCTCATTTACATAATTCAGATGCCAATTTTTTTTAAACTGCATTTTCAATTCTGCAAACCATTGTGAAACAAAGCAGCTTCTCAAATTCATTGTCCCTCCTGACATACTTCCAAAGCTACTTCTACAATATTCCAGAGCTATCCTTCCTGCTCCAAGGGCAGTCACTCCACCTTCCCTTCTCGTCCCCTTTTGCCAAGTCATTTATTATCTCAGAGGGCATGGTGGTGATACAAGCTAGCTTGTGCCTCTCCATGGCATCTTCCACAGTCATGCCATTCATCCCCTTTCCTGATAGATGGCCTTACCGCTATGTGCATTTATTAATGAGCAAGGCTCCCCTTCTAAGATCATTGTTAAAGGTAATGTTTTTCCAAGTGCAGGGAAATATTACTAGTCCCCTTCCCTGGGAGGCTGGAGAGGGACTGTAGGAGTTGCTTCCATGGAGGTGACTAAGGGTATTGTGAAAGTTGTATTGGTTAGAAAATGTCAGTTATATCATTAACCTTTGAGCATAGCTTTTTGAAGCAAAGCTGTGTAAATAGGGCATGTACAATTAATGCACAGAGCATATGAATCTGCACTCTCAGTGCAAATTGGCAATGTCAATGGCATATAGGCATTGCCAATCAATGGAGTTGAGCAGTGTATTCTAGTTGGAACGTCTAAGTTGTTTTCATCGTACCTTAAAACAATTGTCAATACCTTTTCACTGCATGTTCCAAGTAGTGTGTGCTGCGAAGGCAGCCTTTGATGTGCGTTATGAAAAATAAATTCTCATTGGAGTGGGCATAACTCTTTACCCGGTTCATGCTGGGGAATATGTGATCCTTTGAAAAGAGATGGCACCCAGACACTGAAGGCTTTTACAATCAGTCACAGCAGTGGGCATCTAAAAGTAACATCAAAGCCTCATTTACACCGTCAACAGCATATTTTTTAATAAAGTATAAAACATGTTCCTGCACCATTGCAAAATAGACCATGACATGTGATTGCAAATTATTTTTTCTACCAGTAATCTGCTACTGTTTCTATTACCCTCTTAAGCATCACACAAAGCAAGTCTAATGCTAACATTTGCATATTGTTCAGCATACAACATAAATACGAGACCATGCCCCTACAGGAGGGTCAGGTTGTATTTAATTTAAACGAAAAACATTTTTGCTGTCTTATAACTATTATTACATTAGAATGCTCATTAGAATGCTATGAAGCTGAATGCCTGGGCATATTTTAAAGATGGCTGGGAGTGTGTGGCAGATGGGGTATATCCCCCACTCCTTCCATTGCAGTTTGCAAAATGCGAAGGATCTCTTGGAAGGACTTTACAGTGCTGTGCAGTCGGATATCTCATTCCTGTCTGAGCCCAGTTCTCTTCTGGTCCTGGACTGAGTTGAAGTTGCTTAGTAACCACTCAAACGTATGTCCAATCTTTGCTTACCCGCCCCTGATGCTGTATGGTCACAAGAAAAGTGAAAAGCTAGGTGAGGCTAGCAAATGTATTCATCTGGGCAGTGAACACCATGTTGTGGCCTTAGCAGCATACACACGTGAGGGTCAGGACTCTCGGTCAATAAGACATACAGACACCAATATCTACTGATCTCAGGCTCTACTCATGCTCTCCCCTTCATGCAGAATGAGGCCCCTTTTATTCTCTTGACATGGTGATGTGTAAACGCGACCCGTCTTAAAGGGAACATAACACCTCCTGTTTCATAACCATAAAACAATAATACCGGTTATTCCAACTAACAACCCAACCAAATAATGTCCATCGTCTGACAGCACTCATTCATCGAGAACATAATGTTGTAACTACTTTGAGCGAGCTCTGGAGGTTTGCAATGGATCTCTTTTGGCCTTCTTCCCGGTCTGCTGGTCTATCACCACTGGTATCTGCACTCCTCGATTCTTATCCATCCCCTGCTATGTTTCGCTTGTGGTTCATCACCGTCACTTTCTTCATCCCTTTTCCTGGAACAGATTGGACCCCAGTGGGCTGACGTGTCCTCTCTTGTGGGCGTGCCCTTTTCTACCTCCTCCAAGGCTCTTGTCAATTTAGGAAATAAACAAGGGTTTGTTGTCCATGTCTTACCCATTTGACACTGTGATCCTTAGTTCCTTTTTTAGCAACCACTTGGAAAGACTGGGGGTTGTAGGTTATTGACAACTTCTCTGTAGGAGTACCCTATGGTCTCCAAGGTTCCTTTGCTGGGTCTCCTCATTTGCTCTCTTTGTTTATTACTGAACCGCCTGATCATCATTGGTCTCAGGGATACTAGAGCTCTGATTGGGGAGGGGACCTGAAGCAGAGCCTCAGCAGAGGGGCGCTCCTGTAGAGTATTGTTCGGTGAGCCTGTAACCAAAGAAGAATTGGTACAGCATCCTTTGAAGGCACATATTCAGGCCATTGGTGATGCAGATTACTTTATTTAGAGTCCTCCTAAATTGATCTGCTTCATCGTTGGCACGTGGCCACACTTGGGTGGTTTTCCTGTGGTGGATGCCAAATGCTTGCATGAACAAACAGAAACCTTCCCCTTGAAAAGGTGTCCAGTTGTCTGAGCAAATTTCCTCAGGATATCCTTGGGTCTCAAATGCATTTTCCATCACTGGTATCGCATCTTAAGGGCCGTGGATGGAACCAACTCTTGACCATTGGTCTATCATGATCCAAATATTTTCTTCATACTCGTGGATCCAAAATCATTATGCCTCGTCTTCCATGGTTTGCAACTTCTCTCAATCAATTGAATCCTGGACTCTGAGGAGCTGCAGCCTGACACCATACACATTATTTGACAAACTCATCCACCAGCTCCTCCATACCTGGGAACCATACCTTTTTGTTGTATGTGAGCTTTCATCTCTGATGTCCCTTGGCGTCCGTGGTGAGCCAATTCAGTCGCTTTCGGTATGAGCTTGGTGGGTATAACCAACTATTCACTCTCCACAGCTGTTATAGCGTGATCTTGGCATGGTGGGTGTCTCTCTGAAGGTTTGACAGCACCCGTTTTGACTCCCCACTCATTATTGCCTGTTGCATGATGTTTACATATTCATCCCCTCCTGATTCTTCCTTTTAATTCTTTCAGTGTTGTTCAGTTGGGGACTGCTGCTTCCATCAACAGACATATATTCCTCAGTTAGGCACTCTTCCTCCACTGACTTGGGACTGCGAGAGGCAGGGTGTCTGGATATGGAGTTCACCACATTGGCACTCCCTGGGTGTATAAAGACACCTCGTGTTCTTGGAGATCCAACAGCCATTTTTCTATTCTTGCTAGTGGTCTAAATGATGACCCCAACATAATAGGCAGAAGAGGTTTATGATCTGTCACTACTGCTAGCGGCTTGCAATACATTAAAGGGTGGTAGTGCCAACTTCCCCACAAAACAGTTCAGTATACGGGCCATCGTGATTCCAGTTTCACATACAATTTGATTCCTTAGTTTGACCAAAGAAGCACCCTTCGATTAATTGAGTGCAGACTTCATCTCCTTCATTCAGCTGTGCGCATGTGAATGCAAGCTGGGGCAGTCTGGCATGAAATGCATAGAGCGTTCCCCTCTTCTGTTTATCAACCCTGAGTACAAATCTCTCATAGTCAATGTTTTCCATATGGCTGAAGTACTCTTTCAGTGCTGCCGTCCCCACAGCATATGATGCATCCGGAGGGTGGAGTGTCTTGGAAACGTTATCTACTTCTGGACCAGCTGAATACAGCAGGGTGGATTTCTTTGTCCGTTCAGCTCCCCTGTCGCATCAAATTACATCTCTAGTCTTTTGACCAATAGTGCCCACCTGGGACCCAAGCTTGATGGTGTTCTGAAATGTCAAATTCTACCACTGGGGCTAGAGGGCCTTGTTTCTGTAATCTTCCAGCCTCTTGGGCACCTTCAGCTATGTCCTCGATTCTTAACAAGGAGATAGCAGTGTCCTACCTATGAGGCTCTTGAGTGATCCAGCAGGTGGTGCACAATATTTGCTGTTGGTATGTTGCAGGATAACTTCTTCATAATATATTTGCTACTTCTGTGCTTGTGTGTACTCCCAGACTCAGAGAACCCCCCCTGGAGGTGCATGTGCACTCCCTGCAGAGCTGCAACCTCTTTGAGTGTTCTGTATGTGTCCACCCACACTTGCAACGCACTGAACCCTCAATAGGGCCACACAGCAGTGCATGAGTCTGTGGTGTATATGACTATTTACTTCATTAGCTGGATGACAGCCTACCGTACAGTCTTGTTTTTTTCTTTTATGAAGATAGATGCAGATGACTTCCACATGACGCTGGCACCATCTGCATGCAGAAATCCAGATCACTGCTCCTGGTGCTGCACATGCGGCCGCCAAAGTGGAGAATGCTGTGACCCACAGACAAGCATAGTGGCAAACAGAACCCACCGCACGAGTCTGGGGTAGCTGTGCGCCAAGCACAAGCACAGCCGACCACCTCTTCACCTTTGTTGTGGCCTTTAAAGTCGGAGCCCTCAGTCAATAAGACACGCTGACACAGATGTCTACTGGTCTCAGGCTCCGCTCATGCGTTCCCCTTCCCACATCGTGATGCCCCTTTTATTCTCTTGACGCAGTGACTTGTAAACGCCACTGGCTTAAAGGGAACATAACATACCACACACTCGCAGAGGAGTTTTTAGGATGGTAGGTGGTGCAGGGGGGCACGGTGATCACAATTATGGTACAATTTTTGTGGTCTGGATTCTGGTTTGTCCTGTAAGATCAAAGAAAGGAGCAAGAACTAACGAGGCATCTCCTTCGGTTCTCAGAGTCCAATCCAACATACACCACAACTGTCTAGAGAGGTAACCTAGCACTAGAAGTAACATTTCCCTGCATCACAATTGGAGTGGAAACAGCAGAAGAATTCGGCCAGCATGCCTATGGGTGAAAAAGACTGAGGTCAAGACTGAGTCATGCCGGCCAAAATACACATGTACATATGCATGATTGGCACATATCTTTTGCTGTACATGTTTGCACACCCGGTACCATGCAATGAAACCACTTGGCAGGAGTAAATGTGTTTTTTTTTTTTCTCTACCCACAATTGTCCAAATGCAACAAAAAAAACCCACTAAATATGAACATCCTGAAGCTCAGCAAGCTATTAATGTGTTCATAATTCTGCTTTCCTCATGGAAACGATACGTATTCAATCTCACTCATGCTTCTTAGAAGTATCGAAAATACACCACCGTCTAGAGAGGCCCCTACGGTGACGAGTAAAGTTCCCTGCATTAATCCCATTGAGAGCCGATGAGTATTTCCTGGAAACAATAGTCAGGAAAAGATGGTGAAATTCCTTTTTAAAACCAAAATTAGAATTTTGCTCCAGGAAAAAGGGAGGAAATAACATGCTTTTATTTCAATTGTATTAATTTCATAGTTTTGTTAATGCATGCCATTTTGTATTCATATGTACTTTACAAATGCCAGATTAAAAGTACCACAATGCAATTTGCGCTGACCCTGTGAGCCTGAAATACTGTTACTAGGATATATACCGCACACCACTGGTGTTTACATGCTCTGTAGATAGAAGAGTGGGGTGGTTTAGGTAAGTTCTGAGAGAGGGGAAAATAGTACTTTGAGCTCTACTTGTGGGTCTCTCCTAGATGTTCTGTGTCAATCTTTCCGGGTGTGTGTGTGTGTGTGTGTGGACGTTTGAGTATAGAGGTTCACGATGTTGGGGCCTATAGGTTGGTGGAGGGCCTGGTGTGCAACCTGGACAATCCAGGCATTGTGGTCATGGATAGGTCTCTTTGGGGTTGTCTACACTGTGATCTTTCGAACGTGGTGCCCTTTGAGTATTAGGTACTTGTAAGATGGCGGTCCGTAACCTGCTCGTGTGGGATGGTAGTCGACTTTGTGTGGCTCACTTGTCCTGGTTGAGGTGACAGGGGGCGGGCACTGGGAAGAGTGGAAGACATGGGAACTGTGCTGAGCGCCAGGCACAATGTTAAGCAGGTATAACTTTGTAAAGGAGCTTAGCATGTGTAAAAATCTGCATCCTTTTGAATGGCTTAAAGAAGAATACTGTATCTTCATTTTGTTGGCAATAGCGGCCATGTATACTATGGTATAATTAGGGGGCTTTTTGCTTTACTTTACTGCAGAAATCTGTGTCAAATTGTAAAATGCCTCTCTCTTGTTTTTAGAATTTGTAGGACTGCTATTTGCAGGCCTAAACTATGGGAGATTTTAGCAGAGTTGGGTATGAATTTGCTATATTGAAAGCTAAGATGTTATCCTACAATAACAAATCGGCTATGTTCAGGTGGGTTGCGAGGGGGCTAAACCAATAAATTTCTGCTGCAGTCTGACTTTGCCCCTTTATTATTTTTCTTGCATGTAAATGACCTGGCGAAAAATAGAGTGGAGGACAGGTTATGCCCCCATATGGGGGGATAAGGCACTAAATATCTTACTTCATGCAAATGATGCAGTTATGGTTTCAAAAACAGATTAGCTTGAATGGGCTGAGGGATTTCTGCAGATCCCGAAATTTGGTGGAAAATATCACAGTGGTTACGGTCTGTCATGGTACAAATTCTTTGAGAAACCATTTTAAATACACAGACAAACCTATGCCAAGTTGATCTATTTGATCATTTTGGATTATCGGGTTGTGTAAAAATGGTTCTTGGACCTTTCAAATGAAAAAGAAAACATAACATTGTGTTTTTTTTTTCTCCTTTTAAATTTCTCTATGTATTTGTGAAAAGTTCGTAAAGAACTACAACACAATTAAATTAAAAAAATAGAAAAAGAAAACTACAACTATGACAGAGGGGCCACTCTGTCATTTACAAAATATTTTGCTGGCAAAGCTACACCCATTACTGTAAAATGCAAGTTATATCTGTAATGCTGCATGCGTCCGAGATATGGGGCTATAGCTCCATAATAATGTGTTAGAATCTAAAACGATGAGCCTAAAGCAGAATTTAATACTTCCCTCCAAGTACTCTAACAATCCCCTTGTCACTGGAGCCTAGAGTTACGTTTAGTTAGATATGAGCCCAGTAGAGTTGCATTGGGCAGGGAATCTATGTATTTATACGTATGCTCTGGTTGAAATGACTCTGCAAATGGTCAAGGCATGTTCAGTATATGACCACTCTACTGAACTGACCAGACCAATGTTAAGGGGGCTTACTTAATCTGGGTCCAAGATGAAATTCTCTCCAATGGTCAGAGCCACCCTCTAACTGAAAGATAATTATTCTTCCGTGGCACTACTGAGATTGAGACATATATTTTTTATTGGCCTGATAATCCCCAGGAGAGGATTGCATGTAAACGCCCTGGTGAAAAATGAACCTGCAGGGCTTCTCTTATATTTGAACAATGTATATCTTCGAACCCCACAGGTCCCACCTTGTGCTCGATCAACCTAGGGTCAAGTGCCCTGGCCAGTCAATCCTAGCACCTACCCTAAAGACATCAGTTTCACCATACACTATGCAAGGCGTCTTGTCATGATTTTACTGCACGATTTGGATAATGTACTCTGTACACAGTTATGAAATCCCACATTTTGCGTGCAGAAATGGAGACACTTTCACTGCATATAAATATATATTTTGTTTAGTCGCTTCACACAATTGAACACTTTGTCAATACTATTTAATCTTTTTTTTTAGAATGAAGAGTTACTATATCTCTATGGTTTATACTAAAAAGTAAATGGTGACATACATTGATTAGAGGCATTCCAACCGTGTACGTTCATCCTCATACATAAACGGAGCATCTACAAATATCATTTTATAGTCCAAATCAAAACAGTGCCAACAAAGTACTATTCAGTGTTTTTCTTCTTTTTTGGATTATTAGTAGTTATCCTCCTCACTTTGCAATATGATGATTTGATCGATCCAGATTTCGGTTGACATTTTCCAGATGTTACGTAAAGTCTCGAACCAAGGTCAGTATTAGGCTTTTAAAATCTGTGATTTGACATCTCCATTCTAGATGGACTAAAGCCGAAATCCATATCTCAGAAAGGTATGTGAAAACACTTAGGTGAAGGGAGGGTTGCGTAAACTGCGTGACAGGTGAGCAGGGAGAAACATACAAGAAAAGCCTAATATTTTTAACAAGTGCTTTGCACAGCGACATTGCTTTTTATAGTTGGTAAAGCAAATTGGCATGTCACTGCTGTTCGGTCTTCTCATGTTCTCCCTATCCAACCATTAAGTAGTTTTATATCCACATGGTGACTGGGGAATAATGTGTACATGGCATGGACAGGTAAGATCGGTGTGCCTCTTGGTTGATAAAGGTTTTACCCACACACGACGCAGAACTGACCTGTTCCCAGAGGGGAGTTTCATCACACCCCAAATGTGGTGGGCTGGACACATGGGATGGGCAATGGAAATGCTACAATATTACAGGCTTTGTGCCGTAGTCTGCGCAATGTGGCCGTGCTACCCAAATGACCCACCCCCCTTTCTGCCCCCCCACCGACAGGTATGAAATACACTACATTGCTAACTCCAATGGTTCTAGGGGAGTAGTCTCTTCCTTATACAGAATGCTATTAAAGAAAAAACCCAGATCAACCACCCAAGGTGCGCGGCACGTGGGCAAGTGAACTAGATCTTGAAATCTCGGACACCATGTGGGGAACAATGGGCTTCCATACAACCAAGGTCTCTGTCAATTTCTGATTCCTCTGGGTTTAGTCTTGCATTGCTTCAGCCAAAGAGAACGTGCCACATTTTTCGGCTTACCAGGTAGTCCCATTGTATGCAACTAAATTTGTTGGCTCACTCCTATGGAACAGCCTCCCCCCTGCCTCTGTGCTTTAAGCAGGATCTTCTTAAGTTCCAGAAGCTCCTCAAGACTTTCCTCTTCACCTCCTTCCCGTCTTCTCTCCTCTGCTAATCCCGCAGTTGCTGCGATTGGTGTCCTGAGCCCTTATGCATCCTCCGGGCCCCTGACCTCCCACACCAAATCGACCCAGCTCCTGTCTATCCACTGCACTTGCACTTACACCCTCCACCTTGGAGGCTCACACTTGCACCTCTCACGTCTCCAGGCTGTGCACCACTCAACATTCCCAGCACTTCATCTGTGGCTCCACAACACTTACCCCCCCGCCCTGTTTCTTGCTGCACTTGCACGTTCTGAATACTCGCAAGGCATAGTAGGTTTGCATTTTTCCTTTTCCCTCCATGGCTCTTAAATATTGTGTTTGTAATGCATTTCACACCCCTGCTCCCTCCCTTGCCCAGTGTGCACTTCGAAAACAGTATTTTCTTTTAGTATAAGCGCCTCATAAGCAAGCAATAAAAACATAGGGAGTTCCTCACAGGAATGGGATTCCTTGTCCCCAAAGGGTGGCCTCTCCTGATGAAGTCCCACTTGCCTCGACCCTTTAGGGAGGGTTTTGCAGAGCGGGCTCATCTCCCTAGTGTCGGGGCGATTATCTCGGAGTCGGCAGAGCTGTCCGCGGACCTCTGGGCTGGGAGGCCCCAACTCCTCCCGTGTCCCCAAAAATTAGTATGAGACACACACAAGAAGCAAGGCTGAGACTGCGGTTTATTGCAACGGCAGGGACGGGTTTCTCGTATGCATTCGAGAAAGCGCAAAAATCACTCTCGGGGGCTCGCAGGCCCTTTTTACTACGCTATGACGCGCTACCTGCGTCACCTGAGAAAGTTGGCGCAAAAACCCATCGCCACTCAGGATTGGCTCTCCGAGTGGTAGGGTTAGTATGGTTAGCATATAGAGAAAGTTGTTATTGGAAGGGACCAGATCAGGTGGTATACTTGGGCTGTCCCTAACATTTGTTACTTCAGAATTGCAACAAGGGGACCCTTGGTAATTGGCGATGGGTAATGGCGTCAGTAGTGAGTCCCCCTGTCTCCTGACTGGTTCTCCCGCGAGCCCCCAAGCCTGGGACCATCGTCGTTTCCAGCTCGCGGTGTACCTGTCATTAGCAACAATGTGCAACTATGTGTTTTGTGCAAACAACGGACAGGTCTGCTCATAGGCTCATAAGCAAGTCGTTCCCGTCGCTGTAGGTGTCCATCTTGCCGCTTCGTTGTTGCAACCTGTGAGACCCTGGCAGCTTCTCTGTCTCGTAGACTTGGCACCTTGTCAGTTTGGCTTGGTCACGTGTGGAGAGACCGTGGCTGGAGCAAAATTATGAGCATTTGATTTTAGTATTCTGTGTCTGGAGGCTTAGCATTTGCAGGTGTAACCTTAGCGCAGGGCTTTCGGCATGCGAGTTGCAACATCGTGGCATTGGCTGTGGGCCCTCGTTAGGGGCTTGTTCTGCCTGATCAGCACTTGTATTTCGTTCTGAAGTGGTTTTCGTTTGCCAGGCTCCAACCTGGGGACTCTTGCTCGCGGCCTACTCGGCCCAGTTCATGGGTCCCTGGTGGTCGTGGAGTGACAAATCATCATATGCAGCAATAAGAATACGGGATAGCGTCTTGTAGAGATAGGTGGCAAGGAAGCATCAGCAAGCATATACACTATCTCTTCGGGCGTCTTGCGTTTCTGCTGTGCTGTAGAAGGCCTATGTGAAAAATAAAAAAGATGCGTGTCCATTAGTGTGACGGTCCGCTACGTCATAACACTGACTATGTTCTTAGTGTAGGTTGGTGTGTGAGTGACCAGTGTGCATGGAGGAACGTGTGCTCTTGTCTGTTGGTTAAGTCGTCATGGCATCTCTAATGATGTGGATACTTGTAGTCATTGCTCTAGTCGAGTTCATCCATGCCGCAGGTATCATCTTGAGCCACTCTAAAAATTGTTTGACATGGAAGTCCACTCAGTGAGTATATATGAATATCCCCTATGCTGACAATCCACATTCTAATTTGTATACACCATTAGAGAAATTATTCATTGTGTATGCCTTCCATGCAAATAACTTTGGCACAAATAGCTGATGTGTGTAGACTGAGGAAAAGGTCTGTATTCTATTAGATTCACACTCACTTGAAATAATCATTTAAGAGACTTAATTTGATATCTTTTAAACATACTCGGCTTTAATGATTTTTTAAAGTGAGTGGTGCATTATCACTGTAACTCCACAGTACCATTTTCATCATGCTAATTTGTATATAATGGCACCGTAGGGCAGTAGTGCATGGTATACATGAAAGTTCACAACATATTAATGGCAAGTAAAATATTTTCACGCATTACCTATGAGAAAGTTATTCATTTTCTTTTCAAAAAGATAACGCAGAATGTCCATAGACCTACCGAAGTCCCTTCAAATCACACTAAAAGTAGGTTGTGCATTTCTAATTGAAGTCACTCTGCTCTATTTCTTTTTAAAGGTTTATCTGTTGCAATCATTTGCAAGTTATTTGCAACATTCCTAAATTAGGGCTTGTTAGAAACAAACAACTATGAGTTCTGTGTACATTAGCTCTTTGTTTTTACATGCTTTATGTTTATGCTTTAATCAAGATATGTGTATGTAACAATCTGACATTTTAATTTTCTATTGTATTTTCTTCACAAGGTTTTAATTTTGTCTCAATACTCTAAAATGCAATGAGAATTCAACAGACCTCATTACAACATTGAATGTAAAATACACATTTTATCCCATTTCTCATGCATGTCAATGTATATTTCATATAGGTATTTGTTTATATTCTAAACAATTTGAATGAGAACACCACTTTTTAAAAGTGTACCTCTGCTGGTTAGTTTTGCTAAAATTGCAGACTAGGCGCGAGTGGCGGGAGATGAGATTGTTCTTTGGCAACAGAAATTCTCTGTACTAGA
This sequence comes from Ambystoma mexicanum, assembly GCF_040938575.1. Lineage (NCBI taxonomy): Eukaryota > Metazoa > Chordata > Amphibia > Caudata > Ambystomatidae > Ambystoma > Ambystoma mexicanum. Next base: position 292,946,069 of record NC_090922.1, read on the forward strand.
AATCCCAGTTGTTTACCTTTGTAACCGCTTTATTTGGATCCCTGTTTGGTAATGAGCAATTCTTGAATTAGACTATCTACATGTTAGCAATGTAATTGTACAATACTTTTTTTTTATTATTTTTTTTAGGACAATCTATTGTACATATTTATAATCCTTTTTTTTTCTTTATTTAGTTCAACATAACCATTACAATTCAGAAAATTTTTAACCAAAAACATTCGGAACATAAAATCTAGTAATTACATTAAAAAAACATAGAAAAAAGACAGTAAGCAAAAGAACATAGGTTCTCTGATTGCCAATTCAGTACTAATCTATCATCAAAACTACATATTTATAATCATGACCCGTTTTTTTTTTTTGTTACAAACACAATTTGTTTTGTACATACCAGGAATATGTAACACTATGTACTGATCAATAGTGTATGTTTCACGTAATAGCAAGTAACTTAGATATGTTTTGTTTAGCTTCTTATAGTGACCTCAGTTTAGGCTACCTTTTTTATTTATTTATTTTTTGCCATGCTGATCGATGTAATTTAAAATCTGCTACAATCAGTGCTTCTCATGTAGCTAGTTGATATCAATCTACTTGTATTTTACTGACACATCTTTGTGGTATTATAGTTGTTTTTACACTTCGGCATACCATGCCTTAATAACCTGTATGCATACCTGGCGTAAGAAATGATCAGGTAGGTTTTCTCCCTTTTTTCTTTTTTTTTAATTAATGTTTTTTGTATATAAAATATTGGCACTGCATTTAAGACTTGCATTTAGAAATGCTACCTCAAAGTAAACACAATCTTTTTTTAAACCGAAAACAAAATGGCTTCAAAGATAGCATGGGTCATTGAGAATACAAGTCATATTGATAGAAAAGTACTGAGCATGTGTCTGATATACAAATCATTTCCCTAACAAAATGGCATACCTGGTAGCCAGGAGACCCGTCTGTGGTTTTAGGTAAACTGGTAGACATGGCAGTGTTTCACCGGCGCCTGTGCTCCCGGTCCATTGACTGGCAGTGCGCCTTGTGATTTGTTTGCTTTCCGCTTTGCCTTCCTCTGTGTTTGTTGATCCGGCTTTCCAAAACATAAAAGCGGTGAACTTCTCCTGACCTGGTTCCTCTGCACACCTTGCCTGTTGACCTTCTGCGCTGCTCTCTGCAGTCTGCTCGCCTTTGGTGCCCTCCACAATGTCAGCATCTGTCAGGTGCCTCTGCAGTCTCTGGCTCTCTCGTTCTCACCAATTCAGTTCACCCGTGTCCTGCAGCGTTGGCTTTCTGTGTTCAGTCATCCTCATCCCTCTTCCTCTTCTCAGTACCAAACAGGGAGGAGGAGGGTACATTTAAGTTCTGGGCTTGAGAAACCTAGGCAGTCCATCTCTATATTACAATGAGCCATGTAGAAATGTTGCAATGGCTCATGGTTGTCAAAGTTATAACTAAAGGGTTGCCTTAGTATTTTCCTGTTTTCCCTGGTGCTTGTCCTCTCCCATGTGGTCCTCCCGCATGTACTCCCTCAAAGAGCCATAGTCGGGTAGCTTTTGCCTTTCCGTTACTATGTAAGTGAGGCTTCCTTCCAGGGAATCGGTAATCTGATTTGTCATACTACCCTCAAATACAACTTTTTTGAGTGCAATACATGGGCTGACCTACACAATTCTTCTAAACGCAATACATGGGCTAGTGTACAAAAATTACTGCATGTACAATACTGTGGCTAAACCTCACAGTTCTTCCAAGAGCAATATAATGGCAAACTGAAGGTGCACAGTGCAGATCAGTATAGTGGTAGGAGCAGGTGGTAGTAATGTAGGAGTGGCATGGTTCTGCTAGAGTCCAATAATGGCTGTGGTCCCTTCCCGTGCCACATTACCTAAGTTGTTCTGTCCTGCGTCCATGGGTGAACAGGGATGAACTTCAATATGAATTCAATAAGCTTTTCTAAACTAAACTTAACCTTTTATACTTAACCGTGTGTATGTTGAAAGACGGTGGGATAGCATTATCAGTAATTCTGGGACAACCTTTTTTGGTAAATGTAGAAAATTCATGCATCTCGATTTTTAAATTTAATACAAATAAATGCATTCTGCACATCTTGAAGCAATTGCCCCTTAGATCCGCAAAGACCTACTTGGCACAGCTGTCAGCTTCAAAATCTGGAAAGCTTCAGTTTAGCAACCATTGTCGTATCAACGGAAGCCTTTAGGGAAAATAAGCTGTACCTGGAGCCCTCGCATGAAAGAAGTTGGGACATCCAAAAACAATACACCAAGCCATATTACTAGACAAATGGAGTCCTGAGAAAAAGCATATAAATATAATGCAACCTTGCAAGAAAGTAAAATAGAGAAGGGTAAGAGTCCAATCTATGGACCCTCCCGTCCCATGCACACTTAAATACTCAGAACAGTCCACATCTATACAGTATTACACACAGGTAGGTCATAACATATCAAATACACAGATATACTGATATAGTGTTCATGTCATATTTATTCAGTTAATAATCCTGGGGAGGCCAAAACAAAGTATATGTTTGACACCTTTCGGGGACATATTCCCCTTCAAGAGCAAATAACACTATAGGGAAAAAGACCCAAATGAAGTGATTAATTTAAAGAGTCACTAATATTTGTGCATATGCTACTCCAAATACATGTCCATGCTTAATGCCTGTGAAAGTGCCCACCGTCACCTGTGACAACATGCCAAGGGAACTGGTGAACCAACAATGGTGTGTTTTTTTTTTTTTTATTAAATCCAAGTCCAAGGGAATATAAGTCCCTGCACCCATTATATACTCCTCTGTGATGGACACCTATATGTGATGGACACCTATATATGGGGAAAACTTCCCATATTTAGTTGGGAAATAAAAAGATGCCCTACCTGGCCTTTTTCTTTACAATCCAATCTCGAAAGTAGGGAGGTATCAAAAATATGGAGATAGCAAGTACCCTCTGTGAATACAGTTTACTTCACTCCACGGTATACAGTTTACTTCACTCCACATATATGTTGTAGTAAATCTCTTACCTAACACTCCTATATTTCAGGGTGTTTGAGTTCTCCAATATGTTGTGTCACCACCTTATTGGCAATTTAGCAAGACTCCTTAACCCTGTGCACTCGCCGACCCTATCTGTCCGCTCCTGAAAAGTAATTGAGGCAAATGTCTGTCTCGTATGGCTTAAATAACAAGTACTGTCTGAGTCGTATCCAATGGAACGAAATACTAAATAGTATATCATGGAACAGCCAAGTCTATGTAACCCATAATGTTTACCTAAACTTAGTCCCAGGATCTGAATCTTCAAAAAGCCACTGATGCAGGATTATTTAAGGAGGAAGTTGTGTCAAAAAGAAAACAAAAAGAAAAGTCACGTGGAGGTAACCTTAGTGTTTTGGGTGCGTGCCGTTCGATCACTGGGCTGCATGAAGGACACATCCAGTTAATGTGGAACCCATTATTAGCACTCATGAAATCTATGCTTACTCAGATCTATGAAGGGCAACATGTTCTGGAAATTAATCTAATTACAACTTCACGAAGGGGAACTACCCGGTTCAATGTGCACCTTACAACTGCTTTTCAACATGGGTATTAACATTTGGAAATCATATATGACGCTCACTTGAAATGACCTAGTCAAAGTATTCAGTGTAACAACCAATGATATACATGCCGAGTGCATGTTTATATTTTCTTTAGCTGAATGTCCTTAATGCGCAGATGATTCCAAGAATTAACATACTGTACATTAAATCAATGTCCCGAAGGTCTGGGACCATAAATGCCTAATCAACTGTTCCATAGAAATGTATCAGTAGTACACAATATGCAATACCTAAACCCCATAGCATGTTTTTATGTGTCAAATGTATCAAACGGATCATCCTCCTATTTTTCACCCAGTATATCAAACCTGCATTCCTGGCATGGGATTCTAGAGTCGCATCATTAAGTTCGTATTTAAACAAAGAAGTTTAAACAGAAATCCTCATTCATCCCCCTGGGATGAACAGTGTCCAATCTGTGAATTTTTAAAGGACTTAAAAGTACAGCTGTCTGTGGTCAAAACTGACCTAGAGTTAAATGCCATTCAAGAGGATGTGAATACGAAACTCTCATCCTGTAAGTGACATTGAATAAAGGAAACGTGGGATACATTTGATTATATGAATCACATTGTATATACATGGCAGGAGTATTACGCTCACAGGAATCGGAATAGATTTCCAAACTCACATCCTGGACAATCGGGATCAGATAATTGCAGTGTTGGGAACCCTATTCCATTGGACAGCTCTAGGCCAGGTACATCGAAAAATATTCTCACGTTTGCACAAGTGCTGTTTGCTGGCACCTCCTGCTGATGAACACTGAGGCACTCCAAAGATACTCGCAACCGGCTTTATTTCGTATATTTATTTATATGGACATTGCTAGCATCCTCATTAGATAGGTATTTAATGATCTACCTTAACACAGTGCCTAAATATTTCTTTTTCTGTCTGTTTCTTTAGTTACAGGAGCACTCTACTACAGGCTCCACCCACTTTCCCAGGAAGCACTACTAAAGGAAACGCACAAGAGCATTTGCACAAGTGCTTTGCAAAGTGCTGTTTGCCCATCGCTGGCTCACGGCAGCATCAGCAAAAGCACTTGCTTTCTCCTCTTCCCCCTGTTAACCACCTTGTTACATTGTGAATTAAGTGACCACTGTGTGTATTCAAGCCCCCAGTGCTGCCTGCCTAGAAAGCAACGCGACTAGCGATACTGAGAAAGAGACAAACTGAAATTGATTAGTAAGTAGAACGTCTCTGTATTTGTCACGTATGTTGCGGATATTGCAGTTTAGTCTTGTGTTATAACCGAGCGACCTTGTCTGAACCACTCTACCCAGTACTGGCTAGTGACACCCGTTGACCCGGTTTCTTATTATTGTGACTGAGTACTAACTGAAGAAAATCCTTAACCCTAAAGTAGTACTACCACAACCTTAGCACTTTGACCTTTTATCCCATATTTTTGTGACCATGCCTCACCCGCAAGTGAACTTGCATACACAGAGTAAATGGCAGATCCTACTCCTTTCAAACTGCTAGAAGAGGTATGAAACCACAGGATGATGACAAACCCATGCAGCGGTTTCACAGGGTCGGCCCCTCAAAAGCAATTTCTCAACCAGGTTAGCAATTAAAAAGTCGCAAACGTACTACTTTTTCCCCAAAATTAGTACCCCTAAATCCTGTGTAGTTTTACACGCCGCAAAAACTGTGACTGCTGACCTAAACATTTTGCTAAGTTGTCTGGGGACAAAGCTAATAGGTAAATGAATCATCCCATTAACACATTTGGCAGCAGTAACGTCTTGACCCAGAAAGCATTCCTTTTTCGCCCGCCTCTATGGTATTGACCGTAAACAATAGTTCAATGACAACTTGCACAAATTTGGTACCAGCAGTTTCTACTTCAATGACCACTTCTAACACACTAATAGGGTTGTAATGTGCTATTGGGACAAAATCAACAGTAAGTACAAAAGTAAAGATCCACTCTCGTGCAAAGTTAAGTGAAACAGGCCTCCCTGACCCTTCATATTTATTTGACTTGGCTTTAATTTCCCCCGAAGTAGAATTTCTTGGACCCGGTCTAGATTCTTCTTTCCCCCAGTGCCCCCACCCCTTTGTCCAATGGCAGTCCTCCTTCTTAACCAGTGGGTACCAAATACAAAGAACAAAGGGTAAGCACTGATCTAACTCCTTTGTCTGCCTCACTGTCTCCTGTCCTATTAGTCCCACTGGTCGCCCTGTGCCGCGTAGATACTGAACCTGATACTGTTATCCCAAGTGTGCCCTCGTGTGTTCCTACCTCTGACCTCCCGTATCTGGATGAGTCGTGTGCTTTCATTATGTCATCTGATGAAATGTTTCTTGCATTTGAACTTATATTATGGACACTCAACGAGAAAAGTGAAAGAATTGAGAACAAGTTAGACATTCAATGACTCTTATTACATAAAGTATAAACCGTGCTCGACGCCCTGTTCAGGATCAATGTATGAACACAGAAACCATTGAACCTGAGGAGACTGTTACAAATTTAACTATACCACAAATCTTTAATGCGACCAACATACCAAAGGTGCAATTGGGTATTGTGGGTAATAATCCTAAATCTTGTTTGTTAGGGAATTCTCAAAACACTAAACGGGAATTCTCAAAACTCTAAACGAGAAATGAAAGTAATTTTGCAAGCAATCACGTATGCAAAAAGATTGCAAACATGTGTTAACACGTGTGATTGCAGAGAATAGCACCCATGTCAGTATACTGACACCAGATTTGAGTGTGTGTTCACTACCCAAATTTGTAGCCCAATCTGGGACAGACCAACAATCTCCCCCTTTGAATAATTTCAGTGCTCCGAGTGCAATTTGTAGACCTCACTAGAACCACATTAGGCACTAGTGTTCATACATTGGCCCTGGATCAGCCATGCTTAACAGATATATGGTCTACTTCTATGCCCAAAACAACTGAGCAGAAATCTCCCGACCAGCAAAACTTACTAGCAATCGGTGATGTGAGCTTACATAGAGCCCTATAGTTATAGGCAATATCACCTGAGAAATCGCTACCCCTGCTCAACCACGACGCAGTACTGAATCTTTTTCACTCGGTCCCTACTCTGAGAGTTGTCCAATCGAAGGACATTGTTGTAGTGGACCAGGTAGAACATAGTATCATACAAATCTCGAGTATCTGGTTTAGCTCCGAGTCCTTGCTTGACTATGTGATGCCTTATTCAAACTTGGTTACGTATGCTCACTGATTAAGATCCCTTCAGTGAAGCTTCGCTCTGAGTTAAGTCTGAAAGGGACTCCAGTGAGCAAATCAAGTATGTCATCCTCAGTAAATAACCATAGCTCTAAGCAGGTAAACATGAAATCTACACAAATCACATCTGCTGTCAAAACGTATGTAAATAACACCGACTGACTCTATTCTTGGCATGATTCCTAAAATGTTAAAAGCCAATGTTTTGTCGTCAGCCATGGTAGTTCCCTGTGGCCAGCCACCTATGCCCCTACAAATGCATCCGATTCTGACATAGGGTGTTGGCAGTGGATGCTCTCAATCTTTAAAACTAATTTCTCTAAAATGTCTGACATCCATCTAGTTTTTTCCTGGAACACACAGGGCGTCACCCATTTATTCAGCCCTGATGGCCTCACATCTTATATGTCTTAAGATAGTGGTTTTACAGGAAACATGGGTAACTGATATTGTGGCTCTTTGATGGACGGACCACTATTCAGAAACCATATACAGAAGGTCACCGTGGGCGCCCGTAAGGCGGTTTGCTTATCTCAGTGGCCATACCCAAGTCTCTATCAGAAACGGGAAGGCTCCAGAACCATGGTATTAGTCACTAAATTGCAACATCTCCAGCAGTCCTTCGTTCTTGTTAATGTTTATGACCCGCCTAATAATAAATCGACACATATATAAAATTAGCCGTAGTGAAATCGATCTTGAATAAATACAATTGCGGACGACACTCGGCTCATTGTCAGGGTCCCCTCAGCCACCTCTTTTCTTTCTCTCATCTATGACTGTCTGTCTGCTATTCAGGAGTGGTGTTCCGCCAATGATCTCTGCCTTAATGCCAGTACGACAGATTCTCCTCATCGCCACACCTGCTAACTCCTTTCCTGTTGCTCTCTGACCGGCCTCTCTTGGCCATCTTCCTGCTCCCACCTGTGAGGCTAAAAATCTCGGGGTCATCTTAGACCAGAGCTCTGGTTCTCTCTAGACTGGACTACCGCAACAGCTTCTTTCTAAATCTGACTGCCTCTACTCTCCACCCTCTGCAACTCATCCAAAACAGGACTGTGAGACTTGTCCTTGGCCTCAAGCCCCTGGATCATATCTCTCCAGGACTACGAGGATTAAGTTCAAAACCCTCTGCACTGTCCAGAATGCCTTCTGGGGCCTTAATACCTTCAACTCTCTCTTCCTAAATACCATCCTTCCCGAGCTATACGCTCATCTGCTTCCAACTCCCTCAGGGTCAGTCGCTTCTCCAAGCAACAAGTTGGTGGTAGATCTTTCTTCGCCTGGGGCCTCCCTCTGGAACAGCCTCCCTGCCACTCTGAAAATTGAGGAGACCCATTGCCAGTTCCGGAAGACCTTCCTCTTTGCTTCTGATTTCTCTCCTCCTCTCCCCTACTGAACTCCTGACGGAAACTACACTAGTCACCTGGCTGCCCTCTGTTCTCGGATCCAGGTCTCCTCCCCGCCAGTTGCACCCCTGCACTGCCCCCCTGGCAGCCCTTGCACTAGGGGCTGTTTCTGTATCTCTACAGCCCCCTACTTGACACCTGTTGCCTGCACTTACCCTTGCACCTGCCACCAGCTGGCAGCACTTCTTATTGGTCTTATTTATTTTTTTATTTATTTACTGCTATCTCAGGTACTGCACTTCCCCTCCCCCCTTGCCCCTCGCACTTACCCCTCCCCTGTATTTGCGCAATCCCAACCTGACCTAGTAAGATCGCTGCCTGTCTTCCCTCTGTTCCCTTCCCTTGTCGCGCCTTGAAACACTAGTATATAGGTGCGTTATAAATGCCATATGATATGATATATCCTATATCATATCAAATACGACTTTCATATGTGGATAGTCAGTGATTTTAATGCCAGTATATCATTAATCTGCCCAAGTGATCAGGAAAGCTGTGAGTCCATGCTTACTAATATCCCTGCTTTGTGCCAGCGCACAGCAGAAAATTGGGTGTCACTACTAGAAGAATACAGCATGATCTGTCTTAATGGTCTTTGTCCCTGTGACACCCACAAAGCCTTCACTTGCATAAGCAGTAAGTTGGCATCCAACTTCGACCTCGATTTACATCTTCGTTAACCCGAATGGGATGCTCTTTGTTCAAGACATGGCTATTATTGCAAGATTTGAGTGATCATCTACCCTTATGCCTTCTGCTTAAAGAAATTGACAGCATGAGGGCAGAAGAAACATACACTACCAGCGGAGACATTTATATTAGCACAACTGGTAATCGAGTATGTTGGACGAATCTAAGCTGGTAAAGGCTAATCTTTCTTCAGTTAGCCTCATGCCAAATTTTATAACACACTTCACCACTTTAATATATGATCCAAACTCTGAGATTGTAACAGCATTTGTCCGGCTAACTGAACAGATCAAAGAATCCATTGCTTGCCAAAGAAAGTATAAAAGTGTGGCAGAACTAACGAATGAAACATATAGCAAGCGTATCAATTTTGATCCAGCTATTACACATGCAAAAACCAAGTTTGCGGTAGTATTAGTTTGGTCCTATATACCACTATATGCCCGCTATCCACTAGTGAAATTAGCAGGTATATCAGAGAAGTGAAACTGAAACAACGAAAATGGATAAAGGAATACCGTCAAAAAGGTAACCTTGATAAATGGAAAGAAATAACCCATTTAGCCATCCAAAATGAGAACCCTTAAAATATGGCCTATGTTGATACAGTGATCACGTGCACTTCCTATCAGCGGTGCTAGTGAACCAGAGTTGGGACTCCATATAGCAAATACATTGGGCCGGTCCTCCGTAGATGACGAGGCATTTCCACTACCAGTCGTCAAACAAGCATCTTGGAGTTGAAAACATCATAGAACAATTAAATTTGTCGCTGACAGCAGGCCTATATGGCATCTGCAAAGCCCTTGTTAAAATGGTCCCCGAGATGTGGGCACATACTTTACTACTCTTTACCCTCATTGGTGAAACTGGCTATATACCCCCAACATGGCGAGAAAGTCGCATTCTACCCGTCCACAAAAAGGGACCATGGAATGTGACTAGCAACTATAGAATGTTGGTCATGCTGGATGTGCCAGCTAAATTATTTATCAAAGTACTGTTGTTGGAATTAAACACGTGGATCGGAGAAAATAACATACTGCCACCAAATCAAATAGGGTTTATTAAACAAGCGAACAGCTTATACAATTTGCTTCTATTATCTTCTGTGAAATATGCCTGGAAACGAAGAACCCTACCGGTGTACAGTGCTTTTGATTTCTCAGCTGCATTTGAATCGGTGCTGAGAACTAAGCTATGGCTGAAGCTGTCGGTGGAACATTCCTCCAAGCTACCACAGGAAAGGTGCAATTAGATGCTGCAGTTAAATTATCATCATCCATGCCCACAAAACGAGGTGTGAACCAAGAATGCACGGTGGCAGCTACACTTTTTTTAAAAAAATGTATGTCTAGCTGACCTGGGAGCAGCCTTTGACAACATAAACTCCAATCCTGTGAAAATAGGTGAAAATCTGTTTGGTTGATTAGTATATGCCGATTATCTCCTTTTGGTAGATCACACACCCGACGGCTTCCAAAAACTGGCTACAGCATTAGGAGAATATGCAGATCTGAATGGTTTGGCAGGAAATATAGAGAAGAGGAAGTTAATATGTGGCCCGTCTTTAGGGCAGCGACACAATATAAACTGTAAACTAAATGGTTAGAATCTTTAGTGCATTTCCTGTTACAAATACCTGGGTCTTCACATAAAAGGCAACCTAAAATGGGAAATGCATTGGAAAGAAACCAAGACTAAATGTTAGTTGTCCATACAATTCGCCAATTTATTGGCTGTCAGAGTGGAATATCAATTGAAAGCATACTACTCTTGTATCAGACCAAGGTTCGTTCCATACTCTTTTATGGAATATAAGACGGCTTTAAAACGCTTGGAAATCAAAATTCTGTGAAAGCTATTCTACATGCCACAGGCATTGTCTGTCAAATATTTGTATCTTGAGTTTGAATGGGGTGGTATTCAGTTTGATTATATTGGGAAATCTGTTATGTTTTATGGTAAGCTTACACAAACTGAACTATAGTACGATGATGGTCACATTCCTACGTGCATTACTAGTGACAGATGACTGTAACACAATAGGAACGCTGGGGTTTGATATCACAGGACGCAAAAGGGCAAGTTGGGTGTAATTCCCGAACTGTGGATGGTGTTGTGAGGGTAGTAAAAGCACAATTAAAATCTAGACTGAAAACACTCAGTAAATAACTACATTTCTCCACTCTGAACACCAAATGAAACAGCACCCACATTCTGTGAGTATATTGTAACCAGGATGTTGAAACAGTCATATATATATATATATATATATATACTGGCATTTCCCAACAGCGCCATTGCATGACAGTACCTGCTATTGAAATTCAACATTAGTGAGGGATTGGTCACTCAAGGTGCTCGTCTTGCGATAAAGCGTGAAAGGTGCTACTGTCAATTATGTGGGACACAATAAATAGAAACGGTTGAACACTTACTGATTAAGTGTGAAAGCCTGTAATATATCAGGATGAGGTACCTTAAAGCATATAACAGTTTTGAGACGACTGAGTTAGCCTACCTATGGATAAGATTTTTAAATGGTCTTCATCACAACAAGATTTACCATCTTATCAGATTTTATTGGTACTGTGTAGTCATTCTTAAAGCTCTAGTAAGTGAGGTGTAATACACTTAAGGTAATGCCCTTTTGTTTTATTTTGTGCTTTGTCCCTTTTATATATGTTTTTAAGAGTTTGTAATATTGCAATGATTGTGATTATGTATTTATTGATTTTAGTACAAAGTGTTTTAATTGAGTAATGAAAAACATGAATGCCTTTTATTGAAAAAGTGTAGCATCTATGAAGATGATTGTAAATGTAACTGTTGTTTTAAATGTTTATTTGTGACTGTCCTATGTTGTATATACAAAGCCTTGTGGCTGAAAGTGTATTAAATAAAAAGGAAAATAATCCTTGCATTAGCAGCAGGGGTTTCCCTAGAAACGGGTGAAGGGAACAGAGCAACACCATCTAATTCTGAATTGGGACCATTTGTAGGCGTAAGAGGCAAACGAGGAGAGGTAAAAAGACCAACAAGGCAAGGGAGAAGACAGTTCGAGGAAGAGTTTAAGAGAGAGCAATCTGGAAGATGAACAGAATAACCCGAGTTAACCCAGGACCAGCTGGAGGAGCACTGCATGACAAGATGCTGAGGCTCTGCAAATTGAAGCAGCCAGTGGTGTTCAGAACATGTTTGTTTCTCTGGGCTAAGAAAGGAACCTGGTAGTGTTTTAGGGGCAGGTGGTGAGATACTGAACTCAGAAGAAGACGATTGTTGGGGAAGTCAAGAAAACACAACCAGTGAATGAAATGCAAGCTGCGCCCTGGTATGTGTTTTACACAAGTAAATGTTAAATGTTAAAGGTATTTGTACCCCGCACCGTCACCAACGGAATTGGTCCCCAGGCGCTCGGGCGGATCTGTAAACGATAAAGGTGGGATGGGTTAGTAAGGTGAAGAAGGGATTAGGATAGTGAGAGGAGTGGTGTTCTGTTGGCAGCTTCAACTCAGTATACACCGGGTGCTGAGCTTTGGTGCGGGGATCGGATCGGAGTCAGTCCGCGTGTGCTGTTGTTCCGGCTTATGTGTTGTGAAGTGCGTGCGGCTTGTTGTGCGAGAGATGGTTGTGTGAGTTTTTTAAGTGAGATAAGTATGTAGAGTTTGAGCTTATATTGGTTAGTGGGTTACCTGACCTTTACCATGCTAACATTCACAGTTCTGAGTGTGGCACTTGCTGGCCCTCACATTCCCATCTGAACGCAGCGCAGGCCAATGCTCAGGACTCCCTTCACACCTCTATCCAGATGCGGCGCACCTCTATCCGGATGCAATAACTGAGCAAGCGTGTAAGGAAGAAAGATGCATTTATTGGAACCCTTGAATATCATCAGCATGCATGAAAACCCATCGGTGAAAGCTTCTGTATAGAACTTTAAGACTCGCCAGAAGAGGGGAGCTGTGGGTGGAAAAAGTGGGAGCAAAATTAAAAACCCAAAATCCTCACAAAGCTGTGTTAATAGTGAAATTGAATGATTAAGATAAAAGAAATGAAACAGAACTGGATGTTCCATTAACCTGTATAAGACAACTTACCTAATGAATGTATTGAATACCAAATTAAAGAAAGTGAAAGTAATCCACTGCCGTGGTGCAAGCAGAACAGATGTCTCTTAATGAACACTGCAATTGATGAAACCAGTGAAAAGAACGTATTCTGAATACCAAGTTGTATGTGGACCTGTGGTCTAAAACTATGCCTAGACCAGAGAGTTTCATGATACTAACAAGGAAGATTGTTGTGGTGACAACAGGAGACCAAATACCATATGACTTTGAGAAGGGAATCCCAAGTTGTGAAAGACCAGTTGAAAGAGCAAAACTGCAATATACTTCCATGGAGTTTAACATTAAGCTTGGGGAGGGAACACGCCTTGACTTTTTGAAAGTGTGATTTTTTTTCTGGAGTTGTACTCCAGATACTTTAACACTAAACCTGAGGAAGGGAAACCTAAGGTCAGGTGCTTTTGGTACTGCATTACCCTGGAACTGTGTTGAACTTGGGGAAGGGCAATGGAGCGGTATTTCTTGATGCTTGATAAATTGAACTTTGTAATGAACTTATGAACACTTGCGAAAGGAGGCTGAGGGAATAAGCCTGAGCTGGAAGTGGCTCAGAACTTGTTGGAATCATTATTTAGGTTATGGTTGATATCCCTACATGTTTTTTTGTATTAGTTGTCAGGGCAAGTATAGGATTTGGACACTGATTTGTAAGTTTAACATACTGACAGACTTCAGACTTTTCCTTAGTTTCTTTAGGTTGGGCTATTCCCACTATAGCTGTAGGGCAAGTTGGGCATTGCATCCATCCTGATATTCTATTAACGTTTTCTTTAATAAAATATTGTTCAACTTTGAATTTGTTGTCTGATCTCTCCTTCCATGATGCAAACCTCACACTTCCTAGAGGACCAGCGGTGTACCCAACCTGCACACAATACAATAGAGTAGAAGGTCTCAAATTGAAGTCTGTTGAGCATATGCCAGTGGCGGACATAAATATGCACACCCATGCTCAAAACATAATTGCTTTGATGTGATTGTGTATGTAAATATTGAAGACAAAAAACATTAGTCTGTTTGATGACTTTTGAACATTTTAAAAAGAAACACTATCCCAAATATGGGAAAAGCATACGTAATGAGTACCTGCACTCATCCACACGACGGCTTTCATAATGTCATCTCCAATAGTGGCACACCATATAATGTCAAAAGAAGATATACATTTTAACTGTTCATATCATAGTATTTATGTATCTGCCACGCATGTGCACTATAATAGTGAAAATACATGATATCTGAACATCAGGATCTAATTAAATTCTTTGTTTGATGCATTTTTTTTAACTTTTTTATTGATTTGATTGAGAAACCATTTTTACAAAAATATGCTCTATTTGACTTCAAGTATATAGTTGAAGATTTGGGATCACTTATGGATATTTGAATTTTAAATAAATATATTTAGAAGCTGTAGATAGCAGGTCTATGGGGGACAGTTTTACAAAGGTACAGTTTTGAACCCCTGCAACCTAGTAGGTGATCATTGGACAAAAAAATCAGTAAACCATCACAAACTGGGGCATAATTAGGATAGTGGCTATCGGTTTGTCACTTGCCCTTGTATACATTTATGTATGATATACAATATAATTTGTGTAGAACGGAGTACAAAGCAACACAAGTTCTGGTGACTTGCTAGTACGACACATTTTTAAAAATGAAATGAATCCAATTTAAAAAAAAAAAATTTCATACAGTGCAAAAAATTGAAATTATTGAATACGTTGAGTGACAAAATAAAAAATAAAAAAAAAATCTGTGTTCAATTAAACAAAGTTGAAATCACATTTACTCTGTCGACAAATTCAGTATATAGACCTGTATAGCTAGGAAAGCCCTCCTTTATGGCTTGTACAAAACATGCAAGTAACACTCTATGGACTTTCCTATTTTGTTTTCTTGGCACCCACTACATATAGGCTCTGTAGGACACATCTCTACCATCTGTTGAAAAAAGAATAGAAGTTATTGAGTCAACTGAAAGTAGATATAAAATTTAGTGTTTTGGCTTATCTTTTTAAAAATAAATATCTACTCTGCTAGAAACACGCAATGATAAAACTACAGAAGAACATGGTTCAACAATATCTATACATAAAAGAAGACCAATGCAATTTGTTGATTAGGCCATATCAATATTTAGTTGAAAATGTGTACAGGAATACATTTTTTTTGGTTGGGATTTTTTTCTTGGAAATTCTTTTACAATAAAATATGAATAAAATGACTTAAAAATATAATCTAAATGTCACATGGACAATATAGGGAACACTTGAGATGGTTTGAATTATGACATGAAAGTAGGTTCATCTATATAAAACGATCTACACGATATAGTACTCCTACTCATTGCTTGGATCACATAGACTAACTGTGCCACAAAGATCATGCATAAGACCATGCATAAGCGCCATCCGCATTCTCTGTACCAACGTGTAAGGCATGCTTCCCTGAAGTCTATCTGAAGAGTTGAGCATAGTGGCTGACCATCATTTTCAGATATGCAGGTGGAATTTTCGGCAAGGGTGGCATCACTTGACTACAATAGCGGGCACACCAAATGAGGCAACAGCTTCCATTCTGCTCAACAACTTTGCAGTAGCAGTAATATAGAAGTAAACTTACTTTTAGTTTGGTATGCAATGGTGGAGTTGGTGGCAGTATACAACAAACTGTCTGGTAGCTTAGAGATAACAGTGAGCCACATAACATAATACTGGCATGGGAGACGGATGTATTAAAAGAAGAAGCACATTTCTATGGAAATATGTCAATGCATTGCATAAACAGTACATTTAGCTCTATCATGTAGTAACATCAGGACAGTGGGAGTTGCATAGGGTATGTGACTACTGATATCGCATATTGGGGCATGTGCTAGGATTTTCTTTGCTGCCAGGGCATTGGCCATAAATCAATCCTTCATCTGATTAGATTATCACAAGATGGGGACCGGTGGGTTCGCAGATAATTGTTGATGTTAAAGCTCTGTTAAATTAATTTAATACATTGATATTTGGTCTGAATACAGAGGGAGAGTATGATTATTTGAATGAAAAACATGTGACTAATCCTGATGGATGCCCAGACTCCACCTAGTACTACACTACTTTTAAATGACTCGAGCACAAATGATGGCCACATAGACACTGTACAGCACTAAACTGCCTCTCAAATTAGAGCCGTGCTTAAAACCATAAAATAAACAATCTGAAGGACAAGATATTCCACGAGAGCAGCCCAAGGAGAAGCCCAAACATAACCTATGCATTCAAAAATGAATAATGGGGATGGAATTGAACCCTGGGGAAGGCCATAAAACAAAGGGATCCACTTGAGAAAAAAAGGAGCTGCGATACTGCCTGAAAGTAGTCTTAAAAACAGGGAACTATACCGCTTCAGTATATTCTCTACAGCACCCAGGGTAGACAAGTGAGCGGTAAGCAGCTGGTAGTCTACGGTGAGAAATGTAGCTGATGGGTTCAATACAATCTGTGCTTACACACTAATGCCATTAGCAGCTTTCCACAACTCCCCTTGAAAAGTAACTGGAATGGCTCAGTAAATAATTTCCATTTAAATGTATATTCATGGCCTCCAATAGCTTCACAAGTAGTTCACTTTGTTTTTAGTCGATCACATCTGTCGATGGCTAGCTTTTTCATGATTCACTCCATGGTAATTGGGTGATGGGTTATTGTCCTGGTCTTTTTACATCTTATTCGAGCCTTATTATAACCCTGACCTTCTCTATAGTTGAACAGGAAGTTCAACAATTCTACATCAAATTTCACTGATTTATAATTTATGGATCCTGACCCTTTTTCCCTGTAACACAACGTATGTAACATTTTATCTTGAGTAGTCTTGTTCGATGGTCTTGGTTGGTTTTTTGCTGTCAATCTAGAACTGGTTCTGCCGAAAAGTCAATACAGGAGTTCTCCTAGCTTGCACATTGTGCAAGCTTGTCAGCTGTGTTTAGATATCGTTCAAAAGTTAACACGAAAGTAAATGACATTTCAGTCTGTTTGTTTGTCATGTTCTTGCAGAATCCTAGGTTTTTGAAGTAGGTCTGTTTCATTTTCCATTGCTCAGCTCTGCAAAGTTTATAAACGGGCCTTTGTGCTGAGGTTTAGAAAGGTAGGGTTTGTATGCTCTCCCTGTGTGTAGTTTGTTGAATTAGGTTAACCAGTACACTGCCTTCTGAGCGGCTGCTAAAGTTCACTATGCTTTCTTCATCTGGTGGGTCAGGCAGGGAAGAAGGAAATAAACGTGCTTTCATTCCTTACACAAAATGTAAGCATTAAAGCTTGTCTCTTTACCATTAAGTATAATTTCAGATTTTTCATGATAAATATTAAATTTCCGAACCTCTGCCTACATACTTTTGCTGACTCTTGATGTTTTTCACACTAAAATAGTAATTCGAGAAAAACAGGCTTGCATAAAAGTTTATATTTTGGTCCTTTTCAGGCCTTGTCTACTGTAGATGAGGCCAAGGGCCATCAACCTATAGAAAACCTAGTCTTTTCAGATCAGCTGCCTTGAATTAAATATTGGAATACATTTAAAGAAAACTGAAAGTTGTCCAAAAATGAGAGAAGTGAAACAAGTCTATGCAACCTAAACCTAAAGTGAGAATAGAAGTATTATAAAAACATGCTTGCACAACAAGTGGGAAACTATGTGATGAACTCTGTATCTCCATTAAGGGCACATGGGAAACCTAAAAAGAAAAGCTAGAGTAAAACTGGGGATACATTACAAAACAACAAATTAGAAGAAAGATGTGCAACCTTAAATAACATTATAGGGACTTGGAGCAATTAGGCGTTTGTGAGAGCTTGGAGATCTGTCTCGGAGAGTGAGGCGTCATTTGACAGTGAGTGTTTATCATACTATATTAATAACAATTGCAACATAAAAGCCATAAAACTAGAAAAGCACCACACCTCTTAAATATTAGGAAAATCAGCCCCCTCCTTCCTTTCCACTGCCAATCCTCTCTTAACCACTCTAGTCTTCTATAAACTGGACTACTGTGCCAGCATCCTCTTTGGTGTCCCGAACTATGCTTTCTGTCCTCTTGACAAGATCATTAACTACGCTACCAGGACTCTTTCAACTTCTTCACTACACACCCACTTCCTCGTACCATCACCAGGCTGGATGACTGACGATGCGAAACAGGGTCACATTTAAATTTCTTCTCCTGGTCCATGGTAAGGAACCACTTTATCCCACACTACAAGCCTTCTAGTAATCTCTGCTCTGTCTTTTAGTCTATCCTTGTGGTTCCTCGCCCTCCCTGTGCTTCCTCGTGCTTCTGCTGTTTGTTCTTGTTCCACTTGCATGGATTTCTCTTCTCCCGTACATCCGTGAAATTCACCACACAGATTTCTTCAGAACCAAACTAAAAGCCTACCTCCTCGCTTTGAGTTATCTGCTTAACGTACCTCTCACCCGACTGTTTCCCTCACCTCTAACCTGCCTCTGTCCCTCACTTCCTCTGCCTCCACTCTACTACTTCACCCATTGTGGTCACATCCTAAGCACAGCTGGCTGTACTGCCTTCCTGCACTTACAAATTTCCAGTGTTTTTTTTTTGTTTGTCCTTAATCTATGTATATTGTGATGAATGTGTTTTATTGAATTTATATAGCGCTTTACTCCAAAGCGCTTTACAGTATAACAACAAGGTACAATAATGAAAGAAGCATATTTACAAACATGAAAGAAACCAGTGGTACAGTATGTAGAACAATTTACTCAAAAGGAGGGGAAGCGGGGTGGAGGGGAGAGGAGGTAGGTGAAGGGGGGGGGGTTCAATGAACGATTGGAGGTGAGTGGGAGGAAGGGGAAGGGAGGGGGGTCAGAGGGTTTGAGGGGGAGAGTCAGGGGGGAGTGGAGAAGAAGGGCTTTCAGGGAGTAGCAGAAGGATGCGTAGGTGGGGGTGGAGTGGGTAGAGAGATGTAGGGAGTTCCAGGGGAGGGGGACCAAGAGTTGGAAGGAGCAGAAGCGTGAGGTGGCACAAGAGGCTGGGGGTACAGTGAGACGGTAGAGATCAGCTGAGGGGAGAGAAAGAATGGGGGGGGCGAGGTAATTGAGAGATTTGTAGACAAGACAGAGGAATTGAAATTTAAATTGTGAGAGGAAGGAAAGCCAGCCGAGTTGAGAGAGTGAGGTAGAAATAGTCTTGAGCGTCAAGAAGACAGAGTACGGGTAGAGGAGTGATAGATGGATTTTAGGGGATCAGGTGAGCGATAGGGAGTCCAAAGGAAAAAAAAAAGAGAGGAGCAGTAGAAGAGGCGGGAGAAAATAAGGGAGGAGATTAGGAGTTTAGAAGCGTGGAAGGTGAGAGTAGGGGATCTTGCAGATGTTGAAGAGGTGGTGCCGACAGGCACGAGAGGTTAGGGAGATGTGGTTGGAGAAGGAGAGAGAGAGGAGTCAATATGGAGGCCAAGATTGCAGGCATGGGTCGAGATGGGGAGATTGGAAGGGGGAAAGTGGATGAAAGGAGGGGGGGAAGGGGAGAGAGTGTTAGGAGTGAAGAAAAGCACTTCAGTCTTGTCAGTATTGAGGGAAAGAAAATGGGTTGACATCCATTTTTTTATTGCGGTAAGGCAGGAAGAGAGTGCAGCGGAGGTCGGAGGTGAAGGAAGAGGAGAGAAAGAGTTGGGTGTCATCAGCGTAGAAGTGGTGGGTGATACCGAAAGAGATGACGGAGGCGAGAAGGGAGGTATATAGAGAGAAAAGAAAAGGTCCAAGTACGGATCCCTGGGGAACGCCATCGTTCAGGGGGAAGTTGGAGGAGGTGCGACCACCCCAGAAGACAGTAAAGGATCGATTGGAGAGGTAAGAGGAGAGCCAGGAGAGGACAGAGCCTTTGAAGCAGAAGGAGGACAGAGTGCTAAGAAGTAAGGGGTGATCTGTGGTATTGAAGTCTGCAGAGACCCTAAGGAGGATGAGGATTGCTTAGCATAGCAAGCAGTGAGGAGAGAATTGAGTACATAAGTGAGAGCAGTCTAAGTGGAGTGTTTAGGGCGGAAACCAGACTGAGAGGTGGGGAGGAGGGAGTGAGAGGAGATGAAAGCTGAGAGTAGGCTAGGTGCTCGAGGAGCTTTGAGATGAAGGGGAGAAGGGAGATTGGTCTGAAGTTGGAGGCAAGAAGAGGGCTAGCAGAAGGTTTCTTCAGGATAGGGGTGATGGTAATGTGTTTGAAAACTGAAGGAAAGGTAGCAGAGGAGAGACAGATGTTAAAGAAGGTGGTTAGGTAGGGGATGAGGAGAGGGTAGACTTTGGGGATGAGGGTTGTGGGGATGGGATCAAAGGGGGCAGGTAGGATGAGTTTTGGGCAGGAGATGGGAGACGCAGGCTGGGGTGATAGGAGAGAAGGTGGACAAGTTAGCAGAGATGTTAGAGGAGGAGGGAGAAGGAGGGGAGAAGGAAGGAGAGGATGTTTTGGCGAAGAGAGAATTTCGGATGAGAATAAGTTGGCAAAGTCAGGGCGAGAGTTCGTGGAAGGATCAGAAGTAGGAGGGGAAAGAAGGCGAGAGAGGGTCTGGAAGATACAGCGGGGGTGAGAAGCTTGTGAATGGAGGAGGTTAGACTAGTAGAAGTGCTTGGCAGATGTGAGGCAAGAGTCATAGAGAGAGTGATATGATATCCTCACTTCTTTCCCAGGGGAAACCCCCTCACATTTGGCTAGGGGACGGCAGTCACTACCTGATCTTTGGTGCAGATATGAGGGGGGACCATCTTCAGGGAGGTACACCTCGGGAGAATGACTGGACATTGCCAGAGGAAAACACACAAACCTCTTACCTAAAGGGACGTTTCCTCAATCCCCCATGCCTTAATGGCATATTGTTACTCATCCCCCATCTCCTGAAATATCTATTATGATCCATCCCCATTAGGGAGAATATGTTGACAGCGAGGATGAGGAAGAGGCTGGGCATAGTGAGGATCACTACTTGAGAGGCTCAAAAGCCATGTCCTTCATGTCCATTAGAAAGCAACTCCATAATGACTAACATGAGAAAGAACAGAGTAATGAGGATCATGAACAATGGGCAACAAATACAGTGGTCTATTTGTAGGCAAGTAAGCAAGCCAGCAAATTCAAATCTGGCCTGGCTGCAGCTGATTATGAGAAGGAGAAAGAAGAGCTGCAGAAGCCAAACTGCCTCGCAACCATGTATACCGCTGTGCACCATGCTGAAGGCAAGCGCGCTGTCTGGCAACCTGAAAGTGAATCCGATATGGGAACAAAGTAACCAGAGTGTGGGTGGTCCGCTGAAAGGGAGAGCATTGTGGAGAGCACTGTGAACCATGCACTGCGAAAGCAGCCACTAGAGTGCAGCACTTGATGGGGTGAACGCAAAGCCAGTATGCTGAAGCAAGGGAAAGCAAAGAAACGTTGGAGACAATCGGTAAGTACTGGGAAGGAAAAAGGGTTACTATGAGTATATTTTGCTCCGCAGAAGCAACAGGAAAAACCAGGGAACCTAAAAGGAACAAATGGGTTACTGGGTGGGCAAATAAAGTAAATCGCTTCATGACAATACAGTGCGCAGTAAACGCCATTACCAAAGCAGTGCGAGTATTACCTAAGCAAGTTATTCATGGATTATTAAACCCCAATCTGAAAGTGACTCGTATAGTTGAGTCCTGGCAGGAGAGTATACCAGGTGAAGAATTATATTTATATAATAAAGTCCTGGTTGGAAAGTGCACCAGGTGAAGTGAAACCAAATACGTATTTTAAAGAACTTTAAGGAAGGCCATGTCCTTGAACTAGTAAACTATTGTGAAATTGTAGAGAGAGAAAGAGGCCTTCGGAAGAGACATGGGATTTGCAACATATAAAAGGGGTAGAGAAAACTTGGGGAAGGCAGCTGGGTTCTATGTCATTTCATCGATGGGTGAAATTTTGATGGGTTTTTCTCTGAAAAAACTCATTGATTTTGATTTTTTTATGGGGGTTACCCCCCAAAGCCGCTATCCCCTATTTTCTTTTACCTATTCCCAACCACCAACACCCCATGTATATACTTTTCTTACCCCCCATTAAGATTTTGAGTTTGTTTGGTAAAATGTACTCTGGAAAAAGAAAACATCAAAATTTCAGAAAGAACGCTAACCCAGGAGAAACTAATACGCTGAGGAGAGAGAGGGAGCCTGAATATTCTTTTGATTTAGTGAAACAGATCCCTGGAACTGTGAACATTGTTCATCTGAACCCTTCTTGTTGGATTCAAACTTTTGTGTTGAACTTCTATGTGATTTTAACAAATAAAGAAAGCTTTTTTACTGACCCCCCAAGTCCCCTGTTTCCCCATGTTTAAAACCCAACACCCTCCCCACCAGATGTAACCCCTTACTTACACCACCCTATATAGTATGTTTTTGTTTAAAATGTGTTCTTTATTTTGTATTTATTAAAATCCCTGGATAACCATTTGAACACTTGGAAAACTCAAGAGTCAATACCTTGCACCTTCGAGTTTATTTAGAGTGTGAGGGCCAGAATAGGTTTACGGACACAGTACAGACATTTTTGTTTGGACATCTTGACACTGGACAGATTAATCAGATTAATTTGTTTTGGGTGAGGACAGGAAATTCTTCCTAGATTAGGGATAGTACATTATTTTTCAACCCCCAATTTTTTAATAATAAAAAGATTGTAGCAACAAACCTGTCTCCTCTGTGTAGCATTCCTGGCTCCTCACTGCTTTCTGCAAATCTGATTATCTATTGTTCTGTGATTTTAAAAGGGCATTGTTCATCATGTATATACATAAAATTAAATACATTAAATAAATCACATTTGACTGGGTCTGCAGATTTAATTATTGAGATGCCGGGTAAATGTTAACAAAACCCCGTTTCTCAAGTCTTATGTTCTAAAGGTTTCTTCTGTTGATTGCAGTACACCTCCATATTAGACTGTTTCCTCTACCACTAGTCAGAATATATTACAGGTAGAATTTCCTTATTTTACAAATTCGAGTCGTGACAAATTATGCTTTGGGTCCACTGCAATATCAAAATGGATATGGCATGAGTCGAAAGCATTTGAAATCACTGGTTATCATATGTACATCTCAACAAAAAGAATTGTGTGAAAATATAAAGCTCTTAAATGGGAATATTAAAGCATTGGAAAAGGGCAGAAATGGCAATGTGTTAAAACTGCAATCCGTTGTCGAGTTCTTTAATTGTGTACATTAAGCCAGCGGTTTTGAGGCTAAATTGGCCACGATACCCTGATGCACCTCAGCCCCCAATTCTACAAAGGGATTAGCGTTAATTATACAATGCTTCGTATTCTTTAATGAAACTCAAATGGCTTTGATAAGATGATGCATACAAGTGACCTGTTATTTTGGGTCCTATCATTTTATTACAGGAAATGTGGCTACTGGTTCCCCTACATTTGAAGAATATAAAATTATACTGCAGCCATCCTACAACAGGGGAGACAAGGCATCAAAAGGGTGGCTTAGTTTGAAGTGTACAAAAATTGATTAAAATGCTGAAAGTAGACCGCAATAGATATAGGAATGTTTTCAAAGAGTATGAAGAGTGTATTGAAGTGTTGGTTATAAATGTGTATGATCTCTGGAGGAAAAAGCAAACCTAGTCTTCAATCAAATATTCTCATTATCTTGGAATGCCCAATACCCTTTGTGGCAGGTCAGAAGGACAGAGGCGAGTAGCTTCCTTTTCAAAAGGGTTTTTATTATTTTAATGAAATAAACTCCTATCTTTCCCTAAACTATGGGTTTTCCCTCCGTAACCAAAACTAACTCTGGTGCTTGTCAGTTGTCTGCGAGTCCAAAAAGGAATAACTGTCCTCTGTCAAAATCTATCTAGTCTACTCTGCCACTACCAATATTAAAAAAAGGTAACGAAGGGACAGGATAATAACTACCCTCTCCTGTGTTATGCTTCTCAGCAAAGTCACTTCAATATTTAATCTTTAGTTAGTTCTTGGCAACCACCCTCAATAGTTCATAGAGTTCTCTGTTTGGTCAGCTTTTCTGATGTGTCTTGGAGAGTGTGGAATCAGAAGCAAAAAGCACTGTGTCAGTCTTGGGTCTTTACACGTGTTGCTCTTTCCTCTTTTAATGTCCACGCTTTCCTGGCTGGGCCAGTTTATTTTCCACATTTCTCTAATGCTAGAATGAGCTTGGCAGTTCCTATTATTATTCTGTTATGTTCTTCTATTCACTGTTACTGGGACATGTATGATTGTGCCAGTAATGATTCAAACTTGGATCTTGCTGTTCTGTTTCACTGGGATGAGTATGATTCATGTACTCTTTATCTCTGCTATCCATCCCAGGTCTCCCACTGTTGTCCCCATTACCACCTTTCTTTGGGGTTGGTGTCGAAGAGCCTTGTTTGCAGGCTGTGAAGCTATCCTTGCTCTCTCAGGTTTGCTTCACTCATCTCTCCTTCTTGCTCTCTCCATCGGCATCCACTCTCTGTTGCGGAAGTGTCCATGCTCGCGACGCTGTTGCTGGACTGGTCACACCACCACACACTCTTGGGCTTCTTCTGAGTTTCTATTTCCTTAGCTTCCACAGGTATCTCTCATTCTTGTCTTTTTTCAATGCCTGCTGTCTCTCCGGTCTGCACATTGCACTTCTCAGCTTCCACAGTCACCCGGTTAAGAATCTTCTCTCTCTGTATTGACTCCCCCTCCTTCTCTTTTTATGACTGACAGCTGGGCCTTCTTCTGTGTAGCGGTGTAGTCCTCCTTCACTCTCCATCGAGTGTTCTATATTACTCAATTATCCTCATCCTCTATTTGTGATACCAGTTGCTTTTACTTGCCTTACTGATGTTATTCCACAATACCAAACAGTAGTATCTTCTTCAAGGTTTCTTGGTTATAGTACTGTAGCGATTGTGAGGGAATTTCCTAGGAAGCTCCTCTTGGAATTGGGAGTTGCCTCTACCCCTTGGGGTGGGAGTGTCACCCGGTGAGTTTCTGCTATGACGTAATAGCAGGCTCACCTTCCTAGCCTCACAAGGAAAGCCAATCTGGAGAGAAGTGACGAATCCCATGATTCGTCACACCTGCCTTTAAAAGAGGTTGACACTCTGTGAGTTAGATATTTTGGTGGTACTGGCAAGACTGGATACAGCAGGCAAAGTGTAAACAAACCGGGAAATTTTACCAGTCTGTGAAAGTTCTGAGAAATGACTATTTTCTAATTTCAACAAAACTTTTAGATAAAGTAAAAAATGTGTATTGACGTACAATGAGGGTGATCAATCAACATTAACTTTGAGTCTATATTTGTAAGCTAGTGGGGAAGGGATGCCTAATTTAAGCGAGGTAATTGAATCTGCTGACCTGAAAATAAATGTCACAGCTATGTGTGATTATAGGGACAACTGGATTTGTTTTTTTAAGGTAATCCCTGGGAAAGGAAAATTGTGGAACCAGAGTTTTCTCTGTAATGCTGAAGTGGACAAAGTTATCAAAATATGGCGGTTGTCTCCCCAACTGAAGTGGTAACCTGAAGAGAAGATATGACAGAATTATTGTGAAAAGGTAGACGATGCAGAGGGAATTTATTACGGTAAAATATCTTGGATCAGGATATTAATATCCACATAAGGATTACAAGTAATGTATAAAACAAAAAGAACCAACGTCTGGTCTGTGTGGTGTGTGGCAGCAAGCGAAATGATGACCCTGCTTGGGGCCGCTGAGATAAGCATCACCAAACTGGGGTACAGACTGTGGAGATATTCCACCCGGGGGTCAGTCCTGAGATGGCAAAATCCCAGGCTTTGTAGCGCATGGTGGTCCGGGTGAATAGGCCAGCGGTGTGACCTGTTGGTGGGAAGCCCACCCACCCCGGTGGCCAGACTGGGCAGGTGGTGTCGAAAACCTGACTGCACCAGCAGAGGCATGCATGGGGCCACTAGCACCGCCATTGGGGCCTCTGAGGCATCCGCTCTCCACAGGGCCAGTAGGATAGCAGCAAGCCAATGATTTACTTGGATTCCTGGCCACTGCGTCCTATGTGGCTGGGGCTCATTGTAGAGTGTGCAGCAGTTCGCATAGGCTCTGCCCACGTGGGCGAGAAATGGGCAGAGCCCAAAAGGGACTTTGCTGCCCAGAAGAATGGGGAGCATCGCCAGGGAGTAAAATTAAGGGCTTAACAAGACCAATGCATCTAAAGCGCTGCCACAGAGGAAAGACCTGATTTCCAAAACCCTATTAATCCAGTGCCGCCACTGAGGAAAATAACAGGGCTGCTTAAGCCCAAACCAGCGTAACCGAGTACAGCAGCCAGCAAGGTCCCAAAGGGCCACCTCTACCACCGTTGTCGGCCAACAGCAGCAGTGCGGGGGTTTGAGAAATAAGCAATAAGTGAGAAGTATGGAGGTAGGGTACTTTATAGATGTATTGCATATTTTACATGACTGACAAGTGCAGACTGGACATTAAGGGCAGACTGCAGATGCCAATGTTTAAAGTAACACAAAAGAAATGTGTATTGTTGGAAAGTCGGAGGTTGTGAAGTAAAGCATGCAAAGCCCAGGGTGTGGAAATTGGGGAACCTGCTTAAGGTTGCATGAAGAGGGGTTTGTTTAAATGGGTTTTTTACCCTAGATACAGAGAAAACCAACCGTGTAGAGAATATAAAAGGGGCCAACAGAAGGGAAGAATGTGTTAAAGCTTGGTTGGTTTTTATAATATATTCTCGCCTGCAAAGGTAAAGAAAACCTCGGTGTAAAGTGCGTTTATTTAATATCAGGAACCCAGGATTGTGGCCCATGTTCTGTATTAAATTGCAGGATGCCCAGTGACTCAACGGAGCAACTGGTCTGGGAGTGTGGGGGTGGTTCTAGTGTGTCCCATTACTTGCCCAGAGGTACATTTTAAAGGCTGCTCACCCAGATCAGAGTCATTAAACCAGGGGCTCCATGATTGTAAATATTGGTGTAGGGAACAGACAAACAAATGGGTGTTTGATAGTAAACTAGCAAAAGTACCAGATATAACAATTGTTGAAAATCAATGATCCTGTAGGTCGCTGTTCGATTCTCTTATCTCTTCATGTGCTTTGCACACTGAATTAAACTGCACTGAGAAATGGGCGTGTGTGGCTGGCTGATATACCCCGTGCAGATGTTGGAGGGTATGGGGGGCAAGAGTTGGTGTGTGGCTGCAAACTGGGACCTTCTCTGCTCCCACCACACCTTTCGCCTCATCCTGTCATGGTGCAGTTCGTTGGAGTGCAAATATCTAGTTAACTGTGCATCCTAGGGCCTTGAAGCATCCAGCCCTGATACGACCATATTGATGATTTGCCTATTTCAGGCAACTGTCTCATGTGTGAAGGTGCTGAAATTTGGGGAAAGGGGTGAGGTGTCTACATCTCATGTAGCCAGTAATGTCCACAGGGTCCTAACTATGCAAAATGTGGTGCAGATTGGTGAAATGGTGTGGAATTGCATAAGGAGTTGCCACAAACCCAGCTGCCCACAAATGTTCAATTTTATAAATATGGATGTTGGATATTTAAGAATACTATTCAGACCTCTTATCCCAAATGCCTGCAGGCACTATTGACCCCCATTCATAAAGAGGCAATGGGGAAGTTTGTTGGCATGTCTTGCCAATACCAGTAAAATATTTTGTTCTATGCTATATAGTGGGTGGAAAACAGGAAATGTTTCATCTATATCGAACAGGCTTCCAACAGATTCTGCGTACTCTACGTAAGATTAGTGCAATACCTCTTAGTCCATCAAGCATTACTGCCGGATATTGTCTGTTTTAATCATGGCTTTCCTGGACTGCATGACTGAGTTGAACTGTATGTTTAGAAGGTTATGGTGGACATTAGCTCAATGGTGTGTCATGGGGATAATTGAAATCTCTTGAGTGCTGTAAGTGGGGAGTTCACTTTCTCCAAGTCCGTTAGGGTCTGGATTAAACAGGGGTGTGTCATCACTCCGTTATTGATTGTATGGCCTTCTAAGTGTTTTAAGTCAGTGAAAATCTTTTCCCCCAAATGTTTGTTGCATCATATGATGTGATGCCCTATGAGAATGATTTGGTATAATTAGCTGTAACTCCCATAGGGCTCCAAATATCCCTTGATGATATACTTCATTATTCTCCAATAAATCCCTGTGAAATTAACTGTGCTAAATGTAAGATAATGAGCTTTATTATGAAGTGCAGTAAAACCTACTACAATTGGAAAGTGGGCAAGGAATCTTTGGAAAATATCTGTGGGGTTTTTTGGTTGTGTTTTTTTGTTTTGTTACATGGGGATACATTTTCATTTGGGCAACCTGCAAATGCAATACATGTGGAAAATAACAAGATATTAAGTAATTTCTTCTCTGTGAAATGTTTGCGATAAATGGAGGGTTTTCATTAGGGTTTATAAGCAAAAAGTATTCCATATTGTCATATATGGAATTGTAATTTGTTGGTAAAATATGGAAGTATGCCTGAACCGACGTATGGACTGATCTGGAGAGCAGTTTCAGGATTTGCCAAAAGTTTATTCAAATATACATTGGACAACTGGGACTAACTTTGCTTAACACATTAGGAAAAATAAAGGAAATGGCCCTATGGTTAAAAAGTAGTGGTGGGCAAATGTCTTGTAACATTAAGCATATTGTTGACAGGTGTGTGTAAAATTTCAATTCTAAAGAGATGGAGTTCATTACAAGTATGACGGCATGGGAAAGAAGTGGCAGTAACGGAATTACTGCCGCTTTTCCCGCTCTGCCATAGGTTTGGCCCTGGAATGGGGGATTTACCTCCAACATCAAAGTAAATCCTCCCACTTTATGCCGAAAAATCGGCAATTACTGAAGCAGTAATTCGACCTAAATCCCCAATGGAGTCCTATGGACTCCAAATTATAGGAGACTAATGCAGTAGTAAATCTGCCATACCAAGTTGCGATAACGGTAATTCCGATGGGTGGTATCCCAGCAGATTTACTGCCAGAATACCGCCCACATTTTAATGAGGCACAATGTGTTTTAAGAAGATTCAGTATACAATGAGAGCAACTGGTTAGCCTAATAAGAGAGTCTTCATATGGGATTGGTACGCTAATGCTTCTTACATAGGGTGGGGAGGCTTGGTGGGGACAGTGGTTTAGGGGGGAGGTTTGCCCACAGGTGTTTCCTGTGTATGATGGAGCTCCTTCTCATATATGGATACTCCCATATGGATTGTTTGGATGTAGTTGTTCTGATACAATCATTAGTCCACTTAAATGAACACAAATCTCACTTACAATGTGTGAAAGAAAGAAATTAATCCCTTCATTGTCCTAAAAACTCTGATTTTAGTTTTTTATATATTGTAGATAGGGCTTACTTTTAATAGAATATTGAAACCGAATTCTCTGTTAGTGTTAAGAATTACCTTTTATTTGTTAAACCTAAAATTGTCAAAAAGAGAATTCTTTCTGTAACCCATCAAAAGGTTTACCTCGATGTGTAGAATCTAAAAATATAAGATTAAGGTAGCACCGATGATTGGGAATTGGGAACATAAAAACCAAATTAGCTTCTCTTTAGAAAGAGCAGCGGCCCCTCCTTTTTTTGGCCACATGGCTGGGAAATCACACTTCTATGGTAAGAGTAAGGGTGGGGTTAAGGCCTATAACAATGGCATACACATAGGATATAGACACAGAAGGAGAGAAGTCTGGAATAGTGGGCGAAGGGGGAACAAACTGTAGATTGCAGAAGAAACAGACTTATTTACCCTGAAGGAAGATTTATCCACGAGAGAGGGAAGCCAGAGCAGCCTATAGAGAAATGACCAATCAGAGCTTGGTGATTGATTCATGAATTGAGAGTTTGCTGACCGGATGACTCCTGCCCGACTAGTTCCCAGGCTGCTTTCCCCAAAACCAGAAGTTACATACATGAAAAGAAACCCCTACCCATTCCCTTTGATCAGGGTAACAAACATTTGGGAATGGAAAAGGACTGGAAATGTAAATGGTATGCAATTCGATTAGGGACAATGTTCTTTGTTCCGTTTATAGATGACATAGAAAGTGAGATATGGTTTCTTTTAGCCCCGTTCCGCTTTTCAATGAAAAACAAAATTCAAAACTGAAAACGTTTTTTTTTGCTGCCACATTAAAGTGGGATTGCCTTTTGTAAAGCTAGGTATTTACAAATCTAGTTAGTGGTCAAAACTAGTGTTGATTCAGGGTGGGTCATAGTGCAAAGCTAACACTGTCGCCTGGGATGATAGCATGCAGTAAGTGCCACAAGTGGAGCCCGTAATTTACACTGGATATTTATTTACATATGAATGTTTGTGTAAATATGTAAGGTAGATTTGATGGCATATATTGATTGTTAAAGAGGAGCCAGAAATACACGGAATTCAATTGTTTTGCAGTAACTTCAAGATTGTGAATTAAGAGACCACCTATATTTTACCAATTTAGTATCTTCATTAAAACAAACCTATTTGAATTAGAACCGGCCATTTCCTGTCCCAAATTCCGAACTGAAGAAGGTGTTTGCTCATTCAGTGTGAGGAATTTGATCATCTGCATGGCGGACGGGCGCTTGTCTGGGCTTTTTGAAATTTGTAATTAAATGGAATGATGGTAGACCAACCTCAGGAAAATGTGTGGGGCTAATCCACACATTTTATTATGCTCAAACAATGACAAATGCATAAACCCATGTACTCTGCGTGAACACAGCCTACAGGCACAGTGCACAAGCTCATATTTGGTTGGATTGGGACAGCCAGAGGTACACTGTCATTTCCAGGAAGGGGAAGACCAAGCCTCCTCCTGCCATGGCCAGCCTCGTTAAACTAACAAAGGCGCATGGATCCACCCTGCTCTTTTCTTGGGGCATGTAGCTGGTGGTAGTGATTAACCTACCAATAGAGAGGCACTTCAGACAGGCCCATAGGGGGCCTAACTACAGAGGTTAACAAAGGACAGAGGAAACCCAACAACCTTTTCATATGTAACTGTGTCAACCTGAAGCCAGCTCCCACCCTCTGTATCAATTACAGTGAGCGGTCATGTCTGGAACTGCTGTTTACAGTAGGCAACCCACTAGAGGGACCCTAGTAATAGGGTACGAGAATTTGGTTTGTAGGAGCCAGAGAGTCTGGACTCGCTGTAGCCTCAAGGGAAACCTGCCTCTTTAACAGGGACCACATAGAGAGGACCATTAACCAGAGAGACCCTTACAGGAAGATGGGTGGGACTTGGTGTTGCAAGGGCGCATGGCCAGAGCTTTCTGTTGAGAGAAGGTTTCAGCCATTTCAGTTCTGTGGCACACCTAGCTCCTGTTTCCACCCCCTTAAATTTCCTGTTGCAAAGCACTCTGGTTATGACCTTGCTCATTCAGGAGATTTGTTGGAATGTACCCTGGGATTGGCTCATATGCTTTGCCTACACCAATCACTGTGGCCCACTTGGCTTTAAAAGAAGGCTGAACCCCTCTTTTGGCAGACCACCTGAAGACTTTACAAGAAGTCGTAAGAAGATCTCAACATTTGGCCCCTGGTTGAAGGTACAGTCTGTCTTGTCACTTCTGACAGTGAAGTAAGGGCAGGACATCCAGAGAGGGAAACAAGATCCCTTCCCTTAACATCTCTGAGGGAACAGAGGGAGAAACAGAACTCTGAGGAGCCCTCCTGTCACTCCAGTACCCAGCTAGCACATGGTGTGCTCTGCTAGGCTCGGCAGCAAGCTTCTTGCATAGGAAGTGCCAGAAGGACTCTGTAGCTACAACCAAGGACAAGGCCGCTGCCTGCAACACTTGACAGCTGTGGGCCATTTGCCTTAAGGGATGACACACGCCCATTGAAGAAGCTGGGATAAGTGGCTTGACGAGCATCTACCGACATCCACCTTAAAGGACATTTTTGAGGCAGTCTAGTTCCTTGAGCTGCAAACCGACTGCAACGCTGACCATTGTCATGCCACAGTCGCTTAAAGACATCAAAACATTTAGATCAGTGCTTCAGAACCGCCGAACAGCACTGAGATCACGATTCCTGACCCCGAACCAACGTGTAGGCCAGCCTGCAGTCGTTCGTCCAGCTTTGCTCACCAAACCGTCTTGCCGCCTGATGCCGAAGGCTGACTCCCATCTGGAACTCTGTCACAGGAGCTGCAAAGCACCCTGAAGCTGACTCGATTCTGTCGAGCACCAAGAACACGGTACATTGTGGTTCTATCCCCTCGGTCCTACCCAGAAGTCCCCTAGAGATATAAGACCCACTGCTCCCTTTGTGCTGAAGCCAGGAAACCTTAAACTGTGGTTGTTAACCATACTGACTACCCTCCTGTGTGTATGCAGAGTGCATCCCTTTTCT
Organism: Ambystoma mexicanum; assembly: GCF_040938575.1. Lineage (NCBI taxonomy): Eukaryota > Metazoa > Chordata > Amphibia > Caudata > Ambystomatidae > Ambystoma > Ambystoma mexicanum. The sequence goes on from NC_090922.1 coordinate 292,978,546, forward strand.
TTCTTTGAAACTGCCTGTCCTCTGCATTCCTTTACAGGGTGGGCTGTATATCGTAGTGTTAGACTGTCTGTTGTGATATAACTAAAGTAGATATTTTTGATACAACCTTGATTGGACAGTACCTTTTATCATTGGGTAATTGTATTTTTGCTGTGTTGAAACTAACCAATGATCCACGACCTTTCAGAGATAAGCCTGCTGTTCTGTCCGCATTACCGAAATTGGACAAGGAGGTTTATAACTTGCTTGTTTTTCCAATCTGTTTGGATCCTTCTGCTGTATAAGAGGTGTGGGGTTGATTGATGGTTTAGAAATTGATATTCACCCCTGGACCACTGGTAACCCGGACGCTGAGTTAGCATTTGTGTATGTATGGAGTATATCATATGCCCCTATTCACTCTTTTGTGCTAATGCAGATTGAGCACATTGTTTGTGCTTGCCTGTATTGAATGTATGTTATGGTTGTACTCTGTGCATGTAGTATGTGCCTATGCTTATTCAGAGACTATTGATTATAGTGTGCCTGTGTTAGAAGTGTTTTGCTTGTTTGAAGAGGGGTTTATATACATAACCCACTCGCAGCATATTTGTGTGCATGTATATTAAGAGCGTATCGTCTGTAGATATTGTGCCCATTTTGCATTCGTGTGTTGCTTTGACATAACCGATGTGCACACAACTTATTTGTGTGTGTTTGATATGTCCAATTTGAGGTTTCATGGACAAGGTGAAATAATGACGTAAGCTAGTAACCATTTGGAATAAACATTTGTCATACGCATCTACTTGTCATGTGTGGTCCAGTGCCCATATGAAATTTGCAAAAGTGTGAATTTCTTTCATTTGTGACTGTGTGGATCTAAAATCTAGATTTCTTTTTTGATTTTAAAAAAAGAATATCTGGTGTTGGTCAATTTCGATTTTCAGAGCATGCCCCAGTCCCAAATAACTGTAGGTTTCTGCTGGAAACTGAATAGAGTATATTTTAGAAACTCCTCCCAAAAGCCTATTTGTTGATGGTGGAGTAGTCTTGGAGAACCCATTGCAAAAGACAGCTTTGTTTTTTCCCCAACATTGCGTTTTGACTTGACAACATCCTTGTATGTTTGCCCAATTTGTTGCGTGTTGGGATGTGGTCAGATCAATTGGTGAATATGGATGGATAAAGCCAAAAGTTAGAGGAAAGCTTTTTTTAAAATGTTGCTATGTAAAATGGAAGTTCTTCTCAACTATAGTATTTCGTCAGTGACATTATTTATCGATATGTAACTTATTTTATAATTAATACTTTATTCTGTAACACATTATATTTGATCCTGCTCTTCCTGACTACACACTTGTGATATCATACATCTGCTTTGGGCATTTATATTTCATAAAAACATTTTTGACACTGAATCTTTATGATAATGGGGAAAGTGCCTATACTTTTGGCATGCCATATAGCATGCCATCTTTCCAGTTTCGTTGAAAAAGAGTAGTATTAAGCACATGGGTGGTGTTTGTTGGAACTCGTCCGCTATAGAAAACAGCTGTTGCAGTGCGAAGGGTTCTGAATTGATGTCTGATGTAACCGGGGGGCTTGTAGTTCAGCTCAACAGTTTCTAGCTTTACGCGACTCCTCGGTTCAACTTGGATTGAAACTTAGATACCTAACTTTAACTCTCTTAAATCTATTACAAATGTAATTTCTTTTCTTTTTTTTAATCGAATTGTTAAATTTTATTTAGGTCAAAGACCATATAAGTAATATCACAAACAAGTCACATTCACAGTCAAATGTTTACAATAATTTCAAACCTCGGTTGCCCCCCCCTTTCCACCCTTTGAGTTTCCTCCACTGCCCCTCGGATTACTCCCCAGAATGCTTGAATACGTGGGTATTCCCACCATATATGGATCACCAAGGGTTTGGTAGCTGGTGCTGGGATTCCTACAGAAAGGATATGGGGAGCCTGGTGCCCGAGGAGCATGAGACTTTTGGGACTTGTGTGAATTTCTCTGCTCTTCAAAAGAAGGCACCTCCTCAATCCAAAGGGGTCCCGGACACAAAAGGGGGAGGAGGTTCTGGATACTGAAATAGAAGGGTCAAGCGACAAACAAAGGAACTGGATCGTACCGGGGATTGGTGGATGGAGGGGGGGGGGGTTTAAAAAAGTTTTTCTGTTAATGTTTCAAAAATGACAATAAAAAGGATACATGGAAAAAATAATCATTGCAAACATGCCCTTCATAAAATCACGACCGATACAGCTGAGAAAAATCAAACCTATTTATGTGAAACTTTCTCAAAAACCAACTAGCGTGATGTAGCTAATACATATTAAGCCCAGTTAAAACATGGTTCCAATAAAATAGCGAACTCATAGGTGCAAAAAGTAAATAATCCCAGTCTTACTCCCCGATCTTACTCCTACTTTTATGCCAGATACTGAATTTGAGTAATGCAATGCATCTTGCCCTCCATACCCTCGCCAAAAGATTTACAACTGAGTGCACTGCCATATCATCTTTAGAATTTAAACACAATACCAACGCTTGCTTTGCAGTTACGGCAACTCTGTATCGGAATAGAGGTTTGAGATGCGTTTTCCTTATTGCATGATAAAGAGGGAAAAATAGAAGGAAATACGTTTCATTCTGTTTAATTTACACATGAAGGGCATTTGTTGGAAGCATCACGATTCCACTTGTGCAGTAATTCAACCAAAGATAACGTGTCCAGGTGAAGATTAAGATGCAATACCCTCGAACACTTTGGTATTAAGTATCCAAGTAACACTTTCATAGTCAAGGAACTGCTTCAACTCCCAGTATCTCCTTCCACTTTCATTACTTAAAATATCAACAAGGAGACCACGCAATTTCATGCAAAAGTAGTTCTTTGATCTGTGTTTTTTTTTTAAGCTTCGGCCTATGAGCTAGGGTTCTGACCAGTACTCGCAATGTCCTATTGAAGTAAAAACGTCCTTTAGATATTTCGTCCAGGGTAAGGATCGGCCACCCTTCTGTGACAAAATTTCTTACATGGCCAATCTATGCATGGTTAATCCTGGGGCAGACCAAACCCTAATCCAATACAGTAGGGGTTTAGACTTGCGTAATAGCCCATACCTCCAGATATCAACCTCTAGGAAGAATACGCTTCCAAGGATACTTTGACGGCCCCATTGCTATAGTCCTGAGCAAACCTGGCAATGTCTCTGTCTCTGCTGTAGCGGCGACTTGTAAGGACCAACTGCAAGTTTCAGTGAAAGGGACACCCAAATAGTCATACTCATTGACTTGCTCAACACACTCCCATTGAGTGTCAAGTTTAGTTCAAGCCCTTTGGTTAAAAATTTCCTGAAGATCATAGTTTTATTTTTCACATTTATTGACGGCACATTTGTATCACAAAACTCTTCAAACAATAGTTCTTCTAAACCAAGCAGTCAATGATAAATGCACTACATTGTCGCCACCTGCGACATTAAACAAGCACTTATCAATGCTCGCTCCCTTGTAGCCCATGCCATTGAAATTGCCGATCTCATCATAGCCAACAGCTTAGACTTCCTGACTATTACAGAAACGTGTCTACACCACGCAGCAGGCCCAGCACTCTCCCTTGCCCTTCCAGATGTCTATGCCTTCATTAGAGCTGACAGAAACTCTAGCAATGGCGGAGGGGTCACTTTCATCGCCAAAACAGATCTCGCCCTCAGAGCATTACCCCGTACCAGCTTTACCTCTGCAGAGCTCCTCTCAGTGAAACTCGCACTCTCACCCTCTCAAACTATTCTCATTCACCTCCTCTACAGGCCCCCAGGTCCAGTTCTCTCCTTTAAGCAAGACATTACTAATCTCCTCTCTGCCAACACTGAAATCAAATCCCAAACCATCCTCCTAGGAGACCTTAACCTTGGTCTCAATTACCCTAAAGATGCACGTGCCCTAGCTCTAGAAAATGCAATCACAAATCGGGGTTTCAAACACAGAATGACATAACCCACACACTCCAAAGGGCGAACATTGGACTGGGTCTCAGACCTCAACTGCTCCATCACCATCCTCCAAAACTCCCCAGTTGCCTGGTCGGATCATCACCTCATCCTGTTCACCATTCATGGATCCTCCCACTCCAAAGCCATATCAGCCCCCCTACCCTTTCTAGAAATTGCCGTAGCATCACCATTGAAAACCTCCAGCCTCTCACTAACAATATCCTTGATGAGGTCAAGCTCACCAGCCTCGGCCCTACCAAATTGGTAAACCTCTATAATGATGCTCTGTTATTAAGACTAGATATTGCAGCACCACTCAAACTAAGAAAAGCAAAACCCAATTGCAAATCTCAATAAATGGTACACCCGAGAACTAAAAATCCTCAGAAAACCCTAAAGATCAGCAGAATCCACCTGGCGGCAATCGCCTACCATTACAATCAATAGTGCATTCACGTCCGCTTCCACAATTTGCAAAACAGCAATCCTATCTGCCAAAAAAGAAGCCTATAGCCTAAGAATCCAAAATGCCAAATCAAGTACCAAGGAGCTTTTCCGCAATCTTAAAAGAGCTTGAAGCCCCAGCACCTCCCTCTCATGATTGCGTTAAAGACGCAGTATGGTGCACTAAAATACAGCAAGCCCTTGCTGACAAAATTACCCTCCTACAAAACCAGATCAATTCCAAAAAGGCAAGCCTCGCTAATGGTTCCCATCCCGCACCAGACTCAATAAAATATCCCCTTACCTGTACTCCTTTCACCTTCACCCATGCCTCACCTAAGAAAGTAGAAGACGACATAAAAAGCCTCAAACCCTCTCATTGTCAGTGGGATCTCTGCCCAGCATCCATCATCAAGGATGGAGCAAAAAACCTAGCCCCCTTCTTCACCACCCTGATCAATGCATCCGTCTCATCCAATCAGGTGCCAAACAACCTTAAGCAAGCATGGGGTATGCCATTTTAAAAAAATAAAATAAAAAAAATAACCTTGATCCAAATATCCCCACCTACCATAGGCCCATCACGACGGTCCCGTTCCTTCTAAAAATCTTGGATCGGGTGGCCTATTTTGCAAATCCAGAAGTATTTGGAAGAAAACAAACTACTAGGCCTCAGACAATCGGGCTTCTGACCCAGACACGGTACTGCGACTGCACTCCTCGACCTCAAGATCCAAATGGACGAGGTGAATGACAAAGGCAAGTTAGCAATACTCCTTCTTCTCAACTTATTTACTGCCTTCAAAGTCGTCGAACACCAAATTCTCACTAAGGACCTCACCACAGCTGCAGCGTTCTCATTTGATGCTTCGAACTGGATCAACTCCTTCCTCTCCAATCGGACCTCCAGAGTTTTCTCCCCCCTCCGTATCAGCAGCCCAAATTCGACACTCTGTGGAGTCCCCCAAGGCTTGTGCATGTCTCCCACTCTATACAATATATTTACGAAGCTCCTATTCAATCGCCTGGACAAATTGGGTGTCGTCTTCACTAACTATGCAGATGACACTCATGTCCTCATCCCCCTCACTGGCTGTTATGACCAAGACTCAAAAGTACTAAATGACATCTACCTGGAAATCCAAGCATGGATGGCCAACAACAGCTTATGTCTCAACGACGATGTGACCGAGCTAATGATCGTAGGCACACAGGCTCGTCTGAATAAATTGAGCCCTAGCTGCTACTCCTTTAACATTGACGGCAACATGATCACCGTTTCCAAAGAGAGTAAAACTTTGGGAGTCTACCTTGACTTAACACTGTCCCTTAAGGGACAAATTAGTAGTGTGGCGCCCTCTACAGCTTACACGAATAAACTGATTTACAGCTGCAAATCGTACCTATCCACTAACAGTTGCCTCACGCTTGCCAGAGCCCTGGCATTATTTAAACTTGATTACTGTAACACACTATTCCTAGGTTCCTCTGAATACTACCTAAACAGAGAGTTGTTTTGGAGGACCTGGAGTCTGAGAGCAGCACTCAGCCTACCTAGATCCTGCCATATCTCCTCCACTAGAGACCACGCAAACTGGCTGCCCATCTGTGACAGAATCAAACCACGCACCCTATCTATCGCACAGAAATGCCTCACAAACTCAGCCCCCAAATACCTTTCTGATAAGATCTGCAAACACCAACCCACAAGCAACACCAGGTCAGCCCACTCGCATAGCCTCGTTATACCAAGATTCATCCTTTAAAACTGCTGGATCTGCCAGTTTCCCAGTCGCCAATCGTTGGAGCTCTCCACCCATTCCCCCTCAGACAAGAACCCTCCTTCCTCGCGTTTAAAGCCAAAATAAAAGAATGGTTGAGCAGCAAACCCTCTCTCCTAGAGGCTAATACTAACGCCTGTTGAACCGTATCTACCTGACCTATGTCTATTTAAGCTGTTGTACAACTGTTTTCTGTAACTATTTTTGTGCACTATTATGTATTGTAAATGTACACTGCCTTAACATGTATGTAACTCCAAGTCTTTCAAGCGCCCAGTTACCTTAGGGTTCGGTGCACGATACAAATAATTAATAAATACATCGTAAACAAACATTAAAATTGGGCATTTTTCCCCCAGTTTAAACCGGTGTATCCCGACACAAATTCATTTGTTCAAAAAGACAACGTTTGCGAGCCAAAACGCATCCTTGGCATACTCCCATTTGAATGGGAATTTTCTTGGTAACCCTGCCATCAGCCCTGCATCTTAATACAGCCTCATTCCCGGTGTATGAACTTTGGGTTGCCCCATTAAGGGCCGGGGAATGCTCAAACATTTTAGAGTAATCCATAGCGTTACAATCCGTACCTTATGAAAGTCTGTTTTTAGATCAACAAATGTGATTTATGAACTCATTTTCCTCAGGCATACTTATGTCACTCAATATCCTCAGTCTTAAACATTGATCAATGTTGCTAATATTTGCTGGAAGCCCACCTGTAGATAGTTTACAATTTTCCATCCAAGCCTTCAGGTGTACCAACAATGCCCTGGCGAAAACAGTCTTCCCCTGTGTCGAGCAGGGTTATTGGGCGGTAGTTCCCTGTGTCCTCTCTACCGCCCTTTTCTTGTATAGTGGGACAGTTTGGATCTGGTTCCACATTTGGGGAATAAGGGTTGCTGACAGGGAAGCATTTTTATCAATCCACATTACGCCAAACACGTCTCAGGCTGTCAGAGGGTAATAGATCTACATTAAATATAAAGGTTGATCTCCACTTTTTATGCAGAATCTTGGCTCACCCTGGATTCAAGGTAGTAGGCCTGGCGTACGGGTTTCTACTGTAAAGATTTTCTGCCGCCAGTGTGGGATTTTATCATGCAATGGAGAGGTGGTATTGATTTTCGAAACATTAACATTCCCTACACTCCCTTGAACTGTCACGGTTTATTACACGGCACACGCAAGCCAGGGAACTCCTTCCCCTACAATGAATGTGGCGCACAATAAAACGCTTTTTATTTTTTTAATATGCTACAGTTTTTATCTTTGAGTAGGCCTCCAACCCGTCTTGCAACCAACCTCCACAAACCCCCTATGTCACAATGGACTAGAACCAGGCCTGTGTATCAATAAGATATTTATTAATGTATTATTTTATGAAAAAGGAAAATCAACCAATTACAGCAGCGACCAATGTTGTGGCAACACAAAATGCAATAATCGCTATAAAACAACCAGATTAAGATATGCTACCAGTCAATTCCTTTTTTAATGGCAGAACAGAAAAAATAACTATTTACTACACAATGATAGCACTAGCGTTAAGCACTCCACCTGCAACATGCAACCCACCAAACATCAGTTGGACTTGATTCCTTTGAATGGAAGGCAGTGGCAGGGAGTAAGACTACAAAGGAACAATCATGTTTGGTGTGTTGCCCACAGAAACAAGATGAGGAGCCAGCAAAGCTGGGGAAAATGTGTTTTTGGAGCACCATTGGAAGAATGGGGTTTTTATTATTTCTCACAACTGCTAGGGGAAAGAGCTGGAAAAACAGGGAATTTGCTTGCTTATGTTTACAATGACAGGCAGAGCTTTTTAGGGAATACTAATCAGCACGCAAGGAGAAAATCACTTTTATTTTTTTTTAAAATATACAACACATGGGTAATGAAAGGGAATAAAAAATAAAAATAAAAATTGTTTGGACCATACAATAGGCAAAGGGGAACAGAAGCAGAACATCGTTTGTTGGGATATTAAGCTTAATTTCAAGGGAAAAGAAATTGCAAATGGAATTCGTTTTTCTGAGGATGCAAATGACAGGTAGGCTGTGGGAAAGGGGTTGGCTCCCAACAGGGAAATCGGTTTTGGTTCAGGATAGCAGATGCAGAGAGGAATGACGGTGGCAAATGGAAATTCATTTATCAGGGCACAATTTAAACACAGGGACACATTTGTTTCTCAGATCACCATGGAGTTAATTCTTTTGGGCAATGCTTTATACTATAACAATTAACAAAAACACTGTGACAAATATTGCTGGTTTCAAATTCCACCAATCCCAATGCTGTGAAATTCAATGGGGGAATGAATTGATTTACTTACAAAAATACTAAGGATTTACACAAATTAGAGGATTTTCAATGGGGATTTGCTAACATGCACAGGCCAACAAGAGATTCTTCTATGGGGAGATAACTGAACTACACTGGAATTGGGGGTTTCAATGGGGAATTATTGGATGCAAAGCTACAAGAAGGAAGGGCTTATGCAATTTAGGGCTGGGGTTATTTCCTGCTACATCCCATGACACTCTGGAAGGGTCGGGCAGGGGTCTGGTCACTCCACTCTCAAAGATGGTGAGTTTCAGCAGCCTTCTCTCTGTCCTCCTGTCCTCCTCCTTTCTGTCTCCCCGGGTTTTGTGTGTCCTGAGTCCTAGTACAGTCCCCCTTATATAGCAGAAAGGACATCACTAATTTTACAATCTAGGGGATGTACTCTGTCTAATCCTAGCGGCAGAGATTATTGCAGTTACCCTCCCTCCGCCCCCAGTCAGGATTGGTTTAGGGGTTCAGAAGCAACATCTGTCTTTTTCCATTTGTCACCATCATTTGTTCTTCTTTCAACTTTTTGGCAAAAACTAGTTATGTATTACAACTTCATAATTATACTAGCAACGGTCATACTAAACATCTAAGTCCCCATGATCAGCTACAACCGAATATATAAGCAGACTGCCAAATCCGTACGATGTAGCATGGCCATGTGTCACATTTTTGTTGTCATAAAATGTACAACAGTTATGAATATGTAAGTTATCAAGATTATTCGTAATTTCATTTTCCACCTTTTTTCCCAACTCACATTTGTAACGTGTTCAGGTCAGCTCGAAACCTAGTATATCTGGTCAGTACAGTTTCCAGTGTCACAGGTGTATGCATTTTATACCCCCCAAACTGCCTAGAAACTACATGAAAAATTGTGTAAAAATTGAATCAATCCACATTATGGTTGCTACACAAAATGCCTAAAATGAAAATAGCCTTTTAAATTAATTGTGGGTGTTCCTTTTCAGCAAATGAGATGGCTGCTTCATCCCCCCACAGCCGTCTGTTCCACTGGGTCAGCCTGTGACCAGAGATTCTTATGAGTCTCTTTGAAGTTAGTGGGTGCAACAAGGCTCGCACCTTTTTGTCATGCTTCAGCCAAAGATGACTTTCCCTTGAAGTCCCTACTTTAACTGCCTTCAGGGCCAGCCAGTCTGGTGAACAGTGGGCTTTAAGCACCTTCAGCAGCAGATTCTATTGCCGGGAGTCATTAGATGGAGATGTGACATCCAGGGCTGGACGTGGGGCTTTTCTTTGAAGTTTTGACATCAGCCAGAACATTTTTTTCCTGAAGTGTTTCTTCAAATGTCACTCGAGTTTTGTTGGTGAAACATAATCTATATTGCTTTGGTTACCCCATACATCATGTTTTGCTCTCCTGACATTTTTCTGTGAGCAGTGATATCTTTTTCCATTGTGTCTTTTTAAAGCCGTTTTTATTTGCAAACACGTGTGCCCATCGTTTTTTGCTTTTAATGTTTAAAAATCCGGTTTTCCATGTCACAGATTTCTTTGATTCCTCCTTCTTGGTTGAATTAAACTGCTGCTTGTCCATTGATGACAGCCCCTTTCCACATGGCTCTTTAAATGAAACGAAGAAAAAGCAAGGCCGTTTTTGTTGCAGTGTTTAAATGCCTGCCATTCATGTGAAAGGGACTTCCGTTTGGGGCCTTTAAGCACCCCACAGTACCCCAAATCAAACGAGATATTGAGACTCCATTATCTGTTCATGGTGCACATTCCTTACCTAGAACCATTATTGCCTTGACCCTGTTGCGCTTGGATTAGCCGGATGAGATTTATGGACTCCACAGCACCTGCTAAGAGTCTACAAACTTGGCTCTTCGGTTGTTTTGGACTACAAGTTCCATGAACCTCCGACAGTTTATTCAATGCTGAGTGATCATGGGCTTGCCCAAACATCTGGAGAGCTCCAGATTGCAAACACCTGTGCTAAATAGACTCCAGTGTCTGCAAAATGTAGCAACACACTTACTAGGAATTTGCAACAGACTACCATTGCTTCCCCTTACAACTACAAAGTTATCAACAATTGAGCTCTTCTGAAAACTTGTTAGTCCCTCAGATCACAGTGCCCACTCGGGCAGACAATCCATTTCCTACCTGACTTCTTCATTATGGAACAACTACCTGCTTGTCTCATTCAGAGTTGCATGTTATTCACTAAACAATTGACAACTTTGCTCTTCTGAACTACTACAGTCACTACAACCGCATTCCCCCAGTTTCAAGAGGCCACTTTGGCGAATATAGTGCTTTACAAATGACCGATTTAACACATGTTTTCCTGTAGTCAAGAGTTATGTTCTGCTGGTCATTAATAACCTGTAGTGGCCTACATCAGAGTTTGTAACCAATTGAGTGCTACTTTTTAGGGGTTGATAGTTAAATTGATAATATGAAGCATTGCCTGAACAATACCCATTACAGTTGGATAGGTACAGCAGCAGGTATCACTCTTTTTATTCAGATTGTATCCTTTGCCACTTCAGATAAAGTCCTTTGGTTCCTGGGAAAGAACAGAACAAATGTTTCTATGATCCCAGTTCAGGGCTTGGGTGTACAAGAATGTACCACACGTGTAATTTCTGTAACAAGCAGGGCTAGACAGCATAGGCACGAGTTTGGACATGAAAAGTCAGTGTAGACATTGGTCTTTATTCATTTATTTTTGGCCCCTTTATGGACTTTTTGCAAGTCGGTTTTTAAGCCAATTTAGCTAGCAATCCTGCAGTTTAAAAAATGTGTCCATATTGATGATGAATTGGGAAACAATAAGATGTCTTGAAGCATGCAGATTGCACAAATGAATAGATCAACTTGGAGGCTCTAGAACTCAAAAACTGCCGGCATCCTGTGGCGCAGGATCTGCAACTAGTTGGCACACATGATTAGATCTAATGCTCAATGGAAAAACACATTTGCTTTGGTTTTATTGATTCAGGTGCAGGGCTGCTGAAGTTGAACGGGGCCCTTTCTTCCTTGCAGCTGGAAAAATCTGCCTCCATATGCCAGCAAAGAAAATGCTGTTCTGTGTAGATAGAGGCTTGCAAAAGGTCGGGGTCGGAGGGTTTGTGGCGATGGGTATTAAACAGTAAATATGAGGCATGGGAAGAACTCTTGGACTATGAATGGCTTTGGGTTCTCACTTTGCAACAAGATTACAAGCCTTAATGATCATCCATGCAAAACATATGGCTTCCTCAGTGTATAGCTGCAGGCATAGAGTTTCAGCAGGTGGATGGATTGGTATACAGTGATTCTATCAAATACAAAACAACTAATACCAAAATAACTGATTCTGGAAAAAACTAAAAATGGGGTTGTGAGAGGGAATATTGGTTTTGGGGTGGGTAAAGTATTTTTAAAAAGGGGGGGCTTTGGAAGGAAGACCCCCCCCAACAATGAAAATGAAATTAGTTATTTTATAATTATTTTTAATTAATTTTTTAATTGGTTATTGTTTCATTAGTTGTAATTGCATGTAACCATATGGATTATTCGACAAAATTCTAGATAAAGCAAATTAGTGGGGTGTGGAATGCAGAATAATCAGGAAAGGAAAAACATGGCAACCAACTGAGAGCCCAAATCCTGAATGACCCCTGAAGCAAAGCTATTGTGCTGTTTTTGTTAGGCTCACATTGGGATCCCCCAAAACTATAACAATATTTTAGTGGAAAGGTTTGAAATGCCCTGATGCTGGCACTGCTCTGCCTTCCATACCCAAAAATTGTTACTTGAAGCAACCACAGACTTCAGCTGGGTGCGGGGGCACGATTATGGGATCAGTGGGGAAGATTCCGAGACATTTCATAGAACATGGTTCTTAAGATGATACATGCTGGGATCCAAGCAAGTCCACAATGGATGTCTGGGGAATCCTCAGTGTCAAGTGAGATTAAGGAAACAACTAGTGTTGCATGGCAGTGATTAGAATCTACCGATGGGGGTCAATGGGATTAACATGTGTGGGGGTGGGAGGTCACCATTGGCAGATGAATCGAGAATCTGAGAAACATCCTTTGTGGAATCCTCACTTTGGGGGTGGGGCGATGACTAATACACTGAACTTCCACATGTGTAATCATGCCCCTTGTGCCACCAGCTCTTTTTCTAGTGACTTAGTTGTAGAGGTCTCCTAGAATCTATGGAATGGAGTAGCACAAGGCCCTATAACAATGCTACCCGTGCTCACTTGGAAGAACTTGAGTGCCATGTTGCAGGAACCAAGGAACCAGGAGACGGTAGATCATGAGAAAAGCGTTTTAACTTGAGAGATGCTTACCCCCGTTGATGCACCTTGTGATGTTCCATGCCAGATCATACTCCTCCAGTGCCACTGTGCATCGTGAAAGCCTGGAACAGCCAAGGTCGCAGTCTACATGGAATTGGGGGTGGCTAGATCCCTACCAGTGCAGCAGGACAGGATTACCACTGAGTGCCAGCCTTACCTCAAGCCACTACCCTCAAAGCTGATGGGCCCGAGACCAGCCAGTGTGGGCCACTTGTGTGGGCCATTTGGTTTAAACTGCTGTGCTGCTGGCAGTTTTGACATGCTTGCTGCTGCTAAACCTAAACAGTATATCAACCTTATTTTCCAGAAAGGTCTGGGGGAGCGTTAGTACAGCTTTGTTATAAAGTACTTGGCAGTGTCGCTCAAAAGTGGCACATTTTTGAAACTGACAGAATTTACAAGTCAAATTGAGTGCAAATGTATTGAAAACCCAACCTTTATGTAAAATCTGCAAAAAAGCCTTTACGACTGACTCGGTAAATCAAACACTCCACAGGTCCCCACTCAATTTGAAAGTTGTTACGCGATTGTTTGACACAACTTCGAAGACGAATTGAGTCGAAATACACCCGAAACAAAAGCAATTCTTACAAATCTGCATTTTTACTTATGTGCGGTTATTGTTCACGAGAAGCGGTGCTGCAGGCTCTTCGTCATTAGTAATTTTCATGCACACGAGGAGATAACAGGCTTTTTATTGGACGTTGCCCTCGAGGAAGAAGCTTTTGGAGATATGAAGCTTTGCAGAAAGAAATATTTTCAGAAGTAGCCCAATAAAGTGAGTCATAAAAAGGTCGATTTTTATTCTGTCATTTCTATAACGCCAGGCACCATTGGGTAGATTACTTAGTAACCCTGTGAATATCTCGCGAGAAGCCCAGCTGCCTGGGGAATTAAATACGCAGTGATCTTCTCACTAGTAATGTCCTGTTTAATGGCCACGTTAAACTCGCTGATGTTACACGCATACACATTTATTTAATTTTATAGCTACTACATCTGAAAGAGTTGCAATGGAACCTAGGTACAGGCACCATGAACATTTTGTAAAATGTAATATTGATCTTCTGGGGTCTATTGGACTTTTTGTTTCCTTAATTAACAGATTGAAGCAGGGGCGTTGCTGGGGGGGCTAAGGGGGCTATAGCCCCTGATCTTTTGGTTGTAGCCACGGATAGAATCTCAGCAGCTACAGCCAAAAGACTAGCTAGCCCCCAGTCCCAACAGTTCCGACATCAGCTTAGCCCCGGGTCTTTTCCAGACCTAGCAACTCCCCTGGATTGAAGGACTTGCACCACCACTTTTCCCCCGGAAACCTCCCCAAAAAAGTAGCAGCAAAATTCCCCATTTCAAGCCTTGTGTGAAAATCTATGACCATGAAATAATGATTGCGTGCAGTGAGCAGCCCTAAATCCTCAAACCGGACCTGGAAGCTTTTCTGCTTTGTTCAATGGCAAATCTGCCTACTTCACACACACTCACTCACACACACTCTAGTTTATTCACACAACTGGGTTTTCTGTTCCCCAAAATATTTATTGAAAGGGCCCAATCTTGCAATCCTAATTACTATTACTTGATATAAATACACACTCCCCCTCCCCCTATCCTTTCGAGTATGTGGGGGAGGAGAGGCCACAGGTAGTGTCATGAATGGAGTGAGCACTGTATGGATCCAGGACTTGGAAATATCTCTCAACTCAGGAACAATGTAAACACCAAGCACTCTTGAGTTAGTTTGGTATTATATTTGGTTTTTTGGGGGGGTTTATGAAGTGGTTAAGTATGCTAGTTAAATAGAGTTCGAGGTGCGGGGGAGAAGACTGTAGCCTTGGCATCCAGGCTGCAAAATGAAAGGTACCAAACAAAAGAAGTTCCCAAGTAGGGAACTCCCGTCCCCTGCACACTTTCTATTGCTTTAAATGATAGCCAAAAACTTTGGAGAACACAAAACACAAAAATTCAGAACACCCTCTTGGCTTGTTAACATTCCAATGCAATTTTATACACTTCAAGTATGTAAAAATAGAAAAAATTCAAAACCATAGTAATTCCAATGACCATTAAGTAGTATGTAAAGTATCATAATTTAATGTGCACAGAGCCCAACGCGTTTCAAGTGGGACTTCATCAGGGGCAAGTATTTTCAATATAATTCTACAAAGAAGGTAACGAAATAAATGTGATGAATACCGTGTACATCATACAAGTTAAGGTTAAACAAAATTTAAACAAAGTAAATAACATTTGTAATTTGCATCAGATAGCATTTTAGGTGCCACATATTGCCTACATCTCTAAAAAGTTAAACAAAAACATGAAATGACCTTTCTATTCAGGATGTTAACCAAGAATAAAAACTAAACCAATTGTTTGTCTAACCTGGGGGATTCTTCTGTAGACCAATGGTCTATTGATAATTAGAATTCCTGGTATCTCTGTTGTGCACCTTTAGATAATTTGTATAGTATTTCTAACGTGACTAAGGAACTCGCTACTGTATTTGGTAGGTTTGGGTACTAATAATCTGAAAAGGAAATGGTTGCTTAGTCTATGCGGATAATATTTAGGGGAAATAGTGTGACACCTATTATGGTTAAATAAACCCTTCTAAACAGATCTATTAGTGTAAAAATACCATATGTGCTGAACTTGAAAAGTGTCTTTTTTTGAGGTACCGTTGCTATGGCAGTGTTTAATTTCAGATTGGAAGCTGTACTGAGGTCCCATAGCCAGACGATTGTGGGCTGTCTAAAATAACTGAAAAAATGTGTTTTTTAGCTCGAAAAAGAATGGCCGGGGGTTTTAAAGCATTAAGAAGAAAGAACATGGCTGACCTTAGAATCATTTTGCTTATGGACCGTTGACGGCCACAAATGTATTAGCTGGCTTGGGGTCCTTTGAACCACTCAACACAGGAGAATCTGAAAGAGCAGAAAAACTGCTTAGTCTAAAAATAGGTGGTATTAGTATGCATTATTAGAAATAGTCAAATGCGCTCTTACCAGCAAAGGCGCCAATTTGTGTCTGCGTGAAGGTCCCAACTGACTGGACAAATGGTCCTGTTGAGTTATGTGCGTGACGGTGGTCTGAATGTCAACCAACGATCTTGATTAAAAAGAAATGGGATTGCTTGGTTTAAAGAGGTAAAGTCCTGAACTAGGTAGAGTAGACTTACTTGGAGAAGATGGTGAAGGTAAATTCAGTAGTGCTCCAACAGAGTAGGATTCCAGTAGCAGCTGAAATGGTACTACATAGTATCTGCCATATTTGTATGTCTTGCTGCTAATGATGCCATCTTGCGCATGCATGTGTGGCGTCACCACGGTGTAGATGGTTAAAGCGGTTTTATTCCTAGTATTTAGAAATGGGGTATGTAATATAAAGGAATACATAACAAAGGGTGTGTTCTAATTACTCTTCACAATTGAACTTTTTCTGGGGAACCGTGCTATGTCATCCGGTTTTTCCATACGATCCGTGTGACATCACGCGGAAATTCATGTGATGTCAGAAGTGTAAAAACACCACATGGTCATAGTGAGTGTCATGGGTAAACGGGGGGGGGGGGGGGGAAGAGAGAACCAAACCTCCATCTTTAAAAAAAAAAGCGTCCAGTGGGAATAAAGAGGACTTCTGTGTGTGTGTGTGTAAAAAAAAAAAATAAAATAATAATAATAATAATAATAAATAAATTAAAAAAAAATAAAAAAAAAAATGGACATGGATAAGGGTGTGAAGTTAGGATGTACTAGGCTCAGTATGTTCCAAAAAAAACTTTGAATGGCGAGATTGTGATTAAGTGTAATATGTGGAATTGGGCCAATGCGCCCTTTGCGGTGTGTTCCACGTGTGTGGAGTATAATCTAACTGCTCCTCTAAATGTAGTTGTAGTAACTGTATTTGTCACAATGAACACCTACCTTTTTGAGGGTAGCGGATCTATATCGCCACCATTTTTGATTTTAGTTTAATTCAAAGTGCTTAAACTTTGGTAGGTACAGAGGTGTGGTTGTGAAATACCGCTAGGTGGGTTTTTCTATCCGTTGATGATGGCGTCAGATGACCAATTAAGTTAACTCTCATATTGTTAAAAATAAGAGGTGAAGCCTCATTTTTATTTCATTTTTATGCTGTGTTCTTAGAATGTGAGTGTGTTGCTAAACCACTTCTGTTTTTAATGTAAATGGATAGTCTGTTACAAATGGACACGGTATGACAGAATACCGAATTTTGGAGCTAACACACATGTAAGTTCCCTTCAGGTCGTATTATTACCAGAGCAAAAAAAGGCTAAGGTTCACCTAATGGATATAAAACGATATCTAAAATATGTATACTGTACATGCAGCAAATATTATGTAGGATATGCATCTGTTGGTCTACGGTAAATGTTGGTATTGAAGTTGGTTCGTATGTGCTAAATGGTAACGTTCAATAAATTGACAGATAGTTTCCCAATTTCTATGGTAAAAGATATTCTTTCATTGCAAATATTGAGATAATTCCAGAATTGCAAAAGTTCCTCCTTTTCCGGTCCAGATACCAAAAATATCATCGATGTGCCTTTTCCAGTACTTTATTGTATTACTCCTTGGTTGATGTTCAAGAACATGTGTACATTCAAAAAAGTACATAAAAATGTTTGCGTATGATGGGACAACTGAAGAGCCCATCGAGGGGCCCGATATTTGAAGATAGTATTGTCTGTTAAAACAGAAGTAGTTATTGTAAAGTATGATATTCATAAGTTGGATGGCAAACACTTTGTGGACACTGGTGTCTTCATGTCATAGCAGAAACCATTCTGGTGCCTCTAAGCCTTAATTGTGGGGGTGGATGTGTAAAGGCTACTAACATCCATTGTAAATAGTAGCAGATTGGGATCATCCAGAGTGAGTGTCGCTAAACTTTGTAAAAAGTGTATTTTATCTTTCAGGTATGTTGGAGTAACTTGTACTAGTGGTTGTGAAGCAGTGTCTAGGTGTATGGCTCATGGTTGGAAGATACTTCCCTTTCCAGCTACAATCGGTCTAAATGGTGGGTCTGTGCTGTTTTTGTACATCTTTGGTAGTCTGTAAAAAACCGTTGTCACTGGGCATTTTTTGATTAGAAAATCATGTTTTTTCTGTGATCCAGTCAATCTCAGACGCTTTCTCTACAGTTTCTTTAATCTTGTCTTTCATAGCCATTATGGGATCATTGTCAAGGTTTAAATGTGTCCTGGAGTCTGTTAGGAATTTCATACAGCCATTAATGTAAAGAGAGGTATCCATCAGGACTAGAGCTCCCCCTTTGTCTGCCTGTTTTATGGTTAGTGTGCGATGATCCGCCAGGTCTTTGACGCCTTAAATATGAAACACCAATAGAAGAAACATCAGAAAACACCAGTTGAAGTTCATCAAAGTTCTTTTGTGGTTTTAAATTTGAACAGATTGATCAAGGGATTGTTAATCTGTAGTTGGAATCCACTTTTATTCTTCATCTCTAGGTATTCTGAGATCTCAGGTTTGTAATTAGTGTCTTCTAGGTTTGCCAAAGGACTTTCAGCTACATCTTTCTGATAAGCTTGAAGAGGTTGACTTCTTCTTGAAACAGGCTGGTGTTAGTCGGGATAAACGAAGTAACGAGATTTAGAGTATGCAATTGGGTTTTCGTTGGGAGCCTTGATGTTCAATATAATTGGTTGTTTTATTTGTTTTCCTGCCACCGTTTTCTTTTCACCTCTTCTGGTCGGCTTTCTCCTAAAAAAAAAAAAAAAAAAAAAAAAAAAAAGGTGGTTGTAAGGTTGCTCCTCCCGTGGAGGTGTTCGGTTGTTCAGTCACAGCGTCACCTAAAACCTAAAGGTGGTATCACGGGAATGTTAGTAACAATTGATGTATGCTCTTCTATCTCTCCACTGGTAATGTCACTACTATCTGTGTTAGCTGTTGGTGGTTGTCTTGTAGGTCTGGTAGGCGCTGGTCTGTTTCAATAAAATTGTTGCCAGGTATAAACTATATCCCGTGCATAGTCCAGGGAATCCCTACGAAATGTGTGGACCTTCTGTTGTTCAATATCTTTTTTGTAACTGTCCAATTTTCTGTTGGTGTCCTCTAAAATGGTTTTTAGTTCAGCTCCTGTTTTTAGTTTAGAGCGTTGCAATGTAACTTCCTCTATTTCCAGATTGATGCTGGATAATGATTTAGTTCCTCTATAGTTAAGTGTCAGGTCAAGTGAACATTAGTTCAGAATCTGATCCCATCGTTTCACAAAGCTCTCAACTCGCCCGCTTTTGGCGGGTGTCTCCCACCTTGCAAGCAGCGGATTCACCCGCCAAGTCCCTCATACGCCCAGTCACTTCTATGGGCTTTCACCCGCCAAAAAGAAAATGTGGGGTTTTTCACCCACCAAGGTGACACAAAGGTTGGGAGCTATGCTTGGCCGCCGGATCCAACAAAAACCGATTGAACACATCAGAGAGGAAAGAAACTGTGAACCAAAGTACTGTGTATCCTTGCACAAATCGAAAACCCACACAGTAATAGTTTGGCCAAGTTGGCTTTGCAAACAGGTAGAAATACATATCCACCGTAGTATGATTTTTTTTTCTTCCATCCTTGCGTATGCTTCTGGAGTTGTGATTTGCAAAGGTGAACGTCTTGTCTGCTCTTTGGTTAAAATTGGTGGCTTCTCCTGTCAATTTAAAGGAGTCACAGATACCTGTGCCTTGGTAGAACAGTATTTTGTTTTGTATGGTGGGCCGGTTTTTGTGCCAAAACACTTTGTCACTTGTGATTGTGTCAGTTGTATTGCTGTTTAGTCGTGGCAACAAATGCACTGAGGCTATCCTATGGCAGCCAGAACATATTGACTTTGACATATTTTGTAGGGGTCTTTTACCATTTGGTAAGGATTTAACTTTGGTGCTGGTTATCTTTGAAGGAGCAAAAGAGGTGTTAAACATGTCCCCATTATCCATCTCCAACACTGTGAAGGATATCAACCAAGGGTCAAACCCCCTGTCCCCTTTCACTCCTTTCTATAACGGATTGCTGCAGGGTGTATACTGTGTCCATCGATTTCCCAATGAATTACTACTTATGGACTGTCCTACTTATGGACTGTCAGGTGAGGAAAGACATCAACGGGGCAGATGCCGATGCTTTCTTTGTACATCAGCTAAAGCTGGGCTGTGAGCACAGTCCTATAGATCATGTCTGAAAAATGTGGGCTGAGTTCTTCTGCCTTTGGGCTGTTCCAGCTATTAACTCCGCAGAAATGATTGTATTGTGGTATTTATTGTGCATGGACCTAGCTGTTGAAAGCAATGGCCACGCTTTACAGAGGTATACAACAGTGCAGATGCATAATGGACCAGAAAGAGCATAGATTTACCACATGTAACTGTCATTTTCACGTGGTGCAGTGGTGTGTGCAACCTGTAGGTGATGGGCTCAAAGGTCAGTGAGATTGCAATAGATGCTTGGCCCTCTGAGATGAGATCCAAGTAATAGCTGGTTGCCAATATACCATTTAATTATCACATTTGACCAGCGTAATAACCGGTGTTAGAATTAATCAACCCAATAATAATAATTTGGCGTCCTCGAAGGACAAAACTTTGAGATGAACTGGGGGGCAGGGTCGTAGCCAGGATTGTCATGCCGGTGAGGCCTAAAACTGATCTAGTTGGGCCCGCCACAAGGACATTGACATCTGTAAATGCCCACACAGTGCTGCTGAGTGGGCATTTACAGATTTTGGGACGTCATTGCCTGCTCAGGCCTTACCTTGTTTACGCCTCTGCTGTGGGTTTGTGAAACAATGCGCTTATTCCTGTCTGAACGATGTAGATTTAATCCTATGGTGGGAGTCGCCAAAGGATTCCTTTGCTTTTCCAACAAGAATTTACAGGACCTGCTCCCCTCCACCCCCTCATAGCTGTCTCTATGGGAGGAGAAAGATTTGCTGTCTAAGGTGCTTACCTTAGGAACTCTCCCCCAACCTCTTCAGGATTCTTCTATCAATCTGTACGCCACTCTGAGCACCTGGTCTTCACTAATCTTATGTTTGCCTCTTCCCCTGGTGTCATCGTGTCTGGTGTCTTCAGGCTTCATATAATGCCCTTTTTCCAAAGACCCTGACTTTTTATTCTCCTTCCTCGTGAGAGGTTGCACAAAAACATTGTGAGAGGTTGCACAAAAACATCTAAAAATGTAGCTTTTATATTCAGTGCAAGTCCTCTTAAGGAATGGAAGTGAAAAGTGAAAACACTTCAGAAAGCGATGTGTTTTCCACACTATGAAAATCAAATCGAGCCTATTGCATGTGAGGGATGTTTATTTCTCATTGTTAACGCATATACCTTTAGGCCTATAACGGACTGGGGAAAGAAGTTAATTAAAAAATTGTCCACACCACGGGCAGGCTTCCTCCCCTCTAGGAGATTTGAATACTTTAAAATTGCTGAGTAACATTCATTTGAAGTGTTAGTCATGCATGTAGAACTGGTATTTTTACTTCTATTTATGATCAACCAAATTTGAAAATAAATGTCAATCACCACTTGGGAAGTTCCTTGTTGCTAATGGCAAATGATTCCTCAGTAAGAATAATCTTGTAGGTCCAACTCTGCATACCAATCGGAAGGTTAGGAATAAAACTCTTCACGAAACTAAACTATCTCCATTAACAAATGCAATGGCTGTAATCGGAAAATGGTCAGTTTGTGTTGTTGTCTTGCATGATGGTCTAGGAGTTTGTCGCTGAGATTTTGTATCTTAGTGTTGTTTATTTCATAACAAAGCATTTTCAGTTATCTCTGTATCATAAATAATTGGCGAGGACAGAGGATATAGTTGGAAGATATGT
The DNA here is from genome assembly GCF_040938575.1 of Ambystoma mexicanum. Taxonomy (NCBI): domain Eukaryota; kingdom Metazoa; phylum Chordata; class Amphibia; order Caudata; family Ambystomatidae; genus Ambystoma; species Ambystoma mexicanum. The sequence continues at coordinate 293,000,267 of NC_090922.1, forward strand.
TTAATCATAAGTGACCAAAAAAACTCAAGAGACAAAGGGTGAAGTAATGGTTGGAGGGATCACACCCCAGATAAAGTACAAAAACCATAACAAGATCCCAACAATTCTGCACTGTTAGTACCTCTTAAACCTACTTCCTTCTGAGGTATCAGATCAACAGTTAAACAAATTATTCTGATGATTCGGCCACCATAACTCAGGCAGTGGTTTGTAGCAATGAATGCTAATCTGTCTCCAATCCAAGATAATAGAATCACAATTTTAATAAGTAAGATGACAATTTATTGTTCAAATACAAAACCTAAAAATGCAGGTAAAATACATTTAGTAATTCATTCTAAGTAACTAAACTGACTAGTGCTCTTTACCAAATAATATATATATAAAAGATTTCTAACGGGTTGAACTTGTGGTGAAACCCAATTAATCCCCCACTACGTTAATAGCGAAATAAGCAAGTACTTCACAATATTATTAAGCACTTTACTGAAAAGAACGATTTGTAAAATGGTAACCCATTTACAGGCCACACAATGATACAAAATGGATACCAGTTGTTAGTATAATATTCACAAATATACCCAACATGTTTCGTTCTTGAACATATTCATGTATCGATGAAATCTTTTTTTCAGGGGCAACAAAAGATTCTAATAAGGTCAGGATTCTCAACTCTGGACTTTCTTAAGCCAGATGGTCCTATTCATCAGTACAGAAGACAGATTCCATGATGCTTAGAAGGTACATTACCTAAAGAACAAAGTGCAAACCGCTTCAATTAGTACTGTTATTTAACTTAAGTACTCAACTAGAAGGGTACTCCCAGCACTCACTTAAATAAATCGTGTTGCGGCGAGATCAGGAAGCCTTATAATTAGGCTTAGGCCTGTATAAACTATCAAAAGCAAAGGTATAGTGAGAGAACCATTAACTCCCCATTACCATGACAAACATTACTAAACTTTTAAACATTAGTTTTTCATTCTTCATAAAAACACCACATCGATTTAATTTCACAGGACAAAAAAACCAAATACATTGAGCTCAAGCAAGCCTAAATCAAGTACAAGCATCCATAGTAACCCCTACGCTCTAAAAGCTAGTGGGAAGTATACACGTATTACTGTATCTTTCAACGCTTGTACTTCTGTATCAAACAGTTTAGCATAGTAACACTAGTTATTCAAAATCGGGATCCATGATGACACAAAGCAGCGTGACAAAAAAAAATCAGACTTGCACAATAGTGGAATCAAGATTTCCGACAGCGTTAAGTCTTCATTTATTGTGCATGCATCATTTACTTGCAGCGGTATGACTGGGCGTCATTGCAGCCAGCGCTAAAAGTAAGACGACAAAATCACTTTCAACCACCTATGCAATAGATCTACAAGATGCGTATAACGCACAAGCTCTAAGGGTATGCTTATGTGATGTTCAAAACTCTGCTTGCACAACCGCAGTAGCTTTGTTCAATGCGGTTAAGTTATTAGTTTGACTTGCGTGCTGGAGTTGGCAACATTAACAAGGCTGAAACCAAACACAACGCGTGTTAATACATTAAAACGACCCCGCCGAACACTCCAGCCATAGCTACAAACATGCCTGCCCACTACTTGCAGAGTACTTACTTTAATGTTAGTTTAACACGTCCCGTCATATGAGGATCACGCATAAGCGATCTCCAATGTGCTATATATTATGACTTGAGCAGTCTGTATTGGAACGCTACAATCATAGAGAGAGGCTTATTCAACACGCATGGAGGCAGTGGAAAGACTCTATGGTTACACTTAGTAATAGCGTTAGCCATTTTAAAGCGGATAATCCATGGTATAAATTTGTGTCTGGTCCAATGCGAGCACGCAAACAAAACTACAGCACATGAACAACAATGTATTTTGTTTTCACACAATTGAAAGTCTTTCTATGTTCTTACCATTTGCAACTACATTAAAACCAGTAAATATATTCATTGTAGATAAATACTACTAAGGTTCAGTGTATCCAGAAGAAACGCTCTGCAAAGGTGTCAGTTATGCCAATCAATCATTTAATTTAGACCATTTCCTACACTACTGCACAGGAAAAAAAGGTGTTGTTCCTTCCGAGTCTTTTTTTAAATTGTTTTATAGTGTAACACATTCCCACTGGGTTGGATTTGTAGTAACACTGTCCACCTTAGAGTATCACAGTTGTGACCCACTGTGACAATATGTCCAAGTGTGCTGGCAGTTCTGCTTTTCTGATACGGCTTTTGTGTTCTGTGATGCGTAATTTAATTTTCCTCTCTGCTTTACCTATATACCCAAACCCGCAGGGGCACCATATGGCATAAATAACCATATTGGAATTGCAATTTGTTAATTGTTTCTGAGTCCATGGTTTCAGAAACCCAATATCTACTTTTTTTGTTCTTCTAGTTGAGCTGCAACAACTACATGTACCGCAAGGTGTGTGACCTGTAGGTTTAACCATGCTCCAAGTTTCAGTAATGCTCAACTGTTTTATAGGTGGTTTAGATATCGGTTCGTGTCATTAAATCTTTGAAATTATAACACTGTTTGAAAGCACACAATGGGCGTCTCAAGGGGCACTTATTACCATCCAGAATTTGCCCATTTCTTTAACAATGTTATTAATCTTATTCGATAGTTGATTGAAAGTGCTTACAAAAAACATGTTCTCATTGTCTGTAGGTTTGTTCTTATATTCAAGTAGTGCCTCACGATTATTATAGGAAGCTCTCTTGCAAGCCTTTTTCACTACCGATTTCGGATAACCTTGTGTATAATTTAGTACACAGTAAAGACGATTCATATTCAAATATTTTCTTATTGAACTGTTCCATCTAAATCCTAAAAACTGCCCTATACGAAGGTTCTCTCTTATGTGATGTGTATGGCAACTGCTAAACATTAAGAGTTCCTATCGGTTGCTTTATGAAAAGGTTTAATTTTCAATGTCTTATTGCTCCCATCAGTCTAGATAGTAATATCCTAAAAATTCATTTCAGACGAGCTCTGGGTTGATGTAAATTTCAAGAATTGGATTTCAACCAAACCATGAAATTATCGAACGTTGTGACATCACCATTCCAAACCATCAGAATATCCTCAATATAGCGCTTCCACAACTCGATATTTGAAATATTGAATATCTTCAGTGACGAAAATCCCTTTTTGTCAAAGGACTCCACATACAGGTTAGCAAATGAGGGAGCCACTGACGAGCCCATCGCTGTCCCATGTATCTGGTGGCACATCTAGTTGTTAAAAGAAAGATTATTCTCTGTCGGCACCATCTCGGTACACCATAAGATAAAGCTACTGGGGGTAATACCCCCTCTCCTTTTCGATAGTAGTACTTCTATCATTGGTAAGGTTTCTGCTTGTGGGATACACGCATAAAGTGACACAATATCCATGCTCACTAACAGTTGGGTTTTCGGATTAAAAGTGTAGTCTTCAATTACATTGACAATATTAGTAGTGTCTTGTACGAATGATTCCATTCCAAGGACAAATGGTTTAAAATGTTTGTCTGCAAACTTGGAAAGGGGTTCCAAAATAGACCCTGAACCAGACACTATCGGTCGCCCCTGAGGTGGTGCGGGGGGGAGGGGCTGATCATGGATTTGTTTTTTAGGTGAAAATATAACATTTTGGAATACTTGGAGTCTCTGTGTCTAAAAACTCTTGTTCCTACTAATCAATCCCCGGGCCGAAGCTTTATCGTGGGGCGTAATACCAATCTTCCCTCAATATGTCCTGTTCTAAAAAACATTTTTGTTGCTGTTGTGGTGCACTCTGTCTACCACGATTAGGCCTATTTGAATTCCTCCGGTTGCCAGAAGAACCTCTTCCTCTCTTTTGGAAATGACCTTGGTTCCTCATATCCTGTTAACCTCCTGTGATAGATGTATTTTCATCTCCAGAGCTTGCGGAACTATAGGATGTATTACCAAAACATACTCTTCTTTGTTGTGGTTATTGTCCTGATTGATTCGCAAAAAAGGGTTAATAATCGTCTTGGGTATATTTGATCGCTTTATCGTGTGAAAGTTAGATAAATCCTTTTCATATGTTTTAATGTGTTCCTGTGTAGAGAAATCTTTAAATTCTGCTATTTCCTTGAGTATTTCGTCCAATCTTTTTTTTTAAATGTCCAAGGGAATTTGTTTCTACTTCGCAGTATCTATCACCAGTATTACCTAGTCATGGCCACACTTGTTTGCTATTTAGCTCCACTGAATGATAACCTTCTTATCTAAAAACAATCTCGTTTCATTTCGAACAATTATACCTTGTGGTAATGTCCCACTCCTAAGATACTCTATCATGAAAGAGCCATGTAATTCTGTTCGTATGAGTCGTTTATTCACTTGAAGTAGTTCATCCAATCATAAGAAACCACAGTCCTGGCTGTACACTGCTCCCGGAAATAGCAGTTCTAACAATTCTCCCGTATCGTTTGCAAACTCTGGCAGCTATCGAATGCTACAGAAGTTTAAATCACAACACCTTTGCCCCATAACAAGCAAAACAACAAGGAAAGAAACAAACCAAGGAAAGGAAGGTGTACCTACCAGAGGGGACAGGACAGAATAGTGGGTGAATGGTGAAAGAGGAAAGCATGACGAAGGAACATCGTTGAAGTGGGAAGGCGGGGTCAAGGTATCAACAGGACTAAACAGGAGGGATGAGGATGGGTCAGTAATAAACAAAATCATCTCCAATTAGGAGTGATCCTCCTTCCTCTGGTAGATGCTTCCATGAAAGGGGCACCAAAGTTAGAGCCACTTGAAGCAGTCTCATCGGATAATGGGTCCCGATCTGACAACAGGTCTCCACTTGGAACATCTCTCACATTGGAGGAGCAGTGAACAAGGTCAACAAAAGACCACTTAGTTCCATCATCCAGCAGTCTCTTCTTCTCAACACTTTCAACTCTCTGTGAGCTCCCATATTTGGGCAACCTTTAAGCACCTTCCTAGGGTTTTTTACTCTGACCAGTTTCCCTTCATTAAACACAACACCACGGGTATCTCTGGTGCGATCGTAATGCTCTTTACATTTTCTGCTTCTCTCACTTTCTTCAGCACCTCCTCCATATTCACAACTGTAACGTTCATTGTTGACAGCCGTCTCATTCGATTGGCATTCAATGATTCCTTGGTGGAGTTTCTCCATGGGAATGCATTCGCAAGACCCAGCTGTGTCGTAGCCTTCATGAACCCATTTCTACGTTTGCTAAACCATTCGGCATGGGGTGATACAGTGAGGTGCCCTTATTCTGAATCCCTCTATCCAAGAATATCTGCATCTCTTCAGCAAAGAATTGTGCTCCAGTGTCAGTAATTATCTCCTCCGGATCTCCCTCTCTACTAAGAATGACCTCCAGGAACTACACAATTTCTGAGACATCAAAGAATCCTTCACAACCCCCCATTCCAACCACTTGGATGGGTAATCCATTAGTACAAAAATGTAAATCTTTTGTAGGCCTCCGAGGTTTCAAAAGGGCCTGCGATGTCAATCGCCAGTTTCCTCCAAACACAATATGGGACCTGTATAGGTTGTAACGACGTTACATTATGCATCTTGGACTTGTCACTGACGGCACAGGCATGACGACCTTTTACTAGTTCTTCCATGTCGCTCAACATCCTTGGCCACCAGTACATCTTTCTCAAGCGTCTCTTGGTGAGGCACCTTCCCAAGTGTCCTTCATGACCAATACCCAGGATCTTCTCTCTCAAGCCCATCAGTGGAATTATGTGATCACCTCTCATCATACACGCGTACTCCACATTCTCATCTTGTACCTGGGTGTATTTTGGAAAGACAGCTTGGTGTAATAATCCTGGCTCCGTGTCTTCAGCCGAGGCTCTGACCAATCATCTTTAGCAAACCCTGGCTGAATCTGTGCAATAAGGTAGTCACCTTTGTCTTCACTATCACATGGCTCCCCCTCATTAGCCCATGGAAGTCTAGAGAAAGTCTATCACATTCCCTACACATAGGGTGTACACCATCTGGGCATTCTATTCCATAATGTCTTCTGTCTGATCATCCACCTACGTATCCTCAGGGAGGCCAAGGCGAGATTTGGAATTCAAAATGTACATCGGTGGGCGGGGGGGGTTGTTGTGGTCATTCCCCACAGTAACAGGCAGGCTCCAAATAAGTGTTCTGAAGTGCTCTGAAATCCATCTTACTTCTCAGGCCCCCTTTTCAATAGTCGAGTAATTTAAATCTGCATCCTTCAATACACTAGAGGTGAATGCAAGCGTTACCACTGCACCTTCTTGAATCTGTTGCAGTACTCTGACTAGGCCTACATTGCTATATAATGCCACTGAATGAGGGATTTGGTCGAGCTTTTCGGCCGAGCAAACTTTTTTTATGGCCGTAATTCTCCCAATTGGTAATTTAGTTTCGGTCTTTTTGGGTAAACCTTTCCAACTCACCTTGACACTGTTCTGATCAAATGACTTTGCATATTTCTTCATCAAACCGCTCGTGTAGTGTCTTTGGAATGCGGAACAATATCAATATCATTTCAACTAGTTCCTTCTTGGGTTTAATCCCTTCACAATTTATCACATGCCCCAAATGTTACTTCACTCACTTTAAACCTGAACCTGTCAATCTTCAAGGAAAACCCTTTTTCTTGAATAACCTGTAAAGCACCCTGGAGCTTGCATCATGGTCTTCCTCCATCATGGATGCTATAAGAATGTAATCTTGAAAATAATAAACCCTCGTTATCCCACCAAATAGTTGGTAGATGAGTAACTCAAAGACCGCAGCCACGGAAGCGAATTCGAAGGGCATGCATTTGGATCTTAGGGCTCCTAGCGGTGAGACAAATGATGTCAGGTGTCGCAAATCATCGTCAAGAGCAACCTGGTGGTAGGCTGAAGATGGGTCTAAAGTAAGTATTTTGCAGGCTTCATTGATGTTGGGCAGTGGATGCCATTCGGCCCAGAGGTTGGAATTTAGATCTGAGGTCTACACATCCTTATGGAGTTGTCACTATTTCTCACAATTACTATTCGAGCTAGCCACGCTGCCTCAATAGGTTCAATGATGTTGTATTCACACAACTTGCCTAGCTCCTTTTCGAAAGCATCTCGTGATGTTCCTCACCTTATATATTACTGGCTTTTCTCCTCTCTTCAGAACAATACAATGCTTGAATCCTTTAAGCATTCCTATCTAGTCATTGAACTCAAGGGCAAATATCTTTACAAGGCCCTCCTTGGACAAGAAATCATAAATTGTGATGGATAAAATGGGTTTCTCTTCACCAGGGTGTATCTTGCTCTGTAGAGCAGCCTGCTCTTCCCATCCTACTACTGCTGATCTGTTCTCTGCCTCATAAAATGTACAGAAAACATCTTTCCCTGAACTTGAGTTTCACCCATGTATATCCAAGAATCCTGATGGGGCTCTTGCCATACTCTGTGGTCGTTATGTGGGATGGTCTAAACTCGTGCAACTGTCCTTTTAATTTATGTGCAAACACTGTGGTATCTACTATTCTGTACGGTGAACCAGTAACCACCTACATCCAACGAATTTCATGTATTTCCATGCGCACCCGCGGCCCTCTTACCTGTAGAGCAGACAGTAAGAAAGCGGACATGGTCGACATTGGAGATCATAAGGAGGCTGCTGTGCCCCCCTGCCCCTATTTTCTCAATGGGTCTAATACTTCTCCCCTCTGCATTCTTGCACACTGTACCATTGCGGCCAACCACTCTGCACTGGAAACACTATGCAGTAGAGGCAGGACATTCTTTCCCCTAATCGAGTGCCTGGTGCACCCACACTTATGACACCTCCATTGTGGACAAACTCCTTGATGGCTTGCCCTATTTCAATTCATCATGTAAGTTCAACTGTTGCCATTTTGCAGATGCTGATCTTTCTTGACCAGGCGCACAGTGATGTCATTGCTGTTGTTGTCTCCTTCATTCTCTATCATTTTCATTTCCTGAGTAGTGTACTTGTCGCTGAACTACCTTCATACACTTACTCCCTAAATCCATATTCCCAGCTATTTCAATGGCCTGCTCCAGCATAGGGTCCTTCACTTGCCATTACTTTTGCTGGATGTGGGGGTTAGCAGTATGGAGCATAGGTTGATCTCTCAGGTACTTGTCTGATGGCCACTGGCAAGTTTACGGGAGTTGCCTACAACTCAAAGCTGCAACATAACTGTCCACGGTTTCCTTTTTTTTGCTTCCTCGTGAAGAAATAATCTTTCTAAGAAAACATTGCTTTTGTTTCCAAAATGTTTCTCAAGTTTTGCCAGAGCTGCCTTGGACCTTCTGATCGTACTAGATTTACCAGCACCATCCATATTGGACACTTGGTGCGGTTCAGGAGAGAAGCATCCCTCAAGTCATAATTAAATTTGTCTCCCCCAATGGCCCCTGAGCCATATCTGTCCATTGTTCCGACGGAATAGAGGGGTGGGTGGGGGAAGCATCCTCTGATGTGGCGAGAAAAAGCAAGGGGGGAGGTACGATCTGCATGGTGTTCTCCTCTTAACACAACAGTCGAAAATGTGCTAATGCTTGCAGAGTTCTCACTCTACCTAAAGTCTCCTTCCAGGTGGCAAGGTTAAGGCAGCCACTTCCTGATCCTGAACTTGGGGGTCGTATTAGCCGGGAGGATCACCTGGGAGGAGGGCCCAGGGGAACCAGAGGACTTGTGTGGTGAGACACAGTATTTGTCTTTATTAAAGAAGGAAATATCAGATACCGGAATATGTAATGGCTTGTTGTCAGAAAGAGCTTTTATTTCCCCAAGCTAATTTATCTGAAGGTGGGTGAAAACAAAACTGACCAGTTATGCAATGGCAGTAAGAAATATCCCTCTTAAAGTCACTGACATTCATAGAGCTGACGGCTCATGTGACCTCCAGGAGAATATTAAAGTCAAGTCTTCAAATATTAACAATTTAGATTATGAAAACCAGAATTCCCTGGTAAAGCCAAACATATCATTGAATCTTTATAATGCTCCTTTAGGGAATATTATTATGGAGAGTAAAAAGGTTGGTGATGGTATTTACATGAGAAAAGATGATTGGGCAGCGGTAAGCATAAAATTGAAAGGCCCTCCCCCACCCCCAAAGTCTGTCGAGCTCGGGTGGCAGGTGAGTACCAAAGAGCCTGTGGAGCGAGGATCACTCCTTTGCCTACTGGCGTGAACCATGAGGGACCAAAAAATTGCTGGCCCGCGAACAGAAGCAGAGACCCCGTGGGCAGCGGAGCGAGTGGACGCACACACCAGACCCGGTGAGTTCACTACTGTATTGTGACCCAAGAGTGTTCCATGACGGCCCACTAACAGGCTCTGGGTGCTTTAAATTTGGAACTAATATAAAAAGTGGCAAAACAAACATTATTTCGAATTCCAAACTGATGTTAAGCAGAATAATAACCCGTTGGAAAACCAATCTGAATTTAAGTGGGAAAGGTGGCAGAAAAAGAATTGGACAAGCAGACCAGAAAGGTGTAATTGTATTTGTGGGTCATAATAATTGCCAGCAACAAGGGAGGGCAATAGTACAAGAAACCAATGAAAACAACAATTACCAAAAAGAGTATAATAACGAGGCAAACTAAAAAGAACCAACATTGTCAAAGACAAGAGATGGCAATTATGAATCTAAGTGTTTGTATATCATATTGCCAGTGTGTGAAAGAGGCTATGATAACTTGCTTAAACCCACGTTGCGAAAGCCAAAGATGTTTAAGAGTGAGAGAAAACCATTGTCAGCATTTGTTACTGCAGAATTGGGGAAACAAGAGTGGCAGGAGAGCTGTCCTTCTGACAGAAGAGAGCATGACCTGCATTGCGTGTGGCAATCGCAAGTGTGTAACAAACACCACCAATGTGTTTCTTGTCTTCTTAGAAGTAGTTAAACTTGATGTTGTGAACCAAAAGACATTGCTAATTTGTTTGAAGAACTTTTACCACAGAAGTACTTGCAGTAGTTAGGTTCACTTTGTCCTGGCAGGAGAGTACACCAGGGCACCGGATCTCTTAGTAGCAGACCTGACAGGTGAGTGGACCAGGGCGAAATTATGGAAATACTGTGGTGTGGTTAAAAATCATCCTGAAGAAGTGGCAGAACTGTGTTTTTGTGAGCTATTGCAGCATCATCCAGACAAATTAATGTTTCTGAAGCAAGTGCATTGGGAACTGCTACAGAATCATCTAAGATTGTTAGATACTAATGGTTTGTGAACTATTGCAGAACTATCCTGACAGCCATTTGTGTTGATCTTAATGAACTATGGAAGTATTCTTGGTTTATGAGAAAAAGTTGCTTTGAACATTTTATCACAATAGGAAAGAGGAAAACTTTGTTTAACCTTGTGAACTGTTGGTGGAAGTTAAAGTTGGAACAACAAGAACTGTATTAGAACTTTTGTTGCAAGACCGTATTTCCTTATTCCTTTGAACTATTAATTTTAATCCAGTTTTAATCTGGGGAAGAGAAATTCACCCAGATATTAAGGAGATAGTTGTCTGGTAGTGAATAGAACTGTTATTTCGATTATAACTGGATTGCCTTAGATTACCTTTTTAAATTGGTGCATGTATAAGTGTGAGTTGTTAGTGTTTCCTTTAGTTTATTTTGCTAGGCAGGGAAAGCCACGCCAAGGTAGGGATAGTGAGATATTTATCCATCCTTTTGAGTTAATAAAATGGCATCTTTTGAAAAACTGTCAAAGTTGTCCACCTCACATTTCTGACCCTTCCCACAAGTACTTAGATGAAGGTGAATGTCCGATGCAAACCCTCTTGGCTAGCTTTCAAGTGCTGGGATGTGGAAGATGGCCGTCCATCTTGGTGGCAGACCTGTTCTGCTCCTGCCACCAAGATGGCTGCACGCACAGGCAGACTGAAAATGGATGCTGCATGCTCAGCACAACTGAGGGTCCATTCCTCTAGAGTGTGACACTGTTGCATGGCCACAAGCTGATTACTCTCTGTAGCATGAGCCGGGTCCCAAACATGGTACCCTGTGTCGTGAGGGACCCACCATCGGCCTGCAGCTGCTCCGAAACCTGCTGGAAGACTGCTGCCGAGCCCACACGGCCAGCCCTACCACACGCACACTCCTGCCGCTCCAACCGCCTGGGGGCATCTACCGCTGCTGCGCCTCCTGTTGCCAAATGTCATGTTGCCAAAAGCTCATAAATAATTTGCACAGACAGTGGATCTAGGTGGAAGGTAGGTTTAATAATAACAGACCCCCCTGGCCCCAGGCACGGCTGTACACTGCTCCCGGAGACACCAGTTCTAACAGTCCTCCTGTATCATTTGCAAACTCTGGTGGTTTTCGAAAAATACGGAAGATTACATGTCTGTTTGTTTGTTTATTTGGTAATGCGCACCACACTCTCAGGTAGCTGGGAGCAGCAGTTACAAGAATATTTGAGACTTTGTTACAGCATACAGGTAGTACATAAACATCAACTGTGCATACAATTTGGGTACGGGGTACATAATACACGGTAGGTGCAGTGATGGCGTTCATAGTGTGATACAGAGTCGCGCGGATTGTCCAAAGGTCAGACACACGGGTAGGTAAGGTAGGTGAGCGATTTCTTAGATGTCCTTTGTTCAAAGCCAGTTCAGCAAATTACATCTAAATCTAGAGTATGGCTGTTCTACTCTATAGGCAGCGGGGAGTGCATTCCAGGAGAGAACACCTTTGACTGGGAAGCTAGCTCCACCTGCTTTGGAGAGTCTGAATCTTGGAATTTCTAAGCAGAGATGGTTGGATGATCTAGTATGGTGAGTTGAGACGTTTCCAGTCAGTCTGCCAGAGAGATAGGGAGGTGGAGCCATTATTAAGGCACCACAACACTTAACCATGTGGCTATTGAGGTTCAATTTTACTGTTTCCATTTTAAGTTGAAATGCAAATGGCATTTTAACAGCTGGTAATGCTGTGGTGCCTTTCCAAGGTGAATAGTTTTGCTCAATAACACACTTGTTACTCTTTCCTCTTCTCCTCGAGATATGGACAATGACCATCCTCCTAAATCCTGTCCTCTTTCCTCCATACATTTGGGAAATTTGATGCCATGGGACTGGTATTTTTTTGGTCGCACCAAAACTTTGTCATTTATTTTTTCTTTCTGAATGAACTTAAGGACATGCATGGCCAGAGCCCTGCCTCCCCATCAACTCAGTCCAGACTGGATACATGCGACACTGCTAGGCTCTTTTCTGCTCTTTTTCATGCCTGTGTTCTTAGGGATATTCTTTTGGTGACCCTGGATATGCAGCATGTTTTTCACATGCCTATCCTGGGTCAGAATGGGTGGTTTCTTGTTCTTCTTGCAGGGTCACTGTGTGGTGTCCTACCCTCGAGTGCACTACCTTACATTTCTGGACCACTGCTGGTACGCCTCTTTTTATTGCGATTTCCTTTGTGTGTGGTCACTTGGTAGGCTGCTCTAAAGGTGGGAGGAAGTCTTCTGGCTCTCCGCAACTCGACACAAGATTTCATCCAGGAGAAGAAAGTGAGGTAAGGGGAGTTCCACGTTAAGTCTCCCTAGCCTTGTAACCTCTTCGAAGGGGTTGCCAGCTCTGGTAGTGTGACTAATCAACTTCTGGGGTACCAGTGGTCCAGTGATTAATATTGGTTTCTAAACCATCAATCAGCCCCACACCTCTAGTACACCAGAAGGAATCCGAACAGATTGGAAACAGGAGCAAATTATATAAAACTCCTTGTCCAATTTTTGTAACGTGGGCGGAACAGCAAGCTCATCTTCGAAAAGGTTGTGGATTGTTGCTTAGTTGCAACACAGGGAACATACAATTACCCAATAATAAAAGGGCCTGTCCAGTCAAGGATGTATAAAATTATCTACTTTATTATCAAAAAGACAGTTCAAGCCACCCTGTAAAGGAATGCAGTGGACAAACTGTTTAAAAGAAGGAAAAGGGATGCACTCAGGATAGTGACAGGAGGGTAGCCGGTATAGTAATTAATTGCAATAGTTCAATAATACTTGGTTTCAACACAAAGGGAGCAATAGGTCGTACAATGTCACTAGGGGCCTTTGGAGAGGGATCAGGGGGACAGAACCACAATGTACCTTGTGTTGTATGAGTTATTGGTGCTTGACCAGGTATAGTCGGTTTCAGGGCACTTTGCAGCTTCTTCAACAGAGTTCAAGATGGGAGACAGCTATGGGTATCAGGCGGCAGGCAGTTTGCTGAGTAAAGGTGGATGGACGGCTGCAGGCTGGCCTACATGGTGGCTCGGGTTCAGGAATAATTGTCTCAGTGCTGGGTGGTGGTTCTGAAGCACTGGTCGTGGTGTTTCAGACATCTTAAGTGACTGTGGCACAACAGTCAGCTCTGCAGTCGGTTGCACCTAGAGTGGCTCTACTGGCTAAAAAATTTCATTTAAGGTGGACATTGGTAGATGCTTGTCGATGCACTCCTCATAGCTTCTTACCTGGGCTTGTCCTTTAAGGCGGGCAGCCCAATGCTGAGGAGAGTGTTGCAGGCTGCTGCCTTGTCCTTGATTTGGTTCTCTCTGGCACTTCCCACCTAGGAGGCTTGCTGCAGAGCCTAGCAAGGCACACTGTGTGCTGGTTGGGTACCGGTTCTGGAGCTGCTGGAGGGTCCTCTGATTTCTGTATCTCCCTCTGTTCCCTGGGAGATGTTTAAGGGAGAGATGTTGCTTCCCTCTTGTAGGTCCTGGCCTTCCTTCACTGGTGGAGGATGTAAGGCAGACTGTACCTTCAGCCAGGGTGCAATGATGAGTTGTTCCTTCTGCTTCTGGTGAAGTCTTCAGATCTCCCGAAAAAGGGGTTCAACCCTCTTTTAAAGCCAAATGGTGTACATGGATTGGTGGTAGGCTAAGCCTACCTTAATGAAACAATCCTGGGTCCCCATCAACAATCTCCTGTATGTATGAGGTCATAACCAGAGTGCTCTGAACCAGAAAAGATGAAGGGGAGAAAGCATGTAATACTAGGTACCACCCTTCTTCCTGTCTGTAGTGGATCAAATGGTCCCTCTGGTTAATGGAACTCTCTGTGGTTCCTGATTAAAGCGACAGGTCTCACTTGAAGAAGCGGCGAGACCAGACTTTCTGGCTCTGCCAAACCGCATTCAAAAGGTATGACCATGTGATCTGTCATGGCCACTTGCCCAGGATCACAGGAGCTGCACCATCAGGTTGTGGGAGCAAGGGGTAGCATGGTTCACGCACATCCCTTTGGGACGTTTATACACAGGGGGCCCGGTTGGACTCAGTCGAGGCGCCTCTGGTTCCAGGCTCATGGGGAAACATAAGCAAGACACTTTATTATGGGCAGGAGTGCTGTTCAGGAACTTTCCACGTGTGTGCAGTCAGTCAGGGTGTGGCTTTCCATCTATAAGCTGCACGTGCAACTTTCCATCCCTTTTATCTGCACGTGCAACTTCAAGGAGTGGCAGGGTGTGGCGAACAGAACAGAACTAGCGGGCGCAGCCTTAAGAAATCGGCTATAAAAGCCTACCCAACCCAAGTCGCACGCTTCGCATTAATCTGCATTCGCATGCAGCATAACGCTCACCGCCGCCTGGGATAAAGCACCACTTACCTTTGGGAATCCAGTATCCTGCCCATAGTCAGCATTCACCTGCATTCTTTACCGCTGAGCCTGATGTCCATTCTTCATCCTCCGGCATGCTCTGGGCACCGCAGCACGACATCTTCTTCATCCACGAAGGCGGACCCTGTAAAAGGACAAAAGGCAAGGTTAGACATTACAAACTTTCAATTTGAGTTCGTGCTTGCAAAATTCTTTGCGCTTATCCTTAAAAGCTCACTTACCTGCTGCCAGAACGCCGTGGGATCCTCCGCTCCTCATCTGGAGCCACCTTGTGCTCTGTAGCTCTGCTGGGCCGCAATCACAACTATTTGGGAGAAAGATGGACATTATTACAGAGCTGACCACAGGCTATGAGAAAGACAATACAAATACTTCAAGACAAAGAGAAACCTGAAAGACACTTACCAGAAAGGCGTGGAATAGTCGCAGCTGGACTCTACACCATGTATGAAGGACCGGTGAAGGAACTCGGTCCTCATCCTAAATGCGCCCCTGCCAGAAGTAGCAGAACAGAGAGCTCACCATTAATAATCTACAGGTGAGCCTTAATGGGTCGATGCATGCTCACGGAAACCACGCTATGGGAAGAAGGGTTTGAGAGGGAACTCACTCACAGGCCAGCAAACCTATGTCCTCTCATATCTACGCAGGAGCAGTGTTCCAATTCATTGCAGCAGCCCACAGCCTATTTGCAGCGAGAGAAAGCAGACAAGGGGGCTCTACTTCCTGGGAGGGCTGCAACCGTGCCCCAACGTCCTCGCAGAGACCAGGCGAGTGTAACGGGATCCCCCTCTGGGGATGACTACTGTGAACATTCATTACAGTAGTCAAGTCTTCAGCCTATGAGAGCTCTCTCAATGATAAGGCAGCTTTCTGTAGTTAAGAAGGGGCTGTAGGCGTTTAACTCGGAAGTGTGTGCTGGAAACGAAGCGATGAGATGAGGAGATGGTGGCGTTGATGTAGAAAGCAATCTTCCTTGCCCTGAAATCGCTTCTGCCCAGCATTTAGAACATGTCAGTGTATTTAAAAACACACTGATTGTGCATGCTAATGCCTTATCTGTCCCCTACTTGTGAAGTGAAACTAACTATTCTTTGTGCCAGCTGCATTTCCAGGAGAATTTAAAATGCTGTTTCAAATGTGTCCTTTCTGATTTTATAATTCTGTTTCTTCTGAGGAAGGCAGGGGGGCACATGCTCTCTAGTCAACAATTGCCCCAATACATTCCCCCCTCTGGTAGAGTCATAGGCCACGCCTTCATTTTGTCTCATCATATTATAGCCATCCTTGGGCAGCACACTCTGTTGACCCCCTCTCAAGTTACTTCCTTGTGCTACATATTCTGCTGGACTGCACCTCATAAGCCAGCACTTGCAATTGCCATCACATATCATCCAGTGCTCATTGTAGTTATGGGTACCTTTTGGGCATGTAAACAATGCTCCAGGTTGTCTAGCGGGCTGCCTCAATGGGTACCTGGGACAGTAAACTTCATCAGTTTGTGTGTACTGATGTATGGTGTGAGCCACACTTGCCATTACCGGCATTTGCAGTGCCTTCTTGCCAGTCTTTTTTTACATTGGCTTATTGCTATTCTCAAGATGCAAAAAGCCACTAGGGCCAGTACCAAAATTGCCAACAGAAATTTGAATGCAGCTGTCTGCCAGGTAGGCATCCAGGAGAATAGTTAACTGAACCAGCGATCATGCTCCATGTCCTCCACTTCCTCCTCATCAATCTGACCAGTCTTAACTCCTCCTTGATGGCAATAAAGCCTTTTATTGTGGCATCCAATATTAACAAGGCAACTTCAACAAGGATGAGCGGAACAGTTGTGCAGCATGGTGTATGTCTCAATTCCTTGAATAAATGGGTTTTCAATTTTTTTCGGAAACTCATGATGTTGGGGTCTAATCTCAAATGTAGGGGTAGGCTATTCCACTTGCCAGTGGCCACTGTTGGAAAAGCACTACCTAATCCATTCACTCTATTAAATGTGGGGACCACAATTTGGTCGGTTGCTTCCAATATAAGGGTACGGCTTGGCACGTATCGTGAGATTTTGGATATAAGGTAGGCCGGGGCTTGCCCATGGAGACACTTATGGACCATGGTCATTGCTTTAAACTGGACCCTGTCTCCCACTTTAATCCATTGCATTGCTAATATATTCAGTTTTCCTTTTCTGCTTGATAATTCTGACCACATTGTTCTGAATGCAAGCATTAAAGCATTCCCATAATCAATACGAGAGAGGATGATTGCCCTAGCCACAGTGGCACAATTCTCCTCACTTAAAAATGGTTTGATTGCTCTTAAGAGTCTTAAATAGTATGAGCAGTTCTTGCTCACATCCGAGGTTTGGGCATCCATGCTCATGGAGGCCTCCAGATATACCCCCAAGGTTTTGACCTTACTCATAACTGGTATTGGGAGATCTTTAATGGGGTAAGGACTCATATTGGGCTGTCAGTTTGGAGCGTGCTTGGGAGCACCCAAAAACCATCAGCTCGGTTTTATTGCCATTAAAGCTAAGCCAATTATTGTCCAACCAAGATTCAATGTTTTTATAGAGCTTCCTGATGGCATCACCGTCTTTCTAATCTCCACTCAGCTCTATTACAAGCAGAGTGTCGTCTGCGTAATTGGCGGTATAAAAATTGATGTTGAGAATTTCGCAAAGAAGACGCAAGTATAGATTAAAGAGAAGAGGGGATATACTGGCTCCTTGAGGCACTCAACACAGTATGTCCATTACATGGGAGAATTTGCCTCCCCAGTGAACCTTGGATTTCCTATTGGTTAGGAATGACATCAGCCAAGCAGTTGCTTCCTCTGAACAGTTAGCAACTCTCTCCAGGGCACGTTGGATTAGATTGTGATCGATAAGATGAAAGGCTGCACTTAAGTCAAGGAGGATGAGGATGCCAGTCTTCACTTTGTCCACCATGTTGAACATATGCGTCTGGAGATCTAACGGAGCTGTTTCTGTACTATGAGATACCTGAAAGCCGGATTGCTTATGATGCAGAATCTCATTTTCCTCTACCTAGGCCTGTAGTTGGCTAGTGGCCACCTTATCCAACTTGAGGACAGAATTGCAGTTAGTTATTGGTTTTAGGTTACTCGAATCTCTCTGATCCAGGTTCACTTAACTGCGCCATGCTTCATTCTACATTGGCACTAATGGCGCTTTTGCTTTTACCATTTCACCCTTCTCCTACTATCATTACTTTCCTCATCAGGGGAGTCATACCTGGGATTACTATACCCTACAGCTGCTCCTTGTACCGGGTATATTCCTGGGATGGTGGAGGCTGGCGTGATCTCCTCATATGGAGGCAGTACTGGGAATTGTTTGGCTGCCTGCCTCAGCTGTTGATGGCAGAGCTGTTGACTGTGTGTAAGCACTTTCCTCAGAGGGAGGAGGCAGCAGCACTGTGGGCTGCTCGTGCCCCCCCACATACTAAGCATCCATTCCTTCCTCAAAGGCCTTCCAGAGTGCTTCCTGCCCTTGTGTGTGGCTTGTAAGTATGTGCCCCTGTCCCTCCTCCGAGCTCCAGCATAGCCCTCCCTCCCGCCTCCCATCCCTCCAACCTCCCCTGATTGGCTGGAACAACTTTGCAACCAGAGGCCTAGCCTCTGCATTCCACACTCCTCACCACTTTGTCTGGTGACCACAGGTGAGTGTCTACAGGCCCCATAACCCTCCAGAACACTGTTAAGGCCATCCTTTGACTAGGATTATAAATGTATATTTGTAAGCGCGATTCGCACTGTGTAGGTGCCTCAGGTCCATGTCCCTCCTCAGAGCTCCCGCATAGCCCTCCCTCCCGCCACCCAGCCTGCCCACCTCCCCTGATTTGGCCTCATTAACCCACTTAAAGCACACACCCAGGGTAGCCCCTGCCCGTGCAGCCCCTGTGGTGAAATACCCGAGGTAAAGGATACCAGCACCTGAAGTGGCAGCTCCAGTCCGTGTTGACCCGTGTTTGAATGTGGTGCCTGCAGCCGTCAACCAGCAGCGTCCGACCAGGTAGGTGCCCTCCTACGTAATCTTCTGTGAAACTTACATACCCATCACGACCCATTGTAAGCGCTCCTGTTGAGTCCTCCGGCTATTAGTCCTAACTGTAACCAAATACTGCCTTAAGTAATTTACCCCAGTAGCCATATTCCGCTCCTAATTGGCCAGTACCCATAGGGTTACCTAATACTATTTGTTACTACACTTACTATATCCCTGTGTTGGGCCTTTTTCCCCCCTCTATCCAGGTGTCCCAAATTTAGGCGCTGCTATTGCATCTAGTGTTACTGCTTTTTCAGTCCTCTTGCATTTCTGTTACTACATTTACTGCTGTCCCGTTTTAGGCCTATTTCCCTCTATACCGGTGTCCCAAATCACTGCTATTACTTGTAGCGTTACCATATTTACTGTTGTACCCATGTTAGACCCTTTGCATTTACATTTACTGTTGTCTCGTGTTAGGCCGTTTTCCCTCTATCCAGGTGTCCCAAATCTAGGTGCTGCTATTACCTCTAGTGTTACTGCATTTACTGTTGTCCCCCTGTGTTATGCCCCTTGAATTTCTGGTACTGCTTTTAGTGTTGTCCCCCCGTGTTAGGCCTTTCCCCCCCTCTACGCAGGTGTCCCAAATTTAGGCTCTGCTATTACATCTAGTGTTGCTGTATTTACTGTTCACCCCCCGTGTTAAGCTTTCTGCTTCTTCTGTACTACATTTACTATCCTCCCCGGATTAGGCCTCTCTCTCTCTGTCCACGTGTCCCAAATTTGGGCGCTGTTATTACTTCTAGGGTTACTGTATTTACTGTTGTCCCCATGTAAGACTCTTTGCATTTCTGTTACTATATTTACTATTGTCCCCGTTTTAAGGCTTTCTCCCTCTATCCAAGTTTCCCAAATCTAGGCCCCGCTATTGTCCCCGTGTTTGGCATTTCTCCCTCTATCGAGGTGTCCCACATCTAGGTGTCACTATTACACCTAGGGATACTGCATTTACTGTTGTCCCCTTGCTAGGCACTGTTAACTCTTCTAGGTTCACTGCATTTACTGTTATCTCACATCTAGGGCTTCCCTGTATCCAGGTGTATCACTCTAGGTGCCGCCCTTGACCTCTCCTCCAGGATGGAGATACCCAGAGGTCAATGTAGGCGGGAGCGGTTGGGAGCAGTGCTCCTCTCCTTTTTAAATTTAGTTTAACTGTTCCTATACTTCAAGCATGGTTTTGTTTTAAAATAAAAGTGTAGGAAGTTGAAACTAGCACTTCAGTGCAGTGCACTGAAAGTTCCCTTAAACAGCACGCGTATGTGTTTGAGGGTTTGCATTATGTGTGGGAGGGGACATGGCGATGGGGTTTGTGGGGAGCACGGGGCAGGCCAGTAGGGAACATAGTTCCACTACTTCTTTTCCTACACTTCCACCACTGGAGATACCACATCAAAAAAGACCACCTCTCCGACCCATTCCTGGCCACACCCACTACCCTAAACTCGCCCCACCCAGCGCATATCCTCCGCTCTAGCACCTAACCTCATGAATCACCCCTATATCCCACATCAGGTTGCCACCCGTGACTCTTGCCTCGAACAACGCTACACTTCCACCCCCCCTTGCCCACCTCCCAACCATCATTCCACCTCTAACTCTAAGATCAGAGGAGCACTCTGGCATGCCAAACATCCCCCGCCCTCAATCTATCATCCCTCAACCCACCCAAACACATCAACATCCATCCTACCCCTAGCATCTATTGAAAACAAGCCCACACTACCTTTCCACACACCCTGCGCAATATCAAACTCATAAACCAGAGGAGCGCTCTGGCACTCCAAACATCATGAATTCCCTGCCGCGACCACTCCATCCTTGTGCCCACCGAGGAACTCCTCACCCTCTCATCCTACAACCCATGCTGCCCTCTCGACCACACTCAGCCCCTACTCAACCCCAGACCCATCCCTTCATACCCTTTCCCTTCTCTGAAAGTAGCATGTCTTGCCTTTTTTTTAGAACAGCCGTTTCATCCTCCTCTCCCTTTGACCCTCCTACCCTCACACTCCACTGGCACCAAAACCCTCAAAACACAGAAAGAGTGACCGGCCCTCTACCTCGACGCTCCATACCTCACCACTTCTCAATCGGTCCAACTTCCCATCCCCTCCCACCCCTACCTTCACACCCACCCTCTCCCCGCCTCTTCACCTTTGCTCTCGACTTCTCACCCAGTACACCTAAACCCCCAGCACCCTCCAGACTCAAACAACAAACAATTCACCCAAACCCCAACACCACAAGTGCTCCACTCACACCCCCCAATTGTCCCCACTGCGTCTCTCATACCGACCACTGTCCACTTACGCTTCCCGCTCCCCATCGACCTATCCCTCTCACCCAACCCTCAATGTGCACATGCATCCAGACCCCCTTCTCCCCCCCCAAGTCAGTCTTAACCACTGTGACTGATCCTACAACACCCCCATCTCACCGGACACCTATATCCACCAAGCAGTCCGAGCGATGAGCGTCACGAGAACCACCTCCCCTCATGAAGTCGCATGCATCCTTTTCAAAGCCCGCTCCGTAGCAAGAAACGGGCACAGCATCTTTGACCTACTATCCTCTGACAATCCTAACCTCATTATTATCACTAAAACATGGTTCCCTCACTATTTTGCACCAGTCGTGCACAAGGCCTTCCCCCAGCCCCTGGCTACTTGCTTATTGCCGACAACAGAGGTGGCAGAGTGGCAATCTTCTACAAACCTCATTTCTCCGTCTCACTCGTCGAAACCCAAACATGCAACGCTTCCTGTGAATCCTTTCTAGTAAAACTCTTGCTACCATCAACACTCAAAGCTTCCTACTGGTCTACAGACCACCCCTCAGATATGACGGACATTTTGCCCAACAATCTCTGTGACTCAATAGCTACCATTCAGGTAAATCACCCAACGCTTACACTATTGGGAGATTTCAATATCTGGTTTGATATACCCAATAACCCCATGACCCAACCTCCGGTCGACAGTCTTGATGCACTCAACCTCTCC
This sequence comes from Ambystoma mexicanum, assembly GCF_040938575.1. Lineage (NCBI taxonomy): Eukaryota > Metazoa > Chordata > Amphibia > Caudata > Ambystomatidae > Ambystoma > Ambystoma mexicanum. Next base: position 293,021,997 of record NC_090922.1, read on the forward strand.
CGACATACCACTTGTCTAACTCCCTCAGGTGGGCACACCCTTGATGTGATCTTCAGCTCACCTAACCTCGTCTCTATATACAGCCCCAAACCGCTTATCTGGACAGACCACTCTGCCATCCCTTTCTCTATCCACACACCAGCCCCTCCTCCCACAGCTCCCCATACCCCCACCTTTGATTACAAATGCTGGAACAATGTCAAGGTACTCCCTGACCTAGCCAAAGCCAAGCTACTCCGCCCCCCAGCAACGCTGTCCTGTGGTAGACCCTTAACCATTGCATTCTTTGACTCCTGGCTTAAAGAATCGCTAAATCTGCTCACCCTGCAGCCTCACACAGAGGACGGTCCCCCAAAAGGTTCACGCCCCATTGAAGACATTCAAAGAACAAAATAACTCTCTTGAACGCAAAGGGCGAGCATCCAAAACTGATCTCAGCATATCCGTGTTCGCCCTGCACTATTAAAAATCCGAGATCCGAAAAGCCAAAAAGGTTGATTACAATAAACGAATTCTGAACTGCGGCAGCAGCAGCAAAGAACTTCACAAGATCATCTCTGAATTCCTGGAACCTACCTGCACATCTGCCCAAATCACTCCCACACAAGCACTCTGTGACTCCATCTCGCTACATTTCTACAACACCGCACTTGACAGGATGGCAACCCAAATTCTCCTCCCTCACCCCTGCCCTACACCTACCCCTCCTGATCCCGTTGCCCCAATGCCCACTATGCCAACCTTCGATTCCTTTCAACCTTGAGAGAAGAGTTCCTAGAACTACTATCTGGCAGCAGACCCTCCTGATCCCACCCCCAACCCTCGATCCCTGCCCCGCCTCTCTTCTGAAAGAAATATCCTCCTCTACTTGCACAGAAAAACATGCAAGATCTATACTAAACGACTCCCTCACCTGTCACCTTTGCAGAAGCCTTTAAAATAGCACACATCAAACCACTTAGAAAAAAAAAGGCATCCCTTGACCCCAAGAATTACAGGCCGATCTCCACCACCAGATTTTTCACGTAACTCATTGACCAGACTGCGTACTCCCAGCTCAACTGCTTCGTAGAATCTAACAAACTCCTCGACCCCCGCACAATCCAGCTTCAGACCGTGCCATGGAACAGAAACCACTCTGATATCGATCTGGGATGATCTCAGGGTTGCAGCAGACTCTTGAGGGTTGTGCAGCACTGATTCTCCTTGATCTGTCAGCAGCCTTTGAAACCGTTAACCATTCAATCCTCCCTGACCTCCTCCACTCCAAATGGATTGCCTCCTTCCTCAGCAACAGGAAACAAATCGCCTTTCTCTCCCCTTTTGTCTCAACTGCTTGCACTGTGAACACCGGAGTACCCCAAGGCGCCTGCATCTCTGCTCTCAATTTTCAACCTCTATCTGACCACTGTCCCAGGAATCATCTGCGCACGCAACCTCTCCTGTTAAAACTACGCTGACGATACCCAAATTATCCTAAGAATTCCCAAAACAAGCACCAACCCACATCGCGTCCCGACCTTGAAGCATGTCTCAGTGATATTGACCGATGGATGACAAGCAACCACCTCCTTTTGAACCCTGACAAAACTGAAATCATGGTGCGCTGCAATACTGCCCTTCTCCTGCAACCACTCCCAAGGGCCTCCTCCCTTGGCCCTCCGTTGCAAAATAGTCCAACGCCTTGGCTGCACTATGAACTCAGCCCTAACTCTCTCCCATCAAATCAATAATGTATCAAAATCCTACCACTACCACCAACTCTTTAGAAGCATTTTTCCTTACCTCGCCTATTGCAACAGACTCACTGCTGTTATGTCAAGTGTTCTGTCGAGACTAGACTATAGCAAACTCCTTATACCTGGGAGCACCGACATACCAACTCAAACTCCGAAGATCCCAAAACGCTGCCACCAAGCTTCTTCTCGCCCTGGGACACAGAGACCACATCTCCTCCGCACCCTCCACTGGCTCCCTGTCGGATGAAAGGGCCACCTTCAAAACCCTATGCATTACCCTCCGCTCCCCCAAGCAGTGCAGAAGACTGGCCCAACATACCTACAAGAGAAGATGAAACCCTACCTCCCATCGCGCACCCGAAGATCAAGCACTGCCCTCCTACTTGTGATTTCAAACTCCATTTCTGCCAGGATTGGAGGATCCACCTTCTCAACCTTGTCCCCAACTCTGTGGAACTCCCTCCCTTCACACATTCGACAGACCCATGACTACATGGCCTTCCGCAAAGCACTAAAAACTTCTTTCCATAATGGCGATTAAGACCTTCTAAGGCCCCTGAGACCTGCAAACTACTGTCAAATGTTGAAGGAGATGCCAAGCAATTACACCACTGAAAGCGACTATTTAGTGACTAATAAGTTAACTCGGAACACAGCAATCACAAAACATGTAAATGAAATCCGGAACAGTAGGCTCATACGAATAAAACCTCCACCTATCCTATCACTATGCTCACTTTCTACTCTACATCAACACACAATAGAATACAACTACACCCCTCTATCAATTCGGACAAGCTGCTCACATACAAACAATACTCCATTAACAACGCAACATCCTGCTAGAAGGCAGCTATACCCCAAGAAAAATCGGCCTAGCTGCAAACATAAGCATCCTACACATGCCTAACCCAGTCAGAATACAGTCTCGGAGTCCAACCCCCATTCAACTGATCTCGATACCACCACACCTAATGCTAGGATGCAGCTACCATCAAGCATCCCCATCAGCTGCTCACATAAAGAGTGCACACAAGCACCCTGATACCCTACTCTCTCAACTGACCTGGACTTCGGTTCCCGAGGGCGTTCAACCCACAAGCACTTTGAGGTCATACCAATGATGTATAGAGCGCTATATAAATGCCAAATAACATAACAGTACATTTTTACAGTGAGTGCCCTCTTGTGGCCACAACAGGTACATCTTCCCAGCAGTCCCTTTCACCCACTCAGCATGATACTTAATGATTTTGGCACTATATCTAGGGAATGCTTTGTATAGGTGAATTATTGGGGTATCTGACATGGTGACAACTTCTAAGCAGCGCGCAGCTTGCCACTTACACAGAATAAACAATGCAAAATAGTCTTCAGCTTACCAATTAACAGAAATAGTTTTTGTAATTAGCTCACACTTTTCCTTACTCACACCTTCTCCCTACTTCAAATGTACACCATCTATTCCATTTTTATTGTCAAGGGCCACGCCCCATATCCAAATCCTACCTCTGGGTAACAACAACAAAATCCACTCACAATCTAAATGTTCATAATTAGCCCATCAACCTCTATCAAACAATACCATCCACTACTCTCAACACACAAAGAAATACCACCTCTCCTGGACCTGTCTCACAACACACGAAAATCAACAATTTAATCAATAAAGATACAATACAAAACGATAAAATACAGCTGCCTTCAATTTTCTTCCTTTTGCCACGGGGGTATCCTTATCTCCCTGTCTCTTTAACTCTACCCTCAAAATAAGGTAGGGCCCTTAGGGCGCCTACTGCGCAGTCTTCGAAGACCTTGGGGGTCATTATGAGGTAGGCGATAAGGGGTTAACGGAACCGATAAAGGTGCCGGAGCCGTCAACCTCTTTCCGCCCCATTACGAGTCTGCTTGCGGGAACCCGCTAAGGACGCCTGGTTTTACCATGTGCCCTTAGCGGGTCCTGCGAGCAGACCAGGTTGCTAACAACGGGCCCATTATTAATGGGCCCGTTGTTAGCAACCTCACCATTCCCATTGAGCCCTATGGGGGCTTGAATGGGGATGGGTTCATTGAATGAGGAATTACCGGGCCCTCCAAGGTCGGACTGGCCCGGTAATTCCTCCTTCAAGGAACCCGGACCCGGTACCTGGTAAGGAAGTATCCATGCCACTAATAGCAGCATGGTTACCTCCTACCACGTAATGACCCCCCCCTTGTCGAGGGCTATCCTTTATCACCTTTCACGTTTTCCTAAATACCATACAATACATTTCCCACCCCCAATTGTTGTCGTGCACCTAGCACACTCACTTTTGTTCCGTGGACCTTTGAGCGTTGTGGGTTCTGGGGTACCCTCCATTTTCCAGTTCATCCTGTTGGTTCCAGCGGGCGGTGGGGATGGTACCACTCCAAAGCCGGCCCCTGCTGTCCTTGTTGAGTTGTGCACAACCAAAAAAGAAAATATGCTCTCCTGACAGATCCGTTGCCCAAAAGGGGGGGTGCCCTGCCACCCTCCCAACGTCCACCACCCCAACCGGACTCTGCTACCAGATGAAAACAGAGGTCAAAGCCAAATAGCCATCTAACTGGTATTTTTCAACACGGAGAGATTGTGGTATGCCAAATGCAAGGTAACCCAGCTTTATTGCAATAGAGACTGGGGGGGGGGGGGCAAGATTAAAAGCCAAGCTTTCACTCAAGAATTCTCCACAACTCAACAGGAAACGTGTTTTATAGGCAATTGATGTCACAATTATGAAAAACTATCACTCTTGGTCATTGGCTCCCTCTACTAAGCTACATGTATAATTCTATATGTCCACAACTAGTGATTGGACAACCTTATCAAAGACCCACCCATAAATCTTCCCATTAAAAAAATGTGCTACTCCTCATACTTGAATTGGTAGGCCCTAAATTACTTCTGCAGTAAAAAGACATGTGCTCATCGGTTAACAGGAGGTCACACTCTCCATGATCTGGCTGCATGATGACATGTTTTATGTAGATAAGAGGAGAGAGAGGACAAGCGTATTACCTTGTTTTTAATTAAATAAAATAGCCCATGTTATCTCCTGCCATTTTGTAGCTGAGTCTCAAGGACCTATTCTCGCAACAGTAGCCGCTATTCTGTTCTTGTCACATTTATGAATAACTATTTGTGAGTCATGCTACTTAAACCCTGTTAAGATTTCATTGTGGCAATTAGCTATCTTTTTAGTCACATAGCGTTCCTCTCTCACGCCTAGCTGATCGTAAAGGCATTAAAACTGCAAACTACTTATGAACTTCCTGGGATATTTAGTCCGTCCCATAGACTTCGAATAGTCTGCTGTGTTGTTGTAACTTAATTTACTCGACAGCTGGATGCACATAATGGTATCTTGTTTCCGCCATGTAACCCTCCCCCAGAAAGCCTTGGGCTTTTGACATTCCTTTGAGGCAGCTACCATCTAGCTGGCCAGAGTATTTTCCCTGAATTAAATGTATGTGTTCAAGAGTACTCAACTGGGGCTTTTTTCTTAAAGCTGCAGAGCTCAATTTCTGCTGTGCTGGTGCAAATAATGGCAGCTGCTTGTCACGTTATTTTCCTCTGTAGAACACATTTGCTCTGCATTTATTTTGCTATCTACCAAGTCCTGGTGCATGCCTGGCAAATGATACCTCTACCTATAGGTAAGCTGCAACCTCATCCTACCTCTAGCCATGCTGTCGTACTTGCGTTGTGAGCCCCCTATCCTGGGTGCATGCCTCCCTGTCACTTAGTCTATTCTATTTAAAAACACACTAATTGTGCAAGCTAATGCCTTATATGTCCCATACTTGTGTAGCGAATTGAACTATTCTTTGTTCCAGCTGCATTTCCAGGAGAATTTAAAGTGCAGTTTCAAATGTGTCCTTTCTGATTTTATAATTCTGTTTCTTCTAAGGAAGGCAGGGGGGCACATGCTCTCTAGTCAACAATTGCTCCACTAAAGTAGCACCCTCTGGGCCTTCAGATTTGTCCCATTCGTCTTTCAGATCATGCACCGCTTACCTGTGGTTGGCAGTTTGGTGCACAAGAAGCATAGGCCATCTGGAACTTGCAGCAGACCTGCGCAGAATACAAGTTGCGACAAAGCAATCCACACAAGCTCAATATAAGGGCAAGTGGCTTAAATTCTGCCACTGGAGCCTAGAGAATCCTGAGAATCCTCTGTCTGCCTCCTTGGATGATGTGTTCTTTTATATAGTTTGGTTTCGTTTGGCATCCAAACTGATTCCTGCAGGATGCAGGACATCACTCTGTTAAGTGTTGTTCTTATTTCTAAGCACCAATCTTAGATTTCCAGTCCAGTGGTGAAACAGCATTTTGACATGTCACCTTTTTTCCACTGAGAAGGCCTCCCCACCGTAGTGAGATCTCGATGTAGTCCTTACGGTGATATACCGCAAACCATGCAAGCCAATGGTGACCACTGATTAAGCTGGTCTCCTGTAATGTGGCCTTTTTGGTATCGATCACTTCATTGAGATTTATCCGTGAAAGAAGAGCACATTTGGAGCCGAGCCAAGCATCACCTCATTCTCTGTTACATTTACAGAGTAAATTAAAGTGACACTGCCATCTAGTGGCAGAATAACTGCATGCAATGATCTACTTGCACAGAGTACAATAATCAGTTGCCAAGAATTGCATGTTGATGAAAAACTGAAGATGCAAGGGGAGCATGTGTGATCTGAAACATGCAGACCTGGCATTCACATTTGACCCATCTTTGCATTGTTGGGCAAATCACTGTATTTGAGTCATATTTCCCTTGGTTTCCACAGTTGGATCATTTCGAAGTGACTGTTACATGTGCACAAAAAGACCCCCCCTTCCCCTGGCACTTGCCGCCCTGGCCTGTACAGCACTTGCGGCCGCCCCCACCCCACTCCACTACTGTACTTCTCCCTCTACCCCCTCCCCCTGGCACTTATCGTCAAGCACTTGCACAGTAGGATTTTCACAAGGCCAATAGAACAGTCTTTCTCTTGTTTCGTATTATATCCCATGTCCTCACCCCACCCCCTCTTGTCTTGTGTTACCTGAAAACACTTGTGTTTAGGCACCATACAAATGCCCAATAAATAAATAAAAAATATAGTCTGTGAAACTACAGTGTTGCTCCAAAGATAATAAAAATATGGATCATTATAATGTGCAAACCACAGGCTGAAGTGTATTTTAGTTTGCAAATGTCTCGTTCACTTATGAGTCATGCTTCTCTCCTAACGGAAAAGTGAAAAAGATCATGCACTACACTGTTTGATGGACAAGAGTTTGACTAGGTCGTTGCCTTTTACTATAGAAGGAGCCTGCCAAGACAATTTATTTTAATCTTCCCACTCCCCAAGGTCGGCCTTAGGCATGGACAACCTGGGATGTCACCAAACTCATGCCATTTACAAAGGCGGCAATCACTGTGCTGTGAAATAAAGGTGCACCCACCTTGGCGCAACAATGGCCAATGTAAGCAAAGGAAGCTTTTCTCTTACATAGGGCGCCCCTGCCATGCCAGCACACGGGAGCCTTTGAAAGACTCCCCCTGAGTTGGTGTGGTTGACAGCACTTTATTTGAGCCAGCATGGGGAGACTTTGCAAAAAGGTTCTCTTGGACTCAGGGCTGGACCTCTGAACAGGGACATCCCCTGGTAGGCCTCTGGGCATAGGGCCTCTCTGGTGCGGAAGGATACAATAAAGTGTGCGTGTTGCGTGAATCCGCCTGTGTGGTTTCATTGAATTGGCTGGCTGCCACAGACGGCACACTGATGCTGTGCATTTCTTTATCTTCCCAGCAGGGCTGGGCTGCGCGCTGTTGCATGAGGGTCTATGTCAAAGTCTGCTTTGTGGTCGGCGAGCTTCCAATAATTACAATCTGAACATCTCCACCGCCAGCCCTGCAGATAGCGGATCAGTGATTAGAGCCGAAATCACAGGGTATTTATGTGATGACAGTGCAGTGATTCAAGTAGGGCCTTGTTGCATGCCACCCCTCCTGGGAGCATGGTAGCTCCCAGTACTTGTGTAATAGGTCACATGGTTGTAACCATGTGACCAACTCAATAAATGGGACGAGCCGCTTCCAGCTTGTCAGTCGAACACAAGCTGACTCCTGCATTGTGGTCGGACTGCACCATGCTGGTGCTATGCAGTATGCCAAGGGCCTACCCACGTGGCCCGGCATCAGGACGGTGCCCTTGCTGGGCAACACCATCCCAACTGAATGGCTGTGCTGTGTAAACATGGCAACTGGTGCAACCCCGGCCTGGGTGCCTCCAGAGCTGGAGCTGTGGTGAGCTGGGTGCCCCAGCCCAGGTGTTCCTCGCTGGTGATCCGTAGCGTGCAGGGTGCTCCCTGCTATACATCTGCTGCATGGACACAGCCTGGTGATCCAGGAGCGGGCCGCCAACAATGCGAAGAAGGGTGGTCCAGGGCTTTAGTGCTGTGTCGAGCACAGGCTGGCTGGTGCCCACGATGATGAGGCAGCAGCGTTGGCCCAGGGTCACGTGTTTGTTTGCATGGGCCGCCTGGTGCCCAGGAGGAGGAGGAGGTGGGGAAGGAGGAGGAGGAGAGCAGGGATGAGCGCCGGCGGGTCCTTGCGTGCCCACTTCCAAAGAACAAATGCTGCGTTAGGTGGGCGGGGCCTGTGCTGGTGGTGAAATGGGGGAGCTGCAGATGATCGAGCAGCCGGGCCACTTACAATGCAAGGCAGAGCTATGGGTGCTCGAGCGTGCCTGCAACCTTGGCAATGGGCAGCCCTGATTGCCCAAATAGAGACCATGAGGTCTGCAGCAGCGCCGAAAGGAGGGGGAGTGGCCTGTTTAACACCGGGCCCGTGGCGGTGAACAAGAAAAAAAACTGCAAGTGGCCCTGCGACTATCACGGGGCGCAACATCATGCTCTGTGCCAGAGCAAGGAAGAAAGGAGCACTGTTCAGCGCGGCTCCGGTGAGCAAAATAAGCTCCGGAGGAAGTGTGGGCATTGGCCCGGTCAGATGCTGGTGGCGGTCCCAGGAGTGAGGGATACAGCTGAGACCTGCAGCGGCCCGAAAGGACAAAGAGGGCCTGCAGCACTCTGGGCACACGTTGCAGACAGTGCTGCTGGTGTTTTGCAGGAGAGGTCCTGCAGCCCTCTGGGCCCACGGTGAAAGGCAGCGCTGCCAGTGTTTTTCCTGCATGCCTCCTCTGCCCTGGAAGCCCATCAAGAAGGGACACAAGAGCGAGGAGTTGTGTTGGAAAAAAACAGCCAGAGGCCTATAAGTGGCACACCGGCGCAAGTGCAGGAGTGATTGCGAAACCGGCCCACTCGATCAGGGCTGTGCAGATAGAGGCCCCACGAGGATCTTGTGTCTAGTAGTGGTGGGTGGCATCTATGAAGACAAAAAGGAGTGGAGGACGGTGGCAACTCTCGCGAGTGCTTTTGTGCCCTATGCCAGCAGCTGTCATACATCAGCCAGGTGAGGAAGGGGAAGTAATGTGAGTGGCATGTCATCCAGCACCCTGCCATTGTGTGTGCCACAGTTTTCCTGCCCTCCATCTAGAGACTAGGCCAAGGTGGCCCCTGGTGCCCCCCCCCCCCCAGGTGTGGTTTTTGCCAGCCCTGAACTGTGAGCTGGCCGTCATCTTGCCAACCCAACACCCTGGCACGGTTTGCTTCCACCAGCTAAGGAAAGGCTGATGTGGCCCTTGGTGCCCCCAGGTGCGGCGTTGCCGGCCCTTGAACTCTGAACTGTCCTGAAAAGATTCCAATGGAAGTCGGACTGGTATCCTGCGGACCTGCAAGTTCGTAAAGTGGACCCAGTAGTAGTACCCTCAAGGATGGGAGCCCGCAGACCCTGGACATGCTGAAGATGGCCCAGCCAAAACATTGTGTGAAGCTGTGCTCCTGCATTTGGGGGTTTTGGTAGTGAGAGGTGCCAGGTGCGAGCAATGGGGTTTGTGAGTGGTGCAAGATCCACTCAACCAGGTTAATAAAGGGTGTGTTTGCATGTGGAGTTTCCAACTTGTCGCCAGTAATCCACCAACCCTGACTGTCAGTAACCTCGGCCCCCCATGCATGTGGAGATTAGTTGCACCGATAGTCCTAGTATTATTGTTTGTGGTGTGATGTCATGTTTGGTGGTTCCCCTCCTGTGAGCATGGTAGCTCCCAGGACTTGTGTAATAGGTCACATGGTGGTAACCATGTGACCAACTGAATAAATGGGTCAAGCTGCTTCCGGCTCGTCAGTTGAACACAAGCGGACTCCTGCGTCGTGGTTGGATTGCGCCATGCTTGTGCTACGTAGTATACAGATGGCCTACCCATGTGGCCCAGCATCAGGATAGTGCCCCTGCTGGGGAACACAGTCCCAACTGAATGGCTGTGCCGTGTGAACGCGGCAACTGGTGCAACCCTGGCCTGGGTACCTCCAGAGCTGGGGCTGCAGTGAACTGGGTCCCGCAGCTCAGATGTTCTTCTCTGATCCAGAGCGTGCAGGGTTCTCCCTGCTGTGCATCAGCTGCGTGGACGCAGCCCGTGGTCCATGTCAGGTGACCCCGACATCTGCGATGGCCCGCTCCGGTGATCCCGGAGCAGGCCAACAACAGGCCTGGGAATCGAGTGCCACTACTTGGTGCGGGAGAAGGCAGGCACATTTCTCAGGCAGACACTCCGCGCGTGCTATTGTGGCCTCAAGCACGTCTTTAACCCGGCATCGTGGCATGCGCATACCTGCACATCTCATTGCCGTGGGGAGCGTCACGCAGCACCCGACAGTAGAGGTCATCCACTGCATCCAGGCTCTTTCCACCTGACCGCTTCCAACCAGCAGGAATTCTACATTAGAAACCCAGGAATTGTTCGGAAAGATGGACCTTATTGCTGTGTTAAATAGCAATAATTGCGCCTCCGTAGTGGGAAATCGTAGAGGGGAATATTGCACATGGTGGTAGTAATAGTGACATGCCACTCTGCATAATGTATAGTTGAGGTGTGCTCATGTGAACCCCGCCCCCTTGTGAGTTATTAAAGGAGTTAGTGTGATGCAGCTATGGCTGCATTAACTGCTTGCAGCACGACCCTGCTAACAACTTGGAGGGTTCCAGGGTCATATACTGCAGCACACCATGCCCGGGAGATGCTGGGCCTGCAAGGCCTGCAGAGCCACCGCTTTCCCTGCACGTCCCCTGCTCGAGGAAGGTGGCTCCTTGCAGGTGGGGGTAACGCCTATTCACTCTGGGTGGTGCACTTAATCACTATGCATTGGCGGCAGCTGGCCTGCAACAAATCAATTCTCTATTCCCAGAAATAGATGCTGATGATATTTTTTTCTTCATCTCACGATCTTTGTGTTTGTGCACCTGCCGCAGTGCATGCACATATTTCGCTTGCTCGGTGGAACCGGTCCACTCATGCACAGGAGAGCAGCAACAGCTGTGTGCCAAGTCCAGAATCCAAGGTGCAAGTCTGTTGCAGAGTAGCCCGAGCTCAACTGCATGGTGGGGCCGCTCCAAAAGCTCGCCCACAAAATATGTAGTAACGAGAGCTCTCAAGAGTCTCTTTGCCATGTATGGCAAGGCCTTCCACTCCGCTTCACCACCGCTCCCCCCACCCCTTTGAATACTGGAACGTCCAGTTTTTTCTTTCCTGTTTCAAATGAGTTAAAACTACCTGTCCCAGAATTCTAAGGGGCAAAAAAACAGAACTGTATAACCTCATGCATATTCAATAGGAAACCTGAGCACGCTGTTTTACGCTGATCCAAGTCTTACCCTTTTAGGATTATTTACTGATCACCTGCTTGTTGTTGAAACTTGCTGCAAGGGCGTGCGTGGGGAGTGCACGCTTGATACAGCGTAGTGTGCTGCTGAAATGAGTGTCCTCTGCTGGCGGAATTGAACTAATAAGCTGCTTGTCTGGTAAGACGGCTTCGTGGGTTAATGGCTTTGTTTTGTTTGAGGTATGCAGATCCCAGGTGCAGCCTTTCACCTCTCGGAGGTCCATTCGCTATCTGTATGTGTATTCATGTGGGTTTCTTGTAGAACACTTAACACCGCCTTCAGACTGGTCCATGGCGCTGTGCAGTGTGCTAGAAGAGAGAGGGAAGGAGAGGGGGCGCATGGAAAAGGCGGAAAAGAAACTGGAAAAGGAGGTTGAGGTTGGAGGTAAAATAAGGGGTTGACATTGAAAAAAAAGCGGGTTTACACTTAGGGAGGCACTGTGGGTAGGATAGCGCAGTGGAGAAACTTTGCTGAAAACGTTGGGGGGGGACATGACCTCTGAAGAAAAGGTGCCACATTCAAATGAAGGGGGACAAAATAGTGTTCCAGGAAAGTTGGGGGGACGACCACCCCCGCCCCCCCTAAAATTACGGCCATGGGACAGCGAGTACCCTGGTGTGCATCTCTCCCCTCCCTGCCCCTTGTGTCTGTAGACAGTCAGGCCAGTCCTCGTTTTAACTTTGCATTCTGGAACCTGTAGTCTTGGGTTCTCTATTATAAAACCAAGACTGCAAGCTCCAGGATTCAACGTTCAACTCATGACTGAACTAGCATCTGCTGAATGCGATTGGAGCATGTTGGGCTCTGACAATCTATGATGTCTGTTTAGCCTGGCTATCCAGAGCTAAAGCGGGTGGAGGTGCTTTGGGCCACCCGCCCAGTAGACTCCTTTGGTAATGGGCCCTATATGAGAAACAGCATCCATTGGAAGGCACGCGCAACTTTCCCTTTCTGGGTGCTGTGTTTCTGGAGATTTCCCAGTAGGCCTCTGCATCCTTGGCCTTTGTTGTGAGGTCTTTCGAAATGTTACCATAGGAAAAGCGTTGGGCTTGCTGAAAATGTGTAATAGGGGGCCACTTTATTTCCAGGGCCTCTTTTGGTTCCCAGTCGACGCCTGCTTGCACTGGCATGTTGGTGGAGCCTTGTTCAAGTGAAAAGCTCTCCGCTCTCATGGTGGTGCCGGGCGTGCCAGAATAGCAACATGGAGCTTTTCACAGGAACAGGTTAACGCTCAGGGCACAATTTGAGGGACCACACTGGTTGATGCCGTCCTTGCACGTTTTTGAGAGGACAGATGCTGCCCAACCTGTGTGTTTGAAGGCGTTAGAAAAATAATAATTTGAATCACCTACAGTGGCACGGTCTGGATAAGAGCCCAGGTCCTGTGGCTGAATGGCGAGACACTTAGCCACACAACCACAAGAATCTCTGCCAATGAACTGTCTTATATTGAAATATTTTTGTGCAGCATATATGGTTGCAACGCTTTGAGATTGTGCAGCAGCCATGACTCCTCTGAATCGAGTGCTGGCCGAGTATGTGTGAATGCTGCAAGTGGAGTGAATAAACCCCTCCGTGTGTATAGATTGACTCTGTACTTTATTGCTTGATGGTATGGATGTTTCCATTTCAACTTGTTCATTACTGAATCGTGAACTGCAGTCTTGATCCCTACATTTGTGGAGGTGTGGCGATACTCTAGCGGACTGTGACGCTTTGTTGAAGTATTGATTTCTCATTTGGAGGGAAACCAGCAAATTTGTCATCATGTGACATGCTTTGAAGTTTCACCATTTAAAGGCTTGGAGGTTGTTTTCCTTTTACCCTCTTGGGTGCCTGAATCTACCCTTTCAACACGGTGTGGAAGAGATTAGTGGATGCTTTTAAATTTATCCCCTGAAGAATGTTCGCCTGAACTGGGCAGTTAAGAACAGAAACATGTTGGGATGCTTGTTGTTTTAGTGACACATTGAGATTTTTTTGTGTGTTATGTGATATCTTCTGTGTCGTATAAATAAGTTATCTGATGTTTTATATTTGTTTTATATTTGTTTTATATTTGTTTTTTAATGTTTAGTACACTGTTAGGTGAGGGTAGTGTTTTTTGTTTAAATTCAGTTTGAATTATTTGAATAATAAACTTGTCATACATTTGTGTAAATTAGTTATAGCAGACGGTCCATTTTTTCAGGACTAGTGATGCTGGAAAACCTTATAGAGTTCCTGTGTGAGGGGGTTGGAGGCAAGTAAACAACACGTATCATCTTGCTCTTTATTGTATTACATATATCTATATCCCCGTTGGTGGAGTAGGATGTCTTCATGTTAATAGGGATTCTTTATACCTATTTAAACATATTATTCTCTTGGCTTTATCCACAATGCTCATAAACACCAGGGGGCATGTCCCTTTCCTCTGGTCATTCTCTACAATGTTCACCTTGTTCACAGCGTACCAGGTTCATTTTCCTGCCAGGCACTGTGGTTATGACAAACGTTTTTGAAGGCAATTTGTTATTGGGTGTGGATCCCAATCTCTATTTGATTCTCAATGGTTATACCTGGTTCACTATCCTGCCGTGTATTCTTGGTGTCTGGTCCCAGACCCCTGTGGTATTGGCTTATTTCTCTAGGGTCTAGGCAGTCCTGCTCTCTCAAGCTGTGAGGGACTGCCACGAAGATGGTTCTGGAGGCCACTCCTTATGGGATGCAGGTCCCCAACCTGTGCCCATCTATGGCATAGCCTCTTGGGGTTTCCAGCCAGCCTTGTGCTTTCTCAACCCTCCTCTGGTTGCTCACCGGTCTGTCGGCTGTTTCCCGGTCAGAGACGACCTCCTCCTGCATCAGAGATCTTCACCGACTCCGCAGTGGCTTCCTGTTTTTGTGCATTACGTCCCAGGTGGACCACACTCTGCAGCTTCCTTGATCAGCAGGCACTTTGTCTCTCTGCTTCCTGGCGCAGTCTGACGATGGTGGAGCTCTCCAGGACGTCTCTGGTGACGGGTACGCTTCCAGTTCTCGTTTGCTTCGTTCAGCTTCTGACTGCAGGCTCCGCAGCTCACGGTTCCTCCATGGAGGATCTCACTGTTTGAATTTCCCTCTTATATTTCAGCTGTGCATTGTCCAATACGAAGTAAATAAGGACTAGAATGCTAAATACAGTTCAAAGGTTCTCCCTATGCTTCTGCAGCAATTCCTTGTCTCAGTACTGATCTTGTGGACTGCTAGTGAGTCAGTTGGTCTATTCTTTGTCTCAGTACTCCCCACCTTACTGGTTTTTAGGAAACCGATAGGAATACGAAGGATGAGGTAGTAGGGGGTTAGTGAAGAAGGTTGATTTGGTAGGCTATCTGGAAACCATGTTCTCCCCGGATTGTCACTCATCCCATAGGGGGCTTCCCTCCCATGATATCCATCTGCGGAGTACCACCCCCTGGGGGACTATCTGGTAGTGGCCTCACCTCCCTGGCCTCATGGGAAGGGGCTTGTCACAGTAGCCAGCCTTTATAATGTAGTGCAGTACTGTGTTGTGGTCTGTGTGACCATTGGGGATTAATCCTTGGTCATGTGGTCAAGAAAAGGTCTGGGTGACCCTCTACCCAGAGTGAACACGGCCAAATAACCTGTTCTATGGGAAGGCGAGATGCCCACTCGGGAGGGTCTACAACCATGTTGTAGCTCACTGTACTTTTCATTATATCAATTTGGATATCAGTCTGGTCCCTCCCACTTGGGCAGTCCAGCATCGAAATGTTAGGCAATTCTCCTCTGAACAAGAGTACTAACAGCCATCCCTGACACATGTTTCGGCATAGTCTAGCCTCATCAGTGAAGTGAAGCTGTGTCTCCCTAAGCACGGTGAGCAAGGGGTCCACATCTGGATTACCCTGGGCAACTTTGGGTGAAACCCCAAGTTCCAAAACTTGTTGAAGACCCTCCCGAGTGGGCATCTTCCCAGAGAGCAGGATATTTGGCTAGGTCTGTTCTTGATAGAGAGGCTCCCAGACCTTTTTGTTGGTCAGGTGTTGTTGAAAAGCCATGTTTTGAGGGATGTGCAAAACTGGATAATAGTGGGGGCATCCCAAGCTAATAATGAGATGGACTTCCAGAGGGTGGGTGCGTGACATGAGAATGATTGTTTGCGGGTTCTCGATTTGCAGCCGTGTTGCGATTTGAGCCGGTTCGTGCATTT
Source organism: Ambystoma mexicanum (assembly GCF_040938575.1). Classification (NCBI taxonomy): domain Eukaryota; kingdom Metazoa; phylum Chordata; class Amphibia; order Caudata; family Ambystomatidae; genus Ambystoma; species Ambystoma mexicanum. The sequence goes on from NC_090922.1 coordinate 293,037,713, forward strand.
GCCATGCAAGGAATGTGTGCAACCAGATATGTGGAGCTTAGCTACCAGGTAGCTACTCATGTTTTTTATCCTGGATTTTAGAGGAAGCCAATGTAGATCATGTAGGATGGGGGTGATTTAGTCAAATTTCCATGCACCCATAAGAAGACATGAGTGTCATGGACTATTTCTAAGTGAGCCAAGTGAGTGGCTCAGAGACCTGTTGAGGGGAAGACAACCAGGGCCTGCACTACAGTCTGGAAGTCATGCTGTAGGATGCAGGATTTGATTTTCACATAGGGTGGAGATTTGGAGCCAGGCCTTTTGGTCCGCCTTTGGTATGTGCTTGTAGAAGGACTGGCTTCAGTTCATGGGAAAGCATAAGGGTTTGGAGTTATGGATCCCATCCTTCTAGATACAGATTATTGAGCCATTGTTTGACAAGTTGTTGTTTAGCGGGGGTCCGATGACGACGAATTTGGTCTTTGATTAAGTTTGAGGTAGGCAGTCGACATGCAGGACTTTAGGAGACAACTGATGTCCTGTTGGCGTTTTACTCTCTTGTACAACTATTATCTGTGTATTGGTGCATGGCTATATTGCTATTTTTGAGGAGGGTGCCCAGAGGCTCCATGTAAAGGTTAAAAATGATTGGGCTGAGGTTTGAGCCTTTGGGGACTGGCAGTGGATTGGAATGCAATGGGCCTCATTTCGAGGCTGGCGGTAGCTGTGCCTGTAGTACAGGCACGGCTGCCGCCGGTATTAATTTTTTCCAGCACCCAGACAAGGGCAATAACCGGGTCATTATGACCTTGCCGGACCTGGTAATTGCCCTTTTCTGGGCGCTGGAAAAAATTCTTCGCCATTCCCATTGAGCCCCATGGGGCTCAATGGGGAAGGTGGTTGTGGAAGGTGGTAGCACCGGTACCGATAATAATGGTACCGGTGCTACCATCATGTTCTGCTAGCAGACGCCGGTATGACCACCAGGATGAGGTGGCATGAGTAGACTTTATCCATGATTTTGTGGTGCATCCACCCCTGGATGGTGGCTTTCTCGATACTACACTTTGGGTGGAACCCTGTCTGAAAGTACTTTAGGAGGTGTAACTGTTCGATACTGACAAGTAGTTGTGTAGCCCCTACCTTTTACAAGATTTTGGCAATTAACGGGAGGTTCGTAATGGGCTGGTAGTTGGGAGGTTTGTCAGAGTCCAGGGTTTCTTTGTTTCAAAATGGGTTGTATGGAACCAGTCTTGAAGGTGTCCAGGATGACCCTTGTGTAAGGGAGGCATTCATGATGCTGAGCGTGCGTTGAGTGCCTAGCCAATCGAATGCCTAATGTTGGAAGCCAGGATGATATTGTCAGAGTAGAAAGTAGGTTTGATGAAAGAGTTTGTTTTTAAGAGATTGGAGTGCAGGGTGGCCTAATGCTGGGAAGTTGATTTGATGATTGTCTGGATTTAGTGTATTTTTTCAATAAAAAAAAGTTAATTCTGTCACATTGTGCCTGGTTTCTGGCACCATAGTGTCTGGTGAGCGTTTGATACAATGCTTTACTACTTCAAAGGGCTTTGGTCCTGTTGGAGGCTGCCACGATGATGGTGGTCTAGTAAGCAGCTTTGGCCTCGGTATCCACGGACCTTCAATTTGTTTCCTTTGTACATTTACAAGTTTTAAATGTTTTTAAGGACTGGATAACCCTTTTAGTGGCAGCCCAAATCTATGTAACATGTTGTTAAAATCCACAAAAATACTTTTCATATTTATCATACAGAGTTGTAAATTCCATAGCTACAGAAGCGAAAACTGCTGAAACTGTCCAAACATTTCCAAAAGCTGCAGGTGATTTCTAAAATATGTGCAGAATGTTGGTTTGTGCTCCTAATCTAAATTTCTGCAGAAAAATCTGCTTTACAGATTTGGATTGCCTCTAAGGGTTATACCCTCCTGCCACACGAACAATAGCATGTACCTGCAGGGGTTTATGCTGCAATGGCCAAAGCAAAGGAAATGCGATAAAATGACTTGTTTCCCAGTTTATCAATTCCAAATGTTGATTGTCCTGCCACTGTTCCCCTCTGCTGCATTTTGACTGGCTGCCTGGTTCCTTCTGATTCATACATGGCACCAGGCCCTCCTTGACCAGTCTACCCCAGCACCTCTGCTCCCCTTATCTTCCCTCCCCCCGGCCCCTAACCTGCACTTGCCCTTCTGTACTCCCTCCCCCTGCACTAGCCTGGCTGCCCTGCACCCATGTTGAGCCCATCCAGCTGCTTCTTTACACTTAGCTTGTGGACCTCATTCCCCTGCACTCTGCATTCCCCTGGAACTTGTCCATCTGGCCTTCCCATACGCACTCTCCACTCCGACCTGCACTTCCTTTCCCTCAGCATTAGTGCATTCCGCTCTGATCAGCACTACCCTCTACCCCTCCCATCCACTTCTTCTTACTGCACTTGCACAATCCGAATGACACAAGGCCTAATGGGACTTTTGTTATTGTACTTCTGCCCCCCCCCCCCCACCTGTCTTGTTGCGCCTTAAAATACCTTTGACTGTATAGGTGCATTATAAATACCCTATAAATAAAAATGTCGAGACTGGCCAAAGTTTGCTCTGGTTCTTAGAATGTGTCTCAAGTTATGAATCCTCCTGACAAGGGACACCCCCCTCCCCCCCGAGTCTGTCTCTCTGCATGCTCAGTCTCTGTCCTGTAAAAATCAGCCTGACTTGGACATCCAGCTAATGAAATCTCACTCAGTTCTGGAAAGCCCTTGATATCTGATGTGGCTGGGTCCACCCTCTCTCAGGGTGTGGTTCTACACCATTATGTAACCCTGAGGTCACGGAATCCATTTCCACTGCAGTAGGCAGCTTACTGGCCACTAGGCCATCTCCTGCAGGAGCTGGCACCTGTGTGGAATTAAGATCTGGACTATGAGCCACTCTGGTCTGTGGTCTTTCATTCTCTTTAGCTGGAAGAGACCCTGGATGCATGACCTTAAGCGCTGCTCACCTTGCTGCTTTCTTGGCCTTCGATCTTCTGACTGCTGCCATTATCTCAGAGTTTGGAAGATCATTCCCCTAACAGTCAACTGGAAATGTCTCTTCGTTCACAGTAACATGGTGCCGAGAAGTCTCCCCTCCAGCTAAACTCAATGATTGCCATTGAGCACTGGTAAAGGCAGTCAACCCTTCCCGCTCCCCCTAACTAACTTGTCTGGACCAGGAATCATCTGATCTTCACTGTGACTGCCCTGGAACTAGGACCAGGTTACTGGAGGTGAGAGTACTGCAGTAGGTGCCATCACGCAAGGCAGAAGGACTCCCCTTGCACTGGAGCCCATGGATGACTCCCAGCTGACCAAGCCTCTAAGCTGCTGCCTGGAAACTGTCTGAGTCCTCCTTGGTCTTAAACTTTGATTTTCTTCCCATTTCAGTGTTCATTCAGTCTGTTGCTCTGCTGTCTCCACCTCTTAGATCTACGGATCTAGATTTGAGGTCTAGATCTCAGGTCTACGGATTCTTCTAGCATCCCCAATTTAACATTGCTGCCTGGTAATGGGCTTTTTCGAAATCCCAACTTATGCTGCTGCAATGCAGTGATACCTGGTTGAAGGAGAAGCGTGTGCTAGCTGCTGTAGGAAAGTCTAAGCTTCTACGTCTCCGGGGTCACTGAGTCATCCAATGTCACTGACCCAATGCTGCCTGCCATTGCCAGCGCCTTCAACCCACACCGCACAGTTTTTGCCTGTGTTTTTTTTTATTTACCTTTATTTAATTACAAATCTATATTTTTATAAAACCTTGATGGGACATTCTTGTATGCTGGTGTCTCTGTACTGTTGCTGTTAGGGTTGCTGCTTTTATTGGCACACACCCCTCCTGAAGATGCAGGTTCTACTCGGTCTGAGCTACAACATTAGGCAAAGCAGGTATCCCTTTCGGGTTGAACCTTTGGTTGGTATCACTGCTGGTTTAGTAGTAGCATGGAGCTTATCCCAGTACTCCTGCAGAGCAGTAGCAGCATCCCTTTTCAGAGTCAGAAGGTGGCAGGTAGCCTCTAAAGGCTGCCTGAGATGGGGCACTGCATGAGGCACTGAACTTTAATGGTGCAATCCATGGAACCAGATAAATGTATTCTCCAAGGCCAAATGAGTTCTTAGCTCAGAGGCCTATCCTCCACAGTATAGCAGGGAATACATAACAGATCTTTCATTGGGCGGTGGTTGTTTTTGGTTTGATCAGACAAGCTGCAGATATTGCATTGTAATAAACTGCACTTCCAGAATTCGTTGTGCGTTCTTTATTTTCCCTGCCCATCTGAACCAAACTGTATCTCCTGGGTTGGTGGTGCACTGAAAGCCTGTCCCCCTCTGGTCACTGCGAGGTCTTGGGTATCCCTGGACACTAGCAGAGCTTCACTGTCTGGCGTTTTCATGTTCTTTAGGTAGGAATTGTCCTTGTGTTTCAGGACTCTAACCAAGATTAGAGAGTCTGAAAGAAAAGTATCGGGTTTAGTGGAATATTGGAAGCCGAGTGCTAACTTGCCTTTCATTCAGGTAGGTGCATTCTTTAAACTATTGGCAGCCACCAAATCAGTGTCGTTTTCCACAATCAAACTTGCCGTTGTTATCAGATATCCTCTGTGTTTCCAGTCAGAACTGGTCTTTGCTCTGGGGGTTGGGGGCGGCTGAAGCTATGCCCACATATGGTTCCATCTGGGCCAACTATGAATTCCGCAGTCCGAGTCCATTACTCATGAATTGAGGCAATCTGCCATCAACCAGGCCTGCAAAGTTGCCGCTGTGAGGAGACTTGCACACTAGGTGTGGTCTTTTTGGTGCACTCTAATCCTGAGATGGGACTGTCGAGCACAAAGAGCCACATTCCCGGATGAAGAAAGATCAGGTAAACTGACGCAGTAAAACGAGGAAGCAAAAAGTATCCGCTATCTCATCATGGGGTCCATTTTGGGGCTTCCAGCCTCACGTTTAAAACTTATTGTACTTGCTGGCTTAATAAATGATCCTTGAGCTTACACAGGAATAGTCTTCAGGGCTTCCTGATGACTGGGAACTAAGGATCTCCAGCTTGAGCTGTGGTTGGGGGGGGGGGCGTGTTTGGCGGAGAGACTACTCACCTATTCCGAGGTCTGCTCTCTGCAGTCACAACTTCAGGCTGACCACCTCCAAGCACTCCTCCAAGTAGGCAGTGGTCGAAGTGTTCGAAAAGAAGTAGTGGAACTATATTCCCTGCTGGCCTGTCCCCGCTCCCCACAAACCCTGACGCACGCCGCTTCCCACACGCCATACAAACACCCAAACGCATGCACCTAATGTGCAGTGCACTGGGAGTGCAAGTTTCACCTTCTTCCTACCCTTTTTATTTTAAAAAGAAACCAATCCGGAACTAAAAGTATAGGAACAGTAAAACTGAATAAAAGTTTAAGCACCACTCACGCCCACTTCAACCACTGCAAGGAGGATATCGTTTAGTTACAAACTAAGCATTTTTGTTTCGCGAACTGCACCTACCCATCTCCTAGTGGCACCCCCCCCCTCTTCCTTGTGGTAAAGCTTTGCCTTTCTGTAGTTCTTGGTTATCATTTCTCACATTTTGGACCCATTGACAATATAGCATGTTCTCATTACTTAATGCGGTTCTGCTGGATTAGCATGCAGAATCATTTCTATGCACTTTTATATTTCATTTACTTTAGTCTGCACATTAACCGAACTGACTTGTAGGATATTCTTAATCACTAATTTGGACCGAGCCTGGTGGTGATCTAAACATTTCACAGAATGGGTCGCCATATGGCATCTTTGTATTATTTATTATTGGATTTGATGGAGGTTGTGCCATCTGATCCACACCAGTGTGACTGCTCTGAAGGTTTTGCTGTAAGGTGGCGCTGTAATCCCTTCCTATAAGCCTAAACTAATGGCATTGGAAATGGAGAGAAGATGGAATTCGAGGATGGGCACACAGTCTGTTGGCATCTTACTCGGCCTATGACCACCACGGTCCCGCTCATCGCTATGTCAATTCCCACCAACTAAAAAGTAAGGGCTTAATTGCGGGTATAAACCAGCTCCTGGTGTAGCAAAAAGGTCTTGACCAAGTGTGCCCTCAGCCTCATGATTATAAGCAACATGTCTTTCTTGCAGTACATTCCTATTAAATCCAGCAGTGGCAAGCCACCGGTTTTGGTTCTTGCATTAGATGAGCATTTGACAGGAACTGCCATAATATGCAAAGGGTGTAATTTGCCAGCTGTCGAGCAGTGCATGCCTGACCCATGTATACACCATCTAACTTTGCCACTGCTGTTTTTTTTTTGGTCCACTTAGCTTGGCCACTTTGATTTGCACACGGATGTACACCTCAGCAATTCAATAATGAACACGTTATTTATTAGTTTCTTGTAGTTTTTTTATAAGACTTAAAATGCAGACCCCACGCCTACGCAATAAACCGAGAAGATTCCATGATGCGATTTATGTTGTGTTTACGTCGTGCTCTTTCTGACGGATGTTTTAGAATACTTGAGGATGCGAGGGCGAAGAGCCGTGAAGTGTGCACTACACGCTACAAGCACCACTATGTAGGAGGGATTTACAGCCTATGGCTGTTTTAAAGTTTGTTTTTCCTGTGGCATACAGGCTCTAATTGGAATTAACCGGCACGATTTCAGCCATTTCCAGTACAGCATCAAATTGGGCTCACGCAAATATTGGGTAATTAAAAAGTCATTTTGCAGCACATAATGAATTTTTTTACTTCGTTTTGGTAGAATCTAATTACGCCAGCCTGCCAACCTTATCGCACCATTCGCCAGAATCAAGGTCCTCCTACCAAGTGCTTTAAGTGGGGTAAGGCATTGAGGTGGGGGCTCATTTGGGTGCGTGACTTGCGTGATGGGTGTGGTCTAAGACTTAATGGGCGTGGCCGAACATTTAAAAATGCTCAGGGTTGTATGTGGGCTGGGTCTCAGTGTGAGCATGCCCACCCCCAAATACAGAAACATCTTTAAGGCATTATATCTATAAACATGAAAGGAAACCCTTCAAGAGACACCTAATAGGCAATGCACAGACATAATTGTAGCTCTTACATACTTTAAAATGTTTCATCAGCTTATGCTCAGGCTAAACAAAACTGGCCTCCAATGCATGGCAAAGGGTCCACAGTTCCTCAGCCACTACCTCCTCACCATTACGCAATCCTTAGTGGTTTTTTCTGCAAAAAAAAGAGCAGGCCCATGCTGTATCTAACCGAGCTGCCATTTGCATCTTTTATTAGTGCTGGCCTGCAGCTAGTGAAAATCATGGTGTGGCAGTGTACACACAGCGTTTGGCCTAGTGGATCCACAATTTGGGGGAATTTATTTGATTGCTTTGCCTTTAAGTGTGTGCACAATATAGAATACTCGTCAGAGCCACATTCAAAACACGTTCCAGTGTGCTATTGTATGGACATGGGACCCATTGTACAAAAACAGGCGTATGTGCTGTTCATAGAGGAGCACCATATAGACGCAATTAACAAACTTGTGCAGTGCACAAATCATCACTCCACACATCACTGCATTGATTTGCCATGGACTGTCTGCATGGTGGTGACACACAATGAACCCTACTTTCCTAATCAAGGTGCCAAGTCACGCTGAGGAACCATCAGGTGTGCACGCTAGGCAACGGTTGGCTTGTTAAGAAAATGAAAAGAGCTTTGATGCTGGGTGGATGCGATAGTCCATGTCCCAAAGCAGCCACTAAAATATTTAAACAAGAAAATGACAGTTAACCTTCCAGACATGCGCCATAACTAACAAGTAACATACCAAAAAAAAGTGTTGGTGTGTTAAAGACATGCAAATGAACATAGTTTACAACATTTTCCGTGTAGCACGTTAATTCTCTTGGAAGAATACATAGATTTCGTCAGCTAACTGATGCATTGTGTTGAAAATGTCCTAACACTGAAATGTTAAGCACATTCTGTGTAATAACAATGGCTTGTTAAATGAGCCATCACTTATCAATTGCCCTGACTTGAAAGGCTGTCAACACACAGAGTGTGGGACGCACAGGGTGTGTCTCCAGAAAACCTCAGAGGCTTCGTTCGGAATATGCATTCCTTTGTTTGCAACAAGGAATGCTTAACCTTTTCTCCCATGGTGAGCATGGAGGCAGCTGTCTTTGTGAGCCACTTCCAGTGCCATCCCCTGACATATTAAGCTCTGCTCCCTGGGCATTCGCTATGGCCAGGAAACGGCAGTGGCATCCTTGCTGTGACCCACGAAAATGGAGTTGCACAGATATTTGCAGCTCACCCACTCAACCCCATTGCAGTGTATCAATGGGGCGAAAACGTACACACACAAACTACTATTGGAACCCGCCCTGCAGGTGACGCACAATATTCTGCAGCACATGCAGTATCGCACTCATCTGCGTACCTTGTGACCTCATCTTATAAACAGCTGCCTATTATAAGTGCATCAGCAAACCGAGCGGTCTTCCTGGGCTTGCAACTTCCAGGCTATACGCAGTTCAGTGCAGCAGTCACGTTAATCCTCTGAGTTATTGTGCAAGCTGCTGGATCTCATGATGCTCGCTTCCAGAGAGAGGGAAGATGCCTCAGGTGTGAGGCGGTCGGGGGAGTGGTGGCGGATGGACTCTTTTTGGAAAAGTGAGGTGTACTAATCAGTCGCTGTCCTCAGCCGTTCCTTCAGGATGAGTAAAAACACACTGGCTCTGTATGGTTGTGCTAGCCTAAATAATCATATTGCATTAATCGGAAAGGGTTATAAACTTCAATTCTCTTCTATAGAAGTCAACACAGATAAATTGGTGCGCTTGTTAAACTGTAATTTAATTCGGTAGGAATGCACACTTCAGCCCTTCAGCCAACACGTTTTTCGACAAACTGTCTTTGTCAAGGCTGATCAATGGCCATAAGATATGAAAATAAATCACTAATTGTATTGATAAAAAATACTGTTAATACATACCATTTGCGGGGTTTCCGGAGGGCGAGGACAGGGATGGCAACAAATGGACAAGTAAAACAAAGTTAATTACAGAAAACACTTCAATCATCTTTCTACTGGTACTCGCATGCTCTTTAAAATTCATGAGGAATACAAAAAACGAGATGGGGGATGGGGGAGTAATAAGTCATGAATAAATTCCTAGTGGATCACTAGTGAGTTTGGAAGCAGCGAGCAAAACTGTGGTATGAGAAGCACCACAAGTCCCATATCTGTGATGATGACCTCTGGTTGATGAGAGTTAAATTTAAAGGATGTAATCCGTGATTGGGCAGAGACATTTTTCTCTCAACTCTTGGAATGGAGTAGATGTGGGTGTGAGGGTAATAATGTTGAGTGTGAATGCTAGTAATAATCTCATAGACACGGGTCCAAATTCAACCAGGCTAAGTACTACAGGAAGCCTGAAAGAGAATGAACCAGGATGACAGATAAGTACCTTGGTAAGTCTGTATCAGTAAATAGTGATGGTAGGAGATGGCACTAACCTGATTGGTAAGGCTAAAGGACTCCTACCCCTTCAGTTTCAATTCATAGTTAAAGTTGAATGTTCAACTGAAAAACGGCTGAATTTCAAAATTATATCCCTGCAATTGGATTTAAAGAGCGGTTGAGTAACACAATGAATAACCTGTGATTGTCTAAATCTGTGTTGAGAGATCATGTTCACATGTTGGAGAAATATCTAAACTATATCCTCCAAACCTCAATTGATATATACAAGGGCACCTACAATCAGAAACTTCCTTTGCCCCTCATATTTGAGCAGAAAGACCGCCAAAACAGGGACCATTGCTAACTGGCTGATATCATTGCCTGGTTGTTATCGCTTTGGCACCAGCAATGTGTCAATATTCTAGCAATAATTGTGATGGATGTACCCCAACACATAGAGGAGAGATTGTGAAGAAAGACTTAATTAACTGCAGGACGACCTATGTGGTCTATGCTATTATATACACTTACAAAAAGGTCTGTATCGGCAGCACTATAACGACAATTAAGAATTTGTATTCAAGAACACCTGGTTTATCTAAGCAGCCAGGACTCTAGATTACCCCTAGAGCAATACTGGCATTAAAACCGTCAGCTGTCTGACAATAGAGAGATACAGTTCATAGGGCTACTGAAAGCCATCACTAACAAACGGGGGGTAACCGTATACTTATGTTGCATCAAATGTAATCCAAACTTATATGTAAATTATACTTATATGTAAATGCAGAGAAATCAAAGATGGTCTTAATACAGAACATGAAATGAATGCGTTTCTTTAAATTCGTCTTACTACTAGAAGGGATTTAATTCATACCCGATATTGCCAATAATGTACATATAATGATATTTGGTTTGTACTGTTTTTCCCCTTTATATTCTTGCAATGCTTGTATGACCTGTTCTGAACCTATTTATGTAATATTGGATATAAACCTACACCAATAGTTACCGATCCCTTAATGCCTTAGTGCGCCGAAATATAGTGTGCTAACGTTGTGTAAATATCACACCTTGCGTATGTTTATTAGGTAGCACCAACCGAGTTCTGGATGTATGATATTTCAAGTGTTTAGGGACTCCTACATGTTATTTTATAACAATTGATACAAGTATTTTTTGTATTAATGTTGGCAGAAGAAGCACCCACATTACCCATACTGATTTTCTAATTGGCCTACGCCTTCATATGGCACTGTGCATACTTCCCTCATGAATCAATACCATTGCAGTGACACCTTGTCATTACGGATGCTGCTGGTGAATAGCACATTTTTTTTAAATGTAAAGAAATGCGGAGCTCAGAAATATATTTGTTTCGGGAAATTCCTCACATGTTCTTCCTTTACTTGCACACCGTTATTCCACTGTACACCATCATCTCAACTAACACGATATTCACTCCAAACGCCACTAGACATCCCCGATTATTCCTCAGGGGAACGCTCATGCTCCGATGCAATGGAATGCTTGCCCAAGTGATTATGTGTGGCGATTGTGAAAGTAAATATTTACATTCGCCCTTACACAAGCGCACGTTCCCCGTGACGTGAAGCGCACTGTCGTGCGATACACACGCTTTTTGGTAAGAGTATACTTAATCATTGCTGTACAGAAGGCCGCCCTGCGGCAGACCACGAGGAATTCTAGATTGCGTCGCCTCTCACCGGGTGAGTTACTTTAACCCTTGTTTCACGGCGCACTCTGTGTCCTAACTCGATTCATTTTCGGGCCCTTGGTCGACAATGCTACTATATGATGTAAAATTACACTTTTAAGCATCACTGAATTTGTAAGCCAAAGGGAAAGCTATGATGGCTACCACTACACACAGTCTTATGATGTGTCTATCCTTAATGTAGGGTCATAATCAGAAATCCACGTATATATAAGTTGTTTTTACACCTTGTAACTAGCCATCCAACTCTTTGTGCTTTTAACTGCACTGCTAATTAGATTGGTCAACATGTGAACATTAGCTTGTGGGTGGATTTAGACAATCACAGATTATTCATTGTTACTCAACCGCTCTTTTGATCCAATTGCAGGGATACATATTGAAATTCAGCCATTGTGCAGTTGAACATTCATTTTTAACTAACTCAAGCCGAAGTGGTAAGTACAAGTGCTCCTCCTCCTCCTGCACGCCACTAGAGAGATGCTAGCACAGTCAAAACAATCTCTCACGCAGATTACCTAATCTGTTTTTTCAGCATTATTTACTGAGTCACCCTAACCATGAAATCGTTACTTACTATTGAAAATGTCCCTTGGCCTTACCAAGCAGGTTAGTGACATCTCCTACTATCACTATTTACTGATACAGACTTATCAAGGTACCCTGTCACCCTGGTTCATTCTCTTTCAGGCTTCCTGTAGTACTTAGACTTGGTGGATTTGGACCCCTGTCTGCATTATTACTAACATTCACATTGCTCAACATTATTAACCTCACACCCCTCCCATTGCAAGAGCTGAGAGAGCATTTCGCGCCTTGAAACACTTGTCTATAGGCGCGTTACAAATGTCATATCATATCATTTCTCTGATTAGATTCTTTAAATTGAACTGTCACCAACCAGAGGTGATCATCACAGTTATGGGACTTGTGGTGCTTCTCATATCACAGTTTTGGTCACTGTATCCAAACTTGCTAGTGATCCACTTGGAATTTATTTATTCAAGACTAATTACTTTTCCTCATCTCGTTTTTTGTATTCCTCATGCATTTGAAAGAGCATGCGAGTACGAGTACAAAGATGATTGAAGCCTTTTCTGTAATTAACTTTGCTTCCCTTGTGCATTTGTTGACATCCCTGTCGCCACCCTCCTAAAACCCTGCAAATGGTATGTATTAACGGTTAAAATGTTTTTTATGATTACCATTACTGATTTATTTCCAAAATACCTTCAGCTATCCCTCTGGAAATACCTCCCCTCTCGAGCTCTTCGCTCCTCTACCTCCAACTCACTCGGGGTCAGTCGTTTTTCTAAGAAACAAGCTGGGGGTAGATATCTATCTTTGGCTGGGGCCTCCCTCTGGAACAGCCTCCCTGCCACTCTAAAACTTGAGGAGAACCATCTCCCGTTCTGGAAGCACCTCAAGACCTTCCTCTTTTCTTCTGCCTTCGCTCCCCTTCTCCCCTGCTGATCTGTTCTCTCTTGACACCGTGCACCTGGCCACCCTCTGTCTTTTGGGCCCAGGTACCTGCTCATCCTGCCACCCTCCCACACTGCCTCCAGGCCACCCCTTGCACTGGGGTCTGTATATGTACCCATACAGCCCCCCCTTTTTCTTCCTGCACTTATCGGACCTACCCTGTCTGCTGCCTTAAACCTAGCACTTGCAAATTGCTGGCTGCATTACCACTCTTTGTTGCCTTTATTATTTATTTATTGTTATTTATCTGTCGCACTTGCGCGTTCTCAATGTCACTGTGCCTAGTAAGATCGCTGTTTTGTTCTCCCCTCTTCCCCTCCCTTGCCTTGTTGCACTCTGAAACACTTGTGTATGAGCGCGATAGAAATAAAATGTCAATCAATCAATATGTCATGTCCATTGATCAGCCTTGACAAAGACAGTTTGTCGAAGCACGTGTTGGCTGAAGGGCTGACGTGTTGATTCCTACCGAATTGAATTACTGTTTAACAAGCGCACCAATTTATCTGTGTTGACTTCAATAGAACAGAATTTAAGTTTATAACCTTTCCCGGTTAATGGAATATGATTATTTAGGCTAGCGCAGCCCTCCAGAGCCACTGTTTTTTTTCTTATTTACCTTCTGGGGTTGGGAGTAAAGCATCAAGGCTCTGGCGGTGCAGCAAGCCCAACTATACTGAGGACATCAAGCGCACTGAGAGTCGGATCTACCCACTCTATTTAACTCGTTCAGGATGAGTGCCTGGTGGCTGACGGGCTTGGCGATGGTCTTTATTTCTCTTGTTTTGGCTTCTACGACTCCTGCAAGTGACTGGGCGGATATAGGAAAAGGAGTCAGAGCTGTGACTGACAGAAATGCCAGCCACAGCGCCACGCCCAATGCAACTTGTGTGCAATGCTGTAGCTGACCATAATGTTGCTCCAGCTGACTTTGTTCAGGGCGGTGGTGCAGGCTAATGTCCTGCCATGGCGTGGTGCCACCGGGGGCTCCGACAGGGCCCCGGCTGAGCCCACTTTTTGGAGACTGCCAGGGCTTGGCCCCAGCTGGCCCCAGCCCACTTGAAGCACTGGTCCTACCATCCCGCGTGGGCACCTTGCTCCTTCTACAGAGGCCCCATCCCTCCCTTTCACAGACCCATGTTACTGACGTAAATCGCCCAGGATTGTGTAAATCTCCTTGCGCACTCGCAGGATTCTGATACAGTGAATGTGTGAGAGCTCTGGAAATGGGGTTGGGGGAGCGGGGAAGGGGGAGCAGAACATACGTGGATGGGGGGAGCCAAGCCATAGCCAAGCCAAATGGGTCTCACCTGCCTCTAATGACCAAAGATACGCAAAGCCAGGAAAAGGCACATGTAAATCTACAAATTAAATGTTTTGTAAATCACATAAGTGACTGGATCCCACATGTTCTGGGACTACCCCCCCTCCCCCATGCCATTTAATGCTTTGTTGGCAGAACATAATAAATTGTTAGTCATAGCTTCCCACACTAATCATCGTAGCCCCAAATGGCCCAAGAGCATGTTTGAGAACAAGAAAACCACCATGAGAGAAGCTAATGGCTCCAGTGAAGAAAGGTCACGTAATCCGTTGCTGTGTTCCTGTTCTACACAATTAACAGGTGCATTGGTATAGAATAACTTCCTTCCATCACATGAACTACTAAGGTTGGGAGGGGCACCTAACCTGCACTTCAAAGCAAAACTCTTTGCTCACATTGGTGACGTCATCTCACATACTGCACATATCTTGATTTAAAAATGAATTCTTATGCAATGCACCAACTCGCCACTCTAAGGAAGTTGCAGCTGACCAACGCAGTATGTTTCCCTGAGAATTCACACCAGGGTTACAAATCAATCTCTCTAGACCTGCACTGGGCCATAGAACAGCTCAGCACTGGCATCACATGCTCACTTACCCTGGAGAATCTGGTCTCCAACTCTGGGTTGTACCCAGCAAGACGTTCATTCGTAAAGATAAAATCAATTTGGCTGCTATTTGAGCCATTGGACCAGGTCATTTTATCTGCTGCCTCTTAGAAGCGTAGGGGGGGGGGTGAGTTCAAACTCAGCCAGTGCTCTCAGCCCTCCTTTTGTATCGACCCATCCCTAGTATAAGATTTAATAACACAATCCACATTAAAATCACCAGTTAAGATAATAATTCCTCCAGGAAAGTGCATCAACCAGTTTCTAAAAGTCTCTACAGCAATATCAATTATTTCCGCTGTCAGCGCACCCCCCGGATTATCATAAAGGGTTGCCAGCAAAACTGGCTCAATTCTGGCTCCCAAGATTTGCTGCTAAAAAATTGAGGTGGGCCTTGCCAGAACAGTACTCAGTTTGGTTGGCTGTGACTCTGGCACCAATACAGAGACCACCTTTTGGGCGACCTCTTACGGTGGCTCCAGATAGATGGAAAAATTAAGCAATAACCATTGAGATCGAAAGCAGAACCCAGCCAAGTCTCCTGCAGACAGAAGCGCATAACGCCCCTCAAGATTTCCATTGTTTGGGCGTTGCCAAGGAACGAGCTGTGGCCCTTCGAGTTCCAGGAAAGAAGTTGACTCATACCTACTTCTTTAAAAGCCAAATGTAATTGCAGAACCTGTGGGACCCTAGACCATTGCCCACTCTGTCTCGGCCACTCGTGGGGTTTCTTTTTCCCCCTGAGACTCCTAGGGAGTGCCAGGGATTGCGTCCCAGGTTACTTGGCACATCAGAGGTGGTTGCCAGAAAACATTGAATTTAAATTCACAGCTGCGTTCGTGCCATGGCATTTTTACGTATACGCTCGACAGCCCAGCTATCACTGCTATTGAATTGAGGGAGCTCCAGGTTGACTAAGTCCTTTGAGGAAATTATGCCACGGTCCAGTATCATATGCAGTAACTCGAGAAGCCAGGTTCGATTAAGAAAAGGTCTATGCGCTGTAGTACAGTCAGTCTGGATACATTTTCTTGTGGTAGCATGGTATTTTCAGCTGGCTGGCAACGCCAACAGGAACACATTCTGGTACCGGCATGTGTTGGTGTCGCCAACATGAACATGTTTGTTATACTGGCATATATTTTTGGTAAAGGCATTATGTAAAAGCGTTAGAAAATGCTCCTATGCACTGTTGAACTGCATATTGGTTGTTTTCCTGTGCTTCCATGCAAAACGGATTGTAAACTGTGGATTTATACCCAATTTTTCAGTATTGTAAAACGCACCATTTTAACCCGTTCTGTTTACAACAAATCTGGGTTGATAATCCCCCCTCCCCCTCACGCACGTCCCATGAACCTCTTACAGTATGCAGCCACTTGTCTGCATGCTGTAAACTAGCCTCACCATTCAACTGGTGCCCGCTTTACACGGCTGGATTTACTAGCTGATAATATTTTATCGTGTAGGAAAAAGAAGCAAAAAAAAAAAATATATATATATATATATTTTTGATCGTGTTTTGGATGAATACATGTTTGTGTTAAACTATGCATTTCCATTACTTTCTCTGTTTGAAAGTGTGGCGGCCATACGTGTTGCGCCAGTTCAGCCTTCCTATCGTCCTTACTACTTACAAACGTTTACTCTGTGGTGGCGCATTAATGACGGGCTTCATCTTGTGGTGGGAAGGAGCTGTGGTCCTAACATCATACTAACAATCTGGAAAATAAACCTGTCCTTTAAGTGATGGGACATGTTCCCATTTCCCTGTAGATAGCCATGTAAAAGACGATCCATGTGCAACAGTGTATCTGTCAGCAGTTATTCTAGAGGCAGTACTGATCCTGGTGCAAAGGTCGTTCCAGTTGGGGAAAGACTAGTGCTAGGGGCAGTCTATCCTTGAAAAGCTTGGAGCCATTCTACAATAGCAGATCTGATTTTTTTTAAATTATTTTTTTAATGTTGGGCCAAGATGATTGGTGGGGTTCAGCGATTACTGCTGGGCAATTCTACCATAGCGGATGCAATTATTTGGGTAGGGGCCAATCATTAAACTCAAGGTGTCATAAATGACTGACAGACGGAGATGCTGCACATATGCAAACTGAATACTTGACAGCCGGTACCCCATTAAACTCTACAAACGGTATTATAGTTCTGTTATTTGTACTATGCTTTCTGGTACTTGTAGTTTTGCCTTTTCCATTCTAAATGAAGGATGAAGTCTCCGAATGCAAAGCAATACAATCAGGCTAAAACCGTTTTTAGAACCGATTGTTCTAAAACGTGCCCCCTACTCTTTAAGCACACAAGTCACTCACTACCTGGCTTATCTTCAATGCCTAGGAAGTATGGTCTGATTGTGTGTCCAAGGTAAAGTGGACCATGCGTTTTGCACTCTGCCAAGAACACACTCCTGTATAGAGAGGCCTTCAGAGGTGTGGTTGCAGTTTTCTGGCTGGGACATTAAAACCTGCAAGTGATGGCTCTTCCAGTGTAGACCATCACATTAAGGAGATCACATGCACAGTGAGAAGATTGAGAAATGCTGCTATGTTCAGTGCTACCATCAGACACAAATGCCCTGGTGGAATAGAGCAGCACTCCTACGATAGGGCACCTTTTTGTTTTGCTGTAGGTGTGAGTGGATGGAATTTATATGGGATGGCAGTTGGGGTAATTGGGTCTTATGTAAGGACTTCAGGTATGGCTGTATACAATCAGGATTTGCTGTGGCCAACTTGGGTCTGGATAAGAGCCAATCCATATGTCTGAGGTCAACACCCAAACAATGCCGTTTATAGGTTTTTGTTTAGTCATTACACGTGTGATCATGTCATGATAGATATGTCTAGGTTTTTAGCCAATAGTCTGATTATGGGGTTAAGGGATTTAAATAGGATTTTATTTTGTTTGCTTTTTTACCCGTCCTGCAGTGTTGGTATGATGACTGTCACCATTTGATGTGTCCTTTGTCCAACACTGAGGAATGAAATGAGGGTAAACTTTCGGTTGTGGATGTAAAATGGATTTCCAGCTCTGTGGAATGGTGGGGCAGGATCATCTGTAATGAAACCATGAGAGTACTGATTTGGGGGAATGTTCGCCTCAGGGCTCCATGTTGATTACTATTTACTTTTGCCATAAATAGTCCTAATAACTCAATTATACAAATGATATTGCTGGGCCACAGAAGCAGAATAGAAGAAAGATGAGGATATGACCTAAACTGTGAGTGTCACCTTGTTTTGGTCTAAATAGTAAGGCCTGTGTGACAAGAACCAATGTCTGTTCTGAACAGACAAGAGAAGTATAACGATTTCCCGAAATAAGCAGCAACACGTTCCCCTTCAT
Organism: Ambystoma mexicanum; assembly: GCF_040938575.1. Lineage (NCBI taxonomy): Eukaryota > Metazoa > Chordata > Amphibia > Caudata > Ambystomatidae > Ambystoma > Ambystoma mexicanum. Next base: position 293,055,699 of record NC_090922.1, read on the forward strand.
AGAGTGCGCCTGGAGATATTGTGAGATACTCTGTTCATAACAGTTCAGGGTATACATCATGAGAACCTAGCTGGCAAGTGAAGTATTTCTGTAGATATTGGTTTCAATACCCACCACTATCTCCACAAACCGAAAAAGGTAATTGTATCATTTGATCTGTAATTCGTATGGAAAATAATTTGGCTACAATTCAGGGCCTTTGATTATTACAAGTGAACATTTAACAGTAAAAACTGCATTATATTTCTTAGTAATCTGAAGTAGTTTTATGTAGTGAGCTGGTTCGTGGTTCTGCAAAACCAGACGTTGTATTGGGGTTGTTAGTGGGATAGTGGAATGACAGATGCAAATCTGGAGGTGTTGATGCATGTAGGCCAAAACCACCCAAGCCCTAGATGCTGGTGTGTGTTTCTGGTTTATTGCGCTGACACTTGGGTCCATGTTTTATCCGTATGGCAGAGCCCAAGATCAATTGTCAGCACTGTGAGAAATAATTAGTAGCTGGCATGGTGGGGTGTCATTGAGCAAAACATTTGAATCATGGCTTTGCTCTGAAGGTGAATGTGGTTTTTCCAGACAGATTTGGGCAAGGAGGAACCTGTGATCTGTGTAATGTGGCAAGTGACACAGAGGTTACTTCCGGTGGGTAAATGAGATTTGATTAGGGCAGTCTCATAGCAATACGTTAAATGACGGACTAAACGGCATTCATCTAGTCTGTTGTTTATCTGCCATGTCATTTTAATTGTGCTGTTGCCCGTACAGATAGTTTTCACTACCCTGGTTCTATTTTTGTGAAGGGCAAGGGAGCATGACCCAACTGAATCCAATCTCCCATGTTTCTTGACTGTGTTGTCTGCAGGTATGTGACCTAAGCGGGTCATGTTTGTTTTGTCCTGGTAGAGTTTGTTTTTCTTGTAATTTTTTGTACCATACGATATGAGCCAATGTGAATTCATTTTAATTTAAAAGGTGTGGGGCAGTTGGACGTATTGTTTGTTTGCTGGTACGCATTATTTGATTGCATGTTATCATTGCTATTAAATGATGCCCGGTCAGAAGGATATCTTAAACTCAAAAAGGCCAAGTAATGCTTGACAAAAGAAAATTCAAAAGCAGAATTCACCAACAATATTGGGTTAAGGAAAACTTGCTACATTTTTTAAGCTCTATTAACAAAATGTAATTGAAAATGTGCTTCTGCACGTTTGCTGCCATGTCCTTTTTGTGTGTACCATTGAAATTGCCAACTTAGTTTGAACTTCATTTGTGTGCAGATGACTGCTCTTTTGTAAAACAAGAATGTCCAGACCCATTACCTATCCCTTTGAGCAATGCTGAGCTAATGGCCCATTTATGTTTATGGAAAACAATAGGCCTGCTTCCGAACAAGAATAAAATACTATAAATTGCGTGTAGTTTGCATTCCAGAACTCCTTAATCATGGTCTTATATTTTAAGCTAACCAGAAAGTCGACTGTTCCGTTTTTGGTTGAACATTGGATGAATTCTCAAGATTCATATAGCCCCTATACACTGAACACAAACCTGGGCTAATGGAAAATGTCTCATTAAAATGATTATTGGTTCAGCCATGTCTTTCTAAACAAGATGGCCACCTTAAATATTTAGCAGACCACACATACGAAGTTCACAATGTTTTCATGTATAATAAATCCTATTGGAAATGGGTTTAAAGTGATAGTTGATTCAGAAATTACAATTGATAATATATTTCCATGTGTCTGATTCGAAAACCAAATAAGACCCGAATTCAGTAGAAAAAGATGATGCGTGCATATAAAAATGATTTTAATAATTCGGTCATGCATGAATTGGCAAGAATTACTGATAACTATGGATTTTGAATATTTTTGCAGACCTGAATTTTGAATATTCTTGCGAACTTGAATATGCAATGGTTATAAACATCACATGTCCATATGGAGAATTTTGATGAATTAATATTCCAGCTCAGAAAACGAGGGGGCCTGTTGAGAGAAATCTGATCATCTTGATACATCAAAATTCAGTGGGCCAGTAAAAGCCAGGAAGAGGGCCTTATCTGTTGAGTATGTGAAGGGAAACATTCACAGATTCTGTCCATTCCAAAATGCCACTTCAAATGGTGCTGTCTGGGAGGAGTTTCCTGGGTATTTAAAGTCAAAAACCTAGGAATACGGGAGCGTTTTTTTGGGGGGGGGGGGAAGAGGAACAAGAGAGCCAGCCTGACAGAGTAGCAGATTTCAATTCCAACTGGATGTACTGATGGGGAAGGCAGATCCAGATCACCAGTAGGGATTTTTGTGTACAGGTAAACTGATTCAAAGGAAGGGCTTACCTGGTAGATCTGCCTAAAGCCAGTTGTTGTCCCTACCTGTCCAAACCAGAAGCGAGTACCATGACCCCAGATTTAGACAATTGTCTCTAAGACCTCAATAACAATTTAAATTATTTTGGAGGAACCCTGTTTGAAAACTGTATAATTGAAAGGTCGATTAGAGTCAAAGGTATGTTTGCTTTATGATTTGTAATTTATAATAGTTATGCTAGATCATGACACTAGCATCCTCATAAAAGAAATTTCCTCTTGGAATTTGGGAACACTCGTGGCCATAAACATCTCCAATGTAACTGTGGAATGGCAGTTGATTAGTGTCTGCTTTAGTAGATAGACATATAAATGTATTCCTTAAGAAACACATTAAACTGTGGGTGTTGAGGGTAAACCCACTTCTTTGAGAATAGTGAAATTGAAATAGAATTCCAGGGGAACCCAAGCCTTTACAATTCTTTGCAACCAATACAACATTGCAACAAATGTCAAGTAGGATTGATACTGAAGCTAGGAACCAACAGTGTCCAACATTTTCGATTTTAATTAGTCCAATAATTAGTAAAATATATATGTTAAAATCGCATATTTTTCGGAAACCAATACTAGCTAATGGTTTCAAGGATAAAGTTGTATTTCTAACTTTATTATCAGACCTCCATCTTTTTGATATCAAGGGGAAAGAGAGATATACAAAACTATTTCCATACTGTAGATTGATGGGCTCCTACAAATGTAATCCAACAATGCTAATTTGTGTCTGTTGTGATGAATTCTATGGATCACTCACTAAACCCCTGCCCTCTCAGGTGGCCAGGGAAAGGCAGATGCTTCCTGATCCTGACATTGGGGGTGGTCTACTGTGGGAGGATCACCTGGGAGGAGACTGGGCCCAGGGTATGGAGGAGATCCTGTGGGAAGAGATGCAGTATTTTTCCTTGGAAGGGAAGAACCTTTTAAAGGTGCCAAGACATGTAATGACTTATTGTCTTTATGATGTAGCTAAAACCCATGTTAAGCCTTTTGATATGGGTAAATCGGGTGGGACATTTTTTAATACCTCAAGGAAGGGAAGACCAATTGATCCTTCTAAGGTTGAAAATCCCCCTTTCTCCCAGAGATACTTTGACAGGAAACTTGTACCTAATTGCTTTGATTGAGCTCCCTTGTCCTTCTCAATTAAACTCCTGTGATGTTTCCTTTGACATCTTAAGTGTTGAGGACAAGTATGCTCACCCTATTTGCATAGACATGGATAATAGCCCAGCAGTTAAGGGGTTGAAGGTATTTAAAAGAAATAAATATGCCTTTTAAAATTAAAAAGCAGACAAAGCTTAATTTTAGTAGTTGATACAAGTCCCATAATCCCCCAATTAATGGGATGAGGGCTGAAGAGCAATGCTGCAGGAGTAGTCAGCCTGTTAAGCCTAATGAAACACACCTGAGGGAAGCAGAGTGGTTTAAATGGCCCTGTAAGGTGCAGGCCAAGAGAAGCAGATGGCACTTTAGTAGTCTTTGCCGTAGCAGAAGCAGAGCATGGTGTTGACAATCGAAGCAGAAGTGGGTGAGGCAAAGGGACGCCAGGATTTTCATCAAGCATATTTCAGTTGCCTATCATGAGAGGGTCCTGTTTCCCCAAAATCTGAAATGCAGAGGTTGCACTGTGGAAGGCGTGAAGGAAGACTGCTTTTCCACATATGAACCTAATTGCGAAGATTTTGCAGCAAGAAGTGTGTCGGAGACCGTGACTGAAGAGTGTTGTGTAGCCGAGGGTCCCAGGAGCGAGAGGAGCTCCTTGACTGCGTGGCAGGAACGAATACAACTTCAGGGAAGGGTGTTTCCAGATGAGGCCTGAAGCAGTCCAAGCCCTGCAGCATGTGAAGTGAGGAAAACAGAAGCCGGTGAGTGTTACTAAGCATTCTGATCCATTGCGTGAATGAAGGCAAGCAACTGCATCCAAGTAAAATACTTGTATGCCAGTAAAAGCTATATTCAGGCGACTGTTGATTGTCAGACAATGAGAAGTCTGAAAAGTAGCATGTGCGTGCAAGTGAGCATTATTCTGTTCACTCACTCAAGAGTAAAAAGCAGTTAACAAGTTGATTGAATACTGAAACTCTTGAAAACAGATGAAAGAATAGTTGGGTGTGCCTAAAAGTGAATCCAAGGTAAAGGCTAACCTGGGAATACATTGTGAAGCAGTAGAAAACAAAGTGGCACTGAAGTTAAGTGACTGAATATTATTAATTGTGAGTTCAGGCAACAAGTATTACCTAAGCCAAGAGCGAAGCGAATATTTCCCATACCAAAAGTGTAGTGCAAGCATTGCCAGAGCCAAGAGGTGGCCAGTGTCTCTAAAACTGGAAGAGACTAACAGCACAGCATGTAGTTAAGCTACTCTGATTGGCAGGGATCAAAGAGGTGAATACAGGGCTATAAGAAGGTGAAGCTTGTTGATGGTAATTGTTCCCTAAAGCATGGTGTAACTCACATTGCTGAAGCCATAAGGCATAAGGAAAAGCTGCAATGATATCCTTACAGGCATTTTGGTTGGTGAGGCTGCCCCTCTGAAAGATGAATATTCAGAGGAAGAGTGCCTTGCTTTCTTGAGAGTGCTGAAGGGCAATACAGTGGATCTAGTCTTTATTTTGAAAAGTTGTTCGAAGGCGCCAAACTATTGAAGCTGTAGTATATGTTGATGCGACAGAAAGACAAGAGTGGAAAAGAGACTACTCGGGAGCATTAAAGTGAATGTTATCTCTTCTGGAAACCTGCTACAAGTCACAAAGTTGTACATTTTTGAAGTAGTGGTTACAACATTTGGTTGTCCGTAGATTTGAAACTGCAAAACCCAGTTGAGTGTGAAACACTGTGGGGCAGGAGCGTAGACCAGCATGGTGAATCCAAGCATTAGCTGACCTGGCCTGAGAATTACACAGGTAGAAGCAGTGGGGCTGTGAAGTCATCCTGAGAGTTCTAAACAGCTAAATAATGCTATGAAGAGGGATTTAAAGAGTGCTGCCAAGAAGCTGTCTTCTTTTGCCTTGTTTTTTTTTTTTGTGATTCTGACAAGGAACTGTATTTCTTCTTTGACATTTTTCGGTTGTGGTATAGCATTATAGCCCAGAACATCATTGATGCTATTTGATGAAATAGAAGTTATTACTCAAGGACAGAATTATTTCTGTTGGTTGAACATTGAACTTTCTTGCGACACAGTGAAGGAGCAAATAACTGAATTTAAACGTTATCATAAACCCATGTTTCCTTGTTTCTTTATGTTGAACATTGGACTTGAACCTGACTTTAAATGTGGGGAGAGGAGCTCACCCAGGTTACATAGAAACTCAACATATGAGAAATACTGGTAATACTATTTGTTGTGAATTGCCATACATTTTCTTGTGTATTTTATGCCTATGTTATGTGTGAGGGACAGATATCCTTTTTTAGTGTTTCCTTTTAGTTTTTGATAGGTTTGAACAAACGCCTTGCTATCCCATCTCTGACGAGCATTTCCCTGCCTATGATTTTATAAAATGCCATATTTTGAAAAATCATCTAAAAGTTGTCTGCCTCACATTTCGGACTCCTCACACTGCATTGTGAACTATTTGCAGTTGTGTTCTAGAATATTTACATTTGTTTTTCTATGTTTGGAGGTTTGTACAAAATTGAAGGAAAACATTAGTGAGATAGCAAGCAGAAGGACATTCTCTACATTCAACAGACTGGTTTTAGGAAGGGTGTAGGCACACTGATAAACCTCTGGTCCATTGCCTTCCTGATGCAAAATTCCCTTCTTTCTAAGAAAACACTGCTGTATATTTGCTTTGACTACAGTGGTGCTTTTAATACCTTTTTAAATAGAAATATTTTGTGGTCTAACTGATGGGATGGGGATTGCACCCCATGATGAAGTTAATCAAATCCTTATGTACTAATACTATTGTCCAAATAAGGACAAATCAGGATGGTGCATTGAGCCCAGTGATAGCAACAATTGCAATCTAAAACAAGGCTACATTATGGCTCCAGTCCTTTTTAACTTATACCTGGCCGATATGGGAGAATTACTAGCCAAATGTAACCACTTTCCTTCTCGCATGGGAGCCCAGCCTTTGGTGTGGCTTTCATATGCTGATGATACTGTCTTGCTAGATCGCACCAAGGGTGGGCTCCAATGCGGAACCCTTATAGCAGTAAGTCAACATGCAGAGGAAAATGGGTCCGTAAACAATTGGGCTAAAAGACATAAATTATGATTATTCATTCCAGCAGAACAAAAAATCTCAATCATTCATAGAAATTGAATGGGGAAACCATTGAATCTGTCAAGAAATACACCTACTTGAGTATCTCCATTACAAATACTCTGTATAGGCGTATCCCAAAAAATATCTCTGCCCTAAAAAGGTTCACCCCTCATCGTTCTGGTATTCTATAGAGAGACTCTTAACGGTATACAAGTCCAGTATTTTACCTAGTGCCCTCTCTGGCCTTAATATTTTTACTAATAAAGATACCATATGGTTGTGGAAGTTAGAAGGTAGCCTCTTGCGACCCACACTGGGCTTATCCCAGGTAACACCGATCAAAGCAATTTTGTGTGAATTGGGATTGACTTCCATGATGGCACAAAGAAAATTTGCGGCTGGTATCTTTATGCTGGAAATGTATTCTACTCGGTAGAAGGATGTTTCCTTCTTTAGTAAATTGTTGGTGAAAGAAACTCCTTCTAGAGCAATAAGTCTATGGATAAACGAAGTTGGAAAATTCTTTGTTGACATTAACTTTGAAACCAGCTATCCTAGGAACCTTGGGTTCGATATTAAAGAGCTAAAAGAGAAGGCCCTGGTATAGGACAGGGATAACATTTGTCAATTGGGACAAAAGTCTATTATGAGCTAATATGTTAAGCAAGGCTTTAGGATTAATGCACAATGTATGAATCTAGTTCAAATCAATAATATTAATATCAGAACATACATTTTACCACTCTGCCTAGAACAACTACCACCTATGGCCTGCCTAGGCTCAAATTCCTCTGTCAAAGAATATGTAGGATCTGCAAGCGGGAGGCAGAGAGCTTGTCACTTGTTAACGGGGTGCCGCAACTTGATGGAGGTATATAGAAATGATGTGGACTACCTTAACTTTGATAACCTGGAGTATGACCAGACATGGGCTTGCATATACTCCAGTATAAATTTGGGCCTGATTTTTACTGTGTACAATCTGTGGTTACACTTGATGCAGATTATACACAGCATGAGTTATGAGGCATTATTTTAGACGATTGAAATGTTATGGAAAACCTCTTTTATGATGGGAAATAATTTGAATTTTACATAAGGAATGACAATTTATAACCAGTATATATTGTATGAATGCTTATTTTAAGAAATTGCATAGCTTTTGTGAATTAAGATTTTTGAGTTAGTTTTATTTATAACCAAAATAACACATTAATAAAAAAATAAATAAAAAATACTAATATTAAAACAGCCTGTTTCTTCGTTCACATTGCAGGTGGGAGTTTTGCATTGGATGTGGAGAGGAGGGTTACATTAGGTGTTTCTCTGTAAAGTGAAGCACTAAAAGGTAAATGTATGTTCCATAGATCTTGGTGTCCATGCATCATGTTAAGGTGGGTCATTGTCTCCGAATCTGAGGTGGCTGATTAGTTGATGTGGGTCCAATCTTTTCAGGTGCTATGTTAGTATTTCCTCTACTGGCCTTTGAATAGCCATGTTGGATGGGTTTTATGAGTTTAGGAGGCTTGCATTTGTCCCTAGTTGCACCCTGGGATTGAGTTCCAGAGCCTGGTTGATGGCAATGAAAAGGGTGATTCTCTGTGGCGCTTTCTGGTTGAAATTTGGCATGGATTTCTAAGATTGTTATTGGATTGAAACACTCTGGTTGTAGTAGATGTTTTTGTAATGGACTATGGCCCCTACTGTGGAAGGGAAGGGCGTGTTCCCGTCTTTGGAGTTCCAGAAGTCTAGTTAATGCAATTTGGACTCAATAAGTATTCAGAGCCCCGTGTATGGCTGTTGGCATAGTTTAATCTAGATTGCACTAGAGGGATGACTGCTAAGGTTCTGTGGGAAGGTCTGGTCTGGTGTTGACATAGTTAAGGGTTGGAATAAGCAACTTCTGATGGCTTTCACCTGGATTTTTAGTGTTGGGGTTCTGTCCTTGAGTTGAGGTTTCGCCTACTGCAATCAGATGTGGGCAGTTCTTCAGGTCAAAGGATTGGACTGGGGTTGGACATTATGGTGCCACAAATCATTTTGGTTTGGTCCAGCATGTTTGTCCTTTTATTATCTATGAGACTACATCTGTGAGGCAGGTGCTAAGGTCTGGTTTATTTGAGGAGTTGTCTGTGAGTTTGTAGAAGATTTGTGTATCATCTGTGTAGTTGAATCATGTAAGGCCGGAGCTCATTGTGAGTTCCAAGAGGAAGGTTTTGTAGATGTTTCAATAAACAAAATGGCGGAAATGATGGTTCTGTGGTTTCTCCCTGTCCAGGAGGAAAGATGTGATCCAGCAAAGTGCCATTTCTTTTATTCTGATGACATGAGGTTTTTTTAATACGCTTTCCTGGCTGATCATGAAAGCAGTGGCTGTGTCCAGGAGGGTAAGTGAACTTGATATGTTTGTGCCAGCATTGAATGTCGCATATAGGAGAGTTGGACTACTTATCCTCAGTCCAAAGTAATGTTGGGACTCCTGAAGGAGGTTTTTGGTCCATCTGATTCCGGAGATGTTGATTACATTTTTCAGCATTTTTCCTGTGATGAGAGCTTTCAGTGGCTTGTATGGTTGTTGGGGTTGGCCTTTGCTTTCTGAGTAGAGGTTTAACAAAAGTTGATTTTGAAGGCCTGCCAGCTGACCACTTATTATAGATTGAGGTGGGTTTGGGTGAAGGGACCATATCTGGGCCTGTAGGCTATGGCTTTGTTGATGGTTGGGGCGTGGTGCGTCTGGTGAACCTGCCTTATTACTGCTGAATGTAGTTATGCAGTTTTGTATAGAATATGGACAGACAGCACTTACTAAAGGTATTGGGTCTGTTCTCTGCTGTTTTCAATGTTGGAATTAGTGATACTGCGCCTTTCTTGTCTAGGTGGTCTACTTATGAAAATCTACCAATGTGCATGCACAGGTCCTCACTGTATTTAGAATGATACAGTTAGAGTGGTTGGAATATGCAGACGTTGTGAGAGGAGATTTGTGATATCTATGGAAAGGCTGTTTTAGCTTGGATTGGCGTTTTCTAAAAATGACAAGTGAATGTTGACGGCAGAGTGTGAGGGCTCAGAAATATATTATATATTAAATGGGGATGCAATGAACGCCTATCTGTCCCTACTTTAGCGAGAATGTTCCTATCTAGCAAACTAAAACTAAAGGAAAATAACTGTCTCCAAATGTATCTGATCCTCTCACTGTAAAGCATAACCAAAAGGTAAATGTCTGAGTTCAGTTTCACAAAAGTGTATAAAAGTGCAAACTTCTAGCTTGCACAACACAGTTCTTGTGAACCGGGTTGGATTCCCTTTCCCTGAATCGATTCAGGAAGACTTATGAAAGAGTTCTGTTTCAACAGTGTTCTATTCAGTTCAATGGCAAATGTCTTTTCCATCTGACACGTCTTTACATTGTTAAAGAAAATGTATTTCACAGAAAACCCAAAGTACTCTTCCTATGATGAAAAGGATTATTTTAGAGAGGTGTAACACTTAACCTTCGTCTAGAATAGTTTTGTCAGAACAGCACCACAAAGGTCTCTTGTTTAGCAATAGTTTATCAGGATGATCAAGTGTGTACTATATTTCAGCAGCTCTGAAAAGCAACAACCAGGTGCCCTTCAGTAAAACAACTCTTCCTTTCCTGGTGTACTCTCCTGCCAGGATTAACTTGTACTTCAAAGCAACGGTCAATGGTTCCTTCTGTATGTGGTGAGGCTTGTTCCATGTTTCTTCCCCAATACCTCTTAGGGTGAGGATTGTATAATGTTTGCCAGTTTTATAGTCTCTTAGCTGGTGGCAGTGCGGTTTACAGGTTTCTCCAAACTCGTATACAAGTTAAGGAGAATGGCTCCCTCTTTGTCCCCCTCCTGTGCTTATTCGGTATTCAAAATTGTCTTTTAATTTCAACTGTTCTCTCTGGAGCGCGCCAGGGTTACCTCTTCCCCTAGGCCAACTCACCGGATTTTTTAGCATCTCTGTACATTTTCTGGATTCTGCGCTGCATTTGTGATTTGTGTTGTACTTAGGTACACTGTCAAAGCTTTCCAGGGTCTGACAATAACTTTGACAGCTCTGCCACAGCTGTCTTTGTCCAGCCGGCTCTTCCCAGGAGTTCACTGGTCTTGGTTGGATCTCCCTGTGCTTCAGCACACCAATACAGTTATATTCAGCTCGGAGATAGCTCTCCCTTCCAGCTTGTCTTCTCCCCTACTGCCATTCATCATGGTTCCGCCTCCCACTTCATGCAAGCTGCAGCACCTCAGGGCTCCTCTTCCAGTGTCAGCCTCGGAGGCCACTTCTACTTCTGCTTCACCTGCTGCCGTTTCTGCTTTCCTGACCTCCGTGGTTTCTCCAGCTCTCTTCACCTGCAGGTGAATTCTAAATTAAAGGTCCAGCTTCTTTCAATGTGATTGAAACAACTAGACCGCGCTGGCTCTTTGGCAGCACTAGTAATCATCATTCGCTCTTTGCTCCTCTTCTTCATCTCAGTACCATAAGCATTATAGGTCTTGAAATCAATAATGGATTTAGTGTTTTATGCCATTTTGCTCAGATTTTTATTTTATTTATTTATTTATTTATTTACCAGAAGTCATTAGCCGGGAGATGTTCTGTGAATGGTATATGCAGTGACCTTGTGGTTAACACTTTTTTGCAAGACGCAGCCATTAAAGTCAAGGGGAATTCCATTTAACCTGTAGTTTCCTAAGGTGGAAAACATTTTCTGGTTAGATGGTTTCTCATATACATTTCTTGGGTCTGTACCTGGGAAATATTTGGTCTTCATCCTCCCAGAAAGAGGAGCACTGCCTTTCTCCTATGGGAGTCACTACTTTACCCCGACAGCCATCTCCCACCATGTGATCCTCCCTTGTGACGTCACACCAAGGGTTAGGATCAGGTAGCGGCTGCCTTTTTCCCTGGGCACATGGGAGGAGTTTTTAGGCTGGGGTTCAGTGATGACTCTGCAGGATTCATCACAGGAGGTGAGGTGAAGTGAGGCTTTCAAACTATTGAATGATCTATTGCATTCAAAACAGCTATACTAGACAGAAGAATGACATCCAAGAGGCGCCCCCTTGGCACTGGAACACCTTTTTGAGATCACGTTAAGGGCAAAGCGAATGAAATTATTTGGCTGGTGCAAGAAAGTATGCCCCACTAATGAATCAAAGTAGTGAACAAATCTGATAAAACCAAATTACATGATCAAAAGCAAATGTGTGAAAATTATGGAAAAAAAAATGATAATGCATGTGAAGCAATCATTTGGTAAGCGGAAGGTCAGGCGAGGCCTCTGCATTTTGACAGGAGCAGAGCATTGCACTTATCTTGAATTGGCTGCTCAGTCCCATTATGCATCAAGGAACATTTGGCCCACCAATTAATGGCTACAATATGACTTCCAGGTGGCCAGCCTGCCTTCGGTGAACACTAGATTGGTCTGACTCTTGTTATGTTTTCCCTAGTCAGGCTCATATGACTAAGGGGGTGGAGATGTTTGACATCACCCTCCCCACCAAGCTGGATGCATCTGGTAAAGTCTCATTCATTATAATGACCAGCAACAAAAGGCAGTTGGTCTAGTAAGAAAAATGCATTCCTTCTTTATGGCTAACAGGTTTGTCCCCTTTTTGAGACCTTCCTCTTGTGGCTGTGGAGCTCAGAATAAGGCATTAACCTTTAGTAAAGCTTAAATAGACCTATGGCCACATTTAACTTAAGGTTAACGATAATTTGAAGGGTCCTGGACTGGTTTGATGGTGTGGGCATATGAGCACAACTCGCTTCAGGAATGTACATTGGCTAAGAAACCCCACTCCTTGGCCACAAGAGTTGGAGACCATTACCTGTTGCATTACTGTCTCTAGTCTCAAGTCAATTTCAGCCCCAGGGACCTTTGACCCATGCAAACCCCCCCCCCCCCCCCCCCTCACTCCACCCCCTGCTGCTCTGGGGCATCATGCAGGCTTTCAGAATGTGCACAAGTGAAAAGGAGAGCATATCATAAAGTGAAGCACACCACTGTTTCTGTATTCCTGTACCTGCCACTGAAACATCATAGACCAACTGCTTTTGGATACGCATCACTGTAGCCAAACTTTCCAGTGGAACCTTCTCTTGTACTCCCCTTAACAACTGAAGCGTGTTTTCTCTTGGTCCTTAATTGGGTCCGTCGCAAATATGTTGCGCTTCACCTTTCTCACTCAAAACAATTTAACAATTGAGCCTTCTGGTTCTTGGTGTTTCCATCTGCAATTCTTTTGCCATGTGTTCTTTAGAATCTTCATTTCTCATCTTTAGTCCTAAATACTGCTTCCTTTCTCTGGAAGGTTCTTGAAGATTCAGTGCTTGGATGGAGATTCTGGCTTCTCTGGAGTTTCTTTTTATCAAAATACTAGTCCGACTACATCATTCAGATGTGCTTTGGGAGGTCTGAATATTTTTGGAGTTTATCTCTGGTTTGCATGCAGGTTTGCCCTAAATGCATGATCCACATCACATAAGTAGCAGTACGAGGGAAGACTCACCCAAGCATCTTTGCAATCTCAACTAAGGCCTGGTGTACTTCCTCAAAAGAGGTAACTGATCCAAAAGATTGACTTGTGACTATTTACAGTTCACTTCTGGGGGTGGCACTAGCCCAACTCATTCCCCCTGCAACCTCCCCGCCACCATCCCTAGATTGGTTTAAACATTTTCTATTTTCAGTACACATGCTGTTAGAATAAAAGTTTATCAGGCCTTACTTTTCCTGCAGGGGCCAACCAGGCCCTCAGTAGGGCAGTCTGGGATGTTCTAGGACTCTGTAGTGCATGGCCCTCGGTAACTGCACATTTTTCAAGATGAATTGCCACAAACCCCTCACTTGCCCTGGCTAAAACGCCTGTAACTTATTTTCAGGAAAGGACCCCAATGGCCCATACAATGATGGCAAACCACACATCAACTTGGGTGGGGTTGCTATCACCTCCGGCCCCCAAGATAATTGTTGCAAGAGCCAAGGGGCCTTTCTGTACTCCCCCTCCCCCCACCTCCTCCCCTGTTGATTCAGTTTCTCAAATGTTGCTGTTTTTCTTTGATGCCAATCCTAATATATCTAAGCCCTGAGGACCAAAGGGCTGAGGATATCGCTGTTTGCTGTTTGGCGAGTGGCGCAAAGCGCAAGGCAAATCGGACGATATTAGTCTGTAAGAAATGGATCCATCTAATCTCAGTACATCTAATGTGCTGCTAAGAACTAGAGCTCAAGTAAGACAAACAGCAAACTTAGAAGTTCTGCAGGCGCAAAAATCGAAAACCAAAAAAGTAAGTCAATACTTTTCCTGTGGGTCAGCAACTGACAATATTGACTTAGCTGAAGATGCATCTGTAACGCCGCTGGAAGATGTGTCTGAACCCCTGAAAACACTGGATGTTGGCCTATCACCTATTTTTGGCACGTTCAAACCCTTAGCTTACATGCGCAGGCTATTTCAAGCCCTCCGTCCCCACTGCCCCTTCCCCTTCCCTTCCGTTGCAAGTAAAGCAAGTAGAGGGGGACGGGGGCTTGGTCTCAACATTCTCAAACCAAGTGAAGAGGACCAACAAAAAAAACAATATGAATAATATGAAGAACATAAAGTCAAGTGGTATCGAGAAGAGAACAGTAATATCGACCTTGATTCGTGGATTGGCCGGTCCGATGTGCCACTGTCGCCGAGTGGAGCGGAGACCGCCACCTCGACGGGTGTTGTGCCGGTATGCGAGGACGCTACCGAGGATTGGAGAATGGAGGATGCCACAAAATCCCCTGCCGTGGCGGCAGTTGATGACGTTGGCAGGCTGGGCCAGGGGGCGTGGCCGGTGGTTGCGGGCGAGCCCGGCGCTGCTGTGGGGATCGTGAGTGTGGCAGGGAACGTGCAACGCCTGGTGGATTTGGCAGATGCTGCAGTGCGCTCTGCTTCGCTTCCTCCCCCTGAATGTAATATGAGGCTAACCGCTTTGCCCAGCGGGACAGGTGGCACGGGCGATGGACACAGAAACACTAAGTACAACTACTGATTCTCTCATGTCGCTGAGCAATCCTGTAAATGCCTCGCTGTGTGATTCTTTTGCCGCCCCATTTATGCTTCACAGCCCACAGAGACCCCCCCTTAAGGATTCTAGCCTGACGACAACATCACATAGTGAAAATACACAGATTATTCAAAATGGTACAGGAAATGGTTTACTAATCAATGACAAAATAAACTTGTTAGAGGTAGTCTCTGCAGTCCTACAGAACCTAATAAGTTTAAACAAATCAAGATCTTGTAACCGGTCGGATGTATCTACTCTACCTCATGAGTTATTATCCAAAGCCCCACAGAAAAGGACTTGTATGAGTGTCACTAAATCAAATCCAGATATATGGGGAATTGGTAATTATAAAAGAAGTAAACCATGCGTGACAGAGTCTTCTGATAGTTTTGAACCGTCACAAGAGGGAAATGTGGCCGATTCGCAGAAAAGATTGCCTATTCCACCCAAGACTGGTCAGTCCAGCAACAAGAGACGTTACATCATTGGAAGTGAAAGCTCAATTTGTGAAGAGACATCTGACGATTCTGATACGTCGGACTCTTTGATTGGTGACCGTCCGTTTCCTAAGATTAGGAGGGAAGGGACATGCTCTAGACGCATTCCACGTAAGTTGGAGGGGAGAGTGGAATGTGATCGGCCAGCTCCTTGTGTTCATGTGCCCTCTAATGATCTTTTAATAGCTCTTACATCGGCAATGTCAATTTCTCTCACACCCTTCACGAAGTTATATGAAACCTTAAATGATAACGTGAAGGATGTCACAACTCTACTAGCTCTGATGAATTCAAAATTGGTTCACCTAGAATCAATGCAGGGTAGAGATAGACACAAACATTCAAGAAGCTGTAGTATCTGCATTGGAAACAAAATCGAGCAGCGATAATAAGAAATTGCACCCCGAATGAGTCGCAGAAGGGCGAAGCTCCATTAACCTGTCCAAGACGTGTAGTGAGAGATAGACTGTGCAAGATCATTCTGCCAGTTGTAGAGGAGAAGGAAGAGGGTAGAGTGCCAAGGAGTCCGGAATTCATGACACTTCAAGCTAAAAGAGAAAGACAAAGGATACAAGGCCAGTTGAAAGCACAAAATACTGTCCACTCAAGTCAGTGCAACTTATATGAGGGGTACCTTGAGAAAGAATTGGGATCAGACGCGAAAACACCTCCTGATGCCAAAGTAGAAATGTTTCAGAAATCATACTTATTTAAGCCCAAAATGTTAGCGCAAGATTTGAAAAACAAGAACAGGATGCCTGCCGGACAAACGGCAGAGCCATCGTTGCTGATTAAATTAATGTTAGAGCGACTGGAGGGCTCGGATAAACTTATTCTGAACAGAACTAATGTGCTACGACTACTTCATCATGTACCCCGTCTTCGCTCTTTGGGGTCGAAAGATCTGAAAATGATTGAATTCCCAGAGGAAAGGTGATTTTACATCTAAACTCTAATCTAATCGCAAATGTAATTTTGGATGCAAATGAAGAGCTGTTATCAATGGGCTTTGACACTTATAAAGTGAGGGACCCGGAACGACGCGAAAAAGAGATGTTAAATCAGCCACGAGAAGCTTGGCCCTCTAGTAAGTGTACCTCCTAAACCTTTTGAAGTGGCGAGAAAGTTGGATCAAAGTGAGAAAACCTGGCGATCCTCGTCCGACCTGCAGTGCGCATTCAGCCGCTTCGCCTCCCCAAAGTTTTGTGGCGGTTGAAGGTCATGAGCTTCAGAAACTAGCAGTGCGCATTCAGCCGCTTCGCCTCCCCAAAGTTTTGTGGCGGTTGAAGAGGTCATGAGCTTCAGAAGAAGTTCAATGGAAAGAATTAAGATTACTATAGATAATGAGAGACAAACTGAAAAATCCTCCTTGATAAAAACAAGCACTCAAAGAGAACATGTCCCCGTAGAAGACTGGAACTGGATGGCCTCGTCACTAAATGCAAATTTGAACAGCTAATGCCCGAAGCTTAATGCGGATCAAGAATGCTCTTTTGCCTCATGGAATACGCATGGTTTTTCACATCTCTTAAATAATAACTGGGCACACGAGTTACAACTAATCTTTTTACAAGAAACCTGGATCTGTGAATTACCAACAATCACAGACTATGAATGTGCAATCAATCCAGCCATAAAGGCAGAAAAGGGCCGTGGGTCTCCTGACATTGATTAAAAGGTCATCGGGATACCGGTTGCAGAACTCGACGAACTATACGCCCTACATCCAAGCCTGTGAGTTACGCAAAACTGCCGCTCCCTTCAAACTTTCCGACATGATCTATATTATCAACTTATATTGGAATCACCAATGGACTGGGTCACTTCCATTTATTGATCAGGTTACCACAATTCTCGATAATTTGTTGGAATCAAACAGTGGAAGTGCTTTGATAGTTTGTGGCGACTTAAACATTGATTTTTTTAATCCCCAGTGTCCCACCAAAGGTCATTTGTCAAAATTATGGTTAGAAGAAATGGAAGAAAGAGGACTCTCAATGCTAAATGGTCAAATGCAAGGTGACATACCGGCTAAGCCCACATGGCAGCGGGAAGGTCAAAGTTCCATCATTGATTATGTTTTTGTTTCTGACACGCTGCATGGAAAAATGAAGACCATGAAAGTTTGTTCCATGAAGAATAGCGATCATGAAATGCTAGAATTACGATTTCAAGACTCACAAAGTCCACAAATCAAAAAGTGGATAACTGAATTCACAGTGGAAACAAATAGTCTTCGTCTAAAATGGAAGAACACGACGTGGCTAAGGTATGTAAACAACTCAAGTCGAAGCCAGACGAGATTGAATATATGCCAATTTTATCTCAATTTAAAACCAAAAATATTGGTCTGAAAAGCTGGTCTTTCGTGAGCAAACATAGTTTTGATCTTTTGGTAAAACAACGAAAAAGAACAATGCGAGCTGAAATTCAAAAAAATAATAAAGGTCCAAAGAGTGAAATAGCAGTAAAAAACAAAGTAGTCAAACAAGCCTATAAAAATTGGATCAAAAGCCATCGATTTATATTACATCAAAACGATGCTGAAGCAATGATGAAGATCCTTACGAATAAAAACAGTGGCGAGTTTTGGCGAACTATCAACTGCATGGAAACCTCGCAAGTGGCCCTACAAGCTGGCCCTATTCCTGGGTAAACCACTTCACACCCCTATACTTCAAAGATCTTTCTCCAAATATGTCAACTACCAATCTAACATCATGGAATTTACATTTCACAAAGGACGATATCCGAGATATAATCATGAGAGCAAAAAACTTGCGGGCCCCCGGCCCCGATGGGTTGTCTAACTATATGATCAAACAGTTTCCTGATCTGTGGACAGACTTGTGTTTTGATCTATTTACGAAAATCAACTTGCAAAAGCAAGTGCCAGCCTCATGGAAGACTGGGATAATCGTGCCAATATTTAAGAAAGGAAACGGAGCATCACCGGAAAATTATCGTCCGGTGGCCCTGCTCGACGTTCTGGGCAAGATTTTCTCATCCCCATTTCAAGTAAAACTGATCACTTGGGCTAAATCGGCGAAAAGAGTAGATGAAAGACAGGCGGGTTTTGTGAAATTTGTGGAGTGTTCACTAAACCTGCTGGTTCTAAATCTGCTGAAAATGGAAGCTTTGAGAACTAACACGAGAGTGTATCTTGCTTTCGTTGACTTCTCCATGTCCTTTGACATGATTGATTGTGAACTATTGTGGCAAAAGTTGGAACTGTGGGGCTGTCCGGTTGGCTTACTTGCAGCAATTCAAGAGCTTCACTCTAATACTTCAATTGCCGTTCGGCTGGACACATCGGGGATGTTGTCAGCTCAAATCAAGACATGCAAAGGAGTCGAGCAAGGTTGCCCGTTAGCAGCTGCAATCTTCGGCCTGTTTATCTCTGATATTGGGGACGCAATTCAATCGGTGCGATCTTTTCCACCAAAACTCAATTCATTGAATGTAAGCTGGCTGTTGTATGCTGACGACTTGGTAATTCTAGATTTAACACCGATTGGTCTTCAACGCAAACTCGAAGCTGTTCAAAAATATGTTTGCCAGAATAAATTGAAGATCAATATAACCAAGACAGAAATACTGGTGTTTGAAAATTTAAAAACAAGTCGTAACTCAAGAGACTTAAAATATGTATGGTCTCTAAATCAAATGAAATTGCAGCTCTCAAAAAGGGTAAAATACCTCGGCATGAATCTAAATTCCAGCATATGTGATGACCCTTGGGTGGTCGATTCAAAGCGGAAATGTGGTCAGCTGGCCTGCCAGGGCTCGGTGATGCATAGAAAATATGGGCGATTTTCATTGCAACCGCTGCGTAATTTCTATGAACAAAAAGTTGTGCCGATTCTGGCTTACGGCGCGGAAAATGCCTTTGGTTGCCCGGCGACACACTGGAACTCATTACAAGATATGTTCTGGACCAAAACCTTAAACTTGCCACCTGGAATTGCATCAGCCTGCATACGATACGAATTAGCTTTAATTTCACTGCACGCTAGGATATGCTGGAACCAACTAGCACTGTTTCGAAAAACTAGAGCAGAGGAAGGAATATTCCAATTCCAGATATTCCACAATGCTCCATCGGGAGGCTCAGATATTCTCTCTCAATGGATAAAAAGATGTGAAGATCTTTTAGCATTTAACATTAGCTTGAAAACTCTTCACACAAATCCTACGGCTGCTAAAGTGACCCTATGGCGCACTGACTGGATAAATACTTGTAACGAGCGTTTAGCCGCCAATGCAATGAAAAATTCTCCTGCTGAATCAAGGGGTTACAACATCCTTCAAAAATATCTGACTCGATTCCCGAATTCGAAAGCCAGAAGACTACATGCTATTTCGGCTGAATGCAATGAAAACGAAAGAGCGAACCAGCCACTGGGCGTGTAATGTGGGACTAAATTCTATCTGTCGCTTTTGTAATAAGGAGTTGGAGTCCCTTAAACACTTAGTCCTCTTTTGCTCAGCGTTGAAAGATGCAAGATCAATTCATCTGGGCCGGTGGTGTCACGAAAATCAGTCTGCATGTGCAGACGAGTGGTGGAGGAGAATGTGGAATGGATTAGATATGAAATTAATCTTGCCCTTGACCACCTTCCTGGCCGTCATTGATGACAAACTAAAAGATCAAACCGGACAACTGTGAGAATGCCTGAATGAGTTTAAGTGCTTTCAAGGTTGATCATGGAAAATAAGATCTGTCAAAGTGACTTTTCTGTTTGGGCAGCGAGAAGGGAGGAGGTCAAATTGGGGGGAAAAGATAAAGGTCACTGGACTTTTGTGGTTTTTACTTCTGTTGATTTTGGTTGTGTAATATTTTAAAGGTTTGACTTTAAACAAATAAAATTAATTTAAAAAAAATATATCTATCTTCATGGTTTCGGTATGGGCCAACTTCTCCCTTAAGAACAATTATGAGCTTCTCCTATGAATTCTCAAATACAAATTTCCGACCTTATTTAATCCCAGCTGGCAACAGTGGAGTGCTCTTCCTTGTTTTGTTTTTGTTACTCGTCACCCTCTAAAACAATTGGTTATCAAAGGAAACAGAGTGGCGCACACCTGGAACGCAACCTTTATTGGTTCGGAGAAATACATATAGTGGCTGCCTGGTTCACCCAAGCTTATTTGGTTCAACTTCAAATCCTGCATTTCCAGGCGTTTGGATGATCACTGTGCTAAATAAAAATGTGTTGATCTGGCTCTTGCGTGGGTCAGGTTACTCTCAAGATATAGAGAATCTTCAATGATGGGCGGGCTGCTGAAATGCCAGTTTGGCCGTCTTGTCTTGTCTTAATATCCTTCACCCAACCCTAGCTAGATGTGGAATTTGTTTCTATATAAACTGCTAGTCCACCGAAAGGGTAAGTAAAAAAATACCTGCCCTAATAGTGCTTATTGAGTGCCCACAGGGTAGCAGACCTTTTTACTACCCTGACCCCTGCGAGAGGTACTATGTTTACTCAGCTTCATTGCGGGCAGACTGGTGTTTATGTGCCTAGTTGATGTGGCCCACTAAATAGGGTCTGGCTGGGCAGGGTAGTTTGGCAGGTCCATGGTTGCAGGCATTGGGGTGTTGGGGGAGTGGAGGCACCAGAGTTATTGTAATCAGTTTGCACTTAATTTTGCATGCTTTCTAAACCTGGGCACTGGGACCTTGCTTCTGACATTCTGGTTGTTTTACCTTTCCAATAAGTCTTGTGTTTTCTAATCCTTTTGGTTTATATGCATTTGCTCTGAATGTTGTTGGCTGGGTGGAAAATATCCCTACCTGTGTCTCCTGTGCGTTTCCCTTCTATTAGATGGTCTACTGACAGTACTTAATGGTGCTTGAACAGAAGGTAGTTGCATTGCAACTCTACTTGTTGCTACACTTCTGGGTTCTTGTGCAATGGTATCTTACCAGGGTTCTGTTAGGTAAACCCTTTGGATGGACAGCTGAGACATTTACTTCAGTTTTCCTTCTGCTCGGTGCTCTTTGCCACAGTTGGGAATTTCACCCCTGGGTAACCAAGTGTTCCTCTGTGGGATTTCCAGAGGAAGCACATCCGAATTCTGCATCTTCTTACTACTGAGAATTTGAGGTGCAGGTCATCCCCTTCTATCCTGACACACAAGCCATGTCCGTGTAATTGGAGAAATGACCGATTTCAGCAAGTAAGCTACTCTGCCTTGTAAAAACATGACTGCGCTAACTGACTAATCCATTACCAACAAAGGGGCTGTGCTTTGAGAGGAAAACAAACTATTCAAAATGGATGCATTATCTAAAAACATAGCAGAGGCATATTGCAAAGATTCTGAAACCAGCACGTGAATCTCTTAAGCCATGCTAAGGGTTGAAAGTCGCTGGTAAGCGAAAAAGGAGTTTAGAATGCACTCTGTTTAGTTCATGATGTGCAAATTAGTACCCGATGCAAGGGTGTGGGGCCTCCCAGCCGTTTGGAAGGCTCACAATAAGGACTTTAACACACAGTAAAACCCCTGCTCTGGAGGCTACCATCTTCCCTAACCGGGAGTCAGGTAAGTGCACCTGTCTGTGCCCTGTTCCAAACTCTCCCACCCAGCTAAACTTTCATTTCCACCACCAAACTAACCACCCCCTCCACCTTGTGCTCCTCCATCCCTTGGCAGTGCCGGGAACGATGTGTTCCTGGTACGGCCCCTTCCTGGAAATGGCTGCAATGGAAAGGTAGAAAGATTAGATGTAGTTCACTTCTAGCTGATCCATGGCAGCAATCTTGTTTTGTAGGTTTCTCAAGTTGAGAAACAGCAAACATGCCATTTCTCAACTTGAGAAAAAAAACACTATTAGTACCTTGGTATAATTTGCTGGAAAATAATAGCAGTTTAACCCAAGCAGAGGGGCATTACCAGTCTAATGCCCTGGGGCTAATGTTAAAGCCCCTTCTTCTCTCATACTTTTAATCTATGCCTTGAGGCATTACCAGAATGGTAATGCCCCCATGCTCTGGTTATATTGCTTCAGTTAAATTTACTTCCCCCAGTGCGGTGATGTACAAGAAGTGAAAAATTGAAGGATAGGAAGTTCATATCCCAGGTAACCAGGCCCATTGTATTGAATAGAGTGCGCAAACGGACATCATGTTGTCACTGGGGGAGATCGGGAAGCATTGAATTTATTGATTGATAAATATAGCAGCACTGAATTTAGTATGAAGGAAAACAAGAAAAAGGAAGAAAGAAATTAGAACAGTGGCCGATGTCTCTTATTCTCAGCATTTCTCTTTTGTTAGCACAAGCTAAAAACAAGAGAAAAGTGAAGAGAAAAATAGAACAGGAGACCTGTGGTACTGAGAAATGGAAGAGATAAAAGGAAGAGTGAAAAAGATGGATGGAAGTGGCCTGGAGGTTGTAGCCTGGGAGCAGAGGTTAGCAGGCAGTGGAGAAGCTACATTTGTTCTAAAAAAAATAAGTGGGCCTAGGCTGTAATGGAGAACTTGCAAGGATTCTAAATGAGAAGCAGCCAAGGACTCCGAAAGACCTTTGACGAAACTTAGTCACTGATTCTCTGGAAGGAAGCCCCTCTTAGGTGGCCAGGGAAAGGCAGAAGCTACCTGACTCCGACCCTGGGGGTGGATATCAGTGGGAGCACCATAATAGAGAGAACAAACTCCAGGGAGATGGAAAAACATTAGATCAGATTAACCCTTCGCCTGTATTTCTTAGTGACACCCATTTGCCTTTTCAACATTCCTGTATAGTATTTTGTAATGCAAATATAGCATCTCCAATTATAACCAATCACCAACCTTATTTGCATTTCCCTCTGCTTTGACAGTACTGAGAAGTAGAAGAGGGATGGAGTAAGGAAGATCACTCAAAGTGGAGAGCCAATGCCATGTTCTGGTGTTTGGAGAAGATGAACAGGTGACTGGAGATGAGAGACACACCTGAACCCAGCGAGAAACTCGTGCCTCCCAGAGTAGTTTGGGACGCTGGAGGAAGAGAGCTGAGCAAGCAAGGAGAACAAGAGCGCCAGAGACTGGAGAGGCAACGGGCTTGTGCTGACACTGTGGAGGACGCCAGAAGGCAAGCAGGCTGTAGGGCGCAGAACAGAGGCCAACGGTCACAGTGTGCAGAAGAGCCAGGTCTGGAGAAGTTTTCTGCTTTTTAACTTCATGCTGCTGGAGATGCCAAGAACAGAAGAAAACCAAGTGGAAAACGAACAACTCAGTTAAAGGACCGGGAGCGCAACCAGTGGGTAAATGTGAGGAACCTTGAAGACTCCAGCCACTCCCGGTAAGCCCAGAGAGAGTGAGCGGGTTACTGGCATGCTTCTAAACGAATGCGGTGTAACGCATACCACATGAGAGAGCCCAAGTAAAGGCAGAGCTATTATTACTGATGCGAACATTGTTAAAAAAACAAGCCTAAATAAAGGCAGTGAAAGTATTACCAATACAGACTATGCTGAAGGAAGGAGCCTTAGTATAGGCAGTGCAATTAGTACAAATAATTTTTAGAGAAAGAGCCTTAGCAAAGGCAGTGAAATCATTGCAAGTATGAACAGTGTTTAGAGCAAAAGCCTAAATCAAATCGGTGGAAGTAAGAAAGAGTTGCTGACCCGATATTGGAGATTGTTGTAAGCTGAATAAAAGAGAAAGGGAACAAAGAGCGAAGAAGCCCTGGCAAGTTAGTGAACCAGACAACCATTGAGTCTGCGAGAAAGTGACAAACCCTGGTGGGCAAATAAACCAGCGGTAAAGGAGACAAAGGATCAAAGGGAAAGTCCACAGCCCTTTTTCAGGAACATGGAACAATGCTCAGGGGTCAGAACCCCTAAATGTGAAATTGTATAATAGAAAAAGGAAGACTCGTGCACTTTTAAGGATTCAAGAAAACTAGAACTGTGTCGATTCAAGAACTGAGATAAAACTTTATCAAGGCCACTGCAAGAAGTCTAGGGGAAGGGAAGCCCCTTTCCTATTGGAACTTTTTCTCTTCATTTGTGCTTTGTTTGAAACTGCAAGATTACGCTATACATTTACAACACCTAGCAATCCCCATTCCACTTTGTATTTAGTTTAGAATGTAAGGGTCAGTTTACGGTTTTTGAAACACTACTGAAGACGCTTTATTTAACATCCTGAGACAGATGTTCCTTAATTTTGTTGAGGTAGGGAAACCCCTTGTAGAGTTAAGAATAGATAGGAACTATAAGTATCTATAAGGGTGGCCGAGGAACAGAACCGTGTACATGTGGAATCCAGCCGCTTTGAAACTGTGGAGGGTCCTTGAAGATAAAATCCCTGATTCTGATAAGGCAACATCCGAGTCACTTTGGAGTGCCAGTCAGCATTGTTGGATATAAGTAACTTGCACATAAAGAGACCTTCAATGAGAAAAACATTGCCGGCTGTCTGAACAGCATGCACAGATTGTAATGTTTTCAGGAATTGGATCTAAAGAAAACGTTTTGACAATTGACCTATTGGGAATCGGTTATTGTTAAAATTTAGGCCAAGAAATGCTAGTGGGCCGAGTTAATTTGTTTTAACTAATTGCAATACGAAAGTATAATGCATCATTTCAATGAGTTATGATGTTGTAAATGAATACATTCATGCATTAATATATTAATTTAAACTAGTAAACTATACAAGGTTATCTTTCAATAGAGTTGACGGGGGTCAATTTTAACATTTCGAATTATGTTGCGAGATCAGAGAAGGTGTTCTGGGAAGTGTAAGACATTTATTTCACAGTTGAAAAAAACATTAAGTGAAATATGAATGTACACTAGGGGGTTGGACCTAAACACAAATCATATTTAAAACCCCTACAGACACAAGGAACCAACAAATTGTCATTTATATTTTGTGGGATTTTACTTTCTGGGCCTCTTGACTAAGGCTATTGCGGTTCAGTGTTGAGCGGTTTATCCTGCCTGATTAAGAACCTCTTCTGGCTGCTCCTACAACTACAGTGGATCTGAATGTCAAAGCACTGTGAGCCCATCAAACTATCCCCTGAGATTTGGCCTCAATATAGAAGCGAGAAATTTGGCACAAAGTCAGATTGTGGCTGAAGACCCTAAAATGCCCTTTGAGCAAGTTTGACTATCCTTTTTTAATTTTTTTTTATTTTAGATTTCTAGGATATACTGTTGGGGTGCTAACCAGTTTGATCTAAAAGCCTATACTCTACCTCTTTAGCACACCTTCCCGATTCAATTCTTCGGTCCCCATGCTTTTGTCTTAAACCTTTGAAACAGGCTTGTGCTCTTGCTGCTGACAGTGCAGCATGATCCATCCTGCATCATCACCGTGAAAAATGGTAAATGAAGGTTCCAAGCAGCCTCACTCACCTCCCGGTGGAGAGAGAAAAGGGGCAGGGAGAAAAGGGGCAGGGAGGATGAAAGGGAGACAGTCGCTCCCTCACTCCATGCTTTTCAGTTCCACCAGTCTACGTTGCCACTCCCCCTGTATAACACAAGCTCTCAGCACTGCTGGCTTCTTACCAACTATACAAGACTTTCAAGGGGCTCTCGCCTCCCTCCCCTGAGGCTCGATATCCCTTTGCCGTCATCCACCATTTGTCTTCCTCCACGCCAGACATGCCTGCTTGTAAATTGCTGGCCTGTTGGGGAGCAGGGAGTCCAAGAATAAGTGACTTCCGTGATTTGTATGCTCCATACTTGGAGGCTGAGGAACTTGCTGGGAGAGTCAATGTAGCTGCTTTCAAACTCCCAGGTGGGTTTGAGGGCTGCTAGGAATTTGCGGACTCTTGGAAGGCCCAACACTCTCCCCCGAAAGGAACGTAGACCGAGCCAGAAAGCAAGTTCAAACTGCGGTTTATTACAGCAAAACCAGCATGGCTCTGTACAAGGATAAAAGAAATCCAAGGACCACTCGACGTCCCTAGGCTTGCAGGCCAGTTTTGTCCTAAGGCTACATCATAGTTTTTTTATTTTATTTTTTTTATTTACTTATGGTTAAAAAGAATATAAACCTTTACAAAATTTACTTTTACATTCCAATTCGTCAGACAGAATATTTCCATCTTTAAGTCACATTTAAAACATTTAGAAAAAATTAAAAGCAATTATGGAAAAAAAATTCTATACAGAATTTTTTTTTTTAAATTAGGATTTTGAAAGTCATAACAATCTAGACAATCCAGTTTATCTTCATTGATCTTCCAAACCTTTGTGCAAAACATAGAGATACTAAAATGTATCTAATAATTTCCTCACGGTTGTAACAAAAGCAATTCTTCTTCAATTACCTTTTTATAAAAGTCACAAAGGCATACATTAGTGAGTTCCCTTGCACCAGCATCAAACGGTCCCAGAAACTTTCCATACAGATGACATAATCAATATTCACAAATCTCATTAAGTGCATTGTTCAGGCATGTTTGAAAAACAGGCATTCCAATACCAAATGTTTCAATGTTTGTACTTTTTCATTACCATTTAAAAATCGACAATTAGTTTTCAAATTACTGTCTTTAAGAAGGGCCCAGTGCTTTATTCTTTCTAAAGTATGAATCTGATTCAGTTTGAACCTCATATATTGCCTCCTTGCAGTTTTATACAGAAAAATGTAAAGGTATAGGCAACAGCCATGCCTTTTACGTGGGTGTTTTGCATATTCTTTATAGGTTTTCAATTTTGAAAGTTCTTCAATAGTGATTATCCAATCCTGTTCAAAAACTTTTTGTTTTACAAAACCAGGTCTCCTATGTAAATCCATCAGGTCCACTCCTAAGGAATATAGAATTACACCAAATGCCCTAAGGGAACTTAAACTTCCACCCTTGATCATAGTATTTAGATCTTGATAAAGGGAATTCAATGGGGGGGTTGGTAATTTTACTATAATTTGCCAAAGAGCGCCATTCCCATTTGCATCCCAAGGAAATCAGACCACACTCGTGCCTGATAATACTATTCGGAATGGATGGAGATAATAGGAGTGCCGATTTTAACAAAGTACCCTTTATGGAGTTCAGTTGACTTTTCAGATTGTGTAAACAAATATCCAAAGAATACAATAACGCTGGTTCCACTTTCAATGTTAAAAAGGCCAGTAGAGAATTCAAAGAAAATGTGCAATACTTTCGAAATATAACCCTCATCTGACATGACAGATGCCTGGCTTTTGAATGCCAATATTCATTCCACACCTTTTAATGTTGATACATTACTCAAGCGATATCCCAGGTAAATCACTTCCTCTGGTTGATCAATCGGCCAGCCATCAATGTTACAAGAAAATGTTTTCAGTTTTTTACCAGCATTAAATATCATGATACTGGTTTTTGGTGGATTTGGTTTCAAATTAAACTGATGGGCATAATCGGAGAACATTTGCAGTTTGATTTGACTCCCACTGGCCTACAAATTAAACAAAATTATATCGTCTGCAAACGCTATCCAATTCATTTTAAGGGAACAGACGTACAGGGAAAATATCGTTACTATTCCATATCTTGCCTAAGTCACTTAAATATAGGTTAATTGTGTTGCAGCATAATTGCAACCTTGTTTCACTCCAATATAAGAGTTAATGGGATCAGTTAGCACTCCCTCCTTAGTCATACGAATCCTAAATTGTTATGGTGAAATTTAGCAATCCAGTTAATCAAATATACTAGAATGCCAATTTTATACATTTTTATCCATAGCAAATCACGAACCACCATATGAAAGGGGACCGTCATGTCAATTGATGCAATGTACAAGGTAGTTCTTTTGATTTGGTTCCTGCTAGAAGGTGTACCATTATGGTTGCATTCAAAGAAGTACTCATGCATTTTCTAAATCCAATTTGCACTTTAAAATATGCGTTGAGAGTTCTCAAGTGCTTATCTAGTTCAAATAGAACAAGGATAGAAAAATGTTGGCGGCTGCGTCTGTCAGTGTTATATGCCTATAATTGCCAGTATTTAATGGGGCCCCTTTTTTTTAAATTTGGGACTGAGAATTCGTCACCCATGATTCAGGCAGTACGCCTGAAATCAAGATCTTATCAAATTAGATTTTTAGAATCCTTGCCCAAAAATGTACATCCGCCTTGTATACACACGCAGGAATGTGATCCGGCCCAGCGGCTCTTGTATTGGATAATTTCCTAATTCCCCATTCGATATTTTCTACCGTCCACTCAAACGCTAGAGATGTACAATTCTATGGAATAGCACATTTTTTGTCAGCAAATCATGCAGGTAACTCGAATTTGGGGCCAAAAAAGGCCCTCCATGAATCTGCCTGAATTATATTTTTGGAGGTAATAGCGCCATTATTCAAGTTGCTTTTAATTGCAGACCATATATATGTTATTACAGATGGCACTAATCATATCCCAATTTAGTTTTTTATATCTAAGTATATGAATTTCTCTAATTTTGTTCTTATATTGTTGTATGATTCTATTTTTCAAATACATGTATTGAGATCCACTTGTTAAAAGGTCTTTTTAAATTTCTAACATCCCTATTTTTCTTTTGTATTAGATATTTGATGTCATAATCAAAAGGATGCAGAGTATCAGTTCTGCAAGCCTTTTGAATGCTTAACAGTTATGATGGAGAATTCGTAATAGTCACTATCACAATTGTATCCCAATATTGGGAATCCTTAGCTTCTGGGAAAGTAAAAGCGGCCCCATTGAATAATTCAGCAGAGACTATTTCTACTAATTTTCTTCAAACTACGGGATTCCATCTAATTGAGATTTCAGCACACTTGGATTCAATTAGCTCCAATTAGTTGATTACCTCTAGTGGATTACATTTGATTAGGAGTGACAGTTGTTTCGGAGCATGATCGCTGTAAGTAAAATTGTTTATTTCTGCATTTACAATCTTTGATGTAAGTGTGTCAGATATGCAGAAATATTCGATCTTCGAGCTGGATACCTCTCTTTTCCATGTATAGGTAAAAGCTAGTTTGGTTTATTGGACAAATGACATTTCCCAATCCCTGAAGTAAGATCTCCATTTGTCCCCTCTTTATCATGTCTGATTCACCGTAGGGAGGAGAAATTTATTCGGCGATTTGATGGATACGCTACATTCAGAGTTGAAATCTCCACCTATTATTACTTCAAAATCAAGGTCAATAATTAGTGCATATTCAAGACCTCTATCAATGTCATCAAAAATGTCTCCAATTGAATATTTCCCCCGGATTCCAATACAGACTGATCAATAGAAGTGCGTTACACAGGATACCCTTTAGATCTACAGAAACAGCCAGGATATGATCTGATGAGTATATCAGCTTAGAGTAACAATCTATGGAGTTATTTATACATATTGCAAGCCCACCTGACGGACGCCTTCCAAACCTTTACATGCGTAGGAACAATATGTACAATACTCTGGAATCATCAGCTCATCTACTTTCATAGTTTCTTGTAAAAGAATAATGAAAGGGAAATCGCCTCCAGCAAATGCTTGAGACCATTTTACTATGTTCTGAAATCCACACAAATTCCACAACATCACCGTAAGATTCAAATCAGCCTTGCTCTATGGATTGTTGGGCCCTGGCTTTGCTGCATAGATTGTTTTTAGTAATCGTTCAAACCATGCAAGGTCACTATTGTTTTGGGCAATATCCATAATTTGGGAAATGCAAAGCTTTTCTCCTAGGGAGTTCCCATTCTCCTTATTTTCATGGTATACATGATTTGTTGATTTATAATGTAGAAATTCTTCAGCCACTTTCTCATCGTCAAATGTGTGAAGAAAAAACCCCAATTCTGCAAGCTCGTTTCTAAATGACCAGATGAGTTTCAATACCGGTTCAGAATAAAGATGACACGTCATACGGTAGTTATTGTGAGAAGCCAATGCAATCTTTTCAAAGTCATTAGAAGTTAGCAATCGTAGGGAGGGAATCCTGTATATTAGATCTAATAAATATCTTCTATTAATTCTAGCAGGTCCTAGTACTTCATGTCGACCCACCAGACCCATCATATTTCTTCTCTTTTTGAGTTCAGATTCAGTGAGTTGGGACCAGTTAAGTCAATGGCCATTCCTTTATTACCAAAGTTGCTAATACTAGGGTTATTTGGC
This sequence comes from Ambystoma mexicanum, assembly GCF_040938575.1. Lineage (NCBI taxonomy): Eukaryota > Metazoa > Chordata > Amphibia > Caudata > Ambystomatidae > Ambystoma > Ambystoma mexicanum. The sequence goes on from NC_090922.1 coordinate 293,085,929, forward strand.
ACATTAGAGTCACAATTGGTGTACTTTAGAGTTGCTGTTTGCATACCTCCTTCCTTATTTGACTGGTTACATATAAATCTGTGCTTAGTCCTGAATTAGAGTTTGTGTACACCCTTGACGCTGAAGAAGTGGGAGCAGAATTTCTACTTTCTAGTTCTTGAACATGAGCATTAGTAGAATCGTGTTTGTGAATTTCCTCCGATAATATAAGTTCCTTACATTTCCCCATCCCAATCTTAATTATAGTAGAACTTTTTGCCACAGGTTTACTAAATCCCACAATCGGAAGCATATTACACATTTCTGAGTATAAGAGCACTTGGAGATTGCTGACAATATATTTTTTTAGAATTGTTATTACGATTGTTTTCCTTTTGATCATTATTCACAATGATCATTGTACATTTCCTACCTTCATACGGAAAATAAGTGGATAGTCACTTCTGTGTTTTTGTAGAGTCTTCCACTAAGACAATAACATTTTTTGGAACAGTCTTCAGATCTATATTTTTTTTTTTAGAAACTTAGTTCCCCCCAGTCGGCACTTTGGGAACTTTTATCAATGGTGCAGACTTCATTTCAATCGAAATCATCATTCTTGGTGCCCATTTTACTACTAAGATGGAATTGGCTTTCCTTAGAGGGTTGATCAACATCTATCACATCTTCTCCTCCCTTTAAGGAGGATTCAAGGTTTGTTTGATTCCCGGGCATCTTAGTAGCATTTTCATTCTTACATTTTTCATTGGCAGATCGCCTCTTTTTTTTCAGCACGTTTTACAGCACGTTTCTGCAATTTTCGATGACGTCGAGATAAGAAACCATGATTTGCTGGGGAGGTTTCAACAGACAGTTCTACACTGTTTTGTAGTTCTATTAAGTTGGTCAATGCAGTGGGACTATCGAGAAGCTCATAATTTTGACTCCTGTTGCCTCACGTCTTTTAGATTGAAAAGTACCAACCTTCTTTGTTATATCCGCTATGTTAGCATTGGTTGTGTTTAAAGCAATAAGAACATTATCTAAGCCGTTTAGGATATCCTGTCCTTTTGGGAGTAACTCTTTCTCAAGGGATTCCGATGATACACTATCCCACCGTGTACCTTGCTCATGTGTTATTTTTATTTTCATCGATTAACATGAGACGTATTCTTTCATATAGGTGTCCTTTGCCAAAATATAACCATCTAATCTTTTGAGTTTCGCCATAATTTCCTGAATATTAAATTAAATGTCACATAATTCGAGGGTGTGTAAGGTTGTGACCCTTATCCTATAGATCAAGAATGCGAATTGTAACAGGAAAAGAGTTATCACTAGGAGAGTCTGGGATTGGTGGAGATGTTACATGTTTTTTATTATTGCTTGGACTAGTCACCTGGTTGGAGGGCTCTGGATTGCCTAAACCGTCCCCAGACAGACCTATTTTTTTATAACCGGTTTTTCATCCCTTCCCGGGCTTTTTAACATACTGCCGGGTACTTGGAACCACAATTATCATCAATTGAGTCTTTATAGAATTTCTCCCTTTGGATTAGTGGAGTTAACATTCCAATTGAAAGACAGTTCTTGTTATCTAGATCCGTCATATCTGTTATCCCAAACTCGCCTGATGAGTTTTAGAGATACATTATTTGTGTTCTGTTGCGTTCCTTTACTTAAGGAGTTGGTACATTGAGACATAGAACTTTCCATAAGGGAATTAGCGTGGAAATCTGTGTTCTCCCCTTTATTACCAATATTTTAGTTGGAATTCAAAAGAGTTAATATCACTGATAGAATAGTTCTGAGTGCTTTTGGGGCAATTATGTTCCTGAACTTCATCCGCATTTCCATCTCGAATATTTTCCTCCATGGCGGTGTTTTTAATTACACCATGTATTCATTTATTAGCCGCGTGAGGTTCTTGTAAATCATCCCCATTACGTGAGTAATTAAAGGAGGCGGGCAGGTCAAAGGCAGATCCTAAGCCCTTACCACTCCTCAATCCACTCGCCATTCACTAAGGTATTACTTCAAACTAGTCACACAACTTTACAATCAATAGGTTGAGATTACAACACACCAAGTATTTGCTCACCACGCCTCTCCGCTTGCCCGTACACCCAACCACCTGAACAAAACTTGGGATATAAGGTATTAGAATCAGGATTACCTTGTATATGAGTATCAGAAATCAAACCACTGCAATTGTAGGCTTTGCATGAAGCATCGGGTAGATATTACAACTAGTACCGCATGCGCACCAGCACAACAGCACAGCACTTCCATGCACTCGTGGATGCGCGTGCACCCTCCAGAAGTACCGGGCCGGAAGGCTGGGGGCAGATCCAAGGTCGCACAGCAGTGCTAGGGAGAAGAGAGGCCGTCAATTGCAGACTATAAAGACAAACCCTGACACCTCCCCAGTGAGTAAAGGCGAGCAAGACTTCACAGACCTATGTGTTAAGAGCAAAGCTCAACAATCTTGCCCACCTAATCATGAGTCCCAAACACAATATTTACTTGTAAATGTAGTCCGTAGGTCCCGATGGCGTTTTCGTCGCCGCTATTATGAGTGGTGCTTTCTCTTGAGCATGCAAGGTTAAGGCCATGGCACCATCCAAGGCAATCCAAGTAAACGGTCAGAGAAGCAGAGTATGCCCAGCACAACAGCACAGCACTTCCATGCAGTTCCGGATACATCATAGTGATGTCACAACCTGGGACCCTCTCCAGAAAACCTATTGCACTTCTGGATTGGGTAATGAGTAATAGTTCACCTATAGTGGACACTATACATATTAGTCTACTGGCTCTCACATGTCAGGTGGCTGGCCTGGCCTATCCCCAAAATTTTTCTCTTAATAATGTTGCAGTGTGAGGGTCCTACCATTGTTTCTTGCCTGTTCCTACCCACCTCTAGGAGCCTGAACTGGCATTGGCTAGAGCTGACCTCCCCAGGCCTGGGATCCTCAAAGGTTCTCAGCTCCTGGTGTTCCTTCTCAAGATAATAAGAACGACTGTGTCTGCATTTTAACTTGTGTACCACCTTAGACTGAGAGCACTCGTTCATCTCATGCAACACTTGTCTCATATTGTAACATCTTGGTTGCAAGCTTCTGTCTGGCGGCATGGGATCGACTTTCTTTCCCAGCTCTGGTTTCTATTCATTGTCTGAGTCGGCCGGGTCACGTGTTTAGAGACCATAATTTGGAGATTCTGCAGCCCTGAATTATGCGGAATTATTAGCATTTATTGCAGCTGGTGTTACTGTTGTTCAGGGAATGGAATGTCATTCGTATCTGGTGGCCGCGGCAGTGCGTCCTGTCTCTCACGTTTGCTCTCGTCCAGCCTGAATTTTCCTCAGCTCAGCTCTTGCTGACAGGCTTGTGGCCTGCTGTAATTTTCCTAAGCCATAACAGGATTTCTACATGTTTGTGCTATTATATATTCTGCACACGTTAGTTACATTGGGCTCTGTCGGGTCCCATAGGTGCTCCTGCAGTTCCCTAAGTTTATTTGCACATAAGTATCTGCAAGCTTTATTCAGGATCTTTCTTCTTGCAGTTTCTACATTGCTGCGTTAAGCTAATGGCAGAATAATAAAAGTAATGACAGTATGTACAAGTATCTGTCCTCTATAGAACTGTATGGTCGTGTTCATGTATTTGAGTGCGTGTTGGTGTCCCGATGTGCATATGGCACGTGTGCTTCCTGTCTAAAACTGTATAGTTGTGTTCCTAACAACTTCAGAGGCTTTGACTTCTCAACGCTTTAGTCTCTACTGTCTATTGAGGTCTCTTTAGTTGCAGCCTGAGGCTCCTCATCCACTGTGGGTAAGGCTTGTACTGCACCTGGTCTTTAGGGTCTGCTAAGTGGGTACCTTTAGACATATTTATCAATTATTGGAGCACTAGGAATTGGCCCGTAATAGATAGTATGGCCGTTCACGGTATCTCTGGGCCGCCATCTGTGTCATGTACCTTTTTATAGGAGGGGGTGGAGAGGGCGAATTTCCCCATCCCTCTTCAAGTTGCTCCCTTGCTCCATGCTTTTCGGTTCCACCAGTCTATGTTGCCACTACCCCTGTATGACGCAAGCCTCTCAGCAGTGCTGGCTTCTTACCAACTGTCTGCCTCCCTCCCCAGAGGCTCTGAATCCCTTTGCCGTCGTCCACCATTTGGCTTCCTCCATGCCGTACTTGCGTGCATGTAAATTGCTGGCCTGTTGGGGAGCAGGGAGTCCAACAATAAGTGACTTCTGTGATTTGCATGCGCCATACTTGGGAGGCTGAGGAACTTGCTGGGAGAGTCAATGTAGGTGCTTTCACATTTGCACCCTAGCCTTTAGGTTTTGAAAAAGGACATAGTACAGTAAAATCAGTAAATGGATTAAAATAAACCCTACAAGATGGATAGCAAGGTTTAAGAGGTGGAAAGTATGCGGTATAAAACCTGGTGGTGGTATACCCAATTGTGAATTTGTATGCACAGATACACCAATGTCCCATCTTAACAGCAGACACCCCTTCAACTCGACGCTGTGAACTTTTATCTCTATTTCTAGATAGTCATTTGTCCACACCTACTTTACTCGCATTGCCTTCAGTTTACTCGCAAGCGTGGGATAGACCTTGGGTGTCCCAATGCACCAGAAAATGAGTTTGTTGCCCGTTCTATGGTATGCTGTAATACTGCTGGAAGATTTTGTGTTCTTTGGGAATCTGGTTTTCAGTCTCGATCTCCAACCTGTGTTCACTCACAATGTTTGATGGTTCCTTTTATACATTTGGTTTCAGATCATGGTCTGGTAGTCTGTAGGCGTATCTGTTTAATGATATCAACATTTGTCTCCAGAAAAATGACCTATTACCCTAGTTATGTCTGGAACTGCATGCCTTACCCTCCCTCTTCCGCCCCTAGTGTGTGCAAGTTGTTTTCTTAGCACAATTTGTAAATACTGTACCTTACTAAGATGCCTTGCTGCTTCGTTCCTCTGGTGTCTAGAGTTGGAATTCCGTGAGGTTGTGCACCTGTGAGAATTGGCATAATCCTTTTGATCCAATATCCTCCACTTCATCCACACGCTGTAAGATTGGGTATGCGATGCTCGGAGTTTCAGCATTTTTTTTTTCGGTTTAAAATATATATTTTAGAAACTTGTAGAGCTAAAGGACGATTGAAGAACATGAAGGAAGTTCAGACCTATGACCTGTTATGCTGCCTGCACATGAGCGATGCTAGCGCCCTATGCAAGGAGAGACCAATGAAGGGAGTTGAGACTACAGGAAGCAGTTCATTTTAGGATGCCAATGCTTGTTTAAAGCATATCCTATCCAGATAGACTCGCCAGGCTGCCGCCATAAATGTGACATTTTCCGTTTTTTTTTTCTCCCGCTATGCACCTTCCTCACTTTCACAAACAGCACTACTCCTGGGAGCACTGAAAGTGATGCTTCAGGCCAGGCTGCCTCACACCGCTCCTGTTGGCAGACATTTGGCTGCAGGCGCCTCTCTGGGAGCGACAGCTATTTCAGGCCGTGCTCTGTATTAATAAGTCCCCAGCAGAATGCAAATGCTTGCGAGTAATGAGATGTGTGACGATGAGGCCATGAAAGCTGCTTCCAGGCAGGTTCCCGAGAATGAATGCGGGGTTCTTATGCTCTTTATAACCGCTGCCTTCCAAAAGGACACTGGCACGCTCTGCGCATTTGAGTTGACCTCCAACTACTTATTCCATTTCCTGATGGGGAAGTGAAGTCTAACAGTCCTCATTGCTTTGCAATAAAACGGCAGAAATATGGAATCGTGTTAGCATGCATTGAAGAGGGACAAGTCTGCGAAGCACACGGGTTGTTTGGGGCAGCCGTTTAGGGGGCTCAACACCAGGCCCTACTTCTCCAGCTCAGTGGCATGTAAACTCCAGTATCCGCCCGCCCAGCCCCTATTAAATAATCGCCCTGACTTTACAGAAAAGCAGGGGGCTCAATTCTGTTGTTTGGCTGATACTGAGCCCCCTGGTGTTTTGCATTGTGGTGGGTTGGCGCGACTAGTGATGACCCAGGACTCCTGGACGAGGGGTTCCTGATGGGCCACACGCTAATCATGCCAAGAGAGCAGTGAAAAGCTGCATTCGCAATGACCGAGGTGGGAACTAATTCCTGCCCCTTTACCTTCGCAGGCTCCACGCAGCAGATATACCGCACGCTGGGGGAGCCGAAGTGCCAGCAGCAGGGGGGCTCCACAGCGCTTTCTTCCAGGTCCTTGCTGTCATCCTCGTGCAGGTAAGTGTAAAATGCTCTATCTAGCCTGCGGGCCCAGTCAGTGCACTTGGCGCCACTCCACGCCTCAGTGCTGCAGCTAAATGCTTGGTAAATGCCCAGAAACATTTTTGTGTTGCCGAGGATTTGCGTAGCCATCGCATAACGCTGATATGGCGCCAAGAGCTGACAGTGACTGCGAGCGAGATGCCCCCAGAGACTGTGTGGGTGTATCACCTGAAATTGAAACTAGAGCAGGGATGCTGGAGTTGACTTTTCTTTACTTCAAGAGTTTTCTGGTGTTTCCACAGTTTGTTGGGGGGTTTAGGAAGGGGTTCGGGGGACTGTCGGGGAACTTCGTGTTTGCATTAGGTGGTGGAAGTTTGAATGTCTTTGTGGTAGATTGCAGGTGTTGCAGCCTCCAAAACTGAGGGTTGGAGGACAGTTTTAAAAAGCGGCTTCCGAGTGTGCGCCCACACCCCTTGAAGTGCCTGCTTGCACTCTGTCTTTTGTGCCCTCCTTGCTGGAACCTCTGAAAGCAACCTTTGTAAACTTCAGACAATCCAAAACAATGCCATCCGAGCGGCCATGAATCTCTCCAAATGTGATCATGTTGCAAGTCATAGAAGAGCAGCTTACTGGCTTCCAGTCAAGGAACGTATAAACTTAGAAATTCTCTGTCGCGCATCGCTTCCTCTCCACCACTGCACGCCTTACCTCTCGCAAAGACTGAACAAATACTCCTATACCAGACCTACAAGATCTCTCTACAGCCATAGAATGACAACACCTCTCTACAAACTCACAGTAGCTGGAGGCTCTAGCTTCCCGGTGATTGCTCCCCACCTCTGGAACAACCTCCCACTGCACATTCATTCTGAACTCTCCCACTGGCCGTTCAGGAAACGAGTCAAGACCACCTTTTATCAATAACTGTTTTGCTAATCTTTACGCTGCCGATTTAACCATGATGCTGTCTAACTTTTTGCACCCTCCCCATTCTCCCTCCACTCCCCTCTCTCGCTTGTAACCAGCACCTCGATGCCTGTGGGTTTTTGTGTGCTTTATAAATGTCAAAATAAATGAGATATACCTGGCCCTTGCCCTCCTGGGCTCCCCCAAGCACTTGCTCAGAATGTTGAGGAGGAGAGGGTGGGCTGGGAACACCGAATAATCTTGGACAGGGCGCTGGCAGACCTGGGGCCGGCACTGGGTGATGGTGCCCATTTTGTTCAGCGGAAGACCACCCATTTGTGCCTGTAAAAACTCTGTAGTAACATCTGGATTTGTCTAGTGGCCTTTTGTGACTGGGATCTCTCTCTGGTTTGAGTAGATCTCTGGGTTAATGCTAAAGCTCAGGACAAAAATGATGCTACTGATTAGCTTCTGAGAGATGCCTTCAATTAGGCCACATGGTTTGTGCCAGCCTATTAATTCACAGAACACTTCCACTCCTACCTCTTCAACTTTGCCATCCATTTTAAACATGATTGGAGGAATGGAAAGGATGTGCCCTCCCTGATGGCTACCAAAGACCACAACTCCTAGCGAACTTCTAACTTGGTGGCACATGAGGCCTGTGGTCATTGCTTGCAAAGTTTCTTTGTACCTGCTGCTTTGGTGCTAAGGCAAATATTTCTATTCTAAATTCCATAGGAAATAATTGCAAGTCTCATCCACTTATGCACTTAAGTTAACACACCAAAGGGAATTTTTCCAGCCAAGGTATTGCAGCCAATTTTGTGGGGGCAGCCATTCGAACTCTTAGCTAGTAGTCCATGTGTGGCACTTGCTCCCACCAGATTTTTAGATTCATAAATGTCCTGATTAATAGATATTTTCATTATTGGCTTTTCTTTCCAAATTATTGTTGCTTCCCTGTATCTGTGTGTGCAGCACCAGAGCATGTTCTGAGGGACGGAGACTGGGAGAGCGGGAAGGATTGTGTGGTCCTCACCATAGAACTAGACGTGAGGGATATCTGCAAATTCTTCATACTTGCTACATAGGGTATCTGTGCAGGTTGGGAGTGATCAAAGCCGATTTCTACCTGACAGTTTATCCGGCGATTTAGGTACATTAGTTGGGGGTGGGAGGGCTTGTCCTTATGGCAAGATGCTGAATTGGTGCACAACCCCTTTTTGAGGAACCCAGTCCTGGTGCCACATCCCCAGCAATGTTCCTGGACATTCATTTGATCTGTCTGCGTTAATGCAGTCCCTTGCGTGTACGCCACCAAAGGTGTATATGGTCAGCAGGATAGCTGGTGAGTGCATCGCCTCAGCTTCCATGGGAAATAAAATCATCTTGCTCCTTAAAATGCACACATTGTACCTATTGGAAAGCACCATGACAAATAAAGCGATCACATTATACCAGGCTTGCATGTAATTCTTCTTACCGTAGATTTCCTGCTTCTAAGCTCTGTAATGGCTGTTATTACCCAATTTATTATTACATTTTGCAACCTCAGAAGGTTCAAGTACTGAGTTGGCACGGCATCAATTCAAAACATGTAGGCTATCCTCAAGTCGCTGGCCAGTGCTCGACTTTCCTGCTCCTTAATGAGTGCCTCCATTTATTAAAAGGAAACCACAGGTGTGCATAATAGTCACTATTTTATATTAAATGCCCATGTGCAGGGGTGACGGAGACTGGAGATGCCCCACCTTAGGCCATATGCATGTGGCGATGTTATGCATTTAAAAAATCTATGTAACGTGTTCACGGATTTAAAATGGATAGCTTCTTAATACGTTTTATGTAACGTCTAGGATTTAAACCAGGCCTCTGGTAAAGCACCCATATGCTTTACAAATTAATTTGACACATTTCATTCTTAAAAGAAACTGTTTCCCGGGTGGGTGCAGGTAGGAGAAGATTGAAGAAAACCTCTATCCTTTGCATTGAAAGAGGTTGGATACTAGTCTCATTCTAATTTATTTTCAATTGAAGGCTCCATGCTTTGACTCGTGAAGTCATGAAGACTTTGCTTGACTCCTAAAGTTGCATGCACAATGGGCTCAGAATAACATCTATTACAGCGCTTCTAAACTGGAGGAGTATATCCTGACACAATATACACAAACGTAATTTAAGAACCTCAGGACCCCAAACAGAAGGCAACAAGTGGGCTTTTGTGTCGCTCTGGGATAAGCTTTTGCCAGGCACAGCTATCATTTTACTAAATAACAGCTGGAAACTGGTTAGAGTAAATGGGCATAATTCGGAGCCTGGCAAATGCTTATCTAATCTCTATACACAAGCCATACCTGTTGGCTTAGCTAATGCTTGTTTTTAACTGGACTTCAGAGCAAGAAACTGGTAGGATGCATGAAATGGATGAAGCCTGTCACAGATGGCTCAAAGAATACTCCAACTCAGATGATTCAAGGTCTTTGAGGGATTTATTTTAGAAGGGCGTTGGGGCTGTCCCTCTCTCGCTCTCGTCTAGTAGTAGCCTTTTCCAAGCTATCCCAGGTGTCTCTAGTCCTAGAGTCGATATATACTGAACATTGACCCCTCCTGTCCATTTTCTAGGTTTGCTCATTGGGAAGACCAAAAGTCACACTCCTTTCGTTCTCTTAGCCACTACCTACTTTATTCCCTATACTCTTTGATATCTTTTATTAGTCTTGCATGCCCACTCACTACCACTTGCTCTTACCAGCCAATTCCTCACCTGCTTCAAAAATTGCCTTAACACTCCAAACCGCCATCCTTCCTTCTGCTTGTCTCTTGGTCTGCTACTTCCTCCTCTGATCTTACCCGAACAACCCACACTTTCCTGTTACCTCTTATCCTCCTCCCTATCCTCTGATTTGCTGGCCCTGGCCAATCTTACTTATCCTTCACATGTTTTTAAGCCATCCTGGGTGGGGAAGTTACTAAGAGCAGGTCAAACCCTGCCCCTTTTCCCCATTCGTGGCCACCATGTTGCAGTGATTGCAGCTCATGCAATCTCTTCAATTTTGTGTTGGGTCCGTGGTACAGTTGTGTTGGAGTGCTCCCCGTTCTGTTATTCCCTGGTGTTCTAATTGGGCCACGTTATTGTAATGGGAGAGTGGAAATCCCCAATCCTGAGCAGAACGGACAGGCCAGCAAATCCTGTACCCAAAAACAGAAGAGACAAGGTAATTGACAACGTGCTGTTTTATAAACAATCAAGATAAAACGGGGACAGCTGTAAACACTAAACTTCTCCACGCTCTCGCCCTTCTCAAGCTTGACAACAGTTTAAGAATACAAAATACATCACAGCTGACGTCTCATTACAACCTTGCTTACAAAAACCTACGGGAAGGTGGGATTGGTTGGGGGAATAGTCTATATTTGTAATGTATAGGTGTTAGTTTCCTAATTAATTTTGCTTCATCTGATGGCTCTCCCCGAGACCACCCCTAGATTGATTACAGGTAAAAAGACATCATCACAATAACAAACGAATGGCTGATGCAACAGTTACAAGAAGGCATCATTTGAGAACCCTGATTGGTTGGCATTCACTTTACCAACCTTGACTACACATGAGCAACAATAGTGATAGGGGGAGCTGCATCAAGGTGCTGCTTTTCCCCATTACTAAGACACCATCTCAGAATTTCTAGGCCACAAAGCAAGACTTTAGCTTTGAACTTGGCTTTGTCTGGTATCTTTGTTCTGAGAACTTGAGGGGAGTGAAGGCCTTTCTGTCTGGATCTGGAGATAATGAATAGCTACTGTTCTTCAACTGTGTGAGGAGACCACATTTTGAATTTCGTTGTCAATCCAATCCTCCCTTTTCCACAGTAACCTTGGCAAGAGTTGTGCAGCTATCGTCTTGCCTGCTCGGATATGTATTTTCAGGTGATTCAGCAAGTTGAACCTCCCTACAGCTTTGAGGTTTCTTAGCTTCCCATTCACTCGAACAACTTGCATCCACTCTCTGGGCACTCCTACGCAGGTGCTTCCACTCTTTGTTGAATCTGGGGAGCCATTGTACTGGAGCAGGAACAGTCACATAGAACTTCCTGTTCTTCCATTTTTGCAACTCCCTTTTAGTTTCGGCTCTGTCGTTTAATCAGTGTGTGGGGCACTGATGCTGTTCTGCAGTGGTTTATCTTGTCACTTATTTCGAACTAAGCGCAGACCGGGATTTGAACTGTGCTGCTCTGCTTCCAAAGCAAACGCCTTGTCCCTGAGCTGTTTTCCCGGCCCTGTTCCTAACACTATCCTAGCATCTGACTGAATGTTTAATATGCATTGAAGACCTTTACTTACGAGGTATGGAAGATTTTGCTGTAATCACATGCCTCTTGGCTCGTCTTTTGCCTCTTGTTTTAATGAGCAATGTATGCACCGCTTAAAGCAATTAAGGATTAAATTGTTGTGTCTTTCCACACAGTGCAATATCTGATAAATACAAGAGAATGAAAGCAGGCTGTGTTTTGTCCTTAAATGACACCTTCCCAGTTTAATAGGCCAAATGTTAGTAGTTGCAATATAGGATTGTGTGAAGATGTAAGTTCTAAAAACAAGCTAGTACCAACTGTGCCAATCCACCTGCAGCTTACACTTCATTCTAAGTGTGCTTGGATTGTGTTTCAGTAACCTAAAATTGTATTCCTTGCTTTCAAAGGTTAATGCCTGTTATGTTTCGGCCTTTAACTCTTTTTGTGTCAGACATTAAGCACGTGGTTGTTTGAATGTGAACTCTGAATCCGGTAAGGACATTGTTGATTCATCTCATTAGACTTGGAGCTCCCGTGCACCTTAATAGAAAGTTGTTTATGACACAACTCAAAGTAAAACAGAAGCATTACTCTTAAGAGGATCAACATGATACTCGAGCCAGTGATAATTCATCACCTTTGTCTTTTCTCCGGATGGGGATTGAGTAGCGCCTATAATTTGTAATCTACTGGAAGCTATACAAGATAGTTTAGTATGGAATTGGTGTGCGGGAGGGTAAACTCAAGTGTTAGTTATGGGATTTTGAAACTTTCCAGGGTTCCCTAACAATGGATCCTTTTCAGTCTCCGTCATAGGGATATAGTGCTCTCCTCACATCGTAAGTTTTTGGTACCAATTATTTTCCGCCCCTAGTTGGGTGCTTACATTCTATTCTCTGGTCCATTCCGCATCCCAGGGGGAGAGGAGAAATACCTTTGCAGTATACATCAGTCCTTGGCTAATAACAAAAGGTCTGTTCTGGGTTTTCCCAAATGCTGTTCTCCAAGTCTGCATTTTTCAGCTTTGTTCCTGCTCTCTAACTCATGCACCTTCCCCTCCTGGTCTGAAAACTACGGCGTAGCCTGGGAGTATTGCTGTTGTGGAGGATTGATCAAAAAGTTGGATTGGTTATTCTCCAGCTTTGCTCTTTCTTCAGAGCACAATTGGTTAGACCCCTTTCTCTTTTGATCCCCGTCACATAAGCATAGTGAAACCAATTCCCATTGCATATCCCTGTGAGTAGTTCCCACTAATGTATGAATGGTAATGGCAGAGTATGCATCAGTATGGAGATGAAATACGTCTGTGTCTGCATGTGGCATCACAGTGTGATATCCACAGATTAGGATACTGCCTCTTGGCGCTTGAAGTGAGGACATCTGTTTCCGTTTTTGCAGCGTTCTATCTTACAGTAAGACTTCTTTTGGATCTGAGAAAGTCAGTCCGGATGTTCTAACTTGTCTGTTTATGGTATAGTACTTTTCCTAGCAGAATCAGATGGTTCATTAGGGATTTCATTAGTTTCAAATGTGATGTTTCTTACACATGTTGTCATGGATGTCCAGTCCAAATTTCATAATGTCACCTGGTTAAGGCTTCTCTACTGGGTGATGTGAGAAACCTGAAGGTGTCTCACCCACTAGTCCCCGGTGATCTGTCATCCAGGTGGCCAGGACACGCCAATCGTATTTGGATCCCGTTCCTGGTGGTGGACAAGTGCGGGAGGATAACCTGGGTGAGGGGTCGTAAGAGATTGGGACATCGGATGGTGAGACGCAATATCCCCTTCCATGTAACACCTTGTGAGGTGGTCAAAGAGGCAACAGAATCAAGGGAGGATCCTATTCTAGTAATGAGACCCAGCCAACAAGAGGTTTACACAGCAAATCAAAAGAAAACTACATGTCCCAGAAACCACCACGAGAAACAAAACCAAGGAGGGGGCAGAGACAGAATTAAAAAGGGAAAACGGCATAGGTACAACCCAATCCTACAGCATGGAAATAGGTGTACCAGAGATTGGCACTGATAAATGCAGTCAGCCCGCATGCAGATCGGTGGCCCCAGAGACATACAGGGTGGGGTCAAACAGTGCATGAAACTGGGTGGACTGGGGAAAGAAAACGCCCTGCAGGTGTGGGGAATGGGAGGGAAAACTGGCTGGAGACTGAAGGGAGGGGAGGAGCAGAGAGGGGCTTAAATGCAGCAACAGAGAGCTCACCAGGTGTTTCTGATTACAGCTGCAAGCCGAGCCGGAGACCAGAGAGGAATGGAAAGGTGATTGTGACTGGGCGTACTAGAAGGCTCAGTGAGAGGCACAGGGGAGATCCCTATCAGAGGCGGACTCGCTGAGGAGAAGCGCCAGCCGTCAACCGTTAATCAAGGACTGTGCCTTCCATGTGGATTTTTGTTTTCTTAACCCAGTGAACAGAGGATGAGTCAGTCCGTGGAGAAAAAGAATTAAGTTGACTTTATTTTCCCTTTTAAAGATGCGAGAAGCCAAGTGGAGCTTCTTTTGAACTCTGGACTGCATTAACCCTTTCACGGAAACCAAACCTCATGAAAACTAATACTGTTTGATGTGCACAAGGAGAGCTGTTGTTTAAGTTAACACCGCAATAAATCTTAAAATTGCTAAACCTACATCCGACTACAGCCTACTATTTTACAGTGGTGGCAGCGGTGCGATTCAAGAGAACGCCCAAGCAGAAGACATGGAAGCTGTGGTAAAGGCACTCGCAGAAGGGCAGCTGCAGCAACTTTTACAAGTGCAAAGTCACCAGGCGCAGACGGACAGACAAGCCCTCCAACAGGCCATACAAGTGCAAAGTGCTGCCCAAGAGCAAGGACTGGAAGCTTTAAGAATACTGGGAGAAGCAGTGGCCACGAACCGGACGCATCCAGTAATACCGCCTACGGTATTAAAAAAATACCAAGTAGGAGAAGACCCCAGTTTTTTCTTCGTAAATTTTGAGAGAATAGCTAGAGCAGCCCAATGGCCACAGGACAGATGGGCTTTCTATCTGGCTCCCTTGCTCAGAGGGGTAATGCAGGGGGCATACCAAGCGGCTAACCCCACCGGAGACACTCCTTACCCCGAGATTAAAAAAACTGTTTTGGAAAGACTCGGCATGGATGAAGAATCCTACCGGCTCAAGTTTCGAGAAACCTGATTGAAACCAGGTGAAAGTCCAAGACAATTGTTCTACAGAGTACAAGATTTGGCAGAAAAATGGCTGCAAACAGGTACAGCCACAATAGGACAGATTAAGGATAAAGTAAGGATGGAACAGTTCATTGATGCCTTACCAGGACCAATTCAGAGGTGGGTGAGGCAACATCACCATCTATCACTGGCCGAGGCAATAGACGTGGCAACAGCATATCAGAAGGCAGGGAGCACCCGACCTTTCCCGGCCACCCAATTGAGACCAAGTGTGGAAGCTTCCCAAGTACGTATCGGAACCTATAAAGGACCAGGAACCGAACCCAGGAACAAGGCCGAAACCCGACCCACTAATGGGGCTGGCTTAAGCAAAGGACAGGCACCCCAATGTTTTGAGTGTGGAGAGTGGGGGCATATTGCGCGTTTCTGTTCCAAAAATTGAACCAATGGAAATCGGATCCATACAAGCGCAGGAATACCGAAGGAAACGACTGCCTTACGTGATAGAGGTCACAGTCGATGGACATCCCCATCAAGCAATGATGGACAGCGGAAGCCGACAGACGGCCATACAGCCCCATGTGAGAGAGCAAGATAGCGAACAGGTGACAACCATTGACATAAAGTGCGTGCATGGGGTTGTAAAAGGGTATCCATCTAAAGACATTGTGTTGGGAATACAGGGGCAGGAGATGCCAATCAAAGCCGCCGTTATTCCTACCTTGCCCGCTCCAGTGCTAATAGGAACAGATCTACCTGAATTCGATAGATGGTTGAGAGAAGCCCCGTTTTCAAAAACAGAACTATTGGGGGCATATAGTCGGGAAAAATTATCTAAGGCCCAGAAAAGGAGAAACCGAGTGAATCAGGAAGCGTATAAAGACATTTCCATTATAGACTGGAAGGTGGGGGACCATATGCCTTCATTTCGAACAGAAACAGGGCTGGATGAAACGTTAAAAAGGGCCAGGGACCAAGCTCTAGACACTAGTGGGGTCCAACCTCCTACTCCCTACTTTAAAGAGAAACAGGGGTTAATCTATCGAGTAACCCAAGGATCTGATAACATAATGAAGGAGCAATTGTTGGTTCCCCAGTCCTACAGGAAAGGGCTGATTCATCTGGCACATGACCCCACCACAGGGGGACATCTAGCTGAGAACAAGACCATAAAAAGGGTGTTGCAAAATTTCTATTGGCCCGGAGTTTACGCTGAGATAACCAAATATTGCCAAGAGTGTGATATATGTCAGAAAACAAGCCCCCATATTCCAGCACGAGCACCTTTACAAAGAATGCCATTGATCAAAGAGCCATTTCAGAGGATAGGGCTAGACATTGTGGGTCCAATGGAGCCTACCAGCCGAGGATACCGATTCATACTAGTGGTAGTGGACTATGCCACTAGATATCCAGAAGCATTTCCATTAAAAGGAATGCCTGCCAAACAAGTATGTGATGTACTTTTAGCCTATTTCGCTAGAGTGGGGATTCCCCTGGAGATTGTAACAGACCAAGGACGTAATTTTATGTCGAACGTTATGAAAGAAGTATGCAAGACCCTTGGCATCAACCATTTAAGGACCTCGGTGTACCATGCACAGACTGATGGGCTGGTGGAAAGATATAACAAAACCATCAAACAAATGATAAAAAGAGCAACCAACCCCACTGGTCTGGGGTGGGAGAAAGTACTGCCATGGGTATTGATGGTTTTACGTGATACACCTCAATCCTCAACAGGGTATTCCCCATTTGAATTATTATTTGGGAGACAGCCAAAATCTATCTTGGGATTACTAAAGGACACTTGGGAACAGCAGGAAGAAACAACCCTAACGGAATATGTGAATGAACTAAGGGATCACCTGGGAAAACTCAGAGACTATGCTCAGGAAAACCTGGGGCGAGCTCAAGAAACGCAAGAAAAGTATTACGACAAAGGAAGCAGACCTAGGACGCTTAAAATAGGAGACAAAGTGCTGGTGTTATTACCCACTCACACGAACAAAATGCTCGCTCAATGGAAAGGCCCATATAGTATAACAAAGGTGTTGGGTCCAGTTAATTATGAGGTGGAGCAACCAGATAGACAAAACAAACATCAGAACTATCACATTAATTTACTCAAGTTGTGGAAAGAAAGAGACTTAGCAATATTGTGTACCTCTGTAGTAGAGATGTCGGTCCCGGAACAAATGGTCACACATTCGGCTGGTAACCTACGAGATGTGGGCTTGGGGGAACAATCAAGCGACACCCAAAGAATTGAATTATTTGACACCATGGGCCCTGTAGCAAAGACAATTTTGAGTCTACCTGGAAGGACTCATATGGCTACTCACTCAATCCCAACTGAGGCAGGCAAGATTGTACGCCTCCGACCCTATAGAATCCCTGAAGCAAAAAGAGGGGAAATAGCACAAGAAATAGAGAGCATGTTGAAACTAGGTACCATTATTCCCTCCAAGAGCGCATGGTGTTCACCGGTGGTACTAGTACCCAAACCAGATGGTACCACCCGATTCTGTATGGACTTTAGGCAACTAAACGCCATTTCCAGATATGAAGCCTACCCTATGCCCCGAATAGATGAGCTAATAGAGAAACTGGGGGCTGCATCCTTTTTGAGTACATTGGACCTAACCAAAGGATATCGGCAGATACCGCTCAACCCAGCGGATCAGGAGAAAACAGCCTTTGCAACACCTCAAGGTCTATTTCAGTTTACGGTGTTACCATTTGGGTTGCACGGGGCTCCTGCCACTTTTCAGGCATTAATGGATAAGGTACTAAAACCTCATGAACTATACGCAGCTGCCTATTTGGATGACATAGT
This sequence comes from Ambystoma mexicanum, assembly GCF_040938575.1. Taxonomy (NCBI): domain Eukaryota; kingdom Metazoa; phylum Chordata; class Amphibia; order Caudata; family Ambystomatidae; genus Ambystoma; species Ambystoma mexicanum. Next base: position 293,103,386 of record NC_090922.1, read on the forward strand.
AATTTTTAGTAAAACCTGGAAGGAACATTTAGAACATCTAATCAAAGTAATTACGTCCTTACAAGAGGCAGGACTGCATATCAACCCCAAGAAAACCAAGCTGGCAGCCAAAACTACCAAGTATCTGGGTTATTCTGTAGGAGGTGGAGTAATCACACCGTTGGTGGACAAAATACAGGCTTTGAAAAAATTACGAATACCGGAAACCCGGAAAGAGATCCGAGCCTTCCTAGGGTTCGTAGGGTATTATAGAAGATTCATACCGCATTTTTCTACCATAGCAGCACCACTGACAGACGCCTTAAAAACCAACCGGCCACTTCAAATCAAGCCAGAAGCTGTGCAAGCTTTTCACCACTTAATTCAACTAATATCAACCCAACCGGTTCTACACTGCCCAGATTTCTCAAAAGCCTTCTATTTACAGGCTGATGCATCAGGATGTGGTCTAGGTGCCGTGCTATCCCAAGGATCAGAACAAGACCTCTGCCCAATAGCCTTCATCAGTAGAAAACTCCTCCCACACGAGATACCATACTCCACCTTAGAAAAATGTTTAGCGATAAAATGGGAAGTTGAATCTCTTCGTTATTATTTACTAGGTCGAAAGTTTACCATCTTTACAGATCATGGCCCTCTTCGATGGCTAGCCACCCAGAAAGACTCAAACCATAGGGTCCTTAGGTGGTTTTTAACCCTTCAACCCTATCATTTTGTTACAGTACATAAACCCGGAAAATATCAGCTAGTAGCTGATTACTTGTCCAGGGCCTTGAACATGCCCGAACGGCCTAGTTCCCGGGAGGGGAGTATGTGAGGTGGTCAAAGAGGCAACAGAATCAAGGGAGGATCCTATTCTAGTAATGAGACCCAGCCAACAAGAGGTTTACACAGCAAATCAAAAGAAAACTACATGTCCCAGAAACCACCACGAGAAACAAAACCAAGGAGGGGGCAGAGACAGAATTAAAAAGGGAAAACGGCATAGGTACAACCCAATCATACAGCATGGAAATAGGTGTACCAGAGATTGGCACTGATAAATGCAGTCAGCCCGCATGTAGATCGGTGGCCCCAGAGACATACAGGGTGGGGTCAAACAGTGCATGAAACTGGGTGGACTGGGGAAAGAAAACGCCGGGCAGGTGTGGGGAATGGGAGGGAAAACTGGCTGGAGACTGAAGGGAGGGGAGGAGCAGAGAGGGGCTTAAATGCAGCAACAGAGAGCTCACCAGGTGTTTCTGATTACAGCTGCAAGCCGAGCCGGAGACCAGAGAGGAATGGAAAGGTGATTGTGACTGGGCGTACTAGAAGGCTCAGTGAGAGGCACAGGGGAGATCCCTATCGGAGGCGGACTCGCTGAGGAGAAGCGCCAGCCGTCAACCGTTAATCAAGGACTGTGCCTTCCATGTGGATTTTTGTTTTCTTAACCCAGTGAACAGAGGGTGAGTCAGTCCGTGGAGAAAAAGAATTAAGTTGACTTTATTTTCCCTTTTAAAGATGCGAGAAGCCAAGTGGAGCTTCTTTTGAACTCTGGACTGCATTAACCCTTTCACGGAAACCAAACCTCATGAAAACTAATACTGTTTGATGTGCACAAGGAGAGCTGTTTAAGTTAACACCGCAATAAATCTTAAAATTGCTAAACCTACATCCGACTACAGCCTACTATTTTACACACCTTTATCCCATCCTACCAGGTAGGATACTTAGGAACTCAACGCCCCCCCCCCTTTCATAACACAAATAATTTCTCAAGGACAGCTTGCTATGAGAGAAAATGGACTAACACCCGAGCCGTATACTTAACGTGTCCTAATACAATGGTCAGGCAGGGCCAGGCACTTACTGACCATCGCCCACACCTGACTTCCATTACATTCTCCACACGGATAAAAGGCGGAGCATCAGAGCCCACTCTGAGCAATGCAAAGCACACAAGGAAAAGGCAGTTCCAGGACAACAGTTTAGCACGAGGAGAAAGACTGCAAAACAGAAGAGGATCGTGACGAGGGAAGTGACCTTGACCTTTTCGACAAGGAACCGTTACTTTCACAAAACCTTAAATAGAAAGCCTGAGACCAGGAAACCAGGCTGAAGAATCCTGTGTCCACGGTACCCGGGGCCCTCCTGCGTCTATAATCAAGGCGGGGAGAATCGCCTGCTTCCGAGGTACTGCAGTGCCAGTGAAATCAACACAGCCGGTGAGTTAGGGAGGCCAATACCAGACCGGTCTGTGTTGAAGCCAAGGTTGCAAGCAGCAAAGAGCTGAAGCAAACAGTGTATGGAACCCATGTGATAACCAATGTGAGCAAAATTGAATGGATGAGTGATTAAACAATGAAACCAAGATACAATACCTTTGACAGTAGTCCAGCACCATGTAGGTGCTCATTTAAAGGTCTCTGTAAGGTATCAAACGGAGAGGTGGCAAAAGTGAAAGCGTGGCAAGTGGTCCTGCAACGCGTCAAGCAAAACCCTGTGCACAGTTGAAAGTCTTCGATGTTGATACTGCAAAGAGATTTGAAAACCAAGTAGTTAAAGTTGGTCTGAGCCCGAACGAGGCAGATCAATTGGAAGCTTTGGGTTAAAGCACATTTTGTGTTAGTGCATTTAATTGGTCCGAGCCCATGGTAAGGAGACTGATTGAGCATTTTTGTTGAAGCAGATCTGAGCCCGTCTGAGAGGGATCCAAGGTAAATAGGGAATCACCTGAGAAATTGAATACCTGTAAAATCCCAAGAGGAAAGGTACTTATTGGTTGTCACATCAAGCCCTCTGAAAGAAGAGACTTTGAAAGACAAAGACTTGGGCACAGAAGGCCCTGATGCTAATGTTTGAACTGTACCCTCGTGCTAAAGAAGCCAGAGACTGTGCCAAGCTAGGGTGTGCCGCCCTGTCTCATGCTGAAAACATTGGGAAGAGAGGCCAACGGCCTGAATATCCTGATATATAATTGCTTGAACACTTCTTTCTTTTATATAACATTGTTTCCCACACTATCTGTATTTAGAGGTAAGGATTGGCAATAGCCTTTTTAGTATAGGCCCTTTTATTTGACAAGACATCACTAGGACTGCATTATTATTTGATGGTCATAGCTAGCTCTCATCTTTAGATTTAGGATTAGATGGGCATTTTTTCAAACCCTTTTTGAAGTTCAATAAACACCCTTGAACTGTGGTCACTTGTGTCTATCTTACTGTTTATACCATGCCTTCTGTACAGTGATGTGTATAGATCTATAGTCCATATTGTTTGGTGATAGGGGCGATGCGTTATTGTCTGGAGAATCTCTGGATTTGGGGTGTCATGCTGCATCCATCTCCTATGAAGTGCAAGGAAATGGACCGTGTATAGGCTATTATGGTCACTGCTTTGTGTCTCCCTTAAGGCCTAACTCGTTAAGTATTGGTTGATCGACTTCTATGGCAGTTCACTTTCAGTCCCCTGTACCTAGCACTCTTTTTGAAAGATTGTGGGAGGTAGGGCATTGTGAAGTAAACCAAGATGGAGCATTGAAATCCCAAAGGTTGAGGGTGACTACACAGGCTGGCCATTTCCTGTTCCACTCATCGTCTTTGAAACAGCCAGATTTATGTGCCTGGCCCTGGCATTACACTTCTCGTGGCACATCTAAATAATTAAAATATTGCATGAAAATGGCCACTCTAGAGAGGAGAAGGCAATTGTGGTGCCACACAACTCTTCCATGATAATAATACTAGAGGTAAGATGACCCTGAACTGCTTGGTATGTAGGTGGCAATCAATTGCGCAAGAATATACACTAATGGGCATTCCAGTTTGGAGAAAGATGAATCTTACGGACATTAAAAATGACTGTCAACCCGGCAGATCCTTGGAAAATCCCATTCAGTAGTGCACCCTGTAAGGAATTCATGGTGGCAACAGTAAAGACAGACACAAATGATCACAGTTCAAGGGTGTTTATGAAACTGTAAAGGTAGATTGGAAAAATGCCTAATCTAAACCTAAATCTAAAATGGGTGCAAGCTTCTACCATCAAACAATAATAAGGCAGTCCTAGTGGTGTCTTTGTCAAATAAAAAGGGCCTATACTAAGAAAAACCTATAGCCAATCCTTGCACTAAATACAAAAGTGTGGGATAATGTTCCTAAGAAAGAAGGAAGTGTTCACAAATAAGTTAGGATGCGGTAGTCTGGGTTTCCCTTCCCCAAATTTTAAGCATGGGGATAAGGTAGGTTGCTGGAGCACAGCACATGCTCAAGCTTTCCCAGCACAAGCCAACAGTTCCGCAATCAGATCCTTTTGTGGTTAAGTCTGTTTGCTACAAAAAGTCTCTGGCCTCCGAGGACCTGAAGGGTTTCAAAATATTAAACAAAAGTTCTGTATGTACGTTGGGTGATGTCTTTCACCCCTGAATTCCCCTCTTCCGGGCTCAGATCTACCAAAAGTTCTTAGCGATATCAGGACCTTCGATAGTTGGGTTTCTTACTTCTGAGGGTCTGACAGTTTCAAAAATAAACAAAAGGTTAACAAGTTCTAAAGTTCTTTTCTGGTTGTACTTGGGTGATAGCTCTTCACCCCTAGGTCCCCCTCTTCTGGGCTTAGACCTCTCTCGAATATCAGCTTTCCTCTGGCATGCATTCAAAAGTCTTTCTCTGTTGCACTTTACTCTGTTGCATTGACAGGTCGATGGGTGTTGGCTTCTCCTCCTTGGATCCCCCTCTTCCGGGCTTGGATCCCACTTGACTGTTTGCTTCCCTCCTTCAGGTTCACTATGGTTTCTCAAAACAATCTCTTCAGTGACATTCACAAATCTTAATGTATTTTTAAACAATTCACTGTGGACATTCCTCTGCCGGGTTCTCTTGTCCACACACGCTGTATATTAGGACTTTAGACTTCGCCCCCTGTTTATCGGCATCCCTCCTTTGGGTTCACTCTTGCCAACTTTGTCAATCACACATTTTTTCATTCATCTCTTATGACACATGATTAATTTCCCTTAGCTTCACAATCATCTGTCGGCCAAAGACTCGACTGTAGAGAGGATTTTACTAGACCCCTGTATGACCACTTTGACCTCTGTCTCGTCTTTCCCAAGGCCGTCTGGTAACGGTAGTTTCAACAATCTGGTTTCCCCGAGTGTGCACCCATCTGGTGCCGGACTCCTCTGTTCCTGGTTTTCCCCCTTTTTGGTATCACTAGTTCTTTATATTTTTACAGTTCAATTAGCCATTTGCTACTTTTCATTCAACACAGTTCGGTTTCTTATCGGCTCTTCCCTCAACTCACAGGCTCTGATGAACCACTTGGCTTTTCTTCTCTCTGGAGTAAAGTTTGGTACCGTGGAGACAAGCGTCTCTCCCGGCTTTATCATCAGCAGAGGAGGGTCCTGTGTATCGTTGACATCTGCTGCAACACACGCTGGCTATGGTTCGCGGTCTTGCGATTTCATCCGCGGAGGTTTCACAGGCCTTGGTCAGAAAAGGCAAGGTCGCTTCTCTCCTTGTCACCCTCTTGGTTCACAACATCTTTCTCCTCCTTTTGAACTGCTGTGCTGAGTTAGCTCTATCGACTTTCATTCTCCCTTGCTTGTATTGTGCTCTTGTGCTCCAACTTTTATACCTGTGAGAAAGGGTAAGGGCCGTCAGGTGTGTGTGTGTGATTGTGGTCAATTGCCTGACTTTGCCTGACCCTTGTGTTGGGACATGTTGGGTAAATGGCTTGGCTGTTAGTCTGTCATCCTTCGTGAAAGGTGAAAGTGTTCACGTCAGAAAAGGGGGGGTAGACTAATTGCGTATCCTATGCGGTAGGTTGGGGAAAAGGTGTCATAAGAAAGGGCATACCGCGTCTCACCCGTCCGTGTCGTGTTCCACTTCCACTCCCCGAGGACCCCCATCCAGGCGATCCTCCCTCACTGGTCCACCCCAGGAACTGGATCCAATAGCGATATCTTGGCCACCCGGATGACAGATCCCCAGGGACAAGTCATGGAGATACCTTCAGGTTTCTCACAACCCTGAGTGGACAGCTACCTTTATCAATTTGGAAGGGAGGAACATTGAATTCTTTGTTCCTTACTATCCAGTTTACTGTTGGTCACAGACATCGTACAGGCGTGCCAACCTAACCCCAGCTTTATGGAAATCGGGGTCATTCCACATTATTTGTCTGCCTTGGGCTGAGGAGTGTTCAGCTATCTCTCCAGCCATGTTTGGGGAAGCAGTCATCCAAAGCGCCCGCTATCTAGTGAGATGGGGATAAATGCAGACTGGGTGGTAGTCAAGATGTTTCTAAAGTTCCCTGCACATGGGCAAATGTTGGCAAGAGGACAGCAGAGCAATACTATACTTTTGTGGTTTCCTGATCCTGCAGGGAAATGTTAGTGGACGTTTAGCTCAATTGGGAACCTGGCTGTGCATATCCAATTTCGAGAGAAGGCTTGGATGAATGAGGCAACCATGCAGTGGCTGTGAAATGTAGGTAGCTGATAACCAGGGAACTCAGCGCACATCGGATGTGAATGTGCCTTCTTATATGCTGCAATCAGAAACCACCTCATATTTATTCTTGCATTTCAGCAAACGCTCCCTCCTGGTTGTCTATTTGCTGTTGAAGATGATTCTACAGCAACACCTATGACCATACCCAACAATTGTTTGTCTGCTTTCCCGTTTGTGTGCAGATGTGGAGGTTTAGTCCATGGAACATATATTCTTTGAATTTGGATGAGACCTTAAATTTGTGGGAGAAAAAGCAGTGCAGATAGTTTTCTTAAAGTGAACTGACAAAAGAAAGCTGTGTAAGAGAGAGGTGCCATTCACAATGTTTGCTTCCCGGTGGATTGTGCATCTTGATTTGTGTCATGATGAAAACAATGCCCCTCTAAAAAGTGAGGTGCAAAGAAATGCGTGCACACCCAAGAAAAACCACAACCATTTATGAGACATTAAAAAAGTTAACTCCATTGACTGGCTTGTCAATGCTGAGGGTATGCAGAGAAACTGCACATTTAAGCAAGAACTTTCTACATGTCAAAATGCAACAGGTCTGATTTCAATTTCAAAGACACAAATGCAAAATCAAGTATTTCTTCAACTTTTGCGTGATCAGTATAAAAAGATAGAAATGCATATGTAAGTTGGAACCTTCGCATCATGTAGAAAATAGTAAGGCCCAAGCATCTGGAGTCTGATTATCAGAAATATAACTTGGACTGGGTCCTACAAAACTTTGCTTTGCAGCCTTGAAGCTTAAAAGTTGATTTCTCAGCATATTCCTATTATTCGGATAGCCTATGTAGAGAAAATATATAGACAATTTTAAAAACCTGTTCCTTTCCTTGGTGAACTTGTGTGAAAACTCAACTGTAAATGAACAGGTGTACTTGTGAATTCGAACCAAAATAATGTGAAGTGTAGTAATGAGGCATTACCCAAAGTTCCATTCTCATCACCATTAGTTGCCTTTATTCAAAGTCAGTCATTATGGCACAAGCACATAGATAACCATAAAGAAGAATACAAATGCAAAAGTGGAAATCGTAAGTGGAAACATTTTGACATGCATCTGTATTCAAATCTAAGGCGATAGAATTTACCCTGTTAGCAGGAAAAAACGTTTGTGTACCATGAAATACATCATATCAAATTCAGTTATAAAACATCATAACATTCATTATATGCAATGCATCTGTCACATAAAGTTAAAGGTTCATTTGGCCTTTATCAATATGGCTGTGCCATAAATGTAAAATGGCAGTAAATAAATTGCATGTGTTTCTTGATTAAGTGGGGAAAACATGAACCAGTTTAAAACGTAAATAAAAAATCCAATTTGCAACCAATACATTTTCTATAAAATACCTAGGAGTTAATTATTGGTGCCCTATGGAGCCAAGCTCAATGAATATGTAGTTAGCAATAAAGTGCACTGCATTAAGATTGCTTGTCATAAATGGTTTCGTGGTTAACCCTGCAAATGTTTGCTAAATTAAACTGTGGCTGCAGAAACCTGCTTCTCAAGGCTTTATAGTTATCACAAAAATAACATAACATGAGCCACCGTTTCAACACCAGACCTGCAGACTGGGCAGTTTCTTGTAATCCTACTGCCCCACATGCTTGTGAAACCTGCCACGTTTAGAATGTTTAGCCTTAGCTTTATATAAAGTTCTCGTACAAAGGACAGTTGAATGACATTCAAGCATTTTTCAAATCCAAAATGTCTTTTATCAGAGAGATATTGCGAGCTGTGGCTCAGTTTATTGCAAGCATCCACCATCTTCCTTCTGGAGAAGAGTAGGGCAGCACTCTTAACTCTAGCAGCGCTTAACTTGTCAATGGATGTCTGGTCAGACCATAAGGTGCTTAATTCTAAATCATTAAGGAATGTGTTCAAATGCGCAATACATGGGAGCACCCGCCCCCTTCCAAGCGGATCACAGTGGAGAGCGCTGCCCTAAATCTAGAAAGACTGGGTGAAGCCCATAACCTCACCCACTATAAAATTAGTACTAAGCTCATCACACCACCTAATGGAACAAGATTAGTTCCCAAATTAATAATACTCTATTTCATTTTACTTGAAATGGAACATTTCTGAAGAAGTAACTGGATTCGGCTTGGTCACCAGTGACATCTGGAGGCCAAAATCTGCATTTATTTGGCTTGCAATCCTTGTCAAACCGAAGAAAAAGTGCTTTGTTTGCATTTGAAATAAAAAACCTGATCATTTGAAAAAGCATATCTTTAGAAAGGAAGGTCCTACCAACTTAAAGGTATTTTTTTGAATAAAGAATTATCTTGTAAGCTATATAAAATTCTATTAAGGCGTAATGGAAAAAATGTAGATAAACGGGGAAAACAATTATCTCTGGAAGTACACCACACAAGGAAACATTTAAAGTGTTGAATTGTTCCTTTTGATCTACAGAATATAATAATTCTTATTCTATTAAACTAGCAAAGGTTAATCAAAAGTTGTTGAAATCAAACAAAATACCTCTCCATAACAGAGTGAAATTGCATCTCTTTTGCAGTTATGGGACTGGTGAAAGCCACTCCTTAGTCACAAAATGTGAAGCTGTGGGTAGGAGCCGCGGATTATATGATTGCCTGCACACAGAATTGAGGAGGATTCTTTTAAATATTGGGGGATGAACACTGAAAAACATTTCTCATTACTACTGGAAGGAGGTGGCTGGGGAAACATATCTGAAACCATTCAGCGACTATCATAGTCAGCCCATAGACTGATCACCTGCTAGTGGAAGGTGATCGGCCCATATTGGGAACTGGGTTACAGCCAGCTGAAAAGGGACCTTACTGATGTAAGAGCTCCAGATCGAAGGTCTAAGTTGTGTCCCAAAATTTAGCAGCCACATTTAAAATGCAGGTATACAAACCCCACTATGACTCCAAATTGCACACGTTAACCATGGTACAATTCTAAGAATCAAAGGGGATGGGAGTCAAAGGGAATGCTACTGTGTCCAAGATGCAGGTGCAGTGTTAAATACAGTGCCCTTTTTCTCCCATTTTCATTAAGTACAAAGTGAGATGTATTTTCCTTTAAACCCCAGTGCATTTTTCTATTGGGAGACGCAACTTAAAACGGACTGTTTTGCGCACTTGAATGCATATTGCGTTTGTAGAATTATACCAAAGTAAAATGGAATCATTGGCTCATGCTTGTATAGAATCACCTGGACCATAGTACATAAATAATGCACTATTGTCAAACGTTCTATAAGCATATTTAAGGCCGGTTTGAGTCTTGCCATAAACAAGTTCACACAACAGAAATGAGCAGTGAGAATTTATTCTATTCACAGAAAATTGTGCAAAGTGTTATATCACTGACATCCATAAATTTTAAATGCACATGTAGATCTATCGGTAATGTGAATGGCAAAGGGTGCTTTAACATGGTATACTTTTACTGGAGGAGATTACATCTCCAGCTCATCCCCGTAGAGCAGGGAAAGGATGAATTGAAAATTGCACAAACCTATAGATTGAAAGTTGCATACACATGTTCAGTGAAAGCAGCACATATACATTTTTTGAGAAAATTACACACGTGTGCAGCGAAGTGCACTATCCTTGTAGCATTTAATGCACACCTAGAGTCGGTTTTACTTTATTCCTGCCTACATTTAAATGACCTGCAATTAGCTAATACATTCACAACCCCACACTTTAAGACCTGATATTTAGAAACCTCATTTTAGCTTCCTTTTAGAAGTAACTTTTCTCTGATGGCATACATGATTCTCGAGAAAATCAAGTGTTTTGGAGAATTTTGAATGGTTTTATTTAAATATGGACACACACACTGTCTAAGTGGCAATGATGAAATTGAAGTATACTGTGTTGCTTAGATGTAAGCAATCATAGGTATGCATTTAAAATACCCAGTATCTTTTAGAGTATAATATACATTGATTTTAGTATGGAAATGAATGCATGTGTGAAATTAGGCAGCGAGATTCATGTAGTCATGGAACATGTTTTACTGACTTGTTAGTCTAGAACATTGTAATGGTTTCCTTTTGTATAAAACTGAAGACCGCCTTTCTTTGAAGTGGACTTAGTTCTTTAAATAAATGTGAGGTTTTGAATGCGTGTTTCTTTCTTAACCAGAATTGTGGGGAGGGATGGTACATCAGGAATATTAGACTGGTTGTGCCAGTCTAGCAAAATCAACAAATAAATGTTTCTAAAAACTTGACGTAGCCTTTCCTCTTGTAGCCACAAGTTGAATTCTAACGCCGGCTGGTAGTGACAAAGTAATCACCATTTGGAAGCTCATATTTCTACTTTAATACAGGGGTGAGAAAATCACGCTGTTTACAATTACATTGGCTGTGGTTAGGCCAACTCACTTAACATGTAACCAACATTCTAGTTCCATGGAAATTGGCAAACTTATTGTAACATAATTTCATGGTCTCCACCTAGCTGCAATGGTCAAAGTGTATGCTGGCCTGCCCCCACTACCCAGAAACCACATTGCCATGCCCCCTCCAACACGCAATCCAACCCCACCAAACACACACACCAATGTTTAGTGCAGTGCACTGAAGTGAAAGTTTCAACTTCTTCCTACACTTTTATTTTATAACGTAACCATTCCAGAACGGTTTCTTCTTACTATAAAAGTATAGGAACAGTAAAACATTTTTTTTTTTTTTTAAAGTAGAGGAGCACCACTCCCAACTGCTGCTGCCTACTGCCTATCTGTATTCAAACACACACTGTAACCGTAGGATAAATTGCTGAAGCACATTTACACTTTCTCCTCAAAGCTAATGGATATGGACTTAAGCCCAATTTGCTGGAGACTTCAGTCCTGACATAAATGTACAGCACTGTTTAATCCAAAAAAAAAATGTTTTTGGTTGTGTCAACTTTTTGAAGAACTGACTGGCTGGGACCCAGCATGCAATGCCGGTGAATGTCCCCCCATGCCAAGACCAGTTACAAAAAAAAGGCCATGAAGATAACAGCTAGGTCTTTGAGTTGTATGTACTGCAAGTGCCTGTAGAATAATCAGTGAGGTAAGAGGCTGTTGAAGAAAGGGCGGAACCCAGACCACTGAAACATGATGCCTGAAAGATGAGACAGAAAAACCCTGACCTAGACCTTAAGTTTTCAGTAGATCTGACACTAGAGGGATTTTAGTAAGGAGGAAAGAAATGGTAACCTCACAGCAATGGCAACAATGGAAAGAGAGATCCCAGCCCACGGAAGGTGTTTTTCAGAAGAGGGGCGGTGCTGTGAAAACATTAAGTACAATAAGGTTGAGAAGGTATTGAAGAGACTAGAACCATCGGGCGCAGAGCCAACAAAAGTATTGAAGGGGAAAGTTATGGACCTGTAAATGCCTCGAGAAGAATGGAAAGTTAGCAGCGCCTCTAGGAGAAGGGGGATGTTGGGAGTTGCAAGTAGGAACACTGACCAGTGCAGCCAAAGGAGACAGGCCAGACCACATTGGTAGGTACTGATTGGAAGATTTATGAAAATTAAATTTTCGGTTTTGAAATGGCATTTCAAGTTTCAAGTGGACTGAGTTTCCCAATAATCAACATTTGAGTCACAACACCCCTAGCACTTTGAGAGATTGTTTGTAAAAAAAGAACCCCTGTATTTTAGGAAACGGTCAAAAGTTCCCTTGAAAACTCTGAAATAGGGTAGAGACTCCAATACCATGTTAATAAATTGAACCTCAAGTGCCATAGCAAACTGAGAAAGCTTGTATCTATTGGAATACTGCATGTTGGTGGAAACTGAGTCTCCAGATTACCAGATAGAGAGAATATATTGGTCTAAAGAAACTTTGACTTTTGAGGAGCTCAGTCCCAAGTCCCATAGCCTGTTGAGAAACCAATTCCTTACTAAAAGGTTTAACATGTTCATAATACTCCATACCGCCCAAACTTACTGTATGTAGCACTATCCAAGTTGTAACCTAGCTATATGTTCAATGTATTTGTATTTTGTATTTTGTTTATTTGTAATGCGCACCTTGCCCTGGGGCATCTGGGCGCATGATTTGAAGGCAGTGGTTACAAAAAAAGGTTTCAGACATTCAAAACATGACATCATGAGAGAATAGACAGGTACTGCAGCATACAATATATATAACATTATACTATAGCAAATGCCCAAGCGATATGAGAATCAGGATACAGTAGCGGCTAGTATGGCTTCTTTGTAGGTAGAGGAGGCCATGGTTAGGTATTTTTATTAACTAGAGAAGGTGAGCTTTTCCAATGTGCCTCAGCTTTTCTTTTTTCTTTACGCAGGTCACGTAGATGTGGGGTGAACCAGGTATTAAGGTGGAGGCAAGGTTTATGTTTGTGCAGCTTGAGTGGCGCAATGGTGTTAAGGGCTTTTAACATGACATGATTATAGGTATCTACTAGGACTGTGGGGTCCGAGCAGGTGGTTGAAGCTGTGTTCAGCAATGGGAGGATAAGTGGGAGAGGTTTCTCTACCGTGATATCCTTCTTATTGCGCGTCTGGATAGGTGGGGTGAGGTTAGGCTTGTCTGTAAGTGGGCTAGCGTTGATGAAGATTATTTTATGATGATCACACCATGTGCAGGGGGTCACAGAGATCAAGTTGAGCGCACAGTTCATGTCAGAAACCCAGTCAAGAGTGTTGCCCTTAATGTGGGTGGGCTCTCTGATGTGTTTGGTAAGGCTGAAGTCGGCTAGAGCGCTAGTTAAGTAGGGCTGTGGAGTTGTTCACATCCTGGTAACCTAGATTGAAGTCGCCGAGAAGTAGAATTTGAGAATTAGGCTTGGTGCTGGTGGCTAAGATAGATGAGATGTCCTCAGCGAACGAGGAGTTGGTGCCTGGGGGGGCCTGTAGGTAAGATGCACTGTGGCGGTCTGATTGGGTGAGATAGGTAATTTAATAGAGAGTAGTTCAGCTGAAGGAATCCAAGGGCTAGTGACAGCTTAGTTCATGTGAGCTCTTGAATATGAAGGCTAATCCTCCACACTTAGTTTGATTGGTGTCCCTGTCACACCTGATAATGGAGTAGTTGTCAGGGATAGCCAAGGTCAGTTGTTTCTGTGATGGCAAGAAAGTCTAACTTTTCAGGTATGATGAAATCAGCAATATGTAAGGCATGAGCGGAGATGGAACGAGCGTTAATGAGCGCGCCTTTGCGCTTAGTGTCTTTGGCAATGCTGGGAGCCAGAGGGGCTGAAGCAGATTTGTTAAGAGTAGGGGCAGTGACTTTGTGTTACTAGGATCTAATACTTTGTTAATGGGGGAGTGGTTCTGGTGATAGGACAAATGGTGACATCTGGAAGCTAATCTTTGGTTTCTGGCTAGGGTAGCTCAAGGTCAACTGGTGTAGGTTAGTGTGGTCTGTTTGGTGGGGTGAGGCGTTTCTGGGATTGTTGGCAATGGTGCGTGCCTGAGGTGAGGTGGGGTCTCGCATCATGTCTCACCTTGCACTTGTCCGACGTGGTGTGGTGTCTGGATGGTGAAACTATACTCTTGAGTATGGTAGTCTGGAAGAGTCGTGCGTGGCACAAGCGAGAGCCTAGCCTGAAGTTTCTACTGTGAGTGGGGCAAGGTTGATTCGGGGTGGGTTTGGTTGCAAAGTGTTGTAACCAAAGGGAAGGAGCATTTAGTTAAGGATTAGAGATTGTCATGTGGACGGGGGGGCAATAGGTTGTGCAGCCTTGTTGTACAGGTAGTGGGTGAGAGAGAGTAGTGGTACTGGGCGGTAGTAGTGGTGGTGGTGTTGGTGGGGGTGTAGGTGACGAAAGGTGACAAGATCAGGACCCAGAGGGTGAGCAATAGGTACGTAGTGAGGTGTAGTGTAGATGGGTGTGTATGCTTCAGTAGTGAACTGACAGTGAAGGTTATACGGTGTGGGTGAATACCAGGGGTACGATGCATTTTAGTAGTCTGGTCAGTAGTTAATTGGGATAAAGACAGTCAGAATGCTGCCAGCCCTGCATCGGGTCGGTAGAGGTACCATGCAAGGTGCTGCGTTGAGCAGAGTGGCAGCAATTGTGCACAGTGAACGTTGTGACTAGATCACTGAATTCAAATGCATACTAAGTTAGCTGGCAAAGCAAAGATAAGTAAAGGCAATGAGTGGCATCAACAAGTATGCAACGTAAAATAGGCTTAACAAATGCATAATATGCTGGCTAGCGAAACGGAGAACAAATGCAGTCAGTGAATGGCAACAATAACAGAGCGGCGTGGAATGGGCTCACCCAGGATACACGAGGAAGATATAACGTCATAGGGACCGGGCAGTGGTGTCATTAGTGCCAATATAGATAGACAAGGGCATATGGATGGACAGTGCTGCTAACTGGTTTCAGAGGGGGTTACCATTGTGAAGCGTAGCGCAAGTCGTGTGTGCAAAAAGTATGAGGATGTGGTAGCGTGCATATAGACAGCGACACACAGCTAGTTGTACAGACCAGCAGCTGGGAACAATAGACAAGAGGGAACATTTACTTTGCCCGTACCGAATGGGCACAAAGATCAAAAGGAATATGCAACTGACAATGTGAAAAGTACCCTGGGCATGCTGCTATGAAGGTATAGGGAGCCCCATTGCAGATGGGCAGGGTCCAGGCTGACGGCTGGGAAGGCCTGGACAGGCTAGGACAGGAGAATTGCCTTTGTGCAGGCCTTCGTGCTGGAGGCCGGCTTGCGCCTGCTGGCTGGTGATTGGCCAAATCAATGCACATGCGGCCAATGGCAAGGCACCCGCAGCCTGGGTGGACCCAAGCAGGGGAGGCAGTGCCTAATAATGACGGGCGCCGAATGTGTTGGAACTGCACATCCTAGAATACCAGACTACACATCTGCATGGTACAGAAGCTCTAAAGAGGTGT
Organism: Ambystoma mexicanum; assembly: GCF_040938575.1. Taxonomy (NCBI): domain Eukaryota; kingdom Metazoa; phylum Chordata; class Amphibia; order Caudata; family Ambystomatidae; genus Ambystoma; species Ambystoma mexicanum. The sequence goes on from NC_090922.1 coordinate 293,118,765, forward strand.
GCTAAGTGACAGAAAAAGTGTTCTATAGTTGTAGTTGGTAAAGATGCACAGTAATAGAAGATCAGCACACATTCAGCTGCAGACATCTGTGTTTGTGTGTGAAACAATGTGAGGTCTGAAAGCATGGCCACTCAGTTGCTGTGGCACAGAAGACTAGTGTTATGCAACTCCGAGTAGAGCACACCAGCATGTCTGGTAGGCAGTGGAATAGGATTCTATTTGGCTGTATTTTCCCGCTGACTGATTCTTGTAATGGCTGTCCACTTCTCATGTTGCTGCATAGAAGGAAGATTCATGTCACTGATCTTATTGGTGGTAGGCCTGTGGGCAGGGTATGTGCATTCGTTCCAGACAAAGCTCCCCTGCCCACTGTCAAAACTGTAGCATTGGTGGGGATTGTCTTTGTTCCTTTGTAAGGGCAGGAATCCTCATTTCCCCGGTGACAGCCACTTCACAGTAAGGTGGCCTCGGAATAGGAATCAAAGGGAACACCCATTCACAAAGGGCTAGATATCACCTAACGGTGCTGCATTTCTAAAGGTCTTTGATTCTTTGAGAAAGGAAAGGGGCTGGTTTAGTGTAGCCAGGGAGACCTCTGTACAGTCTGGGGAAGATTCTGCTGCCTTGTTCCTCTTTGTCCCTCTCTTTCCTGTGTCTTACACTTTCTGTAGTGCAACACACTTTGCGTGTGATCTCAGAAAGGCAAAGTCGACTCATTTCAAGAGCAGGTATTGGACCCCTAAGACAGGCTAGCTTTAGTCCAATGACCTGTGGACTTTTGCCTTTAAAAGAAGGGGTCCTGCACCCCTTATTTGAATCCTCTCTTGAATCCAACCCTGGAAGGTTTTTGCTGGACCCTGCTGAGACTAGTACTTTCCAGAATTCTTTAATTGTGATGTTGTATTGCATCACTTCGGCCCTAAGGGGAAAAACGCCAACACTTGGGTCTCCCCAGCCCCTTCTTGCAATAATAATTGGACTCCGACTAGCAGAAGAAACATGCCCACATCAAATTAGGTTATAAAAACTGCCTTTTAGTCATACCAAATGACTATATAACGAAAAATAAAACACCAATACATACAAACATAATTAGAATATAAGTTGCATCACCGTTAGATAAAAGGCAGAGGAGAACTACATCTTGGCCACCAAATACTGCTTAGACCTTCAGCAGGTAGACCAAGAGGTTATTGCATTCAACGGGGTCTGAAGCGCAGCATCCTCCCTTTCAGCGACTGCAACACCTGGGGTTCAACATCCAACAACACTTCTCTGTGATGCCTTCTGCTTTATGGGGCATCCTCCACCCTTCTAATTGCACTCTGCCCTCGGCCAAAAGGCAGATCACAAGTGGAAGAGACAGAGGGTGGAAAAATCCAGCGCTCCTCTCTCGTGCATGCATTTCCAGACCCCTTATCATGCACCTGCAGTGCACTCCACTTTTGTATTTGTCCTTCACTGGACAATACAATAACTATTCTCTGTAGATAGTCCATTTGCAAAATATCTACGTGACATTGATCTGTTTTCCCTGCTACTTGTCTATTCTGCGAGGCCCGCGGAAGCGCAGACTTTATTATTGAAATGGGAGATGATTGTTCAAAATAGCTGTGCATTGATGCCATGTTATTCAGGCTCACATTTTCCACACTAGCATTACACCATGGGCCACGTCCACTGTTCGCCGACAGCACGCCATACCAATCACACTGCGGTCCGCAGAGCGAACAGTGAAATGGGTCCGCAGAGAGATATCACAACATTTTTGAGCCCTACATTTCAGTTCTTAGCAACAAAACTACTGGTCAGATTTCCATCAAACATACAAAAGCACACTTTCTGACCCAAGCCCCCGCTCCTGCCTCAAATTGCGGTCCAGCTGTCGGCCTGTAGCTGTGCACAAAGTTTTTTTCCCCTTTCAGTCTATGGGTTAAAAAACATTTTTGGGACCCCCCTATAACTTTGGCCCCCCTGCACCAAACCTCACCCAACTTGGCGAAAAAATTCAGAGCCCCCTATATACTTTTTTTTTTGCAAAGTTTGGTGAGGATTCGTCCAAGGGGAACCAAGTTATAAGCCACCGAAAAAGTGCTCTTCCCATGAGTTTAGCAACTAAACCATAACTACATAGCCGCTACCGCAGGCCGTGTAATATATATTGGTGTGAACATCTCTTAACATTTCTTTTTAGTAGTCCAGACAAGACCACTTCTTCAATTTTGACCATAGGATCATTCTATCCACACTGTAAAATGCAAAAGCGAAATCATCAAAAGCAAAATAATTTACTTCAACACAAAGCGATTGGTACTAAAGGAAACATTTAATTATAAATCTATTTAACAAGGTGTCGGAGCTTTTCACAAATCTGGCTTGCAAGGGATCAACTCTACTAATCGGTGTCACCCATTGACTTTACACCAGACATACAAGTGAAACAAATATCTTCCCTGTAATGTCTAAAAGAGCAAAAGGCCAATAGTTTATGGGTTCTAATCTGTTTCCTTTCTTATAAATAGGCACAACTATAGAAGATTTCCAAGTAGGCAGGATTTTCTTGTCTATAGAATTTGGATACAAAATTGGTATAAGATTTTGAACCAAAGTTCTGATGAATTCTTACGGTTAACATTTGACAGCCCGTCAAGGCCAGGGATGAGAGTTTTTTACATTTTAGAATTATCTATTGAATATCCTCTTTTTCAAACTCAATCAGCCATGATCCCACTGTTTGTACACCTTTAAAATCAGTTGACTTTAACTCTCTTGGATATATTTGTGTAAAATATGCAAACCATTCAGACTCTCCAATGGGGCTCATTTGTCTTGTGTATTAGTTGCATTTTTAAGATTTTAGAAGTCTACTGGGTTTTGTAGATCAGAGAGCACAACTTAGCATATTTCTGCACATTAGATGCTTTATGGCATCTTCGCCAATTCCGATGTTTCAATTTAACTTCCTTCGTCTCATTCATTCTCATGACCAGATCCTCAGAATTGAGTGCCCTGATAGAGGATTTTATTTGCCTTTTCCATTTCTGAATCACACTGTCAAAAACATGATTATGCTTAAATTTTACTCTTCCTGAGGGTAGAGATGTTTCAAATATATTTCATTGAGGGTAAGTATGATGAGATAAACCAGGTAATGAGCGCTAAGGTCAAGAGTATACAAGAAAAAATAATAATAAAAAGTTGTTGGGTCCTAGTCTGCTGCACCTCCAAACAGTTTCAGGATTATCCCAACCTGCAGATAATACAGTAGAAAATGATCCAGTGTTTGCATGGGATGCGCGCTGACTAACCTACAATTTGAAGGAAACTGTTGAAAATCAATAAGTCTGTGTTGAATATAAAACTCCACTCTATATAAACTATATGCAAAACAGAAGATACTATTTTTGATCCATTTTAAGCTCCTCTTAAGCTGATTTATTTGCTACAACATAGATGAGTCATATGTGTGGCTCTAATCGTAGCCAACACGTGTTTCGACCCACTCGGGTCCTTTTCAAGGCTGGGCCTATTTAAACAATGCAACCAAATATGATTCAGTTCCGGTGGGCAAATACCATCGATTGAGCCACTGTTGTTTCAAACACTCCAAAGTGTGTATTAGCTTCAAAGCTGAATTAGTAAGTAGGCACGTTGCCCAAAAACAATTTCTTCAAACAATACTTCAGACCGTTTCCAGTCGCACGCAAGCAGATTAGTGCATCCCTAAATGGATGAATCTTGCCGGATCCCTGGCATTTATGCTTACTAATTCAGCTTTGAAGCTCATAAGCTCTTTGGAGTGTTTAAAGCAACAGTGGCTCAATCGATGGTATACAACTCTGGTTCATTTTCTAATATTTCATTGAGGTTAACACATTTTGTTTCAGCCATGTTTAACATTTTCTTAATTATTAACCTTTTCTATGTTAGAAAAATTACAGTTCGGCCTAGTCATCCCTGGGTTGACCTCTAGGTTGGTAGCCAGTCAGTCAAGCATACATTTATTTGGTTTTGAACTTCAAGATCCAAAAACGGTTAATACATAGGTTATTTTCCTCTCAATGCTTCGCCCTTCAATTACATTTGTGATGCCATCTTTTATGTCCAGGGTGTTAGTCTTAGGAGTGCACAGTGGTGGTGCGAGTTATGGTTGCCTAACTTACCATAACAGACACATTTCTGGGGGTTTTCGGCTTTACTTGTAACCAAAACGCCCCTTTGAACAAAGTTTTTTTCACTGAATTTCATAGGTTTTTATTAGTGCACCCTAATTTGCTTCAGCTTCCTAATATCATACTCACCCCCAATATATTAGCATTTTCAATTCAGTCCTTGAGTTTCAAGCAAAAACTGTGCCATTGCCCTTCCCACCTCCTATTAACTTTATAAACACTTCTATAAACTTACTGCAACCTTTTACACCGTTTTTTGTTCGCAGACATTTGCGAACGTCGGTGCCCGTGGACTTTCTGAACAGCGTCACATGACCATGCACACGGCATGATCACCATGATGCTCTGAGAGAGGCTGTTCCTTTCTCAAGAAGTAGTAGGCTGTCTTCCTCTACCCCATTTTCCTCAACCAATGCTGTCACCACACAGGGTACAACTGTGGGGCACAATATTCCACCATCTACCTTGCAAGCCATAAAAGAGGCTGTAGATCCATACCTTTCCAAGACAACAGTACTCTGTATATACAGCACCAAACCAGTTTAGAAGTGCTTTCATGGCTGCAATAAAGAACCATGAGAAACACTGCCCCTTACCTTGGAGTTCAGGCACACACATCTTTCCCTGGCCACCCCCACCCCCTGTATCTTTCAATGGTGCCCCTTCCCTCATTTCCCTCCCACACCTTTCTTCCTGGCCTCTCCTGCAAAAGAAAAATACAAAATAAAAAAAACAACAAAAAAAGGTTCCTTTTAGGAACCACCTTTCACAGTTAAAAATAGAACTAAAACAAACACTCTTTAGACTCAATCTGCTTTACATTTCTCAGTAAAGTAGTTAGACTTAATAAGATTCTCCAACATTTCCATTCGCATTTTATATTATGTTCATGGAAATACTGGACAATTGTATACTCAGATACCACAGCGAGTAGAGCGCTCACTTTGACATCTGTGCAGAGCCTGCCGACACAGGTTCGAATCCCGGCAGGGCCAACCTCAGCCTTTCATCCTTCCGAGGTCAATAAATGAGCACCACACACCGTGGGTAAAAAGAAGCAGCGCTCAGATACCTGAGTGGTTGTAGCGCTATATAAAAATGCAAATTTATAAATGTAATTATACTAGAGACAAACATTTTCTGTGCCAAATACTTTTCTGTAGGATTCAATAAGGACCATAATCCATGCACCTTTAACTATCTGCGGTCTACACAGTCCCCTTTCGTAGCCGTGTATCATTAAGACTCGGATGGCACGTGCACACCATCGCACAGGACAGCCCTTCTGTCCTTTATATTTGTAACACTCCCTCATTGCCTGCTTTTGAACAGCCACACATCCATCCACCAATCACTTCCAAAAACTCTACATATAACCCTATCAACATATTAAACTTCCACACACCAACTGTCACTTAATGTTCTTCAAATCATTTGCATCTGCATTGCCCTTCCTTATACAAAAAATTGGACACTGCTCCTATAAATGCACATATGCAATATGCAGTAAGAAAAGTGCATAGTCTAATAGAATCTCTGTCACGTTCTCTTTGTAGTCTTGTGTTTTATGTTGTTTCTGTCTCTGTTGCAAGTGCTCTATGGGCGATGGGGCGCTATATAACAACCAGAATAGTTAGATGGATAAATAGAAAGGGCAGTACAGCTGGGCAAGTGTCCTAGGAGCCCAGGAGGAAAGTGCAAAGGATGCAAATGTGGGAGGCCACTGGCTAACTGCTGGAGTGGAGGAGTCCCAAGGGTGGGGTGCATCTTAACCATAACATTCCTTTAACAAAGTTTAATTGTCAATTTAATAGGTTTTTATAAGTGAAAATATTTCATGTTACATCACTGTAGATAAGTTATTAATAATTCCTCTTTTAACATATTATAAAACACCTTTAACAAATATATTTTTTGCAACACCTACTTATGTGTGTCGTTATCAGCAGCGCATGCTCGGGATGCAAATCATTGTTGAATTGCCTATGGCATGAGGCTCGACCATAAACCCAGCCCTACCAAACCACCCCTGTGATCCACTGCACCTACCCTGCATCCTAGTTCAGTGTCCACTATACCCTCATAATGTGACCAATGGCCAGTGCTCATGCCTTGCAGCCATGCCCAATTTCCACAATCCATGGGGCATGGGGTTCGACCCAATAGGCACATCAGAGTAGACCTCTGTCTTTGGTGCCTGCACAGTGGGTCTGGCCCTACGCAAAGTTATATCACTATTTTTTGTACTTACATTTTGTCACTTTAGAAAAAATAAAACGCAGGACAGATTTGCAAAACCATGCTTTGAGGTCCTTGCTGATACTCCTCACGAATGTTTGCTGCAATTCTGTCCAGCAATTCGGGCTGTAGCCACTACCAGAATTTGTTTTCCTATTCAAACATATCCCAATTTTGAAAAACGCTACCACACAGCCGGTCTCGGCTGATCTCAGATGTTCGCGGCCTGTCTATTCTACAATATTAATGTCCACTAGCTATGGCTTTTAGCCATGGCCACTGACTACTGTTTGCAACGTTGGCCACTGTATATTTTAAAATGGTAATGGGCTACTAGGCATTGCTTTTAGCCATGCACATTGGTATTTTTGAACACTAACCGACCACTAGCTATGGCCTTAGATGCTGACCTGTGACCCCAGTCTGTCACGGCCAAGTCGAAGGCCTAAATTGTTAAGGTAATCAAAGTTTTTATAAGCTAATTTATAAATGTTATGTCCAATTCCATTATTGATGTAATCCGTGATATACAATGTAATTAGTGTTGTTACCAGTGATTGCATCAGTGATGTGATCTGTGATGTCATCATTGTAGTTCTAGTCTACGCAACAGGGGGCGTGAAGTTAAGGTGGCTTTAACTGAATTTCCAGGGTTTTGTTGCATTAAGTTCTCACCTTAACATCCTTGCAATTAAAATGTTTTCCTTGAATTTCAAGGGTTTTGTTATTACATACATAATCAACATTAATAATACACACTATTTGGCTAAACAAAACAATGTATTATGTTTATAAAGTAAAATAAAAAGCAATTGTGCAACCACGTCCCCCCCCAAATAAAACAGTTACAAAAAATGTTTGCATATGTAATTAACTTTCTAAAGTATTTACATATATATGTACTGTTCATGAATAGTTATTAAAGTGTTAGAGTAACTGGCTATTCGCGGCTACTGATCTTGGTTTGTATCCGCGGCTACACGCAAATTTTTCTGCAAGCCCCAAATCAAACTAAAGTGACCTTGAAACTTTCAAATCAAATAAGTGAACTAAGTACATACAAAAACTCACAAATAAAATTATGTACTGTATCATACACATAAACATATGATTATTGCACTGAAAATGTATATTTATAGACACAACTTTAAATATAGCCGCAGTTCCAGCCACAACAAATAAAACTGAGAAGAATACCCACGCACCTACACACGTGCTTCTCATAGTAGCGGTTATACAAAAATCCCTTCCTGGACGTCTGCTCATAACCGCGGCTAATGGATTCTAAAACTATGAATTTAAATTGCATTTCCACTCCACCAAACTACTAAAACTGTTCCCAACATGCCTACCAGCCCCCTCCACTCCTCATAGCTCTCCTCCACTCCCCTAGTCTCTTACAGTCCCCCACTCAATTAATATAAAATGCCACCCCAACCAAAGTTCTGGATAGCCGTGGCTACCACACGGCCACAAAAACATAATGTGTCATTTGCCTGAATATAGCTGCGGCTGCTGAGGGACGTGTGGGGGGCGGTTTATTTACTGTGGGCTACATTGACCCATTCAGCAGAATTCCCCTCCATAATCAAGCTGCGCTTCTGCAGTCAACAGCAAAATGGCTGCGCTGGCTCCTTGGAGCACCATTGCCCTGCATCAAAACTGTTTTTTGCAACTGCAAAAGGATTGCTGCACCATCTGGCTAAACACCTATTGGGTGAGTTGGAACAGGGTGCACATGAGAAAGGTGCCTGTGTGTGTTCTTGTGTGCACCAAAAGAAGCGAATCAAGGCAGCGCTGCTCTGCTGCTTGCTAAAAAGTTCCCATTGAAAAGGGAATATTTTACATGAAAAGGATGCTGCCCTGACGCTATGTTAATCTGTTCATCATCACTCTACTTTTATCCGTGAGACCCTGCCATGCCCATCCATATTTACATTGTGTTCCAGCAGAAGAGAGCAGTATCCATGAAGGATGGGCTGTTGTTCAGAACTGGGAAATCAAAAGAAGCTTTACTTTAAGCCGAGCAGGAAAACGCTTGACTTTTGGGCTGCAAAATGTCATAAATCAATGCTTCAAAGAGGCCCTGGCTCTCTGGGTCAATGTCAATTTCAGTGGATCTGTGTTTTAAACAAATTGCTGTATAAAAGAAACTGACTACGGCTCCAGATGGAACCTTTTCAAAGGAACATGCCAGCAGGCCTCAGATTGTGTTTAAATGTACTTTTGCAAATAAGAAAAATACCTGTTTTAAAAGTGTATGTTGGATAAGGCCCCGCCCTTGTCAAACAATGTAAGGGGGTTTGTGCTGGGAAACACATATGGGATGTTTTATTCAACAGGCTTGCTTCTAATGCAGAACAAAATAAAATCAAGAATCAAATGCATTAGCTGGCTGCTTTGGGAGCTCCAGAACAGGTTTCTACTGGCTAAACTGAGGCCTTCCCCCAAAAGGAGCCACGATAAACCTCTAGGACACATGCATGCTAATTGCCACCTCTTACAATAGAGATTCTGGGACACTGACCTGTGAAATAGGAAATCACACGTCCCCTCAACTTCTACTGAGAGCTTCAAAGCCAACTCAAGAGCAGCCTTGTAAGCTATGCCTGTATATTGTGAACAATGCTGACCATTTGCCTCAAAAGACTATTTGATTAATACAATTTTAAGACGTTTATCCCTGCAACAGGACTTCGCAGGAATGTTTAAAAGTTACAGTTTAAACGTAATTTTTGTGGTTTTTCAAGAAGACGAAGCCTTCACTGCAATATCGGGAACAGAAATGGCAGGGAATTGGATATTCTGAGGAAAGTGTACATGATGCCACTCTCAATACTTACATGCCTTATGATAATCTATACCCATGTATAAAGTTATAGAATTTTAGGTCGAATATTTATCACTGAAAATCGTGAAAAACTATTAGACGGGCGAAACAAAGTCCTGCAACCGTGAGAATTGGACTTCCATGCTTTGCGTAACATATGTAATTTGCCTACGTAATTTGTTAAAATGCCACAACTGTACAAATGTGTAAATCATGTTCAGATTCCTTTTTGTCAAAAAGGACTGTGGGAAGGCTTTGTACAACCCCATAAACTGAGTCACCTTCTAGAGGAGGCAAAACCAACATTGGCTGACCTATCCGGGTCTTGGGGGTAGGCCTAGCTCAGTTCTGCCCAACAATAAACCAGTGATGTCACCCGCTTTTATATAAAGGATGGGCGCTCACAGGCACAGGAGACACTCCTCTGAATTTTCCAGCGCATGCGTATCCAGATATTCCACCTTCACTCTGCAAGATTCCATACCCCACTGCCAGAAAAGGGATAGTTGACCCAGGCCTTCCTATCCAGGCAGAACCACCCTTCAGCACTAAAACCCCATAACAAAATTCCACTAAATTAAGGGGCAAGGTGGCTGACCCCGCTTTGGGATTCTCCAGTGCTGCCTGCTTGCCCTGCTTACCCGCTCCCGCCAGCTGAGGCATCGCTGTGCTGTGACAAGACCTTTGCCCAGCTGTCTTTTGCCAGGAGAGCCCGCTATCCGTTGACCAGAACCTTTTGAGTACAGAATTCGGTTGGCTGTCCCAAATTCCAAACCCCAGCGCTGATTGTATTTCCCCATCCCATAACAACACATAGCATATCCCATCTTGACCCCTTTGTCTTTGCCCTATGTTCTAAGTATTCCAATCAATACCCTGATAACTTGTCTAAACTGTTCTAATTCTCTGTGCACCCTGTCCTTGTTTTTCTAGTGTTAGCGCCATTCTTTCGTTCCCCCATCTTGTTACTCCTTAGCAATATTTTGATTAAATAAATACATTTTCCCTAAAGAAAGGGGGTACACTGCGTGAAGTGTTACAACTGCAGTGTAACTTTTATATTCACGGGTGGCGTTCCTCTTTTCTAGCCATTAAATCTCGTTGAATTAAAACTTTTCCTTTCCTTCCAAACCAATTTTCGTTTAATTGCTTTCTTTTCCTAAAATCAAACCTCATTCCACCTTGAAAATCTCATTAAATTCTTCAGCTATAGCCATCCTTTCACATCTATTTTGTCCCTGTGATGTGCCTCTATCCCCAACCCAATAACTACATTCCAAGTCAGAGTAGTTCACCTGTTTTTCTGAAAAACAGTTTGACATTTAAAACTGCAAACTAGAAAAAAATGCAACTTTTACATGTGTGATTTGACTGCACTGTTTTTTCAATTCCACCCTGCTTTGTGAACTGTATGCCTTTGGTGATATCTTAGATACCTTAACTTATAGTTGCTAGAGATAAGACATCCCTGAGAGTGTGATAAAACATATGTACATCATTATTTAATTACACATATAATTATTTGTTACAATCGGAGTGTCATTTTAGGCCATTGCAAAGGGTTTGCCTCTTATTTTGTGTGGGAAGGTCGGATTTTCATTCTGTTTGCTGCCACATATTCGCGACTACCTGCTGCTTCTTTCTATCCACTCAGAATTGGATTAATTGTGGGTTGAGGAAACATTGGAGGGGGAAATCATAACTCTGGTGCTAAATATCTAATTTAGAAAAGTCTCCTATTCATTTGTGCTTTGGATATGTTCTTGTAGAAGGTTACCCAAGTGTATTTCAATGGTTTTCATTGTAGTTATCACCCATTCGTGATTGCTGACCAATATAAAAATTGTGTGATGTATTTTCTTTTAAATGAAAATAAATGAATAAATATTGTGTTACCACCCACCGGCCTGGTTCAAGGTCCATTGTGACCCGGGGTATTTGTAAAAGGGGGTGTGAGATGGGTCTGCTATTGGTTCAATTCAAAATTGTTGAAATTAAATAAAAAGCATTCTAATTAGGCGCTACATCGAAGGCTAAGGGTGAAGGTCTTGGTCCGGTGTCTGACGCCTGGTTAGAATCCTTCACAGTACCCAGGAATAGCAATGCTGCTCACTGGGTGGCTGCTGGCTGCTGTGTAGCCACAAATATTATCAACACCACCATCAACCAATTAGAAACTAATAAACAAACACACACAAACATCATTCATACCCCGTTCATACAAACTATTAGAAATTCAAAATAGGAATCATTTTTCTGGAAACAGAGAAATACTTCATTACTTCATATATCATGGCTGGTTTGAAAACTGTGTGCCTGTGTGACTGTTGGTGGTTGCTGGCTTTTTGTGAGAAATGAACTATTAACATGGGCCAAGTTTGAGAGATTTTACAATTAAATGGTTTGGATTGCGGGGAATGCGTTCTTTCCAAGTTTTTCCAAGTCTTTCCAAAATTAAGTCTGAGAAGTAGAGGGCACCTAGATGTCATATTGATTAATTGTGGAGAAAATGAGTTGGGGAATGTACGAGGGGTGTCTCTTACGGTAATGATAAAACAAGACATGGGGAAAACTAATGGAACCATTTCCTCACACCATCTTTCTTTTCCAATCTCACTCAAAGTCAGAAAATGGAGATGGACCACCAGATTTAATGGTAAACTGAGATATCCCGGAGAAATGTTAATAAAGCAGTTTCTGCATTCATGATAGACCACAACCAATTATGGATTTCGAACAACATACAGTTCAACATGGCCAATTTCTATTGACATGACCGAGTACACCTAACTGATTACGGAAAGGCAGTGTTCCTTCATAACATCAAAACGGTACTCCTGATGTGCTACATCTACACTCAATGTACCCCAAAACAGTTTTTAAGGACTACTCATCATACATAAATACAATACATATTTTATATTATACCCGCGGTTACAATTCATTGACTTTTACCATAACTGTAGTTACAAAAAGTCAGTTAAAAGGGGCACTGACTTCAAGTTTTATACTACTATCCAACTTAAATGAACAATACTGTACAACACTACTCATGTACTTATGTATTTTTCTTTGCTTTCTTATTTTTCAGTTACTTTACATAACAAACTAGGCAAACATTTCAGTCTCTCAATATGATTCCATAAGTGAGAACACACAAACTAAAATACATTGTATGGCACATTTAAAACTAGATTACAATTGCACCTTTTTATATTATATTAATTTTGTTAAACTATTTTCTTCTATTTGTCTCCAAAGACTCACATGCTGAAAAGTCTGAAAACACACATCCATGGCAAGTGATTTTTCACCCCTGACGTCACTATACTTATACAAATAACTTTAAAAAATAAATGAAACTCAGACACCCATAAAAATATAGCTGTGAATACAGAGCTAATCTTACACGCGGGTATCTGTAGTCCTTCGTAGCCTCGGATATAGCCGCAAATATCGGTAATAAGAGAGAAATAATATTGCTTCCCTGCTCCCCTCAGGCATCACCAAGTGCCCCCCTCATCTGTGCCAACCCCCCTTGCCTAGATGGCCTCCTCCACTCCCTCTCACCCCAAAACACACGCTACTTCTGTGACGTAGTTTGCTTTCAGATGTTGGCTATTCGTGGCTATAGCCGATGCTACAGAAAGCTTTGTGTTGCAAACTCGGTCCCTGGTCCCCCTAAAACTCCCAAATTTCACTCAGTGCCCTCTAGCCATCCTCCCACCTCTGTCCTGCTGGCATTTGTATATTTTTGACATGCCTATAGCTTATTACTGCAGTTCATTTTCCCATAACCTCGGTTATAGGCGCAAATATCTCTTGCATGGAGAGAAAAACAAGATGGCGGTCATTTAATTTCTGAAACCCATGATCCTGCAATGCACCATGGGAGATATCGCAATTTCTTTTGGGGGAAGGGGCATCCCCGTCTCTGTCAAATATTTAAACTACTGCACAGAATAACCCCAAACCATACATGGCTTTCGAGGCAACGCTTTTTACCCAAGTTGTTTTGGACCTGGTCGAAATCCGTCCAGCGGTTTGGGCTGTGCACTTTGGCAAAAATTGATCTTTTTTGTCTGTGGGAAATTGAACGGGAAGTAGCCCTCACTTTTGGGGATTTATTTTTTTTGACACTTAATAACATTTTAATTTTTTAACAAATCGTTATGAAACATTGGAGTCTGGAAGTGTCCGCAGACTTTTAATCACTTTCAAAATTTAAGTAAAACCGTTACTCGAATCAAAAGTTATTAATAGAATTTTGAGGATGTGTTTCCGACTCGCCTTAACTATAAGGCGGGTATCTAAACCCTATAATACATATAGATCTCTAGTCCGAGAGGCAACCACTATCTGAGCTATCGTTTATTCAAATGCAAGGCCCCTGCAAGCCAAGACCAGTCCTCTTCCGATTCAAGGGAGGGGATGTTTGTTATTCAGTGAAACGTTGCTGCATTTCTATCGTCTATAATGCATGTGACCTTAATAGAGGGTAGATTACTTAAAGCTATTAGTTCTCTTTTTTGTTTTGAAGACTGCAGTAATCGACCTCGTTCAAATCATATCCATATGGTAGTAATAATGGAGCAGCCTCTAACAGAACTTGAATGACCAATCTAGAATTAATGTGTCTTTATACCCGATCCAAGATTGCATCATTCACAAATTCTACCGAGACAATATATCTTGAAACAATTGCACAAAGTCTTGGTATTGTGTGAAATCATGCATAAATATTTGCACAATTTAATTATATTCTCCTGCAGTGTAATAATGTTGTTCTAATAGCAAGCATCTAGTTATTATATCTGACTTCCCTTCTTTATTTCCATTTTGTATTGTTTTCCTTATATCGGTCAGGATGTCTTTTTCACGATTATTGCCACTTAAAATATTTCGAAGCTGCGACAAAATAACAAAAGACAAGTTTGGTTTATCAGTCCACTCTACAGAATTTTATTCCGCTCCCTTAGCTAATGTAGTAGAAATCGGCTGTGGGAAGGGGTGGGGGGGTGTCACTGTCGATCAGCCAAACACGATGGCTGCCTGAATGTGAGGCTCCGTACTCGTCATAAATCCGTAGCCTGAATATCCATCGCCGCGCAAGATAGCGTGATTATAAGGCACTGGTGAGGCGCAGCAGACTAATGGGCACCCGCCATTCAAAATTGTGAAGAAACCGTAAGCTGAGACGGCCGCTAGACGACCCACAAGAGGAGCCGGGGCTGGCGCTTGGGAAACACGTGGTTGGCCTGGGGAAAGGCGGGGCTACCTACTGCACAGTGTCCCAAGGCTTTGTAGCAGGAACAAATGGCCTTCCCTGCTGAACAATGAGGCTCAACCATAATCTGCATCGGAAGGGGAGCAAGTACCAGAGAAATCCTCACCGTCGCTGCAGCAAGCTGCCTGTTCCAGGCCATGTCTGGTATGGCCCAACCCCAACTGCTTAAGGAACCCGGTGGAAGAATCGTCAATCGGGCCGGGCCATACTGAAAACAAGAATACGACTGACGGTCACATCCTAACACGAAACAACATACTTGCCGGTGGATGGAGCTGATCCAAGGACGTAACTACCACCCCACATAGAGAAGTGGCAGGGAGACTGCCACAAGCAAAGATGTCCCCAGAGGCTAGCTGACACAACGAGCTGCCATACGCAGAGGTCACGCGTGAGCTACTCTGTACACCACAATAACACCCCTCGCGCCCCCACACCGGGTCCGGAGGAACGAGCCGTGCACAGCTTCTCGGACTAACAATGCTGTAAGTCCAGACTCTGCCTACACCCAGGAGGGAGACGGGTGGAGCCCACCTGTAGGGGGCCATATAGAAACAGAGCGGCTCTGGGCTCTGCCACATCGGGGGATAATCCTGAACATTAGTTCGTAGCGAGACACACCAAGAGGTGCCAACTAACTGCCCCTGGCTACGCGACCCCATTATGCAATCTCACGGAACCTGGCAAGGCCCGGGCAATGGCTCTTTAGGATAGAAGGCTCTGAACCAGGACAGCCCCTGCACGATACAACTCACAAGTGGCTCCGGAAAAGCTGGCAATAACAAACGGCGCTGGATATTCAAAGAAGCACCCGTGAAAGCCCACTCAGTGACAGACACTGCAAGCCACATCCGGGTGGACGGTTTTCCACCTTGCAGAGCTCAAATCATCCTTACACCCAACCAGGCCGATAGGGCCACTCGAAGCGGACAAGGGAATGGGCTCTCATCATAACAACAAGAATTAGGTGGGACGGCAATATGGCAGCGGCTTGCTGACTGGGAACCACGCTGTACACAACCAAAGGTACAACTAAAAGACCACATAATTGAACAGACAAGGCGCTGCAGGGTGTATAAAGTGCTGATGCCTTTCTAACCTACAACCATTTGCACTGCAAAATAAGGCCAACCAACAGGATCTGGGAAAGGGGAGCTGCATAAATCCTAGTAAAATGGAGTCCGAAAAGTCCCGTATTCACTGCTGTTGCCAGCCAAATTAAGGATCCAGCACGGCGGAAGAGCCCATTTTTTTCGAGGACCCAGCACAAGCATTAGTGTATGTAAAAGCAAATATAGCACTGCCCCCGCGCCTGCCACATCAGGACCTGCACCGACCACATAATAACAAAGCAGACCACGTAGACGGTAATGACTGAATGTGGCAAGAAATGATCACGCCAAAATAACTGTCACTGCAAGATCCTGCCATGCCGGTGACGCATTTACATGTTGACCTGGGGTACGTTGAGCCATACAGATGATTAAGGCTGCCTAGTAGCACCCCGGGGAATATCCAAATATTTGGGATTGGCACATCATCAAGTTGGTGTAGATGGTGAAGGAGGGAGATGGAAGGGGGAAAGAAGGGAGGGAGGGCTGGACAAAGGGAGCAGGTGGGCTTCATGGTTTTTTAATGTTCAACCAGACTGGGCAGTTTATGGCCCGGTAGTTAAGGAGGAGAAAGTTGGCAAACCAATGGTGAGCGCTATGCAAGTATGGCTACATTCAATATTAAGCATGTTTTGGGACAATAATGGCACAAAGATGAGAAAAATAGTGAAGCGTCATGGCTGGGCACCTTAGATTGATTTTGTGGAATGTAAGGGGCCTTGACCCGATAAAAGTGAGAAAAATGTGGGCATATCTAGAACATCACACACCCAACATAATAATGCCCCAAGAAACGCGCGTATTAGAGGCTGCGCACAAACAAATGGCACAGAAATGGGGAAGAATAGATTCTATACGAACTATTCATCACAGGCAAGGGGAGTGATAGCTTTATTACCCAAAAACATTGACTTCAGAGCCGGGTTGGTGCACATAGACCCAGAAGGGAGGTATGTGGTGGTGACAGGCACAATCAATAACA
Organism: Ambystoma mexicanum; assembly: GCF_040938575.1. Taxonomy (NCBI): domain Eukaryota; kingdom Metazoa; phylum Chordata; class Amphibia; order Caudata; family Ambystomatidae; genus Ambystoma; species Ambystoma mexicanum. The sequence continues at coordinate 293,135,386 of NC_090922.1, forward strand.
GAGCATTAACTCTAGTTAATACATATGGCCCTAACACAGATGACCCCACATTTTATATCAAGGTGGCAACTATAATGGGCTAACACCCCCACACCCCAATACTCTGGGGGTTCCGATTTTAATACAAAGCTTGATATGTCCATGGATAGATTGAGCACCAAACACAGAAGCCTCCCTCGCCATAAAGCAGGCTATGTCCCAATACAGACTAGTAGATATATGTAGAGGGGAACACCCTTTGCTGAGGGAATACACCTACTACTCCACAGTGCATGCTGCCCATTCTAGAATAGACCTCTGGCTCTTGTCCGAGACCTGGGTGGATAGCGTATGGGCAACCATGATATTACTACGCACATGGTCCGACCACTCTCTGGTGGCACTTGAAATACAACAGACACACCTTACCAGACCGACACGAACATGGAGAATGCCCCCCCCCCCGCGGCACTGTTGGACGACTCCTTGGTAGAAACACTTAGGATTGATATTGAATCATTCTTACAGAAAATGAGAGCTCTGTGGAAAGGTTTTCCACGGTGTGGGAGACATTCAAGGTTTGGCTACGCGGAGTGATTATAGCATCAACATCCGGTATTCTGAAAACCATTAGGAGAGAGTTAGAGATGGAGAAATTCCTCAGAGACCTAGAAAATTAGTATGGCAGAACACTCGACAGAGCATTACTAGGTCTGATCAAAGGTCACAGACTAAAGTTCTGCGATCTGGCAGATCGAGAGACCCGGTTTATGATTAAGAAAGTACAGGCTAGACAATATGGAGAAACCAACTGTCCCTGTCGGCTCATAGCGGGGATAATTAAAGGAGAGCGGGAGGTACAACATATTAGCGGTATCACGAAACCTGATGGCCTACCTACTGTCAAACCTGACGTAATGAACTATACGTTCAGGGAATGTTACCAATCACTGTACTCCAACAACGACGGGGTGACAGGAGGAAGTCAAATACCTAACAGACACCAAATTACCCTTAGATATTGAATCCAGAGGGAAACTAGGCAACCCAATAACCGTGGAAGAAATTGCAGACGCTATAGCCTCCATAGCATCCAGTAAGTCCCCTGGCCCTGACGGCATTAGCATCAAGTTATACAAAACATACAAGGATATTCTGGCCCCCAAGCTGCTCAGGGTATGGGAGGAAGCCTGTAACACTGGCGCTTTGCCCCCTTCCCTCTCAGAGGCAGATAGAACGGTCCTTGTGAAACCAGGCAGACCCTCTAACGAAATGCTTCATACTGCCTATTTTCTTTAATAAACTCGGATGCAAAAGTCTTTACAAAGATGCTGGCCAATAGATTACTACCCTACATGCCCAAACCTTTACACCCGGACCAGTCAGGATTCATCCCGGAACGATCAACAGCACTAAACCTGAGAAGACTGTTTGGCACCATGGCACAGTTAAACCCAAAGAACCCTGCTGCAGCGATGGTACTCGATGCTGAAAAAGCGTTCGATTCAGTGTCATGGAACTCTCTATTCAGGGTCCTAAAATGCATGGGCGTGGGGGAGGGATTCTATAAATTCGTAAAACTGCTCTACAGCAACCCTACAGCCAGGATACGGACTAACAAACAGTTCCAGGGAGATTAAGCTGGCCAGAGGGACCCAACAGGGTTGCCCGTTCTCCCCTCCCCCCCTGCTTTTTGCATTGACAGTAGAACCTTTCTCAAGCAGGATTTGTGAATTCCATGGCCACAGGGGTATACATATACGGGGACCCCCGCAGATAAGGTCACTATATGCTTATTTTACTTAATTTACCTAAAACACCCCAAAGAAAACATAGTGCTGATCCTAACTGAAGTTAACAAATTCACCCTGCACTCGGGATATAACATTAATGCATTGAAATCGTAATTGTTCCCACTCAACGATGAAACGACTGAACCAAATCAATTGCACGGGATGAAATGGGCCAAGGACACTGTGAAATACCTAGGAGTTACAATGGCAAGATCACAAACTTCTATACGATAAAAAATATGCCGACTATCTTAATGCACTCGAAAAACAAACTTAACTTGTGGGGAACGTTTCCATTGTCGCTACTAGGCCGGATAGCTGTCTTAAAAGTGATAATAGCTCCAAAACTCCTATATTTCTTTAATACCATACCGATCTGGCCAGGACGACAGTTTTTCAATGCGCTTAGGAAACAGGCGGTGGGATTTGTATGGGGCGGGAAGACAGCCCGGGTGAAGTGCAAATCCCTAACTGAACCATATGACAGAGGGGGACTGGCAGCCCCTGATTTCGAAGTATATTATTTGACTGCTCAAGCCCACTATGCGGGCCCATGCTACGGCCCAGACAACAGATTCTCGCACATCGACTTTGAGAAACAGTCTGCAGCACCGAATGACATAAAAACCACCCTGATGTGCAAATACCAGGGTATTTGCATCTCCACTACGTACAATGCTGGATACGTGGAAGCACACAGTGGTCAGAATACACATCACTGACCCATATAGCAAAAACATTCCGGTATGGTACAACCCAGACCTCCCACCCACTATGGACATTGAAATCCAAAACACATGGGCTTTGGACAGGACAATGAAATTAGGAGCTCTTTTCCCCCCGAAGGCAGGTTTGTCACGCTACATGATTTCACAGATAAACTGGGCAACAGCCCAGTGAAAATACTGCAATACTACCGCATGAGAGCAGCTGTTAAACGAAAATGGCCATCATATCCAGTGGAGCCTGCCTCAAATGAATATATGGAAATAATGATACACCATCACAATGAGAGGAAATGACTGGCGAGACTATACTCAAAGATGCTAGACCCATAAACAGTGCACTAAGGGAAAAATGGAAAGGGAACACCGGGTCGGTGATCGACAATCATAAGTGGCAGAAAATGTGTAACTTAACTAAGGAGGTCGCACTCAATGCACGTTTACGACTGATACAATATAAGGTGCTGAATAGGCTCCACTATACCCCGATGCACATCACTAGATTCAACCCACAAAGTGTACAAAACTGCCGGAAATGTGACTCTGATGAGGCCGATTACTATACATATGTTCTGGAATTGCCCCCCAATTGCAGAATACTGGCACCACGTTGCACGAACGTTACACGAAATGGTCGGCATCCCCCCCCCCCCCCTCTCCCGACGCTTCTTCCTTTCAAATATCTCCTGGGAGACATCGGCAAGGCAGGAACCAAGATCTGCAGACTTTTTAATCTTGGCTGTATAGTTGCAAAAAAGTGTATTGTACTGAGATGGTCCCCATAACGAACTTGCGTGGAAAGTGCAACTGGACCCAATGCCACAAACGGGAACACTGTAACTGAGAAATAGGCTGTGAAGGTGTAATCAAATGCAGAGAGCCAGACTTCCCATCTGCCTTTGAATTCTCATGTCCTGAAAGGCTTGGAGACAGAAACGGGTAAGAGGATATGATCTAGTGAGTAAATAAAAAAAAAAAATGCATCAAATCATCGCATTCATAATCATTCAAGCTGTTATCGTGTGTTTAAATCCACAGCTTGATTAGCAATATGCGTAATCAGTAAACTTTGTCCAGTCAATTCTAAATCACTTCTTACCCGTTTCCCCTTTAATAAACCTACAAATTTGTGCAGTCACATTTTAGGTGGAAGATTCGGGTAATCTCACAATTTCCGTGAACCACAATTTGTTATTGCCCCATCTGCCTTAACATTTTTAGATTTCTTGGCTTTAGATTGACCCGTTTTACCCCCATGCTTCCATTTCCTCCTTTGATAAAAGATGGAGTAATTCAGCTCCTTTTAATGCTCTCATTCTACCAAGACCATGGGATTCAACACATCCGTTTGCGATTCTACAACCACAACTTCTGAATTTTCCACTACTTTGTCGACAACCACTACTTCTTGTACATCACCTTTTTACTATTACAATTCACCGTTCTGCAAGGACTTGTTCATTATTCATTCATACACGTTTCTTTAAAGCTGACCAACCTAATCTGCTCTCAACTGTTTTGTCCACCTGATTCCCACCATTAGAAGTTTCCAATGGAAGTTATACTCCTGCCAAAGGGTTAATGTTTTTGCCACAATGTAACTTTCTACAAAGGCCACTTTTGATGTTTACGTATTAAACACAGCAGTTTGTTCAATTAAGCTTGTATTAATATTATATGAGCCAACTAACAAAATGTAAAGCAGATAATGTCGTGGAACCCAAAGTTAGCCCCAAGCTCTTTGATTCAAATAAATAGGGTGAGCGGGAGATGCGATATGGGGAAACAGAAGAGGACCATGAGGAAGGCGAAGAGTTCTCAGATGCTGAAGATGAATTATAAATAACCAGTGCAGTTGGCAGCGATGCAGGTAGGTGACCACGATAATTTTCTTGACCATTAGATTCCTGATTCTCAACCTCGCATAATATTCCAAGCAGATCTGCAGAAGGTCAATCTTGTGTGTCTGATGCTTCAAGTACTTTCTTCCCCAATAACGTGGAGAATGCTGACATTTTTTGTACTGAATCTTCTTGGGTGCAAGATATTGTATCTGGGTCTATGGAACACAGTAAGGGCATAAATGAAACCAAAGTGTCCAAGTCTCGTAGAGCTTCTGGTTACTCATCATGACCAACATTCCTCATTGGATTGTCTACCGCCAGCATCTACATTCCGAATGGTATCGGATGGCGCATTGCCTTGCAAACAGGATAACATCCCACTATCGGATATGCCATCCACCGAACCTAAATTCAAGTTACACCAGTAGGTTTTATTTTCCTTTGAAAGCGAGGCATATGGTGTATTGGAAACGAGTAGTCATTTTCATATTTGCGGTTACTTGTAAACCCTTCTTGCCAAATCTTAAAGGAGTCTGTAAAGGGAAGCAAATAGATGGTGTAGCTAATTTGGCTGGATCTTTTCTGAGTTTATCAAATTAACTTGAACCATCCTCGTGGATTCGTTCATGCCGCTCTGCCTCCTGAACATCTTTACTCTGGGGACTGAGGGAAGAGTCTAGTTTATGGAAAGCTACTTTTTCACTCTTTCTTAGGTGTTGCGTGGTCTTAATACTATATGAGTCTCAATCTGTAAAGCAGCAGACAATTCACTTGGTCAGCTTGTTTGAATAATTCAAAAGCGTCAAGGCGAAGTTGACTAGTACCTAATTTCACTTGCCCGTCAAGCCTCACTGCTAACCATCCACGTTATTGGCTGCTTGCTTCTGATTAGCAGGCTCCCTTCAGAATAAGATAGTTATCATAACATTTATTCACTGTGTTGCCGGAATCCATTCAAGGTCATCGGTACCAAACCATATATGAACAGCAGTTTATACTGTGATTTACTGGTGGAACTCACCGCGTTGAAGAAATCAGAGGACGGTAGAGCGGGGTTCACTTCACCATCGTGTGTGTTTTCAAGTGTGTGCCACGTGCCCATGCAGTGCTTGAGTGTTTAAGTTGTTGCACACAGATCCACTAGACCACTAGAGTGCCGAGTTCAGCCCCAGGGAAAAGCGATGAAAACCTGTGTAAAACGCAGCACAGCAAACTGTAGTCTGTGCACTTGGAGAATCAATTTTATCTAAAGCCCTGATAATTGAAAAATACCTCAAACTTATACAAAAAAAGGTAAAAGCTCCTTTGGTTCTTACAAGAATATAGAAATCATTATTGGAGTCGCTGCCTTTATTAGTAATTAGCATGAAAGTCTGGTTTAGAAATTACCTGTGCTAGTACAGAGCCCAGCAGAACTTATGTTCCAACAGGCATTTTCAATGAGTAATAACCGTCTGAGCCAAACCAACATTTTTCCCTATTAAGTCTAACTTTGCATCTGTTTTGTTTTTATTTTAAATAAATGAAAATCGAATCCTTGTTAAGGGCAGTTCAGCCCTGTTTTAGGCTTGAATAGTTTAATTGACTGTTTCTATTCTATTCCTGATCGGTTTCTTTTCTTGCCTTCACTATTAAAGCTAAAAAACCATGTACAGTAGTTATTGCTGCAGTATATGTGTGGAGAGGGAGGAAAACGAGAGAAGGAAAAACGGAAAACACAGGAAAGAGAAGCAGAATAGCCCAAATCTAGTTATGTATTAGGGCACAGAATAAATCAACAAGAATGCGGCAAAAGGAAGACCAAAAGTAAACACCAATTTCTTGGCTCCTGGGAAGCCCCGATGGAGGCCTCAATAATAATTTTTGATAACCTTACAGGATTCTTTCTAATCCTAGATTAGTGGTGCTCCACTTTAGCCTTGGCAGTACAGAAAAATGCTTTCACAAAATAAAACGGTTCTTAAATCCTGAAATTGCTTAAACAACTTGCCTTCTGCTGATTTATTTGAGTTCTGAGCTGGAAAAGAGTCAAATTTTATAATTTTTGGTACATTTGCATAGCAAGGGGCATCACGTGTCAAGTTCTGTTTCTTTTATACTGCGCACATCCCCACAGTAGTGGTCTCGAAGCACCAAACAATGTCCATATAGAGGTGACAGCCTTATCCTGATCTGTGGGATGAAACAAATAACGCCAAGGCAAGCAGGAAATGGGGAAAACTTGGAAAAGTCAAAAACGGGAGTGTTGCCTGCCATCTACTTCAGCTAGCAGCCATCTTGCACCCTTTCTACTGTTGGCTATTAGCAAAGCCACCTATAAGCCGGAACTATTGCATTATAGCACAGATGGGGAGAAATGGCATGTGAGGAGGGGCACACAGCTTGAAGGTGGTGTTTGATTATTTGCACACCCATTAACTGCATCTGGCCTTGCTATTCCCTATGGCCATTCCCACCCAGTTCCTGCCCCTCTTCGCCCAACACACCTCCTCATTGGAACTCTTTCAGCTAGCTGTAATCCAATCTTACCATCAAACTTTGCAATCAAGGTGCCTGCCAGTGTTCTCTCAAAACACTCTTCTGAGAGTTCACTGAAATCCTCTAAAAAACAAGCATTGGCAAAGCCAACGGTTTTGGCTTGTGTATAAGTATTGGGCATTTGCCAGGCGCTGCCATTAGATGGCCAGGCATTCACACCATTTTGCAGCTGCTAGCATCAGTCGTCAGTTAATACCACTATGGCAGTACCTAGTGACTTTCTCATCCATAAACAAAAGCCCAAACTGTTGGCATTGTCAGTGCTTGTTTAATTTCTAATAAACACGTGTATTTAATGACTAATTAATTTGTGGCGCGCCCGTTCTGTGGAGGTTCAAAGCAAATCCCCACACTAAACATTTGCAGCTGTACTAATGCATGTTTTTGGAAGAGCGGACCTCGGTTCACAGCCAGCACGTTAACAATGAAGTCATTCGTGCATTGAAAACCCTGTTGATGTACTTGTCAATCCGCCATTTCTGAGTGCATTCAGGGGGAAGTGCGCGCAGAGAATTGTTGATGAGGCGTTCCGTCAGTCTCCTTGAAATTGTTTTAGGAAAATGCGATGAAGCAGCAGTTAGGGTCATCAAAATCTAAATTTCCACGAGGAAATGTAATGCAAGTGAACAGAGAAATTACAGTCTGTTCCCGTGAAATAATACCTTTGGGCAATGCGTACTGACGCACAAACGTCTTTTTACAGCAGCAATTGTTTGAGGTCTCGACTTTGTCGCAGAAAACGAAGTACATTGCTAAGAAGAGAATGCCTCATACAGAAACATAGCAAGATGTGATATCGCACATGTTTCTAGTTTATAATTTAGAGTTCTCTGTCAGATTAACAGCTCAGTCTCAGCCACATTCCCACTTGCCATTTCACCCAAGTTAAAGAAGTTGTGCCAATGTACTTTACCACCAAACTGGCAAGGGAAACAAGCGAGCCGCCCTTTTACAGGGCTGTTCGCCTTAATGAACAATTATGTATGTTGCAGGACGTTTTTCAGAATCTATTGGGCAAAAAAAGCTGTAACTCTTAGGCTGTTTATCAGTTACCCATAGGCCTTGACACGCACGCACTTAATTGGTCAATACAGGATAAAGAGTGGGCCATTGGTAGGTTGACCCACTCCAAAGCAGCAGGACCTGATGGCATTCCGCCATGTGTATACAAGGCTGATCGATCGCTATGGGCAGGAATCTGCAATATCAAGTTTGACTTAATATCGCAGACTCGTAATATATGTTAATGCTAGTGCGTGGTACAAATATCCTTTAATATTATCACCACTGGAGTAGTCCCCTGGTGCTCTGGCGGCTCTGAAAAAAAAGGAAGGGGGTGGGGGTGAGTTAGTGGGAATAAGCTGGAAAAGAGCAAGAGCGCAGTGATGTGCTGTTGGCATACTCAGCCCAGTGGGGCAGTTGGCTGGCTTGGGGTGTTTTACGGTCGGTAGTCGTTGTGTGCTGTTGTGTGAGTCTGAGTGGTTTGGTTTGTTGTTGCAGTGTAGTGAAGTTTGTGTGGATTGTTGTGTTTTAGGCTTGTGGTTGGGTTTAGTTAGAGTTTGAGAGGTGTATGCAGATGGGTGAAATTGTTAGTGGATTGGTTAATTGGCATTGCTGTCCTTGCAATTATGTCTAGGTATGATGCTTGTTAGCATTCACTATTCCATCGGAGTGTGGTACTTGCTAATCTTCAATATCCTATCGAGATGTGAGGCAGGCTAGTGATTGCTATTAGATCTTAGTGTGGCACATGCTAACATTCACATTTCTATCCAGATGTGATGCATGCTAAAGTTTAGCATTCCATCTAAGTGTGACACATGTTAACATTCATAATCCTATCTAGATTTGAAGCGGGTTAAAGGTAAGAATTCCATCTAAGTGTGGCACATACTAACATTCCTAAACCTAACCAGATGTGACGCAGGCTAACGTTCATAGTTCTCTCTAGGCGTGGCACTTTTTAACATTGAAAAGTATGTTAGTATGCAATGCAAGGCAACATTTACAATCCTGTCATGATACCTCAATATACCTCGGACTTGGGTTACATCTGTAATAGTACTGATTTACAAAAAAGGTGATCCTGTAAATCCTGACAATTATCGTCCTATATCTCTTATGGACGCAGCTGCGAAAGTCTTCGCCATCTTGATATTGCACGACATGGAAAATTACATCTCACTTAATAATATCTATTCCAAATTTCAAACAGGATTTAGAAGAGGAATGCTACCACCTTAGCTCATATCGTAGCTGATACTAAACTTAAAGGGGCCTGCCCCGTCTATATGGCATGTATTGATATGTCCAATGCATTTGATACCGTGGTAAGAAATCTGCTGTGGAAAAAGATTACCACTCTTAGTATCCCAGCATTCTTGATTTATTATTATTTTTTTGGATTGCTTTGCATCTTACAAACACTGCATATAAGGTCACATTTACTATAGAAGGTGCGGTGACGAAACCAGTGAGTACGCATTTTGGATTGAAGCAGGGCTACAACTTAGCGGTAGTCTTTAATCTTTATCTATGCGATTCAGATGATCAGTGGAAAGACTCAAGGGTGTTTGCAGTTAAACATAGTATTTTAAGGTTGCACTGGTTAGCATTTGCTGACAATGTCATCCTTTTCGATCTCACACCCTCGGGATTACAAACAAAGTTATATCTATTTGAGAACTTTGCGTACGCACATACCCTTAGATCTAATGCTTCTAAGACCACAATGATGGTCTTCAATGCAGGCAAAAAATTGAAGCAGCACATTTGGAATCTTAATGGAGTCTCGATTGTACCATCTGTTGAGATTATCTATCTTGGTTACTTTGTGTCCAATGCTTCATCTATCAAACTTTGGAATGATAGATTGAATCTGAAATCAAGACCTCTACTATGCCAAATGAAGGTTATTGTTTCCAAGTATTGCAAATTCTCGTTCGTCCCGTTGTTGGAATTTTTAAACCTTAAGGCTGAACCAATGATTTTGTATACACTCTGTGTGCTTGTATAACTTTAATCAACAGCTTGACATATTGCAAGGGCGTCTAGTGAAATCAGCATGGCATCTTTCTCTAGCCAGTCCTAACTGTATAATTGGACACAAGTTTGGGCTAGTGTCATTGTCATGTAGAGGGGAATGGCGTGCCTTATCGAAATATGCTAAAATGCTCGATCCTTCACTGAATTCTCTATATCAGGACTATCGTGCAATGGTACAGGTTTGATTATGCAGTTCCATGGGAGGATGCAGGGTACTGCCGATGAATAGGAGGTCACGTCCGCTGATCTGTCTATTACCCACATTTGTTAAAAAAAAAGTTATTCAAAAGTGATTGGATTCGCACACTATATGGAGTTAAGAGTTACTCTGCGTACACTGAATATGCAAAGTATAAGAAGAAAAGGGACTTGCGTGATACTTATATATATATAATATGTGCAAGTGAAGTCCCAAGGAAACATAGCTACATGTTTTAAATTAGGCTGTGCTCAAGGGCAGCTGATTAAGTAATCCACTCATTCATGGTTACCACACTACAAGCATGTTTCTTTTGCATAAGAAAGTGTGCCCAATGGAAAATGATGTCCCCCAGCTGAAGCAACCATGCTGTGTGCTCCTGCAGAACAAATTCTGCATTATTAATATTCTACCAAGAGAAAAGTTCATCCGTTTTTGAACACTGAAGGGATAAAGAACCATTGCCAGTGAGGTCCCTGGAAAATGCAGTACAGTACCATCAGAATTACTCTGTAGTGTCTAGATTCCCCCTCTCTCATATACCTAGATTTTTCTGCTCTCTCTTGGGGGTCTCTGCACCACATCTTCCTTACCCAACTTCTCCTCTACCTCCAACTCTTTACGATATCCTCCACTGCCAACCCAACATCCCCCAGGTAATACATGTTGCCCAATAATGACAAATGTACCCCATCCTTCCCAAACAATGAGGATCCGTAAATCTTCAACATCTCCCTGTTAATCTTTTTCATTTTCCTTTCCTCTGCCCCTTCATTTAGCGCCCCGCCATAATCTTCTTGGCAATAACTTTGTCCAGACCAGCCCTACATTGAGCCATATCTCCCTTAACCAACTCGGGTCCCTTTTGATCTTTTTTTTAGCAGGCATCCCTGTATCGTTAACTAGATTGTTCTTCCCTGCATGCAGAATTATTGCAGCTGGAACTCCATGACGCTTCCTTAAACCGGCTAGCATAGGCAGGATTTGGTCCCACCTAAGTCTCCCTACCCCCGACCACCTCACTAAAGCAATGTTATAGCTACATCCCAATTGGGTCCCGAAAATTCTTTTTGCCGCATCTTTACATGCCCATTTCACTATGGAGTGTCCGCATATCAAGATCTGCGGCAACTCGCCACTCCTCCGTGCCACATCTGCAAAAGAAAAAATGTTATGAGTTTTTTCCCCAACTGCCTTACCCCCTCCCCCTCAGCCCTAATCTCTTTCCTAACCAGGCCCATTCCCCAGCTCTCTGATGTACCCCTTGTATTTTCCCGATTTCCATTGCCCCAAGCTCTTGACGTTCTCTTCTGATAGACCCATTCTACTACCTTCTGATGCCAGCCCCATCCCAAAAAAATGTGTTCCAAAATCTTCAGCTCTCCCCTCCAAAGGCAAAAGGGCTTACCCCTCATGACCCCCAGAACTTGTGCTGCTGTCACCGCAGACCCATTTTCATGCTAGAAAACCAAACCCTCCATTCCCCTATGTTTCCTGCCACGATACTCCCGCACTCACTGGACACAACTCTTTACTACCTTTATCCAGAAGTCCACAACAGCCCCTTCCTTTCTGATCGGTTTTTGATCTGCCAATCTTTCTTTCCAGGCCTATGTCTGATAAATGCACATCTTCCCACCGTAGACCTCGTCTCCCCCCACCATTACCAACACCCTAAATGCCCCAAAGAACGACCAAATGAAACATGTCGAAAACCTATCCCTCTCCCATGATGACCAGCCCACCTCCTGACTCCAAAATAAACCTTGGACCATCTCAATAACTGGGCCGCTGAAACTGGTCTCCTGCTAGCCTTATCCTTCCTGTTTTCCCTTGCGCTTCCTTCCAACATTCTACGTGCCATTTCACCACCACTGGGCCTAAAATCCCCAAAACCATTTCCTGTAAAAAGCAATGCCTGCCAATTTCCCCGCTATCGTATCCATGGACCAACCCTAGTCCATACACCCCAGTATAAAATCAAACACATCATCCCTTCTTTTCTCCTCCGCGTCCCCCATGCCCTTCCAACTGCGCGCTCCCCCTTTTTATACATTCCAACCATGCCCTCTTGTATGCAGTCATAGACGCTGGGGCTACCAAACTCTCTACTAAGCACAGTACTCTGTTTTCTAGCTGGCACAGATCCTGCAAGATCCAATGACCTCTCACATCCGCTTCTGGTGCCATTCCACGGAATCTCTGCCACTGAAAATGAGCTAATGCATCAGGGATGCCTTTATCGTTCCCGGGCACGTGCGTTGCTCTAAGCACCACATTCAACTTCATACATTGCAGTACAAATTCTCTCATCAACCTAGCTACCCTCTGGTCCTTAGCGGACTGCCTGTTCACAACATTGACCACTGCCTCATCGTCTATGATAAAATGTACTTTCTTATGCTGCAACTCTCCGCTCCACAACTCCATTGCCACTAACAGGAAAAATTCCAAATAAAGCTATGCTCCTTCCTCCTCTCTGTCAATGCTCAGGCCACTTTTCGCCACACCACTTACCCCCTTACAACACTCCAAAACCTCCTGAACCTGCCGCGTCTTAAACGTGAACTTCCCACGAAATGGTGTCAACCTGAAGCCACATGGACACCCATTAAATCCTTCCAGGACTCTTCTAGAGGTAAGTGAGTATTGCAAGATTTGGCTGACAACCTCACCCTGTGATGTGGGTACTTAGCCCCCGCCATGGACCGTGTCATGTTTCTACAAAAAGTGTGATACGCGGCCACTACCCGACACACGAAAGTGAGATGCCCTACTGACCTCTGCATGTCCACCAGTGTCATTTCCCAGGCCGCTATCACCTTCTCAAGCAAACCTACAAGCCTGCTCACCTTGTCATGCAGCAAGCATGAGGTCATGCCCACAGAATCCAATTCTATCCCTAAAAACCACCGCCGGCCCTTCAGTTTTATCCTCCGCCAAGGGCACTCCAAATTCCAGCATCAATACCTGAAAGACCTCAAGCATCCTCTGACATTCCTGTTCTTTGTCCGCCCCACTGATGAAAAGAAAATCGTCCAAATAATGCAACGCTGCAGCACAACTTGAACTGTAAGTAAAATCCCACTGCAAAAAAGAGCTAAAACGCTCAAACAATGCACATGAAAATGCACATCCCATTGACAACACTTTGTAAACATAAATTTGGCCTTCGAACTGCATCCCCAGCAGCCAAGAATCTTCCAGATGCACCGGTAACAAACAAAATGCTGCCTTGATCACTTGGCCATGAAAGCCTCACAACCGTCCTTCCTCACCAATCCCACTGCCTGGTCTACACTGGTATAGGACACCTGCAGGCTTCCGGTGAAATGAAGTCATTCACAGACCTGGCCTCTGGCCATGACAAATGATGAAATTAATCTGAATTCTCCCGCTGCCTTCTTAGGCATAACCCCCAAAGGGGACACCACCAAGCCCACCGACAGCACTGTAAACGGCCCTACCACTCTCCCTTCTGCCACCTCCTTGTGCAGCTTCACTCTTACCACTTCCAAATTCTCCCGAGCAGACTTCACATTTTCCACCCACTGCTGTATCCTTGGATTCTGATAACCCAACCTAAAACCCTTGTTAAAACCTTCCCCTAAAATCTTGGCCACTTCCCTGTCTGGGTATAAACTGAGACACTCTTCCCGAACCGCAACTTTAACTGGAGTATAGGCCTTTTCCCACAACTCCTCGCCCTGCTCAAAGCCCCCCTCCCCCTCTATCACCTGTTTGAAAACATTGTGTAACTGGATGCCGCCCCGCACATCGGCTACACTTGTGCATACCGTTCCTGTGCAGCTTTCTTTATTGAATGCCCAGCATGTTGCTGATGGCTGAACCCCCCCCCCCCCCTGAAGCAGGGCAACCATGAAAGGGCTGGTAAGGCACGGGTAAACCACTTGCTGTATGCAGCATTGGTGCTGGACGCATAGGCGCCATCCACTGCAGCCATAGGTCCATGTCCATCTCTCCCCATACCGCTTGGCTGCCCTCACCCAATCTTGCCCTAAATTGTTCATCATGTCTGACCCATGCAAATCCCCCAAAACTCGTAAACGATTTCCTTATCAAGTCGATGTATGTTAGTAGCGCTACACACCTCTCGGAACTTAATAAACACTTGCATATATAATAAATGCTGATGTCCAATTTTCAATTGTCACCGGTACCCTTGGTCTTGTGGCCAACTCCCGCTCTTCCTCCTTAGACCCTTCCTTCGCTCTCACCTCCCTCTGCAGGAGTTTTAAAAACATCCACAAACTCACCTGCCCATATTTTTTCTTTTGTCGACGCCAATCAGATGTGTGCCCAGTGGCTTTGTAATACCCATTTAAGGCATCTTTTTGTCCTTCACTGCACCCTGGACACTCCTATCCTTAGGAACCACTCACCCCCTGGGCCACAGGCTCTACAACCTTGTCAGTTTGTACTTCCACTGAGGAGACACTCCTTCCACTCGCCCTCACCAATGCCCTTGCGGAAAACCTCTCCCCCCCCCCCACCCCCTTGTGCCCCAGCTCCACCCCTGTGTGTCCCCCACCTCATATCGAACCTGACCTATTCCGCCGACAATCCCGTTCTTGCTCACCTCTTTCTGCCCCGCCATCACCTAGACGTGTCATCAGGGCCTCCACTCCGACACTCCTCTTTCCTCACTAGGCTTGTTAGGCAGAATTATATGCAGTACCGTTTGGGAACACCAAACACAATTAAGACTACAAGTGACAGTACATATTCACCTTTGGTACAAGCCTGTACTACACAGTAAAGTAGTAGCGATGGCTGAGCAGCCAGACTTAGCGCAAGAGTAAGTGAGCAGTATCAAATAGTTCCACAAAGGACAGCAAATACTGTGATTCAAACAAACACTGACTCAAGGTTTCTGAGTAAAATAATATACATTTACTCATCAGTTGTATAACATTTCATTAAAGTAAAGCAGTTTAAAAAATTACACTCTTAATACACCACACCACTCCCAATAAGTTCCAGGCAAGTTCAAATGAAATGGGAGCAAAATGACACACCAGCAATTTAAAAGGGAGGGAAAGACAAAGTTAATAGAAATTGAACCACACCAACAGGTAAGTACTCAGGGCAATTGAGCAAGAGGAACTACAGTGATAGAATCAGGTAGGAAAGGCTTAGGGCCAAAGTCAATAGGACAAACGTCTTTTGCTCAAGATCACACAGTTCAGGGTAGTTTGTGGTAAAGTTCGTGCCACGAGTTCCGGACGAAGTTGGTCGGTAGAAAAGTTATTTCAAAGAGAAGAGAAGGACAAGCCCTCGGAATGGAGAAAGATTTCACACACTTTCACAGCGTCTGAACAAAACGAACAACCAGATTTGCACAGTACCTTAAAACGGAGAAGACGCTGTAGCTGCGGCGGACGTTCCTGGTAGTTCCTGCAGGCTCACAGTTCCTGAAGCGACTGTCAGACTGACAAGAATTAGGAAGACTGGAGGGTCCTGCACTACCCAGGGAAGAAACCAGCAGCATAGCAAAACAACGAATAAGGTGCGCTCCTTAAAACCCAAGCAGGGTTCGACCTTCCTGGCTATCCGGCCCACTGTAGCTCTGTATAGCGAATACGACCAGCGGAGGGGTCCTGGCTTGAAGTTTGGACGAACTGGTTGGTCCCACCAGCTCAAGGGAAGAAGATTCCTGGAGGATCCTCTGCCGTTGGATTCTGAACTTTCAGACCTGCAGCAGGGCTTCACCGGGCGGTTCAGTCGTCGTAGGGGTACTCTTCTGTCAGCTCCTCGTTGGTTCCTTCGTTCCAGTGGCGACTCTGCCTTTCCAGTCCTAGCGACCTGCTTTTTATGCAGTTTTCCCCCATTCACACAGCCTGGCTGTCTATCACACAGCAGGGTGGCTGTCCTGGCAAGGACATTCACCCAGCCAATGAAACATGAGTGCGACTTCGATTACCAAGGGAGTCCATGGCAGGGGTCCTAAAACCCCTCGCTCACATCCTGCCTACCCAAACTTTCAGGCGCCTAAAGGAGGGCTTCTGTGCAGAAGCCTGCGAAAAGACGGTGAACAAAGGAACCAAACCTGGTTTGGCGCGTAGAAACGAACACGAGAAAGACATTTTCAAAAAGAAAAAGAAATGGCTACTAAACCCAGCCGGAACAACATTAAAAACAATGTGGTCAAGCGGGTTTAAGTTTGAGGCTACCAAGATAGCCTAAACAATACCATGGTTATTTACGATAACCGCGGTAGGAATAATAGGGTAGTTACCACTGCCGCCAGCCAAGTCTTGATGAAAAGGGAGTGAAACAACGCTCCAAGAGAACCGGACAAAAAGGGGTAAAGATGAACCCTTTCCAATACTCCATGTAAGATGGGGTGTACTGAGTCTGTGGTTAAAGAAACTAAAGTTAATGGCAACTTTATCTTTTCTGGGGGACAGTAGTTGAAATTGGAGTCAGAGGTGGGAAGTCTAAAAGACAACCCTGTGTCACCGCACTGAAGGTGCTTTGTAACGCACAGTAAAAAGATGATGCCTGAGGAGTAGGTGAGGCTCCTCAGCCCAGTCTCACACACATTGTAAAAACACACACAGCAAAACACATGTAAGAGTGGGTAAAAGGCTGAGTCCCCTGGCCACTTTCCATGCCATTCTCTTGCACTTCTGCTCCTCCAGCCCCATATTCCCCTTAAAACCTTGCACCCCCTGCACCCTTTCCCTCCCCCGCAAATCTCCTTGTTCCTCATCCCCCTCTACAGCCCCAGTTGTCATCCTCCAGCTCATCCTCCTCTGATAAATACCATTCCTGTTGCGAGCGTACGCTCGGGCCGGGCAGATCTTCGGGCGAGCCCAGGGCGTCCACCCTGCTGCTCCGGTGTCGTCTTCCCAGTGGGGTCGCGCCAACCCCGTCCTGCTAGTCTCTTCTCGGACGAGGGGTTCTCTCCTCCACCCAGTGCTCTGCCATGCTAGGGGCCGTACTGTGCCCTATAGTCTGTCCTTTTCCACCTACCGGAGGGGCCGCTCTCAAACTCTCTCCTTCCAACTCCACTGTAATCACGGGGGCTCTACCAATCCCTCTGCATACCACCCTATTTTGTGAGGAGGCTGTTCCGCACCTTCTCCTTTCTACGCTATCCATCGGAGATATCCCTCCTCCTCCTCCCACCTGCACTCTTCTGCAGGCATTCCCCCCCCTGCCCCTCTGCACCGCCATGCCTCTTGGGTCCAAACCTACCCTAACATCAACCCTACCTTGTCCTGTGCCCACCTCTACCCCTATTCCTCCTCCGCTAGTAGCCTCACCCGGCCCTTTGGCTCCTGACCCACTACTTAACCCCCCACTCCTTGTTGCACATCTAGGTACATCCCTCTTACTCTTTCTGGCCATTCTGTCCCATACCTCCCCTCTTCCTGCTGATGGGCTGCAAGTCACTACTGCTGTGAGGGCCCCGTCTGAAGCTGCTCTGCGCTGTGGCCTCCACCCTCCCCCCCCCCCCGGCCTCCTCTCCCCCTTAACTTTGAGCACTGCCCGCTCCAGCTGGTCCTTTGATGCCCTACTAATAATGAACAGTGCCTTCTGTAAAGCTTGGGTGTCCACTAGCCCTAGACCTTGCACCCTGTACTGCCATCCTGCTCCACTTGTGAAATTAGCTTAAGCTATTGACCCCGGCCCCCACTTTATTGTAAAAGAAATTTCTCCCTCACCATACCAGTGGCTGACAAGCGGCTCTGGGTTGAGACTCTCCAAGGGGCTATCCACCCAAGAACAGGTCAGGTCAATGGGCCGAGTTCGTGCTGGTAGAGAGACTCTGGGACCCCCCCCTGTTTTGCATATTAAGTAACTTTGGGTCTCATCCTAAGTTACCAGTGGAATCCAGATGTGGAGCACTTGCTCACTGTTCTCAGAGAGGTACAGCTCTTACTGATGAGGCCCATCAAGGCTGAAACAGGTGTATGGGGTTGCTGTTGGTACTCTTGTTCAGAGGAGAATGGCATAGCATTTTGGTGCTGGACTGCCCCTGGGCAGGACAAAGGCTGATATCCAGGGATATTTCTCCTCTGTGAAAGGGTCAGTGAGCTAAAGACTTGGTTGAGACTCTCCCAGGGGCTATCCACCCAAGAACAGGTCAATGGGCCGTGTTCGTGCTGGTAGAGAGACTCCCAGACCCCCCTTTTGTTTTGCTGATTAAATGTGTGCCTGCAGCAAAAAAGCTCTCCATCACTTGGGAGTGTTTCCAAAGCTGTGCTATACACTGCCCCCAGTTTCCACACTGCTGCACCGCACTCCCTGCAGCTGCCTGTAAGCAATGGAGTTTCCCCAACTCTAAGACTAACTGAGGCTGCCCCTTTAAATTCACTGCACTGCCCCCTGGTGGCGTAGTACTGAGACCGCGCTAAACTTGCCTTCACTCCAGAGATAATCAACTGGGACCGGCAATTTCACCCAACCTCCCCAGAGGCTAAAACCTATGTGCACCTGCGCCCTCCCAGCCCGACCACACACAGACCAATGCGTGGTGACCCTTGCCCGCAGGCGGGGCACCTGCAAAAACCCACCGAACATCTGTGAGGTTAAAGAAACGGCCTGCAGGACTACCTGGAGGCAGATCCCACGCAGGTAAGGCCGGGCAGTGCTTTATCTACAGAACCCCCTTGTGCATTCCTCCCGGCACTCCCCTTTTGAGGAACCCAAGAGATGAACAAGGAACCATGTCTCTGATACGATGGCAGGCATCCTTTAAAAAAGGCCATCCCCAGGAGTCTCTCGCCCTCAGTCTTGATTTTTTGTGCCGGCTGGAGTGTGTACATTTTCAGCATCAAAATTGTAGTTCCCTTTGGCTGAGCAAATCTTAACCGACCTTTACCTCATTGGGTAGGTGAAGTTGTCACTTCCTGTAATCTTCAGCAGTGCAAATAAGCTTGATTTCCTAGGTATATGCCACGTCCTTGCAACTTCTGGAAAATCAGTCAGTCTAACGCTACGACTGACTACCCCACTAACAAATCCTTTGTTGCACAGTTTATATCAAGGTTGTTCAACTCCAGGCCTCGAGGGCCGGAAACATGACTACTGTTCATCCCTAATTAATATTCATAGGATGAATTTGCATGCAATGATTCTAAAGGTAACCTCTTTTTCATAAATATTTGAGGGATTTTCTGAAAACCCATCAGGGTTCCAGCCATCCAGACCTGGAGTTGGACAACCCTGGGTTAAATGGAGGTTTTGCGGTCGACCTAATTTTGATAACTCTAAATAAATATATAAACAGTAGGTTGCGCGGCGTAAGGGGACCCCACCTTAAAAGAAAAACACAATACCGAAATAAAGTCAATCAAAATGATCATTTATATTTTCCTATGACACCACATAGAACTGTAGCAATGGTTTGGGTGCACTCATCTTCTAGGATAAGGTGTCCCTGAACCAGCCCCCTTTTAAAGTACTTTTGTTTCTGGCAGCTTTGGAAGTTGCATACAGACACACTTCGCACTACTGCATCATTCCTCCCGCTCAAGGCTGCCAGGTGGTGCTTCTTGATGCCCAGAGCTAGACACAGGCCATTAACGTCTGTGACCGGTAAGAGAACCCACTAACCGATCATGAACCCCCATAAGGAACTTCTCTCCTAATTATCAGACATGCTCTAATCACTTCCATGCTAAGGCATCGAAATGAAGCTGCTTAATAATGCACCATCAAGCTGTTGAGCAAACCGAGTTCTAGCCAAAAATAGAAATTCTGCATTACAGCTGTAAAACATTTATTTATTCGCATTTAAGAGCACAAACAGCCCGGAGGCATCATGGTGCTAGTTACAGGCAGTTCACTTAGTTACAGATGTGTGAACAATTGCATACATATTTACAGGAATGAGGATGTAGCAGAACATACAGAGGGTCAGATGAAGAGGTTTTAAGTTTTTTGCAGAAGGTGAGAGTTTTGTGATCTGATGTCTGTGGGCAGGGCGTTTCATAGCTTCGTGGCTATAAAGGGTAAACCTAGTCCGCCCACTTTAGACCTGTTGATGTATGGAGTGCGGAGTTTGTTGGTGTAGTGTCACCTGATAAGTCTGGAGTGAGCAGGTTTGGATATGGTTTGCGCAAGATATGAATGTGCTGTGAAGGTAAGGCATTTGTGTGTGAGCATGAGGATCTTGAAATTGATGCATTCTTTAACCGGGAGCCAATGAAAAGCCTGTCTGGCCTTGGAGATGTTACCTTTTGGGAAGGCGTAATGCTGCTCTGAGCGCATTATTTTGTGTAATTTGCAGTCGGTTTAGATTATTTTTTGATATTTGTGCTAGGAGGGCATTGCAATAGTCCCGTTTGGCCCCAATAGTTGCTCTAACTATTGTAAGACAGTTGGGCTTGGATAAATATGGTTTTACTGTATGTATGAGTTTAGTGGTGTGTGCTGTGTCGGAGTTGATAGCGCTGACCTGTCTGGACATGGATAGAGTGGAATCTAAATAGACGCCTAAGGTCTTTATCGAAGTGGATACAGGGATGATAGTGTTATCAATGGTGAAATTGGAGTACAAGATGTCAAGCCTGGCTAGTGTTGTTTTTAGGCCTAAAATGATGATTTCGGTCTTCTCCCCATTGAGGCAGAGGCCATTGGCTGCCATCCGAGCCAGGATGGTGGAGTATATTGTGTGTAATGGGTTGGCATCTCTAGTGTAGGAGCCAGTGAGTGGTAGGTGTACTTGTGTATAGTCAGCGTAGTTTGTGTACGCGATACCAAGGGCGTCAAGCTTCGTCGAAGAGAGGCTTTGTGAACAAGTTGTATAGAGTGGGTACAGTGCATGAGCCCTGCGGGACTCCACAATGGGGCAGCATTAGTTATATATTAGAATACTTTAATTCGCCTGCCTTCTAAGAAGGAAGTGACCCACAGTGCCGCTTCTTTAGAGAAGTTGGCTGAGTGAGTAAGGTGTGAGGTAAGTGTCTTATGATGTACAAGATTGAAAGCATCTGAGAGGTCCAAGAGGAGCAGGAGGGCTGGCTTGCCTTTGTCCATGATTTGGGTGATTTTGATTTTTTAGGTCTACCAGTGCAGTTTCCGTGCCATGTCCTTTACGAAACCCTGATTGCCTTGCTCCAAGAATGGAATGGGTTTCAAGGAAGTGTTGGATTTGGCAATGAGCGACTTTATCCAGGACCTTGAGGAGGAATGGTACAGTAGTTATGGGTTGGTAGTTGTTAGGCTGAGCAGGGTGAAGGGTGTTTTGTTTTTTTTAGATGGGGCGAACCCTCGCTGCTTTGAGGCTGTCGGGGATGATTCCGGTTCTGAAGGAGGCTTTAATGAATGCTGTTATGATTGGGGCAAGGATGTCTGCACAGTCCTTGATGAGTTTAGGAGGACAGATGTCTCCTTTCCATGTAGAAGGTTTTAAATTTCTGAGGAGGTTGGTGACTTCCAATTCTGTGATGTCTTTGAATGAGAAAAATGGTGTATTAGTTAATGGGGGAGAGAGAACTGGTTGTTTAGGCTCGTGAGTGTGAGATGAGGCTTTGTGATGACCCTAAATTTTATTTTGAAAGAGCTCAATTTTGTTTAGCATGGCAGCTTGAATACTTGTGCACCATGTATACATCTAAGCCATTCCTTCACAGTCCTTAAGTTTCTTGGTCCCGTTTAATTGCAATGGTCAGTCAAGCATGGTTTGAGTCAAAGAGACACATTCGAAATACTTGTCAGGCATAACGTTATGTTGTTTAATAACTGATACCTGGATAGACTATGCCAACAAGGTCCACGGCTAACTTAAAAGGGTTGCCTGTTCAGAAAGCCTGGCATCTGGTCCCCAAGTACCTGTGAAGGCGGAGAGAAGTCCACCATACAGTTGGGATTTGACTCTGGAAGGTGTTTGTAAGTTCTGGAGTGCTGTCCCTTTTAAGGAGAGGACAATGACCATCTTCTGCTCTTAAGCTTTGTGATGTTTCAAACCCATATCTGAAGATCCAGGAGCTGCGGCCTGAGCTCTGCTTGCTGTCCTTAGATCAGCGAAGCCTGGATGGAGCATTTATTTATTCTTAATGGCAACTATTTTTATGTTGATCGCTGAGAAAGGAAAATGATAGATGATTCAGTATCCTGGCTAAACTCTACCATTCCTGTGACCTTACCCTCTTTGGAAAAGTCCAATTAAGACGCATCTGAAAATATCACTGATCACTGTCTTCCAGTCCCAGCTCAACATGAGGTTTGTAATTTATTGCAACTTGGAATCCTTCTTTCTGGTATAGCGCCCCCAGCACAGGCTAGGATAAAAAATGCAAATATGAATATTTTGATCACTGTGAAAGAATGAGCTGCTGCTACTTATCTCTGGAGATTTCGTGTTGCTAGTGGTAGACATGATGACATCTATGCCACAAAAGACTATACGGCTTCAATGCTATATACATTTCTCTGGGAAATGTCTAGAAGTTAACAATGATGACCGATTAAGTTTAGGTGATTATGAAACTGAAAAACCTGAGGAAGCACTTTCCACTGAAAACTTGTGATGACTCATTTGGGGACTGTGCCATGACTTAAATAATGTACTCTGTACCTTGGTTGCCCTATATAGAAAATAATAATTTCTGAAAATGAAAACTCTCTGATGTGATGAAAGATCTTCAACTGGAATTCATATTTTGAAATAATTGAAAAGTTAATCAGATTACTTTTTAGTCTCTGTTTTCTTCACCACTCGCTAACTTTTAGGAGGCATTTAACCACATTCCCAAATTACTCCCTTCCAACGTTCACTGTACTGAAATTGTCACTTGGTTTCCTGCTTAAATGCCTTTTAGTTTGGGCAATTAGGTGGCGCTGAAAGCGCTACCTTTGTGCCAAAACTATTGTCATTAAAATAAGAGTTTTAACATAAGAGCTTCAAATATGGGCTTTGAATGAGGGTCTGTAATGCTTTTCAATGGGAATAACATTTGAGGAGGTATACACAGTTGTTCGGTTATTGAATCACTCCCATTCACTGCCCCTAGCCATGCTAACCCCTATGGCTAATCCCACCCATTACTGCCCATCTTGCAACTCCGAGCTCTTTCATGGATGCAGCCATCTTGAATGACTGTCTCTGAGGAAGCTCTCTGGAAACAAGCCAACATCGCTTACATGAGACATATTGAACGTTCCAATGTTCTCTTCAGTCTCCCATGACCCTGTGCCACCCCTCACCGCCAATGTATTGCTAGTTCTTTTTATCTGCACCTTCTCTTTAATTTCTATTTTCCAGACCCCTCTTCCCCATCGCCCACCGCTATGTCCCCTTCTCTAGCCCTTCTCACTGCTCCTTCGGTTTCTTAGTCCCTGTTCTCTTACAGATGCATTGTACAACAGTCTCGACCTCCCCATGTACCCCTCCTCCTTCACCTGCTTCCTTCCTCATCTTGCACCCGTGCCCACTCTATGGCCTCTGGCCTCC
Organism: Ambystoma mexicanum; assembly: GCF_040938575.1. Taxonomy (NCBI): domain Eukaryota; kingdom Metazoa; phylum Chordata; class Amphibia; order Caudata; family Ambystomatidae; genus Ambystoma; species Ambystoma mexicanum. Next base: position 293,158,938 of record NC_090922.1, read on the forward strand.
CAATTCTTCTAAGTCCCTCCTCACTCTCACCAATCCCTCCCCTTTTAGCCCAGACTCTTCAGCTTCGCTTCACACTGACACATGGTCAAGGTCCCTCTGCCATTGTTGCCCCAGATCATAGATAAGGAACACGTTTCCTGCTTGAAACCTGGTCATCCTAATACTGCCCCTCGACCACACACCCGGAAGAATCGTCCACCTGCATGCACAAGGCATGGCAGCCTTCTGTGCACACTGTCGGGTTATACTGCTGCCTGCACACCGCTGTGCAGCGACACAGGTGCACACTATCTATACTGCTGCTCTCATACCGGGCGTAGACACGTGTCTGCACATTGTGTAGGTATAACCCTACACTGACAAGAACCGTAGGGCGACAATGATGCAAAAAACACTGCTATTATACAGCTGTATCACACCACGCAGTGACTGATACCAGTGCATGCGGTTTGTGGCACTTTGTGTAGACAATATGGTGATATGTGCTTATGCTGTCCAATATCGGTTACATGCATCCGCTGTGTGCTTCAGCACTGAACATACGCCATACAGTGAGACGGTGCGCAGAATGTGTTTCTCACCTGAAGCACAAAGTATAGGCTGTTCTGCATATCATTGCGTACACAGATGATTGGTGGCACACCTGCACCTGCAGTGTTTAATAACACTGGGAACACACAGTATGGTCACATGTCTATACACAATGTGTCTACACTCGCTCATAGCCCACCCATATTGTGAAGACACAAGAACACATACTGGGCTTATAACAATGGATAGACACTGGATATTATGACATGGTTGCACACACTTCAGTTTTATTTCTATACCTTAGCACACACCATGAAGTGACGCAGCACTACAGGCACCCGTTTATCACAAATCACTCCTGAAAAGAAGGGTAAACCCGGAACCTATGTTGGGTAAGAAAGGTAGAGCGGAGAACTCATTTTCTGGCCTCCACTTTTAGAATGTCATCCATAAACTGTGCAAAACAAGCATATCCTTTGAATCACTCCACAGAGTTGCATACGAATATGGATTACTCAGTATGACTGATGGACGTCCTCACGACGACATTGTCAGTTCTGACTGGAGGAGAAAAAAACACATGTGAAATTGTGGCCTCTCCCAATCCACACACTTTTGCTTTAAGCAGTGCCCTGCCGCACACAGCCTTTACTGTAGACTCTTGGCACATCCGCTGACTGCCTGTGCCGGCATCGCATCACTCGCCACCGGCCATGGAGCAGAGAGACATCGCCAGAGAGAATCACGAGCCGGCCTTCAACGAAGCTCAGAGGTGGCTGGAGGTGAGACTACACGTTCCTTTTACTTCTTTTCAATATGTAATTTGCTTCAACCCGGGCTCGTAAAGGTTGGTGACAGTGGTGACTTGTATTTTAATGTGCAGGGGGACACTAAGACACAGGGAATCCAATTTGATTGCCCTCGTGGACCACACAGGTGACCATTCCTAGGGCATCCTAGACGCAACACCCCACACAGGCCCCCTGGCCCTGCATTGGCATGTCTGATTTCTATTTCCACTTGGATTTCCTTGCGTATACCTCCACAAATTCTCCCCATTGCCATGCCCTCCATCCACAAGCCCCCCCCCTAAAATAACACACTGACTCAGATTGTGGGTGGACAGGCCGCAGTTGCGTTATTATGCAGGTGGTATTTTACAGGTCTTTCGTTACTTGGCAATACAGCATCAGGATTCTGCTCTAAGCAGAAAACCCATACACTTCCTCACTTGATGGCGGCCAGCATCCGTTTTGCGGAGCGGACGCCATTCCACTTTATTAACTAACAAACCTCAAACACTCCCCATTTCGACAATGGCTTCACATTTCAGCCGATTCCACTTTACTACTTTTCCCAGGTGCAGGATCGTTAAACAGCATTTCACCCAAATAGTCTGCCCCTACCTTATACCCTGTTGGCCAGGTGTAAGTGCTCCAAACTTTTCCTTCACCCAGCCCCTTTATACACTGACCCCCAGCTTCCAGGGCCCATCTTATTCCTCGCCTCTGGGGTCCTGTAACTCTCTTGCCTCCTCACCCCTCCCCTCCCTTGGTACCACCCCTCTGGCTTTTCCACCTGTTCTCCAGACCTACTACTCACTCCCCGTTGCTTGTTTGACTTACCCTCTTGCATGCCCCCGTTTGGATTCCTGTTCTCCTTCATTCCCCGTTGCACTTGCTCCCTTCACCTACCCCTGTTGACTACTCCACGTTCCCCTGGGGGTTGCTTGCTGGCTTCCACCCCTCGCCCCCCTGAGGTTGTAGCTTCCTCCCCCTTCCCTGGGCCAGTTGTCCTCTCCTATGTTTCCTTGCGTTCCCGGGTCTCTGTGGACCTCTTCCCCTTTCCCTTGGTTTCCTTCCATTCTGTCTACTCGTGTCTCCCTTGGTTTTCCAGCTCCCCCCACTCCCCTCCCCCTTTGCTCCCCCATGGTAACCAACCACTAGTCCTCTAACAACTCCCCAAGTTTCTGCACCGCTTTTCCATAGCTTTGGCCCCTTACCCTTTTTCCCGACTAACTGGATTCCCCTGCGCCCTGTTACCTTGTGCCTGCCAACCCCTACTGCCAGTTGCCTAATACCCCGCCATGACTCTTCGCCGGCTCATGGTGCCGGAGAGTTCCCCCCACCTGCCTATTCCCAGACCTAGGTATCACAGATTTTTGGTTAGTGGCGTTGGCTTTGATCAATTCACATGTAATTGTTTACAGTTTGGTCAGCCTTGGCTGCGATTCTCTCGCCTTCCCTTGGCATGGTTGGCTGTTCCCCGCCCCCCCGCTAACCCTCTTGCCGGCTTACACTTTTCCTTTTTTTTTTTTTTTTTTGCGATGACAACCCCCTCCTTGTTATTACCAGATGCAAATACAAATGTAGGGCTGTATAGTAACTCAAACTTTCCAAAGTCTCTTTGATGCCCATTCTCATGATTCCCATACCTACCCCAGAGAGGTGCACTCAGTCTATCGCAAAATATCCTGGTGTCCTTAGAGTAATTAACATGTGCTTTAAACAACCCATGCCCATCCCCTTTAGAAATTTCTTGAATTCGGAATTCAACTTCCTCCTCGACTCTTCAACCCCTCCCTGGCAGCGCGCCCCTTCCTAGTTCTGCCATGGAATGTCTGACCATATCAGTTCAGTGGTGCGCAGGATATTCCCCAGTCTCACCATTGTACCTCTCATTTGTTGCAACAACCCCTTCCTTCCCATATCCACTAAATTGTTTCCCCTACAGGTGTATAAACAATATGTCTGATGCAGCGTCATTTCCTATTTCATAACTAACTTCCTTTTCCAGGTGCCCTGATAACATGCCTCTCTTCCCCACCCAGTGCAACTCTGGATTTTCAAGCCTCAGATTGCGACTCCACTCTCCTTCACCGGCTCCTTGGGCCACTCTTCTGATAAGTGTGGCCCATCACCCACACCACTGTCGCTCTTGAGGAGAAAATAAATAAGAACCATACTACTCAACTCGTTCAGTTGCAACCTTAATCGTGCACTTTTCACTTGACTCCCCTAAGGCATCCCACGGCCGCCGTACTATCGTTTCCACCCTTACCAATGAACCAAAGGCCTTAATTCACATATTTTAATAAACATTTTTTAAAAAAAATATATTTATTGGTGTTTTTTAATATATTTTTTTTGTATTCCCAAACCCCTTATTTCTCCCCTTATGTCATGCCCGGCCCGATGTATAATCTAAACCTGTCGGATTTCCACCTCCTTATGTTCATCTCCTCCACTCTTAGCCCTTCCTTCTGTGCGGTTGTTGCCGCGCCAATTCTGAAAGAGTGAGAAGTGTATTTCCTGCTGGGTGGTTCTGGCTTGGGCAGCACCATCTGTAGTACTTTCCTAAATTGATATTAAGTCAAGGGCGTACCGTCACTGTACAACAAGAAATATCCTCCCGCCCTTGGCATCACTTTCCAATAAGCCCTGGTCAGTGCTACAGGACAGTACCTGTTCACTCCCAACCTGTTTGCCTTCTCCTGCCTGGTCAGTCTCAGATTTCCTTATCCTGACTGATTGCCCTTCCATCGTGATGTCCTCCCCCAGTGGTGTCCTATCACTATGATCGTTTTTAGATCTGGGTGCCAACTCACTGATCCTTAGTGCTGCAAAGAATGCCAGTGAGAAACATACCTTAAATAACGTTACTTCGAGAGTTGAGCTGAAATCTCCCTCTAATTTGTGCATCTGTACTTGCAATGTTCCGATTGAAATGGGTAACCTGTCATCCTTAATCCTAGCACTCCGTGTCCCAGCCTCACTGCTGTTCTGATGTGTAAAGCTATCGCTGCCAAATGTTTCTTTACCCAACTTTTGGACTTTCCGTTATCTTTAGCCTATACAATGAAGACATTCACCCTGTTTTCCAACCCTTGTCCCCCAGATTCGGGTCATACATCCCGAATAGTTTGATGCAATATTTGTATCTCCCTCTGGTTCCCCCTGCCAGCGCTCTTCTGCCATCCTCATTCTTGTTTCCAAGTCACTAATTTCCACAGTCCCTCGTCGAACCGTGTCATTTCTCTCTCTGCCCGACGCCAAGCCCGTCTGAACCTTGCCATCTGAAAAGGAGAAAGAGCGTCAGCTGCTTTGTTGTGGATACCTGGCGCATGTCTAGCCCTCAGTTCTGTGTTACATTGGAGTCCTACCCGCACCAGGTGTCTTACCAAGCCTAAATTGGTCTTGCACTGTGCTGATTGGTTATTGATTGCATGGACCACACACATGTTGTCGTACCATACCGTAAGCCTTTTACAAGTCAGTTTGTTCGACCAAGTGCGTAGTGCGACCAGTACGGGAAATAATTCCAGAACACATGTTCTTGCACCAACCCTTTTTCACCCACTTGTTGGGCCAATCAGCCCTACACCATGCATGGCTCTGGATTGCTACAAAACAGTATCTACCTGATGCGTCAGTAAATAATTTTTCTTGGTCGCAGGGAACCCAGGGCACCTGCCATAATCGTACCCTTTTTAAAAATTCTTCAGAAATTCACCCCACATCCTTAAGTCCTCTTTTAAGCCTACCTTGAGATGAATCATGTGCCTTCCTTCAGTTCCCCCTGCTGTAGCTGCTGCTCGACGGCATGCAAAGACTCTTCCCGCCAGGATGACTCTGGCTGTGAAGTTCAGTCTCCCCAGCAATGTCTGTATTTTCTTCAGACTCGCTTTTTCCTTAACTAAAATGGACACTATGCTCTCAGAGAATGCAGGTACTTTCTCAGGTGGTAATCTTGTCACGCCTTCCACCGTATCTATTTCAATACCCAGTCGCGTGCTTGGACCCTCTGTTTTTTTCACCCGCAAGTGGCACCCCTAGTTCAGTGCATAATTCGGTGAAGCCCACCAGAAGCTTATTGCATGCGTTGGACCCAGCCTCACCTACGAATAGGAAGTTGTCCAAGTAATGCGTTCCCCTCCCCCTTGCACTAATTCCAACAATATCCATTCTAGGCATGAACTGAAAGCCTCAAAGTAGGCGCATGATATTGCACAACCCATGGGCATGCATCTGTCAATAAAGATGTCCTCCCCATGCTGGAAACCCAAAAGGTGAAAGCCTTCGGGATGCACCAGGATGAGTCGGAATACTGCCTCTATATCTACTTTTGCCAGCAGAGCCCACTTTCCGCCCTGTGCGCTAAATTCACTGCCTCGTCCAATGATGCATAATGGACCAAACATCCCTCCCTTTTCAGCCAGTCATTCACCAAGTTCCCCTTTGGGAAAGATAGGTTATGTATCCGAATGAACTTCCCCTTCTCCTTCTTAGGAACGTCCCCAAGTGGTGAATTTATAACGTTTTTTAGTGGAGGTTCTCTGAATGGGCCTGCCACCCTCCCCGTGACCATTTCATTCCTGATCTTCTCAGTCACAACTGCTGGGTGCTCATAAGCAGACCTTAATTATTTACCATAATTCTTACAGTGGCCCACGGTATGGTATTTTGAAGCCTGTTGGGGAAAACTTCTGACAACAAGTCCCTCTCAGTCACCCAAGGGTACTTAGACAGCCACCCCAACAACTTTTCCACTTGGATTGGGGATGGGCCTTTAAACAACAGGTCGGGTTGTGATGAGCAGGCCGTCTTGGTCCCAGTTAGTTCCCACGACTGATCGTGTTGTGGATGACTGTGTGCCGCTGTCCCTCCAGCCAGCTTTCCCCCCTGACGAAGGAAGACAAATCCGTTAACAAACAGTTTATTCATACAGACATACGGGCACAAAAAACTATTTTTTATAACACCTCTTCCTAGTCCCTGCTCTCCCTATATGTGCATCCCTACCACTATTGAGACATTCCCTAAACCCTAACTGTGTTTCCTAATGCCAGCCCGCCCTTAGTTCCTAGAACCCCCTGGCATCTGATCCTTTTAATTGTTCCCAGCTCCTCTGCTACCCATTTTTCTATTGTGTCCTTCATTACCGTAATTAACGCATGCATGAAACGACATGCATGCTCGAATGTGCATTGACCGTCATTGAAATCTCTACACCAATTCGAGGACCTCAAAGTTCTTTGAGCCCCTCTCCCCTCTGATCCTGTCCTACCCTCTCTGTGCGCTCCCTGCCCCTAGTACAACCTATCCTGCCGGTCCTCCCGTAGCCCAGCTTGCCTCATGTGGCCCCCAGTGGTTGAGGAGGGGGGCAGCTGTTAACCTAGACCCTGCCTGTTCTGCCCTCTCCCACCCATCATGTTCCTGCCCTTCTCGGCCATCTTGTCACTTCATCCTGTTGGGTTAGTCTTTGGCTCTAGACACTCTATTCACAATCTCGTGTTGAACCACTCCTCTAGCAGCTTGTGCTCCCACTGAAGGCTAGCGTCGCTGGCCATGCGCATCCTGAATCTCTTGTCTCTTGGTAGCCATCCCGAGCCCCCAAACATTTTGTACACTTCCAAGATGTAAATACTGTACCCAAAGAGAGCTGGCCCTTGTTTCTGGAATTTCTTGACCATGACGTGCGCTAGTATTTTAAATGGCTCTAGCCAGTTTCCCACGTTCTCTGTAGGTCTGACCCTTTTTCTTGCTTTTACTACCTCGCTCCCTCTGCATGTCTGTAAAGTGTTGCACCCTTTTGTCTCGTGTTTAAGCAGAGAAAATATGTCAATAAATGACCTGTTCCAGATCTGTTCTTTCACCGCCAAGGGTATGTGCCAACTCACGAAGTTGGTAGCGGCCCGATTCGGCGACAGTCACACCCAATTCCCCCCGGCTAATGGCCTGGTGGTTACTTATGTCTCACTAAACTGTCCTAAGGTGCTAGTGCCCCCTCCTCCAGTGCTATTCCTCCCATCCACTTTATTCGGTACCCCAATGTGACCCCAAACTGCTCCCGCTTTCAGGCCCTCAAGTCCTACCATGCCGTCGCCCGCCGGTGGAGAAGCGTTGCTCTCCTGGCTGGTGTCCGCACCTCTAGCTTTATAGTCTGCCTGCACCCAATGTAGCTTTTCTTTTGAGCCCTGGACGCACTCGCCCAATAACAACTTGCTGGGTAACAACTTAGTCCCTGTGGCCTTGGGTGCGGCATTGGCCACCCTGTGAGTAGCATACTGTTCCTTCCTGCTCATTCCCGGAAGGACCTCATTTGATGTTGGGTTGTCGCTCATGCTTTCTGCCCGACCATTGATCGCTGTTGCCACAGCTAGTTCCTCCTCCGAGACTTTTAGTTTTTTGCCCTTTCTGGCCAGTGTTAGTTTTGCACAGCCTTTTCTTAGTCATGTGACTCCATGCTGCCCCCTGATTCCTGCAATTCTGTGCTCAAACTTGATCTATCCCTCTTTAGATCACTGGGCTGTCCTTCGCTGGGCATGACAGGCCGAGGACCCCCCATTTGCGCCATTGCCGCCTCCGAGCACTTTATTTTTGCCAATGCAGAACATTTCTGCCAAAACATGTGGTCTGGCCCCATGGGCGATGCGCTTGTTGACGGTTGGACCTCAATTGACATGTCCTCTATCTGCGTTTCCTCAATAATTTACATACGTGTGCTTCCGTCCTCAAATATTCCGGCTTGTTTTGCTCCCCTGCCCTTAATCCCAACCATTCCTAGGACCTCACTTGTGTGTTCGATATGTTTATAAAACATGGGACAAGAACGCACGCATACAACTAGAATTTTAACCATTTAAGAGAGCTGTCAAAATACGCCAATCACATTTAAAGCACTTTTGAATGCATTCACTAGTATGCCTTGCTAGACCTAAGTCTCTCCAAAGCAGCCTGCCCCCGTCATCACCCCATCCCATGCCCTATGCCTTTCTTGCCCCGCACTACACCATTCCCCAATCCGTATCCTTCGACTAATAGTCTAATAGATCACAAAAGCATCCAAAAGCCACCAAGGGATAACACACCCCTCTTAGTACCTATAACAACTACCCCGGTTCTCAGTGCACTTAGACGCACTAGACTCAGATCACAAAACATTTTACTGGAACCCAGAAATCCTGGTGATAGCCTGCGGTCTCCCTGAGCCAGGAGAATGTCTGGAAAACCCAGTGTCTTTGGGCTGAATGCAGAGGTTAGGCAGATCTGGTGGGCGGTAGTGTACCTTACCTTCTGATACTGCTCTTCACCACGTTAGGCCTAATCAGCCCCTGCAGGCACTGCAGCGCTTGTGCAACGACCAGGCCAGAAATCCATTCCAAACGGGAACCACCGCCAGAGCACAATGTGAGCCCAGAGGACCTCCAGGCAATGAAGCTGCACACTGCTACTGCTGGCGAGGGAGTAACTGGCTATAGCTGCTGTTTGATCTGTTTAAGAAGTTATACTTTGAACATTCTGAATGGCGCCATGCACGTGATGTCACACCGGCAAATAGAGTGCCACCGGCGCTGCCTGCTCTATCCCCCCTCATCGTGGTGACTACCCCCTTAAGGGCGTGTACACACAGCAGAATGATGCAACTCTGCTGTGTCCGTGTGTATGCAGCAGGTGGCTCACACGGGACGGGGTTCCAGATGTGATCAGAGACTCGCAACAGTGACAACGAGACGGGACACCAACCCGGGCATAGGCTGTGAGGAAGGAGGGAACAGAGAATTTATTTTTTTGTTCTCCAAATTCTAAAGGCCCGGAGCTGGCGGTGATCACGTGATTTTGCCACCATTTCGCACACGTGGTGGAGAGTGTTGCGGCTCTGTTTAGGAGTGCTTGTGCGCCCATCCACATGAAGCTTCTGGATTCCCTGCTGAGGTGACAGCTGTATATTCTTTTACCTATGAAGTGTTTTGGTCACTTACCTCATACTCGCATCACATCGAGTGTGAGCTGAGGAGCTGGGGGAGGCCTACTATCTTTGTTCTGTTCCCCTGGGCCCACCCCACTCAATTTGTGGAGCCACTGTTGTGGCATTGAAGTTCCTTGCTGTTTTGGACATTGGTTAGGGAGAGCTACTGTGCTTAGTGCCCTAGGGTGGTAGAGTCTCAGGTGGCCCTGCACCTTAATCTTTGGACAGTTGAAGGTGCCTGGGAGGGCATTTTGGCTGCCTGTGCGGTGGTGGTGGAAGTCATCAAAAGTACTTGTAAAGGGGTGCCTGTCAACATTATCACACTCAACATCTGTGGGCAGCTGTGCCTGAAGAAGCACATCAGTGAGTTGCGGCCCCAGTTATTGTGTGGGGTGCCTGTGCGCTCGCTGCCATGGATGCCGCCGCCCAGCCTGCTGCAGGGCCCGCTGCCATCCAAGCACCACAGGTGCCGAGACAGCAAGACATCTCAGGGGCTCCATCCAGCCTGGGACCGAGATGGAGGGTGTGGATTGACAAGCTTGATATGTACTTCAGGGCCACTGGGGAGTCGGAGGAAGACAGCAAGTTGGCTATGCTCCTGTATTCGGCAGGACCAGCAGTTAATGATGTTTTCCAGTCCCTGCAGCTGGCGAATGCGACCTATGCTCCAGCTAAAGATGTGCTGTGAGAGTGCTTTATACCACTTGTCAATGTGGACTACGAGCGATTTTTAAATGTGCAGTGCCTGCCAAAAGGATGAGTCCCTGGACAACTTCTACAGCAGGCAGCGCCTTATGTCCCTGCACTGTGCCTGAGATAATGCAGACACAATGATAAGGAGCAGCTAATACAGGGGTGTTCATCTGGCAAGCTGTGCAGGCAGGTTTTGCGAGAGTCTGGAATCACATTGCCTCGCATACTGGAACTTGGACGCTGCCAGGAGGTGTCAGAGGTGAGGGCGTCTAGGATGGAGGCAGCTGTGCGCCCAGGGAAGGTGGAAGATGTGTTTGCGATGGGCCGTGGTCAAGGTGGTAGAAGAGCAAGACGTCCAAGTGGAGGTCAGCGGGACCGGGGTGCAAGAGCTACGGACTTGAGTATGACATCTCTCGCACCCCACTGAATGCCCAGCACAAGGAAAGTCGTGTGGACGCTGCAGGGTGCTGGACCACAATGCCCAAATATGCAGAACTCTGGTGCCAGTGGTGATCTCAAGAGGGCCAGTTAGAGCGGTTTTCTTCACATCACAGCGCCCGCCCAATGTTGCCTAGATTGACCAAAGAGACAACGGGGTCCCTCACGATGACGATGAAGAGGAGGAAGAGAACATTTCCTTCATCTCAAGTGTCAGTGCTCTGAGGACCACCAACAGGAGACAACCACGCTGACTAGTAAAGGTAAATTAGTCAACGTTGTCGGTGGAGGATACAGGGGCATCTGTCAATTTTATGGCGAGGGTGCATTACGATGCCATGGTGGTGCCGCCCAAGCTACAGAAGACAAAAGCACGCATATTCACATTCGGCTGTGAACAACCTATCCTGCTGGTTGGGACATTTGTAGGCAATGTGGAGAAAAGTGGGTCGTCCATCAAGGCCCGGTTCTATGTCACAACGGTCAGCAGCAACACCCTGTTGAGCTGAGTAGCAGCAGAGGCACTCGACGAGTCAATCCAACCAGTCACCCTGAAACACAGCCGAGTCTCATTTCATCTGCAGGGCTGTGATGCTGGAAATGGATCGGAGGGACAGGGCCTCCGTTTCCTTGTCCTTTATGCTTTTTATCTTGTGTTCTGTTGTGTTTTCCGCACAGGAGTTCATGTGGGACTCCTGGCGGTGCAGCTCTCTCTCTCTCCTTTGGTTTGGTGAATGGACCCATGGGATACCCTTATGGAACCCATGGGTAGGGGTACAACCCTGTGCCCCTAGTGTATGTTTTTGGGCACCTGTGCGTGACCCACAGAGCAGGGTACGGGCTGGTGGAAGCTCCATGCTGAAATGACTGGTGCCCTGAGCGTCCTCCATCGGTAGATTCCGGATGGAAACAAAATGGCCCCCATGGCCTCTTGCCTTCCATCACCTGTTACCCTGATCTTCCCGATGTCTCGGGAAGCCCTGCCTCCGTCCCTTCCCCCTGACTGGCTGTTGGGTGGAAGTTCCGTATATGGTAGTGTGGGGAAGTGCCGACCAGACTGGCTGGAGCCTTCTCAACGACCGTATGTTGTGGGTACGCCTGTGGGTGGGACCTGGGTGAATGGAGTGTGTGACGAATATACATTCTATGTTGTGGCTGTCTAGTATCTGGTGGTTGACACAATGGTTGAGACAGCCCTGCCTGAAACCAGTATGAATGCAGCTTGGAGTGTTGAATGGCTCGGTACTTGTCCCAATACACATAACTTGTTGTGAGTGTCTGGAGAGAAGTTCCTGAATACCTTGTGTGCCTGATTGGTTACCTGACTGCATGAATGCCCGTAGTCGTGATTAGGGCTATCACATGATGTGGTGAGGCCCTTGGCAAAATGTTTGAGGCCCCCTTATAATTTTTTGCACTGGACCAGCGGCGCTGCCGCCATAAAAAGGAGACGCAGGAAATCTCCCCTTGAGTTTGTGTGGAGGAATCCAAACATGGTGCATTATTCTGACAGCAAATCAACTACAGCAAAGTTTCTGTACTGAAGACACTCAAGAATAACTATTCTGCCATAAATATATATAGGATGGCGTGACAGCGGTTGATGTGTGACGCCAGAGATAGGAAGCGCCCTGCCCCTTTGTGCGCATTAATACATCATACATAGTGACAGGTAGATGATGTTCACTGGTGGCTGATACATTTTTTAACTGGAGAGCCCTAAATGTTTGCACCAATCATGTGGGATTGACAGAGCACAGTAAGGGAGCCCAAACCAAACAAGGGGTGCTTGAGAGGGTTTCTCGCCCCAAAATTGTTTTGAAACCAATGAAAATGGTGCATTTGACAGCACTTTCTTGAAAAATTAGATGAAACAGCCATAGTTTGCAATTGGTTTTGTATGGTACACATGGAAAAAAAAACAATACATGTAAGTCACAAAACTTGCACAGGAGCATTTTCCATTGCATTGCATGCCGCCTTTGCCCACAAAATATGCCAGTATGAATTTTGTTTGATTTTGGCTGTTCCCATACATACATCTCCATTCAGACTGCACCAATATATGCCAATATTACCTATAAGGACTAACGGCCAGTAAATAATACCATGCCACGAAAAGTATATCCAGACTGGCTATGCCCCATAAGTCTTATTACTGGCTAGACTGGGCAATATTCAATGTAGGCCAGACTAGCCACCTGATAACACTTATCTTTTCTTTACCTAGGCCTGGATGAAGATGAGTTGGGGCCCATTTCAACATAACGGTTGGGGGCCCCCAATTGCTTAGAACGGAAAACAGACTGAGGCACCCATTGGGTGCATACATTATAATGGAGACAAAGAAATACAGCCAGGAGTTAATAGACACTGATTATCACAAGCCAGCCAGCCAGCCAGCAGGGAGCTGAAACACTAAATGCCCACTGAAATTCTTTAAATCGCCTTTGTCAGAAGTTGGCTGATGTGGAGGAACCAGTGTTAAAACGCTAGCTGAAAGGGCTCCAGCAAACACAGCTGTAAGGCAAGCATTTCAAAGCGCTCATTTTAAGCCACAGAACGAAAGCAATATATAAAGAGGAATATATTGCTGTGTTACAAGACTGATGACTGGCACCATGTAGGCATTTGCTGGTGTCCCCCAAAGCCACTTTCAACTGAATGAGCTGGAAGGCCCCGGCGAGACAGCCAGCTAGCAGGGAGCTGAAACACCAAATGCCCGCTGAAAATCTTTAAATCCTCCTTTGCCAGTAAGTGGCTGATGTGGAGGAACCAGTGTCAAAAGGTAACAAGGTGATACTTATGTGAACCCCATGGAAGTGACGGCTGGAAGGGCTTCATCAATCGCAGCCTGTAAAGCGAGCATCTGAAAGCGCTCATTTCAAGACGCAGAATAAATGGAATATAAAAAGGAATATATTGCTGTGTTACAAGACTGATGACTAGCAACATGGGGGCATTTGCTATGGTCCCCCGAGGACCCTTTCAACTGAAAAGTCTGAAAGGCCCGGATGCTGCCCCTAGCTATAGCCTTATATTTGCTTTATCCTTGATGCATGGTTCCATGCATCCTGGGTAAAGCATCCCAACCGCCCCCTCGCCTTAATTAAGGGGTGGGGACTGGCACATACAACACTTTCATCCACCAGTCACACAACTCCTTGCATGCACGCTTACATAAAAACAAACCCATCATTGTCACTGACATATATGAGCACATACATACACAGATAATTGAAATACACTTATATACACACACAAACACACATTTAATTTTAAAACAAAACACCTCCATAGAGCAACCCAGCAGCCCCCCCACCCTAAATGTAGTGTCACCCCGGCCCAGTAAATTTAGGTGTGGGGGCTGGCACATATATAACACTTTCACCTACGCATTCACCCACCAGTCACACAACTCCCTGCATGCACGCATGCATACAAATAAACACACCATTGACACCAAACAGTTAATTTAAATACACAAATACACACTTAATTTTAAAACAAAACACCTTACCGCCATGCACCCTTCTTCATACAAGCCCCCACAGCCACACGAGAGGAGGACCGGATGGCCCTCCCTCCTCTCCAGCACCTAGACAGAATGCCTGACGGGAGAGGAGGCCTCTCCTGTGAGTCAGCATGTTCATGTTGCTGGTCTCTGCATCGTGAACATAACAGGGGAGGCCTTCTCCCCTATCGTTCAGTGTGCCTGAGCTGCCAGCACAGTAATGAGAGGCAGCGGAGCTCACTTCTGATCCCCGCCGTCTCTCATCATTTATCAGTTCAAACAAAAAAAAGCATTTTGCAGGGGACAGGACCCCGCTGAGAGGCAGGCAGCAACATCCCCCATGTCAATAAAGAACACGGGTGGACTGTGCTGCTTTTCACTCTGGTGCAGGGGGGTGCCGCGAGGCCCCGCCCAATAGCGAGGCTTGGGGCAGTTTGCCCCCCCCCCCCCTGTACTCCCCTCGTGATGGCCCTGGTCGTGATTGGATGCTTGAGTGTGACCCAGCAGAATGAATGGGAGATCAACAGTATAACTGGGGACCTATCACTGCTAGGAATCGTGTTCGGAAGCTGAAGTCCGCTACGACGAGTAACTGGAGTGAAGCTTCAAATTGAGCCCTGCTGGATGAGAAGAATTGCTGTTGCTCTTCTTCTCAATCTGAAAGTTGCTGTGCTTAAAGGACTGACCCAGAGAGGACCTGGTAAGGCGCCCTCTTCCCAAGCTACGAGGGACCATTGTGCACAGCTGATCTTTGCCGAAGCTCCCTGGTAGACAGACCTTTGACAGGCTGGCGACCCGATACGGGAACTGCTGCGGAACTCCAAGGAGAAGCTCCCGGACTGTTGTCCACCACTGTCACCGACCGCTGTCGCCGACTGAAGCCGCCATGCTCACGTTGCCTAAGAACTTCATTGATCCAAGGATGCTCTCGTTCGTATCGTCACTGCTGCATCCTGCTGGAGAAGGCTTGACCGTCGAGGCACCAAGGAGCATCCACCGGTGGGTTTCCTGCCACCCTAAGACCACAGAGACGCCGACGGCTCGACCCCTTGCTGGGCCACAGTTCTTTAACTCTTTGCAGTCCATATCTATCGACACCGAGGTGCCCCGCACGCCTCTTCCTGGCAGGACGTTTACGCTTCCCCGTCAACAAGCACCGCTAGGAATGACGCGGCCACTTCACCGTCGTAGCTCGACCTGTTCTCTGTTGGACTTTCGACTCGTGACTCCTGCCTGAAAGGGAGGACACTCAAGAAGGGTTGTAGATTTCCCCGACGCGGAACGCTACAACACTAAGGTACTTTGGGGTTGCCAAACTATTGGGAAGTTTAAGGGTGAACAATATATGGACTGGGCTTGTATCTTTCTTCTACAGGTTGCCCAGGTGGGGGGGGGGATCTCCAAACAGAACTGTGTACCAGTATTCTGCCTATTGCTCAACCATCCTGCTTTCCTTCCTCTGTCTACTGCTGGTTTTCCTCTTTATTTTGATCTGTGTGTCATCCTGAATGTATGCACTTCAATAAGTTTGAGTAACGTTAGTGGTACCACTTTAGAATTGTACATATTCAACACATTGTTGATTTTCGGAGTACAAAGTGAGTTATCGTGATTGTGTATATGCCTTTGAATATTAATTATATAAAGACTGTGTTGTAACTGATACAGTGTGTGGACATTCCTTTGTGGGTGCTCGGGGACTACACTGTACTTAAGAACCAGTTCGCATCACCTCCCGAGAAGCTAGGCCTTGATTGCTCGACTACGTTACCATAATTGAGAATCTTGGCAGGGGTCTCTGTGCCTCCCCTCTTCCAACTAGAGAGCGGAAGAGACCGCCTCCGGTCTTGACAAGGACCTAGTGGACAAATAACTGGACAGTCTGGTAGAGTTGGACATTATCGAGAAGGTTGATGGCCCGACCCCATGAGTGTCTCTGATCGTCATTGCCAGAAAGCCTAAACAACCAGACTCTGTGCGCATCTGTGTGGACATGAGGCTCCCGAATAAGGTGATCAAGCGCGAACGTCCTATAACCTCCACAATTGATGATATCGTCACTCAACTCCAAGGGGCACATTTCTTCTCAAAGCTCTACCTTCGGGCCTGATACCATCAAGTGGTGCTCCACCCACACTCTCGATATATAACGTTCACTACGCACCACTGCCTCTACAGGTACAAGAGCCTGAACTTTGGTGTGTCGTCAGCAGCCGAGGTCTTTCAGAACATCATCCCTGGGGCCATCACTGACTTGGTTGGTGTTTTGAACATCAGCAACGACATCCTGGTGTTTGCAAGGGCTGAGGCGGAGCACCTGGACAGAATGGTCAAGACATTGGAACAGCTCCAGATGATTAGACTAACGCTGCACAGGGACAAGTGCGACTTCCTTAAGAGGACAATTGAATTCTTTGGGTTTGTGTTCAATGAAGGGGGCATGTCGCCGGATCCTCGGAAGGTGAAGGACATTGTGGAGGCACAGCCCCCAGAGAACGTATGAGAGGTCTGAAGCTTCTTAGGAATGGTCACATATTATGGCCGGTTCATCAGGAACCTCTCATCCCGGTCAGGACCATTGCGCACATTAACCAAGAAGGATGTCAAATGGCAGTGGGGACCCCTTGAGCAGGATGCGCTTGACGTGAAGGGGGTGCTGACCAGAGAAGACACAATGGCCTTCTTTGACCTCTTCCTATCATCAGAAATTGTGGTGGACGCCAGCCTGTTTTGTCTGGGAGCTGTTCTGACACAGACTGATGCCAAAAGTGAGGTCTGGCCGGTCGCCTATGCAAGCAAGGCACTGTCAGAGACCGAAACCAGTGGTATTCCCAGATTGAAAGAGAGGTCCTGGCGGTCCTGTGGGGATGTCGCCACTTCCGCCTATACGCTCTGGGATGGGCGGTGATCGTGGTTAGGGACCACAAACCCCTGTTTTCCATCTTGGCTGGGTCATCGTCTAAACCTCCAGCCCGCATCAAAAGGTGAATGTTGGCGCTGCTCAGATATGGGGTCTACCTGATGTATTGGCCCTGCAGCAACAATGCGGCCGAATACATGTTGAGATACCCGTGGTGTGAGCCGGAGGTACAGGGTAACATCAGTGCGAAGGAGGCAGACGAGTATGTGAGACTTGTGGACGTGGCCACTCCTAACTTGGTGCCCATCCACGAGCTGGAACCGGTGGCGGCCTATGATGAATGCTTCAACATCCATAAGGCAGCCCTTCAACAGGGCTCTTGGAAGTCAGTTGTTGCCACGCTGGCTCTGGGGACCCAAGAAGAGAGATCGGCGCTGGAACAGCTATGGAGGGTGAAGGATGAGCTGCTGTTTGTGGCGTCGGGGCTATTACTCCGAGGGGACTGAATAGTGATACTGCAGTGTACGGTCCTCCAGGTCATTGAGTTGGCACACAAGGGACACCAGGGCATTGCCAAGACCAAGGCTCGCCTGTGACTGAACGTGTGGTTCCCAGACCTGGAGAGGTGGGTTGAGGAGTTTGTGGCGGCCTGTGTGGTGCCCAGAGGGAGCCCCTGATTGAGACCATTCCAAAAGAGACCAAGCCCTGGGAGATTGTCCATGCCGATTCCGGGTCCACAGGCCGGACACGCACTTCCTGGTGGTCGTGGATGAATGGTCCAGGTATCCGGAGGTGGAATTCATTGAGTCCGTGTTATTCGACAAGGTGGCTGTGACATTGGAGAAGTTCTTTACTACCCAGGGCCTGCCTCAGACTTTTTGTTCTGACAATGGACCACCATTCCAGGTGTACAGTTTCGCCCAACTGATGGAGGAGTATGGCATCCAGCACCGTAATATTACTCTGACATCGGGCAAAGGGCATAGCGGAAGAATTTATGAGGACGCTAAATAAGGTCTTCTGCATCGCCCACGGCCAAGAACATGGTTTGCAGAGGGCATTATATCCGTTCCTAAGGGAATATAGGGCCACCCTGCATGCATCCACAGGAGTGGGCCTGGCTGAAGCCATGTTCCGGAGATGTCCCAGGGGCCTGATCCCAGAAGTCGGATGGAGAGAGCTGGCTGTCTTTGACAATGCACAGGTGGAATGGGAGAGGGGCCTCAGGGTTGAACAGGAGTACATCAGGAGAGGACTCTGGCCTCAGCAGCAAGTCCCAGGGGATGAGGTGCTGGTAAAGGACCAGCACCCTCAAGGAAAACTGTTAACATATGAGCCTGGTCCAATGAACGTGGCGGCGGCGCACGGCTTAATGCTGACTGCTTCGGATGGTACTTCCTCTGTCACCCGCAATGCAAGCTTATTTAAGAAAGTAGGTGAAAGCAGGTCGGAGGTGTTGCAGAGGAGGGACATCGGTGACGTACCGGACGAGGGCAGTGCCCTGCGACATCCGCTGAGTTCCCCAGGCTGGGGGAACACAGATGAGGAGGGCCCGATCCACGAGACCGCCAGAGGTAGCCCCAAAGGATAGGGAGGGGGAAGCCTGCCCATTTGAGTGACTGTTTCGGACCCCTGAACTGGTGGGCCCAGCCCATAGACTGAAAGTGACTGATGGGTCCTGGGGAGTGGCTGTGACTAAAGGGCTTGTGCATTTCATGTGCAGTGTTGTTGTGCCTTGTGTCTACTTTACCTCTTTGCTGTTTTTTGTTATGAAAAAGGAATGGTGTGGTGGCTGCCCCTTTAAGAGCGTACATACATGGAGGAGTGGCACTACTCTGCTGCATGTGCTTTAAATAAAAGGGGTTTTCCTGGCTGCAGCAGTGCGACTGTGGAGCCCGAACTGTATACACGTATCTGTGTGTATTTATGCAGCAGGGGGATCAAAGGAGGGTTCTGGATGTGATCCGGAGCCTCGCAACACTCATGATCCACCCCCCATGCTTGCACTTAACTTTTCTAGATGCAAGCTTCACTCCACCCTCATGCTGCAGCATGGGCAGCCCGTGCATGTGCTCAGAGTGCACTTCAGCTTAGGTACTCTGGGAGTCAACAGGCACCTTCTATGCAGGGCCCCATGAGCACAGGGCCTATTGCAGCTGCACATTGTGCACACGCCCTGCGCCGGCTCTGCACCTATCTAGTACTTTATTTTCCCTTTTCCTATGGCCAGTTCCTACCCATTCCCATCCGAAATACCTCCTCTTGTGAAGTCTTTGAGCTCATTTCAATCCAGCCTTACTATAAAGCACCCGGCACCTAAGCGGAGCAAGTGCGAGAGGAGTGTTAACATGTGGTCCCGTAGTACACGGCTCTGCAAGGCTCAAGAGTTCTTGCGAATGACATAGGAACGGGAGCTCAGTCAAGGACTCGTAGCCAGGCAAAGCATTTGAGCAAAGGTAATGTGGGGGGAGCAACAGACATGGATGTGGGTCAGGGGATCATTATTAAATGTAAAGACCCCCAAGCTGTAGCTAACACCTTACCGATCATACCCCCGACTTCCGGGTCCTCTGGCCAATCCACACCAAACTCATCCAAAGAGTTGACAACCCTAGCCAACAATGAGAGCCAGACGAGGTTAAGGTCTCCTATTAGCCAACAGCCAATCCAAGGTGGCACTATTGACATTATGAGGCACAGCAACATGCCCAACCCTGTCCCTCAAAGACAAATGCTACACCTAGCATCCAACTTGCCTTTGCAGGGCTTTGACGAAGACGGCCTTGTGAACGAGGCAAATTCGGCTGTGCTGAATCTGAAAGACTGGTAGGGGGAGGGGAACAGACCTGCCAAAGGGACAAGGGTCCGTAATGCTGTTAAGGGCCACACTGATAATGGAGATAAGGGACCAGGGTGGGCAGTGCAGCACACTGAACCCACTCGGCACACTCAATCCCCCAGACAGCCCCTAAACGTATCCCTCTACCACATAAAGATGTAGGAGCACTAAAAGGAAAAAAGTGGTCATCTACAACAAAAGCAGCACAGCAAATTGCTGTCTGGAAATGCCATCTAATTGTCTTATTTTCAAACTAAAATCTTGACAGCCACTCAACCTGATAAGGAACTCCAGCAAAAAGGAGATGACGACTGGGTACACCTCTCAAGCTTGGACTTTTTGGCGCGGGATCTGACCATTGCTTGTCCCAGCAGGGGGCTCCCCCTAAAGAGCAACCCCCAGTACTTAGCGCTTTTGCTGAAGAATCCTCAACTCTCCCTACTAAAGGGATGGAGGAAGGAAACCTTGATTTGCTGAACGATCATGACACAACTTCAGAGCCTACCGTGACACCTCGCATAACATCACCAATTGCAGGTCAAACAAAATCTTGAGGGTCCAGACGCACAGGGGGTGCCAATGTCCCAATTACCCAAAAAAAAGGAGTCTGGATCAAGCTCCCCAGTCTAGTGCACAGGAGGAAGATCGAGAAGCCCACAATGACAAAAGGAAAGACCCAGAAGAGCTGACGTCAACTAGAACAGGATCCCTTTCAAGGAGCCCCTCTTTGAGAAATAACTTGAACAGAGGGGAAAAAAGATGTATGATTGGATGACGACCAAAAGGACGCTAGTGCCCCGACAAAAAATCTAAAGACCACATCTGTGACTTTCTCAATGATGTCACCCCTCCAAAGATATAAGGGTCAAGTTCAAGACTGGTACTTCTCGTAACAAACTGTTTGAGCCAAAAAAAGCCGTGGTTCAACTAGGCACATCGACAGAGGAGTCAGATGACTCAGAGACAGATTGCGAGGGCACCCACAGAGTATACAGACCTTAGTGGGACCAATGTTATAAAGTCCTTGTGAAAATCTCAGGCTGCACAGACCCACCCTATATTAAGCAATCATCAAAAGTGAGAGGACCAATGCGCTCAACTTCAAGCGTCAATTGGATCTATGGTCACCATTGCCCTCTCTCCTTTTTTACGAAAATGTATGTGACAACTAGAAGGCTCAGTCAACGTTGCTTGCTTTGATACATTCAAAGCTGGTTTTCATAGAAAAGTACGTAGAAGCTGCCAGAGGAAAAAAAGATCCAATGAAAAATAATCTGAGGGGGGTAAGCCTCAAAACACTCATCGACCTGATAGAAGACGCAAGGGAAGACAGTAATTTCTGGCGTGCTTCAGGGAAACGATCACCTTGTTGAAGACCCAAGATGACACTGGGGCTGTCAAAATCTGATCACAAAAAATGCTGACTGCCCCTCTCATCCAACAGTAGCCTCATAGCGCAGCCCTCAAAGAAAATATTTCAGAGAACATTACTGGACTTGGGTGCCCCTCAGAGCCTGATAAGGAACCTGCAAGGCCTTCTGGTAGCGGGTTACAGAAGGACAGTCTGGTACAGTTCTCACCAATTACGGTTAGAACCCTCAACACCTCCCTCAAGTGAACAAACACTGTGGCAAAGGGCTTCAATAAGACAAATAAAACCCGGTGGAGTCTTTTGAAGAACTTCAGGGAAATTCGGAACACTTCATTATTTTTGCAAAGGATGGCAACAGACCTACAAAAGTCACAACCAAAACCAAAGGAATGAAAACCGATTTGGTAAAGAAATAAAAAACATCATATCAACAAAGGATGTCCGAGGAAGTGGCGCTAGAAACTTCATCCGCAACTTTAGAACTGTGGATTTGATTCCTCCGGTTCAGCAGCTGTGTGCGCCGCAAAATAAGTCCAACAAGCAGCTTTGCCCCTTGCCGGCAACAAAGATCTTAAGGGACTGGGACATTGAATTAGTACGATTGAGGAAGGGTCCAGGAATTTTGATGTAGAAGATTTGATGTTGCTCTCTACTTATGAAGACTTGGAAGAACAGGAACTGGAATCGGTGCCTTAGCAACCTCTGGTGCTAGATAGACCTGTTGGTATAATAGATTAATCCAATCCTCCTCAGAACCACAGAGTATTTGAAACGCTCCAGGAGAAGAAAACCAAAATAACTGCAAAGGGACAAAATGCAGTGGGATTTAACCTCCCAACGGAGCAAAAACCCAAAAATGCCGGCAACAAGAGTCCTCGGCAATTAAAGCAAACTGGAATATTCAATACAAATCTGAGGCAGGAAAACTACTGGAACTCAGTTGTCGCACGAGATTCCAAACCATATAACAAATTGCTTTTAGAACGAGTCCTGAAAGCCAATGATGGCCTCATACTAAACTGTGCAAATGTAATGTCTTTCTTCTATAACATTCCTCAATTATGGGTAATTATATCGGAGGATATAAAATGAGTGGGCTTCCCATGTGATAATGAGTTAGGCAGAGTCCTGCTAGATATGGCACCCGCATCTGCTTAGTACAGCAGATGAGCTTAGGGCGCTTAGCTTTGACATAAAGGAAACGGATGGAGCCGATTTACGGAGCCCGGCCTGCCTGCCGAAGCCCTATAAATCCATTGAAAGTGCACATGAAGATCTGTGCCCTTCGGGCAAAGATAACTAATTAAAGCCAACTAGAGACATTGCCTTCACTCTTCAAGGACCGGAAGCCCTGAAAATTACCATCAATGGTGCCACAAGAAGAAATGTACAGGAACCAACACGAAAAATAAAGTAGACAATCGGACTCTGATCACCAATATCTCAAGTGAGGAGTCATGGAGTTGGCTGGTGGGAGCTCTCACTGAATCTGAGAACTTAAAATGAGAGCATTAATAGGGGACGAGTTCCGAATAGGCTCCTGGAATACTAAGGGATACACACATTTGATGAGAGCAATTGACACTAGACTGAATAATCTAGACATCCTATGTTTCCAGGAAACCTGGCTGCGGGAAACCCCCCTCTTGGACGGCTATACTGGCTACTTGAACGTCGCCACAAAGGGTGTGAAGGGTAGACCTAGCTCAGGGTTGCTTACCATGTTTAAAAATGACTCTATGGGCCGTGTAATCAATTGCATCCACCCTAATCCCATAATCCAATACTGTTAATAAAATTGGTAGACACAACACCTGAGAAGGAGGGAATCCTAATTTTGTTCAATCTGTACTGGAACCATCAGGCTAAGGACTCTGACATATTCATCCAAGAAACAACAAAGTGGATTGACAAGTTTAGAGCAGAACTCACCGATCCCTGGATTATACTATGTGGGGGATTTAAAAATAAATTGCCTTGCATTGACACTGAGACGGTTAAAGCAAGGAGAGATTCTACAAAGTAAAAAAACTTCAAGGGCGCAGAAGTGGTGGGAGGAAACTGAAATTAGAGACCTCCGGATGTCAAATACACGGGTGAATGGTGATCGAGAGGGAGCTATAACATGGCACTCCTCCGTCGCCTGTGCAACATTGGACTACTTTTTTCTTGACTCTAGAACTTTCCTTAAGGTATTGGAACAGAATAGAGGCAGGTTACTCGTCAATCAAAAATCATTTCCGATATTGGTCAACATCTTGAAAGGATGGCACCCAAACCAGGTTGCTGGGCTGGACTATGAAGCCTGTCTGGCTATCTTCAGAGAGGGCTCTGGGAGTAACGGCAAGCCATCTTTAAAAACTAAGCATTGTTACAATAGAACTATGGCGGAAAGAAGGAGCCAATTAATGAAGGACCTCAAAAGTTTGAGCCAATTACTATTACACCACAGACTCCAGGAAAAGAAGAAATTGAAACAGATTCCGAAATTGGGCTGCTTCTCACAGAGCGATTCTTTTTCTGAAGGACTCGGAAAGTACTTTACAGGCGTCCTTATCAAATAATGGAAAATAAGTATGCGCACTGCTGAATGGTAAGGAAGAAGCAAATGGCGACCATGAGGGTCTTTTCTCCTACTGACTCGGCTGAACCCTCACCAGTCCCTTGTGGTGTCCCGCAAGGCTCTTGCGTGTCCCCAACGCTCTCTAATGTATTTACGAAGCCCTTTTTCGATATCCTTGACTATCTGGGTGTCACGTATCCTAATTATGCGGATGACACCCAGATACTCATTCCTATCTCTGGCGACTATGAAACTTATGGCAAAAGCCTCAATGAAATATACGCAGTAATACAGGCGTGAATGGCACACCATGGACTTTGTCTCAATGACGAAAAAACTGAGTTGATTATCCTTGGTACTCGCGCTAAACTAAAAAAAACTAAATACTGCTTTCAAATCGTTCACTATTGATGGTAATCCCATCTCTGTCTCTAATACTAAAACCCTTGGTATCTACATCGATGCCACACTATCCTTCACCAAACAAACCAATGCAGTAGCGTCTTCAGCCGCCTACACATGTAAACTTATTACCGCATATAGGGCGTTTATCTCCACTCCCAACTGCATTACTCTTGCTAGAACGTTAGTCTTGTCCAAAGTAGATTATTGTAATTCCCTCTACTTAGGCACTAGCTGCAAAAATATTCACAAACTACAAGTAACTGAAAAAAACGCCATTAGGGCAGCCCTCAATATCCCTAAGAAGTCGCATATCTCTGAGACTAGACGTAATCTGCATTGGCTCCCAATAGAGGATAGCCGGTCAAGTGGCACAGCGAGTAGAGCGCTCGCTTTGACATCCGTGTAGAGCCCGCTAACGCAGGTTCGAATCCCGGCGGGGCCAAACTCAGCCTTTCATCCTTCCAAGGTCCATAAATGAGCACCACACACCGTGGGTAATAATAAGCAGCGCTCAGATACCGGAGGGTTCGTAGCTCTATATAAATGCCAAATTATTATTATTGTTATTATTAGAATATCCCTCAAAGTTCTTGCCCTTACCCACAAAGCCAGGTCTAACCTCGCACCATCCTACATCTCTAACCAACTTACCCAACACATGTCTACAAGACCACTTAGTGTTAACTTGAGCTGTTCTCTCTATACCGAGATTCAAACTCCATAACTCGGGAGGAGTTAGTTTCCCTGTACAAGCCTCAAAGCTATGGAACACACTACCTGTTCCAATCAGGTCTGTAACCTCCTTCAACCTATTTAAACGCAACACCAAACGTTGGCTTCATGACCTGGACACATTGACAGCTTAACATCCTAGAGCTTAGATTTACTGCCTACCCACTGTACCTATTGTAAATAATATTACTATCCTTCTCCCCTTCAGCCCACCGCCTTAATTGCAACATGTATGCTTGTACCTGTAATACCAATGTATGTATTTATTTTTAACTGCAACTATTGTAACTGTTGCCTACTGCTTGCTAATGTAACTGTACTTTTATGTAACATGATCAAAAAAACGTACGCGCCCGTATATCCCTGGGCCTGGTTGCGCTTTATAAATCAACCATACAAACTCAATCCCATATATGATTTTGGGGTGGACTTCTCATTTTGAGATGCTATTTACCCAGCAGAGAGTCTTGCGTCACTCTGCCAGCGTCTGGTTCATGGGACATCCCGCTAGATAGAACAGAAATTAAAAACTTCATCCAAAAAGCTATCATCTCGAGCGCCCGGACCTGACGGAATGACAAACTCTGTTGAAATTAGCCCCAGACTTATGAACAGACTTCTGTATGAAGCTTTTTGAACAAATATTATCCCAGTGAAAAGTTCCTCCATCATGGAGAAGGGTGATTATATTTCCCATTTTTAAAAAGGGAGAGTGGCCTGTGGTTCCTAGGATTCAGCCTGTCTCCCTTTTAGATATCCTGGGAAATGTTTTGCTGGAGTCAACCTGAAACATTTAAAAGAATGGAGAAAAGTCAAAATCCTACGATCTGAGACAAACGGGCATTGTGACCGATACAGACTGTGGCCTAAACTTGTTAATACTTAGTCTCTTAAAGGCTAAAACACTAAAAGCAAAAGATTGCCTTTACGTGACTTGTTTTGATATGGCAGCGGCATTCGACTCCATAGACAGAGCTCCTTTGGTCCAAGCTGATTAATAGAGGCTGTTCAAAAGATCTTGTGGCCGCAATAAGAGATCTTTATTTGCGAACAACTTTACAGATCAGGCTGAATAAAGATGGGAGTCTCACAAAAGAATTGAAACTACTAAGGTCCTATAACTGGTATGCCCCTTGGTGCCCATATTGTACATCTTCATCAGTGACATGGCAAACGTACTGGACCCTCCAAGATCTTGTCCACCAAAAATTAACACCAAATCCGCTGGTTGGCTATTATATGTGGATGACTTGGTCCTGTGGATAGTACCTCTTTCTGAACAACCAAAAAATAAATGCGGAAAAAACAGATCCTCCTAATCCAAAATCCTGGGGACAGGAAGAGAAGACCGTTCAAATGGAGACTGGTAGAATTTGTTGGAGATAGTATACTAGTTCCCAAATATCTGGGAATCATGATTAGTGCCAGTAGAACAGCGTCGGCGTGGATTGCAAATTTTGTTTTGAAAACTGACCAACTGACAGCCCAGGCTCTTGTGATCGCTAGAAAATACGGCAAATGTTCACAATTGCCGGTGATTCAATTTTATAACCAAAAGGTGATGCCTGCCTTAACCTACAGTGGTGAAGCTGGTCTGGGCTTAGCTTGGGAATCATGGGAAAAGCTTGAAAGCAAGTTTTGGAAATGATTGCTAAGATTTCCAAAATCAATACCTATAGCAATAATCGTAAAACACGAGCTGGGGTTAACATCTATGCACGCAAGAATTATCTGGAAATCGCTCTCGGTTTTTGGTAAACTGAACTCGTGGAACTGCCCACCACAATACGACATCCTTGAGAAAAAGGCAGGTTTATTTTAATGAGTTCTGAACGAATGGAGTGCAAACTGCCAGGAAATACTGACCAAACTAGGCCAGTCCGTAAAAACTCTATGAAAACCTGCTTCTGGTTAGGAGGATGTTATGGGCTATGGACTGATCAGAAACAGAGGCAAAAAGATCTGCTTAAAAAAACTACAACTCATCAAAAACAGTGAGTAACCATTTAAATGTAGTGCCTATATAGTTGAGGAAGTCTCAGACTCCTGGCTTTCGAGACATCGTCTTAAGATTTCGTCTTGATGTCCTCCATACAAAGTCTGTGTTGTATTGTTACGGAGGAAGGGTGTAGGCTACAAGCTGCAGATTATGCAACCATCAGGAGTACACAGCATTTGACACCCTACTGTCCAGAGCTTCGAACAGAGAGAACCTTAATATTATACGAAAAACTGAAGAACATAGCGGGCACTGACCCTGAACAATGGTGGGAATACTTATATGGGGGCACAACCCACTCCGCAATCGGATGTATGATAATATTTCAGGAGAGAATCTTTAAGAAGGAATTTAGAGACAATGTTGGAATTTGAAAATTGTGTGACCGCTAAGTCTCTGTGCCCTTATTCCAATTCCTGAGTATAGGAATAATGAAATAATTGGTACAATGAACTGGGATCATTGACTGTGGCTTTGGAGGGGTGGGCTGGGTGTTTTTCTTTTTTCTTCTTTTGACTCCTTCCCCTTTGCTTTCTTTTTTATGTTTGGATTTTACTCTGGGATCTTTATTAGTTTCCATCTTTCTTCTTAAATTGATTTTTTTTCTTTTTAATGTGATGTTAATGGAGAGTTTTTTATTAAATCTGAATGTTTAATAAAAAAAAATTAAAAATGTATCCAGCCTTACGATCAGACTTTGTGCTGCCAGTGTTTTTCCAAAGCGCTCACGTGACAGTTAATGGATTTGTTTGCAGTTGCAAACCCACTATTGGTATAATAAAACCAGTTTGAGCACTGCATGTCCTTCTCTGGAGTCTTGTTACAAACCTTGCCAAACGCCAATAGTTTAGGCTAGTGTAGAAATATTAGGCATTTGGCAGGTAACAAAAGCACAAACTATTGGCATTGGCAATGCTTGTTTCTCTTTAACTTTGTCCAGTAGTTGAAGTGTATCGGAAAAAGTAGTGGAACTGTGGTCTTGGCAGGGCCGAGGATAAGCGGAAGCATACTGCAACATGCGACAAGATGTTGCAGCCACAGCATTGCAATAGTCCAAGTCACTAGTTAAGGCTCCTATTACAACTTTACATTTGCACAGCGACATGAATGGACA
This sequence comes from Ambystoma mexicanum, assembly GCF_040938575.1. Lineage (NCBI taxonomy): Eukaryota > Metazoa > Chordata > Amphibia > Caudata > Ambystomatidae > Ambystoma > Ambystoma mexicanum. The sequence goes on from NC_090922.1 coordinate 293,186,746, forward strand.
AATCCTCTATATAGAATGCTGAATATGGTCCTAAAATGTAGAGGTATGGTAAACAGAAAAAAATAAAAATAGTGGAATGCTGCTCCCCACCGTTCCCGCTCACTTCGATCACTGACTTCGCCAGGACTAATTCTTGTGGGAATATTTGAACTAGGATCTCAAGTGTTGCATCATCGTTTAATGCCACTTATTATTCATGTTAACCTAAAAATCTGTAATGGAGATAACTTCTGTAGTTTAACCATTTGCTTAATATTTTGTAGATTTTCTAGGACAATGATGAATTCGGCTTTTGATGGAAAGGATATTGAAACTGCCCGTGGCTCCACAAAAAGTTTAAGCAGTTCGGAAAAGACTGACCAAAGTAAAGAGAATAAAAAGGAAAATCTAAATGATGGCATTAAAAAGACAAGCAACACATCTGATGTAAGATGCATTTTAAAAGAAAAGAAATTTGGTTTGAACAGAACATTTTTCTGATTGCTGTGAGCTTGCATATTTAATTTACAATTTTTTTTTTTTTTAGAGAAAAAGCAAGTCCTTATCTAAGGGATCTAGTCGGAAGGATGCAGATGGGTGCGTAGCATTTTCATAACTATACATATAGCTTTCTTTTTTTTTCTCATAGCTGTACATGTATTGTACTGCTTGCAGTTTCTATTTAGGTGGAACAAGAATGATTGCCTCAGGATCGCTCGTCCCCTTTATTTGATGAAACATTGCACACTGATAATTCAACCCCTGTTTTAGTTCTGAGTCAACCAACTTTCACTTCTGGGTCACAATTTCTAATCTAGTGCACTGTCGATAGTTTTACTTCTGAGTTCCTTTACCTGCACTCCACAACTAAATATTTACTTGCAGCTCCTCAGATTTCCATTTAAGTTGATGCTTCTTTTCCTTAGCCAACTCCCCATTTCCATGTCTAACCTTAACGTACTTGCCTTCAGCTCTTGAAATCAGTCATTTGTCCTTATGGCCCCATGTGTCAGACTCTAGAAGTCCAATCCCAGACTTCAATGGCAACACTATTTATTGTGTGGTAGTTACTCATTGCTGTGGTTAACCTGGGATGAGCCTCTACCAATCCTCTCCAGTGGCATTTCACCAGCTTAGAGCCAGCCCATACGCATTGTGATAATCATTAATGGCTGCCTTTTAATCTATTAGTTGTCGTGTCCTGCAGGCAATGCTCAAGTATCCTTCCCTTTTCAATATGAAATTGACTGGGAAATGCTGATGGTTGAACATGTATGCTCTTAAGTTTACACTGGCTGCTCACTGCCTAGCTGGTTATGTCTCTCATGCGCTCCTAAGTCTCCATGTGCGGCAGCTCTTTCTTAGGCCCTGAATTAGAGATTTTGACAAAATTGTTCTTTGGAAAGAGGAAATGTTCTTATTGGGGTCTACAAAATTTCTCCTGAATACACTAGTTTATATTTTTGTTTATTTTGGCCCTCATTGAATCTTTGTAACCTGCTGCGAAGTGACTTTTTGCAAAACATCCAGATTTATGTCAGTAACATTATAATAAACTATTCTTTGTGCTGGTTATTAGTTTTGTAAGAATGATATAGGTTTTACGTTCACCAATTTCTAGAAAGTGACTCCATCCATCAAATCTCAAAAATGAGCTCCAATGAAATACACATTTTGCCTTTGAGAGCTCTTGCAGGAGTACTTCCTGTGTAACCAATTTACTAAGAGGGCACATAAGGCAAAGAGTAAAAAGGGTGACTGTAGCATATGCATGTCTTTGCTACTAGGCATAGGTGAAGTGTGAGGGTGGCCGACTTGCAGAATCGCACCTAGCTGTGATGAAGATTCCTCACTGACTGATTGGGAGATTGTTGATGGATGCCTTGGAGAGAACACCTCTCTTCCCCCATCCTGCACAAGAAACCTATGAGAACTGCCTACAGTGTAACACACCATATCCCAACATGTTTCTATCACCGATCCAATGTCGAGGCAACAGATTTCATTTCAATCTAGATGAGGAATTTTAAATATTTTAAAGTAAAAATAGGTTCTGAAGAGTAATGCTGCTTAAGCATTTTCAATTTTGCATAAGATTAGCAGTTGTGATAATTTCATGTCAAATATTGGCTTTAGGATGCAATGTCACTAGTCGCAAATTAATAAGAAAAATAATAGTCTTACCAGATTTAGTCCAGAAGGTTCATTTTATAAAGGTGTTGGGTGCCGGGAACACATTCTCATCATGGGCCACAGCCTTTGGATTCTTCCAAGTCAACCAGGACACGATTGTCGAGCCTCTGCAGGTGGCACTTTGCCCAGCAGTAAGCAGCTGTACGTCAATTGTTCATGTCTGTCATGTGACTGATCTAACACGTGGCATACAGATAAAGCTAAAAATGAGCTTTATTGTGGTCAGGATGGGGTAGTGCCTTAAAATCAACTAGCCAACCAAGCAGTGAAAACATTGTAATGTTGGAGAACTGCTACTCATTTCTACTCAGTCGTAACAATATTAGAAGTCACATTTTGGACCCTCTGTAGCTTACCAATTTGGTTCCTCGCCAAAGCAAAGAGCATGCTAATTGCATAACCTAGATGTGACCAAACCAGGGAAAATATTAGTACTTGTGATATATGGGAATAACTAAAAAATGGGAAGAGCAGTTTAAACATTTATAAATGTTTTCACAACTGTCCATGGCCCAGGTTTCTGATCAATTCTTGTGGAAATGGCGAGCAAGCTAGCTGTTGAGTATGGGTGTCTCTCGACAAGGCTGGCCAGTGCCAATCGCCAATAGTTAGTCTTATCCAGGTTCTTCTTTAGGGAGACACCGGTCATCCATACCTAAATTGTGGTGAGTTTGTGACTCTAGGTGTCTGGTTATTAATCCCTGGGTAAACCTGGAAAAACAATTGGGTATCATTCGCTTGGTTGTCTGCTGTGCCCAAATTCCAGATCATTGTAATCGGATGAGAGATGTTAATATTAAAGATGTGCGGGGTGCCTCAGGGATCCTCCCCATCCTAAGTGTCGAAACCCCTGATAAGAACGCTGGCAAAGAGACTTGTTTGGGAATGGTCAGGTGGAAATTATTTAATCCTATTTGTTGGTGCAGTCCAGTTTTTAGGGGCCGCAATCTCATTGACTGGAATTCTTAGTAATTCTGGGATGTTGAAGCCTTTAAAGGGCCTGGTAGTCCTTTTTAGATTTGGACTGTGTGCTCCATTTGGCTGGCAACTCATATTTCACTCCCTGGTTTGTGGGTTAGAGAGAGTGATGTGGGGGTTCTGGATTTCTGGGGCCTCTTTGCCAGCCTTCAAACCATCTTTTGTTTTGATTTCCCCAAAGGCTTTAGAGATCTGTCAGTTTATCTGTATGCAAAACCTGCTGCTAAATTGGGTTGAGGGTGGGGCTTGTCGCAGTGTTTTTCCTTTCAGGTACTGTGATGGAATGAGGTTGAACAAGTAATGTGGTGATCACAGGGTCTGATTAGGTCTTGGGGTGCTTTGCCTCTTGTCTCCTGGGAGCAAGGATTGTAGTGTTAGTCTCATTGACATGGACTGGGTGTTATTCTGCGAGTGTGAGGGGGTTGTAGGGATGCAAGTCTCCCAGAGTTGAACTGGGCTTGGTGGTTATTAACGCTTGCTTCCATACGATAGGGGAGGATCTACCAGATAAATGGATAGTTTCTAAATCACCCATATCTCTGCTATTGCCATCCCCATGGTTGTGACCTTGGGGGAGGAAAAGAGGATTCTGGGATCGGGGCCGGCGCACAGAGTCTCAGTCGGTAGGAACTTTGACTCCAAGGTCCAGGATCCATTCCTGCTAAGCACATTGTGTCGCATGTGGCACTGTAAACTTTACCTCCATATGTAGACTTCAGCTTCTCTAAATTCACCCTAGGAGCTGGCCTGCTCAATGGACCTCTTCTGTAGCATCTCCTCACCCTCCAAGCAGTTTTGCCTGTAACATCTCATATGTCCACTGGCTATCTCCTCTGTCATCCCTCCTCTTCCAACCCCAATTTCTAGTGGTGTGGCTGCCATCCTTTAAGTTCTCCACTTTCGTGTATACCCGCAGGTCTTTTGTGGATTCTCATACATGCCAAGCAATAGAAATTACTGGAGGCTCAGCGCCTCCCCAGCATTTGGTAGTCCTACACAGCCTTTTGTTTGTGCTACTTATTAGCAACATAATCTTGGATGCCTTCTTGTTGTGAAGTTCTCATCCTTGCTGCTGCTCACTGTCTCCTTGCCCGGCATGCCCCATTTCCGCCAGTCTGTCATGCTTCTCCACTTCGTCTCTGATACCCATTGTTTCCCCAGCTTTGTAGCTTGTGGGGGACTCCTCCAGTTGCCTGTCTGTCCCACAGTCACCTAATCTGGTAAAGGGTAAATAGACTGAAAACTCAGTGGGACTTTCCAGTGGCCACTTGCTCACACGCTATCTTGAGAGAGAGTTTCCAATTCAAGGGACCAGGTTCCAGGTACCATCAAAGGGGCTAAGACATATGGGGCTATTTCCTCACTGCTGCGAACCCCGTTGTCTGATGCTGCTTGGTTATCTTTCTCTATTGGATGTAGTGCAAAGCCTGCCTAATCCCTCTTTAGTGTAGAGCCTCTCCTGACCAGATCTGCAAATCCCAGCACACTAGCAGATCAAAACCTCTGGGTAGGGGCACACACGGATTCTCTAGTCATTGCTTTGCATGGCATTGCACTCACTAAGGTTTATTTTATTGTGCACTTATACATCAAGTAAATTGTGTTTCAAAGTGCCCACAGGGCAACAGGGAGGGAACATGGAAGATAGAGACTGGCCTACTAGGCCTTGTGAGTATTCAGAACGTACAAGTGCAGAGAGAGAGAGCAAGGGATGAGGGAGTTGGGGGGTAAGTGCTAGGGGCATCAAGAGGGAAATGCTAGGGAGTGAGCAGCTGTAAGTGCAAAGGCAGAGTGGTCAGCCGTCAAATAAGTGCAGGCCTGTGGTCACCTACGCCAGTGGGTGCCAAGGCAAAGTGCTGGGAGGGGTTGAGGCGGTAGGTGATTGGATGTGTGAGGCCATGACCTGAGAGGACACATACGGGCCAAGATCCCCGTTCTCTGCAACTGTGGGATCTAGCAGAGGGAGGGAGGAAAGGAAGGAGGTGGTGACCGACTTCCACATGTATAGGGCAACATGTTAGGCGTTATCTGGATCACAAACTCGCATCCAGGTTAATGCAGTTGTCGTCCTTCCCTCCCCACCCATCTGTCTGGTCAAATATTTCTCAAACAAATTATTTAACACAGAACAATCCTAAAAGATCCAGATTGATTGCTTTCTGCACATGTCCTTCTCCAGATGATTTTGGTCACTGCCAATGTTCCCTCTAATTATTTTTCTCTAAGTGCAGAACTGGTTGCCTTTTGTACACACTTTATTTTCCATGTGCGCAATTGACTCACGAGGTAAACCACGTTGTTAGCATGCGTAGTTTGTGAGCTAGCATCTCCGAAGAGAGTTTGGAAAGGAAATGCCCAGTCCAAACCACTGCAATTCTTTACTAATCTGCATAAAAGTTGCACCTTACAACACTTTTCCCAAACACATAGATAAAAAAATGTTTTATATGTGATTATAAAGAGAACTCCTCAACCAGTTAAAGACCTCAAGCTGTGCAAAAGTAGCTAGCAAAAGTACTCGTGTGCAGAGAGAAATGTGTGCTTTATGTCACTGGAAAAACACTCATGTGTATTACAAAAAAAACAAATATTGCTTTTCATTACTGATGTGGCTATCATAAATCAGACCGGATACAATATTTGCAGATGGAATAAAGGCAACTAAAAGGAATGTGTCACTTTAATGAAGTAATTCAAGGGCCACATGAGAACATGATCAAAATTCCATAGTTTCTACTTACTATCCACATGCTGTTGTCCTGTAGTTACCCAAAATCAACCTTACAGCTTAGAGACTTATGCACCATTCATGTTTAATCCCTAAAAACAGAAACATGTCCCCAATAAAAAGGGGAAACAATGAACACATAGGAACCAACCCCAGGATTCTGCCCACAAAGCTCCACTGATATTTCTTTGAATCAGTGATCAGCAAAGCAGTGGCATAGGAAAGAACTCTAATAATATTTCTGACCGATCTCGAGACGAATTTCAAGTGCAACAAACATCTTTTAATAAGCATAAAGTATTCCTGTTGGCAAAGCTAATTACTTTTCTACTCCCTCAAAAATCCTTTCACTCTAAGTAGGAAGCAAATTCTTGTCGGAGCCTTGCTTGTAACCCTGTCATAGAAAGTACAATGACTGGGCACATACAGCCTATAGTTTTGCCCACACCTCCTCACCACAGCCTAGACAAAATTCAGCAAGAGACTTACTGAGGTTTCATAGAGCGCTGTTGACGTAAATCACATATTTTAGGTACAACAACTTGAGAGCCGCCTTCTGTAACTAGGGGTCCCTCTGTAATTCATTATCCATTAAACAAGATGCGGGGGGCTGCTACAGTCAGTAAACACAGAACACATGTTTAAATTGAAATGCCCTCACCAGCTCAGCATGAAAAGAAATAGAGAGTGCAGTTCTATAGACTGTTACTAGAGTTTCCTTTCCTTCAACAAACAAACACATTTTCTACACTGTACTGTACTGCCAGAAAAACTGACTTGCTTTTTGAAAGTTACTGATTTTTTTCATCACCCGCAAGGAGCATTCGCATGTGCTCTTTCACCTGTACCCGTACCCTTCCCCAGCTCCTGTGCTAGCTTCCAATACTAGTTGACAGGGCACTGTGAAACATAAGAGATTGTAGTAGTGAAACACTCACTGGGATATTTGCATACCCATAATACTGTGCAAGCAAAACATATTTAGTGCCTCACCATGATATTGTATGCATTTTAAGAAAATGCCATAAATCTGCAGGTACACAATTATTTTGCAAAGCATACAAGATCGTTTGCAACTTATTCCACCCTTATATTGTTGGGTAGGTGTATACAACTGATAAGTGAAATCTTTTTTTTTATAGCATCGAGTTACAATATCATTTGTCTAGGCCCAATGCAACTCTGAACACTTAAAAGGGATGCAGATTGTGTGAAATGCATTCTACTGTTTGAATTGCCATTGCCCTAATACTATATATGACAAATACCTGGCATACCAATACACTCCCCCGACCTGCACATTCCCTTTACCTCCTCCCCTGCACTTGCGCGACCTCAGTGTCACCTGGCCTAGTAAGATTGCTGCCTGTCTTCCCTCTGTTCCCCCTTCCTTGCCTTGTCGCGCTTTGCAACACTTGTCTATAGGCACGTTATACATGCCATATCATATCATATATCATATCATAGCCCATACCCATTATCCCTTGCAGGCCAAATACGTGATATTGCTATGTTGCTCTCCACTTATAGGGTAATGTTAGCAATGCTCAAGTAGGAGACGCTGAGCATGACATTGGTCTACTCAAAATTCTTAGAGAGCAAATGTATATTTGAGTTTTATAATGCGTTAACTTGCAAGGGACCACTTCAAAAACGCTTGCTTGACATATATACTAAGAATAGGAAGCATGGGATGAGGTTACACACCCAAGTAGCCGATTTACCTACAGTCAGTATCCAATATTTTAGATGATAATTAGGTTCCATAGTGTGGGTAATGCTTTTCTTATTAATATTAGTGTATTTATTGAGCGCGGACATGGCTTCGGGAATCACCAGAGTGCTTTACAATCGTAGGGGGAAGAACAAAGTGAGGGAAACGGAGACAAAGGAGAGGGAGCTAACAGGAGAAGGCAACAGCAGCCAATTTGCAGCAAGAGAAGCAACCGGGGAGGAAAGAGTGGGGGACGGATCATAGAGTCTCGGTATGATGGGGAGTGGAGGGTGGGTGGAGCTATGTGTTTCAAAGGAGACATTCATTGAAGAGGAAGGTCATGAGCTCTTTCCTGAACTGTAGCAGCAATGGGATAGGTCTGATGTTGATGGTAGGAGGTTCCAGAGTCTTGCAGCATAGTTGGAGAAGGCTGTTCTTCTCTTTTTTTCCTTCCTGCACCATCAGAGTTGAAGCCTTCACATTTCATTACTTCTGGTGGATTGCAGGACTCTGGAGATGCTGAGTTTCTCAGTGAGATAGCTTGGGGACTTCAGGGTGACAGCCTTGTAAATGATACAAGTTAGAGGAGGTTCAGGGTTGAATTTCCAGAGTCCTTTCATGAGTAGTGCTGCATCATGCAGGACACTTCTCGGGGGTGCCAAGGTAGTCGCTGGAAGGCCTTGCAAACATGAACTTTTTATAAGGCACAATGAATAACCGAGGTTCTAGTACTTGAAAGTTATTAAAATTACAACAAACATAAAATAAGTTGATGTAGGTAAATGTCTGGTAACCTTTCACAGAGCCAACAGAGGAAGAGTCAAGGTTATCTGGTAATAAATACATTTTGTTTTGGGGTAGAGGTTAGAGGAAGCACGTGGTAGACTAAAGCATAGGATTTATGGGTAGGGAGGAAAAAGTAATTGGTTAATGTGTGCAATCATTTCTTAGTTGGATTTTTCTGTTCACTGGACCACTTTTTCATATTAGAGTTTACCTCGTGTGGCTGCATTCTGTTTTTAGGTTTTAAGGTCACACTTGCATAGTAGGGTAGTATAAATGAGCTACACCAGAATATCATGACTAGTTAGTTATTTTAGGAGAAAGCAAATGTCATGTAATTGCTGTGGCTTGTGCCTTATTAAATCATTTTGCATAGGTGAGAATTGCCTGTGTGCGCTGCTAAAAATATTCTGAGTGGCACCCAGAAGGAAGCTGGGCATGCGCACAGCGTATAGGGAACATTGGTCACTTCCCTCAAGAAAAGGAGTGCTAACTGCTTTGTAATCGCTCTATCTGCTGTTAACAACACAGCTATGCATCAGGCAAAAGGTAGGCGAGCCTCTTCAACAGTTAAGCAGAAACTTCTAACATTCTGGCCCTTAGTCCTGCTCATACCTCAATCCCATAAAACAAGCCAATAGGAAAGCAGGAATTGAATGATGCAACTGGTCACACCAGACATGACCTATTTCTTGCAGCTGCTATAAGCCTCAAGAATACCCTTTTCATATTCTAACATTTGTTTGGTCCTCCACAGTAGACTGTCCGTCACCTTGTTCCTACATGGGTGTTTTGTACTAGCTACACGTGTTTCCTTTGTAATGCCACATACACATGTGTGTGCAAATCCATTACTTTTTGGGGGGAATTTACAAAAGTACTTGCACAATTGCTGAGTGTTTCCCTTCTACAAAATGTGTTGCACCATCCCACACCAGACCATGATTTTGTCACGACTATTATGAGGCATGTCTGCACACAGGGCTTTGCATCATTCTGTTTGGGATGCTGCATCTCTCTTGGAACCGTTTGATCCCAGAATTCAGGCCACTGCCAATGTTTTAGGGACCTGGGTATCAGGACATTGGGTAAGAAATAAATGTAACATGCGGTAGAGGTAGAGAGTAGCTGTTGGTCAATTCTCACTCTACTTATAGTTCTTGCAAATACCAACTTCTGATGAAACCAGACAACGACCATGGTACCAAACAAACCTGATTCTTGTGCACACTTTAAAGTCAAGGAACTTTCTGTGGGCTTGGACTCTGCCCAGCATCTGGTGATCGACCAACTCTTTTTGCTTTAATTTGCGTTACCTGCTAGCAATGCCCCCTTCTCTATCAACTGGTGGTTGTGCAGCTAGACTGTGTTTATCGTTGCCTTTAAATAAAATGCCAAATAGGATGTTTTGTGCTGTTAAGTTCCAGGTCTGGCTTTTAGGATAAGAGATAGGGTGACCATGTGTGCCGGGTACTGCCATTTGCAAAGTGATGTTGTTCTTGTGAGTAGTATAGAGAGAGATCCATTGGTCTGACCCATCATGCCCAGACTGCTTGGTACAGACCCTTCAGTTGTCCGTGTTGACAGGCAGTGTACATTTCAGGGAAAAATACACGGAATTCATCAGCATGACATGCAAGATGGTCCCTACAACCAAGATAAAAATGCTCTAATGGTCTTCACCTGCTCGCGAGTCACAGCGGATCCAAACAGGGGGAGGGAAGAGGAGAGGGAGAGTCGTAGCTCCATTCTGCCGGATTCTCCCTGGTGTTTTTATCCAAACAAAAGCTTCGAGATGGTGGTGGTCCCAGATATTGGAGGGAGAGGGCGTGGAGAATATCACGATTTCAAAACTGCATAATTACCATAATAAACCAACTCTATTGGTTGCAGCCAAAGATTTGACACAGGAGGGGAGGTCCACATTAGATTGATGCAGGTTGGCAGAGGTGTGTGGTGTGGACTAGGCTGGAGTTACGAGTTGGGGCAATGGAGGAGGTGTGTGGCATCAGGAGGGCGAGCTGGTGAGCCATCAGGAGATGATGATGCAGGTCGCATTATGGCAGAAAAAGCACAATTTTTGAAAGCTCATTGAAGGAGGAACCCAGATATGTCCGGTGCCTGGGGGTGATCAGAGCGAGGAAGAAGCAGCCTGTGGTGAAGCATCGAGGAGGTAGGCCAGCCAGGCAGCCGAGAGAGACGAGAGAATTGAAGGTGCAGTCCGCTTGTAGGAGCATCATATTTCTGGTTCAGCGAGGTGGTAGGGTGTTCGGGGGAGTAGAGGCACATGCCCTGGACCAGGAGAGAGTGGATTGTCACACCCGGCCCTTGGTGGAAACATCGGAACTGTGTCCACTGTCAAACATCCCAGCCTCCTGCTGTTGCCTAGCCCTTAGGTGTGGGTGCATCTAGATCCAGAGACCAAGAAGAACCTCTCAAAGTGAAGAAATGAATCAGAAGGAACTTGGCTCCATAAAGGAAAGACCTGCTGCGGACACTTCAAACACCCCGGTCTGTAAGGAACAATCTCCCATGGACGACGGTGAGCACAGATTCAAACACTGTTTGATCATAGGATGTATTTGGCAGTGCATTTTCAAAATTTAAAAGTCTGTTATTTTGTTAAACCTCTGCAGTGAATTATCAAAATAAATGTCCCGCATGTGGAGGATAGGGGGGGTTAACGCTGATGTCCTTTCATCATAATCTCTCACCAGAAGGCTAGAGTAAAGGGCCATGCTTGAAGCACACAGCATGTATGCCGCCACAAGATGTATTCACCTGAGCTGTAGAAGACGCATTTAAGTATTACTGTAAATCTCAAAATGAAAAGGCAGACAGCTGTGAAGACTATTTGAAAACTATTGTGGAATTTAAATGATCACATTGTTTAATTACTAACCACCTTTACAAAGCCTTCCTTATAAGGCAAAGTCCACAGATTTTCAGGCATGGTGTTAACGTGACTGGATTAAAATTTAATATTTGTTTAAAATGGCTTTTAACAATGCTATCCATGAGGCAGATATATGTACTATGTGGGAAAGTGGATGGACGGCCATGACACTAATTGTATCTATTTTATGGTGATATTTTATAATCCAATCATGAACGATCTTAATTAGTAGTTCTATCTGAGATTGTATTTTATCTTCGTATATTGAACCTGAGTATTTGATTTTAGACACAAGCACTTGATGTATTCCTTTTTAAAATTGTTGAATGTATTGCTGTGATATGTTGCAGATACAAAGCCAGTATGGATATATGTATATTAAATAAATAAAATAGATTTTCATATTGGAGAAAAGGCTTGGCCTGTGCTTTTACTCTATGGGCATATAGAGTATGTATTTGCAGTTGATTTCAGCCTGGCCATCCATCTACCATTCACCTAAAGAAAGCTTGTAGGGTATGTCATTTTGAAGCTAATTAGCATGTGTCCGTTGTCCAACCAGTTCATTTTGACTTCAACTTTCTCCCAGTTAAAAGCCACCACAAAAATCCTAAAAAAAACCCTAGTGGTCTTATTGTCAATTTTTCTGAAGCTAGACAAAAGTGCCATCCGATGAACGCACGGGTGACTGACCACCTCAATACTTCCATAAGTCTAGGAAAAATGCCTCAGTCTGAAGCATGAAATCCATGGCCCAGTGTTGAAGAAGCGGTCTGCTGACCTCCAAGCTATGTGTTGGCAGTACATGTGAATTAAGCGTCCACACAACCCTCGTATTTTCAACAGAGCTGCCCCCTCTGTGTCGAGAACTCTGGCTTTCTTCTACGCAGTGGCACCAATATCACTCTTCTGGATGATGATGAAAAATTTCTGTCGGCCGTCGATGGACTGCAGTTTCTCTCTCTTAAAAAAAAAAAAAAAAAAACTACGTGCAAGAGTCTATTGGCATAGAAGAAACTGATCAGCTGTTTTGTCCCCACTAACAGGGCAGCTCGAGCAAGATTCTCCTTCCTGGCCCACCTCTGGAATCCCATGCAGTGTTCCGCAGGGATCGGCCTTGCCACCAAACACATGAACGGAGACCCACATCCTCAACCACCAGCGAACCAGAAGCACTTGGTTACATGCATAGTTAATTGCACCTTAAATTGAAAGACTCTTGTGGAAATTATCAGCTGCTTGCTGAGTACCATCTGCACATAGTCTACATGGATGCACACTTAAATTAGTTTAATATTTGTAAAGCTGCGGCCACAAGAAGATTTGCATCACCTTCCTTCTTTTGACCTCTACTTCCTAACTTATTTAAATGCAATCCTGGGTCGGCATCTTCATTTTGTGGCATTGTGTGGGGCTACTTCCCCTTTAAATTACCCAATATTCTTATTCTTTCCTGCTTTTTCAAATGCTGCAGCTTGCCTCCTGTCTGTCTGGAAGAGTTCCAACCATGATGTTCGGAGTGATTAAGACCCTCTAGTGGCCTTTGAATAAGGCATTGACTTATTTGACTGGTCCAACAAATTAATTCTGTCTGACCTAATGTACTGCCCACCTACCAGCTGGCCAGCTCCTTAAGGAGCTGTCCACCGGACACTCCACATATAGTTTTGGCAAGCCACCATTTAGTGACTGTACCTTGTACTTTCAAGACTCCCGTCTTTGACTCCCTCTGGGCTCAGAAATCTTGAGCCTGATTGGCTGAATTTCCATGAATCCCAAAGACTTGCCATCTAAATTAAGTCTACAGTAGCCACGGCATGGCCATTCCAACCAACCCATTTTCTCACACTTTCCTTGTGTCCCTCACATTTGAGGGCATGTTAACAGCTGATGTGAACGCTACACAACCTCGAGTAAAATGAAATCTGCAATCATTATGCAGTTGAATACATTCAGATTGTAAAATAGAGAATCAGAGCTCCTCATCCCTTTTACAGACTACATAGCCTTTGCACCCAGTGGTACCTGAACGCTTTTTATTCAGCCAGAAGATTGCAGCAGCTAGAACTCTTTGTTGCACACTTAAAAGGTTTGAACAAATTCTGTAATATTAATCACTAACATGTACCATTTTTACTGAAATGCGCTTGCATAGTACCAAAATGATTTTCCTCATGAGACTGCCTATAGTGCAAATTTAATTTTGTGCTGTCAGAAATTTGATTTTAATTTCTCCCTAATTTTGGCCAATATTGGTAGCAAACACTTCTTTCTAATGGTGACCCTTATATTCATGCATACATTTAATAATTTTGGACTGTTATTTGAGTTTACCATTTTATTAATTCCTCCCATTTATTGACTTCCTAGAACATTGACTGATGAAGTATTTGAAGGAAAGACACCAGAAAGTTCCCAGGGGTCCAAGAGGAGCTTGAGCAGCACCAACCCGAATGAGAACCAAGGGGAAAAACTAAATCGGAGCGTTACAGAGAAAAATCTCAAACACGAAAAAGTAAAACAAAAAGTGAAAACTTCGGTTTTATGTGTAGTAAATAATGTTGATGAACTCTTGTCTTCACTTCTATTTGTTTCTTTTTAGAGGAAAAGCAAATCCTCGACCAAGGGATTGAAGCAAACTGACAACTTGGATGGGTAAGCTGCATGCGGCCAGTTCTGTCTTTGCACTGTCCTATGATTTGTATATTAGGGACTTACCATAACACAAGTGGCAGAAGTTGTGAGTTGATACAGGTTTCTGAAATGGGTGACCCTTTCATGAGTTCAAGAACCCACTGACAGCTGACAGCAGAATAAAAATTTCCACAGCCAAAGGCTCATCTCCCGATCACTTACTCATTGTATACAAGTCAGGGAGTAGGTTTCGACTGCACCCTGGTGAAAGGCTCTATGGACGTTTTCTTACTACAAACGCTTTTCTTGATTTCATGTGTTTTTGTCTTTCTATTCTGTGACTAGATAATCGGGGGGGAGAGGGGGGATGCACATAGGCCATCGGCCGCTCCTTCCAGAACCTCTGTCTGGTATCCTTGGGTCTTCCAATAGTGCTGGGCAATTATGTGCTTAGACTCTAGTGTACTGCCAGATATTCCTTCTGGTGGTAACATGCTTCTTCGTTAAGGTGGCTTAGGCTTGGAATCTGACACTTGTTCAAGCCTTTTTTGCACCCTTCCTATGGAATACTCCTTTTACTGAAGTGGTGCATGCTTTCTCAAGATTTGCCTTTGTTCTTGGGGGGGCCACTTTCCATCTCTTATTGGGTCTTTACTACTTTGTTTGGCTTGGATTTAGACATTCTCTTTACTTTGCCCACCTGTCACTCATTCTCCATGCTCTACTTTCTTCTGGCAATTGTTTGTCCTGCCCCTCTATCCATCTTTTGGTCTACCTCCTTGTACCTCTACCTCCTCACAACTTTCCTCTCCCGCTCCTCCCTCCCGCTCTGTCTTCCTCGTTTTACTCTCCACCACTCCTCCTTTGTCACTCTCCACTTCCCTGTTGCTACACCGCACTTCTGCAACCCTGAACCTAGACTGTTTGGCGAGTTAGGAGTCGGTGTTCTATTGATATGTGGGTCTAAGATGAGGCTGAGCAAACTATGTGATCGGAGTCAAATTTGTGAAAGGTGCAATCGTGCCCTTGGATTAGGTAGGACTAGTCTGAACTGCAATTTCCCAGGTGGCTTGAATTGCTCTCCTGATTTGTCCAGGCCCAAGTGAATGAATAGGAGCAGGGCCTGGCACATTCTGCTCGAGAGCTGCTAGTAAACATTTTGTTTTGAAAATAAATGATTGCAGTGGGAGTGGGTGCTTGTGTGCTCACTTCTTGTTAATGTTTGCAGATTCATCATTGCATATACTACATGTCCTAGACAATCGCTGTGTTCTTCGGGCATCAGAATTATGCCTACACACAAGACTAGCGATGGGGGGGGGGACACTTGTGAATCCCTAGCACTTGGGGATGACATGGGGTGTGGGGGGGAGCAAGACTCATCAAATACTCTTTAAAAGGAAGGAAAGTGGATGTGCCCTATTTTAAAAAATTGGAGGGGGACCACCAGTTAGATAAATGAGGGCAATAATTTTTTTGGAGGACCTAAGGTGTAACCAGAACTTCCCTGGGATGGTTAATATGGTGATCCATCTTCCACACTTCGCATAATTCTAAAAAACAAGGGCAGGGCAAATGTTTTTAGAACGTTTTCTGTAAATTGGCTCAATTGCCATTACTGTATATTTGTTAACACTGAAATCTTCCATATCTCACCTGCAAAAAAAAAATCCACTTCTTTACCCATCTTACTCCGTCCCCATTCATCCAATCTCTACACCATCCTCCTCCAGATTTCATTTACGTCACTGTCCTTTTTTCTTTTCTTTTTTAAGACTTTGTTTCAACTGTACACTCATGGTAATTGCAAAGTGGAAACACCACTACTCCTTTCACATCTCCATTCTATGCACTTCAAATAGTTGAACCTCCGCTTCCACCTACAATGCTGCCCCAAGATGGAGCGTGTATTTGGAGATTGCCCCAGGTTGTGGTACGCGGAATAAATCCACATAACCTATTTAAAATTATGTGCCCCTCTTTCACTACTGTGCTTTATCTGCTTCATTACAAAGTGATAGTTTCAAAAAATGCCCAACTAATGCCTGGCTCAATATTACACTTCTGTTAATATGTGCAGTTAATCTAACAAAGCTACAGAAAGTAATTGACACCTGTAGAAAATGTGAGATTGTCAGATCTGTCCTGCCAGTTCTTTATCCTCTTTTGGTCAATATAAAGTACAGTTTTCAAGCAATGGCTCTAGGGACAATAGGTGTTGCACTTTACAAATGTCTACTGCATTGAGGATGATTGCCCGCTTATAGTGAAGTACATTACTTGGCTGTCATCTAGATCCCTGATGAAGGAAGAGTATATCGAAAAGGACCTTGAGTTTTACCCTGGACCAACTAAGAGCTGCCGCAATGCCGTAGACGATGATGAAGACAAAGAGAACAGGGAGGAATTGATCAATGTTGGAGTTAAAGAAAAGAGGAGCAAGCAGGATGAAAGAGAAAAGGTAAAATATCAAGAAGTAAGTTCTGATTGAGTATAGTCTACTTTTCTGAGAACTAATCTTTTCTTTATATTTGTCCTTTGTTTTAGAGGAAAAGCAAGTCCTCATCGAAGGATCTGAAACAGAAGGACATCCTTGATGGGTATGCTGACTTGGAGGATACATTTATTCTATTCTCATAGTTGTAAATGGGCAGATATGTGAATGTGTGTAGCATCTTTGTGAGTGTTGAAATAAGTGCCTAAACTGTTACTGCTTTGTATGTGTAAGAACCCTCTTGCAAACCAGTGGTTCATAATCCAACAGCAGGTGTGAGCGTGGAGAGAGAAGCCACGGCCTTGGTATTGAAGGGAAGGGGGGTTGGATGCACCCATGGGTGTGATGAGAAAATGTCGGATATCTGCTTGGTCAAAGAGCAAGTACTTCAAGCAATCCAGGAAGGGGTGGTGTTGGGTGGCAACAGAAGTTTCCTTTAGACTTCCTTAGACAGCGAAGTACAGCTTTTGTGAAGTGGTGGATTTATTAACCACAGTGGCATATTCTTTCAAATAAAATCATCTACACGATCGCCTGTCTGCCTCATAGAACCTAGCTGGGATGCAGTAAACCTCTGTACATAGGGGATTCCCCTGGGGTTCTAAAGATCCAGGTTTTGCAGAGATGTCTTGGGTAGTGGCATCAGGGAGGAATTCACACATTTTTATAACCAACGAGCATAGTTAACAACACATTTTTAAATTCATTATTATATGTCTAGTGCTATAGGCCTGGAGACCAGAGAGACTGATATAAATAGTCTAGTCCGATTAGGATCTAAAATTGACTTCTGATCTTGGGTAAACTTACTTTCTTAGTTAAGATATGCAAGTGATAAGTGGTCATGTTCTTCAAGGAGATCAAAGGGGTCAATCCCTAATTCCCAGTCATTTAATTATGGGTTTAACCCACACTTGTGAGGTGATGAAAAGCAACGGTAACCTCTTCCTCTCTCTTTCAATACAGGAAACAAGGGTCAAACTGCTAATTATGTGAAGAAAATGTTATAACTAGACTTGTATTTCGACTCTTCATTCTGTGCTAAATATACCTATGGTGCTAAACGCACCTGGTCTATATGCAGGCAGTAAACAATCAGCATTTGTAACTGCCATCTCGCCTTACTGTATCCGCCACACCTCGAATGAGGTCCTGAGTGTGTTGGGTAGTAATGTTTATCTGCTGCTGAGTGGTGACTTAATGGTGGGAACAATGGAATGCAAGCATAAACTGTTAAGAGACTCTTTGCCCTCTTCCACCATCACTAAATGGACTAGTGTTTCAGACATGTTTGGTTGCTTACAGAACCGGCAATTTTGGTTCCTGGAGTCAATCTTTTTTGTTTGGGCTTGATAATCTCTTGTTGGGAGAATGTTAAATCGAAATTGCAGAAATAGATCCCAAATCTGTTTGTCAGGAAAGTGAACTAGGTACTCTGGTAATTCGTTTAGTGCTGTTTCGATTTCACAACGCAGATTGCATTTGTATTGAGTTTGTTAAACTATTGTTTTAATCCAATAATTCTTCGGATTTTACGTTTGGCATATTGAGGTCTTTGTGCCAGCATCTCTGTTGATAACTCTTCAATTTGCATCAGAGTCTTGACCTTTGTTATCCACTGGTGTAAATCTGTTGCATTCATTCCATTTTGTTTTTTGCAAAATAGCTCAATTGCTGGTATTTGATCGTTGGAAATTATTTTTCTATACAAATCTAATTGTTTCCAAATGATTATTGATTCCAAGGATTGCAGCTCTAATTTGAATCGAAGTCTTGGCATCGGAAAATTTCTGGGCACAGCTAAGGTTTTCCTCCAAAAGATTGCTTCATAGCAATGCCACTTGATGTCATTTTGGTTTATTAGTTTTATTAGTGTTTCTCCCGCATAGGTAAAAATTCATAACAGGGCCATGATTGGTTTTAATGAAAATGTACCAAATTTGCAATGTAATTATCTTCCTCGCCGTGTGAGGGATTGAGCTTTTATTTACAGATTATCTTTTCATTCCTTTTCATTCAATGATTGGTTTATCATTGCGCCCAGGTATTTAATGGTTTTAACCATTTCAATGGATTTGCCTCCCAATGTTGCTCTTGGGATACTTTCTTTTCTTATCTTTGGTTTTGTTAGACTCATCAATTTTGTTTTCAAGCTGTTCATTTGTAATTCATTAGCTTCCATATAAATTTCCAGTTTAAGACTTACCTGTAAACCCAGGAGAGTTTTGTCTAACAAAATTGTCATCTGCATATATCAGCATTTGGATGGGCACTGGATTTATCTTCGGGGGGTTCGTCAATGATGATAAAATCTGTTCTACAAAATCTGATGTGTAAAGATTATATAAGATGGCTGCCAACGAGGCACCCTTGCTTTAAACCATTCCAGGCGGTAATTGGGCTCAAAACTAGACCATCTGTTAACCTAACTCTTATGGTGGTGTTCGAATAGAGTTGCTTGATTGGATTGAGTATGGGTTCTGGGCATTTCCATAATGCAATCTTTGACCATAGTTTTTGCTAGTTTACTTTGTCGGACGTCAGCCTTAGGTCTATAAATACTAGACGTAGACCTGATGCTTCTTTACACTTGCTTCGTGCTTTATCATATTTAGTAGAATCAGATTGATGCTTGTTCCCAACTTTGGTACAAATCCATTTTGACGCTTTAGTAATCTGCCATTCGCAGTTTCCCATATATTCAGTTTTTTCATTAGGAAGGAAGCAACCAGCTTCCCTAAAGGATCCAACAGGGCGATAGGTCTATAATTAATCAGGTTTGTTCTATAGCCCTGTTTAAAAATAGGGATCAAAGTTGTTGCTCTCCAAGTAGTCTGGATTTGTTCAGTTTGTTCAATCAGCAGTAGCAGTTGTACCAAAAGAACGGCCCACTCCTCCGGAGCTGATTTCAAGTTTGCATTTGAAAGGCCATCTGGACCGAGGGCTCTTGATACTTTCAACTGCAAGATGGTTTGTGTAATGTCTTCTACATCCCATTTTAGATCCCAGCACTTCTTTATAGTTGCACTTTTGGCAATGGGTGTGTGGGACCGCTCTTTGTAGAGCTCTGCAAAATGATGTGTCCAGGCTTGTTTTTCCACCTCTTGGATCATAATGTCTTTGGTCATGGTGTTTTCCTTTAAAAGTGTCAACAATTGATGCGTATTTCTCTGATTCAGTGCTGTCAATATTGCCTCTCCATCATTTTGATGTATCATTGCTTTGGCTGATTTTGAGCCAATTTCCATGTTTTTGTTTTTCTTTCTTGACTTCTTGTCTGGACACCACTGGATTGTATTTTTTTTTTATTATCCAAATTCTTTTTTGTAGTTCTTTTTTCATCTGGTTAATTTCTCTATTGAAATGATGCTTGTGTATTTTATGCAGATGCCCTTTTTTTCATGTTTTGTCTATACGGGCGGAGGATTCATTCGTAATTTAATTTGTCATTATCTGTTCTTGTCGAACTCTCAAAGTTGTTTAAGAGGTTGGCCATTTGATAGTTTTATTCGTAGTTTAGTCCTGCCATTGTTCAATTCCAACTCTGGCAAGTTCAGTCGCTCCGCTTGGGTTCGATCCTCACCCCAACTTATTGTTATTTGGTGGTGGTCACTATTGTCCTGCGGGATGTTTGTGGCCATTCTTATTGCTTGGAGTATACCTTCTGAGATGTAAATATAATCAATAATGGCTCTTGATTTGCCACAGCTCCAAGTTGGTTTTCAGTCGATTTCCCAGTCAAATTAAAGTTTCTCATGGGCATTTCTTTAATCCATTTCCTTGCTCTTGGTATTAGATTTATGGGTTCAACTAGTTTTCCATTAATACAAAAAAGGTAGCAGGTGCCCCTCTCTCGAAAGAACACGGCATGATAACCTGTTCAGTGATTATTAACCACTTTGGCAATTCCTTTCTGAACAAGTGTACCAATAGCAAACCCATACATGTGTTTCAGCCTTGTTGGGCATCATCAGTGAGGTGAAGCTGTGCCTCTCTAAGCACAGTGAGCAGGGAGTCCACGTCTGCTTGCCCCCAGGTGCCCCTCTCTCGAAAGAACACGGCATGATAACCTGTTCAGTGGTTATTAACCACTTTGCCGTGTTCTACTCACCTCGGCTTCTATATTTAACCGATAAAGTTGATATGAAGGCTTCTACATTTATTTGTTTTGTATGGATTAAATACAATAGCGTTGCTTGATCTTTTGTTGCATCAACCATGGCTTCATGTCATTTTAGAAATGGGAACGTTGCTTGCGACAGGACTTCAACATATTTTGTAAATCCAACATGGTGGTTGGTATCCTTTGCTGCGCTTCGTTCTCGCTTGGGCTTCGCCTACAGTTGTCATCAGTGTTCTCTTGTTGGCCATGCCAATCTCGTTCAATTCCTTCCTTAGGCCTGTTCTGATCAGTTTGAAATCTTAAGTTGTTTGCATTTGGCTGAGAAGACAAGTTTTGGAGGGGCGTTGGATGATTTTGCCTTCTCTTGTTGTCCATTGGGGTTGATGTAATTTGGGTGTTGCTTTCTTTGCCTTTATGTAGCTCTCCGAAGATTTCTCCTCTTCTTTCATGGCAATTCATGATCGACTCAATTTCTGTAATATCCAACGATAGACGTACCCACCGGGCAAGAGCTGGTTCATTCCTCTGGTCTAGTAATGCATCTGATGTTAGCTGCCTAAATGTTTGCCATTTTTCTTTCGCTATCCGTGCTTTTTCCTTCATTGGGATCTAATTAAGTTATGGGCTTGGACAGGGAGCAGCAATCCTTGTAAGTCTGCCTGCTCAGTCTTACTGGCACGAAAGGGGGATAATAACACTCCTTTACTCTTGAGTGTGATTATACAAGTGAAACCAAATAAAGTGCCTGAATTGAAATACCTATTGTGTCCTGCCTGCTGATTAACAGTGGTGGCAGCGGTGGGATCGGAAGAGGAATGCCAAACCCAATATTCCAGCATGGAAGCCATCACCAAAGCGCTTGCAGAAGGGCAGCAGCAATTGCAACAATTAATACAAGTACAGGGCCATCATGCTCAGGCAGACTGCCAAGCCCTACAACAAGCCACACAGGTACAGAATGCGGCCCAGGATCAAGGAATTGACGCGCTAAGGAGCCTGGAGGAAGCAGTGGCTGCAAACCGAACTCAGCCACCCATCCCGCCTACGGTCCTACAAAAATTCCAAGCCGGGGATGGTTCCAGTTTTTTTTTTCCGTCTACTTTGAACGAATAGCTAGAGCCGCCCAGTGGCCTCAGGATAAAAGGGCTTTCTTCCTAGCACCACTTCTAATAGGGGTAATGCAAGGGACATACCAGGCAGAGAATCCCACAGGGGATACCCCCTATACGGAACTAAAAAAAACAATATTGGAGAGACGAAGCATCATATAGGATAAAATTAAGCGACACTTGGTTAAAACCAGGAGCAAGTCCAAGGCAATGGTTCTACTGAATTCAGGATTTAACCGAGAAGGGGCTTCAACCCAGCCCCGCCACTGTCAGACAAATCAAGGATAAAATAATGCTGGAGCAATTTTTGGAGGCCATGTGGAGTCTAATACAATGGCGGGTGAGGCAACACCATCACCTGACCTTGCCTGAAGCAATTGATGTGGCCACGGCATACCAGAAAGCAGGTACACCCAGGTCCTTAATACCTCCAGTGAAGCAGATGCCTGAGCCGGGTACCATACGTCACGGACCTTATCTGGGTCCCACTACAGAACCCAAGACCAGGCAAGAACCCAGACAAAGTGGAAGTGGTAACATAAGACCCCAGGCTCCTCAGTGTTTCGAGTGTGGGGAGTGGGGACCTATAGCCAGGTTTTCCTCCAAGAAACAAAAAGCGGAACCCATGGAGATTGTAACCCTTCAAGCAAAGGAAATCAGAATGAAAAAATTGCTTCACGTAATAGAGGTAACCGTAGACGGATGTCCGGCACATGTGATGATGGACAGTGGAAGCAGCCAGACAACTATCCAGCCTCAAGTGAGCAACACTGAAGACCATCAGGTGAGGAAATTAGCAGTAAAATGTGTGCATGGGATATCAAGGAATATGCAACCCGGGACATGTCGCGATCCATGCCCCTGACCCCCTCGGGTATAACAGCCCCCTGGCAGCAGTGAGGCTAAAGCCCTTCACACTGGCCCTAAGGGCCTTAAAACTCCATCCGAAACATACTTTGGCGCCAGGCTCATTATCAGGAATAAAGCAATACCAGTTTTGGACATTAAGCCAACATGGAGGCCTATTACACAGCTCAGTTCTTTAGAACCAAGCCATGCGGTCTAGTGTTTTGGTGTGGCTGGGCCTGGAACTACTTGGCCTGGGCTATTTAAACCACACCCAAACAGCAGCACATGCTTTGCGTTATTCTGCACTCCTGCAGCGTAACGCTCACCGTGTCCAGCTCCTGCTCATCTGCTTCGGCCCGATCCTGAAGCCCTAGATCCGGATTCCATTAATAACCTGGAAGAACAAGAACAGCATTAGTGAGCAAGAACACTTACCTGTGAAGTAACCGGTCTTGAATCCATCCTGTGCTTGGCTTACCTTGCCCATCTCCGTAGTCCGCCGCAACCTGCAAAGGTAAAGAAACAAGGACAGCATTAATAACAATTCTTACCTGGCAGCACCCTGTGCTTCTCTTACCTTGCCCATCACTGGGTTTCGCCGCAACCTGCAAGGGAGAGAAGGCACAAGGGCAGCATTAACCAAAGCACTTACCTGGGCAAGCAGCGCTTCGATCGCTCATCACTCCGAAACATCACTGCAACCTGTACAAAGAGAAGAGAACACAGGTTAGCAATTAACACCAATAAACCTTGCAGCGCTCCGCGCATCAATAACTCACCGTGGTCTTCACCATCAGCTCAGCAATACCAAGTTAGCAACCATCCATGTGAAAACAAAAAGACATTGTTAGGGAACAGCGTAGTGGAACAACATGCCGAGAAGACAGGGAAAACGGAGGAAAGAAAGAGACGGAATAAAGACGGAAAAGACATTATAACTCACCTGGAAGACAGCAAGCAGAGTTGGAGTCAGAGCTTGTCTGGACCCGACATAAGGGCACACGGACCAGTGAAGCAACTAGGTCCACGGAATTCACGCACCCCTGTACAGAGACGCAGGACTGAGAGTTCAACGCACAAAAACCTAAGGTGAGCCATAACCCCAAGGGAGGGGATTTGGACCAGAGGGAAGTGGGACTGCACCCCTCACAGAACCAGTAACTTAACCCTCCATTCTCCTGTTATAGGCGCTACCAAACGTCTGGCACATAACCAAGCAGAGAGGGGTCCGGGATAGCGCACAGACCTCAATCCAGTAACGTGTGGTGCCCCCGTGGATACCAGGACATCACATTGGGTATACGGGGGGGGGGGAACAGGTTCCAGTACGGGCTGCAGTCATTCCCACACTCCAGCACCAGTGCTGACAGAGACAGACTTACCTCTGTTGAAAAAATGGTTAAATGAAGCCCCTTATTCTTGGACAGAATAGGAAGAAAATCCCACCAAGACACGCCTATCACACGCCCAGAGAAGAAAGGCAAAAATAGAGGGGAGAAACCACTGTACAGATATAGCCCTAGTGAACTGAACACATCCCTTCTTTTCATACGGAAACAGGGTTGGACGAGTCACTTAAAAGGGCTACGGAACACGCTCAGGATATGACCACCAACCACAACTTCATATTTCAAGGAAAAACAGGGCCTACTCTACAGGGTGACCAGAGTCCCTGACAATCAAGAGAAGACACAACTACTGGTTTTGCAATCTTACAGAGAGAAGTTGTACAGTTGGCATAAAACCACAATACAGGTGCACATATGGCGGAACATAATACATTAAAAAGACTGCAGAATTAATATTGGCGGGAATATATGCAGAGGTGACCCGATATTCTCAGAACTGTTCAATTTGCCAAAAGACCAGTACCCCATTCCTCCTAGGGCTCCCTTGCAGAGAATGCCCATAATTCGAGAACCATTTCAAAGAATTGGGATGGACATTGTAGGACCCTTAGAGCCCAGCAGCCGGGGGTACACATATATATTGGTAGTAGTGGACTATGCTACAAGGTCCCCGGAGGCATTTCCATTGAGGGACCTCGGCCAAACAAGTCTGTGATGTCCTGCTACCATATTTTGCCAGAGTGGGAATACCCCAAGAAATTATTACAGATCAGGAAAATAACTTCATGTCAGTGGTAATGAAGGAAGTGTGCAAAACCTTGGGGATTACACACCTGAAGACTTCGGTGTACCACTCGCAAACCAACGGGCTGGTGGAAAGATCTAACCAGACTATAAAACAGATGATACGCAGAGCAACCAGCCCCACAGGCTTGAGGTGGGATAGGGCCCTACCCTGCGTCTTAATGGTGTTACGTTACACTCCACTGTCATCTACAGGGTTTTCTCCATTTGAACTATTATTTGGGAGACAACCAAAGTCAATATTGGGGCTGTTGAAAGACACTTGGGAGAACTAGGAAGAAACCAATTTAACTGATTATGTGAATGACCTGCAAGACCATCTCGGAAAATTTCAGGAGTATGCACAGGAGAATCTTGGGAGAGCACATCTCCAACAAGAGAAATATTATGACGAAAGGACCAGAATCAGATCCCTTAAGGTTGGGGATATGGTGTTGGTTTTGTTTCCCACTTCAGCAAATAAATAGTGGAAGAGGCCCTATCGGATAACAAATATTGGGACCAGTCAATTATGAAGTGAAATAACCAGACAGATTATGAAGTGAAATAACCAGACAGACAAACTAAATATAAGAATGACCACATAAACATGAGAAA
This sequence comes from Ambystoma mexicanum, assembly GCF_040938575.1. Taxonomy (NCBI): domain Eukaryota; kingdom Metazoa; phylum Chordata; class Amphibia; order Caudata; family Ambystomatidae; genus Ambystoma; species Ambystoma mexicanum. The sequence continues at coordinate 293,211,976 of NC_090922.1, forward strand.
ATTGTGGAAGGAGCCTAACCAAGTATTCTGTACAATGACATCCAGGTTGTCGATAGGATGGGATTGCTCAGTTAATGTCTCTAGCAGTATACGTGAGGTAATGCTGGGGGAGAATATGCAACCAGAACAGAAATCGGAGTTATTCTCCAAGCTGGAGCCTGTGTCTGAAGTTTTCTCTGGACTTCTGGTAGGACTAATTTAGTCTCACATGCCATAAAAACGGAGCCAGGAAAGATAATAAGACTCCGACCTTACAGAATACCCGAAGCAAAGAGAAGTGATATCACCCGGGAAATTAATTAAATGTTACGAATGGGCAGAATAGTCCCCTCAAAGAGTGCTTGGTGTTCTCTGGTGGTACTAGTACCAAAACCAGATGGCACCACCATGTTCTGCATGGATTTCATCAACTTGCCGGTGAGGGCAAGACCAAACAACTAATGATATTTTTGTTAACCATGGTCCTGTTCACTTAGACACAGGTGGAAAAGCTGGTCTGATGCAGGGAAGGAGGGAGGGGGGGGCAACCAGCACAATGATGTGGGGGAGTGCGAGAGGGGAATTAAATCTCGGATTCTTAAATCTAAGCAGCTAGCAGTCACAAGTGCAGAGATTGAGGCATCGGAATAGTCATGTAATTTTTATTTTAGCATTGATAACTGGAAAGTTCCTTGCAAAAGGGTGGTTGCCCAGAGGGTGGGTGAGGTGATATCAAAATATCACTAAAAAATGCACTGTCCCACTTGTTATGGGATGGGAAAACCCATGTTGTTGTGGGGTTTTCTCTCAATTACATGCAGTAACCCCTGTTGGTATTGGGGGTATCATAAAATGTTGTGGTGAGGCCACAACAGGTGAGGTCGACCGGTTTCGATGGTTCAAGGGTGATTACCGACCATCTTCTTCAGGACAAGATCGATTTTCATAGCTGCTGAGTAGCGACTGTCCTCTTAGTAGGGCAGCAATAACAGGCTGCAAAGGAATCCTGGGAAAAATCAATCGAGGCGAGCGCATGAAAACTGCAGTCTGCTCCGTCCTAAGGATGTGGGTGTACTGCGCAGTGCATGTAATTGAGAGAAAACCCCACAACAACATGGGTTTTCCCATCCCATAACAAGTGGGACAGTGCATTTTTTAGTGATATTTTGATATCACCTCACCCACCCTCTGGGCAACCACCCTTTTGCAAGGAACTTTCCAGTTATCAATGCTAAAATAAAAATTACATGACTATTCCGATGCCTCAATCTCTGCACTTGTGACTGCTAGCTGCTTAGATTTAAGAATCCGAGATTTAATTCCCCTCTCGCACTCCCCCACATCACTGTGCTGGTTGCCCCCCCCCCCTCCTTCCCTGCATCAGACCAGCTTTTCCACCTGTGTCTAAGTGAACAGGACCATGGTTAACAAAAATATCATTAGTTGTTTGGTCTTGCCCTCACCGGCAAGTTGATGAATCTTTTTTCCCCAGAAAACCGTTCCCTGTGTATCAGTATTTCCCTACGGTTTGGGAAGGCAATTGCCACTCTGGCTCTTCGAGCTTTAATTTACCCTGTTGTTTTTTTCCTGCATGGATTTCAGGCAGTTAAATGCAATCTTGCACTATGAGGCTTACCCTATACCCAGAATAGATGAGCTACTTGAGAAACTAGGGGTGGCCTCCTACTTAAGTACATTGGATTTGACTAAGGGATACTGGCAAATCCCTCTGAACAGAGAAGATCAAGAAAAACAGCATTTGCCACACCCTAGGGCTTGTTTCCTTTCACTGTGTTGCCATTTGGGCTGCACAGGGCTCCTGCTATCTTCCAATCCTTAATGCAACAGATTCTAAAGCCTCATGACAACTATGCTGCTGCATATCTGGATGACATAGTCATGTTCAATAGCACATGGGATGATCATCTTGCTCATCTAATGGCAGTAAAAAAACCTTACAAAATTAAATATAACCCCCCCTCCCCCAAAAGAATGCCAGTGGAAACAACCAAATACTTGGGGTATTCAGTGGGGAAAGTGATGATAACCCTACTACTGGACAAATTACAAGCGTTAAAAACAAATTACAAGTTCCCACCACAAGAAAAGGAATGTGTTTTTTTGGGATTCATGGGATAATACTGAAAGTTTTTGACACACTTTTCCACCATAGCAGCCCCTTTTAACGGATGCCTTACAAACCAACAGACCCTTGGTGATCGCGAAAGAAGCATCACAAGCATTTCATTCTTTGATCAAACTGATTGCCAACCAACCAGTGATCTATTGTCCAACAATTCTTCCTACAAGCTGATGCACCAGGGTGTGGGCAGGGGGATGTTCTGTCTCAAGATTCGGAGACAGATTTGCGCCCTATCACCTTTATAAGTAGGACACTGTTGGCTCACAAACTTCCCTATTTGACCTTAGAGAAAGAATGTTTGGCTATAAGAAACACTTGTGTCTAGGCGCGTTATAAATGCCATATCATATCATATGGGCTGTTGAGACCCTGTGATACTACCTACTTGGAAGGCGCTTTACTATCTTCACCGATCACGCCCCATTATGTTGATTAGCACTGCAAAAAGACTCCAACCATAGGGTGCTTAGGTGGTTTCATATGCTGCAGCCTTATTCCTTTGTAACTGTCCACAAGCCAGGGAAGTGTCAGTTGGTGGCTGACTATCTTTCCCGCACTATGGACCAGCTCGAACGGCCTGGCCCTTTGAGGGGGGGTATGTGTGGACGAGACTGCAGCCAACCAGGTGGTCGGGAGGGAAACCCAGACAAGGGTACAAGAAGAGTCTGACAACGAAGATGGCGACAGGAATAACATGTTTATTGCTCGGCTCGTACAGGGATTACAGACACTCCAAAAGCCAACATTAGGGGCGGCCGAGCACGACCAAGAGGCAGAGAAATCCCGTCGGAGTGGGTGGAGGACAGCACTTCCGATCCCAGAATGCATCGGGTTATGATGAGTTCAGCAATAGGAAAAATGACAAGGAGAAACTACAATACACATAGGGTTCAGCTCTCACCGTACTGCCAGAAAACATTTCCAAGGGGATTAATGCTGGACGAGTGGTGTGTAGAATAACGGCAAGTAATGAGGTGAGGGAAAACACCTGAGACTGGGAGGGGAAAGGAAATGGTTAAACACATGCTAACCAGAGACGGGGCATTCTCTTTTACTGATTGTGTTTGCAGGGTAGTGAATGGATTGAGGACACAGGAGGGTACGAGTGGGCTTACTGAGTCAGTGAGGACTTGGTCAAGAGGGTGCCCGGTGCCTGTACTCATGCCCTGCAAGGAATCTGGACCGCGGTAGGAGATCCGCAAACTCTGGTTATGAGAGACTTATCTCTAACGGCATATGGAACTGCTACATTGAAGCGCCCTGCCACGAGAAACAGTGGTCTGTGGGCGTGTTTCTTTTTTGCTTGAATTAAGTTATGGACTCGGAAGGGGAGCAGCAATCGTAAGTCTGCCTGCTCGTTCTTACCGGCATGGAAGGGGGAGAATAAGACTAATTTGCTGCGTTGTGTGATTATCCAAGTGAAACCGAATAAAGTGCATGAATTGAAATACCTATTGTGTCCTGCCAGCTGATTAACACGCCCTCATCTAATTTCCCTTCCGCCACAGACTCCACATAACCCCCAAAATGGGGTGTTCCCTCATCGTCCTCAGGATTTTGTCTTTTGGGGCCTAAATCCATACCACCCTTTGATAATCCCTTTGCTCTCTCCGATGTGGAACCATCACCCTGAGTTGAGTCGCCTTATAGTACAAATAGATATCTGGAAACTCCACCTCTCCTTTTTCTTTTGGGAGGACCATGGCATCATATGCCGCCCTCGCTTTCTTCCCCTGCCACATGAACCTCAGACGGCGGGTCTTGATGTCTTGAAACATGGCAGGTGGGATTTGAACCAGAATCATCTGAAATGGAGGATCCGCAGGAGGAAGTTCATCTTTATAGTATTAAACAGCCCCAGCCTGGAGATCATCAATTTACCCCATTTCTCGAAGTCCTCAAATAATTTTGCTAAGAGAGGCGGGAAATTTGCATGGTAAAAACTGACTATCTCCCTCGTAAAATTAATGCCTAAATAACACAATTGATCTTCCTCCACCCTCATCCCCAGCGCATCCAGGCCATGTCTTTCATATGACCCCAACTGGCCTAGAGGGAACAGTATGGATTTCCCCCCCTATTGATCCGAAACCTCAAAAGCTTACCATATTTTACCACTATCTCGACCATGGTGGGGACCGAGGACACTGGGTTCCTAAGATGTAGCAGGATGTCATTGGCGTATAAACCCATTTTATATGCCACCGCCACCCCTACGGGAATACCCACTACCTGAGGATTGTGCCAGAGTTTCTGGGCCAAGGGCTCCAGCGAGAGAGCAAAGAGTAAGTGTATGGGGGCACCCCTGTCGCGTTCCCCGCCCCAATTCAAACCCTCATGAGAAATCCCCATTAGCGGCCACGCAGGCCTTGGGGTCCACATACACTGCCATAATTCCCAACAAAAACCCAGCCCCCACTCCAAACTTGACCAAAGTTGCCTTCAGGAAGTCCCAGTTCACTCTGTCAAATGCTTTCTCTGTGTCAAAAGATAAAAGCCTGGGGTTGTCCGCGCTGCCAGGGATTTACATATTGGGCCTCATTCCGTCCCAGGCGGTAAGGGGTTAACGGTGCCATAAAAGGTGGCGGCGCCGTTAACCCCTTACCGCCTAATTACGAGGTCCCTTTGAGGGTCCCCACCTTAACGGCTGGTTTTACCAGCCGTTAAGGAAGGAACCCGCAAAGAGACTTTCGAGGTAATTACGGTACCGCAATTTGCGGTACCGTAATTACCACCTTCCCCATTCCCATTGAGCCCTATGGGGGCAAAAATGGGAATGGGGAAGGGCCAATGGTGAATGGGGAATTACCGCCCGCCAACCTTGGAATGGGGTGGTAAGTCCGCCATCCACCATGGCGCAATCGGTAAAATATCAGCGTCAACCATGGCGCTAATGGCACCATGGTTAACGCCTGGGTCGTAATCATTGTGTCTGCCCCTTAGTCTATCCCTTATGAAACCCAGCTGGTTCGAATGCACCAGTCTTGGCATATGTACGTATAACCTTGAAGCCAGGTCCTGGGTAAATCTCTTTACGTCCACATTGAGGAGCGAGATCAGGCGGTACGAACCACAAGCCCTGGGGCCCCTACCTTCTTTGTGTATCACCGAGATAAAAGCGTGCACCAACGTCTTCAGGACCCTCCCAGTTTCCAAGATGCGATTAAACAATTTGACCAGGTGTTGGACTAACCGTCTCACAAATGTCCCGTAAAAACCATCAGTCTGCCCATCTTTCCCTAGTGCCTTTCCCAGGTGCATTTTATGGATCGCTGTCGAGATCTCCTTGCCAGTAACGGGGACATCCATCCCCGTAGACTCCTCAGGAGTCGGCTTTGGTAAGTGCACCTCAGCCAAATATTGTCCCGCCCCCTTCCCTTCTGAAGGGACCTCACCCCAATACAAATCTTCATAGAAGTCGGCAAACATCTCAACCCTCCCACAATGACATCTGTAGTATGCCCCCAGAGCCTGCCACCCCCGCATTCCATCTGTCAGCATGCTGGTTGCATCTGCCTTATCTCCTTTTTCATTGTATTTATGCTTCAAAAACTGAAGCTTACCAATTATCCTGCCCCCATTCATCAGCCAGTTTCTCCCGCTTCCCCCTCACCTTCTCTATCATTTCCCCTGCTGCTTCTGCTGCTGCAGCTATCCATGATTCCAAGATCCTGATCTCCGGGTGCAGTTTATTCTCTGCCAGAGTTCTCTCTCTCCTTGCGTGCCCCCTCCCTGATCAGTAGACCCCTCCAAGGCGCCTTACCCGCATCCCAAACAAATTTGTAACCTCTCCCCTGCCACCAAGGGAGCCTCCGTCACATTCAGTCCCATGGATCTTCTATCCCATTGTGGATCTACCTGCATATTTAGGTCCCCGCCCATAACCGCCCGCCCCGCCCCTTCAATCAAAACCTTCACTAACATAGGCTTAAGAAAGTGAGTCTTCCCCTGGTTAGGGGGGGTATGGAGCCACAAAGGTAAATCATACTCTTCTCAGGGAGCCCACCAGAAATAATTCCCTTCCCTTCCCACATGTCCACAACTTTTCAAATTCCAATCTCTGCCTCCTGTGTATCAAAATGCCAACACACCCTTTTTTCGCATCTCCTGAACCCCAAAATACCTGGCCAAGAAGACCACATGGAACCTTCCTTTCCTCTCCCCTAGAAAACCTTGTCCCCTGGAGGAAGAGAACGTCCATCCCCATTCTTTGAAACTCCCTACCAACTAATGACCTTTTAGTTGGTGAATTGAGCCCTTTTACGTTTAATGTGCAAATTCGCAGGCGATCGGCACTGTCCACCCCTATTCAGGTCCACCATTCCGTCACTGCAAATCTCAGTGCCTGGACAGACCACCTCCTCCACCAGCCATATCACCCCTGGGTTGAACAAACTCACTTGTCGCACCCCCCAACCCTGACCCCTCCCCAGCCATTCCTCCCCAATCCCTTCCCCCCTGTGACCCGTGGGCAACTGCAGGTAACATCACTGGACGAACACTGGACCACCAGTAGGACCCAGCCATCCTGGCCACCCCACACTTCTCCCCACAATCAAAACCCTCCAAAACGTATTTGTATACCCTAAAGTCCCTTAATTCACCCCAAAGTCTCTTTTTCTTAACCTTCTTTAGCCCCCCACTACCACCGCCCCAAGCACAACCCCAGAACCAGTCAATTACGGTCAACCATTATCCAATGACAATCCCCACTCAACCCCCTCCCTCCACCAGTTTCTCCCCCCAGAAGACCCTGGTCAAGACCCCTGACAATTTACCAGAAAAAAGGCATGTTCACCTAGAGCACGTGAGGAAAGACCCCAAAACAAATGTGTCAGGTTCCCTTGGCCCCTGCCGGTGGCGTATTCAACTTCCTGAATTTCCTTGAGCCAGGAACCCTCTGTCTATTTGATTCTTTATTTGCCACTGTCTATCTTCAGGGCCCTTTGGTCCTCCTTCCATTGTGCCTTCCTCCTCCCCCATTAATTCACCAGTGACCATGCAAATATCCTCCAGGACCAGTTTGTAACTATATCCAACAACCTCGAGATGGGAAAGCCCCACCTGTACCACACTCCCTTCACATTAAGCCATTTCATGTGGGGCATGCATAGGCGTCTCTGCATAGGCGTCTCTTTGCAAGCATGAGCAATTAGAGGTCCTGGAAGATCGCAATTTTAGCGTTACCCAGCATTACTGTACCTGCCTCTCTCGTTTTCTCGAGGATCTTCTGCTTATCTGGCTTATGAAAGTGTGCCAGGACAAACCTCTAGCCCCGGCCATCCCTGCCCACACTGTGTACTCATCAATGGTATCATCCCCAAACAAGAACATTCTGCCTCCCCCACCCATCACTTCCTTCAACCCATCATTTCCCTTGTCCCAAAACCTGCCTCGCCATGTCCCGCCCTGTGTCCACGGAGATATCAAATCGAAATCCACCCACTTTTTAAACGGGTACCAGACTTTCACAACAGGTGTCTGTCAGGTGGGTTGCACTAACCCATTTCCTCGATCCACCAACGAGGCCAGTTCCTCACTCTCTGAGGGCGTGCACTCATTCACACGTGAGTGCTGCCACCACTCTCATCCACAACCGGAGATTCCTGGTCTGAGACCTCAGTGTCACCTTGGTCTCCCAGATAGGCATCATCGGACACATAGTCAATGGGTGCACTCACGCGCCCACTCAACCGTCTCGATCCTAGCAACGGAATTCCTTTGAAATTAGATGAATTTCGTGTGACAGATCATGCGGTGCCCTGCGAAGTAATCATGGAGCCTTTCTTCTGGGCCCTGCGCAGTGATCATGGAGCCTTTCTTCTGGGTAACCAAAGGGGTTCCTCCTGGAAGATGGAAGTGTGCTTGTACGTCCGAGATTGCTTGACCGTGACAACATCGCCCACCTCGATCTGAGGCAACCTCGCCCCTCGGCGAGGGTCAGAATACTCTTTCATGCGTGCCTTTGCAGCTTTGTCTCGTTCACACATCTCCTTGTCCCCTTCACGGTGTTCGTTACCGGGCGGAGCTTGCGGCAGACGCGTTTGGATATTCCTCCCAAACATTACTTCCACCGGGGTCCATCCAGTGGTGCTATGAGGAGTAACCCTGTAATCGTGCATCAGTTGGTTTAATACCTGTTCAAAAGGCTGCCTGGTGAGCTTGGCGATTTGGAGTGCTCTCTTGAGATTTGCGATGAAGCTTTCTATCATTCCATTCACTTGAGGCCATAGTGGGGTTATCTTCCGATGGTGAAATCCCATGTAGTTTGCAAACTGGGTGAATTGATGACCACTGAATGGGGTCCATTGTCTGTCTTTAGTACCTTAGGAATGCCATACACCAAGAAGATGCAGTCCAGGGTGGGTATGACATGGTGAGCGGCTCTCGACAATACTAGTTGGGCCTCTGGGTATGGAGAGTATTCGTCCATCATGGCCAGCACATACTTTCCCCCATCAATGGGCCCAAAGACGTTGGCGGGCATGGCTTCCCAGATCCCCTGCAGAAGTTAAGACATGTTCAATGGTTCTGGATGTCGATTTGGAGTGATGAGGTTACACATGGGACACGCTGTCAAAGCTTCCTCTACCATGGAGTCCATGTTGGGGAGCCAGGTTTTCTGGCGGAGCATGCACTTGGTCGACACCATTCCCCTGTGGTTTTCATGGGCCAATTCAATGATTTTCACTCTCGGGGATCGTGGGATTACCAGTTTACAGTCTTTAAGGAGGATGTGATCATCAGACAGCACTAGCTCATCCTTCACCTGAATGAGTCTCTCTACATTCTTTTGTACAATATCTCCAGCCGCTCTCCCTCTGTCCTTGGCCCTTCTCCACATGCCAGAGATGAGTCCTTCACAGATTTGACGGGCCAGGTCATTCTCTGTCTCACGCTATGATCTGTGTCAATGCCCTCTGGGGCGGTTTGGTGTATCGGATATCGGTGATACCTGTCTGCTACTGAGGGTTCTGGTGCACACCCCCGTGGGGCATTCTGGACAGGAAGTCCGCCGTATTGTCTCCTTTTCCGGGGCGAAGGATGATCGCAAATGCGTAATCTTGCAATTGTAGACCCCATCTGGCGATTTGGGGCAGCATTTTTGCCTGTGGATTGCCATACAGGAACAGAAGGGCTTGGTGATCTGTGATGACCTTAAATGGTTTCCCATGCAGGAAAAGGTGGAAGTGCTTGCAAGCCCACACCACCGCAAGCCCTTCCTTCTCAGCCTGTGAATATGCTTGTTCAGTGATAGAGAAGCTTTGGCTGGCGTACGCAACAATGTACTTCTGCGAGGGGTCTCTTGGATCTACTTGGGCCAGTATGGTCCCCAATCCCACTGGATTTGCGTCTGTTTGGTTTGGTGGCTGGGTCATAGTAGTACATGTTTTCTGCCATGACTACTCTCTCCCTGATGGTCTCGTAGGCCTTGTGGCAGTCATCTGACCAGTGGAACGAGGCGTCTTGTCGAGTTAGTAATCGTAGTGGTTCACTTACAGAGGCGAAGTCCTTAATGTAGCGCGTACAATAACTGGCTAACCCTAGAAACAAGCGCAGTTCTGACACATTGGCTGGGGGTGAAGTTTTATTTAGCACAGCCACTTTTTCTGGGTCCGGCGTCATGCCTGCTTCTGAGAAGATGTCTGAAAAATCTCAGCGTGCTCTTTCAGAACTTGCATTTGTCATGGTTGAGCATGAGATTGGTGGCTTCCAAAGTCTTGCACACCTTCATGAAGGCTTCATCATGCTTATTGATGTCAGTGCCGAAGATCAAAATATTGTCACTGTAGTTGAGGCAGTTCAGTATATGCTTAATGATGTTGTGCACCTCGGCCTGAAATATTTCCGCGGCCGAGGACACCCCGAAACTTAGCCTCTTGTATCGAAACAAGCCCAGATGTGTAACAAACGTGGTAATGTTCCTACTTTCAGGGCTCAGCACCAGCTGATGGTAGCCCTTTTGCAGGTCTAGGCTGGAGAACACCTTGGCTTCGTTTAACAGGTGAATCATGTCTGTAATATGAGGAGCTAGGTGTCTCTCCCGCAGTATGGCCTGATTGTGGTGTTGCATGTCCACACAGAGTCTGATGGCATCCAACTTTTCTTTGGAACAGGCATTATGGGGGATACCCAGGTGGTGGGGCCAGTGGCGGGTTCAATGATGTCCTGCTCGAGGAGTTTGTGTAACTAGTCTTCCACCTTCTTCTGGATATTGACGGGAATCCCTCTGTAATGTTGCGCTAAAGGGCATAAAGATTCACCTATGTGAAGCTTGATCAGCCTGTTCTTTAGTTTGCCAATGCCCCTGAATATTCTGGGATACAGGTTGTTGACATCTCGACTGGGCCGATGTACTTGTGGACTATAATGTTGTACAGGATGTGGATAAGGCCCATGTCTGCAGCTGCTTTAAAACCGAGGACACACCCACTGTCTGTTTCTGTCGCCAAGACGTGGATGGATATTTTTTTCTCATGCCCTTCGGCATGACCCATCAAATTGGCCTAGACATTTGAGGGCCGCCTTTGCACCGTAGTCGTATATGTCCACAGTGGCGGGACTCATCTTTTGACTTTTGGGGTAGCCCTTTGAAGATGTTCTCGCTAACCACATTCATGGTAGCCCCCGTGTCGATCAAAAATTCAGTGGGCTGCTCATTTAGTTTGGTGATCATGGTGGGGCTGTGCGCGGTGGGGTTTCCTAAGGCTTAGACATGTGCTTTCCTTCTTTGGTCACTCCCCGACGAACTGGGGTCAGAGCCTGTTTGAGATTGTTCCACTAGATAATGCATGTGGCGCCTGGATCTGCGCTCTGGCTTTGCGCGCATGACGTATCTCCTTCTTTCTCTTTGATCTCTCCGTGGTATGACCTATCCAGAGTCTCTTTCCCTAGGACGTGTTCCGGACAGTGCACTACTTCTAACTTTGGGTTTAAGAGGTGAGTCTCTGGCTCGGTCTCTCACTTTGTCGCAGAACAGTTTACAGACCGACTTGAAGTGACCCTCTTCCCCACAGGAGGCACAGCGTTGGCCGATGGCTGGGCAGGTGCCGTCGTGGGGGAATTCAAACCCGCACTTGTAGCAGAAGAGTTCCTCTGACTTCCTCTCCAGCTGGATTCGGCAGATGCTTTCGCCCAGTGTGGCGTTGTCGAAGCTCTCCTCCTGCAAATCTATGGCTCGCTCGACTCGAGCCAGTGCTAGTATCTCCTTTTGTAGACGCTTCCTCCTGAAAGTCTCTGACTCGCACCCTGCTATAATCTGAGACCTCATGGCCGCAGTGTTTCAGTAGTTCGCAAAGTCAGTGTTTTAACTTTGTACGCAGGCGCATCACATAGGCATCCATGGTCTCACCTTTAATTTGCTTGGTGCAATGGAAGCGATGCCTCACATAATCCACATTGGTGTGTGGGGTGAAGTAGGCTACCAACGCGTCTTTCAGGTCCTGGATAGAGTCGGTGGTGTCAGGGGGCATCTCATCTATGATATTGCAGGTGGTCGAGTCCACAGCGAGCTTCAAAAGACATATTTGTCGTGCGTCGGCAATGGGCCCAGTAGCCCCCATGTATGGATCAAAGTCTCTTATCCACTTGGTCCACCTGGGACCCATGTTGCTGGTGTCTGTGAAGTCGAATGCACCTGGCATTTGGGCTGCCAAGGTGTTCGGCAGTCAATATGGTGCCTGGTCTGACGCTTGTGGACCTGGTGCTGGCTGTCCATTGCCTTGAGGCTGTGCCCCTTGGTTGATGTCCTGATTTGACATGGTTGTTGTGGTTGCTGGGTCAAGAGGATTACCTCAAACTTCTTGTTGCTTATCACAGATGGGAGGTCCCTTGTGGTTGTGATCCCTGCAGGCTCACCTCGATCCTTGATAGCTGCCTTCTGCAGGCAGGAGCACATCAGTGGTGAATGAGACCCAAGATATGTGGCCCTCAGTTCTCGTGCTGTTCCTCCCTCAATGGGGCCTCCTACCGACACGATGGCCGCCTCCTAGAGGCACGAGCACCATCTGCAGTGTCTTTGGGTGGGTGGGGCCTGACAGTGTTTTACCGCGTGTGTGGTTTATTTATTTTATTCTCTTCCGCCCCCTCAGATTGCCTTGGATGGCTGCCACTGTTCACCGCCGCGACCCGGGGTGAAGCGCAGCTCGTCGCTGCATGTGGGGCACCATCCACATGGCTTCTTGTCTTGCTGTTAGTCCGTCACTGCCACGGCCCGGACTCTGTGTGCTTCCGTGGTAACAGGGCTGGTTCCGCTCCTCCTCCCAAACGGCAGACTGCAGGTCCCACTGGGCACATGTACTGCCGCTGCGAGTACTCCGGGGCGCTTCACCTCCAGGCCAGCGCCTTCGCAGTTGTCCCGCTCCGTGCTGTGACAGCCACCAGGCTGCCAACCGTGTCGCCAGTGTTGCGGCTGTGGGTAGGTCTGGGGCGCTGTGGCGCAAGTGAAAAGATACGCAGACAGAGAGCTGTCTAACAATGTATATCTTTATTAAACTCCACGAACTTTCTGCCCCTCCCCCGCTCCCAGCCCGTCACTTCCTTTAACCCTGTCATTTCCCTTGTCCCAACACCCGCCTCCCCACGTCCCGCCCCCGTGTCCATGTGACATCAACACGACGCACCTAACTTCCTCCTCTGAGAACTCTATCAACATCCTGCATGCACAGTATCTAACTAACGCCTCCTTAACGCTCTGCAAGCCCCTAGCCCCTCCTTCAGCCTGCTGTTGTGGACTCACTGCAGATCTCCGTTGCCACCAAAACACATTCACTTTCCCCCGGCTCCTCATCGCTGGGGATCTCGGCTACCCAGGGGGTCAAGACCTTCACAACTTCGGCCAGATATGCCCCGGGTTATCAACCATCCGCTGATCAAAAATGGGGGCTCTTTCCACTTTTCAGCCTGTTGCCACCAGAGTGAGCGCTTATGCTGTCGTTAGCGTGCCCCCTGGTGGCCTACCCCTTTTTTTTTTTAAACACCAATAAGAACTAGAGAGCATGTTGGCAGACTCCTACTGCTAACCACCATCAATAGATCTATCACATGGCCGGTAAACTACGACCTAGAGAATGAAGTCGGATTAAGAACTGGAGCTTTAAAAGCAACAATGATGGGTAATATTTGTGTTCAGTACTGAAGTTACATACTTTTATTGCCTTTCTTTGTTTCTGTTTCGCGTATTCAGTATTTTATCATGAAGTGCAAGGTTTTAGTCATATCTGCAGTTTTATGTAAAATTGTAATGATTTACGATAGTTGTCTATAAAATGGTATCCACTAATCTATCTCGGAATCGGTATATCTAATGACCAATATGCACCCTCCCTGTCTTAATATAATTTAAAGTTTTTCCGTAGATTTAACATTGTAATTGCATGCTAAGATGGCTTTCTGCGTTTGCAAGCATGAGACGCAATTTGTTTAAAAAACTGAAGTCTTACACTTGGTCCACAAACCTTCGAATGGAAGCATTTGCAGTTTGAACAGTCCCAATTTGAATTGTAACATCTTTCCATATGTTTCCATACTAGTAAAAGCTTAAATTACACCTCATCGGGAAAGGGCATTCAAAGTAGGACTATGGACATTCAAGAGAAAAAGAGTAAAGATGGGGAGACGATGGGGAGTAAATCAAAGCAAGATGTAGACCTGAACAGCGAACATGAAGTGAACCATTTCAAAGAAAATCAAAATGAAAAGGTAAAAGCAATGACAAGTGTAATTTAATAGTACACTGGTATGGTATGCACAATATGTATCTGATTTGTTAACATTCTATATTTTTCCAGAGAAAAAGCAGAACAAAATCTATTGGATCGAAGAAAGATGACTATAGGTATGTTGTTGAAAGCATTGACAGACTAATTGGTTTGTTCATTATATTTTTCATTCATGCATATTCCTGAAACCTTCACTATTTTAGTTGCTTTGTTGAGTGTGCATTTTCATTTGATTTCAATTGTACCTCCTGCCTTAGGCCAAAACCATTCAAAGAGGAACCAGAAGACTCAGACTTCCTCACAATTCACAATGAAAGAAAAAGGACACAATTGACGGTGCAGGATGGTGAAGCCAAGGAAGTAGCTGGGTAAGGGAATATGTGAATAAATGTATTTTTACAATCCTCAGTAATGTCTCAACTATTAGACTCTGAACATAAGGCCCCAGATTGAGGAATCCTGTCGAAAAGAATCGGACTTGGTGAGCAGTATATAGCTGATCCAATGAGTAGCCGATGTACTGTCAAGATGGTCGTTGTGGCATTGTTGTAAACGTGCACTCCTGAGAGCCGTCTTGTATTTCCTCTGTTTTCTGGTTACAGTCTAGTCTTTCTCAACATGGCCCGACCGCTTCCCCTTTTCCTTTCTGAAGACGGCACGGTCTTTGCTTTGCAACCCTTTATTTATACCCGTTTCTTTTACAAGCCTCACTGTGCTCTGCCGCTTGCGTCTTCCTCCTTTTTTCCCCTTGTACTGTTTTGCCTATGTTGCGATCCTTGTTTGACCCTCCCGTGCGTTTTCTCCTGCTTTCCAGACCCCTCTTGCAGCTAGTACTCCTGTTGGAGTATTTTCAGCACTGCCGTTCTGACTACTCAGCCATTTTTCACTGATATTACCAACCTTTATGCTGCTGTGTTCATCTGCTACTGACTATCATCCTTACCACCTTTTTTTATCACTGCCAGCAAGTTATCCATCAGGGTTTTCTCTGCCCATTGGCTTTTCCCCCTAACGGTCATTTGTGCCCCCCGCCCGTCCCTTTGTTCTACTTTTATCCTTGGGCAGACATAGTGGTTTCAGGAATGAACGAGCGTATCTCCAAGGAGTGAAGTATGTCCAAACAGAAGAAAGGAAGACAAGAAAAGCATCCCGAAAAGCAAGAAGATATAATGCTGGATTTCAGTGCCCAGGGAAGCCAGTAGAAATCAGTCCCCCCTATAGGAACCATTGGGATTATGGAACAAGAAAAGAAGACTATCAAAACTTCCCTCTGCCATTCATTGGAACAGTTACCCCACTCCAATACTTTGATGTAATAAAGGGCCAACCATCCATGTTCATGGATGAGTGTAATTCCAGTGGCCATTTAGGGTGTACCCATGACGCAGCTTCTGACTACTTAGGCAATAAACACCATCGGGTTAGATAATGCCTTGGGGCCTACATTACAGGCCAAAGTGAAGGGAGGTCCTCACCAGGAACCCTGGGGCATTACAAAACCCAGTACTACCCCCTCATTGAAGGATTTGTTGCTATTAGCACCCAACATGTTTTCCAGAGTGTTTTTATTTTCTTTTATTAGAAAAAGGGTGTGGTTGCCATTTATCAAATTAAAATAAACTACTAAACAAGATTGCCACCATAGACATGAGAGAAAGGGTTGTCCTTTCTCTCATTCCATGGCGGCCATTGCTACATCGGGAAGCAGATCAGGGATGAAGTAGCTGCAGTTAAGTGGGTTTGGGGAGTGGAGGGAGAATGTGCACAGGAAAAGTGAAATTTGGAGGACTGCGGGCGGCGTGGGCTAACCTACCTGTTGCCAGGCATGGAATATGGCAGCCTCCCACTTCTGAGGAGGCTCAGAACGTGTGGTAAAACAGGACTTATATAGCCCTCATTACGATCTTCCCAATTGGTTGTGAGGCCACCTGACCACTCCTACCAGGTGCTTCTTTTAGTAATAACTATTTATTTGAAACTGCCCTCCTATAAATATTCTCTTCCCCTTTGAACACCTTACAATGTAGTCTTCTAATTCCTGCAGTCCTGAATTGGGATCCTCTTTGCGATAGCTTTGATTCATGTAGATTCAGCCAAACACTTTTCTTCTTTTTTCCTGTACCCTGCCCCGCCTTTGAACCGTGCTTACCTTCGTCCATTGCTTCAGCCCTTTTCTTCCTTTACGATTCAGACTACGGTCTATATACCCCGGTCGTGGGCACAATGCACCAACTTTCAGCCCAGGCTTGTGGAATAGAAATTACAACAGAAGTACCTTGGTACAGTTTAAAATATTTCTAATAGAACATCCATAGTTTGCTGCGGCAAATCGTCCCTGTGTGTACTGTTGGTGACCTGGCAAGAAGCATTGAAAAACTTCATGGGTGACTACCACAGAACGGCTTGCCAATACAGTGGTCTTGTATCCATATTCTCCTAATATTTGTGTTGCAAAATTAAATGTTACCCCCATAATTTTAAAATGTCCCTGCTCCTGAACAGCACCAGGTGGTTTCGGGATCGCACAAGCTAATTGGGAAAACATTCTTTCCTTTCATTCTATAAATCCACCAGCCACCACTGTGTTCTGTTTTTCGTTTTAATCCGCCCCACAGTGTATTCCATGATGATGAGTTTGAATTAAAACATCCCCATTCCAAATTATTTTGAGACCACAGGAGATGGGAGAAACTGGTAAAGTTAAGTAGGTTCACTGGTGACCAAACATTCAAGGTGTTGAAGTACCGGCATTTGGTGTCAGTGGCAAAAGACTGGGAGGATTGGAATGGTGGGTGGGATTTACTGGTGGCAAGGTGGGTCAGCATCCGTGTGTAGGCTCGTTGAATTGGTTGCGGTGCAATGGCGGCATTCGGCCCAGCTTTACAGATCATGACGAGGGATTGAATACTGCTTGATCGATCTCGGTGGTGGCAGAAGCATTTGGCGCTGTCCATAAAAATCCGACTTTCCAGTTTAAAAAACCAAGAAATGGATTTAATAAATTACACGATCCTGTTTGTTAGCACCGTATACTGAAAAGCAAAACACTTGGGCAAACATCAAATGCAACTGACATTGAATCAAACAAAATGGTTTGTGCAATTTGCATCCACAGATTAGCAGATGCTGAAAGTTGTTCTCTCATTTTTGTCCATCTACGTCTCCAGGGGATGGACTCTGATCACCTGTTTCAGGGTGAACATGTACACGTTAAAAAGAATAAATGAGGCAGTCAAGCCCTAGGTACAATTTCCAAATGTGGATGGTGAAGTTACACGACCCAGCTGTACTTTCTGACCTCAGAATGTGATTGGTGCACCTAGACAGCGGTTCATCTAGCAGGATGTATTCTGGACCAGGGCAATACATTGGTCCACTGTCAAATGTAAAATCGGAGCAGGAGGGTGAAGGCAAGCGTCCCCAGCCAGCACGATCCTCCCCGCAATGAGAGACAATGAAGGACTCTCCCAAATCGGGAATAAGGCCAAGACAGAGTGCGGGTGAGCTTAAATGGGAGTTTATCAATCAGAATATGGCACGCAAAGAACTCTGCAAACTCCGAGAGCGCTCTGTCTGACAATAGCAAAGACAGGCGTATATATTTACAAAAAACGTCATAAGAACCTACACACTATAGGGGGCACAAGTTCAATGGGATTGGGTGGCGACGACTAACTATAGGTGCTGCTGCGATGCGGTTGGCTTTGGCTGGAAGATGTCACTGGTCATCCTCGTGGGTTGGGCTGGGCCTGGCAGGTTGGCAGAGTTCATCCGGGCGGTGTTGTTGTGCCATCGCGGCCAGTGTCAGAGATGAATGTCTTTTCCTGACTTATTTGCCCTAGGCCATGCACACCGCAGTCATTCAGTCATTTCAATATTATCTTCTTTAGTAAATCTTCCAATAGGTTATTCTACAGGTTAATGCAACACAGGAGGAATGTACCTTGTGAGGGGTCTGGCGGTAATACGTCACGACATCGTTACCAGAGTCCTGTTGACTGGGGCCGTAGGTCGAGGTGCTAAGCTTCAGGGCCTGGGACGGGCAGTACAGGTCTTTCTGTCTTGTTAGAAGTTGTTATGGATGTGCCGCTGTGTGTTGTCAAAGTGTTGGGTGTCCTGATTGCACAGGGCCATAGGTAGGTTTACTGCTGTGCTGTAAATAATGCAGGTGGCGGGCCGTGGCCTTGGGTGCTGCAGAGGGGGCTACAAATCTTTGAAGCGGCTCCAGTCTGGTTGGGAGAGGCGGAGTAGCGCAGCGCGGGCCTCTGCTCTCATGTCTTGGCAGCCTTCGCAGGGTGGGAGGGGGAATGGCCTTGCATGCATTTCACAAAGGTATCTCCCTCGTGTGTTGCTGATTTTAGGTAAAAAAAACATCACAAACATTTGAACACTCTATAATACTTATTCAAATCATTTTGAAACATGCATTTAAACTTTGCTGGATGTGTCTCGATTATACCCAGTCTGAGCACCTTATTCATACACTATGTTTTAACAACTACAGTATTTAGTTATATGCATATACATTTGCAGTAAGTGAGGTATTATTGGGGTTGGTGGGGTACATAGAAAGTAACTCGCCACTGTACGTGGCGGAGGTGGCACGTGAGGGGCTTAGACATACACGTGTGACGAGTGCATTCTCGCACACTCTTCACATGTGCCCGTGGTATGGTTACATTCGTTTTCTTGTGTACCCTAGCAGCATCAGTTCAGTTGTGGCGCGGGAGCGCGGGGCGTGGGGCTTTCGATGATACTTATGAAGAATAATCCCCCGGAAATGCTTTTATCATTTGCACACCACTGCAAGGGGTGTGGGTCCTTCACAGCTGGTGTCATGTACGATAATTACACAATTTCACAGGTTTCTTTAGTAAGAGTGGTTGTATGGAGAGGATACATGTGTTAAAAGTGGTTTTGTACATTCATATTTGGGTACCTGTCTGCTTTCAGTAGATGACCATTCTACAGATCTTCCCATCGCCCAGGCCTTGCTTACCGGATCATTGTGGGAGCAGTGATACACTGCGGAAGGTGAACTGTTACAATGTTAATGTATTACGCTAGATCATGCCCGTCTTGTTCGTGGGAACGGGCTTGCAGCGGATCTACCAAGGTGCTGCGGAGACAGGGAGGACTGAAACTTTCTGAAGGTGGGGGCCGTGCTACAGCGCGCTGAGCGCTCACCATCTCTAGCAGACAAAATGGTTTCTGAGGCCTAGCTAAATTTAATACGTACGGGCAATGTCTTCAGCAGGTGAGCCATCCACCACCTGGGCCCTGGTGGTAAGGAGGGGACGCCCGATGAGCCATGGCCCTCACCTGGGGTGGAGATGCAGGCCAGGGGGGGGGCCCTTGGACCACCCCTCCCCTACATTTCCCCCCTTTCGTTTCTTAAGTAACGAATACTTTAAGTCCTCCAACCTCCTACATTCTTCTTTGTCCATCACTGCCTCATCCCATGCAGGTGTGCCTTTTTTATGGGCATCCATGCTCTGCACACCCCTCGTAAGCTTTCCCCTCTTCTGGCATACTCATCTGGGGTGCAAGTCAGGTAGATACATCCGCCATCTCCCGCCAAATCCACCCACACCTCCTGGTACCATTCTAATACACGGGGCTCTTTAATGGTGGTGTGCCACGCTTTATCTATAATATCTTTGTCGTGATAGATAGGCACTAGCTGATATCTTGGTGTCATCTGCTCCTGTTTGCACCTGCACTTCCTGCCTGTTTTGTGTTGTCCCACGAGTGTTGCCCATTGTCACCATCATCATTGCACCATTAGGTACTGCATTAGCACAACATCGAAGGCCCACCTGGCACAGGCAAAAAATGAAAAGGAGGAACACCACAGCTGGCATCAAAAATTTCACAGTTGTTCCAAGCCATGAGGGGACCCAGGAGAAGAAGTTATGGAACCATGTACTGTCTTCTGCTCCACCTTCCATTTTCATTTTTTCTCCTAGGTTGTGGACTGCCTCGATCACATGGGACAGGGAGCCATTTTCTGTGTCTTCAGAAGGTACGAAAGTGCAGCAGGCACTTCCTATTTTTCGGCAAACACCTCCATCCATTGCCGTCAACAGGTCCAGGACATACCTGTTTTGCATAGTCATCAGTCGTAAAGCCCTTAGTTCCACTTTGATTACATTAAACCCCTCTTCAGTGTCGTTCGCCAGATGAATCAGTTCCCAGCGTGTTATCTGGAGCCATTTTGCATTTGCTCTTGCTTGGACACTTGAGACCAGTGAGGCAAAGAATGTTTCTGCTGAGCTGAATAATCGATATTTATCTGGGATCTGGGCCAATAGGTCTGATGATTCCTTTGATATGTAGTTTGATGCACGTCTGTTACGGGTAAGCACTTCTCCCTTGCTTCCGGAAGATAGGACGTATATTTGCGACTCCGCAGTTGGCTGGGCTGCACTCTGTTGCGGGCGTTCCTCTATCTTTTTGCTCCCGTCGATGTGGCTCTCCGGTATTACCATTAGGGCTGAGTGTAGAGTGGCCATTGAGCAGCTGCCACTCCATGACGGGGGGAGGTGTAGGTATGCCTGGTTGCCGCATACCCAGTACGTGTCCATAAGGGCCGCTGTCCCTTTTCTCAGATCTGGGATGGTGAGGGTCTTGTTACAGCTCTTGTTTGTTCCCATGGAGGTCTTCCCCTCTCCTTTAAAACATAGTTCATAGTCTATTTCGCTCTGTAGTTTGAAGGGTTTTTCAATGGCAGTTACCCAAGTTAGTTTTGAAATGTGTTCTTTCCATACTGGTGTGCATGTTTCTTCTATCCACTGCAATTTCTCTGGTGCCACACCTCTCAGTGCTTCCGCCTTGCACATTACTTTTTCATCCTTCCACTTGTTATCAGAAAAAAGTGTCCCTTGTATTGCAAAAAATGGTTCTTTCAAACCTATCCCCCCTGCCGTCTTTGGATAGCACGTTTTCTCGTTCTGCAGCATTTGAAAAGTAACTTCGTGTGCCTGGAAGGTGTTCTTAATCCTGCATAACGTGAGATGAAGGAGACATTGGGCATCTATAATTGGCAACTCTTTGGGTAGCAATACTTTGGGTGTACCTGAAGCGTGAGGAATGAGGGAGCAGACATAGCAGCTCTCATTTGTTGTTTGTTTAGCTGTAGCACTCATATCCGCATACCATTTATTTGTTTGGTGGGGGTGTCGTGGGTCTTCCATCTTATCTAAACCTAGCCCATAGTACTCATCATACTTTCTCCTCCCTGCGTCCCTCCTCCGTCTGTTGTTCTTGTTCCTCATGTACTTCCCAACTCCCTGGGCGAGGGATAGAATAGAACCCCCTTTCCCATTCCCGCCCCCTGTGGCCCATGCATCATATAATATTTCGTGTATTGCTAGCAGCTTTTCTTTTTCGTCCCTGACGTTATCTTGCAGGTCATTTTTTAGGGTAGGGGCAGGTTGGCTGGTGGGGGTGTTATACAACCATGATATGGCAGACGGGCTTCGGTCTTTAAACTGCGAGCATTGTACCTATACATTACTGGTGGAGATACTGTGTTGTTTTGCATTCCACCCTGTGTCTCTTTCTTTTCTGATATGACAACATTGGATGGTGTGGTGCGATATCCCCATACAAGTTTAGCTCCGTCCCATACCAGAAAATCACCTTCCCTTACAGTGACACTTGCAGTTACATTGGTCCTAGTGGTGCTGTTAATCCCAGTGCTGTTTGTCCCTCCCCCCTTGTTCATCTCGATAGAGATGAACGCTATAAACCAATATGTAATCAGACCAAACATTAGCATAAAAAACATCGTAATGCATACAGATAATCCGCACTCATACGAATAGCTACATCTCTCATTTAATAATTCTCTCATTCTACTAATTCTATCCGTTGCAGGCTGCCTGTTAGATGCCATGGTAGTACCTGTTTGAGATATAAAAGTGCATTAAGTGCATGCATGTAAACGTTCTGTTGGCACCATGAGTGCCAATATATCTATTGACGGGGAATGGGAGCGGGTAGGGTTGCGGGGAAGGGTATTCACAGACAAGGGTGTAAACATGTCATAATTCGATCACTTCATTAAGTACATATAAGTCCAAACAAAACAAAAAAACTTTTTTTTTTCTTTCCCCCCAGTGGTGTATAAGAAGAGAATGCGGCAATACTTCATCAGTCACTTTGACATTCACGTGCATAGCTGACGCACAAACACAATTTAACATTCAGACATTCTATTCAGCTCAATCGGTTGCTGTTGTCTGTGCCTCCTTATCTGCCTCCTATTGCACATTATTATAAGCTCTTCGCACATCTGTCAAGTGTATCCAGTACCTCAAGCCCTTCACTTTTACAGCTGTGGGCGTGCAGAACACTACCTCATATGGGCCGTGGAACCGTGGTGCATTCCATCGACGCACAAAGCTCCTGACATAAATTAGTTCGCCCGGCATTAGCTGTAGCTGCTGCTCAGGCTCTGTGACAGACCCTGTTATGTTTCCCTCCTCTCTAGTGAAGGGTGGGGAGAGCTGCTTTGATATTACGCGCGCTGCCCTTGTTAATTTTTTCAAATAGTCAGTGAATTCTTCTCCCAATATCGCGGCGCTCCTGTGTGCATCTGAGTGTTCGCGTAGTGGGGAGTGTGCTGTGTGCATTCGTCTCCCAGTCACGATTTCGTGCGGGGACAAATGGTGATCTTTGCTTGGCTGATTTCTCAGTTCAAATAGCGCCAGGGGCAGACAGTATACCCAATTTTTCTTCAATGAAAAGCATAGTTTCGATAACCTGCCCTTTAACAGTCCGTTCATCTTTTCCACTACGCCATTGCTTTGAGGGTGATAAATCGAACACAATTTATGTTTTATTCCCAATAATGTAGTGACTTCCCTGAAAAGTTCATTCACAAAATGAGTGCCGTTGTCTGAGCGAATCACGTCACAAATTCCCCAGCGCGGGAACACTTCCCTTACTAGGAACTTGGCGGCGCTTTTAGCATCAGGTCGCGCACACGGTCCAGCTTCCACCCACCTTGAGAATGGGCACACAACCACGATCATGTACTGTGCACCGTTACACCTTTCCCCCATGTCTGCGTTATCAATGTGCAGTTCTCTGAATGGGCCAGTGGGTTTAGGAATTGTTCCCCGGAGTGTGCGTAGTGTCATTCCTGAATTGTAGATCTGACATGTTGTGCATTCCGTTGCTAATCGAGATACGTAACTGGATGGGCATCACCACTTTCCCTGAGTTATTTTGCCGCCATAGCAAGTCTGTTCCCGACCTGCTGCACCCTCCTTTAGTCCACATTAATTTTTCGTCTGTGCTAGCTCCTTCCTGCAATTCTGGGATTTGTGATATGGGCATCATGTTGTACCCTTCTGGGGGCTCTTCGGTTGTCTTATGCCACAGCATGTATTCACCTGCGTCATATTTCTGAAAATAGGAAGCCTCCTTGGCGGCGGCGTCCGCTGCCGCGTTCCCCAAAGACACAACGTCTGTGTTGGATGTATGTGCTTGGCACTTTACTATTGCTACTGCAGTAGGGTTTTGTAGGGCCTCAATTAACTCTTTCAACAACTCTGCATGCTGTACTGGTGTTCCGTCTGCCCGTCGAAAGACCCCCTACGCCCCCATCTTGCTAGTCCTCCATGTACTGTCGTTGTCATGTAAGCTGAGTCTGTATATATTGTCACTGCGCAACCTTTTGCTGCATGTAGCGCTTCTATGAGCGTAATTAGTTCTGCTGCTTGTGCTGAGTAGTGTGATGGGAGGCGGTACTGCACTAGTGTTTCATACTCACCGTCTTCTAGCCTCACTACTGCCATGCCGACATGTTTTTCTCCCGTGTCCACGTCAATAGATGCAGACCCATCCACAAAGTACACTTCCCCCTCGCTCAGAGCATTCTCACACACCACTGTGTCCTCCCCTCTTTCTCCTGTGTAGGTCGCGCAATCGTGGTCCTGCATGTCCTCTAGTGTGCATGCTTCTGTAATGAATGTGGCGGGGTTCACTGTCTTGCATCTTACCACATGGATGTTGGCACTAGACAATATAATCTCGTAGGCTGTCACCCGCTGTGTTGTCAGTGTGCTTTTTGACCTCTCAAGTATTGCAAATAATGAATGTTCCACAAACAATGTCACAGGGCAACCCATTACTATTGTGGCACTTTTCTCAATCGCGAACGCGGCTGCAGCGAGTGATTGCTCGCACGCGAAATGACCTTGCATCACGGCATCCAAAGTACCACTATAGTAAGCCAATGGCTTGTGTCTTAGGGATGTCTTTTGTGTCAGTACAGCTGTCTTGAGTGTTCCCTTGCAGTGTGAGAATAGGTAAAATTTGCGTTCATAATCAGGGTTTGCTAGCACTGGAGCGCTTGAAATTAGCTCTTTTAATGATTGAAATGATGCACTCATTTCTTCTGACCATTCTATTTTTTGTTCTCCTGTTGTGCTTCCTTGAGTGCTTGTAGAGGGGTCTCGTGTATGCTGCTTAGTCTAATATCCATGCGCGGCAATAATTGCACATCCCCAAGAATTTCTGCATGTCTTTCACTGTTGCGGGTTCTCCTACTGATCTTATTGCTTCTACCCTGTCGGGAATTATTCTTTTTCCATCTTTTGATACGAGCTGTCCCAGGTATAAGACCTCAGTCAGGCAGTACTGTAACTTCTCCCTGTCTACCTTATACCCCTTGTTGGCCAGTAACGTCAGGAGCGTTGTTGAATCTTTTCTACATGTTGCTTCGTCTGGTGCACATACTAATAAATCGTCTACATACTGAATAATCGTACTCTCAACTGATAGGTTTCCCAAGTCTTCATGCAATATGCGGTTGAATATGCTCGGGCTCTCACAGTATCCCTGTGGTAGTCTGGAGTGTTCATATCTCCTACCCCCCAGTGTGAATGCTGTTAAGTATCTACTCTCTTCAGCCAGGGGTATTGAGAAAAACGCGTTTTTCAAGTCTACTACTGTGAAATGTGATGCCACTTTCGGGATGCTGCATAGTATTGATGCAGGGTTCGGGACTAGAGGGAACTCCTTCTGAATTACGTCATTTAAGGGGTGTAAGTCCTGTATCATCATCCAAGACCCTCCTTTCGCCTTTTTAATTGGATAGATACATGTGTTACATGGGGAGTTTGAAGGCACTATTATCCCTTGTGCTAGTAATGCATTTATTGTCTCTTTTATCCCTTCTTCAGCTTCGCGGGACAATGGATACTGTTTAACTCGGGGTAAAATTGCTCCTTGCTTTAGTTTTATTACCACAGGTTGGACTCCGTGCAACAGCCCGACATCATGGGGGCCTGCTGTCCACAAATTATTTGGTACGAGCCTCATGTCGTCGTCAAAAAACGACGGTGATGTTCCCACCACTGCCATCAATTGGACGGGTGTTTCCCTGGCTTGAATCAAAATGTTACAGGGCATCGCTATTTCCATTACTATCTCACCATCCCCTTCTGTATCTGAAAAGAGATCCTCATCTGTTATCTCTCGTAGGGCGATGTTGGCATTCGTACACAGCACTGCACGCCACTCGCATCCCTCCCTATCCACTCCAATTTCAGCAATCCTTTTCGCTGACACCTGTACAGCATGCAAGTCTAATGATACCACTGATCCTGGTGCTGTGTTGGGACACACTATGGGGCGGAAGAGGAACTCCGCTGGGATCCTCCAGTCCATTCTTCTTAGTTCTGGAATTATGTGGGCCAAACTTTTTAGCCCTTCAATAAACATTTCATCATTTTCCGGCAGCCCTCGTACCTCCTGTATGGTTGTGTAAGCTTGCACTACCAACATCGCACGCAAGGGGCATATCCCGGGTGTAGAACACACTATTCCTCTCTTGGTAAATGATATGGTCATGTTAAGTTTACTCAGGAGATCCCTCCCTAATAAATTTATTGGTGAGTGTTCAAAATACAGTAAGGGTGCCTTTACAGTTTTACCCCCCACTGTTACATCCAATGCTTCTGTGTAAGGAACTTCAATTACATCCCCAGAGAACCCCTGCGTCTCTAACTTCCGGTTAGATAACGGGAAACGGCCCTCTCTGAAACATGATTTTTCCGCTCCCGAATCAACCATGAATATGAACTGCTTGTCTCCTATCTGCGCCCCTACCAATGGTTCCTCTGCTGCATTGTAGGTTGTAGACAGAACTGGACACGCAAGTGTTCTCTGTGGGCTGTCCTATGCGGGGTGTCTCATTGCTCCCCCCTGGTTAAAGACACTTCCTGAAACCACTGACATGCCGTTGTAAGGTGCTGGTACGGGGGCCCCGTTTGCTGTTGTCGCGAAGGGGTTGCCTGGTGCATACTGCATATTGTCATTGTTTTGGGGGTGGTTCTGTGTTCTATAATGGTGCCCCTGTTGCTGCTCAGCATCACCTCGGCCTGGGTTTCTCAGCTGTTGTTGTCCCATTGGAAGACCATATGGGCTCCCTCGGTGAGGGTGGCCATACTGTTCTACCTCTTGGAACCCACTGTTGGGTCTAGCTCTGCACTCCCTAGAGTAATGTCCCCACCGTCCGCAGTTCCAGCAACTCCCTTGTGCGCCTCTAGGGCCCTGCCATCCATTTCCTCCCATTCCCCCATACCCTTGTCCACCTCCCCTTCGGCCCCTGTACCCACCTCGTCCCCCTCGAGGGGTCCACTCTTGCCACTGCGGACCTCCGCCTTGCTCCTGTTCACTCCACTGCCGCTGTCCTGCTCCAACCCAATTAGTTGCCACCCTTCCTTGTATTGCTATCAGCCCCTCCTCCTCGTCGTCTCCCTCCCTGCTGTGTGGGAGCGCGGCTACTGCTGCTGCAACCTTCACCAACTTTGTCTGTACTAACTTTGCCTCGTCTGCCAATCTTTTCTGCGCCACCTCCTTCTCCCTCTTTTATTCGCTTACAATGGTGTACTATTATGCTCTGAATCTCAGGCCTTCCCTTTGCTTCAATACCTGCTATTTTGTCGAGCGCCTTTTGCACTTCTTTGGGGTGCCCTCTTTTTATAATGAAGTAAAATAAAGATGTCGATTGATACCAGGGCGTGCCCGTTTCTGCTCTCCACATCTCTTGGACCCGAAAAATGTAATCCATAGCCTCCTCCCCATCATTCATTGTACACTGCATTACTGACTGTAAGTCTGGCGTATCTGGAAACGTTTCTCGCAAGGCATCCCACACCCTTGCACGCACTGTGTTAAAGGAGGCCCCATCATGGCGGTCGCAGTCTGTTACTCCCGGGAAACCGGCCTTGACCCATACTCTCTCAGCCTGATCCCCCACTGCTGATACAAGCAAGCTCTTCACATCTCCTATTGCTAGGGGTACCCCAGCAGTGTGTTTCTCAAAGGCGTATATCCACTTACTTGCCCCTCCTGATAACGGGGGCAATAGCTTTAATAAATTGGCTTTATCCATCTGTGCCCATGGGATATAGTTAGGCCTCCCTTCTCCCCTGTGTATCAACGGGAGCTGTAGTCTTCCTTTTACCGTTGCATCCGGACCCGTTTTGACTGCTGAGGTCCCCAGTGATGCCATTTTCCCCACTCTGTTCCTTAATCGCCCTGTCCACTCATCATCCAGGGCCCTCATTGAACATGTACCATCCCCCCCTTCGCTTCCCCCTCCCATTGCCATGCTCAACCTGTCGCTTTCTTCTAACTCGTCCCTTATATTACATATTAATTCCTCTCTATCCCCCATTGGCCTTTCTTCATTGTCGATATCTCCCTCTCGTGTCCCTATTTCGATTATTTGTGTCGGTTCTTCTTCAATTCTGAACAGTATCTCACCTTTTTTCCACCCCTCTTCAGGTTTTCTATTCTCACCTGGCGCTCTAGACGTGCGCCCTGATCGAGCCGCATTAAGTGCTGTTTGCTCGCACATGTCTTTTATCCTCGAGAGCTCATCTTTTGCTATTGAGAGTCTTGATTGTAAATCATCTGTGAGTTTCTCTATGTCCACTCTCTGTGTACTTACCTGGGCTCGCTCCCTTGTACTTTCATATGGCGGGGGTGCCGTGGGCCGGCGGGGTGTAGTAGTTGTCGGGGGAGGCACATATGTGGGGTCACTGTATCCTTCTGCGGGCACAGGCTTGTTTAATATCGGGTACAAACTTATTACCTCTACTGGTGGCGCTACACTTGACAATTCTTTAACGTCTTTCTGTATCATTAGTGGGTTGTCTGTGGTGGACGGGAGATCAGGATTCAATGCTGGTGTTTTAGGCGGTGGTATCTCTTCAAATAACCTCCAGAGATCTAATACTTCTCTCCTATTTTGCAACTGCTTCCCCTTGTACTTCAAACAAATGCATGTGGCCACCATATCCAGAACACTTATCAAATGACCCTCCCTCGGGCCATATCTGGGGTAACCCCTCTCCCTTCAACTCTGTTATCCATTGGTCGTGATATTTCTTAATCAACTTGTCGTCTGACACATGCGAGGTGCACACACCTCTTGGTAACACTCTATTCACAATTCACGCCGTCCTCCCTTTCCTCCCTAGCCGGCTGTCACTGTCCGTCTTATTTGGATCTATGGATGCGCATATATATATATATAGGTCTGCTCTTCCCTTTTCTAGTAGGACTCTTACTTTCTCCTTAAGTTTGTGTTAATCTCACTTTTTATTTTCCCCCTAACCCTAAAGAAAAAGAAAAGAAAGAAGTAATAGCGGTCACTAATATATTCTCAGTGCCCCCTTTTGCTGGACACTTTTATCTTATATTCCACTTCTTCATATATTCCCAGTACTAGTCAAGATGGCACTATGCGGCGCCACCTTCCACCCCCTTTCGGAGCTAGGTTCCCGTCACTTTTATCTCTTATTCACCGCTTAATCCTAATGACCATATGCAAAGAAAAAGCAAGGAAAATTTTAGGATGATCCTTAGTAGATCTGCGTACCCCCTCTTCGTTCCCTGTCCTACACTTCTTCCCCCACTCCCTTTACAATCGCTCGCACTCAGTACTCACGTGCCCGTCTTGAACCGATAGTCTCCGAAACTGGGTCCGTCCAGGCAGTGTCGCCGTCAGCTCAACAGTCAGCCCCGGCTCCAGCGAGCGGTACTCAACCGGGATCCCATACCCTCTCTCTTTTGAGTGCGCACTTCTTAGTGTACCGGTCGCCGTTGGCGGGCAGCCTCCCGGAGCCGGCTCACCGTGCGTATCCCTTTTCGACCGGAGATTCTCGTGCCAAAAGGGGACGGTAATGTTAGGTCCGAAAATAATAATAATAATCACGCTTTCGGGGTCACCACTGAAGGCAAGTGTCCCCAGCCAGCACGATCCTCCCCGCAATGAGAGACAATGAAGCACTCTCCCAAATCGGGAATAAGGCCAAGACAGAGTGCGGGTGAGCTTAAATGGGAGTTTATCAATCAGAATATGGCATGCAAAGAACTCTGCAAACTCCGAGAGCGCTCTGTCTGACAATAGCAAAGACAGGCGTATATATTTACAAAAAACGTCATAAGAACCTACACACTATAGGGGCACAAGTTCAATGGGATTGGGTGGCGACGACTAACTATAGGTGCTGCTGCGATGCGGTTGCCTTTGGCTGGAAGACGTCACTGGTCATCCTCGTGGGTTGGGCTGGGCCTGGCAGGTTGGCAGAGTTCATCCGGGCGGTGTTGTTGTGCCATCGCGGCCAGTGTCAGAGATGAATGTCTTTTCCTGACTTATTTGCCCTAGGCCATGCACACCGCAGTCATTCAGTCATTTCAATATTATCTTCTTTAGTAAATCTTCCAATAGGTTATTCTACAGGTTAATGCAACACAGGAGGAATGTACCTTGTGAGGGGTCTGGCGGTAATACGTCAGGACATGGTTACCAGAGTCCTGTTGACCGGGGCCATAGGTCGAGGTGCTAAGCTTCAGGGCCTGGGACGGGCGGTACAGGTCTTTCTGTCTTGTTAGTTGTTATGGATGTGCCGCTGTGTGTTGTCAAAGTGTTGGGTGTCCTGATTGCACAGGGCCATAAGTAGGTTTACTGCTGTGCTGTAAATAATGCAGGTGGCGGGCCGTGGCCTTGGGTGCTGCAGAGGGGGCTACAAATCTTTGAAGCGGCTCCAGTCTGGTTGGGGGAGGCGGAGTAGCGCAGCGCGGGCTTCTGCTCTCATGTCTTGGCAGCCTTCGCAGGGTGGGAGGGGGAATGGCCTTGCATGCATTTCACAAAGGTATCTCCCTCGTGTGTTGCCGATTTTAGGTAAAAAAACATCACAAACATTTGAACACTCTATAATACTTATTCAAATCATTTTGAAACATGCATTTAAACTTTGCTGGATGTGTCTCGATTATACCCAGTCTGAGCACCTTATTCATACACTATGTTTTAACAACTACAGTATTTAGTTATATGCATATACATTTGCAGTAAGTGAGGTATTATTGGGGTTGGTGGGGTACATAGAAAGTAACTCGCCACTGTACGTGGCGGAGGTGGCACGTGAGGGGCTTAGACATACACGTGTGACGAGTGCATTCTCGCACACTCTTCACATGTGCCCGTGGTATGGTTACATTCGTTTTCTTGTGTACCCTAGCAGCATCAGTTCAGTTGTGGCGCGGGAGCGCGGGGCGTGGGGCTTTCGATGATACTTATGAAGAATAATCCCCCGGAAATGCTTTTATCATTTGCCCACCACTGCAAGGGGTGTGGGTCCTTCACGGCTGGTGTCATGTACGATAATTACACAATTTCACAGGTTTCTTTAGTAAGAGAGGTTGTATGGAGAGGATACATGTGTTAAAAGTGGTTTCGTACATTCATATTTGGGTACCTGTCTGCTTTCAGTAGATGACCATTCTACAGATCTTCCCATCGCCCAGGCCTTGCTGACCGGGTCATTGTGGGAGCAGTGATACACTGCGGAAGGTGAACTGTTACAATGTTAATGTATTACGCTAGATCATGCCTGTCTTGTTCGTGGGAACGGGCTTGCAGCGGATCTACCATGGTGCTGCGGAGACAGGGAGGACTGAAACTTTCTGAAGGTGGGGGCTGCGCTACAGCGCGCTGAGCTCACACCATCTCTAGCAGACAAAATGGTTTCTGAGGCCTAGCTAAATTTAATACGTGCGGGCAATGTCTTCAGCAGGTGAGCCATCCACCAACTGGGCCCTGGTGGTAAGGAGGGGACGCCCGATGAGCCATGGCCCTCACCTGGGGTGGAGATGCAGGCCAGGGGGGGGGTCCCTTGGACCACCCCTCCCCTACAAGGGCCACCTTCACTTTAGCTGCTTTTTCTTGGCTTTCACACTTTGGAGATCGATGTGCCCCAATGAAGAACTAAACCAGACTCGTCTATTTCTGTTGCATTCATTATCCTCAATCATTTTCAGAATTAACAGACTATGTTGTAATTTTATGAGAAGCCTACTGGATTGAATAAGTCAGCTCCTGCTCCATTTTTAATAATGTTTAAACTAAACCCATTGACTTAACTTTCTGGACACTTTCTTCTCTTCAAGGGCGCATCGACCAGCAGGGTTGCGAAAGGCTGCACGTGCATGCGGATTTAGGTGGCCCTGATGGACCATTCACTGCAGAGTTTATCTCCAATAAATGATGAGCTTGTCAAATATCTAGCGGGTGTTGCAGGAGATGCAACTCACATGAGTCTCCATGGCTACCAGTGGGTTTTAGCCTGGTCTCCTCAAGGATTATTCAGCGTTCATATAGAAATCAAGTGACTTGCCACATCTGGTTATGTAACGTGGCCATCTAGGGCCTTGCAAAGTAGTCCGGATCTAATTTCCAGTGGATTTTCTGCACAGAACTGCGATTCCTTTTTTTTTTTTTTTTTTTTGGGGCAACCTTCAGCTAAACTGTAAAATGCAGGGTTGGATGAAAATGAGTGGCTGATGAGGCGATTGAATGCGAGGGACTGATTCGTTTTTATGGAATGCTGCTAACTGGTCTGGGAGGTCAATACACCCACAAATGTGTTTGTTTTGTTCAGCTACCTCAAAACGCTGGATCAAAATCCTTGCTTCCGTCTTCCCTCTGGAAGCGTAGTACAGAGACCTTTGCTCACTAACAAAATGAGATTGTTGCAGGTGTTCGGAGTGGACTTGCTTAGCACAAACAGTAATAGTTTGTGCTAACCTGGTCCCTACGTATTCCTCTGCCCAGGTCAACACATTTAGTGATTGGACACACTGTCTTTTAAAGAGGACCAATCACTTATGCTGTGCGCCCCCCCCGCCCCTCACCCCATTTGACTGGGAGGCCTGTGGCTCCTCACAGGAGTTACTCTATGCATGGCTAGCACAAGGCCCACAATCGGCAGGCCTAATACAGGACCCCTCTATCTAGGCCACACATTTCTTGCTAATGTGTTTAGGGGAAGGAAGCATTTTACACTGTTCTCTTAAAGAAACACAATCTGGAGCCCTCCATTCTCGGGATTTGTTGTGCCATATCCGGTTTACCAAGAGTCTCCTTAGATTTTGGAAAAGACTGTGGCACTTAAGCTTCAACATACTGAAAATGTGATATCTCGATGCAGTGGTCGGGCTTTGGGTCATGTTCAATTTATCATCTGCATTCAGCACCATCGATCACTGTATCCTCTCTTCTCATCGGTTTGAAGTGGCCAGAGTTTCTAATGATGCTATATCCTTGTTTATATGTTTTCATGCAACAGAACTGAGCACGTTAAAATGGGGTACAACTCTTCTCACTTATGTCCCTGTGGGAGGCAGGGGGGTCGCGCCAGCACTAACTCATCCAGTCCTTGATTCTTCTCAATATATGTTAGGCCTCGGTTTACATGCCTAATAAACTGGTGTCTTCAGCTTCACTCTTATCCCACCAACACCCAGATGTATGTACACATCTCCACTCCATCAGAGGATCAGTCTTCCCTGAGAGCTGGCCCTCTTTGCATTCAACATTGGATGCTGAATAACCACCTGCTGTTAAACCCACTTAACACCAAATTTCTTAGTCTGCCCTAAACACCTTCTCAGTGACCCAGGCAGGCACAACCCTTTTGCTGTCATCTGGTGTACACATACTGCCTTTGCTAAATCAGTGAAAAATGCAGGGGCTTATTGGGAGACCAACACGAGGATCAGCAGACGCATTTCATTTTTACGAGTCCTCTCGCTTTAGTTTGCAGCGACAGCTGCAATGGCTCCACCCCATTCTTACTCCATTCCATCTGGACGTTGTTAATGAGGCTTTCATTCCAAACTCTTAAGCTACTGCGCTGGTGTCTATGCACTCTGCATTACCAGTTGAAACGTATTCAAAATGCAGTGGTCTGCCTTATTTCTAATATCCCTAAATTCAATTCCATCTCCAATGCACGCGAAACTCTCCACTGTCTCCCTGTTAGTTCATTTGAAGATCGCCCGCCTGTTTCAGACATGTACATGGCTTAGCCCCTCCCTACCTGATCTCTGCCTTCGCTTCAATCCTCCAGTGCCCTTCTGCTTTACAGTTTCTGAAACCCGATTCATTAGAGGAGAGAGATTGGTGTTTCGCAACTGAATGCCACACTCGTGGGACCACCTACCGTACGCCAGTCTGTCCCCCTTCTCCCTAATCTATTGTCAAGGAATCTTGGTAGACGCCCACAGATGGATTAGGGTTGTCATTGCGGGCACATTTTTGGGGATAATTAGGCTGGTTAGGGTGATTTCCAAGTAATATGTGTTCTAATGTTTTTTCGTGAAGAGGATCAAACTGTTGTAGGTTTATCATTTGACAAGCCCCTGAAATTGATTATCTTGCCTGAATAGTTTACCAGTGGTAGGATGACCTGCACTGCAGGGGACGTTGGGGGAAGTGTGTTGCATTACACCTGCTTAACTCCACCTCTTTGAATTAATCTCTTTCTTCAGAGTAAGTGGCCTGACGAAAGGTACTTGGAAGTCGAGCTTCCCATAAAGGGAATTTGTTCAGGACACACCCTCACTCTACCTCCGACTACAGTTATGTTCCCTCTCTGCAAACATGAGGGCTTTTTTTGAAAGAAAGTTGTTAAATGTGCAAAGGATACAAGGCAAGAACAGGTTTAAGATCCTGTGCGTTCTCTGAACTCACCATCCCGTTACATGTTGAAAAGGACATGTGCACAGGTTTAAACCAAGGTAACAAAACTCATCCCAATAAATGACAAAAGCATCATAACAATTGTACAGAGGCTGCAACACATTATATTAGTAGAAGATCTAACAGAGGGGCTTATGTGGAACTATTATTGGATGGAGTCGGACACGAGAATGCACATTAGGCAGCTGATTGGGCGAAGGGCTCCGGAACTGTACTTTGGCTGCCTATTAGCAAAGACGAACTAGACCAAGTCGTGGTTGAATCCTCCTTGTCATTGGAACAAAGCAACTAATTGTCAGGGAAGGTGGGCCGTTCAGTTTTCTTTAATGTGACGATAGTTGCACTGCTTTAAGGACTTATTTTCTCGAATCTTTGAGTGAAAACAAGCGTTCAGTTGTAAATGTGTCAGGATTTCAGTTATCCATTAATTTGCAGAGTATTCCAAAAAGTAGACACAAGTACAATGTAAGACGGGCAAACCTATTGTGGGAGGGCTGGGGTGCTTGGGACATTATTCAAGATTCATAAATGTATATAATGAACACTAATATGCACTATATATTGAGATGTATATAACATATATTGAGATGCATACTGAAATACAAACTGTACACTGATATGCATTCTATACTTAAGCAATATGACCCGAGCTGCGGGGGCATTACCGAGTCCGGTAATGCCCCAGGGGGCCATAGTTATAGGTCAGAGCGAAACGAGGGCCCCGGGGCATTACCGGACTCGGTAATGACCCTGCCGCAAGGGGCATATTGCTATTAGTACCCCGGCCCACAAGACCGGGGCACGAAAAGCATTTTTTTTCTGTCCCAAGCGGCGCCGGGGAAGGGAAAACTGAGTTCCATTTTCCCTTTCCATGGCGGCATTCGGGAGCGGACGCGCTGGGAACACAAGTTCCTGAAATCGGAAGGTAAGTGGGGTTGGGAGGGTGAGGAAGGGGTAGGAAAGGGAAGAAGAAAAAAAACATACCCGAGTCCACGGCGGGGGGAGCGGGGGGCGATGGCAGCTTCTCAGCCTTGTGGCGGTTCGGAGCGGGGATAGCCCCGCTTCGAACATTCTCATTGGCTGAGGGGCTGCCACGCCCTCCCGCCGGGAACAATGGCTGTGGACTCCCGGGCTGGTAACAACACAGTGACAGCCAATCAGACTGTGTTTTACATTGTGGTTGACTCTCGCCAGGTAATGATGAGATATATACTGCATAATGAGATACATGCATTATCTATTATACACTGCATTTGATTTGATTTATGGAGCATTTGTAAGGCGCTTTATGCAACAGAATTGTGTTACGAAGGGCCACACAGCTAAATGGGAAGGGAACAGGGGAAATAACAATGGCAAAAAAAATTAATATATAGTTGTCCTATCGGGCGTTGTGGCATTCGGCAATGCAAGTACATTGAAGAGACGTGCAGGGGGATGGGGATGACAGGAGGAGCAGAGGAGTGGACATGTGCTATTGGAGGGACCGGGAGGGGAGTGCTAAGGGGAGCCAAGGAGGAGAACGTCAGGCTAAATGCTAATACAGGTGACTCTCAAGGGTGAGATGTGGAGCCACCAAGCATGGGCCTGCAGGGTAGTGCAGTGGTGGGGGGGAGGGGTGCTGGTCTGAAGGGCCTGGGATCCTGTGAGAATCCTGAGGATCAGGCCACCGGCCACATGTTGAGACACATCCATTGTATAGTGAAATTCATATGATAGTATGCGTATGCACCATACACTGAGGTACATACATTGTGTAAATGTATATACAACATTTTGAGAATACATTTCCCCGATGCCTCGTACGAAAGCAAAACCTGCAGTGCATAAATCGGTGGTAGCGGAATCGACATCAGCCGAAACTCGACTCAGCACAGTCGCCGACTACAGCGTCGAAACCGCTGACGAAAGTGACGTTGACACCCTTGACTGTATCAAAGCTTTCTTCCACAGTATCGAAACCTCCTTCGAAAAAGTCAAAGCCAGCGTCTTCTTTATCAATGCCTTAGATGCCTTTATCGAGGCCTTCTTCAATCCCGATACCCAAGTCGACGCCATTGCCCATGCCTAAATCGATACCACCCTCTTTACCTGAAAAAGCTTTGCATCCTCAACCCAGACAGGAATTTTTCAGATCCATGTTATCCATTTTTGAACAACACTCCTCTGAAGAGGATGTTACTTCATCTGGAGTTAGGTTTGGAGCCAGAGAGGTCCCTGAAGAGCTAGTGGACCCGAATTCCAAGATAACAGATCTTTATGACTGTCTCCAAAATGCCAGTGGCCTAGACACTTCCCCTGAAGTGGAATTTGAGAGACCAGACCTTACAGATCATGCAGATCCTAGTCATAGAAATCTCATGGGAAGGGTAATTGATTTTATGGGTTGGAAGGCAGCTTCACCAAATTTCGACCAGGATGACATGACGGACATCCTGAGGGAAGGTCCTCTAAAATATCCTGTTCTTACATTCCATAAAGCACTTCAGAAGAGGGTGATGGTAAATTGGAATACTCCTGATTCGGTTTCAGCAGTAAACAAGAAATTTGTAGCAAAATGCAGGCCATCTTTATCAGATCTGGAATACCTAACTAAACATCCCTCCCCTGAAAGTCTAGTGGTACAAGCTGCAACCTCCACTAGGCAATCGGCTTACCCCTCAATACCACCAGACAGGGATGATGATAAAGTTGATGCTTGGGCCCATAACGTTTTTTTCTTCGGGCAGCATGGCCCTTAAATCGACTAATGTAACCTGTACTTTAGCAAGATTTACATATACCCTGTGGGACTGCATGACATCAGCGGCTGAACGCATTCCGGAAGGTGAGGAACAGTTTGGTTTCCTGGCGATAGTAAAAGATGGTAAAGAGGCTATGGAGGAATGCCTTTAGTCAGGACTGGACACTGCTGATAGTGTAAGCAGGTCGATGGCATCTAGCACGGTCCTACGCAGATTTGCATGTCTGAGGACATCTGGCTTTGCACCTGATGTGCAGTCTAGATTACTCAATATGCCCTTTGATGGCTTGAGGTTGTTTGGCAGCAAGGCGGACACTAGCTTGGAGAAGCTGCAGACCTCAAAAGCTGCAGCAAAATCACTTAGCGCCGCTATAAAACAGCCTCAACAAAACTCTTACGCAGGCTCATCTTCCTGGAGGAGTCGCCCTTTTCGTTTCTACTCCTCTTTTGGAAAAGGGAGAGGTGCTAGATCAGCCCCAGCAGCGGCTACTACCTCCTCAGCCACTGCTGCAAAGCCACTTTGAGGTCTTCACCCACAAGACCCCGGTGGGAGGCAGAATCATGCAGTATGTGGACGAATGGCTGGGCATTACGTCAGGTGCCTGGGCACTAGAGATAGTGACCCATTGTTACTGCCTTCCTTTACTGCCTTCCTTTTCATCAAAGACCTCAAAATCATCCACCGGGAGCCGACTCTGTATAAATTCCAGACCCGCTCCTTGTGCAGGAGATTTTAACCCTGCTAGAGAGAGGTGCAATAGAACATGTACCTGTAGTGGAAAGGAACAAGAGTTGGTACTCCCCTTATTTTCTCATCCCCAAAAATGACGGAGGATTGAGACCCATCTTGGACTTTAGAAATTTGAACAAATTCCTCAGGAAGGACAAGTTCAAGATGGTGACCCTTTCTCAGATCCGTCACGCCCTTCAGCTTCAGGACTGGCTGGTTTCATTGGACTTTCAGGATGCTTACTTTCATGTGCCAATCCATCTCAAGCACAGAATGTACCTGAGGTTCCCAATTGGTGGTTCTCATTATCAGTTTCGGGTTCTACCATTTGGGCTGACCTCCGCCCAGAGGGTTTTCACCAAACTGATGGCGGTGGTGGCTGGGTGTATCCGGAGAAGGGGGATTCACGTCTACCCTTATCTGGACGATTGGCTTATCAGGGCAAGTTCCCCCGAATGAGCCCAGGAACATCTGGCCTTGACCTACCACTTCTTACACAGTGGGCTTCTCCCTCAATTACAAGAAGTCACAAATGATTCCAAGCCAAAGACTCCAATTCATCGGAGCAGTCCTGGATACTTCCTCAGGGAAAGCCTCGCCTCCCGAGGAGAGAGCTCACCACATTCTGCAGATGGTAACAAAGTTTCAAAATGCCCAACATCTACCGGCTTTCGACTTTCTAAGGTTGCTAGGCCTCATGGCATCCTGCATTTTTCTGGTGCCAGAGGCCAGATTGAGGATGAGATCCCTTCAATTGTCCCAATTTTTGTCGGAGATGTCAAATCTTGTGCAAGTCCCAGCCACAGTGGCTCAAGATCTCCTATGGTGGGCTTGCAAGGAAAATATCCTCAAGGGGGACCCTTTTGGCAACCATGGCCCGAGAGAACAGTAGTGACAGAGACTTCACTCACGGGGTGGAGAGCCCACACCAACGATCTGACAATCAGCGGTCGTTGATCTCCAAAGGAGTCCAAACTACACATCAACCTTTTGGAGCTGACAGCAAGCAGACTAGCGCTGAAGGCCTTTCTGCCCTCTGTACAGTTAAAGAATGTCCTGATAATGACAGACCACACAGTGGCCATGTACTACCTCAACAAAACAGGCGTAGGATCACTCCAACTGTGCAGAGGGTCAATACAGCTCTGGTTCTGGGCATTGCAAGAAGGAATCTCTCTATCGGAAGTTCACCTAGCCGGAGAGGTGAACACAGCGGTGGACGCTCTGAGCATGCAGAGCACAGTCTCCCACGAATGGGAGCTTGCTCAGGAAGTTCTTCCAGAGATCTTCGCCCTTTGGGGAACCCCTCAAGTGGATCTGTTAGCGATTGGTGCCAACCGGAAGTGCGAACTGTACTGCTCAAGGGAATTTCCTCCAAGAGGAGCTCTAGGAGACGTGTTCATGGTGGACTGGGTATTTCCACTCCTCTACGCGTTTCCTCCAGTCCCCGTGATTCCTCAGGTAATCAGGAGGTTGAGAAAGTTCAGGAAAACTATGATCCTAATTGCCCTGGATTGGGCCAAGAGTATGTGGTACCCGGACTTTATGGACAATTTGGGGCTCCAAGTTGGCACTATAAAAGGATATCTGGCAGCGCTATCTATCTGTAAGCGTTCCTCGGAAGAGGTGTCCTATTTTAAAATTCCTTTAGTCATTCAATTCTATCTAATGTGTACCCTCTGACACCTTTTAAGTGCCCATCTGGGATTTGAATTTAGTGTTCAAATTTCTCATGTGTGCCCCTTTCGAACCTTTACATTTTTGCCCATTAAGACTTCTAACTCTTAAAACAATTTTGTTGGTGGCTATAACATCAGCCCGCAGGGTAAGTGAGTTGCAGCACTTTCTTTTAAGCCTCCTCACACCATTTTCCATAGAGACAAAGTTATTCGAAAAGTCAAACCATCTTTCTTGCCTAAAATAATCTCTGATTTCCATCTGTCACAGAAAATTACCTTACCTTCTTTTTACCCCCTTCTCATGCTAGTAAGGAAGAGGAAAGGTTGCATAGAATGGACCCAAAGTGGGCTCTCAGTTTCTACATTTCCAGATTGGCAAATCTTCGACCATGTGACCAACTATTTGTTGGGTATACTGGACACAAATTAGGACTCGAGTGTCTAAACAAACCCTACCCAGATGGATAATTCTAGCAATTTTGGAGTTCTATAAATTGGCTGGAAAAGAGCCTCCAGATGGATTAAGGGCTCATTCAACCAGGGGCATGGCAACTTCAATGTCTCTTCAGAGGGGGTGTCCCGGTGCAGGATATTTGTGCTGCGGCCACCTAGTCGTCAATGCACACCTTTTGTGAAGCATTACTGCTTGGACTCTACTTCATATCAAGGAGGACTCTTTGCAAAAGCTGTCCTTCATTCTGTCCATAACTGGATTTTCTGGTACTCCTTCCTCCAAATTCTTACTGCTTTGGGAGCCTATCTGAGATGAGGAATACGTGGGAGGACACAATACATTCGAAGAACAAGTTACTTACCAAATGTAACATTCCTTCGAGTGGATGTTCTTCCCACGTATATCTCATCGACCGTCCCAACCTGTCATGATCACTGCTTCCAAGGAGCCAGGACCAGCCCAACGTTCTTGGAAGCAGGCCCCTAACCCTAATCCTAAGCACCAGCCGGTCCTTTTGGACCTTGTCCTGGCGCCGGTGGCACCAGGCTCATCAAAACCATTGGTACCGACACTGGAAGCGCCGGGCTCATAATAGGTGTGAAGATGCTTGGGTGGACTTACCTGCAGCAGACCATACTGCTTACTTACCAGCCACTTAGAAGCCATCTGAGAACAGGAACTACTTTCTTACCTGGGTGGGGCAGCTCCACTCCCTGGATCCAGCACTGGAACTCTTCTGGAAACTGGATCTCTTTTCTTACCTAGGCGGGGCCGTGGAAGAAGATGCCTCATCAGTCCAAGGCTATTTAAAGCACACCCGACAGATGAAGCGTGCTTCGCGTTATTCTGCATCTGCAGCAGAACGCTCACCGAGTCTGCTCCGGCCTTTCTTCTTCCGATCCTGGATCTGCAAGAATCCTACTTACCATTTCAGTATCCAGACATCATCAGCACCTGCAAAGAACAG
This sequence comes from Ambystoma mexicanum, assembly GCF_040938575.1. Classification (NCBI taxonomy): domain Eukaryota; kingdom Metazoa; phylum Chordata; class Amphibia; order Caudata; family Ambystomatidae; genus Ambystoma; species Ambystoma mexicanum. Next base: position 293,252,465 of record NC_090922.1, read on the forward strand.
AAACAACAGGTTAGCAAGGCGAACTCTACACGCAGTGCTTACTTACCTGATCCATCGGCTGCGGCCGTTTCTTCACGCTGCATATCCACCTGCAAGAACAAAAGCATTGCCATACTTACCGGCACGCTGTGAATTCCGGATTTCTTCGTTCTGCATCGCCGCCTGTGAAGACAAAGTATCGTTAACAACTTACTGGCATTCCGCGGACTCCGGCCCTGCAACCCAACATCTGAAAGGCAAAAGAAAAGACATTAAGCAGGTATTTACTTACGTCCATCACGCTCGTCACAATAAAATGCCTGCAAATTCTCCGGCGTCTCTTTAACACAAACTAAGCTGCAAGGAAAGAGACAGTTAGAGCGCTTGCCATACTTTCGAACTTCCAGGCGCTTCACTTCATCTTTCATCTCAAGAGCCCTGCAATACATAAGGGAAAGGCATTATACAGAGTCTGCATATAAACGTGCCACGCATGTAAAGACTATAAAGACAAAAGGTGTCCAGAGACTCACCGCTCATGCAGATAACGACGGTAACCATCCTCTGAATTCAAGAGGCCTGTGTTTCACCAGTGAAGGAACTGGCAACGGCACCCTGCACCAGACGCAGATGGAGAGCCCAGCATTCACCTATATAAGGTGAGCACGTTGACCTGGGGGCTCTACGAAAAAGCTGGGAAGAGAGAGAGAGAGACAGAGAGGGACATTCAACAACCCAGACCATTAGCCCCCATATTCCTTCACCTGCAGAAACCTCACTCTTCGAGTCCGACACACAGTGCGAAGAGGTTCGACCCCAGAAGCCAATCGAGTCCTGCACATCACTTTTCGAGTCACAGACAGCTTCCTGCCAAGACCCGCGCCTCCGTGGGAATCAGGTGAGCGTTACACAACCTGCCCCTCCGTACAGTTTGCGCCAGTTGCACTCGAACTTCCTTAAGAGCCTGAGGACTTTAAAGCTTGATCAGCTCATACAACCGTGAACACTGTAAAAACAGAACTGAGGTAATGGGCGCTGCTCGAGCCCTTTTATACAGCGGATGATGTGGACGCTTGATGACGGCCCTCGAAGGACTACGACTTAGCGGCCTCGAACACAGCGCCCTCTGGTGAAAAAAAATTCTGAAGCAGCAAAGCTGGGAGACAATATATCTAAGATGAGGAATATGTCGTCGGACCATGCCATCGAAAGAATGTTACCAGGTAAGAGAGTAACTTGTTCGTCTCTGGCATGTGTGCTGTACACCAAATTTGGGAGATAAAAACCTGAGTTGCTGACCCGGATGGAGAGAACTCCAACTCATGGATGCTGGCAGTCCACCGCATCTGATCTGGAGGTCTGTAGGAGCAGACCGGTGCCCAGCAGCTTTGAGAGGAGGAAGGAAAGCAGAAGTCAGCCGGGAACACTGTTGCACAGCCTGGAGGGGCAAGCAGGATGCTGGAAAAGCTAAACTGAATGCCCACCATCCCAGGAAGCCCCGGCGATGTGCCCAATCCCTTAATAAGGTAAAGGGCGGGGTGGCTTTCCAAGAGGGGGCATGCATTTGTCCCTAGGCTCCTTTGCACCCATAATGTTTGGATGGCACGCAGGGACCGAAAGCCTATGGACCTTATCATTTCAGTAGTGAAACAAATCCTGTTGATCACCAGGAAAGGATGGAGGACCCCAAGTGACATAAAGAGAACAAGAGGGAGAGTCCATTAAAACAGTGGCAGGGATAAACCCACTGAGAGAAACCAGGGTCTTGGACCCAAACCAAGAGAGTGAGAAGAGTAATCTTCCTTGTGGCAGTACTTGGCAGGGTTGTGATCCAAGTGGGCCAAATCAAAGGAGGAGAGAAACCAGGGACACAGACCCTCCTGACACTCAAAGTTGGGTGCTGTAGGTGTGAAGCCTAATGAAGAGAAGACCAGAGGAAGGGAATCATTCCCCCTGGTTGTAATACTGTTCTACAATTACCATGAGAAGTGAGTCATTTTCCTGGTAACTCGGACCGGGAGTAAGGTCCAACAGGTCTGACGAAGGGAATCATTCCCCCAGGCTGTTTGAGACTGAGACCGAGTGCCAGGAGAAGGGAGGCATTCGCCTGGCCTACCAAGAAGACCTTGTTCTGAACTTTGTGACCTGGGGATGGTAATCAGGCTATCTAAGAATGGAAGTTGGGAGGAAGGAGCCATCCCCCTGGGACCAGAACAGTACTGCCCTATTCTTTAATTTCTAGTATAAGAGACAGAAGTGAGGTTTTCTTGACACAGGATGGTGGACATTGTTGCTTTGACAGACATTCTGACGATCACCTTAGTTCCTAAGTTGCTGCATGGAAACCCTCTAAGGAATAGGGACAAATGGGTTTTCTCTTTCTTTCTGGTTTATATAAGTCTGTAGCTCCAATTATGCCACCTTTGTGTCACAACCTGGAGAATGACTTGAAGTCACCGTAAGGGTATTGTCCAAACGTTCCGCTTTCCCACCCGAGGCACCACTCTCCTCACCTGAGTCTTCAGGGTCTGAGGCTCCGACGCCGTGTCTGTGGGCAAGGTAATCCTTTTTACTCTTCGGTGTGAATGCTCTGACACGGAATGAAGCCGTGGTGGAACTCTGTATTGGTTACCACCTTGGCTCCGTTCCCGTATGCAGGCGGGTAAGGGGAAAAAGCCCAAAGGCGGAAAAAACCCCTGAGTTGTAGTCGTGGATTGTGATGAGAGATGTAGTTGTCGCTGTAGTGGTAGTGAAATTCAATTGCCTCGGAATCCTTGAAGTAAACAAATCGAAGATCCTTCCGGAGAGGAAATGACAAGGAAGGAAAGAATACGGGCATGTAGCAGGTAAGCGACAAAACACAGCAGCAGCGGGAAACCGGCGGAGGAGAGGAGCCGCCAGGGAGACGGGAAGGAAGGAGAGAAAAAGGAGAGAGAAATCCCCAGAAGGGGGAACAAGAGCAAGCGAGAAAAAGGCACTGGAAGCGTCTCACCGTGAAAACGAAAGGAGACGGTTGCAACGCAAGGAATCATGGGTAGCAGGAAGTAAATAGGCGAGACGAATGACAGAGGAAAAAACACTAGACCGTAAACAGAGAAACGTGAAAAAACGTGGTGGCAGTATTAATGGCGGCGAAGCCGTAACAACGGCATCCATCGCCAACCAAGAGGGTTCATGACACTTTGTGTCAACCTACTTCTTCTGCACCCTTAAATTATGTTTGTTTTATTGATTTATAGAGCGCACCACACCCTGAGGTATCTTGTCGCTTTACAAGAAAATTCTTGGTGAAGACAGTTGCATAAAAATATACATAGTGAGTTTATATTCCAGATTTTGCAGATTTGCCACTGTTTCGTCCTCTAGTTACAAGGTCATGGCAGGTGCATGTTTATTATATATTCAGATGTGCATGCTACGTTCTAATTACTCATGTAGACAACATTCTGAAAAGCATACATGATATGAGAAATTGCTTATACTATATGCTAAGACATGCATGTTATATTGCAAAGGACCTACAACATAATAGAAAAGACTTACATCTTGATTATTAATGTGTATGCCATGCACTTAAATGTATAAACATGTTGAAACACAGTATAGGAAGGAAGGTGCAAACTCTGGTTCCCTGCACACCTCACCTACTCAGCGACTGGTGTTCATACCAGTTTCAGTGCTCATCACATCATCAAGGAGGCAGTTTTCACTTGCAACTCGCTGCCAGTGCAGGTGTTGAAACATATACGTGATACATTGACAGTCTTTATATACTAGTGGGAAGCTTGCAATAGCATAGTGAAACTTCTCACACAAACTTTTTCTTCTACACACTACTGAACATGTCACATGGTCATGACCCCTGGATTGGGCGGCTTGTTCTTTAATAGCTGGTTTCACTTTCCACAAGTTGTTCAGGCGAGTAGCTGAGCTTTCTGAGACTGCAAACATATTCTCTGCCACCAGATTCTTCAGAAAGTGTATATGGCTTAAAGAGTCAAATGAATTATGATAGAATGAGACACGTAGCACTCTGATCCTACTGGGCAACCTCGATGTAGGACCATCCATATACATTAATGAGACCCTGCCGAGAATGTATGTTAGTTTTGTTTACAGTTTGCTCCATCAATACAATCTAGTTAGGCTTTGCCTCAGATTTTGGATAACATTTGTGTGGTTAAGCAATTTGTAATTAGTCTGATTTAATTGAAGGATATCTATAGCTCTGAATGATCTGCAGCACCTGCAATCTTAGGTTTGCTAGATGGCAGCCTTGTTGTATGTCCCATTGTGAACATGTGATGGCCTCACCTGTTTGTGCTCAGTCTCCCCTGCACCTCTCCTCTAATTAGGTACCCATGCAGGTGGTATGTTATTCAATACACCAAGCACTCTAACAGGTGTGTGTGTGAGAGAGAGACCTAGTGTCATTAAAATTGCTTGGTCTGTAGAGTTCCAACACCTGAAGATCCTTGGTCCACACTAAAGAGACATAGGTTACAAATCTGTGGTGTGAAATGTGAGCCTTTGCTACAGGACATCATTTTGCACCCAGAAGCTTTCTTCAGATGAGTTAAAATTAGATGTCCGACTTCAGATAACTGATCACAATAGGCTGTATAGTTCCCATAAACTAAGGTTGCAAGCAAAAGCATTTATCAGGCAATGGTCCCAGTATCGTAGACTCACTCGTATCATAGTCTTCCTTGCTGCGTTACCGCCAGGTTTCCTGTAGCCTGAGGTATTGGCCTCATGCCCTGCATGCCCAGGACAATTCAGACCACAGCAGCATTTCCACAAAAAGGACCAACTTTGCTGGTTATGGCCAGAAGCTGTGTATTAAAAACCAACATGTTGCTTAAAACTGGCCACACACAGCCTATACATGAGGGGCAGGTTAGCTTTTTTTCGTATGAAGAAGAAGAAACAAGTCCATTAAATTGAAGGTTACAGTGGGGAGAGGATGCACAATGGCCCTATGCGTAAAAGTAAGCACATGGCCAGGTGCCACACAATGCATTCTCAACTACAGAAAAACATGAACGTTGTTGGGATTGGTGGTGCGAAGTGTTTAAAGTCTGGATGATGGGACCTCGGGCGATTGGGGAAAGGGGCAATGGGAATAAGGGGCATTAGCCATTCCCCTTTAAACCAGAACCAATTATTTTTTTTATTGTTTAATAATCTGACTAACCCTGTCCTAAGACTACTGATTGAAAAAGCTGATACTAGAGTACATTTGCTGACTAGCTCGAATGGAACTCTGATCCAGTCTGAGCCATTTCATTTTGGTATTTGGAGCATCTTCAACCTTGGGCATTGTGCCATTACCTGAACTTGCTTCGTGCTGCACTCTCGTTAAATTACCCATCCCCAGATGGGTGTTATCACATCTATGATGCGCGTTAGTTCAGTAGGTTATCTATATCATTGCAAGTACTAATTAGTAGATGAGCGAAAGAGGCTCCAAATGTATTTAAATAAACCATTGGGAGTATTGCCTTCAATAAGTCTATTGTGTTTCCAATTTAGCACAGCAATGAAAGAGGTGTTGAAGCAAAAGAAACTAGAAACTCCTAGTCGATCCAAAAAGGGCTTGGAGGAAGAGAAAAAAGTAAACCAGGACCATGATAAAATAAACGGAAACCAAGAGAAGAGTAACAAGAAGGAAAAGGTATGAGAGTAAGCAATGGACACTACTGCTATAAGCACGACTTGTTTCATTTTCCAGTATTTCTAATCTTTATTCTGTACTTTTGTTCTTTCCAGAGAAAAAGCAAAATCAAATCTATGGACTTGAAGCAGATAGACTTTGATGGGTAAGCAGCTAATATCAATCCCCATGAAATGCATTTTACTCTCATTCCTTTTCTTGCACTTTTGAAGTTAGCACTGTTTTTTTTTCGGTAGCCCGAGTGCTTAACCTTTTGTGATGCTGAACTTCATTGGTTGCCCCCTATGTTTAGTGGTGAATCCATCAAAGGTGAGCTGGATGACTCTGTTTTCCTGCCTGCTCCAATGGAAGGGAAGCGGGAGAAGAGGCCTAGGTCTGAGGACACCGATGGAACCCCTGGGTAAGTGAATGATACTCTGCTTTTATGGGATGACCCACCCCATTGGTCAATTGACGGATAAGAGTGATTGGTTGCAATAGTGCAGGAATCGTTTTCTCTTGAAAAGCCCCAAATGCTGTAGCCATGATTATTTGACAAGTGAGATTAATTGTATCCCCTTGGCATTAAGCAAGTGATTCAATCATACAGTAAGGCAGTGGGGCCACCAGCTCCCCTTGTACCCGCACATTTTCCTGCATATATTTTGAAAAGTTCACAAATCCAGTGAATTGTTAAAATCACGCTTTTATAATATTTACAAACCATTATGCACACTTAAATCAAACTCCTTTCCCCCCCTAGATTCTTGGTTGCCCTCCTTTCATTCCCTTGAACCCTAGTGCACACGTTCCTTGCACTCATTCACTCGCTGTTGCTTCTCTCCTGCCAGTTTCACTCATCCTTTACTTCGCCCAAATTCTCTAAATGTATTGTTAACCATTTGTCCTTCTCCCCCCACATCTTTTACACACGTTCCATTCCTTCTCTCCCATCTATCTTGCCCTCTATTTTCCAGAGTATCTGCTTCTCATCTTCTTGCTTGCATAGCAGTAATACTCTTGGCCTACTGCTTACCCTTCAACCTGGATTTCGGCCAACGCATTCTTCTGAAACCACTTGACTAACATTCTTACCCCTGCTTGTCATTCAGGACGACTCCTACTTCTTGACCGATCTGCTGCTTTTGATGTGGTTGATCACTCTAAATGCGCTCCCATAGTTTCTCCTCCTCTTGGTATTTCCTATTCTCCGCTATCCTGTTTTCCTGCCACCTTTTTGGTCACTCGTAGTAGATGTTGCTTAAACCTGGTCTCCCTTCCCTTCCTCTGCATAATGGTGTCCCCCAAGGCTTTGACCCAGAACCTCCTCGGTTTTCCCTGTGCAATATTCGACTAGCTTATATTATTTCCTCCAATGGTTTGGATTGTCGCTTTTATGCATATGATTCACCGATCTTTCTTTCCTTTCCTTCTTTCACTGATGCACTTCACGCCTCCTGTTCAGACTGTCTCAGCAATGTGATCCTGTCCACCTTAATTCTTCAAACTGGCCTTTTTCTTTCCTGCCTCATGTCTTGCATGTTTCCTCCTGTTTCGCTCCCGCATTTCTCCGCTCATAACATAGGAGTAATGTTCACCCTTTCTTATCTTAACTCTTGTCACTTGTACCTGCTACTTCTGATGTTTTCAATATCTAGAAAGTCAGCCATTTTCTCATTTTCCATGACGACGCCTTGGTCCTTACTGCGTCCACATCGCTCCCGTTCAATCTGTCTGTAACTCTGCTAGCCACGCCTTTCAATGCCCACCTCACATCTTCTTTTACCTTTTCTTTGGTTTTGCACGCATCCAGTGTCTTGTTCTTTCTTAGGCTTTCTTTTGTTAGAATGCTCTATTCATCCATCTTCTGAGTTTCAATTGTCTACCGTCCTGTTTTCGTTTCTTCGTTGCTTGCTCCTAATGTGTGGTACTCCCTTAATAATCCCCAGTGCTCTGCCCCCACTCCCTGGCCCCCACTCCCTCTTTATGTCCTTTCTAAATCCAATTACTTGCTTCCATCTCTAATTTAGTTTTCATTCTCTTGCCACAGATCGTATTCTGATCGAGTTGTGCCCCTTGTATATTTGCTTTGTTGGCTTTATGTATAGCTGTTTGGCGAAAGCACTACATAAATGCAATCAAAGAAATATATCAATGTAAACGGCACATCATCAATTAAACTAAATTGGCACTTTGTGTTTGAATAGTAGATACCTTTTGGAAGCTATTTTTTGTGTGCTTGTGTACGTTCAGGCATCTTTGTTTGGTTATGTGATCTTACCAACCACAATTACAGAGTGGTAAATGTAATCACGGACAAAACACTGTAAACTTTTCTTTTTCATTTTTTTATCGGGGGGGGGTCCACCTGTCGGCCCCCTGTGTTTTTCCCTTATAATGCCTACCCATTTTGACCCCTTTAGCCCACTAGCCTTTATTTAATTAATGGTTGTTGTATTTTTTGGTGTTATGGTCCACTCTGAAATGTACCACTCTGTAATGTTTTAGATATATTGACTGGATACCCTTTGTTTTAAGTACGTACTTCACATATTGTGGTACATTTACTCTGCTGCAAAAATATTCCAATTTAATATTTCTACCACATTCCTGTCTGACTCCTAATGTTCCCAGCACATGGCTCTTAAATTTCCCTTGGAGTGCTGTACACTGTGCATCCCGCAAACCCCAACTATACTCCATCCCATTCATTTGATGACCTACAATCATAGGCTTGGGGAGATCCCGTGAATTGCCAAGGTAAAACCCTTACTTTGGTTCAGTAACTAGTCCAATGCTCATATACAGAACACAGATCAATGGCATGTTTCAATACATGTGGTGAGCTACAACCTTCTTTACATGGGAGACTGTTTGAGTCAATATTTGAACTGGGGGTTTCAATGTTTTCAATTCTCTTTAACCTGCAGGTAAAATTCCTAATTTTAACTTGATCTTTCCAGTTTACGCTGGTCCTTTATTAGTTTAAAAGTAAGGTAACTCATTTTCAATGCATCTGTTCTGATTCCTCTAATTAGTTCCAAAACCTTCAAAAAAGAGCCAGAAGACCAAGACTTTGTGATAATCCCAAAAGACGTAAAAAGGAAGAGATCGATGGCGGAGGGTGCTGAGGAAGCACTAAGGTAAGCAAACACATGTGTAAATACATTCTGGAAAGAACTGGATTGTGCCAGTACCTCTGAATCCAGGAATGTGTCAAGAGGGCAGTGGCATCAGAGTTGGTACATGGAATGGGGTATGCACTAGTGAGGGTACTCATTAACCTGCGCTTAAAGTGCTGCTAATATGCAAGAGCAGTACCATGTTGGCTTCCTTGCCTGTATGCGCTGGGGGACAGGAGGTACCTCAGAAGGAAAGGCATCTCAAAAGAACATTCCTCAGTTTTTCTATTGAATCCAACCACATATTGTATTGAAAATGTTGCCAGCTTTGAGTCCATAGAATAAATGAAGACTGTAGGCAAAAAGTTGCAAATCCATTACACCAATTGTAAGGTGATCAGATGGCCGAACTACTGTATTCAATTTTGACCGTTTTTCTTTAAGTAAACAAATGTATTCTGGGAATTGTGGTCATTTACTTTGCTTGAAAAAGTTGATCTTAGGTGTTTGATAAGATTGCTTTTAAAGAAAACCCACAGTGGGAGAAAGTGGTGTGGCATGAGTCCTGTAGTCACCTGCAGCAGGTAGCTTTTCAGACCATAGTGATGGACACTGGACATCGCACAGTTATTCCTATGTTTACCGTCTGAGACTGTCCTCTGGTTCCCCTCGACGGTGGCACTGGGTGTACACAGGGATCCCGGAATCTGGTAAACTGGAAGCTTCTCAATGCTGAGCACCGAGCTAGACCCCATAAACTGTGCAATTTCAGGAGGAAGTCTAATTGTTGAATTATCGGATGAATGTGAGCGAGAGTCCACAAATTCGACCCGTTCCAATGGTGTGAATGGCAAGGAGCTAGCAGCAGCTATAGAAAGAATTGTAAAAGGGTGCCTATCAACTACATGGCAATATTCCACCAAGGGGTGCTTTGTCACTACGATTTTCATAATTGTATGTTCTATATGGATTGAAGTGTTATTGCCTACTGGTACATTGGGCAATTTGCCTGCGAGCGGGTTTAAAGTGAAGGCCATAACTGGCCTAGCTTCCTGGTGTGCAGCGTGGCCTGCTTGCATAATGTGAAGTGGCTTTGGCTTGTGTTTAGTTTGTAGAGCCACCTGTTGGAAATGTTTGAGGGAGTGGTCTGAAGAGGAATATGATTGAGCGGCTTTGTTGAGCGGAGAAGCTTCTGCTAAAGAGGAGCCATTGGAGTATGTTCTTCTCTCAGGGCTGAGCAGCAGTGGTATTTATTTTATTTATTTATTTTAGCATTTGTAAAGCGCACTACAGCCCACAGGCAACGAGGCGCTATAAGGACATTTTAAGAAGGCTTGCTTGAGGGTTACAGTAAGCAGCCCCAAAGAGTAAATTTAACTACATTCGCATGGTTACAGAGGATACACATAGGACATTACAGTTGGTTACTAATAATCTAGTCTAGGTAACAGGAGGCAACACAGAAATTCTCCTATACAAGGTGCAACAGTAGAAGTGCAAAACCTAGAATGACAGGGTCTTAAATGAAGAGGTTGGTTTTTAAGGCCTTGCGGAAGGCCGTGTGTGAGTCGATTGATCTAATCTGAGCGGGGAGGTTGTTCCATAAGGTTGCTGCCATAGTAGGGAAGCTGGTGCCTCCTGCGGGCACTCTGCGTGTGTGCGGGACAGTGATGCGGTTGGCATAGGCTGCCCTTGAGGGTCTGGTGATTTTTGTCTGGTTATCCTTTCAGTCAGATAAGGAGGGGCTTGGTCATGAAGACACTTATGTGTAAGGGCCAGGGTTTTGAAGACCACCCTTTCCTTGATGGGAAGCCAGTGTAGCTGCCTTCTGATCCCGGAGATGTGGTCCTTGCGAGCGGTGCCTGTAGCATCTCTTAAGGCATTATTTTGGGCAATCTGAAGTTTGGCGAGGTTTTTTTGGGAGGTTCCAATAAACGGAGCATTGCAATAGTCCAGTCTGGAGCCGATGATGGCCCTGGCAATTGAGATGCAGTTTTGGCGTGAAAGGAAGGGCCTGATGGCATTGATGAGTTTGGAGTGATATGTTGCGGATGAGGCGATGGCATTTACCTGTCTGTCCATAGTGAGGCTGGGCTCTAGATATACACCCAATGTTTTGATAGTTTGAGAGACTTTGATGGGAATATTGTATTGTGAAGGATTGGTATTTGGTATCCAATTTGCCCAAAGTGGATGGGGAGCCGACAAGCAGGAGTTCCGTCTTCTCACTGTTTAGGCAAAGCCAATTCTCAGCCATCCAGGATTGAATGGTGGCGTATATGCTGTTGAGTGTGTCCAGGTCCTTAGTGTAGTCACCTGACAGGGGGATGAGAACCTGAGTATCATCTGGGATGATGGTAGAAGTGAGACATCAACACAGAGAATTAGGAATTCTCTGCAGTAACATCATTGTGAGGAGTTTTTTGTTAGAGATTTAGCCACAGATATAAGTTAATGTGATCCATATACAACAAAAGCTATGGAAGGCCGGTAGCTCTACTTTTTTCTGGTATAAGGTGGGATTGGACAAGATGCAGGACTGTTTTAATAAGTCATTTCAGGTTAAAAAAAGGATTGTTTAAGAAATGTATGTGTCATTGCTCAGTGTTATGAGTAGATCAGATTATGTGAGGAATTGCCATCTGGCAAGGGTGTAGAAGGCCTGACTTTTTGTTGTTGGTGATTAAATAATAAAATGATCAATTTCAGAAAGGATGTGTTAACCAGCCCCCTCCTCCCACCAGAAAGCTGTGCCAAAAGCGTAGTGTACCTCATCCCCCTTTGCATCAGTCTCCTCCTCTGCAGCTAATGCTCTTCAGCGGAACAGAGCAGGGTCAGAAGTTAAAGGTGCCCTTCTGTCAGTTGCAGTTTGTTGTTACCGCCAAGTGACTTCAGTACAGAGGCTGCACCTCTAGACTTCCAAAACAACATAAAACTGAGTAATTGCTATTGTGATGGAAGTGTAGTCTTTAAACAAAAAGCCATACCTGATCTTGGGATATGGCTGATGATCATTCACAAATCGAAAGCCACATCTGATTTGTATAATGCACATGTCAACACTGTAGGCCCAACACTGCAGTGAATGGGATTCAGTGTTGTGACAAATCCAATTCGTCACCTGCCCCCAAGGGGGAGACACCACCCTTGGGTTCTAGGCTAGCTTGAGCCTTCTAGGCTTAACACCGCTTAGGAGACAGGGCAAGTGGGAGCCCACTGGGGATGACCCCCCCCCCCCACCCTCTAGAGGACAAGCAATCCCTTAATGGTGATGTGTTACCCTCCCTTGTCTCAGAAATGCTAATATCTTTGTTGGCTATATGGTGATTGCAAGAGAGAACTTTCTAAATATCCCTACAGAAGGGGTTAGTGTACTTTCTGATCCTTTACTCTTGCCACCCTTGCATGAAGTGCTGGACTAATCGATTGTCCCATCTCATTGCAGGGAGGAGCTTAAAGGTCCTGTGCAACAGATACAGAGCAGAGCTACATTGACTAAGGAGAGAGACTCAAGCCTGCGGAGGAACGTAGAGTAGGGAACAAACCCCTTCAAGGTGGAGACAGAAAGCACAATGCACTTTGGGTGGGCAGTGGAGGAGCAAGAAAGCATGCAGAGCACTGGAGCCTGTGCCGAGCCCGGGAGTTGTAGATTTGGCTCACCAAACCAAAAAAGAGACATGGCTGCATGGAAAATGGTCGACTGGTGCATGCTGGAAAAGCGGCTGAAGTCCGGTCAGGAAGGACCATAGCAGAAGACCCGAAGGAAACTGGAGTTGTAGTTATGCACCATCTGTTGAGACAACCTCCCCTGTGGAATGCCACTAAAGCGAACAAGGTACGTGGTGCCTCCAGGGAACCCAGATGAGGGCAGAGAGGCTATGACATACCCAAGAAGAGTTGGGAGACACTAAATATCCCAAAAAGGGGTGCAATGCGCGATATCCCACAAAGGGGTGTGAAAACAATTAAAGGGTTGAGAAATCAGCCCAAGAATGGGCAAGAAATAAGATATCTCAAAGGGGGGTGAGACAGGACACCCCAAGGCAAGGTGTGAGCAACAAGCCTGAGGGGAGAAGGAAGAAATACCGTTAGACTGGGTATTCATTTCAGGACTGAGTAATGAGCCGACTCAAAAAGGCATACTGTGTTATCCAAGACAGAGAGGAAGGAAAGGGATATTGTGCAAACCTTATCTTTGCAAACCTGAATTATGAGCCGGGCGAGTGGACTGGGAGTAACCAAAGACATTTGGGTGCAAGTCAAAAGCCAGCCACCACTTCCTACATTGTCTCCCACCCCTCCTTTGATTCATGTTTGGATTTCAAAAACAGTTCATTTGGACCCTGCTAGGTGCAGTCTTGCCAAAGTCCTCCATTTGTGGGGTGAAGGCAAGTGTTCCAAGGCAGATGTAAGCTCTGCTCACTAACCACCCCCATGACACATTGGGGATGACCTGCTGTTGGAGCAAGAACTCTCTCTCCACCAGCCACACTTGTACCCAGGACCACACTGGAGGTGAAAGGCCCCTGCAGGTGTTAACTTCCTCTCCTGTGTTGGGAGCAAAGCGAACAAGGATTCTTCTTGTCGCCGGGCCCCTGGACTAGAACTCATAGCAACTGGAAGATGCCAAGCAGCTGTCCTTCCTTTCTGCTTCAAGCACTGTTGAACCATCTGTTGACAGTTTGAATGCATTCAAAACCACCCACTCCTGCAGTGCTGCCTTTGGCACTCATTGAACATGTCTTAACCAATGCAGTGCCCCTCGAACAAGTTTGCTGCTGCTTCACGCCAGACGTGTGCCGTAGTGTAAGGTCTTCAAACCACTGTCTCAAACAAGCACCTTTAGCCCACCAGCATCTTCGTCTTCGACAGTGCTCGAACATGGAACTGACCCTGATGACCCAACTGACCCACATCATTAGAACACTGCATCGAGCCCGGGTCACATCTGTTCCCCTTCTGGATGACTGCAATGTGCCACATCCAAATCTGATTCGATACGCTTCAACGAGTAGATGTTTGGTTTGTCGAATGGTCAAGATCGAGATGGCATTATTGACTCCTAACTGCCCCCTGTTCCATCTTTGGGACCTAGAGATTAGTTAGGTCAGTTTATCCTTTTTTAGAAACCCGTGATTATGGATTGTCTTTCAGTAACCAAAGTGCTTCAACTTTCTGTCCCTTACATATTCTGTTTTTGTCCACATTAGTGTGGGTTTGTATAGTGCTTTTTATATAGAGATATTTTTGCATACGGTGTTAAAGTGTATCTTTTTAAAAAACTTTTATTGGGCATTGCTTTATATTGGATAGTTGTACTTTATTTGGGTTACTACTGGATCACATTCACACCCCTCAAGAGTATAGCCTGCCCATGGCCCACTTTACCACAAAAGGCATTGGAGGTATATCTCTTACCTGTACCCGTTTCATCTTTGATTGCAATCACTCTTGTTTAGTAGAAGTGTGAGGGTCCGAGTAGGCTGTTTAACCTCTACTCATTCTTGTAGTCATGTGCGACAGTCTTCATCACATATGCTTCTGGAAGCATGCAAATGCCTTGTCTTCAAGATGTCAATTTGCAGTTCAGGCTGCAGCAGGAGATCGTATACCTACTGGGTGGATGTTTCATGGAATTTATTTTTGAGCCACTAGTGCAGGTGAAGAAATAATATAATGTTGGAGTTTTCGCTTTGTGTTTGCTTATTTTTTTAAATAAATCTATAGCCAACTGAGGGTCACCAGATAGGTGTGAGAAATTTGAAGGTGTCTCACCTGCTAGTCCCCAGAGATCTGTCACCCAGGTGGCCAGGACACGGCCATTGCTATTGGATCCAGATCATAGGGTGGACCAGTGGAGGGAGGATCACCTAGATGGAGGTGTCTTCAGGGAGTCGAAGTGGGACACCGAAGGATAAGACGCGGTACCCCCTTCCTTGTAACACCTTTTCCCCATCCTACCCTGTAGGATATTTAGAAGCTTTGCCCCCGACCCCCTTTCTGACACAAGCACTTTCTTACACCATAACAGACAACATACCAGAGCCGTTTACCTGACATGTCCCAACACACGGGTCGGGCAGTTGACGCACACCTGATGGCCCTTTACCTTCCCCAAAGGGATAAAAGGCGGAGCACGAGAGCACACTATGAGCAAGACAGAACGCACAAGGCAGTTCAAACGGAGGAGAAAGGCGGCGATACCTGGACGGATGACGAAGGGGGGACTCCCCCTGCCCTTTTGAACTCAGACCCGCAAAGCCTCCAAAAGGGAAATCATAAAACCAGGAGTTACAGCTGGCATGTGGAGGAACAGATGACAATGGTGCACAGGGTGCCTCCTGCATTGATTTCACAAGTGGGGGGGGGCATGCTGTCTACCGTGGTACTGTCCTTGACTCCAGAAGAAAGACAAGCCAACAGGCTCAACACAGCTGGTGAGTCGTAGAAAGCTGATGGCAAACCAAACTGTGTTGAGTCCAAAGTTGCAAGTGGCAACATCATATGAACACAAGGAACTTGAGAAGAAAGAATGTGTGTGTGTTTTTGAACTTTTGGGAAAGCCCAGACAAGGGCCAGCTGTAAGAGTGGTCCGGTTCCGCAGGAGTGCTCATTGAATGGACTCTCGCTGGCCCCCTTTGTTTTTTATTGAAACTGCAAGTACCAGAAGGCCCTAGGAAAGGGCAGCGTGAGGTGTCAGTGGTCTTACAAATGTCACGTCAAATTTCTTGTACAATCGAAAGTCTCTAAACCATTGCCGAGAGAAAGCTAGGGGAAGGGAACCACACTTTCTGAGAAGATTGTGAACTGTGGAATAAGGCAAGTGTGAACCCGACAGAGGGATGCCAAAAGAGAGCTAGGAGAAGGGAACCCATGCTTTCTGATGAAAATTAGCAAATCATGAACTGTGATAGAAATTCATGAACTGTGTTTAAGAAGGCCATAGTGAACCCGATGGAGGGAGGCCCTCTTTGCAAGGAGGATCCGATCCCGGCGGAGGGAGATCCGAGGGGCACAGAGCAATTGCGCGAGGTGCAAGACCACTGAAGGAACTTTAGTTTGTTGTTTTTATCCAGCAGGTCTTCTAAGGCAAGAGACTTTGTAGAAAAGAGACTTGACCCTTGAAGGTTCTGGTATAATTGAATGGACTTGTGAGCCTCGTGCTGGAGAGGCCCAGGAGTGTGCTGTGCTCAGGAGTTCCGCCTTGTACCGTGCTTAAAACGTGGGAACGGAGACCCAGCCATACCATCCTGACTTATCATTTTGAGAACACTTTTTTTCATTTCTGGTGAAAATTATCCCACACATTTTTTGTAACTTGGTGGCAAGTATTGGCAATAGTTTTTTTAGTATGAGCCCTTTTTATTTGACAAGACACTACTGAACTGTCTTATTTGATGGTTGCAGCTTGCTCCCATCTTAGTTTTCTGTTTAGATTAAGCGTTTTCCTCACCTATGCATACAGTTTAATAAACACCTTTGAACTGTGATCACTTGTGTCTGTCTTTACTGTTGCCACCAGTTCCTTACATAGGGGAAAGGTCAGGCCGAGGGTACACACTTAGCAATGAAGGTTCTGCAAGCAGTGGAATTTCAAGCACTTATTAAAGCAATGAAAACATTTATATATAACATTTTTATAATTAAAGGGGTTTCTGAACGTGCAGCAATTTGCAGGTGAAAGAAGATACACGTTCAATGAAGACACAAAGGGTTTCAGTGGGGATTCAGTAATGATTCACAGAGCTTGGAAAGCAGTTCGTTTAAGGGGTACAGCACTCTGGGGAGGAGGTTCACTCAGGGCTCAAGTCGAGGGACCATGTGGGTGGACGGTGTCCGCCAACTCTTTTGAAAAAGTGGCTGCCACTCCCCTTGTGCTTTTAAAGGAATTAAACATTTTTTGAAAAACGTTTCTACACACAGCTGAAGTGTGCAACTACGCGGCTGGGACTCCATCCCTGTGCAAACGTTTGAAAGGCGACATGCTTAACCACAAGAAGAGATGAAGTCTGTAGCAAGATACCATTCAATGTCTCCTTTTGTTCACTTCTTGACACCTCACTTCCCAATGCGTGCGTCATATTCCCCTCACATTTTCATTTTGGACTCAAGTCTCGGGTTCACTGTAGGCATTAGGCGGTTGATGGTGATATTTAATGTTCAACAAGAATGCCTGTAATGGGTGTGCACTTAAGAAGTAATGAACACCCCCTTTGTTGTATTCATGTAGATCTCAAGTCGTGGCTGACTGGAAACTGAGTGGAAGTTGTAAGGAAGGCATGGTATCAACAGTAAGACAGACACAAGTGACCACAGTTCGAGGGTATTTATTAAACGTTAACAAGGGTGTGATAAAACGCTTATCTAAACCTAAATCTACAGATGGGAGCAAGCTACGACCATCACATTTTAATAATGCAGTGCTAATGGAGTGGAGTCACAATAAAAGTGCCTATACTAAAACAAAACTATTGCCAGTCCTTACCGCTAAACGTACATTGTGAGGGGTAGTGTTCATGAAAAAAGTGTTCACAAAATTATGTCAGGATGTTTAGGCTGTCGGTCTCCCTGCCCCACGTTTTCAGCATGGGACAAGGCGGTTCACTCGAGGAAAACACAAACTCTGGCTTTTTCGGCATGGGGACATCGTTGGTATACAGTGTTTATATTGAATCATTTTATATCAAATCCTCTTTCATTGAATTGTGTTTAATGAATTATATCGAATTGTTTTTATCTTGACATTTTTCATCTTGAAAACTTTTGAACAATTAAAACGTTTTAACATTTTAAATAATAATTTAAAAGTGCAATATCTTTGTTGCCCAAATGGTGTCGCTATTTTGTCAATTTTCTCTATTTGGATGTATATGTTCGGTGCACCCCCTTTTGGCGTGGGCATTTCGCCGCGGGCTGGTTTGGCGTGGCCAGTTGGCCGCAGCGGCTCGTTTGTCGTGCCCATTTTGGTGCGGGTGCCTTTCTGACACCGCCGATTTGGCGCGAAGGACGTTTGGACGTGGCTGGCATTGCAGCCATATCTATATTCCCTCACGCCAAATTCCAAAGAATAATTATTTTCAAATGCAGCACGTTGGCAGGAAATGTTATCGTATTGCATTTGAAAAGAATTGTGGCTTTGGGTTGATGTAAACAGCAATGCCAAAAGAGGGTGTACCGCTCTTTCTGCTTATTTTTCTTATATATATTTTTCATATCTGACTGTTGCATCATGATGGGTAAATATGTAATTTTGCTGCCCCAGGAACAAGGGCACTTTGGTCTTGTGGTTAAGTTCCAAGCCTCACAATCTTGCAGGCCACGGTTCAAAATAATTTAAAAGTGGTTCTAAATATTGTTAATTTGTAAAACAAAATCTGTTTCTATCAAAAGTTTATTGTATTCTTCAACATGATTCAATTGTACTATCGATATTTGAGTATTTAGCTATACTTTGCTATACCCGTTTCGTTATATGAACTGCTTTCATGTTACTAGCAATTCGACAAAAATGTTTTAGTTATATGTTTTTCATTATATAATACTCTCGATGTATGAGTTTCGATATAAAGACATGTAACCGACACAGTTCAATTACCAGCATCAGGGCCTTCTTTGATGCAAGTCTCTTTGCTTTTCCAAAGTCTCTTGACTCGGAGGGCCTGATGTACAAGAACAAAATAAACAAAGTTCCTCTCCTCTTTTGAGTGTTCAATTTGGTTGTCTCACCCTGGATCCCCTCAGCCGGGCTCAGATCCTCTTTTATATCAGTCAGTATCATGGATCCCCTTTTTCCAAAGTTTAGAGAATACTCTTCCTTGGGTGACTCGCGGTTCACCCCGGATACCCCTCTTCTGGACTCAGATCCTTTCTCCATCACATTTAGTCTCCCTCAGACCGGCTTGGACCAATTGGAGCATGCATTCAACTATCGAAGACTTTCGAATGTGCACAGGATTTAGATTGACCAGTTGCAGGATCACTTGGATCTCAAATAGTTTCAATAGTTGCCAATTAATTGGATGCTTGAAAGAGACCTTTGAGTGAGCACCCACGTGGCGCTGCACCACTCTGTCTATGGTATCTTATTTGGCCTCCCAAAGTTCAATCACTCCTTTTCAATTCTATTCATGTCATTCGTCACATACGTTTCACACGCTATTCTTTTTATATTTCTTCATATGCTACCGCTTGCAACCTTGGTTCTTACATAGGCTGGTTTGGTATCAGTCTGACTCACCGGCTGTGCTGTCTGTACTGGCGTTGCATGGCGTTGCATTGTTGTAGGAGCCAAGGGCAGTACCACGGCGGCAGCAGCTCCTCCCCGCCTTGGTTATCGGCGTGGGAGAGCCCTGGGTACCTCTGACAACACAATGCAGGGTTGTTCAGCTTTAGTTCCTGGTTTTAGGTTTCTTACTTTCCAAGGTTCGCTAAAGTGACGGTCTGAAAAGGTCAAGGGCACTTCACTCCTTGCAACCCTATCTGGTCTCGCTGTCTTTCTCCTTGTATTAAACTGCCTTCTTGGAACGGCCGTTTCCTCATGTGCTTTGCCTCTCTGAGTGTGCTTTAGTGCTCTACCTTTTATCCATGTGGGGGAAGTGTGATGTAAGTCAAATGTGTCTAATCAGTAGTTGCCTGACGTTGCCTGACAATTGTATTGGGACATGTCAGTAATACGGTTATGGTGTGTAGTCCATTTCCGCTCACGGTGAGCTGTCTGTGAGAAAGTGTTTTTGTCGGGAAAAGGGGGTGGGGTTGAGCTCCTAAGTATCCTACCTGGTAGGTTGGGGAAAGGGTGTTACAGGGAAGAGAATACCGCATCTGACCTTCCGGTGTCCCAATTCTATTCCCCGAAGACCCCTCATCCAGGGGATCCTCCCGCACTGGTCCACCCCCAGGAAGTAGATCCAAAAGCGATGGCAGTGTCCTGGCCACCTGATTGACAGATCCCCCAGGGACTAGCAGGTGAGACACTTTCTGGTTTCTCACATGGTGCATTGAGAGCTTGAAGGGTTTGGATCAGTGGTTGTGAACTTTAGGTGGGAGGTGCTCAGTCCATGTGGATTACAGAGGTGAATTGCGTGTGTCGGCACACTGCGGTCCTACGATTGTGGCTGTCCGTGTTCCCTGACACACGCCTTCCCTTGTGACGGCCTATGCTACATTAACACTCCCTTAAGTAGTACCCGCTTCTGAGTCTAATGCCCATCGGGGCAGAGGTACAGCCTTGCAGCCTTTTTTTAAAAAAAATGTATTTAATTTTATTGAGCATTTTTCAATCTGACATAATAACCAGGAAACGCCTGGTCAGTAGGAATACATTGAAATGAAACAGATCTGAAACCACACACCCCCCCCCCCACACCCATCCTGTTCAGATGGGACACTTTCATAATTCCTCCATGTCGAGCGGGTGGTGACGTTCGACATCAGCAAGCGGGTGGCTGAGAACCCATTATTTTGTAGGTTTCTAGGAATGGGGCCCATTCCATTTCCCTGCCCAGCAAAATGTCATGCAAGAGGTCGGTGATGTTTTCCATCTCATACAAGTCCCTAGCCTTCCTAGCCCAGGCATCTTCCAACAGGAGGGCCGGTGACTTCCAGCCCATGGTGAAGCATGCCCTCGCTGCAAGGAGCAGGAAGCGAGTCATGTGGGGAACTCTTTTCAGGCTATTATCCTGGTGCTCCAGGCCAAAAAGGACCGCCTCGGGTCCAAGGCACTGGGGATTCCCTCCACTTTCCTGATACATTCCAGAACCTCCTTCCAGTATGCCTGTGACTTGGGACAGGACCACCACATAGGCCAATACTCCGCAGGATTTCCACAGCCTCTCCAGAACATGGGACTAGTCTGGGCAAACATCTTTGAGAGTCTCATGGGGTCGAACTGTGTAACAGTTTTACTCCATGGAGCTTGTACTGTGCCGGGAATGATGTTTTGTGGGCTGATGAGCACATCCTGGCCCATAGAGCATCCGTCATTATCGTGCCCAAGTCTTTTTTCCATCTTTTCCACAAGTTTTCTGTTCTGGGCCGTCAAGGATAGCAGCATATAGTCGCGAAATTAGTCCTTTGGAATGCGTTGATTCACTCATGAGTTTCTCAAAGGGAGTTGGCTCTCGAACAAGCTACTCCTTCCATTTTCATGCAGTTAACACTCTCTTCAGCTGGAGAAACTTCAACACTTCAACACTTCCAGTGGCCCTATTCGGAGGCCTATCTCAAGTTCCTGGATGTCCAAGCAGCCCTTGAGTTTTATCATCTGGCCCACTCTTTTGAGCCCTGCCTCGTACCATCCCTGAAACCTTTGTGGGTCTGTGATATCATTTCGGATTGGCGGGCCCAGATACAGCTCATTGGGGATGGCCAGGTTGTGAGACCCTGTATTTCGCCCCTGTTCCACCAGACGCAGCAGCGAGCCCACAGCAAAATGTTTAATGGCGCTTTACGGGAAGGATTTCCTTGGGACCCATAGCCTTTTTCCTAGGGTCACCAGCCTCAATCTGTAATTTTCTATGGTCACCCACTGTGTTTGCTTATCTCCACGTAGATGCAGGACTATAACCCTAAACTGTGCTGCGTGATAGTAAGCATACATGTCCGGTAAACAGGTGCCCCCCCTCTTCTTTGGTGGAGTCAATGTGGAGTACGCTGTCCTCTGCCTTTTGCCCTGCCACAGAAACTTGAGGACCATTCCCTTTATTTCTCTGAAGTGGGAACCGGGGACCATGATGGGAAGCATTTGGTATTGGTACAGCAATTTGGGAAGCACCACCATTTTTATCGCATTTAAATGACTTAGCCATGATATAGTATGTTTGGCCCACACCTCCAGATCTTTGGCTATTTCCCTCAGCAAGGGGGTTAAGTTCAAATCATAGAAACTGTCCATGGACCTTGAGATGTTCAATCCCAGGTATGTGAGGGATTGGTACACAATCAGGATTCCACCCATGGTTGTGGCCCCCTGGGCTAGGTGTTCCTGTGCTTTATAGAGGAAGACGGTGAATTTATCCGTGTTAACTTCTAGCCCCGCCCATTGGCCAAATCCTTGAATTATTTGCAGGATTTTGGTTACATCCGTCTGTGGGTTTGCCAAACAAAGGTGGCCTCTATATATTCCTCCATCCCTTTACTGGCCCTGCTCCCCTCGGTGGTATAGAGAACTCTCCAAATTGCTCCACTATCTCTGCCGATAATCACACCCTGTCCCCTTCCTCTGTTTGGATCTCTCCAACCCATCTATCTGCTCTCTGGGCCCTGAGCCTGGTTGCTAACATTCTATCAGCGTTGTCCCCCTTTTCATAGAAGGTTTGCTTCAAGAACTTCAACTTTCTGACAACCTCTCCCTTTCCAATAGCTTTGAGATCTTCCTGCTTCCTCTTCATGGCAGCAAGATGCTCCACCCTATAGACCCCTTGGGCATGCAACCCGCCTTCTAGCTCTGTTTTCTCCCCTTAGTTTCTCTTCCAAGAGTTTATGCTCCCTCTTGCCTCTCACCCCCTCTCTTGTGATATGGCCCCTCCACACCGCTTTGGACGCCTCCCACACAGTATTGACATCCACCATCCCATTGTCATTAATTTGGAAATACTCCACTATTGCTGAGCTCAATTCCTGTTCATGCTCTCTATCTCGCCATAGGGAGTCATTACATCTCTGCCTGGCTTCTCTGTGACCAATCCTTTCCAGTTCCAGTGTTGTATCACCATATCCTGGTCAGACCACGCTATCAGATGTATTTTGCAATCATGTACCCTGGACTCACTGTCCCCGTCGGGTAATCAATCCTTGTGAAAATGTCATGGACCTCTGATCTGAAGGTGTAGCCCCGTTTCCCCGGGTTGCAGGACCTCCATACATCTAACAAACCCTTGTCCTTTGATGTGGGCACAAATCTACTGGACTCCTCTCTAGTGAGGCTTCTGCTCATCACCCGTGTCTGTTGCCTGTCCATTTTGGGATCTGCCCAGGTATTAAAATCTCCACCCACCATGAACAAGTCATCTTCCCTACCACTAAAGGAAGCCAAAGCCACTTCTTTGAATGGGCCCTGTCCTTTGATTAGGCATGTGTATGGCTACTAGAGCAATGCGCGTGGCCTCCCACTCGGCACAGATTACTAGGCCTCGGCCGTCCAGCGATGGCGCAATTGCCCTGTTCTCCAACCTTATCCGTTTACTAGAGAGGACTCCCACTCCACCCTTCTTTTATTCCCCTGAAGCCCAAAAGGTCTGCCCCACCGTTCTCCCCCTCAAGGATCTCTTTCCCTGCCTTAAGCCTGGTCTCTTGTATAAAGAGGATATCTAGTTCCACCTTCTCAAATTCCCGCACCAGAATATACCTTTTGGTGGGCGAGTGGAGCCCTTTCACGTTAAGAGTTCCTACCATTAGTCCCGGCCTCCTTGACCGTGCCTTCATGGGCCCCTTTTCCTCTAGGTTGGATCCCATACCCGATGGTAGATCTCACATGGACCCCACTGATAGTGATGCCTTCCCGCCCTACCCGCCTTGCCTATGAAATCGCTGTCCCATTTGATTCCCTCTTCCCCCTCCCCCCATAATTGTAACTAGAACTGACCCCATGAGTTGGCTCACAGCCTTAACAGTGGGCTTAGGTCCTTTGTTGCGAGATGCCCTCTTGAGATCGAGGGCCACCCGGGTTCAACCCCAAAACTCCTGTGGTGTGTCCATTATCTAACCCTTAATCATTGTTTCACCTAACCGTGTGTGAATCGCTACATGAGTGTGTCTTGGTGGAACAATCGGAGTGTTGTTATCTGTTATGGTCCCCATTGCCCTACCTTTTCATGGCGGCTTCAATGGAGAGACAGATTCGGTTTAAAGTATTTCCTTCCTGTTTTAGCCTTTTTTTGCCTGCGGGGCATGTTCTCTTGGACCTCTAGCTGGGGTAGCAGCGGCACATGCGGGCCCGCAGGGGCCCCTGGTGTCATCCTGGTCCATTAGGGTTTTTAGGATCTGTTTGGCTTCCGGCGTGGTGACCCTGTAGTCTTCGCCTTTGTGTTCAAATGTTTGATCAAAGGGATAGCCCATCTGTAATGAATTGCCTTTTCCGTTACCCAGCTCGTCAGGGGCCGGCACGACCTTCTCCTCGCCAGGGTAAAACTCGAGAGGTCTTGAAATATTTTGAGCCTTGGAACTCCACAACCTGCTTCTGCTTGGCTCTGAGGAGGATGTCTGATTTCTCCTTGATCTCAAAAATGTAACTACAATAGAGCGCGGGGCTCCTCCAAAGGCTCTGCCCCCCCTGTGGGTCTTTTGATTGCCACCTCCTTTCCTCACTCATCCTCAAACAGGAGGTCTATTATTTCCTGCACTCTTTTCCACCTGCTGCGGGGTCTCACTGTCTTGCTCTGCGAGTCCCAGGATGCATGCCGTTTCCTCTTCTCTTAGTTCAATGTCAGTCATCCTGGCCCCTAACTTTATTTCCAGGAGTACAGCATGTAATTGATTGTTCTCAAGGTTCTCAACCTTTCCTTCTATTCGGTCCACTTTTCCTCCTATTTCAGTAATTGAGGTCTGGATCTCTGATCGGAGTGCCTTTATTTAAACTAAGATCCCCGCAATATCGTCCTTGGTGGCTGCTGTTGCCATTATTACACCTCTGTGCTGTGGTGACCCCATAACCTCTCAGTCCGCTCTTCTGTGTTGCTGTGACCCTTTTGTCCTTGACCACCTCCAGGGTCGATGCTGTCCCAGGGTTAGGCCCGGAGCTTAGGGGACACTCTGCCAGTGCCCAGCGACCGTACTTCCTCCAAGCCGGTTCTTCTTTCTTTCTGGATGTCTGTGTTTAGGTCCCATGACCTTGTGCACCTCTTAGGGACTGCCGCCCTAGCGACCGTTAGGTGCCGTGTCTGAGCAGTGTTGTGGAGCTCATATGTTCTGCCGGGAGAGTTTGTTGTTTGAGGCCTTCCCCTCAGCTGCCCCTCTCCTCTCCGGTCGAGGGCTCATGTCCCACCTGTGGGGTGGTCTCAAGTGTAGCTTGTTGTGTGCTTCAGCCTCTCCTCCTCACAATGATGGTGGAGCCCCCCTTTTCTTTTGGAGCTCAGACAGCACTGGTCCTGTATCTCCCCCGCTCGTTGGGAGCGTCTGTGCCCTGAGTCCAGTGTTCTTCCTTTCCCCTGATTGTGTGGCCCCACTTTGTCTGGTCCGTCTGGGGGTTTTTGATGGCCACCTCCATGCCTTGCACTTCTGATAGCTGCCGCCTGCTCCTGCACCGAGGGGGCGTTGCCTGTGGATGGATGGCGAGTGCACCGTATTCCTCTTTTCCCTCGAGATCTGTCTTAGGCGTTATGTTGGAGCCTCCTTCCTGTAGAGCTTAATTTTGGGGTTTGGACCCCACATTCCGTGGCTCTCTCCCCCAGGGGACCCACTGTTTGCCTTGTGCTGCCCCTTACTATGCTGATGATGCCCTAGCCTCTTTTTTGGTGGGCTCAGGAGTGAAGCTTCATCCAGGTGTGTTCTAGGGAACTGAGGTCCCAGTGCCTCGCGCTTGTTGGGCTCAGTAACCTTTCCTGGGGGTCTTGGATCTTTGGTCCCACTGGTGCTACTCTTTACTACGCTTAGTTGGTTCTGCCCGTCCCGGGCATCTGTCTTCTCACCGGCCCACTATCCCCTGCATGGGCCGAGTCATGCAGTCCGTGGATTTATTCCCCCTTACCGGGACTCTTTAGGGTGTCGGTTGTCTCCTTGCCTGCACAACCTTGGGTGGACTCCTCACTGCAGGGCCGGGTCTTTTCTACGCTCCGCGCTGCCTTATCAGGACTGCTGGCACCCTCCGTGACTCCGTCCCAGGTCGTTCTTCAGTTCGGCTGCCGCATATCACCCTGCCGGTGCCACCCTCACTTCTTCCACACAGATGGTTTGTCTCCCTACTCAGATGTTGCTTCTCCCAGGGAGGGCCGCCACGGGTCAGTTGCCTGCTCCGATGTGCAGCCTCGAGCTTCCCAGTTTCACTCAGCTCATGTTGCTGTTTCGATGGGTGTAACGTGGCTTGGTGATCTTCATAGCAGTGTCGCCCACCATTTTCCAGGACTGGTTGGGGGATGGGTCAGTCACTGTGTCTTGATATTGGGCAAAATCTTCCTCTGGACCAGCCCTTGAGAGCAAAAATTACCCAATTCAGCCCAAAATACAGGTTCTATTGTGCCGAGCAGTGAACTCATGCTAGTGACAAATGACACCTTCAAAAAGTTTTAGCATTTATTCTAAACAGTGAATTTCAGCAACATCTTGGGATTCAAGTTAGAGAAGATTACAAAATACAAAACTTAGAGAAATGCAAAATATAGAGAAACATAGAACTTAGAGAAACATAGAGAAACACAGTCTTACGCCCCTTCAATCAGCACTGGGAGACCCTGGACCTCATAAGCTAGCTGTTGCAAGCCCCGCTCAGAGGACAGCGCTGCAGGGTGCCGACAGAGCAGCAGGTTCCGGACACTTGATTTTGCTCGAACCAAGTCTACAGATCGATCTCCCACCTGAGTCATGTGGGCATGCATTTTTATAATCTCGTGCTGTCAGTCCATGACGCACAGTTCCAGAACCTTCCCTGTGCAAAATATAGGCTTGCTCATGGAAAAACCCAACTCTGTGAATTTCCACTGTGCTCCTTTTCTGTGCCCCTCCCTGCTTGGAGCCCATCTGCGCGAAAGCTCAGGAATGTCTTATCAGTGCCTTCCCAGAGAAAAGAAGATTAGTTTACGAAACCATGCAGGGCTACAGTTAGAAAGGCAGAATATTCTAAGAGAAGTCGAGATGAATTAAGCCTATGTGAGCAAGCTATAAAAGGCATGCACTCAGAGCTTAGTGTTCATAGTGCTTAAGATTGGCTATCTAAGCGCTATATAGGTGCCATAATGTTCCAAACACTCCAATAATGTCTATTAGCTACAGAGCTGGGGCCTTCGCCCTGCCTGTCTATCTACAATGCATAATGTGACCTACCACCCCTCCTAGGCCTGCATATTCCTTGTAGCTCACTACTGCGTAATGGAAGTGCTACAACAGACTACTGTCAGCATTTTTGGCACATACTTTGAATAAACTATTGGCTTTCAGCGGCTAATGCTGTCATCTAAAGCCCTGATTGGCAAATTTGCAATTTTGTGTATCACTATACACTGTAACTCGGTCTCCCGCTGTGTTTTCACCTCCTGATGCAGCTATTACCTCTCATATTGTGCTGCCACACGTAGATGGTTTTCTTCTTTTCAAGTTTTGGTATCGCTCTAAATCATCTTTTGTTTCCACGGGGCTCGGAGCACTGCGTCAGGCCGCCATTGCCTTCTGCGCCCCCTGGTGGTCTTAGGTACAGCCTTTTAAGCACCAATCTCCCGTTTTAGGAAACAGTAAGGAACTGATGGCTAGGAAGTCTGGTGTAGTTGCCAGTTTCTCTGGCATATTGGGGGAGCGAAGCAGATGATTCATGTGCAACCTCATATTCTGCCTTTTGCTTGGATATCGATTTATTTATTTTAAGAAATATTCTAATTTACATCTTGCAAAATGTATTAAAGCCTTATCCTTGACCGTATGTATTTCATGGAAAGAATGTTAGATTACAGATTCCACAGTACTGATTGCCTGTTTTATCACATATCCCTCACCTCTTTACCTTCTATTCATGCATCGTGCAACCCTCCTCTACCACACACCTTGTCAAAACCTTTATCTTATTTTCCTCCCTGCCCAGCCCAACCACTTCACTTAATTGCAGTTAAAAACGACATGCGCCATTTTACAAGGAAATTGTAAATGCATGTTTATGGGTCTGGTCTGAGATGTACTGCCTCTTCCCTTTTCTCTAACATATTTCCCCACCAAAACCTAATTTGCCTATTTTCCAGGACTATACTTTTAATGTCTTTCCATTTTTCAGAACGTTACAGTCTCCTTAAGAATGTGCATATGTGTTCCCTCTTGATAATTTCTATCAGACCAGTTTTATTTGGGTTGTTTTCAACAGCATCCGCTCCTGTGAGAACCGGGTTTTACGTTCGTTCTAGAAGTTTTATGTCCCCCACTCACTTCCTGTGGTGTTGGGGAAAAATGCCTTTTATCCTGCGCTAATGTTAGGGTAAGTGCTACAGTAGTTTGTTTTGGCCTTGTAGTGCTGGTGCAGCACACACCATTCAAGAGGCCATCTGGTCCATTCTCTTCCTGATCCGCCTTCGATCCAGATTGGCTCCCCGCCTGACGCTGGTGACCAGAATTTCCTACTGGCTTCAGGGCAACCCTCGGCGAAGAGCCAGAGGCAAAGAGCAGCTCCCTGACTAAGCAGCCTCCACTCCTTGTTTGCCCGTGTTCGATTGGGTCGCCTGACGCAGACAACCTACAGCGCCATCCCCTGTCCACATCATGCTTAACTTATCCATATAAGGTAAGCATGGTGTGGACGGGGGAGTTCAGACATTACTGTACTCCAGTAAAACCCCTCCAATTTTATTACTATCATATTACAACATTCATTTAGCCTAATTGTGTAAGGTAGCCACATTTGTCAATAGTCCATTTAAGCTAGTTAGCCACATTTTGCATTTAGCCTAATTGTATAAGCTAGCCATATTTTCTGCTTTGAACTTTCTTAAGTTAGCCATATTTCAGCCTAATTATGCGTATGAAATGCACATGCCAATTGCCTATGTTTTGAAAATGTATGCTATTAAACTCTGGATTGTTAAAATTAAATCTGTATGCCCCTGGTTTGTGTATTGCAAGAGCGATCTCCCACATGAGTTAATGTTTCCTGAATAAACAGATTTTTGTATTGTGTCCAACTGTGGTGACGTACACAAGCACTTTTAGTTTTGTTGTCCTAAACTCTTTGTGGCAATGGTTGTGTCTGAAGAAAATTCTGATTAGCTGAGCATGCTGGTTGACCTTTCTATTCTTGTGCACGCTCCTATGCTATTCCCATGAGATCACTTCCAGGTTATGAAGTTATGCTTCTTCCAAGCGTTGACATGCTGCGCTATTCTTTCTTGCTAGTTTATTGTGCAATTTTGTTGCAGGGATGTTCTAGTGGGAGTAATTGAAAATTATAATTTTGATTGAGCACTTTTGAGATGTTTTCCAAGAACTATTTATTACAAGTATACTCTTTAGGGAAAGACGAGCACCAATTTTGACTAACACCTGTCAGTCCGTCTGTCCTGTAATTGGATAAGGTACAATTGAGTGTACAGCGCCTCTGTATCATATGAGGTAGCCTTATAGACATAATGTTTGGTTTCGCTGATATTGTGTTGGCAATGAGAAGTACGTTGTAACTTTTTCCCCTCTCTCCTTGCAAGGACGTCTTGCCCAGCTAATGTGTGGATGAGTCTGATGAAAATATTCTGGTGATGGAGCTCAGTCACACAGAAGCATCTGGAAGGGTTTTCTGTAACTTTTGGCAGTCAGATGTTTGGACTAGAACTCCCATGATCCTTCACCATTTATCTATGCTCGTTAGGGCTGATGGGAGTTGTAGTAAGAAAACATCTTGAGAGATAACGCTTGCAGACACCAGATTTGAACATTTCTAAGCTCTTTACATGTAAAACAGGCAACTGTAATGTATTTGGATCTTAAGCTATGCAAAAGTATAGCTTGCACGCAGTGTGAAGCCAATGAGATGGCCTTGCTTTTGTGCAATAAGCATACATTTGTTTTGTTCCACTTTCTGATGTGGCACATCCTGCCGATTGTGCCTGTTGATTCTCTGCCCACCTCCTTATCTCGCCTGTGCGTGTATGAATTTCCCACTCCGTTTTTCTCTACCTCGCTATAGCTGACAGCCTAGGCCCTTAAACGTAAGATGGGACGACTTCTTGGTTTCAGATGACGGCCATCTCTTGCTTTTTTCTGTTAAGTTATTCTCTTGTATGGACTGTAATCATAGCATCCAATGGGGTTTGCCTCATGGGGAAAATGTCAAAGCAGGTCGTCCAGAGGGTCCTCTTGTGAACCGAGATAGAGGTATGGTCTAAGACCCTGTCTTTTTAGTGATCCCTTGCCTTGCACTTGCAATGATCTAAATTGTTGAGCTTTGAAAAGGAACTGAAGGGATGGCCCAGATCCATCTTCAGTGATGCTCAGCCTGGGAAAAGGGTGGTGAATGATGGAGGTGGGCAATGTAAGGGTCTTGAAGAATGATGCTGAAACAAGGGTGACATTTTGATTGGTCAAAACTGGTATTTATGAAAAAACAAGAAACCCTCACTATCCTTATCTTCCAAGAGCGGGTTCCCTGCCTCAAACTAATACTAAAGGATCTGTCTGAATGTCAGTTGAAAGCAAACTCCACCGCCCTGGGTCACAATCTACTTTGATCCCTTACACTAGAACGAAAGAATAAGCCAACTAAGTTCCTTCTCCAGGAGAATGACTCCCTTCCCCTGGCATTCAGGTGATATTCCAAGAAATGTTCTTTGGCAAAAGGATGCCATCGGGGAATGACTTGCTTCCTCTGGAATGTGTTTCCAACAAACCTTTGCACTAGTGAACTTTCGAAACCATGATCACTCCGCCTTTCTCCTGGTACTAGTTCACACACTCCTATATAGTTCACACCAAAGCCAGTGGGAATGAATCCCTTCCCCTGCCATCTCTTGATTGTATCAAAAGGGCTTTTAGTTTCTTCAACACAAGAATGACTCTCTTCTCCTAGTGTTTGAGAGTTCTTTTCTGTGTCTCTCAACTGGTTGCTAATTCCACGAGAAAGGGGCGAAAGAAACCAAGTCCCAAATCATTCTTGGAGCCTCAGTGGACTTTTCCCTGCCACTGTGACGAGGATGCTTTCATCAAATGCTTTCTGTTCCCAGACCCTTGTCTGGTGGTGAGCAGGCTTATTCCTGCCACTGTGACGAAGTAGTTCTCATTTGATGCTCAATGCACTTGTGTTGTGGTCCCAGAGCCTTATCCGGTGGCCAGTGGCCTTACTGCTGCCACTGCACTGAGGAAGTTCTCCTTGGGTGCTCAGTCCACTCTTCCCAATAGTTTAATTGTTACTACTGGGCTGGCAGGAAGCCACTCGAGCCTGTGTCCCCCCCCCCACCCCTGGGTCTCTTGTACCTCCTGCTACCTTCTTTGGGACTTCGGTAAACCACCCGGCTTCCTGGGACTGAGGTGCATCTCTCTGGCTCTTCTCGCTTCTCTCCTCTGCTTCGGCTATTTGCTGTACTGGACTGCTCAGCTCTTTCTTCCTGCTCAAGCTGGATCCAATGAGAACTTTCTCAGTGATTCGCCAGTGTCCTCTGCTCTTCGGCATCCCTGGTCAGCCAACAGATTTGAAATTCCTGCTATGGATGGTTTCCACACCCACTACCTTTTGCCGGTTGGGCTTGACAAAGTCTTCAGTCCTTCTTCTCTTCCTATACATTGACTGCCCTGACGTCCTTTGTTGTTTTTGATATGTTGATCTTCAAACATCCTCAGGTCTTTCTCATACCAGTACTATCACAGTCGGTAATCTTTATGTCTTCTATGTGCTTCTTCGTCCTGGTACTTTCTGTTTTGGCTGTTTCTCCTACACTACAGAAATCCATGGGTCTACTCTCAAGGATGTGGTTTGAAATGGGGGGTGGGCGGGTGGGGGGGTGGTTCGGGAAGTTTTGGGTGTGATGTTGGCCAACAAGGGGCTCTACCCTAGGTGATCATCCTTATTCCATAGGGGGAGTTCCTACCCATGAGGTCCTCCTGCATTAAACCACTCATAGGGGGACTATTGGGTAGTGGCTGCACCTCCATACCCTCATGAGAAAGGGCTCCCCCCCCCCCCCTGGGGAGAAGTGACGATTCCTAGTGAATCATCACAGCCAGGAACACTATGAAGGACATCTATCCTGTGGTGAATGAGGAAGTGTTGGTGGTCTGGAGAATTCTGTCCCCGGTCACTCGCCTATCCTCCCTGTCCTAAAACAGGCTATGGTGCAGATAAACTAGCAGTTTAATAAGGAAATGTTGACTAGAACAAGGCCGCAAAGTGTTTTTGATTAGTTTGTTTTATGTAGTGCTATATGGGGGTTCATTCTTTGACCGTAGATATTCCTGGATAATTAAGTCAATAGAGTGGAAGCCAACCCCAAAACTGCAATTTTGGATTGCAACATGCATGTTAATATTTTCTGCAATGCAAGGACACGGTCCAAAAAAGTATCCAGTCAAAGAACTGTACAAAATGCACCATTTCATAGGCTTTCTTCCAGACTAGGGGACAATGAGCTTCTTGTCATCTCACTTAGATCGTAATCCTCATGACCCTGCAAAAGTGATCATGTCTTAACCATGCTCAGATGCTTGCCTGCACATGTCTGCTTTCCATGAAATCATGCGTTTCTCCCACTTCTGCATTCTCAGTCCCGCTTTACATAACATAACACTAGTCTTGCACCCCAGCAGAGCCTGGTGGGCCCTGCCACGTACAATACAGCAACCCCTTAATTGTGTTACTGCTTCCGAGATCCAAGGCTTGCTCGTGCCTGCTCCTCAGTCCCAACACATCTCTGTGTAACACCTTAGTCCACAGCGGTTCCTCGTTTCTTTACTAACTTGGCTTTCTTTATGTTCATCATGGCAGTTCGCATAGTCAGCTTTCTCCACAGTATGAGTGAGCATAGTTCTGCTTGGTAATGTGATCAGCACATGGTTGATGGGAGTAAGAGTCATGGTTACAACTTCAACTGTGCCCCACAAGGATGGATAAGGGGGACCTTGTTTTAATTATGTCAAGTGTTTTGTTTACTAAATTCTAATTTAGATCCTAGGTTTCTATATGGTCCTCCTAAAGAGGTTGACAAAGTACTTGAGGGGTTCTGGGCCCTTAATTAGGTCTCTGGGTCTGAGAGGCTTTTGTCATTAAACGCTTGATTGGGGTAAATGGTGCAGCTGGAAACAGCAGCATAGTTTTTATTAAAGTTTTTTTTTTTAAATGTCTTTATGAAGGGACATCTGAGAGATAAGATGTCATCCTCACAGGCAGCAATTTAAATGTATTGCCAAGGTGAATGACGTTCAGCTCCTTGTCTGCTATAACAGTGCACAGCATGGGTTCCAGCACAGTTGGCAATAGTAATGGAGATGGAGTGATATGCCTGCCACCTTTTAAACAAGTTGTAGAAATTCACCGGACTACATGCTCTTATTTGGCACATCATAAAGGTCTCGAAGTTCAGCTTTGACATGACGCCTCTTAAGAAGAGCAATTACTTTATTGAAGACCTTTTTTAAAGTGTCCAGGACAATGACTACTGAAGGCTGTTTTCTTTGCTTTTTACATTATTTGTCATAATCTCGTATTGTCACTTCCCATTGTCTTTGGGTGAATCCGCTTTGTCAGGGGTGAATAATTGAGAATTCTGGTTGGACGTGTCTGGGATTTTTCCGAAATCTTAAGTCAGTTATAAAAATAAATTCGGCCTACGGCCATAAAAGTACCTGTAAAATTTTTTTTAAATGCAGTTGTTTAGAAAACATCAATATTGCAGTGTTAATTAAAAGGATTTCTTATAAAATATAACCAGCGATCGAAGTGAGCGGGAACGGTCGGAAGCGGTGTTCCACTACGTTTATTTGTTTCTGTTTACCATTCCTGTGCTTTTTACGACCATATTCACTATTCTATATAGAGGAGTTGTCAAGTCATGTCCCTGTGCAAGTGTAACGTTGTAATAGGACCCTTAGTTACTAGTCACTTAGACTATTGCAATGCCCCCGCCCGCAACACATGGTCACGTGTTGCACTCTGCTTCCACCGACCGTCTCCCCTGCCGAGACCACAGGTCCGCTACTTTTTTCGGTACACTTCTACCACTGAACATAACCTAATAAAAAAAATAAAGTAACTTGGTTAGTTATAACCCCGTCTTAACATTAAAATGCTTACAGGTTGTTTGTAAATAGCTGGTGGTGAGAGGAATCAATCCTCATCATACCAATGCGAAAGCAACATGATCAGCAATGCTGCGATAGCACTGGTTAAGCAGATTGTCCTATAAGCGCCGCGAATCTCCGATTCTGTAGACGTGTAAAAGTTAGCTGTGGGCCCAGCTGGTCCTGGTGATAGAAAGGGACAGTCTGGCAACTCTTTCTTCGTTCGGTATAGGGACTTCCACTGTGGACTAGTGTGATGTTTGCTATTCTAGCCAATATTATGTAGGACTTGCTCACACTCAACAATGGGGCCAGACACCTGTGCAACCAGTCAGACAGGCCGAGACACACACTTCGGCGAACACATGAGCCTCTGATTCCCCTGGTGTAGTATCTTTCCGTGAATGGTGTGGGTGGGGGGTCAGTGGCTAGAAGTATGTCACTGTGACTAAAGCGTGCCAGGGATGGCGAGATGGCTGGAGTAGGAGTTAAACGGGCGATGAAAAGGATTAAGTGGAAAGCTAATACATATATTTTGACACAGCCAATTCTCACATTTGGAGAGATTCATGGCCGCTCGGATGGCATGGCTTTGGATTGTCTGAAGTTTATGAAGGTTGTGTTCTGAAGTGCCAGCATGGAGGGCACAAAGGACAGAGTGCAAGCAGGCACTTCGAGGGGTGTGGGCGCACACTGGCAAGCTGCTTTTAAAAACTGTCCTCCAACCCTCACAACTTTGAGGATGCAACAGCACCTGTAAACTACCACACAGACATTCTAACTTCCACCAGCTAATGCAAACTCGAAGTTCCCCGACAGTCCCCCCGCCCCCTTGTATCCACTCCCCCAACAAACTGTGGAACCTCCAGCATCCCTGCTCTAGTTTCAATTTCAGGTGATACACCCACACAGTCTCTGGGGGCATCTCGCTCACAGTCACCCTCAGCTCTTGGCGCCATATCAGCGTTATGCTATGGCTACGCAAATCCCCGGCAACACAGAAAGGTTTCTGGGCATTTACCAAGCATTTAGCTGCAGCACTGAGGCGTGGAGTGGCGCCAAGTGCACTGACTGGGCCCGCAGGCTAGATAGAGCATTTTACACTTATCTGCACGAATATGACAGCAAGGACCTGGAAGAAAGCGCTGTGGAGCCCCCCTGCTGCTGGCACTTCGGCTCCCCCAGCTTGCTCTCTTGGACCCTGCGAAGTAAAGGTGCAGGAATTAGTGCCCGCCTCGGTCATTGCAATTGCAGATTTTTACTGCCTTTTTGGCACGATTCTTGAGTGACCCATCAGGAACCTCTCGTCCACGAGGCCTGGGCGCCTGCTACCTTTTTGGAAAATAGTTGCAAGGAACTTGGGGTTGGTCACCCTGATTTCCTGGGGGAACCCTGACGTGGACTCCCTGCCCACTGTGCTCAGAGAGGCACAGCTCCACCTCATTGATGAGGCCCAACAAGGCTGAAACTCGTGTATGGGGTTGCTATTGGTACTCTTGATAAGAAGGGAATTGCCATAGCATTTTGGTTCTGGACTGCCCATGTGGGCAGGACAAAGACTGATATGCAAATGGGAATTTCCCATCTGTGAAAGGTACAGTGAGCAAAAAGCGATGGCTGCAAACTCTCAGTTGGAAAAAATCACAGAACAGGTTATGCCATGTTCTTTCTGGAGAGGGGCGCCTGCTACCTTTTTGAAAAACTGGGTCATCACTAATCGCGGCAACGAGCCGCAATGAAGAACCGCAGGGGGCTCAGTATGAGCCGAACAGAATTGAGCTGCCTGCTGTCCTGTAAAGTGTGTTTAAGGGTGTAGAGTCATTATTTTAAGTGCTGGCCGGGCCGATACTTTAGTTTACATGACACTGAGCTGGAGGAGTATCCGGCTTAGTGTCGGGCAAACTGGAGGCAATGCGCCCTTTTATTTTTTATTTTTATTTTTTTTTTTTTAATACTTTCTTTAACCTAAAAGGTTTTTAAAAGGTTTTGTGTTCAAACTCTTCGTTCCTGGGTTCTTTCACAGGTTACAGTTTACTCTACACATCTTCTTTATTTGCAGTCGCGAGTATTGTGTTCAAGATTTTGGCGGTTGCAGTAACCCATGTAGTACGCCCACCTCCGATTAACCTAGCCCACCAAATCTCTTCGTCAAAGATATGTGCCGCTGCTAAAATCGTCTTCAGGTAAGAATTTCTTATAGACTCTACGCCTGGACAAGTTAGGAGTAGGTGTCTAGTGGTTTCTACCACCACTGGGTCTAAGCAGAATCTACATTTGTTTGTTGTTGCTAGACCTCTTATCTTGAGAATTTCGTTAGTGTGGAGTAAGTTGAGACGAGCTCTTAAAGTGTTCCTCAATTTACGATCAGGATATCTTTTCACAAAGGGTTGGAGTTCATGTAGTTTAAAAGTCATGAATGGTAAGTCGGCCACCAGTTTGTAAGAACCTGCTTGTTCCAAGGTGTTGACCCAATCAAGCTCGTTTAATTTCTTTTGAATTTTCGTTGGATTTTCCACCAGGTCTTTTTTTGAGCAATTGATTTCATCCAGTTTCGCTTCTTGATCCTTATACCACTGGGTCAGGACAGCAGAGCAACCACTTTCAGCTTCAATGCGCCCTTTTATGGCTGAGCCTGGGCCACCCTTGTGCACGTGCACCCTCTGAGCGTACCTTGAGCCGGCGCTGCCCTCAGCCACACTGTGCGCCACCAGGCCATTTGGAGACTGTCCATTTTCTTTTTGTATGTCCACATTAACACCAGTAAAATAAAAAGCCAAGTCAAAATAAGGAAACATGCCCTCCCCATGTAAGTACACTCATGTTGGCTTTGCCCTTAATGAGAGTATAACATTCCATGCCACAGTGAGACCCAGCCAGGCCAGCCTCTCTAGTATTTCCCCCAAACTCTCATCCAACCCCACCGTCACATAAAAACACTAAAGTTGGCTTTACATTGCCAAAAACCGGCAGTAAAACATGCCATTCTCTTGTCAAAAAATGTTCATGCTAATGCCCCTTCCCAGAACCCTTATAACGGAAGGGATGGCCCTTACTGTGGAAGGATGAATGGGCTATTATGCAATAGGGAACAAAAGAGAGGCTCCAACCACAGGAATAGTTATTGACACTACCCTTATGTCGGGGTGTCTAAATGATTTGGTTCAAATAATTTTCAAATGGTGCTTCAAATAGTAAGCTTAGTACCTATGCAAATAATCAGGTTACCATGTTTAACCAATAAGGCTAGAATCCATTATTCATATGGTAGTAATTTTTTATACAATTTATTGGTTGTTCATGTTATTTTTTTAAAGTCATAAACAATAACATTTTTAGAAAAAGGACATCATTACAAAATAACAGATGAAAAATGACAAAATTACAACCAAAAAGCAGATGCTTCTCAAGGGATATTTTTTGTTGTCCAATAGTCACATAATTGGTGGGTTAGTATCATTTGAGTGATGCAAAAATCATTATGCAATATACAACATGAAAAAAAGGGAAAAACAAAAGGAAAATAATTGTACTGTATACCAAGACTATTCTGCAATTATACAGCATAGTGGCCAATTAATTGGTCCACAGGTTTTAGCAGGGGCTGGTTAATTGCCCAGCTATACTCTGAGTGCCTAGGAAAGCAAATTTAGCAAACTAAATAGAGTTCAGTCAGATCAGGACCACAGTTATTAGTCCAAAATGCATGTCACCAATTTAGAAGCAAGGGAAATGAAAGAAAGCCCGTTTTGTCGGTCCTCAGGTATAGCAAGGTTAACCGGCTGCCTAGCTCTACTATGAGGGCCTGTAGGATCATACCAGGATGTGAACTGAATTCAACAGAGGACCAAAACCATCGGTCTACGCCAGGGGGAGGGGCCCCCTATCTAGTTGGAAGGAACATTTAAGCATACTGAGTGCTTGGTCTGGATGCGTTTCGGCTGGTTGTTAGAACGCCTTCGTCTGGGCCTCTGGTATGGAGATCTTTGAAAAGGTAATTGAAAAGAAAGAAAGGGACAGGGGTGGAAGGAAAAGAAAGGGAAAAGAGGGTGGATGAGATCGTTGGGTACTTCAAGATTTGTTAAAAACAAAGAATATTTTTAAAAAAGTGAACCATTGCTGCCTGGCATGTAGCCATAGTATAAGATACTTAAAATATTGCAACAACTATGTCAGCCGTAGTCTGAAAGGTAAAATTGGAGCTGCGTAGAGGCTAACCTGTGGGGATGGGACCGTGGGGTAGGGCTGCGAAGGGGCGGTGTCCTATGTTCACATTATCTGGTCTTTAACTTGCAGGAAGAAGACCTGCTGCCGTTTTGTGAATTTGGCTTCAGGTATACTTAATCTGAAAGTAAGCGAAAAAAGTACACAAAAAAGGGGAGAGTCGCGAGACTAGAAAGGAAGGAAGAAAAATCGCAAGACTAGCACTGTCATCAGTTATGTTAACTACTCGTAGGTGGTACAAGGCACATGTAAAGTGCAATGAAAAGAAAAATGCCAATAGGTGGCTGTACCTGTATGTTAAATGGCGGAATTCATGTCTTCCGTCAAAGTAAAGATGTGCAAGCAATCTTGACTCTGGCAGCCTTGTCTCTGTGTCAATTTCTTATTGTGTAGACTAATACGGGGCTGCAGGGAGAAGGGTACCAAAGAACAACGGGGGTAAGTGTGGCTCTTTCTGTGAGACGAAACAGTCCAGGGCAGAAGTCATCTGAAAGGTGGCTCTGCATATACTGGCTGCTTACCTTGAAGTCAATCCAGCCTCGTAGCTCGAATCAATCTCGGGGGTCTGCGTAACGTCAGGCCGCGGGTCTCTCCAGCAGCCGCGGGGGAGCTGTATCATCAAGGGATATGGGGCGCATGCGTGTGGGACTAGTATAAGTGTCCCTGCGCATGCATCGAGTGGAGGATGACGTTCTGTCGTCATGGCAACGTTTGTTGTGTCACGGCCGTAGTGCAGGAAGTGAAATGACTTCCCAGATCCCAGCGTGCATACACACAGATATATCCACATTCACCCACCAGTCACGCACCCACCCAGCTGATCTGTCATACACAGGAGCACCCATAACATTTATACTGTGCGCTCATTAACACGTGCAGTGTACACCATTCATGCTGCATTCATTCATTCATAGGTGTGCACTTTCAGGCACCTCCTAGCATACAAACATACACACACAAATTCATTCATATATGCATGCATACATACAATCCCTGCATGCACAGAAATATATATTTTTTTAGTTAATGGTAATTATTGTAAGCATGGGCCATGCAAAAGCTGAGCCAGCAGTTAAGCCTTTAGTTGCAACTTGAGGGGTGAGGGAGCGATCTACTGATAGCCCCATGGCCGTATTTCATCCCCTGCCTCTACCTTCACTTCAATGCCTGTTTTCTCACCTCGGAGAGTGGTGTATTTGCTTAAGTACTTACTTACTACGTACTTAAATACAGGCTCTAGGGGTCTGATCCCTGAGCTGGGCTTAACAGCAGAGTGATGCCTTATGTGTCGAAGTTGGGGGGTGGGGGGGACGCCGTTGGAGACTGTCCATTGTCTTTTTCTTTGTCCACATTAGAAAAGGCTGTAGACCAAATATCTAACAGATGCTTGTTGGTTTTGCTCTGAGTAATACAAGCGGCCTGTAACTTTTGCCACCTGATGGGTTACACTTGCATTAGGTTTGTGGTAAGTCAGTTGCTGTGGAGAGCTTGGGGTCACAGAATTTTGGTAAATCTGAACATTGGCTTACCAGAATGATTATTGTAAGTGCATTATCAACAAGTTGTTAAAAAGATTAGACTAACTTTTGAACTATGCGTTTAACATGATCATTTATTTTTTGTGATAAATGAACAGTACGTTTTTAAGTTTGACATGCTATTTGAAATCCTAACTGGATTTGATCTGTTTAGTAACTACTCCATTTTTTATGTTTACTAATGAAATGTTTGCTTAACGCACCTAACTACTTGAATATATCTGCAGAATCCAGAGCTAATATTGGAGGGAAGAAAGTGCCCACCCCTTAATTTATCCGAGCAGACATTGTTTCTAAAAGAACAAACATGTGCGTGTTCAACAGGTAATATAGGCTCATTGGGGAGTGAATATTTCCCATGAATGTGAGCGAGGGGTCACACGTAGCAAGGTGTCCCAACCAATAGTTAAAATAATTGGTTAAATTGGTTCATTTGACAGTGCACCTTTTGTGGAAAACTGGATAAAAAGTCATATAATGTAGTCTCTTTTTTTCTTTTTTTGGTGGTAGATGAGAGTGGGCAAGAATAATGAATTTTAAGATGGCATGGAAAGTCCCAAATTACATGGGGGTTCTGGAGCCAGTTCAAACTAGACTCAATAACAGAAATAGACAAAGTGCAAGGCAAAACCCAGCTTTGTTATCCTCAAAATAAAGCAGGGACAGCACACAAGCAGTGAATTATTGGTGCTCTCGCTGGGTACATAAAAAACAATGATTTATATATTCAACATTTGTCATAACTGCCATCATACTGTAATTTTAGTTAACACCTATGGGGATTGGCAAATAGTGGCGATTACACTTACATTCTACAGGGGTTAGATTTCTAATTGGGTAATGCTTGGGCTCCTTCTGCGACCATCTCTAAATTGATAAAGGTAAAAAGGCATTTATGCAATATGCAATTGGCTGGCACTGTATTTCATGGGTAGCATATAATTGGAGATTTTCATTGGTTGGCTTCTTACTAACCAACATTGGACAAGTGACAGGTCGTCAAGACATGAGCCAGACAGGAGTAGGGGAGAGGGGTCCACAGACTGATTTCCTTTCAACTAAAGAACATCCCATCCCTCATTTCTATGCCATGAGCCAGGGTGATTTCTTTGTATTTGGCCTTGTGTGACGTTTCGTGTCTGGGGATCCATCGGAATAAGGCAAGTGTGTCCTATCTGTGCTCGTTGCTAATGAATAGACTGTGTTCTTCAATTATGGGCCATGTGCGACCATGTTTAGAATGATGTCACCCTTCATTTATTTGGAGTTTAGCTAATATTGATGCAAATGTCATGTTTTCTCTTGCCACTGGGGACACTCAAGCTATTCTTCATGGAGTCTTTTGGCTTATAGTTGTTCTGCACCTGGTTTACAGAGGCTGGTTGTACTCTCTCTTTTATAAGACTTTAATTGATCTGGAAGTATCCATCTTGCATCCTGGGAATTGCTATCTCGTGCTTTCACTGCAACGTTCTG
Organism: Ambystoma mexicanum; assembly: GCF_040938575.1. NCBI lineage: Eukaryota > Metazoa > Chordata > Amphibia > Caudata > Ambystomatidae > Ambystoma > Ambystoma mexicanum. The sequence continues at coordinate 293,293,330 of NC_090922.1, forward strand.
ACCCTCCCTTAATTTGCAGTAATCTTGGCTTTGGTTGCTAGCTCATGCCTGAGCTCTGCATGGACCTGTATTTCTGTGATTTCAGCAGTTTGTGTTGTCATGAAGTCTTGAGGCCTTTCCTTTAATGCAAAGCATGTTGTGGCTTCCATTTAGGAAAAGATGGCTGCCCATTACTATTGCGTTGCTGTTAGTGAGCTACATTCGTGTGTCCATGTTGCAGTTAGTGTATGCATTGCTTATGTTGGTATTCATGTCATATGGATGCTATCTTAATATTCTTCATGTAGAAGTGCATATGTTATCTGGTGTCTGCGTTCTTCATGTTGAATGCACATTTGCCTCATGTCTAATGCACGCACATATATTGTCACGTTAGTTTGGTTACTCGTGTCATCTTCAGCATAGATCGTGTCCATCGCCTGCTGTAACTGCCTGGGTTAAGGGTTGTACGATTGTCTTGGTAAGTGTGCGGTATTGAGCTGTGGGAGAAGCTATGGATGAAGAATTCATCTACCTCTCAAGAACATTACAAAAACAAGTAAATGCCAGGTCACCATCGTACGCAGGAACTTTTTCAATATGCCATTACCCACAATATATGCCAGTATAAAAATACCTTTTCACGCTGGCTGTGCCCAATAATGGCAAGAATGTCACTCTAAGAAATAATATGCTGACTGCCAATATATATGCCGTGTTAAAACACGTTTGTTTGCTTCGACTATAATGTCCTAATGCCACTAAGACTGCTATATGTCTATGCTGGCTTCAAAGTTTCTCTTCTAGTGCTGAACATTCATTCTTTCTGGAGCCCCCCCACCAAGCTCCGCAGCCCTACTCGCACATACACACTGCACCATTTACACTCCACTCCTGCACAGCATGCATCACACTGCATGTACTCTCACAGCCACCTCCCATGCACACATTGCTACACCTGCTTGCTTATCTCTGCCTTTCTCAGGACTTTGCTCCACTGTCGCACATTGATCCAAATGGCCTAGCGTGCCTTTTCTGTCCACAAACCTGATTGGACTATCAATCGGGGTCATTGCTCCACTGTTTTTGCAATGGTTAAGGGAGGCAAACGGGCAATACTCCCGGCCAATTCCTTGCTCCGAAAACTACACCATTGGCGTGGAGTCCTTTGTGCTTCATGTACAAAAACAGGAATGCACGTTCTTGGCATGGCACTTACGTAGTGCAGGGGCAACCCCAGTGGCATACCGACTGGCAGCAACCGCTGCATCGTGATGCTTGACTGTAGTAGTGCTGCAACGGTCCACTAGGCTAAAGATCAACATTTTGAATTTAAATCGTTTGGTTTTCACCTAGAGCAAAAAGGTTGACCGTGCCTTTGTCCCCTTCAATACTAGGGGACAAATATGCTCACCTAGCCCTGTGTGGTCAGACCTAGGTTGCTTGGTTTGTGGCATAGGGTAGAGGGCAAGGAGGCAGAACATTCACGGGTAGATTCAAGCCAGGGGAATCTGGCTGGAGCCTCGGAGCCATATTCTACCAGAGCTGGCAAAAGACCCATATCTGACATCCCAATTTGTGGCTGATATGGGTCAAATGTTTTGCCAAGTATCCCTAGTTCAGTTAAGAGTTGAAGCCAGCATTTGAGCACAGTGTGTTCTTTAGATGAGCGACCACACATATATTGTCAGCTCGGTTTGATGCAAATGTGTGGCTGAGAGAGCTTTTAAAGTATTGTTTTATATAGGTACTTGAAAAGTGCACATCAGATAATATTCCAACTGGACAAACATAAATCCATATGTTAGGCAAAACAGTAGGATTGAAGCCTTGTTTCCCCATGCAGAATGGAGGCTAAAGGCAGAATGGCAAAGTGCCTAAAATCCTTCTTTTGGTTTTGCAACTAAACCTTCAACACTTGCACGCAACAACAAAATAGTGTCCAGGTCTCCTCCTTTTGGTCATTGCTTAAAAGAGGAGCAGATTATTTCCCATGATAAAAGTTCCCCAGTGCAGCAAACCTTTGATGTGCACGTCAAGCCACCAGGCAGCATGGAAATGAACAAAACCATGATAACGTTTGTATTGGTGAAAAGGTTAGTATTAAAAGATGAAGGCGCAGGTTGGCAAGTTAACTGAAGCTGTGTTGGGCTTTTAGATATAAATGAACTCATCCTGTTATGTTAACCAAACATTCACACTTTGACGGCTTGTCCCGATAATCTGTTCCCCACTTACCACTGCTGTGTGCATCAATAACTTATTAATTAAATATGCTGCTGATAAACATGACTTCTAATACTTGTGGGGACACCAGGAATAAATACACTTGTCAGTCCTGGTTAAACAATATGGATAATCTAATATAGAGACCTAGTGCTTTAAATCATGAATACAGGAAACCACAATATAAAGATTGTAAAAAGGAAAAAGATTCAATGTGCTCTGTCATTTACGCAAAAATAGTAAACCATGTTTTAATCTTCATATAAAAAACGTGTCGAGGTTTACTTTTTTAGTACCGGTTTAAAAAAATAGTTAAGTTTAAAGGTTCACCCTATAGTCAGCACAGTAGAGAATACATTTATTAATCTAAAACATATAGTCTGTGCAGAGACAATATTGTGCACAAAAAACAGTACACTCAAAATAATATATTATTCATGTATAGCAGAAAATCTATTGTGTGGCTTCAATAAAGTGCTAACTGTACTCTCAACAGCCTTAAACATGAGGCTAATTTTAACCCAACATGTTTTTTTCCCATCAAAGGCTTGTTTAATGATATAGGAACTTCTTCAGGGGATTTCTGTTATTGTTCTCTGGTCTCGTAGCGTCAAAACTCAGTGCAAATTATTGCTCAATCCTTACCGTTCTATGGTGTCCTGTACCATGAAAAACATGCAAACAGCTCTAATTAGACGCTGTTATTCTATTGAAATGGATTCAGTTGTAAGCTACTAATGGCCTTAATGAACAGAATGCCATATTTTACTTATCTATTCAAGACATACTTAAAAAATTGATTAGCAGTTTGCAAATTAATTTTGTTCTTGATAAGCAAACAACCCCATTTGATTAGCAATGTTTTACTAATGTTTTTAATGCCACCAGAAGATACTTGTACCCAAGATATAAAATGAGCAACAATACAGCCGGTTTGTGTTCCTGCTGAAGTAAGACATTAGTGAGCTAAGTAAGGCCTGGAAAATTCTTTAAAATTCCACTAGACCTGCAGTTTGAATAACTTAGTTTACCCACTCGACTGAAGAGACATGCACTAGACCCATGGCAATCGATGACAACCAATTTAAATTCACTTTCTGTAAAATGGTGCATGTCGCCACAAACGCACTTTAGTTTGGCACACTGCTGCCATCCTGAGGCCAGCCATAGAGTTGAACTTTTTTTTGACATTTACTGCAAACAAAGTAAAGTTTATTTAAATGTTTCCAACATCCCCTGCAAATCGTACTGGCCCTTCTTAAAATCTACTCGACTATGCAAGTGGGCGAAAAAATGAGTGTCTGTAATAAGGTTAGCTGCATGAATGGACACAAATAGATATGATAGGAGGCTCTGAAAACAGTTTAGCCAGCTCTCTACTGCAGGTGCAACTATATAATGCCATCATAATCACAGAGCAAAGGGAGCTCTGGAGGCCAACTACAGTGTACAGTTTTGCAGTGGGTCTGTAGATGTACAGAGTGGATGAAACTATTGATCGTTAATTTAAGTAAATATCAAGTTAGCTTTGTGTATTCATTATGTAAAAGACTAAGCATTGTTGATGGCGTAGCAGATGGCGAACTTGGCAAACTATGCAGAATATTGTAGTTTGCGGCCATCTCACTTTCACGGTAGCGGTTATAAAGCAATATGGTAAGATAGAATGTCAAGGAGTATGGGATCAGCTCATGGGTTGAGCACCAGTTGCAAGTGGTATGTAACCAGCAGGCCACAGAACTAGGTTTGCCCTCAAAGCATTTGGCTGCGTGGTCATGTACATTTTCAAAAGTGTCCACTCATCATATGATTTGATAGTTTATTTATATAGCGCCTATACACAATGTGTTTCAAAGCGCTTGCATATGATGCATCTTTGCCACCAAAATGTAATCTAGTTGACACTGATATTAAAATACACTTAACTGTTGTTCACCAAGAGAGGAATTTGCTGACGGGCCCATTGGTGCAGCTATCTTGTCTTACAAGTTCTAGAGGGTGAGTGCTGACTATGTGACGACAGGGGGTGCAGGATTCACTTACTCCGACACGACTCAATAATGAGGACTCCGTATTTTGGCAAAGGGAAGTCCGTTTAATGGTACTTACATCAAACAGGGAAACAAATGGGAATCAGCTGTAGTGCGATCACCGGTCTCACTCCGACTTCCTCGAACTTCAATTGAACTGAGATTCTTATAGGCAATGTTCGTCATCATTGACGTCTAACTTTACAAAACTCGACATGCAATATAATTGGTTAGGAAAGGTAACTTAAGTATAGGTGTTATATCTGTATATGATAATAGGGCATACAAATTGGATAACTCTTATCGGGTGGGTGTCTACAACCATCCCTCTACATCATGTGTGATAGACGTCACTACGACGTCCTATTGGTTACAATATCTGTAGGATTTAAGATAACTTGGTCCATTGTGATTGGGCAGGTTACACCCCTAGACATACATTTCCCCTTTTAATTAGCAGCATGCAGAATAAACACCCCTGTGCCTGGTGTCCCAAGTTTCACCCTGCCTCCCTTCCATCAATCAGTGTTTTAGGGCGACGTGTCAATTAGTTGGCTAAGGATGGCCTCGAAACTGTAGTCTCTTATCGGGAAAAGTTATGGCATCCTCGGGTCCTGGATGACATCAGGCGATGGTTCTTCTTCGCGCCTGGCTGGTCACGTATTAGTTCACCATGAATCTGCTTCAGTTTCTAGCTTTTAGTGCATTTCATTCTGTCGCCCTAGCCACCTGCATGGGCCCCCCTTATCTTGACCTTCATGAGGCTGGTATGCTCTGAAGTGGAGTCTTGTGAGCTGACGCTCTCCTCCCCTTCTCCGGTTGACCTCGATTTCCTAGGCATGAGCTGCTCTTTGTTGAGTTTCGATTCGGCTCCTTCTCTTGCCTTTGGCTGGGTTTCGAAACTTGGCCTGGCAGGTCTCTGGCCACCTGGGTACCTTTCTGCTTTTACAAAATGGAGTCGCACTTGTATAATGTGCCTTATTGAGGTAGATATACGGTTGGCGCTTGCCGCTCTATCTTCTACTAAGCATTGCAAGCAATATCGATTTCTTAGCATCTTGCGTTTCAAGCCTATTTACACACGTTTAACAGGACGGTTGCTTCCATCTTGTCTCGTAACACTGTTTCCTGGCGTAACATTGTCTCCTCTCTGTGCCTATTCCATTCAATTTTGTAGTTACTCGCACTGGCGTGTTACCTTCGATAGCTGCTCTTGTTCATTTTCGAATCTGTTCAGGCCCTTGTGTCATTTCCACTGGCCTTCCATTAAGGCTTTTGGGTCTCTTTGTGGACCATGTGTAGGTACTCCTCATTTCGTACCAGCGGCTGGTATGGCTGTCTGATAGGGTACCGTGCTGCCCAGGGTTGTCTGTTTATGGGTGCTTCAACCAGTATGGATCTTCTGATGTATACTAGGCAGAGTCCCACTGCAGCTCTTTGTAGGTTCATTAGCTCTTCATACGTCACATAACTTGGCAAGCACGTTCCTGGTACCTCGAAATGAGGGGAAGGGGTGCAGGCCATGTCTGGGACCTCCTTTACACCCCCCCCCCTCTGGTCGGTTCATTGACCACTTCTGCAACCTCCTTTGCATTCATTTCTTTTGCTTCTTCAGTGTCATGCTCATCGTCCTCTGCGTTGGTACATGGTGTGAATGTGTGAGCCTTTGGAGTCCATATTTGTATCACTCCCTTCAAACTCCCTGCTGTCTTCACATGTCTGTCTTTGTTCCACGTCATCAGCTGACATTGTCTATTTGGGATGCAGTAGATCCATTTTCCTTCATACCTTCTTCGTTTCTTAGGGTATGTGAACTTTGTTCCCTCTGGCGCAAATTTGCTGGCCTTCACAAAGTCTCTTATTTCTTCATCAGTCAGGTCTCTGGGCTTCCATCCTGGTTCGACATCCACCATTATTTTCATCCCTATGGCTTTCTTCGCAGTTTTCTGGCACTGTGTCATGATATCCTGATAACACAGAATCCTAGCATTACCATTGCTAGCAGAGCTCCCAGAAACTTGAATATATCTGCCATCCATTGTGGGACCCATGAGAATAGGTCTTCAAACCAGCTGTCATCGTCTACTTCGTCACTTTCATCGATCATCTGGTTTTTCAGGCTTGTCAGCATGCTTATAGCCTCTGTTAGGGTTCCATTTTCTTCATCGTGTGATGGTACGAATGTGCAACATGATTCTCTGATTTTTGCACAAACACCTTCATCCATTGCTGTGATCATGACAAGCACATATCTGTTTTGGAGGGTCATCATTCTGATTGCTCTCAGCTCTTCTGTGATCGCGTTGAATCCTTTTATAGTGGTATTGATGGTCTGCAATAACTCCCATCTGGTTATCTGGAACCATTTAGCATTCACTCCAACTTGGATGTGGGGCAGGAGTAGTGTTATGAATACTGTTGAGGTGAGGCTGAACAGCCTATGTTCGTACGGGATT